>NC_136915.1:24195386-25457172 GCF_949752795.1 Hyperoodon ampullatus | reverse complement strand
GAGAGCATCCATCTTCCTGGTACACTGTCCTGTGTTTTGAGTATGAGCGCGAGCTGCGATGGGGAAGCAGGTTAATGTTGTGGGTCTTCACCGTCTGTGTGGACGGTTGGTGGTTATGCAAATGACTGCGAACACAGTGTGTTACGTGCTGTAGCTGAGGTATGTAGAAGGCTCCATGAACTCACAGAAGAGGAAAGGGGGTTCCAGAGAGGAAGCGCCTCCCGAGTTGTCTGGGATGCACAGGACTTGCGGACATGGGTCTGCCCAGAGAACAGAAGAGATCCTCGTAGGGCTGATCCGAGTGTGCTTGGAGAGGGTGAAGGGTGAGACTGGAGCAGAGCCGTGAGAGACAGTGGGGAGAAGAATAATTTCTGGAGGAAAAGAAAAAAATTTCTGGTGGAGCCAGACAGTGGGGTTCCCATACCTCTGCTGTCCCTTATTAGCCATTTGACTTTAGATGAGTGACTTACCCACTGTGCCTCCATTTTTTGGTCAGTGAAATGGGGATAATCACACCTCTCTTATGAAGCTTCAAAATGAACTGTGCTTGGCTTATGTTAGTCATTTTTATTGTCATCATTAGTAGCTTTTTGTGATTCTCTATGAACTGGAGAGCAGGGTCAGGTGGTGAGCACAGGATTCATGGTGCCCAGAAAGAAACCCCCGCTGCTCAGGAGAGCTGAGGTGCCTTGCGAGGGACCAGAGGGGCCAAAAGCCTCCTTGAGGGCGACGCAGTGCAGGCGGTGGTGGACAGTGTGATTGTCAGTCTTGGGATGCACTTTCTCCACATACTGTTCTGGAAGTGGTCTGTGGCTGTCCGACCTCCAGAGCTCTCAGGTCCTGCCTCGGCGCTTAGGCTAGGAGCTGCTCCCCTCATCTGTTCGGTCAGTGCAGCCTGAGAATTCAGGGGCTCGGGTTGAGCCAGTGAAAGGTGTTGCTTATGAGGAGTGCGTGCTGGCGGGCGCCCTGAGGTGCCTGGGAGCAGGTTACCCAGGAGCCCGCCCGAACCTGCCTCAGGCCAGAGTGACACGGACTCTGCTCTCTCCCCAGATCCGGCCTCACATCGCGACTCTTCGCAAGTACACCTACGGCAAGCACATTCTGGCCAAGCTGGAGAAATACTACATGAAGAATGGCGTTGACTTAGGGCCCATCTGTGGCCCCCCTAATGGTATTATCTGAGGCAGTGTCTCCCCCGTCCCCTTGTTCCCACTGACCTCACTGGCCCACTGGTGAATCCAACCAGCAACCAGAAATATTCTAGTATAGAATCTGAAATGGGTAAATGGTTGCTCCAGGATTACCCACTCCTCCCAAAAAAGGAATCAAATCCACAAGTGGAAAAGCCTTTGTAAATTTGTTGAATTTTATTACGCATAACATGTACTAATTATTTTTTTTAATTGACTAATTGCCCTGTTGTTTTACTGGTGTATAGGATACTTGTACATAGGTAACCAATGTACATGGGAGGCCACATATTTTGTTCAACGTTGTATCTATATTCCACATGTGGAAACTTTCAGGGTGGTTGGTTTAACAAAAAAGTTAAAAAAAAAAAAAAAAAAAGAAAAGTTTTTAACTCATTTGCCTCGCTGGCAAGTTTTGCAAATAGCTGTTCCCCAACTCCTCATTTTAGTAAAAAAGAAAAACAAACAAAAAAACCTGAGAAGTTTGAATTTTAGTTAAATGACCCCAAACTGGCATTTAACAATGTTTATAAAAAAATATATATATATATATAAATATATATATATAAAATGAAATCATTTCAGAGTTGCTAAAGCTTCAGTTTATGACATTAAGTTTATGAAATTTCTAAAAATTGCCTTTTTTGGAGACGACTATGCTAAAGAAAATAGTGTAGTCTGTTTTGTGAGGAGGAGATGTGAGCACCCAGAATGTCTTTCAAGGCCAGGCGGGTATAATTGTTTACTACCTACTGGATTTTTTTCTGTTAACATTGAAAGGCAAAATCTGATTACTTAGCATGAGAAAAAAAAATCCAACTCTGCTTTTGGTCTTGCTTCTATAAATATATAGTGTATACTTGGTGTAGACTTTGCATATATACAAATTTGTAGTATTTTCTTGTTTTGATGTCTAATCTGTATCTATAATGTACCCTAGTAGTCGAACATACTTTTGATTGTACAATTGTACATTTGTATACCTGTAATGTAAATGTGGAGAAGTTTGAATCAACATAAACACGTTTTTTGGTAAGAAAAGAAAATTAGCCAGCCCTGTGCATTCAGTGTATATTCACACCTTTTATGGTCGTAGCATATAGTGTTGTATATTGTAAATTGTAATTTCAACCAGAAGTAAATTTTTTTTTCTTTTGAAGGAATAAATGTTCTTTATACAGCCTAGTTAACTTTTAAAAAGAATAAAATAGCTTGGTTTTATTTGTCACCTAGTCAGATAGTAGCAAGATCCTTTCTAAATGTTATTCAAGATGATTCAGTTCATACTAGTGGTTTTGGTTTTTTTTAATCCTAAAAAAGTACTGTTTTGCTTATTTTGTGACAGTCAAAAGGACGTGCAAAGTTCAGCCCCGCCCTAACTTTCCTTACAATCAGAGCCCCTCTCACCTTGTAAAGTGTGAATTGCCCTTCCTTTTTGTACAGAAGATGAACTGTATTTTGCATTTTGTCTACTTGTAAGTGAATGTAACATACTGTCAATTTTCCTTGTTTGAATATAGAATTGTAACACTACACGGTGTACATTTCCAGAGCCTTGTGTATATTTCCAATGAACTTTTTTGCAAGCACACTTGTAACCATATGTGTATAATTAACAAACCTGTGTATGCTTATGCCTGGGCAACTATTTTTTGTAACTCTTGTGTAGATTGTCTCTAAACAATGTGTGATCTTTATTTTGAAAAATACAGAACTTTGGAATCTGAGTTTGTGCTTTATTATTATTTTTTTCCAATATAGTGCCCCGGGACAGACAGCCCTTTCCTTGTTTGTCCCTCTTTGTTTCTGCTTGTTTTGTTTTGTGTTTTGTTTCAAAATCAAAGACATAACCACATTAATCAGGATGTCCAACTGCTTTTTTTTTTTTTTTTTTTTTTTATTTTTTATTTTTTGCGGTACGCGGGCCTCTCACCGTTGTGGCCACTCCCGCTGCAGAGCACAGGCTCCGGACGCGCAGGCCCAGCGGCCATGGCTCACGGGCCCAGCCGCTCCGCGGCACGTGGGATCCTCCCAGACCGGGGCACGAACCCGTATCCCCTGCATCGGCAGGCGGACTCTCAACCACTGCGCCACCAGGGAAGCCCTCCAACTGCTTTTGAAAAACCAGAATATTCGCCTTCCTGGGCCCAGAGTCTGTGCACACATCATGGGGCGCATTCTCAAAAAGCCTGAGCCCCACGATCTGCCTGGTTCTCTGCGGTGCTCTTCATTCACTCCCTCTGGCCTCTGCACCGTTTGTGGGCCCAGGGTCTAGATAAGAATTCAACAGATTACAAATGTCTCCTGGCCAAGTGTTGGCTCCTGATTTTCTGAGGCAGGGTGGTAGGTAAGGCATCTGTCCAGGCCTCCCTGCCCTGAGGCCCCCTTTCCTCTCCTCTGTCTGGGCTGCTCCTGTCCACACCCTGCCCTTCCAGGCCCACACACCAGGGCTGGCCCAGGCTGGCCCATTATCCTAGGTTGCTCATCTTAGCATCACATAAGGGACCTCTTCCAGCTTTGAGTTCAGGAGGCTCTAGCTCACTGAGGTACCTGTCACCTGTGCCTTAAGATGCCCACCTTCCCTTCTTTACCACCTTTGCCTCAGAAGCAGCTTTGGCAAAAAGCCACCACTGAAACTTAGACCAATGTTGGCGCTGAAAGTGGAGCATCAGGGTGCGTGCAGAAGGGACTTTGCATGGTCCCCTCCCAAGGGTGAGGGATGGTCACTAGCAGGCCCTGTGGATCCCGGGAAGAAAGGGACAGAAAGGTAGCTGAGCTAATGGAGGTTTCAAGTCCAGGACCTGATTTTGCCTTAGTGACTGTAATCGGGTCATTCCCCAACCCTCTTCCCAGGCCGTAGCTGTCGTGGGCCTGCCAGAGACAGCATACTGGATGGAGGTAGCTCTGGAATCAGACCAGGGTTCACATACGGCTCCCACTACTCATTGTGTGGGCTGGTGTTACTTCACCCAATGTTTAACCGAATCCCTTGCTGGAAATTGATGGAAGGCGATATCGTGTATGTGAAGTGGTTCTCACATCACGTCATGGAAAGTTATAGCCGTTAACTGGTTATAGTTTTACTGGACCCTTGCAGAGGCCATGTACAAATTAGGCAAAGCAGGAGGCTTGGATATCTTTCCCTTCCATGGGTCTACTATCTGTGTCCTTGAGATGGTAATTTTGCCTGTCTGAGCCTCAGTTTCCTCTTCCATAAGTTTGGAGTAACACCTCACGGAGCTGAAGTAAGATGGAATTGTTAATAAACGTGTCAAGTGCCTGGCACTTAGGTGAGGCACTCGTGCAGGTTTGCTTCTTTTCCACCTGGACTGTTTATACTTGGACTTTGTAATTTGGGTTTTTTTTCTTTTTCTCCCTTTATTCTTAGCATTTAGTGTAATGTTTTGTGTTTGTGTTTTTAGTGGTAACAAAGCAAGGTGCTAGTTTAGATATATGATACCTCCCGCGCCTTACTTCCATCCTGTGTCTTTGAGGCCTGGGGAGGCTTTGCAGTCAGACAAATACAGGGTTTAATCCCAATTGCCTTTTATTACCTGGGTCACCTCTCTGAGGCCCAGTTTTCTTCTCTGTGAAATGTGTGAAAAACAGTACTTTATGTCCAAGGTTGGTTGTGAGGATGAAATAACAAGGCTTAGCAGAATGCCTGGCACATGGGCGTAATAAATGAATGGTGTTTATTGTTTTTTTACCTTTAAAATCACTCATCCAATGGCTGTGCACAGGTTTTGGGGAACAAAACAATGCTTGTCCATTATGTACAGAAGTTTACGTAAAGTCGTTTGTCACGAACCATCTCTGTGCCAGGCACCCAAGAGATGGTATTTTGGTGGGTTTTGTTTTGCGGTACGCTGGCCTCTTACCGTTGTGGCCTCTCCCGTTGCGGAGCACAGGCTCCGGACGTGCAGGCTCAGCGGCCATGGCTCACGGGCCCAGCCGCTCCGCGGCATGTGGGATCTTCCCAGACCGGGGCACGAACCTGTGTCCCCTGCATCGGCAGGCGGACTCTCAACCACTGCGCCACCAGGGAAGCCCGAGATGGTTTTTACATGTTCTCTAATTCCTCACAACAGTCCTGCAAGAAATGTGGTGGTCCTCATCGTGTAGATATGGAGACGGGTTCTGGGTTCTGATGCAAGTCTTTGGGTCAGACCAATGCTTGGCCTGAGGCTTTTTCCCTTGGTGCCTCATGGGAGGGTTTGGGGCTGGGGTGGACCCCTCCCTCTGCAGGATTGGGTTTCAGGAAGCAGGCTGAACCTCCTCATTTTACCAACTGCTAACGAGTCTGCCCAAGGATGTGAGGTCCTGGGCTGCCGCTGTGTAGATGCCTGCATTCTTAGATCTCTTCCAGAGACCCTCCAACATGGACTCCTCACACTCTGTATAATAATCCTTTGCCTAGTCACAGGGCTTTACAGTTTACAGAGCACATTCATATTTGTGATGACTTTGATCCTCTTGAAAGCATTAGGGAGAAACGTAAGGTGGATGTTATCAGCCCATTATTCAGATGAGGTGTTTGGGACCCAAGACACAATGAGTTAATAACCAAGTAAGGATTTTATCTGAAGTTTCCTGACTCCAAGTTCAGTGCTCTATCCGTGCCACCTTGCTCTTGCCACCTTCCATCAGCTCCAGGGATAGCTGGTCTCTCTAGTTGGGTTTCCAGAGAAGTGTGAGGCACTGGATAGTTCGGCATTTCGCGGGGAGGAGAACTGTGACTTCATGTAGTTGCCAGCTGTAGCCACACGAGGGTGCTGTTGCCTAAGGAAAGCATTATAGAGGCGTAAGGGCTCAAGGCTCCAAGGTCAGGGCTTGGGACGTTTTTCCCCTGGCCTGAGGGGCTCCGGAGCGAAGAGTCCCATCTCATCCAGAGACCTCAGGTCTGGTATCTGCTCTAAGACTAAGCTTCCCCACTTCCTTCCCTCCCTCTGCCTTGGGATGGCAGGGTATGGTCACGGATCTGGCTCACAGACCCTAGCTTTGCCTTTGCCTCACTGTGTAATCCCTGACAAATCAGTTTCCCCAACTGTCACCTGGCATGGTAGCCCAGCCCTGCCACCCTCACAGGGCTGGTATGAGGTCAGATGGTTGGGGCTGAGGAGGGTGGCCCCATGCCTCTGTTAACGTGACCCGAGGCCCTGGTGTCTCTTTGGGGGCTACATCTCTGGCTTATGTGTCAAGCTTTCAAACAATGAAAATGTCCAAGTCTTTTTATGACCCAGAGCTGCCTAGCTTCAAATCCCAGCTTTACCAGCCCTCTGTGACCTTTGTGAGTCATTTAACCTCTTATTATGGGATAATAATAGTCCTACTTCATAGGGCCCACTGGAAGCATTTGGCACATAGCAGAGTCCCCCAGGCCTCTCCTCAGAGCCCAGGGGCCAGAGTCCCCCGCACTCTTGCCTTCTGCCATGCCCCTTCCCAGGGCCCCTTGCAGGAAGCTGGGAATTAAGTTTGGTGTTCCCAGATCTGATCCATTTTCAGATGAGAAGACTGAGGCCCAGGGCAAGGGGAGTGACCTGCTCAGGGCCACACAGAGGGTGAGGGACGAAGCAGGGACCTGTCTGTGCCACGTGAATGCAGTTACAGTCGCCCCCTCCGTATCCATGGGAGATGGGCTCCAGGGCCCCTGTGGATACCAAAATCCACCGATGCTCAAGTCCCTCATATAAAATGACATAATATCTGCATATAACCTACGCGCACCCTCCTATATACTTTAAATCATCTCTAAATTCCTTATAACACCTAATGCAATGTAAACACTATGTAAATAGTTGCCAGCGTGTGGCAAATTCATGTTTTGCTCTCTGGAACTTTTTGGAATGTTTTTCCAAGTATTTTCCATCCGAGGTTGGTTGAATCCATGGATGTAGAACCCGAGGATGCGGAGGGCCAACTGTCCTTGCTCCTTGCCCACCTCCTGCCCTGGGATGGCAACTCCCTCAGCAGCGGCTCAGGAACATGAGGGTGAGCTTTGCTAGTCTCTGTGAGTCTCAAAGATAATAGCCCCACAAGACACATGAAATATCTCAGTGACAGTCGTACTCACTCAGATTCCATGGTGTTGGGGCAGGAGGGTCTCCCACCCCCTCAATCTTTCTCACTTTGCCCTCACCTTCCCTTCCCCAATTCCAGGTCACTCTCCTCCACTGGCTTTTTTGGTTGTCACCCAGCTGGGCTGCTCTAGCCCCAGGATGAGGTGAGAAAGAAAATATATTTTTAGAGAGGCTTTTTTTTCTTCCAGGGAAATGACTTCAAATGTGCAATTTATTCCCAGGAACGGGGGTGTGTGAGTGAAATGGCTTCTGGAATGGCAGTGCCCTCGTCACCTCCTGCTGTCTCCTCTTCCTCAGCATCTCTGCTGACCCTTCCCCTCTCTCCTTCCTCTCCCCCATCCAAGGGAAGAGGGCAGGTATGTGAACACAGCTCCTGGGCCTGGGCTCTCCCCCCATCCCCCAACCCGACAGCCACTTCCGAGCCCCGTGACCTTGGACTGGCTAAAGGGGGCCACAAGGAGTCATGGTCTTGGATTTGAATGAGGTCTTGGTTGTGGGATGGGTCCTACCTCAAGAGTCTTTGCAAACAACAAGGCAAATCAGTCAAGGAGAGGGGGGTGGGTAGAGCAAACCCCAGGGCAGGTAGCAAAGCAGCCTAGGTTCTGCCACAGACTGACTGTGTGACCTGGGGTCAGTCACTTCTACTTTTCAGGCCTCAGTTTTCTTACCTGTGAGATGGGCACATGAAGGGGTGGAGTGAGGAGAGCAGCTCAAGGCCCTACATACTGTCATTCTAGGTTACAGTGAGCAAACCTGCAGAATCTTCTCAGCCTCATCCACACACAGGACCTCTGACGCCTCCAGCTCGAGCTCAAGACTTCAGAAGCTCTCCTCCCTCCCGGGTGGGTGGAGCCTCAGTGTGACCACTTCAGAGCACCCACTCTCCAAGGCCGGCCCGCCATGGCTCAGTGGAGGTGTCACCACCACCATGAAGCCTTCCTATATTCCCTCCACGACACCCAAAGCCTCAGAGTGAGGTTAAGCTCTCCCTGCCCAGTCTCCCTGCTGGCTCTGCTAGACTGTGGATGGCATCTGGCGGGGCTGTGGGTTTCTGTTCACAATTAATGTAAAATTAATGAAGCTTAAGCTTCAGGGCCCCTCACTGGCACAACCCCCTTCCAAAGCCTTGTTCCTAATTTTGTATTCGTGACCCCCATCAAATTGTATAAGCTTCAGGCCCCACAGAGTCGGACCTACGCCTGTTTTCATCCCTGCCCAGCCTGAGGGCAGAGCCCACCTCTCTCGGAACAGTTGCTGTTTCGGCAATTCCTCCTGCACGTGCCGCCACCACCCTGCCCTGGCTGGCCTGGCACCTGGGCCAGACTGACCCAGAGACAGGGTGTCTGCATCCACCTGCCCCTCCTGCGTGGCCAGCCCTGCTCTGTGGCTCCCAGCGCACTCATCTCAAACAAAATCAGACTTCCTCCCCCATCCTCACACCTGCCTCAAGGGGCCTCCCGGCAACCCTTTGGGTCCTTAGTTTGCAAACCCCCAGCTCACAGACCTAGCAGAGGCCTGGGTTCAAATCCTGGCCCCATGCCTGGCTGCTGTGTGCCAGGGGGACATCACCCACCCTTCATCTTGAAGGGACTTGCCCAGAACACGGGGTAAGGGTGCTCAGGAAAGGCTCGAGGCATGGCCCTTTGAGACCCTCACACAGGCAGGTCCCTTGGTGGGCAGGGGGCCCCCCACAGATGGAGGCCAAGCCTTCCCACTCTTGCTCAGGCCCTGTGGACTCCCTCAGCAGCCGCTCAGCTTATCCCGTGATACTTGCTGGGGCAGCAGACAGACAGCCAGAGTCTCCCCAAGTGCCCTCTGTGGGCCCTAGATCAGAGCCTTCTTGCCAGAATCCTGCTTTGGTTCCTGATTTCGGGGTCAATAACATCAGGACTGATTTCATTCAGACTTTTCTCAGAAGCAAACCCGGGTTCTTGGCCTCCTGGGCAAGGCTGGAAGTTACGATAGGAGAAGGTGGGTGCAGAGGGGGCAGGGGGGAAGTGGGGGCAGCCCAGGAGAGGCAAAGACTGGTTTTCCCAGGCTTGTGATTGTCTTGAGCTGGAGGGTCAGTTAGGATTGCAAAGTTCCCTGTGGCCACAGGGGAGGGCACAGCAGTGGTCTGTCAGCACTCTCACTTCCTGGCTGTGTAACCCGGGGCCAGTCACCCGGCCCCTCAGGGCCCCAGTTTCTCCAACTGTAAAATGGGGAGCCAGTAAGGAGCGAACGCATGCATCGTGCTCCCTGTGTGCCAGGCTCCACTGGAAGGGCTCCTCTCGGCTACAAAGCTGGGAGGCAAGGGTGTCTGTTGTACACAGATCACACGGCTGTGGGGAGGAGTGAAGGACAGTGCTCCTGGCAGGTGCCCTGAACAGTGCCTGGCGAATAGCAAGCCCTCAGGAGGTCCTGGCCCTCGTTATTACATGGCAGTGTGAGTTCCAAAGAGCCAGTCTGTTTAGCCAAACCTCCGGGGGCAGGTGGCGTCAGGCAACCACTACTGAGCACCTACTGTGTGCCAGGCCCAGAAATGCAACTCCAAATAAGGCAGCTCAGGCCTGGAGCTCAGAGATGCCGGCTGAGGCCTCCACTTCCCTTTTGCTGCCTTGTTGGAGCCAGGAGCCCTGGGCAAGGGCAAAGAAAGGTCTCATTGGGGAGGGTGGTGAGGCCTGGCTGTTAGGCATGCCTGTGGGGGGTTATCTGGTTTCCAGGCTCATCTGAGTGCGTCCACCAATTGGTTGTGTTCATGTGACAGTGTGGATCCCCTCACTGACTCTTTTTTTTTTTTTTTTTTTGCGGTACGCGGGCCTCTCACCGTTGCAGCCTCTTCTGTTGCAGAGCACAGGCTCCGGACGCACAGGCCCAGCGGCCATGGCTCACGGGCCCAGCCGCTCCGCGGCATGTGGGATCTTCCCAGACCAGGGCACAAACCCGTGTCCCCTGCATCGGCAGGCGGACTCTCAACCACTGTGCCACCAGGGAAGCCCTCACTGACTCTTTAACTCACTCATCAAATACTCCCCAACAGACCTCTGCCCCTGGCATTACAGTGTAACCATTAAGAAGACCCTGGGGGCTTCCCTGGTGGCGCAGTGGTTGAGAGTCCGCCTGCCGATGCAGGGGACACGAGTTCGTGCCCCGGTCCGGGAAGATCCCACATGCCGCGGAGCAACTAGGCCCGTGAGCCACAACGACTGAGCCTGTGCGTCTGGAGCCTGTGCTCCACAACGAGAGAGGCCGTGACAGTGAGAGGCCCGCGCACCGCGATGAAGAGTGGCCCCCGCTTGCCACAACTAGAGAAAGCCCTCGCACGGAAACGAAGACCCAACACAGCAAAAATAAATAAATAAATAAATAAATAATCACATTACAGAAGAGTATTAAAAAAAAAAAAAAAGAAGACCCTGGGTCAAGAGCTTAGCTCTCACTCGCCAGCTGTGTGACCTTGGACACATCTCCTGACTTCTCTGTGTCTTGACTCATCATCTAAAGTGGGGATAATGTCAGTGTGCACTTTGTAAAGCCATGCCTGGCATATAGTCAGCTCTGTTTGGGTTCCGCGATCATTGTCCGTTGGGGATACTGAGGTGCTCCCACTTCAGTGGGGGGTGGTGACAGACGGTAGAGACTGAAAGGGGGGGAGGGCAAGGATGGGCACTGGCTGGGGCAGGACAAGCCCTGCCCAAGGAAGTCAGGCAGGCTCTCCCGAGGGGCCAAGTGGGCCGTGGGAGTTGAGCTGGGAGGGGGGCAGCAGCAGGTGCCTGTGTGGATGGGAGGGCAGGTGAGGGAGACCCTGAGATGCTGGGACGTGGCTCCAATGCACAGGTAGTCGTGGGGGAGGGGAACTACACGGAGCATCGGGTGCTGGAATGTGGTGAATGTGTGCAGCTGTGAACCCCAGAAGAGCAGAGCGGGGGTGGGGGGGATGGAGGGGTGGGGGGTGGGGGGTGGGGTTGGTGAGGAGTGGGATGAGAGCGGCGGGGCCCAGACCTGGCTCAGTTCGGGCTATGACCGGTATCTCTGAGGAGCAGCAGATGGCGTTCCTGGCCTGTCCAGCCCAAAGATCTTCCCCCTCCCCCTCCTCAGGATGTCAGCGAAGAGGGCTGCTGCTGCCAGAAGTCTTTTTTTTTTTTAAATAAATTTATTTATTTTATTTATTTATTTTTGGCTGCATCGGGTCCTCGTTGCTGCACACGGGCTTTCTCTAGTTGCGGTGAGTGGGGGCTACTCTTTGTTGCGGTGCGTGGGCTTCTCATTGCGGTGGCTTCTCTTGTTGCAGAGCACGGTGTCCAGGCGCGCGGGCTTCAGTAGTTGTGGTACGCGGGCTCAGCAGTTGTGGCTCGCGGTCTCTAGAGCGCAGGCTCAGTAGCTGTGGTGCTCGGGCTTAATTGCTCTGCAGCATGTGGGACCCTCCTGGAGTAGGGCTCAAACCCGTGTCCCCTGCATTGGCAGGCAGATTCTTAACCACTGTGCCACCAGGAAAGTCCCTAGAAGTCTTAGAACTGACAGGAACTTCTGAAGGTGGGCCGTGCTCACGGCCCATCCTGTGCGTGGAGACTGTTCTAATGGCCTTCCTGATCGCTAGTTTTTGGAGCCTTGTATACCTGCCAAGACAAAGTACTCACTACCTCTCAGAGTAGCCACTGCCATCTGCGGCCAGTTCCAACTGTTCCAAAGTCCTTCCTTGCACAGAGCTGACATCTGGTGTCTCATACCCCCTGCCCTCACCCTGTTGGCCCCAACTCTGCTCTTTGGGGGCTCCTCAGAACCAGTCTGTCCCCTGGGCCTGTAGCAGCCCCTCTGGGAGGTGACTGTCCCTACATCTGGTCCCTTACTTTATAAACATCATCCCAGCCACCTTTATTGAACCCCCAGTACAAAGCCAGGAAGAGCTCATTTAATCTTCACAACCTGGCACCTGGCCCTGGGCCAGTGTTGTGTGTGGCACACACAGGCACTCACTTTACCTTCGGATGATAAATGAATGAACGAATGAATGAACCCCATGTGGTTATTATTCCCATAGTACAGTTGGGAAACTGAGGCTCAGAGAGGTAAACTCACTCATCTAGAGTCACCCAGCTCACAACTGGCAGAATTGAGATCTGAACCCAGGTATCTGCCCAACCCAGAGCCAGAACTCTTCAACTCCAAGCTGTGCTACCTCAACTGGAACCAGCTCCCCACCTACTGGGTCCCATCAGCCCCTCTCCATCCATCTTCCCAAAGTGCCTAAGGGTCAGAATTCCTCAAGGTTTGGCACTGGGATTCCCAGAGGCTGGGACCTCAGAATTCCTAGGGATTTTTGAATCTCAGAGAGTTGGAAAGTTTCCCTCCCTTCCTCTCCAAATCTCTGCCAAGGGGCAGCTGGCCTGGCCTTACATACCCTTTAGGGATGGGGCTCTCACTCCCTTTCAGGGATGCAGCTCTGCCTAATGAGCTGGCCTCTGACCTCTGGACCTCCTCTCAAGGCCTCTGAAGGACCAGTCCAGGTTCCTCCGACACCCCCAAATCATGGCTGGTGCCCGAGTTTGTTCCTCCGGCCCACCCGGCACTCACCCCTACTGGCTCCATGAGTCCTGGTTTCAGTTCCCTTTTCCTTGGGGGAAGTGTTCCAGTTTCAGCTCAATGATTTCCCATCTCCTGACGGCAGGCCCTGCACTGGGTGTGGGGACATGGGGGCTGAGGGCAAAGACTTTCCGCCTGCCAGTGCTAGCAAATAACCTCCCCTCTCTGGGCCTCGGTTTCCCATCTAGGAAGTGGAGCTATTGACAGCACCTACTTCCTGGGGTCACTGAGAGGGTGAGATGAGATAACCCCTGTAAACCACTTGGCATGGGTAAGGGCTAAATAAATATTTACCCCCTTCTTCCTCCAAAACAGGTGGGTGGGGGTGACTGGGAGGTGAGTGGGAAACACACTCATTGATTCAACAAATTTGTATTGAGCCACTGCTACGCACCAGGCCCTGGGCTAGTGCTGGGGACACAGCAATGAACAAGACGACACAAACCGCTGCCCTCCTGGGGCTCATGTGCTAGTGGTGGGAGACCCCAGTGTATAAGTGAAGTGCCTCGTATGTCAGGTGAGGATAAAGGCACCAGAGAAACGCACAATGACCACGTTTGGGAAAAGGGATGTGGGGCAGGGGCAGGGGTAGGGGGGTCTGCATCCTACAGTGAGGAATCTGAGTCTCAGAGAGCTGGAGACACCTGCCTGAGGTCACACAGCTGGTGGGGAAGCAGCACTAGGCCAGGTCTACCCACCCCAGTGACAGGGCCCAAAGGGGGCCACGCCTGCTCTGAGTTCCCGCTGCCCACCCGTGGAGACATCAAAGCCCAGTGGACTCAGATGACCTCTGTCCCCCTCTGTGGACCGGCTTGAGGGCGGGGGTGATGGGTCCTGGGAGAGCCAGTGAACCGAGTCGTTAGCGGGGAGGGTATTAATGGTCACGCAGATACGACCCATCTACCCAGACCCTCCGACAAGCCGGGTCGTATCCCGCATCCCCACGCGGGGTCCTTCCCCTCCAAGCCCTGCGATGGCCCAGGGAGGCGCGCGCTGAGGGACCCCGTCCCCAGAGCGAGCCTCCGCGAGGCCGGCCACCCGTCTCGATTCGCACGTTCCCCCCCGCCTCATCCCGCGGCGGGCGGGCGGGCGGGCGGGCGTGTGTGGGGCGCGGGGGCAACCGGGCGGCCCCGGGCGGCGGGGGGAGCTCAGCGTCCAGCCCCGCCCCTCCCCGCCCCGCCTCCCGCGCTGGGGGCGGCCTGGCGGCGGCGCACGCTTCCTGCAGGCGCGGCGGCCGTGGGCGCGGAGCTGCCGGGCGGAGCCGGGCCGCCGAGCCGGAGCCCCGACCGAGAGCGCGCCGGGCCAGCCGCCGGGCCGCGCCGCCGTCGCCGCCGCCTCGGGAACAAAGGCGCCCGCCCGCCGCCGCCGCCGCCATGAAGCCCGGGCCGCCGCACCGCGCCGGGGCCGCCCACGGGGCTGGCGCTGGGGCCGGAGCCGCGGCCGGGCCAGGGGCCCGCGGGCTGCTCCTGCCGCCACTGCTGCTGCTGCTGCTGGCGGGGCGCGCCGCGGGGGTGAGTGCTTCCCGCTCCCGCGCCCCGGCTCGCGCGCCGCGCCGGCCTGTGGGGGGCGGGGGTCCAGTGCCTGGCCGCCCGCGCCTCCCGGGGGCTCGTTTCCCCGGGGGCGGGACCCTTCCCCGTGGGCGGCCCGGGGTCCGGGCTGGGGTCCGGGCGCGGGGCCGCGCTGGGCGTGTCTCGGGTCTGAGCAGACGTGGCTTTGCTTCGTGGGTGTGCCCGGACCGCGGCCACTTTTAGGGAATCGGGTCGCCTCCCCCTGCGAGGGGAGGGCGTGCGTTAGGTTCCTCCCTCCGAGGGTCGCGGCGGGAGGGCAGGGGGGCCCGGGGAGGGGGAGGGGGAAGGGGACCTGTGTGAAGGTGACCTGAGGGGGTGGGTGAGTGTGACCGCGTGTGTGGCCACCTCCGTGGAGGGTGCTGGGACCTGTGGGGTGTGCACGGGTGAAGGATGAGGCGTGAGGACCAGTCCATCCCCATGGATGGGGGCCATCGTGCCCTACCTGCGTGTGGTCGTGTCAGGGTGACCCATTGTGCACGGTGTGTGCCGGAGACGGGCTGGGGACTGTTGGCCATGCTGTGTGTGCCTACAGGGGGTGAGTGTGTTGAGGGGGAGACCTCTGTGGTGGGTGTGTGTTCCAACCCATGCGAGTGTGTGTGCGTGTGTGTGCAGGCGTGTGCTGGCAGGTGCATGGGTTACCCCGTGCGTGGAGCATGCACCCCTGAGTGGGGCCGAGTGTGCAGGTAGCGGTGAGTATGTATGTATGTATGAGGTGACCCCTGGGTGTCCCTTTGAGTGACCGCAGCAGCCGTGGGGTTGAGCTCAGTCCCAGCTCCATCATGGGGAGCAGGAGGAAAGGCCACCTCCTCCCTTTTGAGGGACCCAGGTCCCAAGTGAGTTCCCTATGGGCATGTGTCTAGAGCCTGGCCTGGGCATGAACTGGGGGGTTTCTAGGCCCGATCCCCTTGGTTGGTTCTAGGAGCTATGCCTGTCCCCCATTCCCCAGGCTGAGAGGGACCCAGGCCTCTCAGGCAACCCCCGCCCCGACCCGTGCCTACTCTGCCACTGCAAGTCTCTTTGGGCCTCAGTTGGCCAGTCTGTGAAATGGGAGGAGGTCAGGCAGGGGCTCAGAGGTTGCATCTCAGACAGACAGGCTACTCCTCAGCCTTTCCCATCTGGGGGCTATGAGCTGGGGGTGGGGGTGGGGGAGTGTTGAATGCCAGGCTGAGTATGGGGCCTGGTGGGCTGGGTGCCTCATCCCCAGTTATTCCCCAGGTGCGGTGAGGAAAAGAGGTCCCTGGGAGGGACAGGGACCCAGCCCATCCTAGCAACTGGGTCACTTTCTCAGCTACACTTCTGGAAGACCATCTTTGAAATCAAAGATGTGGAAATCACACAGCCTTGGGTTCAAATCCTGATCCCTCCCCTGATTCGTGGTGTGACCTTGGACAAGTTGTCTCACCTCTCTGAGCCTCCATTTCCCCCTCTGTGGAGTGGGGCTAATAACACCCTCCTGAGAGATTAAATGAGAGGATGTGTGTGCTCACCCACAGGAAGAGCTCAGTCAATGTTTGGTGTGTGATGAATGAAAGGGACACCGGACAGCATGCTTTAGACCTGGCAGCCCAGCAGGATCCCGAGCTGGGTGACCCCTGGGCAAGTCACGTCCCTCGCTGAACAACTTCCCCATCCATAAAACAAGGCTCGTAATCCGGGCCCCATGAGGTGGTGGAAAGAATTAAATGAGCTCACGGAGGTGAAAGGCCCGGATAAGGCAGGGTGCCCCTGGATCTGAGGCCGAGGTAGAGTGGGTGTGGCTCAGACCCAGTGCTGGGTGGCAGATAAAGCACATCCCCGGGGTCTGGGCCTGGAGGCTCAGATGGTGGGCTTGACTTGGAGGAGAGGAGGGGCGGGGCTCCGGACGAGGTAAGGGGGGCATCCCTCTCCAGGCTTCACACCTTTCCAGGGGCCCGGCTGCCGAGCAGGGACATCACCTCATCTGGCCTGGGAGGCAAAGGGTTAATGGGTGGTGACCAGTGGCCAGGGTGCCACACCAGAGGAAGAGGGTGATGCCAAAGCAGGAGAGACTGAGATTAGACCAGAAGAGCCCCAACCAGGATGGCTCCAGGAGTGGCCTCCGTGGCGGGGGCCTCCCAGGACATCACTGGGATGGGCAGTGGCTGGCTCAGGGTAGGGGAAGGGCAGGATGACATCTAGGTGCCCACCAGCATGAAAGGGAGTGTGTGTGTGTGTGTGTGTGTGTGTGTGTGTGTGTGTGTGTATGGAGCAGCCTCCAGGATGGCCTCAGTAGGAGTAGTGGGGCTCATTCGCGCTGCAGATGGTGAGTTGGGGTGTGTGCGTGTGTGTCCTGGCATCTGCTCTGGGAGTCCTCTCTCCTGAGAGACCAGCTAATTATGACTCTGAGAGACATCTGCCTTCAGGGCCACTTCAGTTGCTGTACTTAAGTCACTACCCAGAAAGACCCAGAGTGTGGGGATCCTGGAAATTTCAGCTTGAAAAGTGTTCTTTAGATGCTCAGGGCTGAAAGGGATTTAGGTGTCATTTAGCCTTGTTTGAATTCCCAGTGATGGGAGTTCACTTTTTGTGGCTATGTGACCTTGAGAAAGTTACTTAACCTCTCTGTGCTTTCATCTCCACCTCTGTAAAATGGGGAGAATAGGAGAATGAGCGGGGTTAACATGTAAAGTTCTTAGCACAGTGCCTGGCACATAGTAACACTCAGTAAATGTTCACTTCTTGTTCTTTTACAAGGTTGCCATTCTGTGTGATTGGGAATGTGGTAGGGATGGGGGGTGGTAGGGTGAGGGACCGTGGGAAGGGGAAATCAATCAGGGAATTCCTTTGAATCCCCAGCCCCATGCCTGGTGGTTCCTGCTCCCTCCCCACCCCCACGATTTCAAGTATCCAGGAGCTCCCTCCTCCTCTTCCCTCCAGCTCCTCTGGTTGACTGTGAACATTGGGTTGCCAGGGCAAGATTGTCCTCGCTTTAAAAATTAAAGGTTGGGGACCCCTAGACTGTTCCAGGCCAGGCCCTGACACAGGGATACCGTAGGGATCTATTGCTGTTAGCACCCAAGATGGCAGGGGCTCCGGGGACAGAAACTTTGGGTAAGGGATTTCTGTTTCAACGTCCTCATTGTAAAATGGGGACAATAACAGTGCCAGCCTCACAGGGGTGTTGTGATGAGAAAATAAGCTCCTTGGGGAGACTGAGCACAGCTTGCCAGTGAGCTCTCAGGAGATGGGGCCTTTCCAGGAGGGAGCCTGGAGGGCAAGGGAGGGCTTCCTGGAGGAGGAGGTTTTAAGCTAAGCTATAAAAATGGTTGTCATGTGACACTGAGCAAGCTGTAGCCTGCCCTGACCCTCAGCTTTCTTACCTGTCAACTGGGGACAAATACTTGATGTATACAATTATTATTAGGGGTGTTATTGGTCGGGGGGGTGTCACACCATTCTCATGCCCGAGTTGGGATTGGAACTTGGTGCTTTCTGCTCCCTGGGGAGCAGCACAGTGCCCCCAGCTACAAATTCAGTGTGTTTCTTTTTTTTTTTTTTTTTTTGTGGTACACGGGCCTCTCACTGTTGCGGCCTCTCCCGTTGCGGAGCACAGGCTCCGGACACGCAGGCTCAGCGGCCATGGCTCATGGGCCCAGCCGCTGTGCGGCATGTGGGATCTTCCCGGACCGGGGCACAAACCTGTGTCCCCTGCATCGGCAGGCGGACTCTCAACCACTGCACCACCAGGGAAGCCCCAGTGTGTTTCTTGTTCCCTCATATTGGGGGTTGGTGTGGGGTTGACCTCTGCTGGAGAAAAAGCAGTTGCCTTTTGAAAACGAATGGCTGCTCCCACCCCATGGATTGGGGCATGGGGTCCTGGGAGGCCCCAGGGCAGCACAGGGGCAGGGACAGCTTTGGGCTTGACATCTGGAAAATGCTGGGGCAAAAGTGGGGTGGATGAGAGGGGCATCGTGGGAGAGTGTCAAGACAGAGCCCCCCCTGGAAGCCAGGTCTTGCTGCACGCCTCCCTCTTGCCCCTCCCATTGGAGCTGGGACCATCCCCCAGAGCTGCTTGCCGGGAGAGGGATGGGTTGTTCTAGAAGGGGCTGTAATAGGATTCCTGAAGGCTGGAGCAAACTGAGACAGCTGGGGATGGGAGGTGGTGAGCCTGGCAGTGGCTGAGGCCATGATTTGGGAGGCAGCTTCCACACCTCTGAGGGCTTAATAATACAAAGAGCAGCTAACGCATACTGAGAGCCCTGCCCACTGAGCACTTTATATGCATTGGCTCATTTAATCCTCATGATAATCTTTGGAGGTAGGAATTGTTAGAACTCCCATTTTACAGATGAAGAAAACTGAGGCACAGAGAGGTTAAGTGATTTGCTCAACGTCACACAGTTGGCAAGTGGCAGAGCTGGATTGAGCCAGGGCCTGGCAGGCTAATAGAACTGGGCCGCAGTCCTAATTTTACCCTCTCTTGCTGTGTGATCTTGGGCAAGGTACTTACCTCTCTGGGCCCTCCTTACCCGCAAATTATGCCCACATTACCTGTATCATGAATGCCTGCTCATTGCCAGGCTCTGGGCCGGGCATGTCTCCTATCTTTTTTTATTTAATTCTCACTGTAGCCTTGGAGGCATGTTGCATGGGGCGGGGGAAGGGTCTGGCCCTGGAGCCCTTGCTCCTCCACTGCCTCACAAGGCTCTGTGATCTGTAAATGAGCTATTCTGAAGGTCATGGGTGACGGGTCGAGGGAGAGCTTTATAAACTGTGGGTCGAGGGAGAGCTTTATAAACTGTGGGTCGAGGGAGAGCTTTATAAACTGTGCGGGGAGTCAACAAGATTGGGGGGGTGCGGGGGCTTGTGTCTGGGTCATGTGATGATGGCACAGGACAGGGGAAATGTTTAGAACCTCAGGATGAGAGGGGTCTAAAAAAGCCACCATTCCCCCTGTACACACACTGGATGCCCCCAGTGTTGTGGCTCTCTCTCTGCATGGGTGACCAGACCTGCCTTTAATCCCCTCTGACCCTTAGAAAGGTGTGTGGAGCCCAAATGTACATCCCCACCACCCCATCCCTGAGTCCTGGTCCCCTTGCACCTAAGGTTCTCTCTGGCCTGAGTGACTGAGCCTCAGAGGGGGGGAGTGACTTGGAGGTCACACAGCAGTCAGGAGAAGTATCATAATACTTTCTTGATAGACCATGAGTGCCTTAGGGAGGCTCTGTGTTTGCCTTGTTCTTTGCTGAACCCCCAAGTCCAACTCTTTGCCTGGCCCAGAATTGAATGGTTTGAATGAATGAATGAGTGAATGAATGAAGGAAGGAAGGAAGGAGGCCAGGACTGTGAACTTTGGAGCCCAGGCTGCAGCTTTGTGTTGTCTACTTCGGAGGTGAGTTGGGGTGACAGTGAGGCTGCCAGAGTCCTGCTGGGTCCAAGGTGTGTGCCTGTGGTTCGGAGGCGCCAGGGGGCCGTATGGGGTGGGGCTGCGGTCTGAGCGCCAAGGTGCGGCCACCACATCTGTGTGGGACAGAGGCCCTGTGGCTCTGGGCTCCAGCCCAGCTGCTTGGAGCCCTGTGATTTTGTGTCCGGGGTGGGGGGCAGGGTGACTGGAGCCCGAGGCTGCCCCAGGGTCCAGCCCCTTGCTCACCCCCCAGCTACCCCCTGAAGCAGCGAGCAGGGTCTGTGCTGGTCCCAGACCACCTGGCTTGTCTTGCTGGCCCCCCTAATGTTCCACCACATCCTGGGAACATCAGGCCAGCGCCTGGTAAATATTTGTTGGCTGACACCCCTTCCCCTTGCCTTGGCTCCCAGCCTCCCAAGATTCCAGGAGGCGGGTAGGCCTCACTTCCGGCCCCCTCCCTCCCTCCAGAGCAGGCCCTGGCCAGAGGGGTGTCTGCTCCCCTCCCCCACTGACCAGGCCCAGTCTCAGCGCCAAACAGGAAGCCGTGATTACAGGGGGAGTCTGAGCGGCAATGGCTGAGGGCCCAGCTGGGGGATGGGGTGAGGGTGGCCCCTGACAAGTGATCTGGCCCCTTCCCTACCGGGCTGCTGAGGGTGGAGGGCAGGGAATGCCTGTGCTGGCCTTCTATTCCAGGTGGAGAGGGTTCTACATGCCCCAGCTGGCTGAGGTCTGCCTTCTTCCCACCCCTGGGTCCCCACCTGGGCCTTGGTGCTATGTCTGTTTTGGGGTCACCAAACCTGAGGGTGCAGCTTGAGGTTGTTGAGGGAACGGGGCCCCAGAGCCAACTGGACCAGGGTTGAAGTCCTGGTTCTGCCAATTTCTGGCTGTGTGATCTTGGCAAGTTCACTTAACCTCTCTGAGCCTCAGTTGCCTCTTTAAAAATGAGCTAAGAATACCTCTGCCTCGGAGTCCTTTGAGAATGAACAACACAAAATAATAAAGTGCCTGATAAGAAGTGGGCTGCTCCTACAAATAGCGATCTCTTCCACCTTCCTGCTTTGGTTTTGCTCTTTTCCTGTCCCTTTCTTGATCTCACCGAGAAATTGCTTTTTGGGGGTGGAGAATTTGGGAACCAAGTTTGAACGATCGTGGGTGACCCAAAGCAGAATCCCCACCGGGCTACCCTAAGAGGGAGAACGTGGGCCTGGATTGCAGCAGGCGGGATTTGGGCCAGATTAGAGGAAGCACTTTCCAGTGCCTCGTGGTACTGAGTTCATGGGGAGTTTGGTTCTTTGGAGCTGTTGGCAGCCTGTGGGTAAGTCTGGAGGCAGAAGATTGGACTTGATGACTCTTCAGGCCCTTCCAGTCCTGGAACCCCAGAGAGACCTTGCTGTTTGAGGTATAGCCCAGGACATGGTGACACTGGGCTCTTTCCATTTTCCTCCCAGCTGGGGAGTACCTCGGCTGTGTTCCATTCATCACACAGGTCCTGGCTCAGAGTAGGTGACTGTTGTTGTTTGCATAGGACCTCAGGGGTGAGAGAGCCCTAAAGAGACCATCAGCCCCGCAGCCCTGCAGCCTGTAGCCTGCTGTCTCACAGATGGGAGTCCTGAAGCCCAGAGATGGCCTGAGGCCTTGCCCAAGGACTGGGGAGGTGGTCTCATTGAGCCTTCTGACGCTGGTGGCATTCCACTCATTTAGAGGCTTGGAGATGTCAAGCCACCTGTCAGAGTTTGCACGGCTGGGCAAACTGGTGGAGCTGGGTGTTCAGTTGCTTTTCAACTACTCTGGGTTCTGTCTGCGCTGTTGCTGACCGTGTTGTCACACCCCTTTAGGACTGGGGTCTTCTGAGATGAGCGATGAGTGGTGGGGGCTTGGGGGGCTGGGGAGGAATCTGAGGAGTGGGTGTGGGGTGGGGGATGATGCTGGTTAGGGCCTATACCCCGCTTCTGGGCCATGGGCTTGCTTCACTCTGGGATCAGCCTTAGCCCAAGCCCTCCTAGAACTCTGCACCTCCTGAGCTGCCAGCCAGGCCCCACCTGTCCTGCCCCCACCCCGCAAGCCCTGCTCACCGGCCCAGACTTTAATAAGGGTAATTTAGAATCAATCACGAGCAGGATCTGGGAAATCAAATTGCAGCAAGCTGATTGCCAATTCGATTGTGGGCACCAGGGTGCTGTGGGTGGCTCATTAGGCCTGTCTTCCCTTCCTGGGCTGGGATTTGGGGGTCTGTGTGGGGACTGAGCAGGCAAAGCTCCTGGAGAGGTGGGGGGGCTGTTACAGTGGGAGCAGGGGAAGGATATTCTTGCTTCTCGGGGTGCCTGGCAGCACCCATATACTGCCACCCTCTCCAGGGCCCACGGCTGGGGTGGGTGCCCATGTCTGTCTCAGCCCTTCGCTCACCTACCACGTGTTTCCTGCCACCTCCTCACGGCTAGGCTGCCATTGAGGGTGGGGTGAGGGTGTCTGCAGCTGAATTCTACCTGGCTCCTGCCCTGAAGTTGCTCCCTTGTCGGGAAGCCAGGCACGATGGTGATGGTGACAGTGATAGTGGCTGGTACTTACAGAGCGCGTGCTGCATACCAGGCACAGTTCCAAGTGCTTAACATGCTTTGTCTCAGTTCTTACCACGACCCTATGAGGTAGGTATTGTTACCCCATTTTACAGATGGCGACACAGAGGCCCAGGAGGTTAAGCAGTGTGCCCCAGGTGAGGCAGTTAGCAAGCAGCTGGAGTCTGCTTCCTGAGATGCCATGTTGTTTGGGGGCATCGGGCAGGCCAAGGAGGCTCAGGGCTGCCTGGGCTTGGGCACCGGGCCTGTCTTTTTTTTTTTTTAGTTTTTTTTTTTTTTTTTTGCGGTACGCGGGCCTCCCACCGCTGCGGCTCCTCCCGCCACAGAGCACAGGCTCCGGGTGCACAGGCCCAGGGGCCATGGCCCACGGGCCCAGCCACTCCGCGGCACACGGGACCCTCCCGGACCGGGGCATGAACCCGCGTCCCCTGCATCGGCAGGCGGACTCTCAACCACTGTGCCACCAGGGAAGCCCTGAATAGTTACTTTTATTTTACTTATTTTAATGATTATATTTTCCCTAAGATTGTTATGTCTCAGAGGTGAATGTGAGAAGTGGCTTGTCATATGACCATGGGCAGCTACCCCCCTGCCCCCCAGCCTCTACTTCCACATCTGCAAAGTGGGGAAATTGGGTTGGGTGACCCAGAGGCCTTTCCAGTCTTCACATTTGAGGAACTAATGGAAAGACCAGAGGTCAGAGAGGGCAGGGCCTGACCTGGGGTAGCCCAGACCTGCTCGGCTAGGGGGAGGATGGGAGGCCTGCTTCCTTCAAGTGGCCTGTCTATGGTTCCTCCTGGACCAGGGTAGGAGGGGCCCTTTCCTTGCCCATCGTGCTGAGCACCACGTTCCTTCCCAGCCTCTGGGACATGATCCAGGCCAGTTGGAGGCTGGGCTGTGAGTCTGGTTTCCTGGGCAGAGAGGAGCAACTGGGCAGGGAGTCCAGTGCCCTACTCTGCTGCTGACCTGCCAGTCACAGCAGGCACTGTTTACTGCTGTCCCCTCTGTGTCTGGCCTGTGCTGAGCACTAGGAACACTGAGGGGGCTCAACCTGCTCCCTGACCTCAGGAAGCTCCCAGTTAGATGAGGGGCTGAGGAAGTGAGTCAGGGGCAAGAGAAGTTGGTTTTGGCTCTGGAGAATCAGGGAGGGCTCCATGGAGGAGGTGTCCTTTGTTCCAGGCCTTGAAGGATGGCAGCACATTGATAGGCAGAGGGATCAAGGTGGACAAAGGCTCAGAGGTGGGAAAAGTCATGGTATATTAGGGAACTGAAGTGTGGTTAAAAGTAGTAAGTCCCAGCTCGGGGAGAGACATATGTGGAGATGGGAACATACTTCCCTTTGGGGTGGAAGAGCCATTGCTGTAGGCGACGCTGTTTCTAATGAGAGTGTATTGCTTCTTACATTTAACAGACATTCACTGGTCACCTCCTGGGTGCCTGGCCCTGTGCCACGGGATGTTTTGGGGCTGAACAGTTGAACACCAGCGGGCCTCGGCATGGGAGAACCAGTGGCTCACAAGGTGGGCTTTGAGTCCAAACCAAGGCATTGGGTTCCATCCTCAAGGTGGAGGATGTTGGTCTGTAAAATGGATGCAGCCCCACGCTGAGGGGCTGGCATGGGATGACAAGAGCATGGATGTGATGATGTTAATATTGAATTATGCCTGTTGAGTGCCTGCCATGTGCAAGTTACTCTGCCAAATGTCTTATGTATAAAAGCTCACTCAATCTTTACAACCTTATGAAGGAGCTACCATCATTACCTTGGTTTTACAAAAAAGGGAATTGAGGCACAGAGAGGTTAAGAAACGTATCCAAGGTCACAGAGCTAGTAAGTGGCACACTTACTAGGATTTGAACCCAAACAGTCTAGCCTCAGAGTACGATCTGATGCACAAGCTCTGCTCTGTGCTACCACGTGTGCTGCAAACTGGAAAGTGTGGTGCCCTGAGAGGATGAATTTAAGGCCAGTCAGGTCTTGCTGGGTGAGCCTGTGTGGCTGCTCTGGGGGAGCCCCGAGCTGGGACTGGGACTACTGGCTTCCACACGGGGCTTCTCTGTTGCATGTTTTCTGTTCAGGTTGGGCCATGGGCTGAGGCCAGCCCAGGCTGGGGAAAGATCCGAGGACTGAAGATGACTGCAGCTGGAAGGCCCTTGGAAACACTCTTGTCCAACTTGTCATTGTCCTGAAGGGGAAACCGAGGCCGAAGGAATGCTCTTGAGTCATAGTGAGGGTCTTCTGAGAGCTGTTAGTTCAGCCTTTTTGTTTTGCCCATGGGGAAATCGAGGCTCAGAGAGGTACAATGGCTTGCCCAAAGTAACAGCAAGTTGGTGGCTGAGCTGGGACTAAGAACTATGTCTCCTGACTCCTAGGCAGGGCACCATCCCCTGTACCATGTTTCTTCTCTTTACTTGTCTCTTTCTGCCCAGACTGCAGGCCCAGCTCCCACTGACCTCTCCCAGGAAACCTTTCCTGACCCAACCAGCTGCCCTGATGCCCAAGACTCTATACCAAATTGATTCCCTTCAGTGCACTCAGTGTGCTTCTCCAGCCTCATCCCTTTGACCCCCTTCTACCACCCAAGACTCCTGGCTATTCCCTGGGTATAGAGCACAACACTGTTTCTCTTGCTTTCATGTCTGCCACATGCTGTTCACTCTCTGTGGACTGTTCTTCTCCAGCAAACTCCTGCTCATCCTCCAAAACCCAGCACAGATGTCCCCTCCTTTGGGAATCATTTACCAGCCTCTTCTCCCAGCTCCCAGGCACAGGGAGCCCTTTTCCAGACCCTTCTCTCCTGTCTCCCTGTTCTAGATTCCCAGGCACTGCTCTTCTTCTACAAGCTATAGGATTCTTTGCTAAGCCCCAATTCTGTTACTTGCTTCATAGTGTCTGGCTCCCCACAGGGTTACATCCTTACCTCCTTGGAGCCCTCACCTGGATACATTGTTGCAGCAGCTACTCCCCCCATTATATCATCTCCCTGGACAGCTTCACACCTATTACTTTGTTTCATTTCCCCCAGTTCAGACATTGCTACATTGTTCCTTCTTCATGTTTTCGCACCTCCTCAGTCTAGT
This sequence comes from Hyperoodon ampullatus, assembly GCF_949752795.1. Lineage (NCBI taxonomy): Eukaryota > Metazoa > Chordata > Mammalia > Artiodactyla > Ziphiidae > Hyperoodon > Hyperoodon ampullatus. The sequence continues at coordinate 25,431,756 of NC_136915.1, read as the reverse complement.
TTACTTCTGGTTCTCCCCTGCTGTCCCATCTCCTCCTTTCTCCCCAGCCCCCTCCTCCTGTGATCCCCGAGCTTGGAGAAGAGGAGAGTGGAGGCTGGCAGCAGGGAGCACTTCCTGCCTCGTTACCGGAGGTTCAGGCTTGGTTATGAGAAATCTTCCCCCTCTGCCCTCCATCTCCCTCCACCGGCCACCCTCCCGCACACCTCCTCTGCGGCCCACTGTTCCCCTCCTTCCCTCCCATCCTTTTCTCTCTCCGTCTCCTTCTCTGGTTCCCCCGAGGCCTCTGCCTCACTCACTCCTCGGGGCTGATGGGAACCTCTCGGCTCCCAGCTGCGACTCGGGGGCCCAGGACCGAAGAGTCCCCTGGGGGACAGGGGTCTTGAGGGCCGATTGGGTGTTTAGGGTCAGGGCTAGAGGGACGACTCTCCTCCTTGCCCTCCGGGCCTGGAACCCCCCATTCCCTTCATCCGCCCCTCCAGAAGTGTAGTTTCAAGGGCAAAGGGCCACAGGAAGTCAGCCCCTCACCTCGCTGTTCAGATGAGGACACCGAGCCCAAAGACGGAGTGTGGATGTTCGGGGTCCCCAGCACTGAGAGGCAGAACATCTCCCCCCCAGGGCAGGTCCCTGGGTGGCCCCTGGGAGCTGAGCCCTGGATGGGTGAATCCTATTCTCCCGCGAGGCGGGGGAGCCAGGAGGCTGGTTTGGGACAATCTCAGCTCCAGAAGAGGCGGTTCCGGCTCTGAGTTCCGGGGACCGTCTGCAAGTCTGTGGTTGCACCCAGGGTGATCCATTATCCGTGCGGAGCTAAGGCCATGTTTCTGTTTAGGTTCGGGCGAGGGGCTGGGTTTGTGGGCGCATGCATGTGTGGTGGTGTGTTGCTGTGTGTCTGTGCTGATGCATGGGGGCCCTGGGGTCTGGGCAGGGAGGGACATTTGTGGCCTGTTCCTTTGCCACCAGCTGTTTTAGTGACTCAGGTGTGAGGCCAGGGGAGTCAGGAGCCCCCAAGTTGCTGTCTCTCCACTTTCTCAGCTCTAGGGGGCTTGCTGCCCACAACCTGGGGTGGCCACAGTATTAACAGCTCCTGGGAGAATAGTGGACGAAGTTGGGAGATGCTCTCCTACCTCGGGGTGGGGAAGTTGATGCACAGATAGAAATATGTGCACGTGCAGACCCATTTGTGTACGTGAAAGAACAGGTAGACCTGAGCCCACACCCTGTCCTGTGCACACGTGTGGAGACACAGACCCACAAACATACCTGAACACACACAGGCACCCAGAGACAGGGACACACACTCTACCAGGTGCACACGGACCACTCGCAGAGATGCAGCCCTTGTACTCACACCAACACACCCAGGCCCACACAGGCATCTGAGCCCACCTAAGACAACCCGAAGGTATACACACACGAGTGAGTGTACCTGTACACATGCCCAGAAATGCCCCTGAATGTGCTCGCATGTGTGCACCTGCATGGCTGCATGTACACACACATACACGCACGCATGCATGTTGCCGGAGCTCTAAGCGACCAGGAGTGTGTCCGTCCTTAATCCCAGCGCTTAATCCCAGAGTCCGGGGAGCCCAGGTCAAAGGGGCAGCTGCTCATTTGGCCTCCTTAGAGGTGATTAAGGTGGGGCTCGGGGGTGGGCTGCAGAGGGCCTCAGAGCTTGTCTTCTGCCTGACCTCCAGGGACGCTGCAAACTCAAAACTTGGGTTCCTTCAGAGATTTGTTTACGTGTGATTTACCAAACCCTGGTGCAGACAAGCTGGGGAGGAGGGAGAGGGGTGTGGCTGTGTGTCCCCAAGGAAAGTGACAGCTGGGTCAGAGAGGCCAGGGGAGGCAGTCCCTTCATTTAACTACCTGCCTGCTGTGGACCCTGAGTCAGAATCCTCAGTATGAGGCGTTCCGGGGATTCTGATCTCTGGGAACGCTGTTAATGGTCAGAGTGTTTCTGGACTAAGTGGGAAAATGAGGCCCAACCAGGAGATGCTGAATTTGGGGTCCTGAGCAGGGAGGGGGGTGGTCACTGAGACAAGGGTGAGATGGGGAAGCTCCCAGGAGGAAGTGGGGCCTGAGCTGGGCATTGAAGGTATCAGCGCCTGGGGCATTTGGAAATGCACAGGGATACTTTTCGTTGTCACCGTAATGGGGGTGCTGCTGGCATTTCCCGGGGTGGGGGTCATGGCTGCTAAATGCTGCAGGGCCTGGAGAACTGTCCCGCTCAGGGGTCTGCAGTGCTCCTGTTGAGAAAGGCTGTCCGGTCATGCGGCATGGCGGGTCAGCGTGGGCCTCAGCTCAGAGGTGAGACCATCCCCAGCACGCTGTGGGAGGCAAGGCCATGCCCGCTACCCAGGGCACTGTAGAGGTGCGCCGAGGTTGCGCGGGCTGAGTCCTCCCTACCGGCTTCCCCTGCTTGGATGCATGTGTGTGAGTTTCTAAGGGGTGGCTGGGATAATGAAGTTTGGGCCGCAGCCCCGCTGGGGCTCTGACTTTGACCTCTGCTCGGCAGTTGGGTGACCTTGGGCAGCTCGCCCGTGTTCTCTGTAAGCCGGATGGTAACCACTGCACCGCGGGGTAGTTTCGAGAATTTGGGTTTACCTGGCTCAGAGTCCAGCATGCTGTCCAGGGCTGGTGACCAGTAGTGTTTGTAGTGGGGGCAGTGGTCATGAGAGGCCTCTATCACTGCAAAGGTGGCAACCACCATACTGTCCTTGTCCTGGGGTTTGGAAAACAAGCTGGGTCCCAGGAATAGCCCTTTGCCGCATGTCCATCTTCGAGCCCGGCTTTTCCAGGCCAGGCCCTTTTCCCACAAGCACTGTCTGCGCTCTAGTTCTGGGGCTGGACCACTTGGGCTCATTCATCTCGATGTCCCTGGCATCCTGCTCTGGCACGGGGCTGGCTGTGGTGGAGCCCCCCTGTGGGGAGGGAGGCCAAGCTGGTGTGATTGGGGCTCTCATGGCAGGATCCCAGGACCAGGGCCTCTGACCCTGCCTGCAGAGGGTCAGGTGGTGGGTCAGTTGAAGGAGTGTTTGGTCAGGGAGTCATGTTCAAGTGGCACATGAGGAGGGGAGGGTGTGTCTCATCCCTGGACTTCAGGGCACATGGGGGCCGGGCACTCAGTGTCCCTAAAGCCCTGGGGGCATGTGGACTCCGTCTGAGCTCGGTGTGGAGGGTAGAACCTATGGCAGGGGGCTGAGGATGGACTGGCTGGACACAAGGCTGCGCTGGACCTGCAGGAGGCTGGTGAGGATGTCGGGGAGAGGACATGGGGCGCCGGGGTTTTCTCTGGTTCCCTCCACCCATAGCTGGGACTGAGGGCTGGGGGGTCCTTGTGGTGTTCTTGGCTTCCCCCCTCTTCGGGGTTCGTTGTGGTTCCTGCCCTGCAGCCTGAGCTGCGGGTAGACCGCTTCCCCTCTTAGTGACCAGACTTGGGGGCAGGGATGGTGAAGTTTGCTGAGGTTGTGGAGTGGAGCAGGGAACTAAGGCGGTGCAGGCTTCAAACCTGGATTCAGCCTGGTAGAGGTTTGGGGGATACCAAACACTTGTCAGAAGCCTGGCAGCTCGTGCCTCAGCCCAGCCCTCAGGACAGACGACGGGCCTCTGTGCAGAGAGTGGGGAGTGGAAACCAGCCTGGGGCTCAGCGGCTGCCAGCTGGGCTGGGTGGGGGCTGGTACTAGAGCCAAGTGGAGGCAGGGCAGGGTGAGGGGCTGGGCCCGGTGAGGTGTCTGTTCTCAAGGCTGCCCTAGACAGCCACGGGGGGAGGGACAGGCGGACTTGACTTCACACTCAGATGCGCCTCACCACTAGGGTCTTGCCATCCTCCTGACCCCTTCCCTGGCAGGGACGTATCCTCATGTCTCTTGCTGAGGGCGGCCAGGGGCCAGCCACATGGACAGAGGGTCTGAGTGGGAACATCCTGGAACCCCGCTGGTGGCTGGAGCTGGGGACACTGGGGTCTAGCGACACAGATGGCAGCCAGCCTGGGTTTGGAGTTGCGTCCCTTCTCTTGGGTCCCGCTGGGCAAAGCCTGCTCCTTCCATTGGCCCCACCTGACAAAGGAGCCTTTGGCAAGCACAGGGGAAGCAGTTGCTGCACTGGCCTCTCCCACTTGTGGTCTGCAGAGTCAATGTTTGCCCTTCGGAGGTGGGGGCTGGGGAGGCTTCACCTGGGGCTTGGTTAGGGGTTACTCAGAGAGAGGTCACCTCCTCTCCCGTCCAAGCATTTGAGTCCAGGTTCTGCTGTGTGACCTTGGGCAAGTACCTCACCCTCTCTGAGCCTCAATCACACATTCATTCTTTTCTTTTTTTCTAAACAACAGCTTTATTGAGATTTAACTCCAATACCCCACAATCCACCCATCGAAAGCATGTAATTAAATGGTTTTTAGTATTTTTACAGCTGTGCAACCATCACCAATATTACTCATTTTTATCACCCCCAAAAGAAACCCTATACCTATTAGGATTAGAAAGGGTCACTCCTCTCTTCTTCCCAATCACTCAGCCCTAGGAGTCACCAATCTACTTTCTGTCCCTATGGGTTTGCCTATCTTGGACATTTCATATTAGTGGAATCAAATAGGATGTGGTCTTTTGTGACTGGCTTCTTTCACTCAGCATAATATTTTCAAGGTTCATCCATGTGGTAGCATGTATCAAGACCTCATTTCTATTTTTGTTTAATAATATTCCATTGTATGGACACACCACCTTTTATTTATCCATCTATCAGTTGATAGATATTTGGGTTATTTCTACTTTTTGGCTGTTATGAATAATGTTGCTTTTTTTTTTTTGCGGTACACGGGCCTCTCACTGTTGTGGCCTCTCCCGTTGCGGATCACAGGCTCCGGATGCGCAGGCTCAGCGGCCATGGCCCACAAGCCCAGCGGCTCCGCGGCATGTGGGATCTTCCCGGACCGGGGCACGAACCCGTGTCCCCTGCATCGGCAGGTGGACTCTCAACCACTGCGCCACCAGGGAAGCCCTGCTTTTTTTTTTTTATTAAATATGTGGACATATGTTTTCACTTCCCTTGGATGTATATACCCTAGGAGTAGAATTATTGGACCATATGGTAACTCTATGTTTAACCTTTTGAGGAACTGCCAGACTCTTATCCAGGGTGGCTGAACCATTTTCCATTCCTACCAGTGGTGCATGAGGTTTCCAACCTCTCCGCATTCTCACCGCTACTTGTTATCTTCTGACTTTCTGATCACATTCATTCTTGCATCCATTCATCCCTCAGGTGTTTATAGAACACCTGTGTTTGACAAGGCAGGGTGCTCACTGCAAAATTGGGGAGAGAATTTATCCCTTAAGGAGTTGTTGAGAAGACTCAATGGCACCATAGCTGTAAAAACCTCCAGGCACTTAGTGACAGGAGATAAAGATTATCAAGGGGAAAAGCTGAGGGTGGTCAGGGAATCACGGGGCCCGTGAGAGCAGAGGAAAAGAGAAAGGAATCTGTGTGTTTTGACCACCTACTCTGTGTCAGAAACTTTGCTTCAGTTCTCATGACCTTCTGGGCTATACTGTTGTCCCGTCTGCAGATGGGAGAACTGAGGCTTAGGCCAGGCACCTTGCCCCAAGGTTGCCCAGCCAAGAGGTAGCTAGGCTTTGGGCTGAGATCCTGTTTGGATAATCTCATTTAATCCTCCCAACCCTCTGCGGTTGGTACTATTATTATGTTCATTTCATAGGAGAAGAAAATGAGGCTCAGAGAGGTGAACTTCCTTGCCCAGGGTCACACAGCCGCTGAGGGCCAGTGCTGGGATTTGGACCCAGGCAGTCTAGCTTCAGAGCTCCTGCTTACTGCGAGGTCCCACCTGTCTCCCAGGATGCAGGACATGAGGGTGAGGGCTGGGGCATCCGTCTGCCCCTGTATCTCAGAGAGTGTTATCTGGGGCTGGAGGTGGCCTTGGAAGTGAATGTGACCCTAGGCAAGCCTCTGGGGCCTCTGCCAGTCCCTCCAGTTTTTTTTCTGACTCCTTCCTCTATGCCTCAGTTTCCCATCTAGGTGATGGTGGTGGTGGCCCTGGAGGCCCCCATGCCTCATACTGAGTCTGGCTTGTTCTATCCCTCGAAATGGAGCAGCTCAGAAGCCAGCAGAATAGTCCTGGGGTGGGGAGTTGTATCTCCACTGTTTGTGAGTTTGTGCTGGTTATAAATAACCTAGCAAATGGGAGGGTGAAGGAGACCACAGCCGGACTCCTCAGGAGGCTGAGCCTGGATACACACTCACACACAGATGGGCACATTTCGTGTGTGTGTGTATGTGTGTTGTGTGTTCTCAGGGTGTGTGCCTAGCATGTGCCTGGGGAGGCTTTGGGGAGGATGGCAGAGCTGTGTGGTATCCAAGCACAGCTAGAAGGACTGGGCCTGCCTCGGGCTGACTCAGCAGGGTCTGTCTGGTTTCCTGGAGGCCCAGCAGAACCCCAGGGCTGGTGAGGTCTCTGGGGCCTCTGCCCCTGGCTTCAGGTGGCCCCTAAGATCTGGCAGAGGTGTCCTGTGCCCTTTGAGCTTGCCTTTCCTTAGGTCCTATCAGACCAGACACAGCATTGGGTCTCTCTCTGCTCTTCCAGACCCTTCCCCATTACCAGTCCCTCCCCCTGGTAATGCCTTGCTCCCCTTAACTCCATCTTGACTCACCAGCTGAGTTCTCTGTAACCTCCGGCAAGTTGCCTGGCCTGAGACTATGGAGTAAGGAGACCCATTTCACCTGGTCCTATCAGTAAGGGGCCTGGTGCTTAGTAGGTGCTCAGTAAATGCTACTGTCCTTCCAGCCCAGGCCTGGTTGTAAAGTGGCCAGAACTGTAGGCTCTGCTGGGAACCTACTGTCTTGCATGTTTTTGTACATAATTTGCATAGTTGTTTTATGAAAAACTGCTGGGATCAGTCTCAGCCTCTCTTCCCTCCTCCCAGGGCAGTTGGGGCCCTGGTTGGATTTTGGAGGGACCAGAGAGAACTTTGGATGGGAGACTGAGGCCAGAGGACAGGGTCCTGCCCAGGATCACATAGTGATTAGAAAAGTAGGTAATGTGGGTCTGTAAGGGTGATCCTATTCACAGTATTCACTGAACAAATATTGATGGAGGCCGACTGTGTCCCAGTCACTGCCACCGGGAGCTGTTGGAGGGGGAGATAGGCATTAGACAAGGAAGTAAGTAAACAAGCTAATTTCAGGCAGTGGTGAGCTATGAAGAGTAAGCCTGGTGTTGACAGTGTTGGGGTGTGTGAGGAGGTCATGTGGATGGATTTGGTGGTCAGGGAGGGCCTCTCTGAGGAGGTGGGCTTTGAGTAGGGACACCAAGTCACTCCCCAGCACTTACTAATTGCCTAATAACTGCTCAGCATGTCACAGATGGTGTCTTGGTGTGTTGGGAATCATCATTCCCATTTCATAGGTGGGCAAACTGAGGCCCAGTGAGGTGAAGGAACTTGACCAGGACTCTCTGGAAGCCAGGACCAGAACATCTAACCCCACACTGGGTTGTTCTGGGAAACGTGGGCCCTTGCTGAGTCTGTTGGCAGGGATGTTTTCAGAGCCTGGAGACTCAATCCCAGGGGCACCTGCTGGTGAGTCATGGGGTGGTGGGTGGGGCTGCTCAGCAGAACCGGGCCACCTGTCATGGGAACAGGGCTTGTCTTCCATTTCTTCTCATTCCCACACAGTCCATCTCTCTGTCTGTCTCTGTGCAGGGTGTTGGGGAGGGTGGGTGGTGGTGTGTAGACTCTGAAACTGCCACCCACCCCCCCTTGAGGAAATTCCTGGTGGGGGAGACTGGTGAGGACTGGGAGTGGGTGTGTGCTACAGTATGCAGAGCATGGTCCTTAGGGTTCAGCTAATCCAGGAGTTCAAATCTGGCTCCGTTGCTGTGTGACTTTGGGCCCTTTGGGCCAGTTGCTTCACCTCTCTGAACTTTGGTTTGCCCATCTGTGAAATGGGGACAATAATCCCTCACCAGTAAGATGTTTGTGAAGAGAAATGGGGCCATGTACATATAGTGAGTGTTCCCTCTGTGGGAGCTGTATCGGTTGTTCATGGTCAGGGAATAACAGCCCCAGGTCTTCTACAAAAAAAAATCCTGCTGTGTCCCCACTGGTGGTTTAACAGCCTCCTCAGTCTCCTCATCTGTAGATGGGGACAGTAGTATCTGCTTCCCACGGTGGCCAAGTGCATTCCATGAGAATCTGGTAGAAGGGGCCCACTGGAGTGACGGGAGATGGTTGGTGGCTCCTCCTTCCCCAGTAAATGACAACACAGTGGAGGCAGAGTCCCCAAGAAGGGACTTCAGAACAGGCGGGTGGTTGGCTTGCGGCAGCCTCACAGGGGAAGCAATGTTTGAGCTGCCTGAGCTTCCTGAGCACATCCCTGTCTTGTTGACTGTGGGTCACCGGGTGTCTAGAATAGTCCCTGTTACACAGTAGGTGCTTAATAGATATTGCTTGTACTGACCTTCTGGTGGAGTAGGTGCTGGTCAGGCAGAGATGTGGAAGGGTGTTCAGGAAGCAGGAACAGCATGTGCAAGGCCTGGAAGGAATCCATAAAGGATTCAGTGTGGGAGGAGCATGGGGGCTGGGCAGCTGAGGGCCTCAGTGGGTGGTCCTGCTCTCAGACACAGCCTTGGGGACAGGAATAAATGAGCAGTGTGAGTCAGGGTGGCCAGGAGGGTGATGCTAGAGGGCAGGTGGCTGGGATGGATGGAGCAGTGACAGTGGGGGGCGGGGGAGGGAATGCCCCAGCCCTGAGTTGAGGAGAGGGCTGGTTTTCCCAGGATTGTGCTGCCATCCTCTGTCCAGGTGTAGGTGACAAGGGTGAGCAGCTGTAGGGTGGCCAGCCTGCACCTTGGCTGGGGCCGGCGGGGCTGGTGGGCCGGGAGCTAGGCTGATGGAAGAAGCTGGCCGGTGGCCCGTGGGCGAGGTGTCTGGGCGCTGTAAGCCAACCGTGGTGGCCAACCGGTGAATGCCGGGGGAGGGAGCCGGGCCCTGCTAAGCCAGCCAGTCTGCAGTGAGGTGCAGCTACGTAGGCTCCGGGCCACGGGGCCTGCCAGCTCCCTTGGAAGGCTTTTGTGTTCACTTCCTTCCTGCTGGTTCTTCTGTTTGCTCATAACTCACGACCAGCCCCAGTGGGGTCTCAGCAGAAGGAAGGGGCCAAGGAGTTTCAGAGACCAGGGCACGGTGGGCATGGGGACTCAGAAAGAGCATGCTAGTTCTCATAACAAAAGTACTCTTGAGTTTATTGTAGAAAGTTTGGAAAATACAAACAGGTCCCGAGTAAAAAATGAAAAACTGCCTGTAATCCCACCGCCCAGAGAGAGCCTCTGGGAACCTTTAGTCTTAGAATTCAGTGTTTAGAAATGCACTTTGGTATTGAGTTCATTAAAACAGGATCAAGTTCTATGTATTTTTTTATAACCTATTTTTAAACTTAATGATGATAATAGTATTAATAGCCAACATTTATGGAGCAGTTCCTTAATGTGTGGGCACCCGAAGTCTCCTACAGTGAACCCCACGAGGTGGCTATTGTTATCTTTGTTTACCAGGAAAACCAGGCTGAGAGAGTTAAGTACCTGTCCAAGGTCACCCAGGTATTGAGAGACAGAACTGTTTGTATGATCCTATCAACAGCTGTGCTGCATTGCCTCTTGACAACCAGAGTGTACATTCTCCCTGACCTTGCATATTCTTTGAAACAAAACAAAACAAAACAAAAGCCTTTCGTTATGCATTTATGCCTTTTAATGACTTAGACAGTGTGGATTTGTGAAAACACAGTTCTTGATAGCTGCATAATATTCCATGTTGTGGTTGTGCCCTAAGTTATTTAACTAGTTGTCTGATACTGGGAATGTAGGTTATTTCCCCTTTCTCTCTCGTATAAATAACACTGCCCTGGCTCTCTTTGACCTGAGGGCTGAATTCTTGGACACCCAGAGTATCCAAATCAGAAAGGCACTTAGAGCACCAAGCTGACAAGGGGTTCATTTCCCAATGGGGCAACGGAAGTGCAGAGAAAGGGGGAGGGGGCTTGTCTGGGTCTGGGAGGCTGCGGCCTCCTGAGCCAGGATGCTGCCAGCTCTCTCATCCAGTGTTGATGAAAGCAGTGCCACCGTGGGGAAGGGGGTTCTGGAGAGGATAGTGGGGGCACAGGGGTGGGTAGTGGCGAAGGTGATGGGGGTGGTGGGCTGGAGCTGATGGAGTACGGGTGTGGGGTAGGGAGGGCTCTGCTGTCAGGATGTCTCTTTCAGACCAGTTGGCTGAGGTGGGATGAACCCAGAGGGGTGTTTCCTGCCCTCTCAGTTGCCCTTGTGGGTGGTCTGGGGTTGGGTATTTGGAAGAAGGGTGGTGGGAGGGTGAGTGGGTGACAGTGGGTGTGTCTGGGCTTTGCTGATTGTTTTGGGTGGGGGGGGTCTGTCAAGTGGGCCTCCTCAGCCCTTCCCCCCCGCCCTGCTCCTCCTCCAGACCCCTCTGCTCTCTGGGACTTGGGCTCCGTGGCCCCTTCCTGGCAGATGCAGCCTTCGTGCCTCTCACCCCTCCGGCAGCCAGTGAATGTGGCGGGGGCTAGGTTCCCAGCCAGGGCAGCTGTGGATGGGTAGGGGGTGGAGACTGAAGCGTCCCCCTTCCTGGTCCAGGCTCTCCATTGTGTAGCCCCCTGGCTGTCCTGCTGCCCAGAGCCTGGCCCCGGCCCACATTCCTGTGGTGACGCTCTGGGTCTCCGGGTTGGAGCTGGTGAGCGTGAGGGGCACTGAGTTCTCACAGGACTGGGGGCCTTTTGGGGACGGGGGCTGGTGGGGATGGAGCCTGTGGGGATCCAGAGGGCTCTGCTGAGACCACCCTGCTTCTGGGAGCTAGTGTTAAGTCACTGTGTGTCGTTGGACAAATCATTTTACCTCTCTGAGTGCTGCTTGGCAGGCTAATTCCCCACCACCTGCCCCTCTTATATAACCCTCTCTGAGCCTCAGTTTCCACATCTGTAAGAAGGGAGAGCTGAGCTCAGTCATCACTCAGGCCTGAAGGTGAGAAAAATGTACCACGGTAAGACCACCGAGTGGTTACTGAGCACCGGCTGTGTGCTGGGCAGCAGGAGTGCTTTTGGTGCATCATCTTACTTGGTTCTCACGACAGCTCCATGAAGAGTATATCATTATTTAACCAAACAGAGGCTCAGAGAGGTTGCGTAACTTGCCCAGAGTCACCCAGCAAGTAAGCAGAGCTGGACTTGAACCCAAGACTTGAACCTGAAGCTGGGCTCCCAACCCCTGCTCACATTGCCTCCAGTCACCAGGAGAGTGGAGCCTGAGACTGGCTAATGTGGGGAAGGAAGCTCGGGCAGAATTAATTATACTTGATTTTATTCTTAGTTTCTGCAGCATGATTAGCACTGCACAGGGTGCTGGGCTCCTGGCCCACCTACAGCTGACCTAATTTGTGTGTCCGTGCCTGTTTCTGTAGCTCGCCCTTCCTCTCCCCGCATCCAGCCTCTCCTTTTTTCTCTCTCTGCATTCTCCCCTGCTTTGTGGCCTTGGCAATGCCACTTAGGCTCTCTGGACATTAATAGCCTCATCTGCAGCATGGGTGTAATCATCCTGATTCTACTCCCCTCAGGAGGTTGGTGAGGCTTAAATGAGATAAAATCTTCAGAATTCATAATGGATATATTAACATGTACCTAACAATAGTCACAGCTACATTTATTTATTCAGCTTGCAGTGTTGGGTTCTGTGCTCAGTCCGTTACGTGCATGATCTTATTTGATCCTCACAGCACTCCTATGAGTCACATAGTGTTACTAGCATCCCCATTTTACAGATGAGAAAACTGAGGTGCCAAGAGACTCAGTGGCTTGCCTGATGTCCGATGGGTAGTGAGGGGAGGAGCTGATTCATTCTGGCTTTAACCTCTGTGTTATCCTCTTTCTCTGGGAAGGCTCATGATGGGGGTGGGGGCAGGTAGAGGGAGCTGGGCATGAAAGACCCCAGACTTCTGGTCTCCAAGGAGGGCTTGGAAGGAGGCTGGGGGCCAGAGGAGGGAGATGCCCTGCCTTTCTACCTGAACACGCCCCCCCCCCCAACCCAACCCCACTGGAGAGGGATGGCAGTGGAAGTTACCCACCCATCCCAGCAGTTCTAAAACTATGGAGAGGATCAGGTAGGGGTGGGGGCGGGTGAGTGGCAGGCAGCTCTGGTCTCTGCTGGTCCCATCAGGTCAGAGAGCCTGAGGCACTTCTTTGGGTCAAGGCTGTGGGTCAGCTCAAGGTAGGATGGTGGCAAGGGGGCAGTGAGGAAAAATGGCAGGGGGTGTGCCAGTCCATTGGGAAAGGTGCCATGTCTCACCCCGGCATTGTAGGTGTGCTTGTACATACCCCAGAGGGAAAGTGTGCATGGTGCGTGTGCATGGTGTGCATGTGTGGAGGGGAGTGGGATGCAGGTGTTAGGGGCCTGTTGGTGGGTGTCTGAGATGGGGCATATGTATGGTGCAGTGGGTGCTTTTTCAGGGATGCACGGGTGGAGCATGTGGGGAGCAGGAGTGGGTATTTGGGCGCATTTGGGGTGTTTGCTGTGTGCCGGCGTGTGTATGGTGTGCGGGGGTGGAAGGGTGGTAGTTTTGAGCTGAGGTTGTCCAGGGGCTGTGGGTCACAGGTGTAGGAACCCCAGATGAGCAGCAGATTGGGGGCTACCCTGGAGTGTTCGGAGCAAGGGTTCCAGGGGCTAAGGACCCGTGCTCACGTCTCAGCTCTAAACCCCAGCCTCAGTGCCTGCATCTGTGAAGTGGGGATAATAAAATCCTGGGAGGCTGTGATGGTTGAAGGCGGTGGCGCAGGTAGAGTTCTTCCAGCGCCTGACCTGGGACAGGGCCTCCGTAGTGGTGGGCAGAGGCCTCTAGAACCCCCTGAGGACCCTCAGTAGTTCCCCGAGGGAGCTCAGACCTTCACCCACTGCTGGGGGAGCCTCCAGCTGGGTGTTGCGGCCGGGACTGGTGGTAGCAGAAAGCAGAAGGTGCAGGGGCCTCCGCAGTGGGCTGTGTGGGGCGTGTGGGGATGTGAGGGTGAGAAAAGATTGTTTACAGGTCGTGAGGTTTTTGTCAGAGTCCGAGGGTGTCCCTGCCATGGGGAATGTGGGCAGTGATACGTGACTCAGGGGCATGCTTGGACATGGGGAGGGTTGGTGTGCTCCACAACCCACGGACGTTGTGTGGGGTGTGTTAGGTGAGGAGAGGGGTGCAGCTGTGTGTCTGTGTGTTCATCTAGAGAGGCGGTAAACGGGTGGGCCCACGGTGGTATGTGCCAGGCTGTTGTCTGTGAGTTGTGGTGGGTACACAGGTTAGGGTCAGTAAATGTGGATCGTGACTGTGTATGCGTCTGTGCTGGTGTGGGTCGGGTGTGCAGATGTGTTTATCAGGCATGGGAGGGTGTGTGGTTTACCTGGAGGGGGCACAGTTGAGGGTCAGGGGGAGGCCGGCATTTGATTTCAGTTCTCCTTTAAGGGAATGGCATGGATAATTATGCTAATTATGCATGGAATTATGCAAATAGAGAGGTCGTTTGGGGGTCAAAGGCTGTTTTCACCATCCTCCTCTGGCATTTGTGACTTCTGAGGCTTTCCCTGCTGCCTCCCAGGCTCAGTTCCCCAGCCCCCATTTGTCTCCTCTCTCCTCTCTGTATCCCTGGTAGCTGCAGCTTCCAGCACCCCTGTGGTGTTCCTGGGAGGGCCCCGTGAGCCCTGGTCCCCCAGGGAGGGGTACAGCTGGCACTTAGTAGACTTGGGGGGGGCTGGGCAAGATGGCATTATGCACCCCACCCACCCGCCCGCCCCCCAGGTCTCAGGTGTCCCAGTGTTAAGTTTCCCAGGGTGAGCTCAGGGGTGACTGGGTTGTTGCTGGCCATCACCCCTTCTACCCCATCTGGGGGCTGCTTATTATTTGGAAAGAATGTTCTCTTGGATGTAGGTTTGGAAAATCACTGAGGTGGCCCCTTCCCCAGCTTTGTCTGATGAGCGTGAGGCTAAATTAAGATGTGAGAGAATTCTCTCCCTCAGCCTCCCACTCTTGCCTTCCCTTTCTCTCGCACACCCTGTCCTCCCTCCATTCCCTCCTCCCTGTCCCCCCACACCGCCCCTCTGACCCCCTGGCTTCCCTCTGTCCTTGCATCTCTGTCTCCATCCAGTGTCTCCCCCCACCCCCATCATTCTCTCTGTTCTTCCATGATCTCTCCCTTTCCTGCCCCCACCCATCTCTGTGGGGATCTGGAGCTCCTGGTCCTTAGCATGGAGGAGATGGTTGTCATGGTAACGGTTGTCATGCCAATGGCTACTGAGCTAGGGATGAATAGTATCTAGGTGAGAGCTACCTGAGTGGAGGCTGATGGTTTCACAGGAGGTTCCATACTTGTCTCTGAGCCTCAGAGCTGCACAGTGTGTGCCCCCATCTAGTGCCCGCCCCCATGCATGTGCCTGTTTGCACCCAAAGGCATGCCAACACGCGGTGCCTCTCTCTGCCTTTAGGTGAGTGTGTGTCAGGGTGTGTCTGTATGTGTTCTTTCTATGTCTCTGGGTGTGTCATTTCAAGGGCCTGTGTGGCTTTGCAGGGTGTTAGGGGCTGGTGTGTGGTGCTGGTCACTGCTGAATCATGAGGACACCCTGTTTTGGCCCCCACATTTACCCCAGTTTGGGGTTCCCCCGGGACCACAGACTTCTTAGAACCCCTCCTCCCAGCTAAAGGGCTTCCAACCTTCCCTGGGCTGCCTGGAAGGATGGAGGGACAGTGAAGATGGACCTGCTCAGGAGAGGCAGTCTGAGCCCCGTCCCTGCTCAGTCCCCATCCTGCTGCACGTCTCTGGCTTCAGGCTACTTGCCTAAGAATGGAGCAGAAAGTCTCCAAGGGACCCCAGCTTAGCTGGCCCAGGTGGTAGAGGCTGGTAGTGTGGGAGCTTCTAGCCCCCTCACCTCAGGTCCTGGGGCTTTGTTCTTCTGGGAAGTGGGAGCAGAGATGGGAGCTGGGGAAGGTTGGATGGTAGCTGTTCCGAGCTCCTGAAATGTCTAAAACGGAGGAAGACCCAGCAATTAGTCACAGAGCAATTACTCTAATTGTTCCACTCCATGACTCACTGGTAGCAAGTAAATACTGATTAATTCATTATTTTGAGACTGTGTGTGCATGTGTGTGTGGTAACGGGTACGGTGGGGGGAATCTCCTGGCTCCCTGCCCTGGCCTCCTGCCCTGCGTGGCCTGTGTAGGGCTTTGGAGCAGGTGGTTGAGGCTCGGGGCCGGAAGCCAGGGTTGGGATCCTCTCTCTAGCTCCATAGGAACTCCAGAAGGGGGCCTGTCAGGGGTGGGAGTGTGAGAGTCTGAGCAAAGATCACAGTGACCATCCAGCCCCTCTCCTGCTCACACACCTTCTATGGCTCCCCATGTCAGTCAAACAGTAGTGATATTCAGACTCCACCTCAGACCTGCTGAACCTCCAAGTTCTGTTTTCACAATATTCTGATGTGCAGTCAGGATAAAACATGACCAGTTTCCAAGATAAAAGTCACCAGCCAAGCACTGAGAGCCTGTGATGGGGCTTCCCCAAACTCAGCTCAGGCCTGTCCCTGCGCCACCCCTGCCCCGGGAATTACATCCTCCAACTCCAAACCTGTTCCCTAACAGATACTTCCTGATACCTACTGTGTGTCTGACACGGTCCTGCCTCCATCGAGGTGTAGTTTAGTGGGGGTGGGAACAGTCACAGAAAAAGTATATACCCAAGCCAGCACAGCTCACAAGTAGTGGTAGTTGTGAATTCAGAAGCACAGGATGCTCTGAAAGATCAAAGTAGGAGGGCTTCTCAGAAGAAGCGATGGGGAGCAGACTTAGCTGGTGGGAAGTTGGAGGATAAGGGGATGGGAAGGAAGGGTGTTCTCTTGGAGGGAACAACAGCATGAGTGAAAGCGGTGGGAGAGACCAGCCATGTTCCAGGAACAGACAGGGGCCCGGTGGTAGGAATCCAGTGATTGCAGGGGTTCCGAGGGACCCTGGATGAGGCTGTCAGTCCCAGCTCTGGTGGCATAGGCTGTACTTCCCCACCTCGGAACTTTTGCTTATCCTGTTATCTCTGCTTGAGATGCCTTTCTCTCTCTATTTCAGTTGCTTAAGATCCATGTGCTAATCCTTTAGATCTGAGCACCAGGTCATCTTTCTCTGTAAGCTCTCAGGGGGCAGGGACTGTGGCTGGGCTCTGTCTGGATCCAGAGTCAAAAGTGTGGCTGGGGGTTTTTGCTCCTGCCTTGGATGTCCTTAGTGCTGGTTCTCAGCCCGGGGTTGCAGTGGGGAGGGATGGTCCAGGCCCAGGAGCCACAGCACCTGGCCTTCCCAGGTTCTGATTTTGCGGGGAGTCTTGGGTCTGGAGAGCAGGACCCTGGGAGAAGCCCCTCTCACGCCTGCAAACTCTCAGGAGACCCTTGGCAGAAGTGAAAGGGGCATCCGTGCCCTGAGCTGACTCTCGGCATTGAGATACTTTGGGGGGAGTGTAGACAGGGGGGCTGGCTTTGGTTTGGGGAGGACCCAGGGCCAGGGCTGGAGCCCACTCCCTTCTCTCCCTCCCCCACTTATCCAAGGTACTTCCCTCCCAGAGCCCCAGACCTCCTCAACACCCATGTCTATCTAATGGGACTAATTGCCCTACCTTTGGGATTTTGAGGTGTGAGACTTTGGGTCCCTAGCAGAGTCCGAATCTTATCATATCACGTGCTCTCTGGTGACCTGGGGCAATGGGGCCTCCCTCCTCTCTGCGGTGGAAGGGGGCAGATGGTTCTGGCCACACCGAGGGTAATGCTGACTGGGCTGAGAACCTGCTGCTTTGAGGTGCACTCAGCACATATTAGCGTGCTGCATGCTCACAGCAACCCAACAAGGCAGGAAGTGGTAATCCGGCTTGCCTCGGCTCTCTGTTTACCCCTGTGGAGGCCACATCTGATGCTGTCCCTCCATTGTCACTTGGCCCATGAGAGTGTCTGTGGTTCCTCTGGGCACGTCCAGGCTGCTGGCCTCAGGTGCTGAGGCCTGTGCCCAACTCTGCCCTCCCCAGGCTCAGCGCTGGCGCAGTGAGAACTTCGAGAGGCCTGTGGACCTCGAGGGCTCTGGGGACGATGACTCCTTCCCCGATGATGAGCTGGATGACCTCTACTCCGGGTCGGGCTCGGGCTGTAAGTACCCCCTTCCCTTTCCCTGCATGTTGTGTCAACAATGCCAGTCTGCCTCCAGTGCCCCATCCGAGGCTGTGATGGCAAGGAAGGGGAACCCTCGCAGGCTCAGTTAAACGGTGGGGTAGGGGAGGGGGAGGTCAGGCAGGGGGAGCTCATGGACCTCCAGCACAGGAAGGGCAGTCCACTCTTCCTGGGGTGGAACCAGGGCCTTGAGGCCTCAGAGCCTAGCACTCCCAGCTCCCCACTGCTTCTGTCTCTGCATCTCTCTGTGCACTGCTTGGGTCCCCTGCAGACCTCCGGCCTCTGTCAGGGAACACAGACGCCCCTCAGTAACCCAGTTTTCAGTACTGTTGTGACCACTTGGAGGAACTCAGTAGCCCCTTTTCAGTTGCAGTGGCCGATCCCCAGCAGAGACCATTTGATTGGCTCAGCTTAGGTCAGGTGGTCCCCTTCTGTCCAATCAGCGGTGGCCAAGGGCAGGGTTAGGGCAGTGAAGGAAAACGGCAGGTGCCTCCAGTGGTGCCTGGGACAACCCAGTTCCGGGGCCCCGTCCAGAAAGGCCAATAGAGTAGCGTGAGATCAGGGAGGCACACTGAGTTCAAATCCCAGTTTCGCTACTAAATAGCTGTGCCACCTTTAGCCGTTTTCTCTCTCTCAGTCTATTCTTATCTGTGAATGGTGATAAATATGCCTTCTTCTCAGAGCCTCTGGAAGGCTTCAGTTTAAGACATCAGGGTCTGGCACAGAGAAGGAGCTCTAAAAATGGTAGTAAAAAGGGGTGTGGGTTGAGATCGGGCCCCCTGAGGGGACAGGACGAGCCTAACGGATGGTAGGGGGTCTGTGCGCTTTGGAACTGGCCACCTACAGCTCCTTGCCTCTAGTCTTCCCACTTTAGCCCACTCCTGTAAGCCTCTTGTGAGTTAATCTTCATGAAATCCATCCCGATTGGTCACATCTCTACTTCCAAACCTCCTCCCCACCCCTCCTCTGCCTAGTTCAGGCCCCTGGGAGCTGCTGTGGCGTCTCTCTCTCTCTCTCTCTCTCTCTCTCTCCCTCTCTCCCTCTCTCCCTCTCTCTCTCCCCCTTCATTTGTCCTGTCTTGGAGTCCGGAGTGCTCATGCATCCCCTGTGGGAGAGGTTGTTCTCCCTCTTGCTCTCTGCCTGTGCCTCTGGGGGAGCCTTAGTTTATCCACCATGTGTGTTCATGTAGGTTGTACCTATGTCTGACTTTTCCCAGGATGCCACTCCCCTCCTCCCCTCCTCCCCTCCTCCCTGCAGCCTCCAGCAAGATTTGCAGCCAGTAGGGCCTGAGTTGCCACTGCCTGGATTCAACCTGCTGGAAGCTCCAGGCTGGGTGGGCTGGAATTGTCAGGAAAGACTTCCTGGAAGAGGTGGTCCCTTAGAATTTTTGGCTAGGCAGAGAAGAGTTGGGGAACATTCACTAGCTATCAGCCAACTGGTAACCGTTGGCTACATTGTGCCTTCCTCCTTTCCCTGATCTTGTCCTGGGAAAATTATGCAAAGTGTGAGGGTTGGGAGCCCCCCATGTTGATGGCCATTGCTTCCCTGGGATCCTCATGCCCCTCAAATCACCCAACTCCCTAGCTCTCTCCTCTCTCCCTCACCCCCCAGACTTCGAGCAGGAGTCGGGTATTGAGACAGCCATGCGGTTCAGCCCAGATGTGGCCCTGGCAGTGTCCACCACACCCGTGGTGCTGCCCACCATGGACATCCAGCCTGTGGGCACCCCGTTTGAAGAGCTCCCCTCTGAGCGCCCCACCCCGGGGCCAGCCACCAGCCCCCCATTGGTAACAGAGGTCCCAGAAGAGCCCAGCCAGAGAGCCACCACCATCTCCACTCCGGCAACCACTGCTGCCACAACCACAGGGACCCCAGCTGTGGCCACAGTGCCCGCCACAGTGGCCACCGCCGCCCCCAGCATCCCTGCAGCACCCCCTTCCACGGCCACCACCTCCATCGTAAGGACCACCGGCATACGGAGGCTTCTGCCTCTGCCACTGACCACGGCAGCCACAGCCCGGGCCACCACCCCAGAGGTACCCTCACCTCCCACCACAGTGGCTGTCTTGGACACAGAGACCCCAACACCCAGGCTGGTCAACACAGCTACCTCCAGACCAAGGACCCTTCCCAGGCCAGCTACCACCCAGGAGCCTGACATCCCTGAGAAGAGCACCCTGCCCCTGGGGACCACTGCCCCTGGACCCACGGAGGTGGCTCAGGTGAGCGGGTGGGGAGAGGACAGGGAATCACAGCAGAGGAGGGTGGGTCAGGGCCTGGGGGAGGGAGGACGGAGCTGGGCAGGGGTGAGATCTAGGAGGTTCTGGAGATGAGCCAGACAGGGATGGGGAGGGTAAGATAGGCATGAGGCCGGAGGGCCAAGGCTGGGCGTGAGTTACAGGACGAGGACAGAGATTGAGATGGATGGGGATGGAAGAGGGACCAGGCCTGGGTCTTGAGATGTTAGGACGAGACATCAGTGGGGAAGGAGCTGGTTGAATGGGAGTGTTGATGTGGGGAGGGGCCAGGGGCTTGTGTGTTCTGATTAAAAGCACAGACTCAGGAGCCTTGCAGCCTGGATTGGAATCCTTCCACTGCCGTGTGCCTTCAGGAAGTCACTGATCCTTTTTATACCTTTGTTCCCTTATCTGTGAAAAGGAGAACATAATAGAATGCAAATCATAGGGTGGTGAGAATTAAGTTTCCTGACATATCCAAAGTGCTTAGAACAGTGCCTGGCAATACTAAGTAAGCTAGAAGTTTCACTTTTGTTATCATCATCGTTGTTATGGTCATTATCCATCTGAGGGGGCTTAAGAGTGGGGCTGTGTGAGAGGAATACTGCAGCTTACATTCGTGGAGGGCTGCCTGGGTGGCAGGCTCAGTGCTGAACACGTTACCTGTGCCATCTTCTCTCACCCTCACACTCACCCCATGGGGTGGCATTGCCATCATCCTCCCTTAAAGGGGAGGCCCCTTTCCAAGGCTTCACAGGCAGCAACGGCAGAGTCAGGATTTGAACCTGTCAGTCAGCTCCAGAGCTCCTCTGTGTGTGTGTGTGTGTGTGTGTTCAGGGTATTATGGATGGGGAGGTTGAAGGGACGAGGATGAAGATATAAGGAATGCCGGGATGGGTGGGATCAAGGAAGTGGCGGAAGTAGCCTGGTCCCTGCTGGGTGTGCTGGGCGAGGAGGGCGTGTAGGGACATCGGTTGGGGTATTGAAGCCCTTTGCCTCCGCCTCGCAGAGGAGGGCCCTCAGGCTGTGGAGCTGCCTTCAGGTCATCATCAGGCCCCAGCAGGACGCAGGCCCTGCTCTTCGCTCCTCTGAGCAGTTGGGACAACCTGGTGCTTCACAGATGCTTGGCCAGGCAGGCAGGGGAGACAGTGCTGGGGCACTGAGACCAGGTTGCTGGTGCAGCCTCTGCTCACGGCCTTGCCTCGGCCTGGACACCAGACCCACGCTCTCCATGCCCACTTGTGAAGCAGCTACATCCCTGCCATGATCCCAGCTCTGGTCCTGCCTCCATGTGGTGGGAGCCATTGAGATTTGTGGTGCTCTTAGACTGACCTTCAGGCTAAGGGACTCACACCTGCCCTAGGCACATGGATCCAGGATCAGGCCCACGTATTTAAGAGCTGCACCCAGCTGTCCCCAAGCAGCAGTCCCTGATAGGAATCCCCTAAGGACTGTTAGAAAGACAGCTGGAGAAGGAACTAATGGAGATGGGATGGGGACTGGGATGTGTCCAGGGTGAGAATAGAGGCAGTGTAGTATAGTGGTTAGGAACACAGATTCTGGAGTTGGATAGATCTGGATTTTCATTCTGCTTCTACCACTTACTAGCTGTGTGTCCTTGGGCAAGTCATTTAACCTCTCTGGGCCTATTTCCTGCTCTATAAATTAGGGGTAATGATACCTCCTTTATGAGGATATTGTGAGGATAGAATGCCCATGATGTGCTTAGCACAGGGCCTGGCGCATGGTGCATGCTTTCTGAGTGTCAGCCCCACCAGGGAAGTGGCGTGGTGGCAGTGGGCTTGTGTGCATGTGTGTATGGCTGCACCGTGGCAGGGGGTGCTGGGGCCTGGCTCCCGGGCTCATGCTACCCTCCCTACAGACCCCAACTCCAGAGTTCTTCCTGACCACGATCCGGGATGAGCCAGAGGTGCCAGTTAGCGGGGGACCCAGTGGGGACTTTGAGTTGCCGGAGGAAGAGACCACACAGCCAGACACAGCCAATGAGGTGGTGGCTGTGGGTGGGGCCGCGGCCAAGCCGTCACCTCCACCTGGGACGCTGCCCAAGGGTGCCCGCCCAGGCCCTGGCCTCCTGGACAATGCCATCGACTCAGGCAGCTCGGCGGCTCAGCTGCCCCAGAAGAGCATCCTGGAGCGGAAGGAAGTGCTCGTAGGTGAGACTTGGGGCCTGGGAGGAGCCCAGAGGGGGCAGCTGGTGGGACTTCAGTTTGCCCTCTAGGAACCCAGGAGGGAGGGTAGGGTGTGGGTTTCCTAGGAGCCTAGTTTCCTACGAAGGGAAAGCTGGGGACTCGGGGACCCCAGGACGTACCCTCTGGTTCCTCTTCTGACCTTCCTTATCCCAGGGTCTGACCTCCATCCTACCTCCAGCACTTTCCTCGGCACCCTCCGACCCCTCCTCAGACTCTGCCCTTGACCCCTGCTTCCCTGGACCATGCTGATTCACCCCTCCTGGACTGGAACCTCTGGATCCTAATCCCTGGTCCCATCCTTGGTTTGATCTGCTCCCACCCTTGATGCCAGCCCTGAGGACCTGCCCTTGGCCTTGTCTCCTGAAGAGTCTCTGGATTCATGGTCCAAACCCTGCTCCCCACTTAGGAGCGGTGTGGCCTCGGGCAGGTGCTTCACCTTTCCAGGCTCCGTTTTCCTCATCTGTGGAATGGGGATAATCATTTTGCACTTAATCAATTCTAAGTGCACATCTGTTCATATGTTAACCCTTCTGCAGTTGGGATGTGTCCTAGTTTAGATGGCAGAGATTTTTCCATCCTAAGGGTGTATAAAATACTGGAACATCTTCTGATTGATGGCATCTTACATTTGATGAGGACCGTAGCACAGCACCTCCCTCGTAGCACTGTGTGAAGATTCCATGCATTCGTGTGATGAGACCAGGTGATTAGAACAGTGCCAGGCTGCAGTGAGGGCTGTAAATGGCAGCCAGCACTGGTGTTTTAGCATTGACTCCAAGCTTCACTCCAACTCTGGTCTCAGGTTCGAGATTCCCAGCCCTCTCCCAACTCTTGCCCCCATCCCCCAGGGCCCTCTGCCCTCTCCTCAGGCTCTAAGCTCGTCCCACCCTGCCTCTGGCTCTTGACCTCTGCCCTCTTCCTCCACAGCTGTGATTGTGGGCGGGGTGGTGGGCGCCCTCTTTGCCGCCTTCCTGGTCACACTGCTCATCTACCGCATGAAGAAGAAGGACGAGGGCAGCTACACGCTGGAGGAGCCCAAACAGGCGAGCGTCACATACCAGAAGCCCGACAAGCAAGAGGAGTTCTACGCCTAGCGGAGCCAGAGTGCCTCCCTGTAGCCTCAGCGCCACCCCTGCGCCCACTCCCTGGCCCGGAGCCACCAGTCCCACCCTGGGACTGGGCATGGGGGACAGCCTGGCCTCAGTTCATCTCTGCCACCCTCCCAAGGTCTGCCCAGACTGCCAGCTTCACACAGCTCTTCCCCAAGGGACAGGGGGCATTGCCATCTGCTCCAAACTGTGCCCTTATGAGCTCATCACTTGTCCGCCCCCACCAGCCTGGGGCTTTAGGACCTCATATTAGGTGGACAGGAGGAAGGAAACTCCTGATTGGCTGGTGGAAGAAGGGGTGGGGCTTAAGCCCCAACCTGGCCCCATGGGGCTGACTGAGGTTTCCTTTTGGGGGCAGAGAGGCACTCAGGCTGGTTTCCAGGACAAGCATTTGGCAAACTCAGCCCTTAAAATCATTGAGACACTGCAACCTCTTGCTTCTGTCCCAGGCCCCCTCCCTGCCTGGGTGAGACAGTACCCCTCACCACCAACCTGTATTGTCCCGGCCTCTCTGGGGTTGTGGGGTCGTTTTCCCTCACCCTTGCCTGATGCACATGCACCCACAGGCTTCACCTCCTTCCTGGTCTGCCCCTGAGGAATTGGCTTCCCGAGAGTGCTCTGGCAGCCACTGGTGAGGACGGGCTGGGCTGTTTGGACCTCCTTCCGAGTGGACTCTGCACAGACACTGTCTCCCACATGGTCTCATGTATTGTCACACACAGACAAAAGCACGCAGTGACAAGATCATATGCAATCTTGACCACCCAGCCAATCCAGACATGTCACAGACACACACATTCTTCCAAAGAGGTTTATTCATTTCTTACTTGCCCCCAAATGCTTATGACAATGCAAGTCACTAAACATCGTTACCCAGTGGTGACGGTGTGGCCTGCCTCCCTCTCTGCCACGCTCCTCCCACCCCCCACCCACCCATACACCTGACACCACACACGTTGCCTCCAGCTTTCAGGCTCACTGGGGAGGGTGCCATTAGGCCAGAACAATCAGCCCATATTGGGTCCCCTGAGGTGCCCTGTCACACTCAGCCCTCACGACACCCTCACCAACCACACTGCCACCGACCCTGGCAAGTCTGATGCAATCCCACGTGGATGCACAGTCTCACCCACACAGCCCCGCTCTCACACTTGGACACTTACCTTTCCTGGAATGAAGTGCGGTGTGGGGGCCATTGCCACAAGCCCCCTCAGGACGTTGCACACCTGCTGAGCCTGGCTTCACCCTGCCTGCTTCCCTCCCCTCTGTAGCCTGCAAAGGGCTTGCTTGGGGGCAAGTCCCCCACTTGCTGAGGAAGGCAGGCTGGTTCCCGGAATTCAGCCTTGGGCTGGGGAGGGGGCTTGGGTCCCCCAGGACCGAAGGCCCCGGTTGGGGAGGGAGCATGTGGTGGAGCTCCTGGGCTCCCTACATCCCCCTCCTGCTCTGAGCTGGGGTCCGCCTCTGCCTCCCAGGACACAAGTCTCCAAAGTGCCTGCGAGGGTGGGCCCTGCGCCTGGGCCCTCTGTGCCCTCTCCCTTTGGCCTTGCCGGGTCCACCTCAGCCCCACCCCTGGGCCCCTGGGAGCCTCCCGTGGACACCTGCCCATTCATTTGGCCAGACAACCTGGCGGTTGTCCTGGCTGCAGCCGGAAGCAGCCCATCCAGACGCACTGCCCCAGGCCGAGGGCTGCGGGCAGGCTGGAGTGGGGGTGTCACAGGCCCCAGCCTGCCTCCCCCGTCTCTGTTACCCTTGCAGATGGGGCCTCTTATGTAGATACTTTAAATGTGGGGTCACAAATCTCCTGTGGGGGCTGTGCTTGGTGGGGCCTCTTGGAGCCAAGGGATGTGGTCTGAGTTGTGATGGTCTGGGCCTCACACCCCCACCCCTTGCCCACAGCCCAGATTAAAGTCAGGAGCCCGGGTTTTATTTCTGTTCCCTTTTCAAGACTTGCTGGCAGTAGACTTGTGCAGGGTGAGGGCTGGGGGTGCCTGAGGCGGTGAGGGTGAGGTCCCAGGGAGCTTTGTAGCCTGTCTTTTCCACTGTCCTACTCCCAGGCTGGGGCTCCATCTTTCAGACCCACAGGCCCCCTTGGCAGGGCCTGGAGGCTGGTGAGGAACCTAGCTGGTCCCGCTCTTTGAGGGGCAGGAGTAGGGGGAGGCCTCCTGGGCCCACGATCTGTTGGAGGTGACCTGGCCTCAGTTATCCCTGGAGAGTAAGGACTGGGGGACAGGAGAGACCAAAGTCCCAGCCTCCCTCTACCCTGCTTCCTGGTGGGCTGCTGTCTTGGGGCAGCAGCTCTGGTGAGAAGGCCTGGGCAGGCCAAGGCTGAGAAGCCAGGGAGCAAGAAGGAGAGAGGATCTGGACCACCCAGGGGAGCTCTGGGATGCTGGGACTGGGGTAAGAGACCCAGCAGTGGGCACAGCCTCGGCATGGGGCTGGAGCCTGTGGTGGGTGCAGGGTCGAGCACAGGACGGCTGAGCAGGGCGTAGGCTGGCTGGAGTGGGCTCAGAGGGGCTGCATGGGTCCAGCCTGGCCCCAGCAGGCCTAACTCATGCTCTGTGGGCTGGCTTCTAACTTGGGGCCTCCTGGCACCGGCCTTTTCTCTGTGTCCTTAGCATTTGCGAGAAGAGGCCGAGGGCCTCGTTCATGGAGCCCTGGGACCAAGACAAATGTCCAGGCTTTACCTTCATGAAGTTTCACACCATCCGATCAGCCCCAATCCATCCCAGCCAGCCCAAGTCCAGCGCAGCGATCCCAGAGTGGGCGGTACAAATGACGAGCTGGAGCTCTCCTACGTGCAGTGTGAGTGCAGGCCTCACCCTACCTGGATACGTGGTGTGATGCGTGCAGGCCCTGCCCAAATATGTCCCCAGCCACCCCGGTGCTCCTGGGGAGGGCATCCTGCAGGGCCCTGGCATTGCCAGGAAGCGTGGCCAGTTCCAAAGGAAGAGGGAGCTTGTGTGCTTGACAGCCTCTCTGGGGCCTCAGCTGCCAGAGAGTGCAAGGTGGGCTGGGGCCACTCCTCAGCTGTGGCTCCTAGAGCCCAAGCTCTGTCTCCCCAGGGGGCCAGAGGGGATGCCTCCCCTGAAGGGTTGGTCCCCTTGTTCGGAAGCAGATGGGTGGTCACCGGGGCCGGGCTGGGCAGGTCAACCCCTCCTGGGGTTGACAAAGCCGTCTGTCCAGGCTTCCAAGCTGGGGCCCTGGGCACAGGGAGCAGACACACCTCTGCCTCATGGGACAGTAGTGGGCAGTGCCTACTTGGCGCTCCTGAATTTCTCCTGACAGCCACCACCCTGGACTTGCTTCCCCAGGCCTCCTGCCTGTAAATAGAAGCCCACAGTCTGTACAGATTTACAGAGACGCCGAGGCTGGGCCCCAGAGTTGCCATCTAAGGGCTGATGGCCCCAGCATCCCCCAGTTGCCCACCAGGCAACTCAGCGCACCAGCCCCAGCGTGGCGAATGCATGTAAATATTTTTCGTAGGCAGCAGTGTGGCTCCAGAGAGCCCCCTGAAGACAGTGTCCTCCTGTGCGTCCTTTCTCCTATACAGATCCCTCCAAGAACCCGGCCTGGGGTGGGGGGAGTTTGTCCTTCCCTCCCCCAGGCCTCCCCTGCCCCTTCTCTCCCTCATAACCTGTTTATTAACCATACCTGTCCTGAGTTCATGGCCAAAACTTTAAATACGAAAAAGCGGTGGAAAAAGACTGGAGAAAGAAACCAAGGCACCTGCCCCACTGTGGGTGCTCACTTGTCCCAGGCTTGTGAAGCAACTGTGGTTTGTTTTGTTTTGTTTTGTTTTTTTAACACTTCCTGTGCTGTGCCCATTTATAAGAGGAAATAAAATTAAACCGAAATGATGCACTGTGGTCAGAGTGTGAGATAAGCATGGAGGTCCTTGGGGGAGGGGCAGCCCACAGTCCCATCTGGGCCTCAGCCACATCCCCCTTTAAAAGAAATTGAGAAGCAAGCAAAGAAAATTGACTGACAGCGCCTCGTGGGAACCGTTATGGTAAAAGCCGCTCTTCGTTGGGAGTGTTCTGGAAGCCATGGAGCTGACTGCGGCGGGGCTGAGTGGGCGCTGCGGTTGGACGGGGCCAGGCTGCGGTGGCACCGGGGGCCCTGTGGTCCAGCCCCAGGGGAAGAAGAACTGTGGTTTCCAGCCACAGGAGAGAATCTTGGGACCGCAGGATATTGGAACTGGACTGGCCAAGGTGAGATGTCTTTGGCGTCTGAAGGGCCTGGTTTCAAGCCCAGGTGACGTTTCCGAGCTCTGACTCTGGAGAAGCTACTTGGCATGAGGCTCACTGTTCTTACCTAAGAAATGGGGTAAGCATTAGGAACATCCCCAAGGACTATGTGAGGAGGAACACAGCACGGTCACCCTCAGTTCACAGGGTCTTGGATGATGGCGTTGGGACAGGACCGAACCCGGGACAGGACTTCCGCGGCCTGGAAGCCCAGATGGCCTCCTGGGATCACAGGGTCATGGAGCTGGGAGGGCCTTAGAGCCAGCCCTGGGCCCCTTGGGGTAGAAATCCCTTCTTCAGTGCCTGGTGGGGGACTTCCCTGCCCCTGCCAGCACACCTCTTAGGACAGGGACTTGGTGCATCCTGGGGACCAGGTCACTCTGCCTGTTGAGAAGTCCTTCTTTATTTTTAGCCAAAATCTGCCTCTCTTGTGTTTCCTTTCTCTGGTCCTCATTCTTCTCTGGAGGCACACAGGGCTCTGCCCCCTTGCTATGGGATAGCTCCAGGCATGAGTGTCATGGTCAAAACCCTCCTCCAAAGGAAACCTCTCCATGTCCTCTAGAGATTTATTCGTCTTAAAATGTGATACTCACACAGGATCCTGATGGTTCTGGGGTGGGTTGGAGGCCGAGGCCCCTGGATTTGGTACAAGATCCTACCCATCTTGCCCTCCCTTCACTAAAGTTTCTTGAGTGCCCCTCAGGTGCCATCCTGGTGAGCACTTACATCTACTCGGGAGAGAGCTAAAAACCAGGGTCTCATGACCATGTAATGACACTGGTCTGTGGGGGTGTGTTTCCTCAGCCACCACCTCCAACCACCCCCCTGCCAAGCATTCCCCTCACTGCCAGACAATTCAGGGACAGCCCCAAGGCCTGGGTCCTCACTGTGGGACCTCAGACCATGTGTGCCCTGACAGTCTCAGGCTGCACGGCTATAAAATGGGGTGAAGGGGCCAGCCTCGCCACGTTGAGGTTCTCACAGAGGCCTGGGCCCCACTTAGAAGCCTGCTATGACATGAGGGGTGGTTTTGCCACCATTCAAGTCCCAGCTCCTGACATGGTCCCTCCTCCAGGGAGTTTTGGAAGTTGATTCCATCCTCTCTGAGTTCCTATAGCCTGGAGTTATCTTCCCACCTGCAGGGCCCCCACCACCTTCTCATCTGAATTCAAGTGACCTGCATCATATTGTGTTCTCAGCCTGGAAGAGTAAAAAAAAGTCTGATCCTGGAGTCGAGTGGACTCAGCTGTGTGCACTTGGGCACAATGCTGTACCTCTCTGAGTCTGTTTCCTCATGTGCAGATGTGGACAATAAGGTCAATATTTGAAGACTCTTGTGAAGATTAAATGAGATAACATATTGAAAGCAACTAGCATGGAGCTTGCCATATGTGGCACCCAGCTGCTGGACTTCAATCCCCTTTGTACAATCAGTCTTTAACAGGAAACCTTTACTCAAATCCCAACTCCACCACTGACTAGCTATGGGACCTTGGGCGGGTTATTCAGACTCCTAGTGCTCAGTCTCCTCACCTGTAAAATGGGCTAATAGTGCCTGCCTCATGTGCATGGTGTTCAGAACCATGCCTGGTATACAGTAGGTGCTATATAACTGGGCTATTATTCGTATTGTTGTTGTTGTTGTTGTTGCTGTCATTATCTTCAGGGTCCAGCCTGCTGCCTGTTGAATGAGTAAATGACAAGGAATCTGGGTAGAAATCAAAATATCGGTGTCAGCTCTGGAGTGAACTATGACTTAGTCTGAGGCTTGTCAGAGCTGAGGCTGATGCCTGGAAATCATCCATGTAGGTTGTACAGATGGGCTGGAAGCTGCTGGGAGTTGGAGCATTTCTCTCTGGGCCCCTTGGTCCAGGGATGAGCAACAAACAGAGGGGGAAGGAGGAAGAATAGCTGATTGTTTCCCGAGGCCCATGAGGTTGCAGCCTCCTGCCAAGCTGCCCCAAGAACAGAGTGTGCTCAGCTTCCGAGGGCCGCCCACCCTGTCTCTGCTGGCCTGAGGGTGGGCTCGGGACAGACCGAATGTCCAGGTTTATTACTGCCAGAGCTGCAAGCCTTATTCACACTCAGGGAAGAAGGAGGCTGGGCCAGAGAGCAGACAGCAGAAGGGATGGGTGAGGCACTGACTGCCAGGCACCGTGAGACGGGCTCATCTCACATTAGCTCATTTTAGCCTCGTGCAGGTCTGCCCTCCTGACTGGTTTTTGCAAATGAAGAAAGCAGAGGACTTCCCTGGTGGCACAGTGGTTAAGAATCTGCCTGCTAATACAGGGGACACAGGTTTGAGCCCTGGGCCAGGAAGATCCCACATGCCGCGGAGCAACGAAGCCCGTGAGCCACAACTACTGAGCCTGCGCTCTAGAACCCACGAGCCACAACTACTGAAGGCTGTGTGCCTAGAGCCCGTGCTCTGCAACAAGAGAAGCCACTGCAATGAGAAGCCCCACGTACCGCAACGAAGAGTAGCCCCCGCTCTCCGCAACTAGAAAAAGCCCGCGTGCAGCAACGAAGACCTGATGCAGCCAAAAAAAAAAAAAAAAGCAGAAACCTGAGGCCATAATGCTATTAAAAGGTGTAGTGGGATTCGAGTGTGAGTTTCCATGTGGAGTCAATGTTCTTTCAGTTCCACCACCCTTTCCTCCCTCTACTGTTAGTTAGTTGTGTGAACGTGGGCAGGTTACTAAGCTTCTCTGAACCTCAGTTATATCATCAGAAAAACAGATGCACAGGGTATTGAAAGGTTTGAAAGTTACATTAACACATGACAATTGTGGGTGCCTTCCAATTGTCAGAGCCCATTCACAGACATTATCTCACTTAATTCTTGGAGAGAATGATTCCCCTGCTTTACAGATAAAGACACTGACCCTGTGACCAAAATCCACATTGTGGGACACTTCTTTGGGACAAACCACCCAGCTTCTTCAACTAATAAATTGTAAGGAAGGGGAAAGGAAAAGAGGTGGAGAGAGATTTTATAGATAAGCTTAAAAGGCGTGTTAACCAATCCATGTGGGAACTTGGTTTGGATGCTGATTCAAACAAATTCTAAAAAAAAGAGCTAATTATGGGGCAAGTGGAAATTTGAACATTGAGTGAATATTTGTCATAAAGGAATCATTGTCAATGTTCTTAGATGTGATAATGGCCCTGTAGTTATGTTTTTGTTTTTTTTTTTAAAGAGTCTTTATCTTCATACAGACTGAAATTTTGGCAGATGAAGTGATGGGATGTCTGGGATTGGCTTAAAAAATATGGGGAAGAGTGGGTGGGAGAACAGAGGACATAAGATGGGGCTTGAGTTGATAATTATACAAGTTGAGTAGTAGGCACATAGGGGGCTCATTATATTATTCTGTCGGCTCTAAGTTTAACTGTTAAATTCTTCATAATAAAATGTTAACAAAAAGAAATTGATTCCCAGGGAGCATGAGGACTTCCCCTGCCACTGCTCCCCCCGGGGAAATGCAGAGCTGGGTCTTCTGACTCCAAGCCCAGGCCCCCTGGCCCTCACCCTATCCCTGCTGTGGACTCCTGGAATGTCATATTTTCCCTGGCTTGATGTTGTCCACTTCCAGATGGCCAGCACCTTCAGGGGCCCCACTTCCTCCCCTTTTATGGAAACTGGCTCTCGTGAATGGCTCTGATGAAGAAATTCACATGAAACCGTGATGAGTGACGTGGCTTCAGCTATTGCCTCCTCCAGAGGTATTTGCCTTCCGCCAAAGAGAGTAAGAGAAATGGCCCTTCCAGTGTGGGTGTCACAGCTCCCAGAGCACTTTCCAGGGAATCCTTGGCCTTGCTTACTGTCCACATCAGTCCCGGAAGGTGGACTGGTTGGGGAGGATGACTCCTCCCACTTTGAAGGACATTGAACTTGGTCATTTCTCCCCATTTTCATGGCTCTGGCCAAGTCTAGACATTTATTATGTCTTGCTAGAAATACTGAAAGAGAGTGGAGAGATGTGGGTTCTCCCACAGCCTCAGCAAGTTCTTCCTGGATTGTCCTGGAGAAACCACTTTGCTCCTGAGTCTGGCTTCCTCCTCTCTCTAATGGGCACAGTGAAGGCCACTGAAGAATTTGTGGGGATCCAAAGAGCAGGCAGATCTAAGTGCCCAACACAATGGCTGACACAAGCAGGTGAACAACAGTAAGAGTGATGGTCTTCACAATAACGACAACCACGGAACACGTGGATTGTCCTTACCACGTGCTGGGCGTGATCTAAGCATTTTAAAAAATGCGTGGCATTTAGAAAAGTGCCTGGCCAGTGCTATAGAGGTATTTATTAAATAAAATAATTTTTCATTATTACCATATTTAATGCTATGGACTGAATTGTTTTCCCCTGGCATAATTCATATGTTGAAGCCCCAACACCCCAAGGCGACAGTATTTGGAGATGGGGCCTCTAAGGAAGTAATTAAGATTAAATGAAGTCATAAGAGTAGGGCCCTGGTCCAATAGGATTAGTGTCCTTACCTGATAAGAAGAGACCCTAGAGAGACTGTGTGGCCCCCTCTCTGTGAGCACATAGGAAAGGCCCACATGAGGGCACAGCGAGAAGGTGGCCATCTGCAAGGCAGGAAGAGAGCCTTCACTAGAAACCAACCATGTTGGCAGCTTGATCTTGGACTTCCAGCCTCCAGAACTGTGAGAAAATAAATGTCTCTTGTTTAAGTCAGTAAACCCAGTCTTTGGTATTTGGTGATGGCAACCCAGGCAGACTAACGCATTTAATCTCTACAAAAACTCTGAGAAACGGTAGGTACTCTTATTACTCTCATGTTTACAGATGGGGAGATGGATGCATGGAGATTCTGAGAAGGCTAAGGGTGTAGATAAGAAAATGGTAAAACCTTTGACCAAGAAAACCTTTGGTCAAGAAAACCTTGATCCCTCTCCACCCTTCTCTTGGCAAACTCCTATGGGTCCTTCAAAGCCCTACTCCAACATCACCCCCTCTGGGAACTCCCAGGCAGCGTTAGTCCTTGGGGCTGGAAAGGGGAGGAAGAGAGGCCAGGAGGAAATACTTAGACCTGGAAAAGTGGAGGATCGAGAGAAGGCAGGGCCTGATGGAGGTGGTCGGATGAGTGAGGTGGGAACAAGAGAACTGCAGGGAGGGAGGCAGGCTTGCGAGAGTCAGTCCCTGGGTTGTCTGTTGGGAAGGTATGAAGGGGGAAGTTCTTAGTCCTCTTTCCTATCATGGGTGCCTCTGTCTTGTGGCTTGTTCTTCAAGGCCCCGCTCAGCCTCTAGCTTTCTCGAGGTTAGCTGTGTGGCATACAAGTTAAGAAATGGACTGGGGCCACACTGTTCTGGTTTGAATCCTGGCTCCTCTAGTTATCGGCTATGTAATCTCCAGCAATTCATTTACCCTCCCATACCTTAGTATCCTATGGGGATGAAATGGAGCAGAATCATAGTACCCATCTCATAGAATGGTCCTGAGGTTTAATTAAGTTCATACGTGGCACATAGAAAATGCTTGGTAAATATTAGCTCATAACATCATCTTGGATGGCTCTACTTCATGGTGCTCTCTTTCCTGTGAATTCAAATGAGCTTAAGTATAAACCATGCAAGTCAACCCAACAGCATTGATAATAATGAACCATTATAGGGCACTCACTCTTGGCCAGGTTCTATGCCTGGGCCTTTATATACAGTGTTCCATTTAGATGTTGTAATAACCTCATGAGGGCGATACTATTAATATGCCCATTTTACAGATCAGAAAACTGAGATCTCTTTAAAATGTGCCTAAAGTTACATAGCTAACACATGGCAGAATGAGGATTTGAACCTAGGCAATCTTAAGTCAAGTCCATGTGTTTCATTCTAGTTTGTTAATCATTCATCCAATATTGATAGAAGCCTACTTTGTGCCCACCACAGTGCTAGGTACTAGGGATATGGAATTAAAAGACACACAGTCCTGGCCCTCAGGGAACTCACAGGCTGAGCTGGAGAAGACAGACCTGGAATCAGATACTTGAGAATACTCATGACATGGAAGGAACAGGGCTGAGCCTCACATCTGCATTAGATTCACTAGAGGCTATGTTTTATTTGCTAACAATTATTGGGCATTTGAGCTATATAATAAATAATGCTCTCTCTTCCCAAAACAAGGCAGACAGATTTCTAGAGTGAAAAAAATGATATAAAAAAGCACAGCTTTGACATTATTTTTAGACTTCCAAGTAAATCTGAAATTGTTGGATATAAGTACCGCTGGCATTGTGGTTAATCAACTACAGTTCTTAGAAAGCCCCTGCACTCTGGTAACCACCAGTGTTTTCTAATGGGCCGGGCAAATTTAGCTAACTTCTGTCTGATATGAGGGATGCACGGTAAGTCAGAATTCAATGATGCCAGGTGATACAGGTACAGAGGAGGGAACAATTCACTTCTGGGAGTACAGAGGATGGAACAATGAACTTTGGGGCTTCCAGGAGGAGGAAATATTTGGCTTGAGGTTTTTTTCATTAATTAATTCATGTTTTTCATTAATTTATGGGTGCACTGGGTCTTCGTTTCTGTGCGTGGGCTTTCTCTAGTTGCGGCGAGCAGGGGCTACTCTTCGTTGTGGTGCGTGGGCTTCTCATTGCAGTGGCTTCTCCTGCTGTGGAGCATGGGCTCCAGGCACGCGGGCTTCAATAGCTGCAGCACGTGGGCTCAGTAGTTGTGGCTCGTGGGGTCTAGAGTGCAGGCTCAGTAGTTGTGGCGCACCGGCTTAGTTGCTCCGTGGCATGTGAGATCTTCCCAGACCAGGGATCAAACCCGTGTGCCCTGCATTGGCAGGCAGATTCTTAACCACTGCACCACCAGGGAAGTCCCTTGGTTTGAGTTTTGAAGGCTATATAGGAGTTCTCTGTGAAAAGAAGAGGGGAAATACTCCTCGAGTGAGAAAAGCACCCCAGGATGTTTGGGAATGGATGGAAATCAAGCGAGGCTGAGTGTTGCATTTAAAGGGGTTGGCAAGGGCAAGAGAATAGCTGGGCCTGGGTCAGAGAGGGCCTTGAATGCCGTGTTCAATGGCTTGGATTTTACTCTATAAACATTGGTGTGTGTGCGTGCGCGTGCATGGAGCTTTTTAGAGAGTGATATGATCAGATTTATGGTTTGTAAGCATGGTTCTGGCAGCCTGCAGGCAGAGAGGTGAGAAGTTGGTACCAGGGCAATCAATTCCCCAACCAGACTGTAAGTTTCTTGGGTGCAGCAAAGGTCAATATCTCTCCTTCTGGTATTTTCCATAACACCTAGCAGGTGTGGGGCATGCAGCTGGTGCTCAGCAAATGCCTGCTGTATGAAATCCATGCATGTCCCGGGACGTGCATGCATGCAGCTGGATTTTAGTAGCACCCAGAGCCTGCCTGTGGCGCTGTCCATGGTACTACCATGATCTCTAAGGCTGCAAACCCCAGTGGGCTCCCTGGTGGCAGCTTGGGGTGTGTGTGTGTGTGTGTGTGTGTGTGTAATGAAGTGGGAGAGGAGACCTTCAACATCTGTCTCTTGGGATCAAGGCAGGGTCCCAGCTGCTCCAGCCTCAGAAGGGCCGCCTCGGTGCCCACATAATCTGGGAGGCAGATCCCCACTTCACCTGGTCAAGCCTTAGTGCATGGATCTGAGGCAGGAAATGAAGCCAGACAGAAAAGGTGGGACCAGAGGTAGGGATGGCCTTGAATGCCATGCTTGAAGGTCAAGATCTGTAGAAAGAGAGCGACAAGGTCACATGTGTGTTCCCGAAAGATCACTCTGCTGGTAGCAGGGGGGATGGACTGGAGAGGAAAGGAGGCTCTGGAATCTCTGAGTCCCACGTTAGTACTCAATGTCATGCGACAGAACTTCAGAGAGAGGGGGAATCCGTGAAGTTTAGAGTAACCAGGCAGGTCTTCCTGGAGGAGGTGGGGCTTGAGCTGGCCCTTGAAGGATTCTTAGTGAAAGAGGAAGAGGGGTATGCCGAGCAGGGCATGAGCAAAGGCAGAGAGGTCAGATTGGCTAAGAGAATGAAGAGACACCTGCCTTTCTCTCTGCTCCCCACCTCCTTGCTGGGGCCCTTCTGATCAGGGAGGGGGCTGCTCTGAGACTGAACTCAGCTGTATTTCTGGGTGTCTCTGGCTGAGGGAGGGGGCGAGCTGGATGCAGCCTCGAAAGGTCCTTCCATTGTGTAAAAGATGGGGCCAGGGCAGCGGAGGCGGGTCCATGGAGCCCTTTGTCTGGGAGCCACCCCCAAGCACTCCGGCGGCCTCCACGGTCCTTGCTGGCTTTGGACCCAAGGCCTGTCATAGAGGCAGGTTGTTCCGCCTCGGCTGGCCCTGATGTCAGAGCGGAGGGAGGGGGCGGGGGCAGGGGGTGGACACTGGTGGCCTTCAAGGCTGACTGAAGGCTGACAAATTGCCTCTTGCCCTTGAGGTTCAATGAATCACCAATTCATGAAATCCTTTAACATTACGATTCACAGACAGATGGATGGAACCTTCCAGCACCTGAGAATTCTAGAGTAATGGAATCTTTTTAGACTCTGTTTAAGATCAGGGTCTTTCAGTGTGGTACTGGCATAAAAACAGAAAGATAGATCAGTGGATCAGGATAGAAAGCCCAGAGATAAACCCACGCACATATGGCCAACTTATCTTTGATAAAGGAGGCAGGAATGTACAGTGGAGAAAGGACAGCCTCTTCAATAAGTGGTGCTGGGAAAACTGGACAGGGACATGTAAAAGTATGAGATTAGATCATTCCCTAACACCATACACAAAAATAAGCTCAAAATGGATTAAAGACCTAAATGTAAGGCCAGAAACTATCAAACTCTTAGAGGAAAACATAGGTAGAACACTCTATGACATAAATCACAGCAAGATCCTTTTGGACCCACCTCCTAGAGAAATGGAATTAAAAACAAAGATAAACAAATGGGACCTAATGAAACTTCAAAGCTTTTGCACAGCAAAGGAAACCATAAACAAGACCAAAAGACAACCCTCAGAATGGGAGAAAATATTTGCAAATGAAGCAACTGACAAAGGATTAATCTCCAAAATTTATAAACAGCTCATGCAGCTCAATAGCAAAAAAACAAACAACCCAATCCAAAAATGGGCAGAAGACTTAAATAGGCATTTCTCCAAAGAAGATATACAGACTGCCAACAAACACATGAAAGAATGCTCAACATCATTAATCATTAGAGAAATGCAAATCAAAACTACAATGAGATATCATCTCACACCAGTCAGAATGGCCATCATCAAGAAATCTAGAAACAATAAATGCTGGAGAGGGTGTGGAGAAAAGGGAACACTCTTGCACTGCTGGTGGGAATGTGAATTGGTACAGCCACTATGGAGAACAGTATGGAGGTTCCTTAAAAAACTAAAAATAGAACTACCATATGACCCAGCAATCCCACTACTAGGCATATACCCTGAGAAAACCATAATTCAAAAAGAGACATGTACCAAAATGTTCATTGCAGCTCTATTCACAATAGCCCGGAGCTGGAAACAACCTAAGTGTCCATCATCGGATGAATGGATAAAGAAGATGTGGCACATATATACAATGGAATATTACTCAGCCATAAAAAGAAACGAAACTGAGCTATTTGTAATGAGGTGGATAGACCTAGAGTCTGTCATACAGAGTGAAGTAAGTCAGAAAGAGAAAGACAAATACCGTATGCTAACACATATATATGGAATTTAAAAAAAAAAATGTCATGAAGAACCTAGGGGTAAAACGGGAATAAAGACACAGACCTACTTGAGAATGGACTTGAGGATATGGGGAAGGGGAAGGGTAAGCTGTGACAAAGGGAAAGAGAGGCATGGACATATATACACTACCAAACGTAAGGTAGATAGATAGTGGGAAGCAGCCGCAGAGCACAGGGAGATCAGCTCGGTGCTTTGTGACCGCCTGGAGGGGTGGGATGGGGAGGGTGGGAGGGAGGGAGATGCATGAGGGAGGGGATGTGGGAACAGATGTATATGTATGACTGATTCACTTTGTTATAAAGCAGAAACTAATAAAAAAAAAAGATTAAAAAAAAAAAAAAAAAAAAAAAAAAAAAAAGATCAGGGTCTTTCATAACAGACCCTGTGGGAATCATAGAATCCTGTAGGATAACAGAATCTTAAAAATCATAGACTCTTTTAATATCTTCCTTTTAGGGTTGCGGTGGGCATAAAATGAGATATTACGTGGCCAACACATAGACCAGTCCTGGAATGTTGTAAATGCTCCCTAAGTGTCAGCTCTTGTTTCCATTTTGAGGAAACTCAGGCCCGGAGAGGCGATGTGACTTCCCCAGGGGCACGCAGCTAGGAAGTCAGTGGTGACACAGAATGGCCATGGCCTGGAGGGAACCCCAGGTGGTCTGGGGCCTTCTGATGCTGAACCCCTCCATGTCTGAGCCAGCTGATTCTGGGTCTGAATTAGGGTCTCCGAGCAAGAGGCTCCTTGGTGGGGGTGAGGGTGGGAGGCGGGGAAGAGATGGCCAGGAATCCAGGCTTTGAGCTAGCCCTCGGTCTCCGCATCGATGCCTGTGTGATGTGGGGCAAGTCTCTTAAACTCTTTGGGTCCCAGTTTCTCCGTCTTTAAAAGAGGAATAAGATTTCCTTCCCTGCTTCCATCCCGGGGGGGCAGTATGACAGGCTCTCAAGTTAGACAGCCCATGGCCCGCAGGTCCTAGCTGTGTGTTCCTGGGCAAATGACATCACTTCTCTAAGCCCATTTCCTCATGAGTGCAGTGGGGAGGAGGACTCGAATTGCCATGAGGGTTGAGTGAGCTAATGCTCTGAAAGGCAGCATCAGGTCCCAGCTCTGCCGCTCATGGGTCAGTGATTCAGCCAAGGCTGAAAGTTACTTCAGGTGCCTCAGTTTCCTCGGCTGCAAAATGGACATGACAGGAATGCTCATTTAAATTAAGTGGGTTAAAACAAGTGGAGCACTTAGAACCAGGGCCTGGCAAGCAGGGAGTGTTTAATGAGTAGCCACTATCCTTGTTATTGATACAATGTGAGGCTCAGCCATAGAGAGCAATTACTGGTGGCCTGCGAGGAGCTTGGAAAGTGTTGCAAAACTGTGTGTGTTTGTGTGTGCGTGAGCGTGTGTGTGTGTGCCTGAGTGTGTGTGATGATGCTTATTAAAAGCAAAGCCTGCGACCCAGAGTTGAGCTGTGTGCCGGGAATAGCAGCTTCTCCTGGCGGCCTCCCAGGGGTCGGGAGTGTAATGAGTGTTTACGGAGCCCCCGCCAGGCAGAGATGAGAGGCACAGAGGAGCCAGCTCAGAGCCAAGCAGCGGCTGGGAGCCCAGTGTTATTATATTAACAAGCATCAGGGTGATGATTACCATTAATGA
This sequence comes from Hyperoodon ampullatus, assembly GCF_949752795.1. NCBI lineage: Eukaryota > Metazoa > Chordata > Mammalia > Artiodactyla > Ziphiidae > Hyperoodon > Hyperoodon ampullatus. Next base: position 25,393,351 of record NC_136915.1, on the reverse strand, counting down.
GATTATTCACCAGGCAGCCTCCTCCCTCCCCAGGCCTCCTGCCTCAGGCAGGTGAGGCTGACAGACATTCTCTGCCCCGTCCCTCTCTGTCTTGGGAGAAGAGGAGAGGATTCCCTGGTGCCATTCATGGTGCTGAGCCCGTGGCAGCCTCGTCTCACTGCATCTCTCTGAGCCCCTGAGGGCGGGTATTGGCACCCCCACTTTACAGATGAGAAAACTGAGGCTCAGTGACAGTGGATTGGGATCCTCTCAGGCCAGAGCCCAGAGCACATGTATTTTCATTGTCCCTTTATATTATTCACAAACATTTACAATGAAGCAGGCCCTGGATTGGCACTGTCCACAGATTAACCCTTTAATCTTCACAAAGACCACATGAGGAAGGTACTACTGTGATCGATTGCCCTCCACAGTGCGGAATCGAGGCACAGAGCAGTTGAATAACTTGCCATCCACGTCGCAGTGTCTTCTGCCCCCAGTGGGCCCCTCTCCTCCCAGCGGTCGAGGTGAAGGTGGGGTTCCCAAATGCTTTGTTTTCTCTATGGAGCAGGCTGAGTGCAGGGCTCTGTGACTAGGGGCTGGCGGGCAGTTTTCTCCTTGCCCCTCACTGGCCCCTCAGGCAGGCTTAGCCCAGAGCACAGATTCTTGGTGCCGCCTGCCATGCAGCGCTGAAGCTGCCACCTACCCACTTACGCGAGAAGCATTATCCTCACCCTCCTTTGGGTCAAAACGTCAACCCCTTTAAAGATACTTGTAGAGCTGAGTTTCACTCATTTAACTTTCACTGGCCAGCTGCTGTGTGTCCAACACTGTGCTAGGCCCTGGGGACACAATTAGAGACAGACTCACCTTATGGAATTTTCGGTTTTGTGGACAAATCAGTGCGGGCACATTATTTAATTACAGTTGGGCTGAGCACTCCGAAGGACAGGACAGGGGCCTGTGGAGTGGGGGCTGGTGAATGGGCCTGCCTCTGGAGGGGCTGCTCTACACTGGAGTGGAGGTGAGTCAGGGAAGACCCCTCTCGAGGGGTGACATTTAAGATGAGACATGCAGGCTGAGCATGAGCTGGGCAGTCACAGAGGAGGCAGAGGGCACTCCGGGCAGAGGGAACGGCATTTGTGGAGGTGAGATCCCAGGGAAGCCTCGCCTGCCTGATCAGCCCCGCGTCAACGCACAGGTGCCTTCCCGGGCTCATTCATTCATTCAATCAATAATCATTTATCAATTGAAAATTTCTAATTTAGATGGTTCACTTTGTCATTCATTCCTTTATCCTGTATTCCCTGATGCCCATTCCCTTTCAGGCTTGGAGTTGGTCAGGGGGACACAGAATTAAATCAGTTAGGGTCCCTACCCTGGAGTTGCTCCCACTAGGGTGGGAGATGGGCCCTTACACACAACACCATGTGATCAAGGGGCACTGAGACCCTTAATCCAGGCTGGGGTGATGGTGGTCAGGGAAGGCTTCCTGAATTTGGAGGCAGGAAAGGGAAGGTAAGCAAAGGTTCACAACATGCTTAAAGATACAGAGCCCCAGAGAAAAGCTCCTGAGAAAGACACTGAATGCCAGGCTGTGGCAGACTGGCTGTCCCCTAATATCCATTCTCCTTTCCTTCCACAGTAATGAGACATGGTTGCTTGAAAGAAAGACTACATTTCCCAGCCTCCCATGTGACCAATGTAGCCAATACGGTAGAGCAAAAGTACAGTTGGCAATTTCAGGGTTGTTCCCTTAAAGGGTAGTGGTCTGCCCTCTCCTCTACCTTTTATCCTTGTCACAACTTGGCTGGAAGGTGAACTTGTCCCACCTTGGACCATGTGAACGAAGGCAACAAACAGCCCGGGAACAATGGAGCAACAAGGCAGAGGGAACCAGCCACTGGATGGTTTATGTGTGAATTATTATCTAAGGGACAAATAAACTTCTCTCTTGTTTAAGCCAGTGTTATTTGGCATCTCTGCCTTAGAAGCTAAACCTATACCCTAGCTAATAGCCAGGCTAAAGGCTATTATCCCCTAGGGCACAGAGACTGGTCAGAGTTCTGTGGGGTTGGGGGCTGGGGGAGTGGGTTTGACCCTGTCAGATTTGCACTTTTGGAAGATCTGTCTGACTGCAGAGTTCAGGATGGGTTGGAGGGGAGAGAGACAGGAGGCAGGGAGACCAGAGAGAGGGTTGATGCCTTAGAATAGGGCAGAGATACCCAGGCCTGTCCCAGAGCAGGCCTGCTCTATATGTCCCTGCTAAAAGAGGGGAGACCAGGTTCCTCACCCAGGCCTGGGAATCAGTCCTGGCCCTCAGCTGCCATGGGAGCCCTAGGACAGCTCCTTCTGGAGAGGGTAGGTAATGCGGGGCTGAGGGTGGGAGGCAGGGAGCTCGGGAGGATGGATTTGGGAGGAGTGAGAGGTAGGCGGGCAGTGCCTCTGGTGGAGAGGGGGTTTGAGTGGGAGATGGTGGTGGGGCAAGGACAGATGAGAGAAAGAATGAGAAGGGGGACTGTGCTCGTCACGACTCCTTTAGTGGCAGGTGGCAGAAACCCAGCCAGAACTGTCAAAAAGGGGACTTAACTGGCTCTCAAGCCTGGGAAAGATGCCCCTGGATCAGAGACTCGGACCGAGTTGTCGGGGCTCTCATTCTCCCCACTCTGCCGTCCTCTTTTGGGCCCATCCTCTTTCCACTGCAGACAGCCTTTCTCCACGCTGGGGCAAGAGGTGGACATGGCCACAGGCAGCATAGGGGTCACACCGTCTTAGCTCCTGAGGCAGGAGACTGAGACTCTTCCTTCCAGAAGCCACAGTAAATCCTAGGAAAGGAGACCGACGGCCAGGCTGGGGTCACCTGTCCATCCATGGCCGATCGCTGTGGTCAGGGAGATGGTCAGGAAGATCACCAGGCCTGGATCTCTTGTTTAGCCTGGAGCCGAGGGCCTGGGGTCCTGGCATTGTGCCAGCCACATGGAGTGAGGGAGAGGAAATTCCCCTAAGGAAGGAAGCATTTTTCTGTTACCTGGAGACGAGGGACAGGGTTTCTGGGTGGACAACAGCAATCAATAGTGACTGCAGACTGCAGGGGACTTATGGGAGGATGTCAAACTGTGACTGGGGATGGGGAGAGGTTGGGGGTAGGAAGGCCTGTCGGGGAGAGGCTAATGGCTGTTGGAGATACGTTTTTTTCCTGCGCCTCTTTCCCAGCAGTGAGCACACTCCAGAATGCACTCCCACCTGCTCTTCCTGTCTCTGGACTCTTAGTGTCTTCCTATGAGTGTGATGGACTGAGAAACGTCAGGCCCTTCTTTCTAAAGCACACTCTGCCACTTCCTCTGGGAAGCCCTCCCTGACCTCTCCCCAGTCTGGCAGAGCTGGTGGCCCCCTCCTCTGGGTCCTATGCTCCCACTATTGCCCTCGATCTGGGCACAACTCCCCCCGTGCTCCAGTGAGGGACCCCCATATCTGTGCTGTATGAAGGCCTCTGAGTTTTCTTAGCAGATTGCTCCCCGCCACCCCCACCACACACACACCGCAGGTCCTGCTAGCTCCTGGGTGTCTGCATGTGTCCCCATGTGAAGATATGTTTGTTTGTGTGTCTGTGGTCATGAGTGAGTATTTATGTACATATGTACACCTACGTGCATATAAGACTGTGTAGTGTGTGTGTCTACACACTACATATGTAGTGTGTCTCTGTGGGATTTTATATGGGAATTTTGTGTGTCTGCCTCAGTGTGACCATGTATATAGGATGGTCTGGGGCACCACTCTCCTCTGGGGCTTGGTAACCTTGTGGTACACACAGACAAATACACGTAAAGACCAACACAGAGGTATAGGCACACACAAACATAGATGCACAGAGACACAGATATACAGAAACAGACAGTAGTCACACACACACACACACACACACACACACACACACACACACATGCCCTTCTGGAGGCCCCTGTGGCCCTGCCCAGGGCTGGCTCTGCATGGGGCTACCCTCCGGAAGGATGGCTGGGAGTCCTCACTCTGGCAGGCTGGCTGGACTCATTGGGTTTGAGGCTAGCTTCTTTCTAGCTGGTGACCTCAGGCAGGTTACTTAACCTCTCTGAACCTGTTTCTGCATCTTTCAATGGGGGTTACAGTAGTTGCTATTTCATAGGATTATTGTGAAGACAGAGTGATATGATATTTGTTTTGTGTATAGGCAGTGCCTGGCATACAGTAAGTGCTCAATAGATGTTGGCTTTTATTAGTGCAGCCTCTGGGTGTTTGACGGCACAAGTCAGGATTTCAGACCCACAGGCTCTGGGCTCCAGGCAAACAGTCAAATCTGCAGCTTGTTGCTGGGATGAGAGAACCAAATAAGAATAACAGCATGTACTGTTTGAGGGCTTTCTATGGGTTTGACTCAGGGGTGGACATTTTATAGGAATTACTCACAAAACCTGCATCACAATCCACTAACACAAGTATCTTCTCATGGTACCTGTTGTGGATTGAATCATGTCCCCACAAAAAACATGTTCATGTCCTAACCCCTGCTACCTGTGCATGTGACCTTATCTGAATAGAGGGTCTTTGCAGATGTAATCAAGTTAACATGAGGTCATACTAGATTAGGGTGGGCCTTAATCCAATGACTGGCATCCTTATAAGAGAAGGAAACTTGGATACACACACAGAGGGAAAACGGGCCATGTGACGATGGAGGCAGTCACTGGAGTTATGTTGCCACAGGCCAAGGAAGGCCAAGCATGGCTGCAGCCATGAGAAACTGGGAGAGAGGCATGGACGCGATTCTCTCTCAGAGCCCTCAAGATGGAACCGACCCTCTCGACATCTTGACATTAGACTTTCCACCTCTGGAACTGTGAGATGATAAATATCTGTTGTTTTAAGCCACCAAGTTTGTGGTGATTTGTTTACAGAAGCCCTAGGAAACAAATAGAGCCACGTGTCACAGATGAGGAAACTGAAGCTCAGAGAGCTTAAGTCACCAGCCCAAGGCACGCAGCTGGCAAGTGCCAAGGTCAGGGTTTGAACCTGGGGCTGCCTTGCTCCAAAGCCCTTGCTCCTGGTCAGTGGCATGTTGGCCTGGCCACTGTTTTGTTTTGTGGTTATTTGTGCACAGGGCCCGCGGCATGGGTCCCTGCATGCGCAGGGATGGGTCAAGGGGCTGCTCAGTGTGAGCAGGCTAAAGGCAGAAAAGGGGGTCCAGCAGGAGCCTTATACCTCAGGGAGCCAGCCTGCAAGTCACACTGTAGGTCACCAGGCCACTGAGGGCTTGAGCTCCGGGCTCTTTCTGTGTCAGGGTGTGTGGGGGGGGTGGGCGGGGCTGGAGGAGAGTCCAGCTGGTGCTGAGGGTCCTGGGTGAGGCCAGCCCATGTTTTCAGAAGACTCAGGTTCTAATCCCAACCTTGCTTCTCTCCAGCCTCATGACCTTGGGCAAATGATCTCACCTCCCCGTGCCACAGTTTCCTCATCTGGAAGATGGGCACGAGGCTCTTGGGGCTGGGGGCGGCAAGGCAGGAGACAAAGAACCATTGTGGCTGGTGCTTCCCTCACCCACACAGCTCCCCACCAGGAGATGATGCAGGGACCGTTGCCCCAGCGACGGGAGAGGGCAGTCCTGGATTCCCTCTGGGAAACAGGAGGTCCAGGCTGCCCAGGTCACCGCCCCAGCCACAGGAAACCAGCTGACGCCCTCCTGTCCCTGCCCAGGAAGGGACTTGCTGTCCCGTCAACAACCCAGCATAGCTTCTGAGAGCCACACTCAGAGCTGCTAGGGTCCAAGATAGCATCCAGTTCCCTCATTTTATAGGACGGGCTGTCGAGGCCCAGAAAGGGGAAGGGACTTGACCCAGGTCACACAGCGCCCAGGGGCAGGCAGGAGTAGAACTCAGGACCTGTGACTCTCAGCAGCTACAGTGGCAATAATGGATCTTGGTCTCTGACTCTCTGTCAGACTCAGCTGTATACATTACACATTACAGCCCATCCAGTCCTCACAACCTCACAGGGTAGATATCATGCTGACCCCTATTTTACAGATGAGGAAACTGTGGTATGACATTGTCAAATACCTCACCCCAGGACACACTGCTAATAGGCAGCAGAGTCAGGATTTATACCCAGGCAATTGGAGCTGGATAAAGTCCTATAGCATCTGGCCCAATTCTCCTGTTTTTGAAATGGGGAAATTGAGGCCTGAAGTGGTGAAGAGACATGCCCCAAATCACACATGTAAATATCAGGTGGGGACTGGCCCCAGGCCTCCTGAGGCTGACACAGTTAGTTGCCTACCATCGGCCTCTCCATCTTTACTCACAGGACCCAGGCTTTCTTCATGGTGGCAGTGTGCCCAGATTAAAAAATCCCAAACAGTTTTTCCTATTCTCCCTAGCATATTGGGTTGCCACGTGACACATTCTAGCCCATGAAATCTGAGCAGATTCGCTGAGCAGGGCTTCCAGAAGAGTCTTTAAAGGGAGGTCACCCAACTGGCATGGGCTTTTACCTCTTTGCCAACCCCTTTCTTCCTGTCCAGAACACAGACAAGATGCTGGAGCCGGAGCAGCCATTGTGTGATCCTGAGGCTATTTGTCTGAGGATGATGCCACATGCTGAGGAAAACTGAGCAGAGAGAGTTATGTGTCTCTCAGCCCAGGGCTGCCTTCTTCTGGACTTCCTGTTACATGAGAACAAGAACACCCTCTTTGATTTAAAACCCAGTTAAGTTTTTTCTTTTTAATTTTATTACTTACTGCTAAGTGTAATTCTGACTTATTGGGTTTAGATTCTGAATCTTAAATTCTAATCAAGTTGGTGTCAGAAGTTCACAGACTATCCAGTTCAGCGATTTTCTTTTCTTTTTCTTTTGGCTGTGTTGGGTCTTCGTTGCTGCATGCGCCTTCTCTAGTTGCAGCAAGCAGGGGCTACTCTTCGTTGCAGTGCGTGGGCTTCTCACTGTAGTGGCTTCTCTTGTTGCGGAGCACAGGCTCTAGGCGTGCGGTCTTCAGTAGTTGCGGTATGCAGCCTCAGTTGTTGTGGCGCACAGGCTTAGTTGCTCTGTGGCATGTGGGATCTTCCCGGACCAGGGATCGAACCCATGTCCCCTGCATTGGCAGGCGGATTCTTAACCACTGTGCCACCAGGGAAGTCCCCGGTTCAGTGATTTTCAAATTTTGTGCTGCATATGTGCTTTATGGGACCTGCAAAACCACTGATTTGAAATCTATCATCTATCTGTCTATCTACCTATCTATCTATCTATCTATCTATCTATCATCTATCTATTTATCTCTCTATTAACCATCTATGTCCTCTATCTACTATCTATCCATCCAACCCAATTTCCAGACACTGTGGGAGGACCCCATCTCTTTGCTTAAAAGAGGGAAGGTCTGTTTTTCCACTACTAAAAAAATGTCTGAAGGCTACCATCTCAACAAACTCTTATATTTATTTACTAAAAAAATTTTTTTAAAGTCTTTACTGAATTTGTTCCATTATCGCTTCTGTTTTATGCTTTGGTTTTTTGGCCATGAAGCATGTGAGATCTTAGTTCCCTGACCAGGGATCGAACCCACACCCCCTGCATTGGAAGGTGGAGTCTTAACCACTGGGCCACCAGGGAGGTCCTCAAACTCTTACATTTAAATGTGAGGAATCTGAGACTCAGTGAGACAATGCTTGACTCAAGCTGAGAACAGCAGGAGGAAGGATGAAGAGGCCTCACTGCACCTTGCAGGGAGGAAGGGGCTGGCAGGGAGGGATGATTCCGTGTCAGGCAGCAAGCAGCCCCATGAATGCAGGTGCAGACAGTGAGAGCACAGCTGAGCCTCAGATGCACTTGGATGGAGGAATCCACGGTGACAGAGATGGAAAATGGGGCAGTGATTAAGTCTGGGTAGCAGCACAACATGGGCGATGAAGTCCCAGTCACTATCTTCTAGAACCTGGGCTGGGGGATGGGGATGTATTGTGAGCAAGACAGACAGCATCCCTGCTCCAGAGAGCTGCTGAACGGTGCTCAGACACAGAGGTCCAATAGAGGAAGGACCCCAGCACCCCATCCCTAAAGGAGACATGCTGGGAAGAGCCTTTGAGTGTTGGGACATGGTTTCTAGTTCCTGCCCTGCCATGGCTTTGCTGTGTGGCCTGAAGTGACTCTTCGCCCTCTCTGGGTCTCTAGAGTGGGTGGGAGAAGCTCTCCCAATGGACTCATTTCACTCTGACATCCGGAGAGTCTGGTGTAACTAGAATGATATCGCTTTTGAATGTACCTCTGTGTTTCTTCACTGCTTTTATGTGATTCTCTTCCTTTTCAGCCAGAGGCGTCCAGGGTCTTAGAGAGGAATAGGATTGGGGAACAGGAGCACAAAGAGGAAGAATTGATGCTCAGCTTTTGATGAATAGGATCCTGCAGCCCTTAGCCAGATAATGGTCTTGAAAGCCAGGCTTTGTTGAGAGAGAGGAAAGTCTTTCTAAGTCCCCAAAGTCCTCTTTGCATATCAAGAGCTCAGTCTGGCTGCCTCTGAGATCACAAGAAGAGTGTGGAGAGGATGGAGGAGATGAAGAGGGAGATTCCCACCAGGCAAGGAGAGGAAGTGAGGGTCTGCTATTACAGGAGCGGGAAGGACAAATTCTGGTGAGGGAGGACTAGCTCGGGGACAGAGCCTGGGTCCCCAGGAAACACCCAGGGGCCCACTCTTCTGGGCATCAGCCTATGGAGAGGATGTGACCACAGACACCAGGAACTCTACACAGGGTCCTAGAACATCAGTGCTGACAGTTCTTTTTTTTTTTTTTTTTTTTTTGCGGTAGGCGGACCTCTCACTGTTGTGGCCTCTCCCGTTGCGGAGCACAGACTCCAGACGCGCAGGCTCAGCGGACATGGCTCACGGGCCCAGCCACTCTGCGGCATGTGGGATCTTCCCGGGCCGGGGCACGAGCCCGTGTCCCCTGCATCAGCAGGCGGACTCTCAACCACTGCGCCATCAAGTGCTGACAGTTCTTTATGCCACTTATCAAATGTGGGGAAGGGAGTGGGAGTGTGGAGCTGAGGACATGACATTGGTGGGAGAGGGTGTCTGGTTTGATGCGGCTGACTGAGCATTACTGGGTCCCCATGACCTGAGTAGGGTGACCGGGAGGTCAAGACTTCCAGTATGCCCCCAGGATCATGAGAGCAGCAAAGAGAGGCCCCCTGTGACCAGGGGCAACGGGTGGGGAGCCTCTCTGGGCCACTGCAGTGGAGGCTGGCTCAGGTCCAGGTCTGCTGGACCAGTGCTATCACCAGCAGTGACAGTGTGGACTGCAGCCAGTACTGAGAGAAGCAGGAAGACGGGGCCTCAGATGGGTGCCAGTGTGGACCAGGTGGGCAACACATAGATGGGAGACCTCACCCCACTGCCTCCAAGAAGCTCTGTCAACTTCCCCCACTTGTCTTTACCCTGGCTGTCATATTTGGAAGGAAAGATGGGAAGGGGAAAACACTGAGCCTTCACCCCAAGGCACCTGATAACCCCAGAGAGACCCTGTTACACTGGAGGGGGTCATATTTAATTGGTGATGAACTTGCCAATTAAGAGTCCCTCTCTTCTCCCCCAACCCCCATCATCATTGGGATGGGTGTTTGAGTGTGAGATGAGGTCGTTTGTGAGAAGTTTAAGAAAGTTACATTTACTTTTCCTTCGTGCATCTGATTTACAGGGTGCAGTTTTGAGCTGTTGATCCCAAGGGTAGGGCTTGTCCATCTTTATGTTTGTCCTTCCTTTTCTTTTTTTTTTTTTTTGCGGTACGTGGGCCTCTCACTGTTGTGGCCTCTCCCGTTGCGGAGCACAGGCTCCGGACGCGCAGGTTCAGCGGCCATGGCTCACGGGCCCAGCCGCTCCGCGGCACGTGGGATCTTCCCGGACTGGGGCACAAACCCGTGTCCCCTGCATCGGCAGGCGGACTCTCAACCACTGCGCCACCAGGGAAGTCCTGTCCTTCCCTTTCTTTGGTCAGATTTTGCTTTGCCGGTTATGTGGATGGAGGCTGGCATGGGCAGGGGAGGGGGAGCAGCATACAGGTGATATCTGCCCACTCCCTCAGGAAGCATTGTCACATGTGTTGCTTCATTTGATAGTGTTAAGGATAATCATCCCTCTTTGGGGCAACTGAAGCTCAGAGAGGATAAGCAACTTGTCCAAGGTCATACAGCAAATTGGTAATGGAACTGGGATTTGAACTTGTATCTTTAGTTTCTTAAAGACATGTGCTTCTCACTTGCACAGGCCCTGTAGGGAGCACCACGACCATGTGATGGATGGTGGTGGTTACAAGACCATGATCTACTTGGGGACCCTACCAGCATGTGACAGGAGACATCCATGATGATTAGTCAGGGGCCATGGGGAAACTGCCTCCTAGCTTCCGGGCCATCACTCTTCCTATAGTGCAGGAGGAGGCCCAGATGAAAGCCTCAAACATGCCTGGCAAAATCATGGGCAAGAAAGAATCATGCATCTTGTCCCAATTAAGATGTTGGAAGAGAAGAGAGTGTAATTGTCCCACAATTACCTTTATTTATCAAACTCAGAATGAAGTGTGATTATGAAGTGTCTCAAGAGAGCTGCATGGAGTTGGGGATGGTCCAGGGTCTGATTGGCATCCCAGTCACCACAGGAGGGAAGGCCAACCTGCGTGGGCATCTGGGGAGGGCCTCCCAGGCCCCGTGGATGAGCAGGGTAAGGTCTGGCTCCTGCCCAGCTGCTGGCTTGCAGGGGGCTTTGAGTCTTTCTCTTCCCCTTCCAGCCTCTTTCTGTGGAAAATGAGGCAAGCTCTCGGCCCTGCTCATTTCACAGGGAAGGAAGGTAAGCCGAGACACAGCAAGTGATTGGTGCTGTGCTCAGCCTTTCACACATGCCATGAAATCCCTTTCATGTATCACAGATGAGATATCATTTAATCCTCCAAACAGGACTTGACCAAGATGTCACATCCTCCAGGAAGCCTTCCCGGAGCCCTCAGTTTGGGCCAGATGACTCTAGATCTCCACTCCCGGTCATTGGTGGGGTCTTTACTGTCCTGGGGGTTGAACTGTCATCTCTTTGCCTGGACTGTGAGCTCTGCAAAGGCCAAGATCATTTTGGACTCATGTTGGCATTCCCAGCACCTAGGACAGGCCTCTAGTAGATTCCCCATAAATGTTTGTTGAATCAATAAATGACAGATAAGGAAACTAAGGCTCATGGGGGTTCAGTAACTTGCCCGAGGATACAGAGTTAATAATTCTCAGAACCAGGAATCAACCTGTTTGACTGAGTACTCTGTACTAGTGAGAGGAGAGAGTTCAAGTGCTTTGAAAAGTGTACAGGACCAAGGATAAGCTGAGGTACTGGCATTATCACTGCATGGTCACATGCCTGCAAGAGAGAGGACCACTTGGATGCCTGAGAATAAACATTCACAAATGGAAGAATGGGGCTTTTCTGGTGGTGCAGTGGTTAAGAATCCACTTGCCAATGCAGGGGACACGGGTTTGAGCCCTGGTCTGGGAAGATCCCACATGCTGTGGAGCAACTAAGCCCGTGCTCCACAACTACTGAGTCTGCGTGCTGCAAATACCGAAGCCCGTGTGCCTAGAGCCCGTGCTCCGCAACAAGAGAAGCCACCGCAATGAGAAGCCTGTGCACCGCAACAAAGAATAGCTCCCACTCACCGCAACTAGAGAAAACCCGTGCACAGCAACGAAGACCCAATGCAGCCAAAAATAAATAAATTAATTATAAAAAAAAAAAAAAGAAAGAAAGAAATGGAAGAACGGACGAGCTGATGACAGGTCAGGCACTGTTTCACACACTGGTGTGATGCAGCTATCCATGAGCTATCATCTCTAAATTCAAGGAACCCCTAGTCTAGTGGGGGAGACAGATGGGGAAAGACAGTGAGACACCTTCAGTAAATGCAGAATTTCAGGGTCCTGCGTGTGTTTTGACCTGGGGCGGAACCAGAAAAGGTTTCCTGGAGTACTTGACATTAACCAGAGAGAACAGCCTGTGCAAAGGTACAGGGGTGAGGGAACATTGGCTCTGCTGGGTTGACCTGTCGGTCCAGGAGGGCACCAGAAATGGCAGGATGGGATGTTGCGGCCCAGCACTGGTCTCGCCCCAGTCTGCTGAGCCAGCCGATCACTCTGCAGCTCTGAATCTGCAAGCTCCAGTGGCTCCTGGCCACTGACACATCCGGCCAGATCCTGTGGCACGAGAAAGGAGGAAGCAATCTTGGTTTGTTCAGTTTCCTCTGGTCCTTCCGTAATCCCTGTGCTGGCTCTAAGGAGCAATGCCTCAAAACAGCTTTGCACAGCAGGACGGATGCAGGGGCAGAGGCTGCTCTTCCTGTCTGGGGCTCCTTGGCATCCACGATCCATGTGCGTCCAGCTGAGGCTGAGCTGGCTAGAAGAACCAGGAAAGCTCAGCATTTGTTGAGGATTTGTTGGGGGCTATGTATGGTGCTGGGCGCTTTCATACATTATCTCAGCTCTGCATCGCAGCCTTGAGGTGGCACTGTTATTCCCATTTCATAGATGAGAAGGCTGACGCTTGGTGGGTGGGTGATTAGGAGGCTGGTCTGTGGACATATAGCTCATAAACCATGGGGCCAGCATTTGGACCCAGGAGTATCTGAGTCCACTGTGCCAGGCTGCCTTCCAAACTCACCTGAGGTTCTTAACAGACCAAACATTTCTCCAGTGGGGTAAGGCCTTGCACAAAAGGGCCAGGTGGGGAAAAGCCCGTCCAGCCAAGTGACTGATACTGGAGGTGAGTGTTGGCCCTGACAGGTGGGCCCAGGGCACATGAAGTAGGGAGCAGTCACGAGGGCCTGGAGGAAAGGTTGGAAACGCTTGGTTCTTTTCAGCCAGTTGTGACCTTGACTGCCTTGGAATGAGTGCTCTTTAGAGGGAGACAAGAATACTACTGATGGTCCTTTATATTTTAATATACATAAATATCCATCCATCCATCCATCCATCCATCCATCCATCCATCCATCCATCCGCTCGTGTATCCCCATTCCCATGAATATTTTCCATCCACCTGCTGATTCATCAACCAATACACCTATCCATCCATCCGTCTACATGTCCATCCACTCTCAGTTCATCCATCCACCCACCCATCCATCCGTCTACCACCCCCGCCTACCACCACACACTCATGGGTTAATTCAGTGCTCCAGCGAGAAGCTTCAAGGACCCAGCCTCTGTCTATAGTTTTGCTCCGTGGTATTCAGAATGTCAGGCTTTTGTCCTCCATCTTATCACCTCAGGCTGCCAGATCTCCTCATGGCTGCATCATCTCTCAGCATCTTGTCCTCACACATCAGTGTTCAAAGGCCAGAGAGAGAACATCTCCTCATTGTGTCCCTTTAATGAGGAAAACTCTCCTGTGGGATCCCCAGTAGACTTCCCCTTGCGTCTCCTGGGTCAGAATTGCATCACATGGCTATTTCTGAACAACTCTCTGGCAAGGGAAAACGTATCATCATGATGGCCTTGAACTAAACAAGATGTGCTGCCTGGGGTCCCAGTGTCCTCCTAAGCTGCTAGAGACTTGAATAAAGTTGGGATTCATTTAGCAAGGAAGAAGGCACGGGGAGAGAAAGGTGGCTGTTGAGTAAGCAAATGTGTCAGCCACTCCATCCATCTTTCCATTCACTCATTATCCACACAGCAATTCATCAACCCATACAGCCCTCATTTATCCATCCATGTGTCCATTCATCTCTCAGATGTTTATTGATGCCCACTGTGAGCCGGGCCCTACGCTCCCCGTCTGGTGGGAACTCACAAGAAAAAGAGCTCTCTAGGGAGAAATATGGAGTTTCCCATAATACCTCCGATAACTGCTTTATTTAGTCACATTAAGAATAATATCTGAAGATCGTGCTGTGCACTGCTGTTTGCAAAGATCTCCAAGGACCACTCCTTCATTCCACACACGTTTATTGAGCATCTGCCGCATGCCAGGCAGAGCTTTTTAGTTTTACAAAGCGCTTTTTCCTGCATTTGTCAGAATGAGCCCTCCAAAGTCAGAAACCAAATGTTCTCTGGAGGCAGGGATGAAGCATCCCTCGGGCCTTCCTCAGAACCAGGGGTGGGGAGCCCTCTGGGGTCAGGGTTGGTGAAGAGCTCCTTCTGAAGTAAGGTAGTGTTCTGGAGACAGGGCAGGACCTTTCTAGAACCACAGACTGAGCATTTTCTAGAGCTCATGATGGGTGCTGTTCAGAGCTAGGGTGGGGTTTCACAGTCCCCAGGCAGGGTGTCTTCTGGGCCAGGTATGATGGAATTGCACTGTGCTCAGCATGAAGTGGGTATCTCCACTAGATCCAAGGGCAGGTCTTTGCTCCGCTGAACTGGGCAATGTCTCCGGCCAGCCCTGCAGGCGCTGTGCGATTGGTAGATGTGAATTTGTCTTTGATACAGACGCCTCCATTTTAGTCAGGTCCACCACTCCCCCACCTTTCAAGCTCGATATACACTGAGCCTGTTACTGGTCTGTGCAACGTCTCAGGACCTCCAAATTCACCCTGGTAGCCCACCCAAACTCACCATCCCATGTTCTCCCACCTGGACCTCTCTGCTCACACAGATGGGGCCGTGTGCCTGTAATAAATACCATTTCCATCCATGCGGCAGCCTGAAATGGGTCTCACCTTCCAGGTGATCGAAGTCCAGGCCTCGCAGATGGGAGGAAATGCCTCCAATATGTACATTAATGGCAGGCAGGACATATCAGGACATTAGGAATGTCAGCTTTTCAGAACATTCTTGCTTGTCATGTCCCCTTAAATCTTTGAGTTGAAATGATTGGTTTAGAGAGGTGTTGCTGGAAGGGGAACCACTTCCAGGGCCCGAGAGTGGGCTCTTGTCTAACACTCGGAAATGAACTGTCCGAGGAGACACACGTACTGACAAAATAAAAGGCTTTATTGGAAAGGGGCGCCTGGGCGGAGAGCAGTATGGTGAGGGAACCCAGGAGAACTGCTCTGCCACGTGGCCCACTGTCTCAGGTTTTATGGTAATGGGGTTAGTTTCTGGGTTGGCTCTGGCCAGTCATCTTGCTTGGCCCATATTTGGTCTGACTCAGGGTCCTTCCTGGTGGCGCATGCATCTCTCAGCCAAGATGGGGATTCCAGCGAGGGGGCTTCTGGGAGGTTAGGGCAGGACATATGTCTCCTTCCTCCTCCTTTTGGCCCCTCCCGAATTCTCCCAGTTCGTTTTCAGCGGCAGCTCTGCGTTCTTTCTCGGGACCCCCTGTTGTGAGACAACTCAAGCAAGTGGTTATCATCCTGCCTGGCGGGCAGTTTTGGTCAATGGTTCCCTAACAGAGGGACGCCATAAATAAGTGACAAGGGGCTAGCTACATTCATGCCTTGGAATCCTCCATACCCAGTGCCTGGGAGTCCTTCAGACCCCTGAGCTGTGATTACTCCAGACTGAGTCATCACTTTGGGGCTCAGAGTCCTCCACACCCCACGGTTACGGTCCCCCACCCACGGGGGCTAGAATGGTATAGGATGAGGCAGCCGGTTCTTACTGGTGATGGTAAGAGGCGCTTGTAGCGGGCTTCCCTGGTGGCGCAGTGGTTGAGAGTCAGCCTGACGATGCAGGGGACACGGGTTCGTGCCCCGGTCCGGGAAGATCCCACATGCCACGGAGCGGCTGGGCCCGTGAGCCATGGCCGCTGAGCCTGCGCGTCCGGAGCCTGTGCCTCACAACGGGAGAGGCCACAACAGTGAGAGGCCCGCGTACCGCAAAAAAAAAGAAGGTGCTTGTAGCATCCCTTCCCAAATCCCCTTTCAGCGATGTCAGATTGATAGCTCGAAGTCAGCCATGATGGGAGTATTCCAAGTGCCACGAAAATCGGCAAACACTACCGATCAGTAGTTTCCCTCCCCCAGCAAAAGCCCACTGTTAAATTTACCAGCACCCCACTCAGACACCTCCCGACTTAGAGCTGAAAGCCCTCCAGATTTAGGGGTGGAGGAGTCTCCACTGCCAAGGGCAGTTGGTTCTCCAGATCTTGTGATGAAAAGATTTTCTAGATTTTTGGATATTGTGTTTTCCAGAGCCCTGGGCAGGGTAGTTTTCAGTCATGAAGGGAGTGTTCCCTACAGCTTAGGATGAAGTGTTTTCCAGAGGCAGCAATGGAGTGATTTCTAGGGTCAGGACCAGTGTTTTCCAGATCCAAGGATGGAGGGTTTTCCAGAGCCATGGATGGAAGTTTTCTCAGGCCTAAGAATTGAATTTTCCAGAGCTGGGGATTGAGAGTTTTCTTGAGCCAGAAACAATTTCCCCCAGTTCATAGTTGTAGACTTTTCCAGAGGTAGGCAAGGAAAATGTTCAAAATGGACCAGTTCAGGGTAGAGAACGGCGTCTCCTCAGAGGCAAAGGAAGCTGGCGTCTGGGCTGCTCAATATTCAGGGTCTCCACATTCACACCGAGACCCTATCAAACCCACTGTCCTTGGTTACGGCTCCCAGATAGAGGGTGGCAAATCTTGTCAGCATCTCAGCCTCATAAATAAACTTGAAAATGGTTCATACTCCCCAGAAGAACAAGTTCTCAGCACAGTTCACCCAAGGTCTGAGTGAAAACTCACTGAGTCATTTTACTACAGTGGAGAAAAGTCTAAAAGCAAGTTCCCTGCATTAACCCTCTGGATATGAAGGACCTCAGAGCCTCTTTTGTCAACTGGAGTGTTGAGCCCTTCTCCATTCATCATTATGTTGGTCACTTCTTGGTAATTTAACCACGTGCCCTAAATAACTAGTTGTGAGTAGACCTGGACATTGGAAAAAATAGAGGCTTTGGCATCATCAGAACCAGGTGAGGATCCTTGGGCAAGTTACTTACCAAGTCTGTGTTCAGTTTCCTCATTTGACAAATGGCAACCCTACAGCCCATTCTGTGTGTGAAGCTCCACAGAATGGTGCCTAGGGGGAACAGAAGCCTTCTAATCAATGTAAGAAACAATGCAGGCAGTGAGGAAAAACAAGCACTGGCCTGTCTGGGGGCCGACACTCTTTAATGGGGTGCCCTGGGAGACCTCACTTCCTCCTCTGACCCTCAAGGGGTAAAACTCTGTAAACTGTAACACTGTAAAACTCAAGGGTTAAAAGAGATGATGACAACACATACCCACACCGGCTCTGACACATATTTACATTCTAGGAACTGAAACTTGGCCTTTAGAAAGCTGCCCCAAAGCCTATCCTTTGTGCAGGGAGAGCTGAATCATTTCTCAGTGTCTGTAATGACATCCATTGACATCTCGTTGGAGCAGTAGGTGAGGTTCTCATGGTATAAACATGGTGACTCGGCCAAGGACCCAGGAATGGAAGACACCTCCTGGCTAATCAATCCTCCTCCCTCGAGATTCCCCAGGTGTCTCTACGTGTAAAGATGAAAAACAAATGAGAAATTAAAGTGTTCCAGTGACAACAGAGAAGTGAAGGCTGCATCCTCTCTTCGAGAAGGGCTATCTGCCCAGAAGGGAAGTGCGGCATTTCTCCTCACACGAACGGAATCTGTTCCTGAAGATGTGTAGGAAAGTGATACTTTGGATCTGGTTTCCCAACTCATCCAAACTCCCAACCAATTAACCCAAATATCTCAAAAACACTGTTAAACACCTAAATGATAACCTTTCAAGGATTTCTGCCTCAAATAAAGCACTGAAAAACTGAAATCAATAAGAAATTATTATTTCCTACTTTTTGTCATTAAAATATTACCCAATTATTTAACCCTGCATGAATAATCAGGGAGTAGGTTTGTGTACATTGATGTATACAGTGTAGGGTGTGAAGGAGGTTTTCCTTCTGTACCACAATGAACATGTGCTACAGGGTAAATAACAAGTACAGGGATAGGTTAAGATGCTAGAGTCCATCTGAATTGGACCCGGGTTGGGAGTGCCCCCAGGTGTCTGGCAGAAACAAGGAAAGTGTATGGAAAAGAATCAAGCAAAAGCCTAATCCCTATGGGATAACAGTGGAGATTCACCTGGAGTGCACACTGCATTCTCCCACCTGGACCTGTGTACAGTGTAAATGCTCTGGCAGTGAGGAACACGTGTCTATTAATTAACACATATTTTCTATTCTTTTTGTAAGCCATTCAGATATTAGGATTCAGCTAGTGTGAAATAATTACAATTACATTTCCATCACTATTCAATTTATTAAAGTTATAGACCTTAGACCCTAGCTCTTTCTTTAGCTTTCACTTTCAACTTATATATCTTGATATTTTACTTATGAACTTAGTAATTTTTATATAAAAGCAAGATCACATTTACTTGTTCATTGATTCATATTCAATTAACTCATACATCTCATAGATTAAATTCCCATAGACTTTTAACGCCATTTACACATTTAATTAAGCAAATTCCTTTAGATATTTCAAACTACAGTTACAAATTCAATTTGATTCAAACACTTCAAACACCTGACAAGGGAGACTTACAAATATGATGAAGAAATTATTCCTAAGCACTTAAACAACTTCTGTAAATCTAATCAGACATAAAATTTGTTGCTTAGATTTCATTTCATACATGATAAAAAAACCCCAAGTAGAACATCCATAAAACAAAACAATGATTATAAAGTTTACTACAACTGTAAGCATAGCTTGTATAAAAGTAGCAATATTATGATTCATTTCTTTATTGTCTTACTTTGTTAAAAGAAACATGTGAGTTAATTTATAGATTTCTCACCCCAATTAAGATGAACTACATTATTATCTTGCATTAAAGCTAAGGTTACTCAGTAGAAGACTCAGGTCCATGACATGGGTGGGGTGACTTTATTTGGTTGAATCTTGAAGATTGGGCCATGGGACACCAGTCAAAAATGCTCAAGACCAGCAGAGGCCCAAGCATAGGTAGACTTTCCAGGCATCAGATGGGTTGGCCTCCATCACAAGGTAAGATGCTGTTGGCCACGTGTTCAGCACTTTCTGAACCCTTGCCTTTTGGCTGGAACGTAACCAATAATATAGGTTTCAATTTCTTACATCTCAGGTCCTCTCTTGGAAATGGCCAGTCTCTTAAATAAACAAGGGGGATTCCATGCCACTGCATTTCACTACATTCCCATAAAACTACCCACTGTATAATTTCTTACATTAATACCTAGTGTGCTCAAGTCTCTTGCCCATTTTTCTAGAAGGTTGACTATCTTTTTCTTCATTTGTTGGAGTTCTTTCTTTTAAAAAATATTTATTTATTTATTGGCTGCGTCGGGTCTTAATTGCGGCAGGCAGGGTCTTTCATTGCAGTGCACGGGTTTCTCTCTAGTCGTGTCGTGGCGCGCAGGCTCCAGAGCACGTGGGCTCTGTAGTTGCGGCACGCTGGCTTAGTTGCCCTGGCATATGGGATCTTAGATTGCCGACCAGGGATCGAACCGGTGCCCCCTGCATTGCAAGACGGGTTCTTAACCACTGGACCACCAGGGAAGTCCCTGATGGAGTTCTTTATGTGTTCTAGATGTGAGTTCTTTGCCAGATACATCTGTTGTAAATATCTTCTTCCACTCAGTTGAAATGGAGAGTTTGGGTCTCTTTTCTGAAATTCTATAATCAATTGCATACTCAAGATCACCTCTTGAATGTCCAGTGGACAAGTCAACCTTTATATGGTAAAAATGGAACTTTTGTTTCTGGATTTTCCATCTTCCCACTTCATCCCCTCTCCTGAAACTATTTCCAGATCAGAAGTTGGCACCATTATTCATCCAGTTGCCTAGTTGCACTCTTTTCAACAGAAAGAATGTAAAAAAATAAATGCTAACTTAACAAATAAACACCCATGTAACTACCATCTAGGCCAAGAAAAACATTGCCAGCACTCAAAAGTTTCTTGTAAATCTCGAAAAAAAATATATGTATTTATATTATATTTTAGTTTTTCCTGTATTTGAACTTTATATTGATGGAATCACCCTGAATACATTTTTTTCATGTCTTCTTTCTTCCTTTCAAACTTATATTGCTAATACCCATCCTGTCGTTGTGTGTAACTCTAGTTCATGCACTTTTATTGTTGCATATTATGCCACTATAATGTATATGCCACAGTTTACTCTTGATGGATATTTGGGTTGTTTTCAATTTTTAGCTAGTATAAATGTGCTTCTGTGCCTCTAAAAATATTCTTATACATTTTTATGATACATAAATGCATGAATTTGGTTAAGGTATGTACCTAGAACTATAATTGTTGGTCACAGGGTGTATCTATTTTCAACTTTCCCAGAAAAAGCCAAACTCTTTTCCAGAGTGGTTGTAACATTTTCTTTTCTGGAGTCGGTATGAGGAAGCTCTACTTCTCTAGGGATTTGTCCATTTCACCTAGAACTTCAAATTTATTGGGCATGAACATTTTAAACATGTCCTTTTCTTTCTGATGTCTGTAGCATCCACACTGATGCCCCTCCCCCTTTTATTTTTGACATTGTTTATTTGTGTCTGCTCTGTATTATTCTTGGTCAATGTCCTCAGGGCAAAAGTGGCTTCTGTGATCACCTTCCTCTCTGGGTTTTTATATTTCCATCCAACTTGCCCTGCTCATTTCTTGTGATCTTGTCCATTCTTCATTGCTCTGAAGCAGCTTTTAAATGTTTATCAAGCATCTTTATTTGTTTTTGATGGGAGAGCTGGTCTTGAAAACCAGCCCCTCTGTTTCTGGAAGTTCATGATCATTCAAGATTCCTCTCTTTTCCTCAGGTCCAACATGCAGACTATCCACCAATAAGTCCCATCAGCTCTGCTCCTAAAACAGACCCCAGCCCCACCCGCTACTCCTAGCTGTCTTCCTTCAATATAATATTTCATAATTGCTGTCTTGACTCAGTTTTGAGATCCTGACTAAAAACTCTCAATCCTCCTTGTGGGCACTTTGCTAAGTCAACATCCCAGCCTCTTCTGTTACCAGATTCTGGTACTCTTGGGTTACAACAACACTCCCAACTAACAGAGACCCTGAAGCCGGGCACTGAGGGAGGACCCCCTTTTCCTTGGGCTGTAAGAAAAATTCAAAATACTCAATTCATGGAAGCCCAGAACCTACTAACCCCACCCTGCTTGCCATCTACCTTCCAGCTTGCTGGCACCTTTTCCCCAGGTGCAAACCTCTGTGTGGCCCTGCATGGCAACCTTCTCTCATTCAGAGATGTAAACGTGCCCCAGTCTTTAAATCAGCTTCCCAGGCGGTCCCCTGCTAAATCCTCAGGCTGGGATGTAACTCTACGAGTCCTATGATGACTTTAAGGAGTGCTTCTGCAAAACAGGGTGGGTGTGTAAAACACAAACATGCAAGAGGTTCTAGGACCTCTTTTGTTTTTTGTCACATAGAGGGGTTCACCTCTTCTCCTTCCAGTGCTTGTACCGGCCACATGCTCTGATACCCACAAGCCCCAAACAAACCATATCGAGTGGTCCTAGAGTCAACACACTGTCATGCCAAGAATGTGGGGTTTGGAATCTGACAGACCTGGGTTCGATCCAGTAGGCTGTGTAGTCTTGGGTGAGTCACTTTATCTCTCTGAAACTTTCAAATAATACCCACCTTTCAGGGTTTTCATTAATCTCTAAAGTAGTAATGTATGTGAAGACCCCAAATGTGCCCTGGGCTGGAGAAAGTTCTAGCTACTGTTCAATTGCAAGATAGACCAGAATTGGAAAAGTACAGTGAAGTAGAAGTTGGGACACTTACAGTATCTCCTGATTCTGCCACACAACTCAACTGTGTCACTCTGGGCAGTCACTTCTCTTCTCTGGCCCTCAATTCCTCATCTCTAAAACCAAAGGTTGGGAATTCCCTGCTGGTCTAGTGGTTAGGACTCCACGCTTTCACTGCCGTGGGTCTGGGTTCAATCCCTGGTTGGGGAACTAAGATCCTGCAAGCTGTGCGGCGTGGCCCAAAACAAAACAAAACAAAAAACAAACAAAAACCCCCAAAGGTTGAACAAGAGAATTCCAACTAAGGGCACTACCAGCTCTGACATCATGAAGAGTCCTTGATTATAAGATCTGGATTGATTCTCTTGACATTTAAGAAGCTTCCAGGTTGTCTTACCTTTGTTCCTTTGGAGAGGATATCTGTAACCATCGTATTAAGGTTGTAGGCGAGGTTTGATGGTATTAACGTGGCGTTATGACAAAAATCCATGATTCTTGTCTCACCATCACACTTTGTCTTGTGTTTTCCCCAGGAGAGTGTATAACAAGTACATGTGACCAATGAGGAGTCAGAACACCACTTTGTGATGAGCTAAGCAAACACCCCGTATTCCAGGGCAGAGCTGAACCGTATCAGGCTCCTAGCCTTTCCATCCTCCTCTAGCACTCAGTAGTGATTATGTCATCGCTGGCTGATGGATTGGATAGTTACTATGTGCCAGGCAACAAACCTTATTTATTTATTTATTCTATTATTATTATTTTTTTTGCTGTACGCGGGCCTCTCACTGTTGTGGCCTCTCCCGTTGCAGAGCACAGGCTCCGGACGTGCAGGCTCAGCGGCCATGGCTCACGGGCCCAGCCGCTCCGCGGCATGTGGGATCTTCCCGGACCAGGGCACGAACCCGTGTCCCCTGCATTGGCAGGAGGACTCTCAACCACTGCGCCACCAGGGAAGCCCAACAAACCTTATTTAATTCCCAGTAACGACCTTATGATGGTACTATAATGACCCGGCTAACCAGAAAACAGGCCCCGTCTGTCTTTGAAATCTGACCTAACAGAGAAGAAACTCTTCCTTTGTGCTGGGGGGTGAGAGGAGGGAGAGACATGATAGAGGAGGGCACTAGCCCCACTCATAGGTGGTGGCTACAGCTTGACTCTGAGAGGGGAAAGAAGTACACAGAGGATGGGAAAGGTGGATGGGGGCTGGGGCCAGGGGAAGGTCATGGGGTGGAGGATGATGGGGGTTCAGATCAGTTTTGTGAACTTGTACTTGGGATGAGGCTCTGTGCCCAGTGCTGGGAACACAGAGGGGGATGACAGTCTGGGTGTGTGTGTGTGTCTGTGTGTGGTGGGACAGACGTGGAAACAGATAGACATCTTTTCAATGCAGCATGACTCAAAAAGTTGCATACACAGGACATCGATGTTGTTTGGAAGGGGGCGTGATGGTCTTGTCTGGATGCCTGGAAAGCCCTCCCAGCTTCCCAGGTGTGGTGGTGACATCCACTCAGTCACTGAACCTGTGGCGCCACCTCCTTTTACCTCCTCCTGAATTTGGCTCTTCCCGTCTCCACTGTAGGGGTCCTAGTCATCCCACCAGTCCTTGCAATAGCTCCCTCAAGCCCATCCTCCACATAGCAGCAAGAGTGAAGACCTGGGCTTCCCTGGTGGCGCAGTGGTTGAGAGTCCACCTGCCGATGCAGAGGACATGGGTTCGTGTCCCGGTCCGGGAAGATCCCACGTGCCGCGGAGCGGCTGGGCCCGTGAGCCATGGCCGCTGAGCCTGCGCGTCCGGAGCCTGTGCTCCGCAACGGGAGAGGCCACAACAGTGAGAGGCCCGGGTACCCCTAAAAAAAAAAAAAAAAAAAAAAGGAGTGAAGACCTTTCTACAATGCAAACCTAACTTAACCTAACCTTTGCCCTCAAACCCCTCTGGGAATACGGTCCAAGATCCCCTGGCATGCCTCTCAAGCCCTTTGGGATCTTGTTCCTGCTTCCCCTTTCAGCTTTACCCTAACTCCTCTTCCTTTTCAATCCTCCTCTCCCCCACCATCTAGTTTCCCTGCCATAGGGCCCCAAGTGCTCCTTGTTTTCTCTTGCCTCCCAGTCTTTGCACAGGCCATTCCCTCTGCCTGGAATTCCCTTCGCCACCCTTCTTCATCTGGCTAACTCCTTCAGGTCCCAGCTCGGCATCCCTTTCTCCTGGAAGACATCCTGGCCTGCCAGGTTGAGTAGGGACCCCCTCCTCTGTGTTCCCACAGGCCCGGTGCTCGCCATCCTTTGAGTCCTCAACACACTGCCTTGTGATTTTCTGCTGGACTGTTGGCTTGCTCAGACTGGGGGCTCTGTGAGGTGGGGGATGAGGTGTGCTCATGTCTGTATCTGCAGAACCCAGGCGGCACCTGGACGGTGGATGGTGCTCACTGCTGTTTGCACGGTGAATGGATGGGTGCTCGGTTCCGGGACTGGGGGCTAGGCAGTAATGGGGTGTGTGTGTGAATGAGCGCCTCTGGAGGAGTTTAGGTCCCTGGGCTGAGTGGGGGGCGGGGGAGTCCCCGGGCCCCGCCATAGGTTCGAAAGACCTGGAAACTGTGCTCTCCCACCCGGAGTTTCCTCCTCTCATTCCCGCCCAGCGCCAGCCTGCGCTGTCATAGCAACAGCCCGCCCGGGCGGTTGGGTCAACCAATGGCAGATGGTTCTGATGACGTAATGCCCAGATCTTGCAGCTCATTGGCTCCGCTTTTGTCCAGGTCGGGGCGGGGCTGTGGGTGGGAGATGCGGTGGGGAGGAAAGAGCGCTGGGAGCCCTGGGACCATCTCCGATTCAGTCGTGCGATTAGGCCCTGTGCTGCATACCTCGCTCTGCCTTCGCTCCCTCTTCCTCTCCCTCTCCCTCTGCCCTGCGCCTGAATTTCTCCTCTCTCTCTGTGCGTCGTTCCTGTCTCGGGTTGTCTGGGTCCTTCTGTCTGTATCTGTCTCCCTTAGGGCTGGGTGGCCCCTTCTTCTCCACCCTCTGTCTCTGCCCTAGGGTCCCTCTGACTCCGAGTGCATCTCCCTGTCTCTCCTGGCAGCTCTGCCTCTCCGGCCGCCTCTCCCTCCTGTCTTGCTGGCGGGTGTCTTCTCCAAACAAGGGAGCAGTGAGAGCTCCTTGACTTGCAGCCAGAAGGTGACTCACTGCTTCAAACCGCAAGGCCTGCCTCGTCAGCCTCCGAGGCACCTTCTTCCCGAGTCTGTTGGAAAGCTCTGGGCCCCGGGCCCAGCTCTTGAGACCCTGGTGAGGGCCCGGCCTAGGCCTTTCTCTGATGTGCCTCACAGGTACTTGTTCTTGTTGACTTGTCACCCAGTCAAGGGGAAGGCCGGACGTTCTGTGCTTTGGAGCAAAGAAGGGAGGAGAGGACAGCCTTAGAGGAGGAACAGGCATAAACTTCAGTAATTAGAGCAGAGAGGTTTAGGTAACACAGCTGGGGGAACTTCCAGAAAGCGACAAGTGCGTAGGCACTGGAACGAGTGACCGAAAAAGGTAGTTGCACTTCTCTACCCTTCCACCCGTCCATCCATCAACACAACATATGGGTGCCTCTCGGGGCGAGACTGCTCTGTGCTGGCATTGGCTCAGTCTCCTGGGCTCCAGGAGTTACAGCTCAGCCAGGGAGGGAGACATACAAACCTTGGGTTTTGTTGGGATTCCAGAGGAGGGCAAAACTCATTCTGTCAGGTGTGAGGGCTCAGCCAGGGCAGCTTCCTGGAGAAGGTATCCTTTGAGCTGATGTGTTTGGGAGAATGGATGATAGCTCGTTTGGATCAGCTTGGGTGGGGCAGGATAGCAGGAGACCAGTGTGGATAGATCCGTGTGGGTAGAGGGTCCAGGAATGTGAATACCTGGGAGTTTGCACTTGATCCCAGGGCTGATGGGGAGCCACCCAAGGGATCTGAGCAGGGGAGAGGCATGGTCAGATGTGGGTGTCCTGCAATCTTGCTGGCAGCTGGGATCTCATCTGTCTTGCTCAACCTTGAGTCCCAGCACAGAGCTCAGTGCCAGTCCACAGTAGGGGCTCCGGCT
Organism: Hyperoodon ampullatus; assembly: GCF_949752795.1. NCBI lineage: Eukaryota > Metazoa > Chordata > Mammalia > Artiodactyla > Ziphiidae > Hyperoodon > Hyperoodon ampullatus. The sequence continues at coordinate 25,367,565 of NC_136915.1, read as the reverse complement.
TTTGTTAAAGGAAAGCATGAACTGGAGGGGAGAGGTTGTTCTGGTAGATGAGGGGTGCAATGTAGAGGCCGGCATCTGTGTGGCGGTGCAGGGGATGGGAAAGTGGACGCGTTCAAGAGATGGAAATGACGGGTAGAAGGGATGGGGCTTGCTGGTTCGTTAGAGGCTGTGGGGGTGATGGAGAGGGAGGTGCCCAGGGTAACACCCATGGTTCTGGCTTGAGCCGCTGAGGATGGGAGGAGAAGGAGCACGGGGAGGGGGGAACGATTTCAAGGGAAAGGTGGTTAATTTAGAGTTGGACCCACAGAGCCTGAGGTGCTTGTGAGATGTCCAGGTGGGGCTGTCTGTGGAGAAGTCTGGGCTAGGGTGACCAGCATAATGGTGGCTACGGAGGCCACTTAAGGACTGGGACACATAAAAGCAGGTTTGTCAGGTAAGGGTGTCCTTTAGAACCTCAGGAAGACCTGGCTAGGGTTCAGGAGTCCTGGGTTCTGGTCTGGACTCTGACACTGGCTCGCTGTGTGACCTTAGGCAAGGTCCTCTCCGGTCTGCTGTCCCCCTGTCTGTCAGCAGAGCCTCTCAGAGATGGAGAGAGGCTTGGACTACTTCTCTTTTTAAGGCTTCTGGATATGGTTTTAAAAAAATATGAAGATGTGCCCAAAATGGGGTGACAAAAATGATGGCTATTTACCTTAGTCACATTTACACATTAACATGAACAAAGATACGGGGATTTCATGTCTGATCTCATCTGGAGATAAAAGCCCAGATCAGTCATGTTGGGAAATTAGATCCCCGTTAGGGCCTTCCAGGTTGCCTGGAGTAATTGCCCCTTTTGGTAGGAAAGGCGCCTGGCTGGGGGCGGGGAGGGACAGAGCCAAGGTGCAGGTCTGAGCCGCAGCTGCTTCTTGTTCTAAGCCTGGATGTTCATGCCCCTCCCCTGGTTCCTGCTAGCCGCCAACATGGAGTCCCTTCTCCCAGAGCCCTCAGAGGCTGTGTTGATCCCAGGCCTGTGGGTTTCCGTGGGAGGAAAGCCCAGCATTGCAGGGCCTGCACCGCTACTTTCCTCTCCCTGCTCCTTGCTCCTCGGGGCCAGGGCACTGGATGGAGTTGCTGGGCTCTGCCTTGAAATCACCCTTGGGCACGTTGCTTCCTCCCAGCGTCTCAGAGTCTCAGCATCTCTGTGTCCTCGGGCTGTAGCCTGGTGACTGGCACAAGGTATGCACTTAATAAATGTTGGTTTAATTGGATTAAATTACAAAGTAATTTATTTGGCTGGAGTATGGATTGGGGGAAGGGTGCTAGTGAGAGTTGCCATCAAAATACAAGAAAGCCTGCAAATGTGCTTTGGAAAATGTAAGCCAAAGACATATGTACGAGTCTGCATCACATCGCATTTGGCCCAAAGTCCCTGAAAGGCTTCCAGAGCAAAAAGTAGATGCAAAGTGGGATTTCCTGCCCCAATTGAAGACATCTTTATTTCACAAAAATTAATTCTCTGTGGCCCAGTGGTCAAAGTGAGGACCCACCAGTGTTTCAAATCCCACTCCATCACTTTCTGGCTGTTTGACCCTCGAAAAATGACCCAACTTCCTTGTGTATCAGTTAGACACAAGTGTAAATTGGGAATATTGCTATTACCCCACTCATGGGCTTGTTATGGGGATTAAATGAATTATTAGATGTAAAGTATTTAGGACAGTGACTGGCACGTGTGAGTGCCCAGAAACATTAGCTTTTATTGTTGTTAGCAATGATGTAGCTTCTTTGACCCCATCCCCAGAGCCGATCCCTATTAGCAGTTGGTGGGTGTGGCAGGTGGCTGAGCATCTGTTTAGCTCCTTCCTCTGCTCCAGGGCAGTGGTCCTTAATTTTGACTGCACTTTAGAGTCACCTGGGGGGGACTCTTCAAAACTCCCAGTGCTGGGCAGTACCCTTGAGCAGTTACAGCAGAATCTCTGGGGGTGCAACCCCAGGCCTCAGTGCCCTCCCAGGTCAATGGCAAATGTGCAGCAAAGGTTGAGAGCCAGAACAGTGGTCCTCACAGTCGACACTGGACCGGCAGTGCCAGCAACACTTGGGAACTCATTAGAATGCAGATTCTCAGACTCCACCCCAGCTCTCCTGGAGAATTAAAACCTCTTGCTAGAGAAGCCCAGCAGCTGTTTTAACAAACCCTCCAGAAGATTCAGAGGCAGCTAAAGTATGGCAACCACAGATCTAGAGGCTGAAAAGTGCAATATATTATTTTGAAAGCCACTGCTGTAAGCAGCATTCTATTATTCCCAGTCTGGCAGGAATAGGGACCAATTCCCGCCCACTGGTAGCCACCATACCCTGTGTCATGGACTCCCAGCTGCTTTATATGGGTTCTCATGTTTAGACATCAGAGCAACGCAACACAAATAACCTCTCCTCCATCGTCTAGAGGAGGAACTTGAGGCTCATCTCACCTTGAGGAAATCGTGTCCAGGGCCTCACAGCTAGTTAAGGGACGGCGTGAGGACCCCCAGGGCAGGATTTTTCCGAGTGTTGGCTTCACAAGGAAAGGGCCTGTTCAAGAGCCTGTCATAAGGCACAGAGAAGGCAAAGCTTTCTGAGGTCACTGGCCCTCAAAATTATCCCAAGAAATAGCTGAGAGTTGCACATGCAAAGGCTGGAGTGCGAGGGTGGTGGTCTCCTGAGAGATGGAGCCTGTAAGGTGCTTGGCGTGGTCCTAGCACATAGTCAGTGCTCACAACCACCAGGCACCATCACTGTGAGTCACATGCTCGTTGGTAAGTATAGTTAATAGGGTGCCATTTTATATCTACTATTTGTTGTTATTGTTTTATTTATATTTTTATTGTGGTAAAATACACATGCCTTATTATTATTATTATTATTTTTTGCGGTAGGCGGGCCTCTCACTGTTGTGGCCTCTCCCGTTGCGGAGCACAGGCTCCGGATGCGCAGGCTCAGCGGCCATGGCTCATGGGCCCAGCCGCTCCACGGCAATGTGGGATCTTCCCGGACTGGGGCACGAACCCATGTCCTCTGCATCGGCAGGCGGACTCTCAACCACTGTGCCACCAGGGAAGCCCATGCCTTATTATTTTTAATACTAAATGTGCTCCCTCTTGGAAGTTTTCCCATACAACTTCCAAGTATAGACGGTGCTGCTGCCTCGGCTGAAATGCTAACCCTAAATGGTAACCCAGTTACCAGCTAGGGCATGTGGAAGAGCCAGTAGGTGTGGAGTGAAGCTGATTGGGCTCAAATCTCAGCTCTGTCACTTATCTGTGGGGCTGCGGGCAAACCCTTCCTCTCTCTGGACCTCAGTTTTCCCCTCCTTTGAATGGGAAGCACATTACAGAATGTACACTTCTCTGCAGACCTGAGGGGTTATTCTTCCTGTCAAAGGGAGCTGGTGGCCCTGCAGACACGAATAATCAGAACCTTCCCAGCCTGGGCCAGGCTCCCCACCACTGGACACCTGAGCCGGATTCATTCCCTGCCTTTTAATAACCAAACTGCTTGTGATGGGGAGGACGGGTGCAGAGGGGCATCTACCAGTGGACACTCCTGGCCTCTCTCTGCCTGTCCCTGATCCCTGTTGCTGCTCAAGAGCTAGATGGGGGAAGGCACTGAGTGAACTCAGCCCTGCTCCCAATGGGCCTGCAGAAGAGCCATGTTCTGGTTGGTTCTCTGATACCAGGTGGTCTCGGCGGGCTGGCTTTGCCTCTCTGGGGAGGCCTTTGGTGGCCCAGTGCTGCCAATGACCCGAGGTGACATCTGTCTAATTCAGGGGTTGGGTGTTTGAAAGCCCACTTGGCTGTAGGTCTAAAGCCCCCTCCTCCAGGCAGCTCTGTCATGTCACCTCGCTGCATGGCCTCCCATCTCGCCTGAGTATAGGCCAGATTCCTCATGATCAACCACACGAGTCTCACCATCCAGGTCTGGGTGCCCCCTGGCCTCGTCCAACCTTACTCCAACCTTCCCCCTTCCTCTCACTTCACTCCAATTACACTGGCCAGGCTGATTCTGGGCTACCCAGCCACGCTCCTGCCTCAGGGCCCTTGCACCTGCTGTTTCCGCAGGTTGCAGTCCTCTTCCCCCAGATGCGTGTGAGTAGTGCACGGCCTTGCTCACGTCAGGTCCTAACACAAGTTTCACCTTCTTGGCTTTTTAGAATCAGAATGTCTCCCACACCCCTCAGCACTTCATAATCCCCTTTCCCTGCTTTACTTTTCTTTTTAGCACTTACTCCTAACAAACTATTATTTTACTTATTTACCTTGTTTATTGTGTCTCCCCTACTAAAATGACTGCTCCATGTGACCAAGGATTTTTGTTTGCTCTTTTCACTGCAGCTTCTCAGAGCCTTGTGCAGGCCTTGCACGTGGCAGGGGCTCAATAAACATTCATTGAATGAATGAATGGATCTGGCATTCTGCTCGCCTCTGTCCCTTACTTGCATGGATCTCACAGTCCTTTGGGAGGGGAACTGGGCCCCCAGCGCTCAGTGCAGTGTGGCTGAGGAGACATAATGTATCGAATACTCAAGAGCCTGGGCTCTGCACCCAGACTGAATTTAAATTCCAATGGGGATACCCTCTTTTTTTTTAAAATTTATTTTTGGCTGTGTTGGGTCTTCGTTGCTGCGTGCCGGCTTTCTCTAATTGTGGTGAGTGGGGGCTACTCTTCGTTGAGGTGCGTTGGCTTCTCATTGCAGTGGCTTCTCTTGTTGTGGAGCACAGGCTCTAGGCAGACTGGCTTCAGTAGGTGCAGCACACAGGCTCAGTAGTTGCAGCACGTGGGCCCTAGAGCGCAGGCTCAGTAGTTGGGGTGCACGGGCTCAGGGGCTCCGCGGCATGTGGGATCTTCCCGGACCAGGGATCGAACCCGTGCCCCCTGCATTGGGGAATACCCTCTTAGCCATATTTCTTTACCAAGGTAAAGAAATCTATAAAATGGGGACTACAAGCTCTCCTCCCTTATGGAGTTATCATGAAGATCAAGGGACAATACCAGTAAAGTACTTAGGCACAGAGTAAGGGCTCCATCAGTGTCATTCAGTGTTTATCAGCTTTGTGGCTTGGGGGAGGTGACCACCTCCCTGCCTGCTTCTCAGGATGGCTATGGAGGAACACCAGGAAGGCAGGGGGTGTGGCTTTGCCTCCTCCTTGTGGACTCGGATGCCCAGGATGGAACAGAAGGGCTGGGGATTGGAGACCCAAGCCTCAGCTAGGGAACTCAAAGAGAGGTGGCAGCAGGATGGGGGACAGTGTGACAGTCCCTAGCTGGGCCCACTTCAGCAGGGCTGGGAGCAAGAGTGCTATCTGCATGATCCCAGCTATCTGGGTGCTTCCAAAGGTAGAGAACAGTGTCCAGATAGACCCGTTGTCTGGCTGCTGACCTGGCCTTTTCACGTCCATAGCCTGAGTCATAGGTTCAGGAGACTGAGAAGGGTCGCTGTTTTGCCCCTCACCTGCTCCATAAAAACAGAAAGCCTTGGGATTGGGCTCCAGAGGGGGAAGTTTGGGGAGAAATAGGGTCACAGGGTGGCCTCTGGGATACTAGCCAAAGTGACCAGGGATGCCCTTGCACCTTCCTTTGTCAGGTTTCTGTGGGGTGTGTGTGTGAGAGAATTTGTGAGAATGTGGGTACACGACGTGACTGTGTGTGTGTCTGAGTGTGTATCAGAACATCTGCCACCAGCCATTCACACACACTCACACACACACAACCCAAAGGCTGGCCCTGCTGTCAGCATGCCCAAGGGGATCTATCCTCCATCACAAGGCTTCCTCACAGGCGTTGGACTGGAAATGTCAGCTCTGTTCTGAGTGCCAGGGAGACTTCGTGCCTCAAAGACCCTGCCCTGAAAATCATGGGCAATGCCAGGCCTGAGTCCTGGCAGAAGAGGGGCTCAGTACAGGGGTGGGGATCTGGGTGTGAGCCCGGGGACAAACTGGGCCTGGTGGGGGCTGGAACGCCACTCCCAATGGGACAGAGAGGCAGAGGCGGGAATAATCACTGACGTTTATTACGTACTGACTGTGCCTCAGACACGGGCATCACTTCATTTCTCAGAAGACGCTGAGCCTCAGAGAGGTTCAGAAACTTGTCCAAGATGGGACTTCCCTACTGACGCAGTGGTTAAGAATCCGCCTGCCAATGCAGGGGACACGGGTTTGAGCCCTGGTCTTCCGGGAAGATCCCACATGCCGCGGAGCAACCAAGCTCGTGCACTACAACTGCTGAGCCTGTGCTGTAGAGCCCGTGCTCTGCAATGAGAGAGGCCACCACAATGAGAAGCCTGCGCACGGCAACGAAGACCCAACACAGCCATAAATAAATAAATTTATTAAAAAAAAAAAAAGACACTTGCCCAAGATCACACAGCTGGAAAGTGGCAGGGGAGGAAGCTGAGGCTCAGAGGGATACCTGGCTTACTGAGAGTCACCCCACATGTTATTGGCAGGGCTGGGATTTGAACTCAGGTCTCTCTGACTCCAGAGCCTGTGCTCTTAACCACCACCTACCCTCCCCAAACTCTTGGGGGAGCCAGACATACTGGGAGTGTATGAGAAAGAAGGACTCTGGGTGGCCAGAGGTGGGAGGGGCTGATTCTGCCTGCAGGGTCAGCAGGTAAAAAGTGAGGCACGGATGGCTAAGGGGAGTACTCGGGGAGCCAGAGGTTGGGGGAGGGCAGCCCACGGGAAGGACTGGTGAGCAAAGGCACGGAGGCGTGAAATAGGGTGCCACATTCCTGTGGTTTATGGCTGACCCATTGAGCAGGAAGACAACCTCCACTTCTCCCTGCCCCCACCTCCATCCTGGCTCAGAAAGCCTGATTGTCCCCACCTCCCTCCGCACCCCCCTCCTGTTAGGCTCCTGGGATATGGACAAGAAAGGAGCTTGTCTTTCCTGGCTCTGCTGGAGTCCTGCTGCTGAGGTTTGGTTACCATGGCAATGGGCTCCATGGAAACTCACAGTCAGCCTTTTCCAGGATGGGCCTGGACCCTAGCCCACCTGCTGATGCGTTGTCTCCCTTGGGCTCAGCATCCTGAGGAGATGCCCAAGGGAGACACTCTGCCGCCTGAGTACCCCCCGACCCTTCCACCTTGGCAGGGATAGGAGAGTCCCCAGGGTCAGAGAGGAGGTAATTCCAGCATGTACTGTCCGCCAGTTGCTCCAGGACCCCACATTAAACTCAGGACATGGAGATCCAAATTCCCTTCTACTTAGGCAAATTGGGTGTAAGTAAACCTTTATGTGGCCATCACGTGATGTCCCTCCCATTCTGTCCCCGCACCCTGGGTTATTCCTCTACCAGGGCTGCATTCTCTTCATTCTGTTTCTCCCCTGGCCCTGCTGGTCTCTGAACTTCAGGTCTATTCAACCACCGTCTATACACCGCGGCCCCCACGTACACCCCGTTTCGGAGAATCGACACATCATCGACACACTTGCCATGGGACGGACCTGGGAGGGGACCCTAACGCCACACTCATTAGTCAGGTGACCCTGAAAATGTCACTCCCTCTTTGTGAGCCTTGGATCCCATCTCTGAATACGTGCTTTATAGGGCTGCTTATTCAACCAACAAATGTGTTGAAAAATACTTGTATCTATTGAGCACTTATTTACTTATTGTGCTTTTAATGCATTTATTGTGCGAAAAACTGCACTTAACCTCATCTCATTTACTCCTTATGATACCTCTATGAGGCAGATTCTTCTTTCCAATTTATAACTGAAGACACTGAGGCAAAGAGGGTGCAGGACACTGTCCAAGGTCACGCAGCTGTCACGTGGCAGATTTGCACACTTAACCACTTCATTATTTGGTCAGTTAACTTTTATTGAGCACCTGCTATGTGATGACCTAGTTTCTGCCCTATGGAGCATCTACTGGGGAGCATCTAAAGGGAAGTCAATATAATACACATTGTGGTAAGTCGTACATTGAGACAGGATAACGAGGGAACATTTTTTAGAGAGGGTGCAAGGTCAGGGAAGATTTCTCTGCACAGGTGACATATAAGGATGAGAGACCTGAATGGTGGGAAGAGTTAGACAGGAGAGGGACCAGAGACCCCGGCAGGGGGCACAGCATGGACAAAGGCCTAGAGGCGGGAATGGGTTTGCTGTGTCCTGGAGGCTGGAAAGGGTTAGAGGAGCTTGGAGGTGGTGAGCCAGGGGGAGAGAGGCCCAGGATGAGCTGGCGAGGTGGGGAGGGGCCAGATCATGCAGAGCCTCTTAGGTTAGGATGAGAAATGTGGTTTATTCTAAGGGCAGTGGAATCCACTGGAAGGTTCTAAGCAGGAGAGTGAGTTGACCTGATTTCGGTAAGAAGCAGCTCCCTCTGGCTGCTGTGTGGGGAGTGGTAGGAGAGGGGCAGGAAAGGAGGCCAGGAGGAAGGTCATCGCCGTCATCCAGGATGGAGGTGGTGGTGCCTGGGCTGCAGTGCTGGCAATGGAGAGGGAGGGAGGTACTGAGTGTGACATAGTTTGCACGTAGAGTAGACAGAACTAGCTGGCGGACTGTACATAGGGGATGAGGAACAGGAAAGAATAAAGGGTGACTCCTGATTTCTGTCTTGAGCGACTGGGTGGATGGATGATGTTGCTTACTGAGAGGGCACAGACCCGGGATGGTGCTGGGGGTGGGATGCTGGACAACTGGCTTTTCGGGGAGAACACCCAGAGCTTGTTTTTGGATGTGTTGTGTTTGAGATGCCTGGGGGCCATGTGAGTACAGATACTGGGTTTGGAATTCAGGGAAGAAACATTTGGGAGCTGAGAGTGTAGACGTGGTATTTAAAGTCATGGGATTTGATGCGATCAAAGAAGAAGAAAGTGTAGACAGAGATGGGCAGAGGAGACAAGCGGAGATGAGAGAAAGGAGAAGAGAAGAGATGGGGAGGGGGAAGGGAGAGGAGGAGGGGGAAGGGGAGGGGAGGGCTGCTGGGGCCCAGAATGACCCTGTGCATTCCTTTACCAAGCCTTCCCTGGTGTGTGTTGTGTGTCAGGCACTGGAGAGGAGATGGTGGGTCCAGATCCCACCTGAGTCCAGGGACGCTCGGCCTTGGACAGCAGGGAAACCAGCTATGAGAGCATGTGTGTGAGCGTGTGAGGCCAGGGGTGAGAAGTGGCTCCTGTGAGAGGCCCGAGGAGGGCGGCCAAACTGGACTCGGGTGTGGGGAGGGGAGGGCTCCTGGAGAGGCAGCACGGAGACTGGGACCTGAGGCATGAGTTCGGAGGCTGGGACCTGAGGCATGAGTTAACCTGGTGTCCAGGGAGGAGAGGAGGGCGGAGGGTGGAGGGGAGAAGCAGACGGCTAGTGTCCGCAGCTTCCTCCGCTGCCCCCAGTCCCTGTCCTGGTGGGACCCCTGACTCCCTGGGGACAGCCTGGGGCTGGGTGAGGTTTGGGTTTAGCTGCCTGACACACGTGTGGGCTCAGCAAATGTCTGGGACAGCATGGAGTCTTGAAAATCCTGACTTGGAGACATTTAGGAGCTGTGGACCTCGGGCAAGGAGCGAGTGCCCTGAGCCTCGGGGTCTCACCTGGAAAAAGGTGATAACAACATGAGAAAGTGCTGTGCCAGCTCGCAGGTTCTGCCCGCGTGTGGGGAATTATTAGTGTCGCCCAGACCACAAAGCCACGTGTGAGATGTGACCCTGGCTTTGTTGAGAACGGGGGAGACAGAAACAGAGACAGAATGAGACAGAGAGACACAGAAAAGAGTAAGACAGAGAGATAGAGAGACACAGGAGACAGAGACAGTGAGACAGAGGGCAAGAAAGAGAGAGAGACGGGTGGAGGAGAGAGAGAGGGCAAGAGATAGGTAGGTAGGTAGACAGATAGATTTGGGGGCAAGAGAGGGAAAGAGACAGAGGCAGAGATACCGGGGAGACAGAGAAAGAGTCAGAGACAGAGACAGAGAGACAGAGAGAGGTGGTGGATTCCAAGGCAATAACAGACATTATGTCGGGACAGCAAAACTATGAATGATTTTGACTTCCATATTTTGGTCATATTATTTTCTGATTTTTCTCTATGATTACTTAAATAATTATCTTTTTAAAGACATGGTTTCCAGGGGCTTCCCTTGTGGTACAGTGGTTAAGAATCCGCCTGCAAATGCAGGGGGGACATGGGTTCAACCCTGGTCCAGGAAGATCCCACATGCCGCGGAGCAACTAAGCCCGTGTGCCACAACTACTGAAGCCCGTGCGCCTAGAGCCCGTGCTCCGCAACAAGACAAGCCACCTTAATGAGAAGCCCGTGCACCACAACAAAGAGTAGCCCCCACTTGCCACAACTGGAGAAAGCTCGCGTGTAGCAATGAAGACCCAATGCAGCCACAAATAATAAATAAAATAAATAAATAAAAAAAATAAAGACATGGTTTCCAGATGTAAACTGGATTTTTCAAACTTTTTGCAATTTGGAACTACCTATGAGAAACTTTATAATTTACAGACAAACTGACCCAGAATTTTCACTTCTTAAAATTTTTTCAAAGGAAAAACTCATGGAAGCACTAGTGATTTAATTTCAAGGATGATTTTCAAGTGCTGTTTTTAACAGCAAACAAGAAAACCCAAAACAAAACCCCCCAAACAAACAAACAAACAAAAAACACTTCTAACCTTAAATGCACAAAACAGGTGAATACATAAATAAAAGATGTTCCATTCACAGAATGGATTTCTATGTAGCCTTTAAAATGATGTTGTAGCTTGTAACTCATTGGTGTGGATATTCTCGAGATATTATTATGTAAATAAAAAGCAAGTTTCAAAAAGGTACAATATATACCTCCAATTTGTTAGAAAAAGATATGTTTGCATGTGTGCATGGAGAGATAGCTGGAATTTTTATCACCAAGGTAATAAGTGTGGTGTGTGACAATAAAAACAATTAAAGTTATTTCAAATCTTGTCTATGCATTAAGAATTCTTATACAAGGAGGTCACCCTCCTGCCTTTTGCTCTATCCTCAGAGGAAAGAAGAACAGGTGCTCACAGTCTGGAGTGTGATAATCCAGCAGGACTTCGATGGTCATAATTGAATTGCACCTCATCCGTATCAATTCACACAGATTTATACCAGTTATTTTTTTGTTAACTTCTGCAGAGGCTAGAGCGAGGCATGGCCCATTCAAAAAAATAATCATTTTCTTCATTTTTACAGGCTGTGACAGTTTCATTCCCTTGCTAGTTGCAAATGGAGGTCTATCATCTCTTTTTAGATATTAACTCTGGGGTTCTGTTCATTGCCGTGAGCACCATAACAGGTGTGTCAGGAAGGACTTCTCCAGTTGGGGATAACTAAGAAGTGGGATATAAACCTTGAAATTAGGTTTCTTTGGTTTTTCTATTCAAACTGTACATGTTATTGTTACAACACCTTACAGAAATGACAGATTTTATTTCTTTAGACTCACTTCAAAAAGAATTTGAAGTGGCTTACCAAATTATATATGCAGATAATATAGTAAAAACAATTGAGGAGATCAGGGTGAAGGAAAGCTAATGATATGAAAATAAGACATAAAGAGTAAAGTTAATAAACAAAACACATGCCTCCAGTTATTGAATATTTGCTAGGTTGGGACGTCAGGTTTGCTCTGATCTTTCCAGTGGCTAGTTTTCAGCATTTAAAAGGATTGAATATAGAGCAAAATGTAAAGAAATATAAACCTTAGGCATAAACTGTCACCTTTCTCCTAAGCTCAACTGTGATCAACTTCTATGCAAATCTCAGGAAAATAGTTCCTTTTTCTCACTTCCACTATTTCCAGTGGAAAGTTGACGTCCTGCCCAGTCGACATAGAGAGGTGCCCCCGGTTTCTCTCCTGCATTTTGTGGACAAAGAGATCCAGAGAAGACAAGGGCTTCTGTTCTCCAGCTCATTTGCATATATTTTCTTGGTAGAAAGGAATTAGCCTTGGTTAAAATTCCCTTCTCCAGCACTTTCCAATGTTTCGATGTTCATATTCTTGGTCCAAAACCAGGAAGGATTCAGCTGCACCTCTGGTCCTTATCCAGATACAGTTTGCACTCACTGTGATGATTTTATTCCAAGTGAGATGTTACCTTAGCAACCAACTTCCCAACTCACTCAATTAACCCTCTTCGTCTCTGTAGTCAATACTCATTAGCACCAAATCACTCCTTTGCTTTGCCTTACAGTTAAAACCACTCATTCAGGTCAACCTGTTTCTTAAAGGCGACAGTCTTTTCCTCCCTCTGAATATGGAAACTCATTTGAACCCCACAGATCCCCTCACCCTGGGCCCCTGAGGCTGTCACCTTAACTCGGGCTCAGCCAAAAAGTACTGGCTGGTGATCTCTGTGGAGTTGGCAACAGAGTCGCCACGGTGGCTTCTGGCATACCAGCGGGTCACTGGGGCCTTGCCCACAGGGGAACTGGCAAGAGGGAATATGGCACCTGCCATTTGGAATCAAGGAGACAACTCCTGCACACACGGGAGGTTCCTTGGAGACTCCAAAGGAGAAATACTATTATGTGAAGGTTATGGTAGACTGATATGGTTTGAGAACACAGAGAAAAAAATGATATTAAAACCCATGCAGTCTATACCAGTTCTGGCTCTGGTTCTGAGGATGGGTGTGGGGTGGTCATGGTATACCTCATCTTATGGGGAGTTAAAATTCTAGATAACTTCCATCACTGTACAGAGCCCAGTGGGGGGAGGGAGAAAGGGACAGTGGACCCTGGAATGCCTCTGCCAGCTTTCCTAGCCTGCTGCTCCACAGGGGACCTGGAGTGGGTGGCCCTTCTGGGAACAGGGATGTTAGTGGGTCACCAGAGGCTGGTCACAGGAGCGAGTGAACTTGTCCCATCTGACACAGTGAGGGGAATGGAATTCTGAGGTGCAGTCCTAAGGAAGGGGAGCCCTGACACCCAGGAAGAAGAGTCCTAGAGAGGGAAGAGTGTGAGAACACGGTGGTATAAGGACTTCAGGAAAGGCTGCTATGGACACAATGCCTCATGTAAGTGGTGAGGTGGCAGATGGCGGTGGGGTGGGGGTGTAGTGGTGTTGGGGGCAGATGGGGTGGGGTGGGGGTGTAGTGGTGTCGGGGGCAGGTGGGGTGGGGGTGTAGTGGGGTTGGGGGCAGATGGTGTGGGGTTGGTATGTAGTGGTGTTGGGGGCACATGGGGTGTAGTGGGGGTGTAGTGGTTTTGGGGGCAGATGGGGTGGGGTGGGGTGTAGCGGTGTTGGGGCGGATGGGGTGGGTGTGTAGTGGTGTTGGGGGCAGATGGGGTGGGTGTGTAGTGGTGTTGGGGGCAGATGGGGTGGGGTTGGGTGCGAGTGGTGTGCGGGGCAGATGGGGGGTGCAGGATGCAAGAAAATGGGTCGGTTCACTTCTGGGCAAAGTGATGCCGACAGGAATAGCACTGCTGGATTGTAAGATGACCCAGAAATAGAAACATTTAAGTAATTCATTAAAAACATCGCTTCAGGCACGGGATACAAGCACTGGGTGAAGAAACACATACCCTCTTCTCAAGGGGCTCACATTCTAGAGGCAGAGTCAGAAAACAGCCTGGGAAATAAATGAATAAGCATTTCAGGTATGCTGAGGGCTGTGAAGAGAACAAACCAGAGAGACACTGGGAGGACAGCACCTTGTGATGGAGGGGGTTGGGGGGAGCTCTCTGAGGAGCTGCCCGTGGAGCTGAGAGCCCAGCTCGTGAGGAGCCAGGAAGGAGTGCTTCAGAAAGAGGAAAGAGCAAGTGCTAAAGCCTGTTCCCAGGCTCCAGAAACCCCTGATCGCCCTGGCCATGCATTCCTTTTCGCAATCCTTCAACCAGAAACGAATTCTCTGCTTTGGGTGCCTTCACACCTGACTCCAGTCCCTCCCCAGGGCCCATGACTTCTCATACACATCCTGTTAAATTCACAGCCCTTAAAAATACTCCACTTTATTGGTAAGAATAATAATAAAGCCAACACATCTATGTGATACCCTATTTCATCTTGGACATTTGGGAGATTAAAAAACAAACTGGTGAGAATCCAGTGACAGCCTGTCTCTTCGGTTTCCGGTGGGATTGCAAAATGGTGACCCTTTTGAAAGTAACTTGAAAATATTTATCAAAAGCTATTATAAGGTTCCTACCTCCAATAATCTTATTTGAGGATCAGTCTTGGGAAATAATGTAAACTATGGCAAATGTCTGTGCACAAACATGTTCAGCTGAACGTTATTTATAAGAATGCAAAACTGAAAACTGCTTGAGTGTGAAACGGTGAGAAAAAACTTAATTGTGACAGATGGACCCATGGGATGCAGGGCAGCCACTCGTGCTGATACAGTGAAATGGTGATGGTCTTTGTGGTCAGGTGAATCTTGGTTCAAATCCTGACTCTTCCAGTCACAGCTGTATTTTCTTGGGTCCGTTCTTTAACCTCACTGAGCTTCAGTTTACTCACTGGTAGAACAGGGATATCATTTAGCTCCTTTTTTTTTCATGAGCAGAGAATCATTTCCACGAGGAACTGATAAGCCCTCCGGGCAGCATACAAGACCCAGCGGGTGGTCCGCCGTCCAGCATCCCTTCCTACTCCCCTAGTGACAGCTGACCAAGCACTTATACTTCCATGATCTCCTGACAACCTCAGGACTATTATTCCCATGTTGCCGATGAAGAAACGGAGGCTCAGAGAGGTGAACAGATTTTGCGAAAGTCACCCGGCAATTAAGAGGGAAAGTCAGGACTTGTCCTTAGGGATTCTGACCTTTGCAGCATGCTGCCCTCTTGGGAACTCCTACTCATTCGTCAAGACCCAGTCCAATTATCCTCTCTTCTAGGGACCCTCTCCTAATATCTCTCTGCCAGTGCTCACATGGCCTCCTGCACAGGCCTCAGCACAGGGAGGCGTGTAGTCTGGATGCAAAAATGCCGCTTTGGTATCAACTCTGGCTCCAAATTCAAAACCCAGATTTACCCCACGCCCACCCTCTCCTGAGAAGATGGTGTGGTAACACCCTGGTTGTATCCACTTCCCTAATTTAACAGGCAAAAAAACAAGATAGCTTGGGTTTCCCTGGTGGCGCAGTGGTTGAGAGTCCGCCTGCCGATGCAGGGGACACGGGTTCGTGCCGCGATCCCGGAAAATCCCACGTGCCGCGGAACGGCTGGGCCCGTGAGCCATGGCCGCTGGGCCTGCGTGTCTGGAGCCTGTGCGCCGCAACGGGGAAAGGCCACAACAGTGAGAGGCCCGTGTACCGCAAAAAACAAAACGAAACAAAACCAGGATAGCTCATGAACTTTCTTTGATACACAGTGAGAGTGGTGAGGTTTAAAATGAGGTCGGTGCTCAGTAAATGAGAAGGCGCTCTCCTTCAGCACGGCAACTTCCAGAAAATGGGTGTCCGTCCACCATTTAATAGTGCATGTCCTTGGGCCTCAATTTCCTCGACAGTCAAATGGAGAAACTGTAGCATTTCCTCTGAGTGTTGTGGGGGAAGATCGCAGGAGGTAATGTATGTGAAGCATTCTCAACACTGAGTACTGGAAGCGTGGCCCCAACCTGAGCTATTATTTTCATTAATCTCCTGGTTGGAGGGCATCCTCCGCGCGGTGGTAACTGTGTGCGCTGAGCCGCTGGGTCAGCGCTGAGTCTTCAGGACCAACGCAGGGCCTGGCACGGAGCCCGGCTGCGCCGAGGGGATGGATGGGGACGTGTCCCCGGGGAGGGGATACTGGAGCCGGGAGGACCAGCCAGGCCGGGAAGGGCCCCAGGCTCTGGGCCCCTCCTTGCTCCCGGGCGCTGCGGGCCGGCCGCCAAGTAGCTAATGAAACGGCTGCCGTCGCTTCCGGCGCGCTGCCGGGGGAGCCCTTGGGACCCGCCGGGTCCAGCTTAACCTTAGCCGGGGTGGGGATGGGGGCAGCCACCAAGTAGCGAACGGGGATGGGAGGTACACCGCCCTGCCCCACCCACTACAGAGTCCCCAGATCCACAGGTAAGCGGAGGGCGGTGGTGCAGGGGAGGCCCTCAGGTTTGGATTCCGGGGCTGCACCCTCCAGCACTGACTTTGGGTCTGGTCTCTGGATGATTTACCTATAACCTCGCATTTACCTGACCTCACACCCAACCTGCGGCTGGACCTGGGGTCAGGCTGCCTGCCTTCTAATTCCTGTTCCAGCCTCTTAGTGGCATTGTGACCTTGGGGAGGTCGCTCAAGCCACCCGTGCCTCAGTTTCACGTCTGTAAACTGTGGATAATCCTAACACCCACGTTAGGGTTGTTGTGAGATTACGTGAGTTAATACAAGTAAAGGGCTTAGAACGGGGACAGGGTAAGTGCCCAGTAAATGTTGGCTCCTGTCAGTTGGACTGGGCCCTTGACACCTTTAGGTTACCGAAGGGTGAGAACTGTTTTGCGAGTGATCTAGGGGAAGGTGCTAGGTCTGGTGCTGAAAGCAGTGGTTTGAGCCTCTGACTCTGTTGAGTCATTTACTATATCTGTGTGTTGGGCTAGTCATTTCAGCATTTGGAAACTCAGTTTCTTTATCTGTAAAATGGGAGGAATGTCCATCTGAGCTGACTATTATGCAGATCAGTAATAAAACACGAGCTCCCACCTGGGGAGCCTAGCATGGTGCCACCTGCTCTGTGTGCCGGACTTGATTCTCACCATGACCCTGGGCAAGCAGACCTTTCCTCTCACTTCCTCACTTATGACCTGCTCAGGGTCCACAGCCAGGAAACCCGGCAGTCAGAGTTGGAAGTGCAGTCTTTGGTTCTACGCGGCTTCTCCCAAAAAGGAGGTAATGCCTGTCAGTGTGTTTTGTCAGCTACAGGGAGGAGGGGTTTAGGGAGACGGAGGAGAGAGAGCCTGAGGTCAACCTCTGGATTGAGGCGGGGTAAGACAGACCCGAATTCTCATCTTTGCTTTGTCCCTTCTTTCCTGGGCGGCCTCGGACAGTCCCTCAGCCTTGAGCCTCGGTTTCCTCACCTGTCAGGTGGGCATCGTAATGCTCCCACTTCACAAGACACTTGTGAGGATCGAGTCTCAGAGGAGATGCTTCATACACGGTAGCTTACGTCGGCGCTGGCTGGTGCTTATAGGCTCATTCAGTCACCCACTATTAGCTGAGGCCCACAGGTGTGTTGGGCCCTGGCATTCAGACACAATCCCCCCCTCTCCTTGTAAGGGAGCAGACCTGTAAACCATAAATGGCAGATATTAGCCAGTGCTCTGAGTGGGCGTCCAGAGGAGAGAGCCACTCCTGATGGCAGGGGATGGAGAGGGGCGGGAGAGGCGTCCCAGACCAGAGGACAGCATCTCTCAGTGGAGACCTGCTGTGGAAACCAGAGGAGCCTATCAGAGAGACAAGGGGACGAAGTGAGTGCATCCTGGCAGGAGCACCGGGATAGACAAAGGTGTGGAGGTTTAGCACAGAAGAAGGGGGGATGGGCTGGTGAGGGAACAGGGTACATCCAAGAAGCTTGGATTTTATCTTGGGGAATCTTTGAAAGCTGAGGGTTGAGACAGTTGGGGGGCATTAGATAACCCCACTCTCCACAGTAACAGTAGCACCCAACCCTCACCCAGAGACTGCAGCATGGCCAGTCGTTGACAGATTTTATTTAGTAATCCTCAGAACAACCCTCTATCTTGAGTAGATGCTTGGGGATCCCATCTGAGGCACAGAGAGGCTAAGGAAGTGGCCCCAGGTCACACAGCCTTTAAAGGCTGAGCAGGGATTTGAAGCAGGCTGCCAGCTCCAGCCCCCTTGCCCCTAACCATGTCCCCTCCTGCCTCCTGTATGCTCAGCCCTGAGCACCAGCCCTTCCATGGCCATTCTGAGAATTCCCAGGGTCATGTATCTCTCCCCTTGGTGCCCAGCCCATTCCTGCTCAGTACCTGGTTCTTTCTCCTGGGCTGACTGACAAAGCCAGTTTAATGGAGCTGCCTTGGCTGCTGGGGCATGGGGGAGGGCACCAATTTCTCAGAAATCCAATCAGTGGAGTGAGTGACTCAGTGTGCCAGCAGCCCCCTTCCTGACCCTGGCCTCAGCTCTGGTCCTGGCTGACTGGGGAGGTGGTCGCCCCCGGCCCTCACCTTGCTTCAGCCCCTCCTTCCTGGCAGAGGTCTTGGGAGCTTGGAGTCTGAATAGTTTCTCCAACCTCTAACCCCTCCTCCTCTCCTTCATTCTCCTCCTCCCTCCTCAGGAGCAGCCTTATCAGTCTCTGCCTTCTGCCCTGCCCTGCACCATCCTCCTAGACCGTGCCACCACCGGGAACATCTTTCTCAAAGATGACTGGATCTTGTCTCTCTCTGGCTCCTTGCCCCAGGAGAGAGTCCCAATCCCCCAGACAGGTCAATGATGTGGTTCACCATCACCTCCCAGCTCTATGTCCTCAAGCTTCCCCAGACACAACCGCCTCTTCATTGAACATCTGCTTATCCCTCCAAGAGCCTCTGAGCTTCTGCAACTGCTGTTCCCCTGCCAGGAATGCCTCCCCCATTCTCGTGGTGAAATTCTCCTTATCCTCCAAATAGCACCTCCTCTGCGCAGCCTTCCCTGATTTCCCCAGTCAGGGCTGGTTGCCTCATCCCCTGTGTCCCCACAACACCCAGCTCGGCCTGATATTAGCAGTGATCCTGTTGTATGACAGTTATCTGATTAGCTGTTCCTTCCCTCAATCAGACTTTGAAAACTCCTCAACAATATCCAAATAGCTGCCACCACTGAGCTCTTCCTATGTGCCGGGTACTGTGCTAAGACTTCACCTGCATGATTTCTAGTTCTCCCGACAACCCTGGAGGGTGCCACATTCATCCCCACTTTACAGATGATCAGTGGAAGCACAGACAGGTGAAGTGACTCGCCCAAGGTCACAGAGCATACAGCCCAGCACCAATCAGCTGTGCCCAGAGGTTGGCTGAATGAATGTGTGAATAAATGGGAGGTCTTTAGATCAGCCTTAGGAGCTTCAAGGGAAGGGAACTAGCCTAGGGTGAGCCCCTGAATGTGCCAGGAGCCCCCGCTGTAGCCCTGAGATCCTGATCCTACTATCTCATTTAACCGATGAGAAAACGGAGGCTTAGAGCTATTAAAGGACCCTCCCAATCCCAGAGAGATTCACTGGCAGAGCCAGGACATGTGTGATTCAGAGCCCAGTTTAGGACAAGTGTCTGGGGGCCCCAATGCTTCTGGAGAGGGGAAGAGGTGTTCATTTTAGTTTCATCAAAACTCCTCCTCTTTGGATGATAATCCTAGAAAGCCAAACTGAAGCCAGGGTTTGGGGCTGTGGACTGGGCTCTGATTGTTGGGGGTGGGGGGGGGCGCTGAGGAAGGTCATACCTTTTCAGGATGAGTCTAGTGGAGGCTTGGCCAAGAGAGGACCTTTGGAGTGTCTGCTGGAGGATGGGAGAACGAGTGAGTTTAAGTAATGGTTAAGAGCTTGGGCCATGGAAACAGACACCCTGGGTTTGAATCCTGCCTCTGCCACCTATTAGCTGTGTGACCTTGGAGAATCATTTCACCTCTTGGAATCTCAGTTTCCTCATCTGTAAAATGGGGATAATATGCCTCATATCAGGTTTTGGTGAGGATCACAAATGTTGCATCCAAAGTGCTTGGCACATAGTAAGCTGTTTGTAGATGCTAGCTTTTACTGGTGGGGTCAGAATTAGGCTCTCTAGAATTTGGAGTAGGTTGAGAGTCAGGATAGAATTAGTGACAACTAGGACAAGGGCTGCCAGTCCATACGAGGCCTATGTTTGTCTGCTTCTTGGAATCACCCAGAGGACCCTGCTGGGGAGTCAGGAGGGCGTGAGCCCAGAGCTGACATTTGGGTAATAGCAGGATGAAGAGTGAAACAGATTTGAGTTCAAATCCTGCTGCGTCCACGTATGTTCTGGGTTACCTTGGGCAATGTACTTGTCCCCTTTAAGCTTCAGTTCCCCCTCTGTAAAATGGGGGTATTATTACCTGCTCCAAAGGAGTTTCATAAGGATTTAATAAGATCGTTATACCAGGCACACGTGTCCATCCAAGTGTGAGTTCCTTAGACCTCAGTAAGTGTTTTATTTCCTAAAATGATTTCCTCCCCAGGGCTTTCCCATGTCATACTATTTGATTTTGGAGAACTACGTGGGCTGCTTGTAGCTGGTTTTCTTTCATCCATCCCTCCATCCACTAATGCATCGACCCCTGTTTGGGACCAGACCTGCAACAGGCCCTGAGGTTCCAGATAAAGCAACTCAGAGAGAGGCGGTTGCTCAGAGGAGCAGGGACAGGCTTCCCCATCTGAGAGGTGAGATGCTTCACTCAGTTTCGTAGGCAAGGAGATCAGAACAGGCCGGCAGGGGGGACCACATGTGCAAAGGCGCAGAGGCCTGGTCCTGAGACTGTGGGGAGCCCTTTGAAAACCAGAATGGGAGGGGGTACAAGTAGGGACTCACTGTTTCCAGGGTCCTTCCAGGGCCGGGCTCCCCCATCTCCCATTAACGAGGCGTGTGCGCTCTCTGCTGGCTTGCCTGCTGACTGCACACTGGGCTTTGGGAGACTCCCAGCCACTGGGTCTGGGAACCAAATGCCGGTAAAAGGTGGACTTCCTCGACTGGGAGGGCCCTCGGGGTCATCCACCTGGGCCTTACCGCTGGAGACAGGAGGCCCCGTATGGGGCAAGGAGCTTGCATAGCGCAGGAATTCGGGGCCCTAAGTTCAAGACTGGGCTCTGTCCATGCCTGGGGTGTCGGGGGGCGGGTGTGAGCTCCTCCCCAAGGAGTGGGGGTGGGTTGGGAGGGGGTGATCGTGGAGAGCAGAGGGGGTTTCAGATTCTCGGCCCTCACCCCATCTGGCTGGCTCCGTCGTGGGATTTCCTGTTTTGTCTTGGAGCAGTGTCCCTGCAACCTGATAGCCGTGAAATGAGAACTCAAGGTCTCTGTGTGTGTGTGTATGTGTGTCTCAAAGGCTGACGCTGGTGTCCATCAGCAGGCCAGGGCTGGTGACATCACTCTACTCATGCTCTCGTCTTCCTTTAAACAGGTTTGCCCAGCCCCAAGTCCTCAGGAGCGGCCACTGCTGTCTTGCCCTTGGTTCTCCAGCTTAAGGGGGGGGGCGGGGTGGCAGTGGAATGAGAGGATGTGAAAGCAGGAGAGATGCTTGCCTTTCGAGCCCAGGTAAGAGACAAGATGGATGCAGGAACTAGAATGGGCTTTGTAGCAGGCTAGAAGCGGGGAGTGTAGAAAAGATGAGAGTTTGAGATGCTGCCCTGGCTTCCGGCCTGAGTGATGACTTGCACCCCTCAATGAGATGAGGAGCTTGTGGGGACCTGCCCACAGCCACCGGGTGCCTGGAGGCTCATTACGTATGGAGAGCACTGTTTCCTCTTGACCATCTCTTGTGCCCTTCCCAGCCCTTCTTCCTGGCTGGGCTGCCGTGTATGTGTGCACGCGCATAGGCACGTGAGTGTGTGTGCTATGTGTGTCCCTGCCCGTGGGCTGGAAGCTTGGTGTTACCAGGGATGGGAACCATAAAAGTCTTATTGCTCCAGGAAGAGCCCTGCCAGGCTGGGAGGTGACCCTTTGATCCCTGTTCTGATCACATCAAGGCCAGGCGTCTGAGCCTGCTCCCAGCAGGTGGCACGTGGAGACAGCCTGGTTTAGAGTTCAGATGGGAATTCCAGGCCTGCACCCATCTCCTCAGCGGGGTGGCCCCAGGCAAGTCCCTGCCTCTCTCTGAACCTCAGTGTCGTCACCTGGCAAATAGGACACTGAGCTATAGCTCACAGGTGCCTGGGGAGGATGGAATGAGTTATCGCAGGCAGAGGTCTCAGCACAGTGCCTGGCACATGGCGTGCCCTGGATGAAGGGTGGAGGGGTTGTTATGTTTAAACCAGATGCTCTATTGCTCAGGACTCCGGCTACCACCTACCTGTCTGACTCTAAGCCTTCTTTCTCCTGCTCCAGCCATACTGGCCTTCCTCCCGTGTCTGGAGAACGCAAGCCTTGGCCCAGTCTGGAGCCTTCTGCCCAGTTGTTGCCTGGTTGGTTCCTGCTCAGCCTTCAGGTCCCTATTTAATGTCACCTCCCTGGGGCAGCCTGCCCTGACTGCTCTGGCTAAGGCACCCAATGTGCCCATCCAGGCACTCTCTAGTATTCTCCTATTTTTTCTTCCTGGCATCTACCACTGCCAGAGCCTGAGTGGTATGTTTATTGTTTATGGCCCCACCCCTGCTCATCTGTTGTATTCTCCACTTTATCCCTGGTGTCTGCAATAGGGCTTGGCACATAGTAGGCCCTCAGTCATTATATGTGGACTCTGTAGAGGCTTCTGCTGCATGGGGAGAGCTGGTATTTTGGAGCCAGACTGTCCTGGCTTGAACTTGGGTTGGAATTCCAGATGCTGGCTCCATCATTCATGGGCTGTGTGAGTCTCACGCCCCTCCTCTGGGCCTCAGTTTTCTCATCTGTTAGATGGGGCTAAGCAGAGTGACATCACAGCTGGTTAGAGGAAGCAATGAGATGGTGTGCATGCATCACGCAGGCCAGGATTTATTGATAACAGTGTTGATAGCTGTTATGCTACTTATCAGCCAGTCACTGTGTGCTGGGTGCTGCTCTAAGATCCCTACTTTTAAAAATTCATTTTGTCCTCACAATCACCCTGAGGAAGGGACTATTATCCCATTCCACAGATGAAGAAATTAAGGCTTAGCAAACTAACCATGCCCAGTGATGATCCTATCTCTCCAGTAAGGGCTGTAGATGCAGGAGCTTTGGGGGCACGGCCAGTTTCTCTTGTTAGCATCTCACCAGTGCTCGGGGGGTTTGGGAATCTGACCCGCTGAGTCCTAATTCCAGCTCTGCCACTGACTTCCTGTGTGACCCCGGCTGGGTTTCTGCCCTCTCTAGAGTCCTGTTTCCCTGTGCGTGTGTGGCATCGTGAAGGTGCAGGGCCAGGTCAAGGGGTACAACCTCCAGGGCCCACAGGGCAGGGCAGGGAGCAGGGGAGGTGGCTGGACCTGGGAAGCGCTGGAGTGAGCTGGGCAGTGGCTGCTCGGCTCTGGCTGGTACTTGCCAGGAGGGAAAGCGGGCCTAGGATTGCCAATGTTTGAACTTTTCAAGAGAAGCAGAAAATTCAGATTTTGATGTGAAATCTGATTATTAAGTGTTGGCAAAAATTTTAAAAGAAAGAAAAAAAGAAAGACACCATGTGGGCCAAACAAAGGCCATTTGTGGGCTGCATTTGGGCTTGTGAGCTGTCACTTTGTAATCCATGGGATACCCGATATCTAGAGGCAATTTCCTGCTCCTGGACCCTTGATAAAAATGACTCACACCTCTGAGTGCTTACTGTGCCTAGGGGCGTGTGTGATGTCATTTAACTCTTCCCCACATCCCCACTCCCAGTATTTCTACCATGTACTATTATCCCATTAATATTATCGTGTCCATTTGATAGGTGGACAGCTAAGGTCCAGAGAGGTTAAGTAACTTGTTCAGGGTCACACAGCTAATACATGGCACAGCTGGGGGACAAAGCAGGGCTCTCCTGCTCCAAAACTCCCTGGTGTAACCACTGTACCATCCTGCCACAATGACCGCCGCCCACCCCCCCCCCCCCAGCCCTGAGACTATCTATCTAGGCTTCTTCCTGCTAGGGCACCCTCATCCTGGCCTCCTGGGGACTCACACACTCACTGGTCAACTCCAGGGCTGGTCAGACACAATCTCAGCCCAGAAGGACGGTGAGCCGGGCAGAAAGCCTTTTCCTCTTCCCCGGCACCCTGGGTTCTCCTCTCTGCAGATCCCCTGCTACTGCAGGCTGTGCTAGGGACCCACTGGCTTGCTGAGAAACCTACAGAAGCAGCACCAAGATCACGGCCTCCTCCATCAGCCCAGTCACAGACGTGAGGAAATGTCTCCTCCCGTTGGGAAATCCTGGTAGAGACTGTGTGCGCACGTGCTCAGGTTGGGTCGCTGTGTACGAGGGTGAGTTTGCACTCAGTTCTGTGACTGAGCTTGGTGGGCGGCAGCGTCCATTGCGGGGGTGCCTGTCCGGGGTCACTGTCATCTGGGTGGGCACTGGCTGAGCATGCAGGGCTGCTCCCTGCAACCTTTGGGAGCTGTGTGAATGTCACTTCTGCTGGTGGAGGTGGGAAACAGTGATTAAGGCAGCCACCATTTATTATTTACTGGTGCTTCAGATAAATGATTCTCTTTAAATGCCACACAACCCTATAAAGCTGGTGTGATTGTCTCCATTTTGTGGATGAAGATACTGAGGCTCAGAGATAGGTAGTGAAATGGCCAGGCTGTGGGTGAATAGCAGAATGGAATTTGGATCCAGGTCTGCTGTCTCCAAAGCCATTGTTCCGCCCCCTTCCCCAGGCTTCCTGTTTGCATCAACGGTGACCCCATGCTGGGGCAAAAACCTTGCTCCAGTGGGCTCTCCTTGGGACTCCCCCTTTGTACCTTCAAAGTCCCCAGCCCACCTGGAGTTGGGTATCCTCTGCATCCCAGGCATTCCCGGCACTTTGGAAACCAAGATGGTCTGAGCTGTCATCTTGTCCAGTGTTCTTGGCTTATGGCTGGGTATAGGGCTCTCAGTAGCTTGGGGACCTGCACAGGGTCACACACTGACCCTATTACAGTTTGGGGTTCAGACTCTGATGACTCTGGACGTTGATGAACAGAGCAGGCCTGGTCGCTCTCAGGGATGTGTTGGAGTTGGGGGCGTGCCCTTCCTCATGGTCTCCGTTCTCTGTGCCATCCTGCTTTTCTATTTATTTATTTATTTATTTATTTATTTTGGCTGCGCCGGGTCTTAGTTGTGGCATGCAGGATCTTCGCTGCCACGTGCAGGATCTTTAGTTGCGATATGCGAATACTTAGTTGTGGCATGCATGCAGGATCTAGTTCCCTGACCAGGGATCAAACCCGGGTCCCCTGCATTGGGAGCACGGAGTCTCAGCCATTGGACCACCAGGGAAGTCCCCCATCCTGCTTTTATAAGTGGCAGAGCCCGGCGTCCAGAGAGGGGACTCTTGACCTGACCTCGGTCACACCAGATTGGCCAGGCCTCGGCTTCCTTCAGCTCTAACTGTAACCAGTGGGCTTTGAGGGGACTTTGATTATACCTTCCTATCTTAGAATCCCCGCTGCACCTGAGAGGTGGCAGTGTGATGCTGAGGATCCAGAGTTGGCTTTGGAGCCATACAGGGGACTTGAGGTCAAATCCTGGCTCTGTCACTTATTTGCTGGGTCATTTGGGTGAATCGCTTTACATCTCTGAGCCTCAGTTTCTTTATCTGTAAGATGGGGATAATAATGGGACCTAGTTCATAAGAGTATTGTGAGGATTGATAGTAGTAATAGCTGTAATGACAGCTGCCAGACTTTGAGTGTTTACTATGAGCTGGTTGCTGCTATCCCATTTAATCCTCCCTGCAGCATTATGAGGCAGTTATTGCTATTATTCCCATTTTACAGAGGAGGAAACTGAGGCTCAGAGGAGTTAAATGGTTAGCTCGAGGTCTTCCACTAGTAAGTGGTAGTGCCTGGATTCCAGCCCAGTTCTGTCTGACTCCAAAGCCCAGAATGCTTAACCCAGGAGGGTTATTCAAGATATCTAACAATTGGCCTGGCCTGGGCCCTGAGCCATCAGAATAGACGCCTGCCATAAATAAACAAGCTGTCTGTCCTCCCAGCACCATCTTACCACTACACACTCGACTGTGTTAAATGGGATTAATCCAGGAAATGAGATTACAGATGTCAAGCAGCTTGGAGAACCATGAAGCAGTCCACGTGCTTCTATTTCTCTTTACGCCGTGGGGAAGAGAAGGGCCTGGGAATCAGGAGAGCTGCGCTTAACTCCTGGCTCTGCTGTGAACTTGCCGAATGACCGTTGGTGGGTATGGGAAGCCAGTTTCTGGAGTCATGGATTAACAAGGTCTAAACCTGCCAAGGAGATGGTGCCCAGTTAGCCTCGCTCAGGCGCATCCATGAGCTACTTACAAAGGGCTCATTAAAGAAGACCCAGGAGGCCTCCAGCTTGGTCTCACTTTGGTAAATCACTCAATTAAGGGATCGTGTGTTCGAGTTTTTAAGAAACAACTTAAAACACATTGTGCCTATTTCATGTGTACAACTTGCTGTATTGAAAGCCTACACTTTGGAGAGATCTGACAGGTGCATACACTGGCGAGGGCACCACCACAATCACCCCTGACATCCCCATCACCTCGGAAAGTTTTCTCCTTCCCCTTAGCCACTCTTCCCTCCCTCCACTCCCATTCTCAGGCAAGCCCTGATCTGTTTTCTGTCACTATAGATCACTTGGCCTTTTCTAGAAGTTTACATCAATGAAATCATACAGCATGCAGACTTTTGTGTCTAGCTTCCTTCAGTCAGTGTAATCTTTTCGAGATTCATCCAGAGGGTCCTGTGTTC
Organism: Hyperoodon ampullatus; assembly: GCF_949752795.1. Classification (NCBI taxonomy): domain Eukaryota; kingdom Metazoa; phylum Chordata; class Mammalia; order Artiodactyla; family Ziphiidae; genus Hyperoodon; species Hyperoodon ampullatus. Next base: position 25,341,122 of record NC_136915.1, on the reverse strand, counting down.
CTTTTACTGCTATGTAGTATTCTATCGTATTGGCTACACCACAGTTTGTGTTCCCATTCACCTTTGGACGGACATAGGGGTCGTTTCTAGTTTTAGACTATTACAAATAAAGCTGCTAGGGATATTTATGTACTAGTCTTTGTGTGGACATATATTTCATTTCTCCTGGGTAAATACCTAGCAATGGGAGGTCTGGGGGACTTGGAAGGGCGGACTGTTTTCCAAAGTGGTTGTACTGTTTTACATTCGCACCAGCAGTGTATGAGAGTTCCCGTTGCTTCACATCCTCACCGACACTTGGCATGGTCGGTCTTTCTAATAGTAGCCATTCTAATGGGTGTGTGGTGGGATTCAGTGTGGCTCCTGCTGCAGTCTTTTTTTTTTTTTTTTTTTTTGATGTGGACCATTTTTTAAAGTCTTTATTGAATTTGTTACAATATTGCTTCTGTTTTATGTTTTGGTTTTTTGGCCATGGGGCACGTGGGATCTTAGCTCCCTGACCAGGGCTCAAACCCTCAACCTCTGCACTGGAAGGCGAAGTCTTAACCACTGGACCACCAGGGAAGTCCCCTCCTGCTGCAGTCTTTTTTTTTTTTTTTGTGGTACGCGGGCCTCTCACTGTTGTGGCCTCTCCCGTTGCGGAGCACAGGCTCCGGAAGCGCAGGCTCAGTGGCCTGCGCTCAGCCGCTCCGCGGCATGTGGGATCTTCCCGGACCGGGGCACGAACCCGTGTCCCCTGCATCGGCAGGCGGACTCTCAACCACTGCGCCACCAGGGAAGCCCCCTGCTGCAGTCTTGATGGCCTCCGATGTGCTTGGGAGAGCAGACCTGAACAATGAAGAGGATGACCGACCATGGGACCCTCAGGGGGAGTGGGTGCTGACTGGTTTTCTGAGGCACCAGAAGGCAGAACTAGGGACAATCAGAGGGACCCACAGGGAGAGAGATGTTGTCTCAAATTTCAGAATGAACTTTCGATGTGTCACAGCTGTCTGATTACGGAATGAGTGTCCTGATGGAGTCGTGAGCCCACTGTTGCTGGGAGTGGTCAAGCCTGGTGGAGATGTGTGGACAGGGATTCCAGCCTCGGGTGGGGTTTGGCCTAGATTTCCACCGTGCTTTCCCCAGCTCTGGGGTTCTAAGGATGGTAAATGGTGAAAACTTCACTAGCAGCGTTGGCGTGAATATCTGCATCTTGCTGGCTCCAACCCCCACCTTCTCCTGCAGGAGCCCCACATCTTAGGGGAGTTCCTGTCCCCTCTGAAGTGTGTGGGTGAATCCTCTGTGCTTATGAATGGGAGTAGGCAGCCACCCGCGTTGTCCTCTGTCCCCATCAGTCACCACTGTCACTGCTACCGTCAACTTCTCCATCAGGGCCCTGGCCCACCAGGTCCTGCCTCCCTGGCCCACAGGTTCTCAGTTCCACCATCACTGCAGGAGCTCACTGTTTGCTGGTAAATGAGGGGAAGAGTGCTTCTTGAGGGGGGGTCCCCCATCTGTTACGACAGCTCTGTCTGCTCACCCTCAGCCTTCTCCTCCTGGGCTTGGTGACTGGGCTGCAGCAGCTCCAGAAACCAGTTGGCAGGAGGAATTCAGAACCGCCTCCCTCCATCCTGAGACCCCTGCTGCTGGGTCTGGCTTGCTACCCACCCTCTGCTTCCTCTTATGAAGAGTTTGGGAAGAGTTTCTCCTTTGGCCCCTGACGGTGCTTCCTGGCTTCCCTTAGGTGCATGCCTCTAGTCTGCCAGACCCATCTTATGTGTGCCTGAACCCCAGCTAGGGCAGGACCCAAGCACCACTCTTGGTCCTGCTGCTATCCTGTGACCCAGTTCTCATGTGGGTAACTGGATGGCTCAGCCCTATGAGCTGGATGTGTCCAGTCTCAGCTCTGGCCTGGTCAGGTCCTCTTTACCCACTGGGAATAACCAAAGGCAAGTTATTTTACAAAGAAGGTTTTCTTTTGGACTATGTTCACCCCACTTGATTCGTATATTAAAAATCATACATCCACTCTGAAACCACTGCTATAGAATGAGTTTTTTGGTGTGTATTAGCCAGGCTCATAGGTGGTCCCCACTGATCTGTCCTCCTGGGGTTCACACTCTTGTGTAGTCCTCTCCCACCACAACACTGTGCCAGGGTTGCTCTGTGTGACCAGTAAGTTATGGAAGAATTGATGGGGTCATTTCTTTTTTTTTGGCGGTACGCGGGCCTCTCACTCTTGTGGCCTCTCCCGTTGCGAGCACAGGCTCAGGACACGCAAGCTCAGCGGCCATGGCTCACGGGTCCAGCTGCTCCGCGGCACATGGGATCTTCCCAGACCGGGGCACGAACTCGTGTCCCCTGCGTCGGCAGGCGGACTCTCAACAACTGTGCCACCAGGGAAGCCCGATGGGGTCATTTCTGAGATTAGGTTAGAAAAGACCCTGCAGCTTCAGTCCTGGTAATTCTCTTTCTCTCTCTCTCAGATCATTTGCTCTGGGGAAGGCCAGCTGTCTCGTTGTAAACAGCCTGATGGAGAGGGTTGTGTGGGGTGGAACTGTGGCCTCTAGCCAATAGCCAACAAGAAACTGAAGCCTCCTGTCAATGGCCACACGGGTGGGCTTGAAAGTGGGTCCTCCAGTCCCATCAAGCCTTCGGAAGACTTGACGTCAACCTCATGGGAGACCCTGAGTCAGAGGCACCCACCTAAGATGCCCCTCAACTCCTGACGCTCAGAAAGTGTGTGAGATAAATGCTGCTTTAAATCACTAAATGTTTAAAGGGGATAATTTGTTATGCAGCAATGGATAACGAATACACCCTGGATTATGTACTCCTATTTGAGATAGCAAACATTTCTCCTGCCTTACCCCATCCAAACAACAAAGATAGAAGCCTGGTGTCATGTGGGTAGCCCTCCTGGTCCAGCACAGCTGATTGGACCATGCTGAGACTTTCTAGGAATTCTTTTTTCTTTCTCTTTTCTCTTTTTACCCTTTCTCATCCCTCCCTTCTTGTCTATTTTTCTTTCAATAGGAAGAGGGGAAGATTGAATCAAATAACTATGTGACTGTGCTGGTAAACTCTGGGGGTGGAACCACCAAGCTGGTCTTCAGAGAGAGAAAATTGAAGTGAGAGAGAAACAGGGATGGTGACCTAGTTGGGGAGATATATGCTGCTTGTGGACCTGGCAGGTTTGGTGTGTCCAGTTTTGCTGCTGGCAGTTGTATTCTGGGAAACTCCTCTGATGCTTAAAATAATCCTCCTTTTACCTGAGTTTCCTTAAATTTCTGCTTTTTCCAATCAAATCATCTGAAGTCAATAATCTTTGCAGGTAACATTGTTTTGTTTTTTTGAATAGACATAAACCATTCCATTGAGAGGACCTGTTTAAGTTTGCACAACCATTCTCCTCTGGTTGGACATTTAGGTTATTTCCAATTTCTCTCTGTTGTAAACAATGCCACGATGAACATCCTCAGCAGTCAAAGCTTTGTTTCGCATCTCCAGTGATATCTTCAAGAGGGCTTCCCAGAAGTGAGATGCATGAGCCGAAACGTCCTATTAAATGACTTTCCAGAAAAATGACACTGATACTCCTGCCAGCTGTAGAGGAAATCACTCATCTCACCCGCCCTCACCAGCCTAATGTTTCTCTCACTGGAGGTTGCATTCTCCTGCCACGTATCGGGCCGAGGTGGCCTGGGCTCTGTGCACTGTGCTGGGGGCCATGCCCAGATGTTTAGGCAGCAGCCATGTCGTGCTGGCATCTTGAGGGTCTAAACAAGTAGGGAAAGATATATGTCGTTTTCTTTTATTTAAAATGAAATGGATTCTAAACACCACTTAAAAATACATTAATAATGGTGTTGGTGTATCATTCATCTTGAACAAGTGACAGATGTTTCCCTCAGCAAAATGCCAAAGTGGGTTAGGGAGTTAGGAGATTGATTAGTTTCTGTCAAGGGGCTCATTACCTCTTGGCCAGATGATCTCCCAACTGACCCCCTTCCTCCAGCTCCTGCACCTCCCACCCTGGCCCCCTCTGCCCCCCTTGCTGATGTCTAGTTAATCTTGCCGATAAGATTCAGGGGAGTGGGATGGTGGGAGGCTTGGAGTCAGGTGGCCAGGGTTCTGGCCTGGGTTCAGTCACTGAGTTCCTGGGTGTGGTGGACACCTGCTTCTGTTCCCCCCTTTCTTGGATCAGCACTCTGATTTTTCTTTGGGGTGTCACATGGGGCTGACACTGCTCCCCCCACCTTACCTCCACTCTAATGGGAAGCATATTATACCTAGGCTTGGCCACTGAGGGTTCTGCAGACCTCTGGCCCAATGATTGGTTCACAGGGGAGGTGGCGTGTGTCCCAAGCTGAGCCAGCCATTGTTTGAGGCCTTGATCCAACTGTACCTGAAGTTCACCCTTCAACATCCTGGTTATGTGAGTCAAGTCCCCTCCTCCTTCTTCCTCTTCCTCTTCCTCTTCCTCCTCCTTCTCTGCTTCTTCTTCTTTTTCCTCTTCTTTTTTTAAGAAGTCCATCTGAATTGGGTGCTTGTTACTTGTAAACAAAAGAGTTGTGACTGACACGCAGTATGACCTTGAATAAATCCTTTCTTTTTGGTAGCCTCAGTTGCCCCACCTGGAAATGAAAGAGTTGGATTCGCTGGAAGAGGTTCCCTCAGCCTGGGAGGTTCAAGTCCCCCATCTGGGTTGTGGAAACCCGCACATTGGAAGGGTCAGAGATGGATGGGCTGGCTCATGTGGAGACTGTCGCTGTGCAGCTTTGCCCAGGGAAACCTCAGTGGGCGTGCTCTCCCCAGACCTCCAAAAGGCTGCCCCGGAGCAAAGACATTGGCAGAGCAGGCCCCCTGGGGGAAGACCCAGTGGCTCACTGTGTTCCCTAGTGTGGAGCATTGTGACCAGCAGTGAGATGCGCTGACCCTGCTTTGTGTCTCTCAATGGCTCCCAAGTACCTTCAGGGTTAAGTCCACTCCCCTTAGATGGGCAGAAGGCCAGCCTCCACATAGGGCTTAATAAATATTAAATGAATGGATAAATGAACAAATGCCCTTCATGATCAGGCTCTTGCCCAACTCCCCAGCCCTAGACTCAGACCCTCCACCTTCTACCCTGCACACTTGACTCCCCACCCGCTTGAACACCGTGTTCTCTTATGCCTCAGTCTCATCTGTGTGGTTCCTCTGCCAGCATCTCTTCCTGCCCTGCCCCCGCCCCACCATCCCCCCTCCACAGGCAAACTTGCACTTTTCCTTCCATACACAGCTCATTCACTGACCCAGCAAGAGTTTCTGGAGCCCCTACTATGTTCTGGGCACTCTTCTGGGTGCTGGCATTGACCCAAACAGTGAAGTCCCAGTTAACATGGAGCTTAATTATTGTGAGGGGCACAGCAAACACAGAGGAGGCCAGTGGGTGATAAATGCTATGGAACAAGGGTGGAGATGCGGTGCTGCTGGGGGCACGGTTGTTTTCTTGTTAATAGGGGCTGGTCAGGGAAGATTTCTTGGATCCAGTGACATTCAAGCTGAGACCCATAGGAGGGAGGGACTGACCTGCGAGAAGGGTGGTCCAGGAGGAGGGAACAGCAGACCCCGAGTGGGGAGGAGACCCCTGTACTGGAGTGTGGGGGGGCGGGCAGGGGCGGGGGTCAGAGGGTAACAGCGGAAGGCGGGGAGGGCAGCTGTGCAGGGCCACGTAGGCCCTCACTGGCCTTTTATCCTGAGCGAGAAGGGAGCCACAGCCACGGCAGGGTTTTGAAGGGGAAGGGGCAAAGCAGACAGACCGGTTTGGAGGCTCTGGCAAAAACCCAGGGTGATGGCCTTGGGAGCGGCAGGAGTGGTCTGATTCTGCATCTGTTTTGAGGGTGAGAGGGGCAGGATCATCCCACGTGAGGGGGTGAGGGTGAGCAAGGGGGTGCTCGTGCAGGAGCTGGCAGGCTGCGGCCAGCGGCTAGGGGCAGCGCGGCCTGGGGCGGGCGTCCGGCCCGCTGACTCTGAAATGCCCATTGCTCAGCCTCGAGGGCTCCTGGAAGTGAGGGTGGATGTGAGAACCTGGAGGTCTGGGGACCGGTTGGGGCCAGAGATATAAGTTTGGGTGTCATCCACAGAAAGGTGCTTAAAAGCAGGGGCTGCGTGAGGGAGTGAGGGTGAAGGAGACCACCTCCCATCTTTGGACGAGCCCCCCGAAGCAGGAGGAAGACTGACCGAGGTGCCCAGAAGTAAGAGCAGACAGCGTGTTGTCCAGACTGTGTCCAGGCTGCTGGCCGGTCACTTAAAATGGGGCTGGGGCTTGGCCGTTGGGCCCAGTAACTGGCAGTCGTTGGTGACCTTGACAAGAGAGGTGGGGACCAGCAGGCTCCAGAGGGAAAGGACGGAGGACTGGAGACAGTGCCAGAGAAAGGTGGGGGGCCAGGGGTCAGGGGTCAGGGGTCAGGGAATGTATCTTTGAGCAAAGCCTGAGTGAAAAGCGGGGACAAAGGATAGGGACATGGTGGAGGAAAGTTCCACAGGCAGAGGGAACTGCTGGGGCCAAGTCCCCAGGGGGGAGGGCCCCAGTGGATTTGGATAAGAGGAGGGTGCCGAGGGGGAAGCAGCAGCAGGCATGACTTCATGGGGCTGGGGAGCAGCTGGCATTTAGTCTGGAGGGTGATGAGAAGCTACAAGAGGACCTTGAGAGTTTTATTTGTTTATTTAAAAAAACTGCCCTCTGGCTCCCAAATGGGGAACTTTAGGAGGCTTTGATTTGGAGCAGCCCCGCTGAGTCGCTTGCTGCTCTCCCCTTATCTAGGGCCCTCCCCTGCCCGCCCGCGGGTCTTGGCCTCTGTCCCCGCTGCCTCTGATCTGAGGCAGGCTGCTTGCGTGGGCCCCCCTGGGCCACCCGGGTCGCGGAAGTTGGGGGACAGCAGGCGTGTCCTGAGCAGAGCCGGGCCTCTCTGGCCATGTGAGGGCCCTTTGTCCCGGGTCGGCAGTACAGTTTGATCGGACCTTAGTGGGGCCAGAACTGGCCTCTGATACCCGCCAGACAAAGGGCCTCTTTGAGAGGCCAGGAAGTGAAGAGCTGGGATTTATCCACCCAGGGATTCGAGGGACCAGCGGGGGGCCAAAGAGCTGGGAGCCTGAGGCTCAGGCAGACCTTTTACTGTCACGTCATCAAAACTGTTATTACTGGTTTGAAGGTGATTTCTCCCTCCCCTCTGAGCCACCCCCAACCCTGCTGCCTACCTCATCCCCTCCAAGGGACCTGTCTGGGGTCTCACCACCCAAGAGAGTGGCTGAGGTGAGGGTCAAAGCAGGGTGGCTCTAACTCTGTGTGGGACACAACCCCTCCAAGCACTTTCCAGGTATCAGCTCAGTTAATTCTCACCATGACTCTATGAAGGGGAGACCGGTATTACCCCCATTTTACAGATGAACAAATGGAGGCATGACGGGGTTAAGAAACTGGCCCAAGATCACCTGTAAGGGGTGGGGCTGGGGTTTGGTCCCAGACAGCGTCTGACTTGCTGGGGTCATACAAGATCACGACTCTCAACACCTGAATTTTATAGAAGGCCTGAGAGGGGGAGGGGTGTCCAGGGCACAGAGCCAGTTATGGGAAGGCTGGGACCAGAGCCCAGGGCTATGCCACCGAGTGCTGAGGCCTGGATTTGCATCCCAGCCCCTCAAAATTACTTGTGTGACCCTGGGCAAGTCCCTTACTTTTTCTGAGGCTTTTCCCCTCAACCCTTGGGGACAATAACCCCCTCTCACAGGATTGCTGTGCTGACTAAATGAGGTGAGGGCCGCGTGTGCTCAGCAGTGTCTGGTGTGGGGCGTGGCCTCCCGGTGGTGAGTTCCTTTCTTTCCCCTTCCCCACTCTCAGGTGCCAGCGCTGACCACAGCTTAGGGGGTGACATGTTCCATGGCATTCACACCTCAATAGTGGGCTCTAAATCCACGGCTTTTCAGCAAGGTGCTGGTCCGAATCACCAGGGAACTGTACAAAGATCCATGCCATGAGTCCCACCCTAGAGATTCTGACCCAAGCTCCTTCCAGCCTTTAGATCCAAAGGAGTGAACCCCTAATAGTGGAATGCCCGACTCTGAAGAGTGATATAGGAGAGACTTGGAAGGCTGGAGTTGGGTGTGTGTGTGTGTGTGTGTGGGGCTTCCCATATCCCCAGTGTGTTCAGCCAGCCCTGACTGAGTAGCAACCCCCTTGCCTAGTGGGCCAGCTAATTGAGTCTGCTAAGCTTTGCCTTTAATTGAAGAGGGGAGTCAATAGTCTGGGGGTTCATGGAGCTACTGATCTGTCAGGAGCTGATGTTCAATTTTCCCTGATCAAACCTCATTTCCAAATGTCCTTTCTTGAGGGGAGAGGATCTGTTTCTCTTCACTGCCCTTTGCTCCTTTCCTAATAACAGCTGGCCTTTGTGTATGTGTGCTCTGTCCTGGGCTGAGGGCACTCAGTGTCCTATTTAACCCTTCCAACAACCCTATGCAGTAGGTACACTTATGCCCATTTAATAGATGAGGAAATGGTGGCTCTTAGACCACAAAACAACTTGCTCAAGGTTATACAGCTGCTAATCTATAGGCTAATTTTTTTCTTTTTATCTTCTCAAAGAATCAGCTTTTAGTTTTATTGATTTTTGCTATTGTTTTCTTTGTTTCTATTTCATTTATTTCTGCTCTGATCTTTATGATTTCTTCCTTTCTGCTAACTTTGGGTTTTGTTTGTTCTTCTTCCTCTTGTTCCTTTAGGTGTAAGGTTAGATTGTTTATTTGAGATTTTTCTTGTTTCTTGAGGTAGGCTTGTATAGCTATAAACTTCCTTCTTAGAACTGCTTTTCCTGCATCCCACAGGTTTTGGATCGTCGTGTTTTCATTGTCATTTGTCTCTAGGTATTTTTTGATTTCCTCTTTGACTTCTTCAGTGATCTCTTGGTTATTTAGTAATGTATTGTTTAGCCTCCATGTGTTTGTGTTTTCTACATTTTTTTCCCTGTAATTCATTTCTAATTTCATAACGTTGTGGTCAGAAAAGATGCTTGATATGATTTCAATTTTCTTAAATTTACTGAGGCTTGATTTGTGACCGAAGGTGTGATCTATCCTGGAGAATGTTCCGTGAGCACTTGAGAAGAGAATGTAATCTGCTGTTTTTGGATGGAAAGTCCTATAAATATCAGTTAAATCTATCTGGTCTATTTTGTCATTTAAAGCTTCTGTTTCCTTATTTATTTTCATTTTGGATGATCTGTCCATTGGTGTAAGTGAGGTGTTGAAGTCCCCCACTATTATTATTATTATTATTATTATTTTTGGTACGCAGGCCTCTCACTGTTGCGGCCTCTCCCGTTGCGGAGCACAGGCTCTGGACGCACAGGCTCAGCGGCCATGGCTCATGGGCCCAGCTGCTCCATGGCATGTGGGATCTTCCTGGACCAGGACTTGAACCCGTGTCCCCTGCATCGGCAGGTGGACTCTCAACCACTGCGCCACCAGGGAAGCCTCCGAACTATTATTGTGTTACTGTCGATTTCCTCTTTTATAGCTGTTAGCAGTTGCCTTATGTATTGAGGTGCTCCTATGTTGGGTGCATATATATTTATAATTGTTATATCTTCTTCTGGGATTGATCCCCTGATCATTATGTAGTGTCCTTCCTTGTCTCTTGTAACATTCTTTATTTTAAAATCTATTTTATCTGATATCAGTATTGCTACTCCAGCTTTCTTTTGATTTCCATTTGCATGGAATATCTTTTTCCATCCCCTCATTTTCAGTCTGAATGTGTCCCTAGGTCTGAAGTGGGTCTCTTGTAGACAGCATATAGATGGGTCTTGTTTTTGTATCCATTCAGCAAGCCTGTGTCTTTTGGTTGGAGCATTTAATCCATTCATGTTTAGGGTAATTATCGATATGTATGTTCCTATGACCATTTTCTTAATTGTTTTGGGTTTGTTTTTATAGGTCCTTTTCTTCTCTTGTGTTCCCCACTTAGAGAAGTTCCTTTAGCATTTGTTGTAGAGCTGGTTTGGTGGTGCTGAATTATCTTAGCTTTTGCTTGTCTGTAAAGCTTTGATTTCTCCATCGCATCTGAATGAGATCCTTGCCGGATAGAATAATCTTGGTTGTATGTTCTTCCCTTTCATCACTTTAAGTATATCATGCCACTGCCTTCTGGCTTGTAGAGTTTCTGCTGAGAAATCAGCTGTTAACCTTATGGGAGTTCCATTGTATGTTATTTGTCGTTTTTCACTTGCTGCTTTTTTTTTTTTAATTAATTTATTTTATTTATTTATGTTTGGCTGTGCTGGGTCTTCATTGCTGCGCGCGGGCTTCCTCCAGTTGCTGCAAGTGGGGACCACTCTTCATAGCAGAGCATGGGCCTCTCACTGCGGTGGCCTCTCGTTGCGGAGCAGGGCTCTAGGCATGCGGGCCTCAGTAGCTGTGGCTCGCGGGCCCAGTTGCTCTGCAGCACATGAGATGCCCCCAGACCAGGGCTCGAACCCGTGGCCCCCTCATTGGCAAGCGGATTCCAAACCACTGCGCCACCAAGGAAGCCCCTCACTTGCTGCTTTTAATAATTTTTCTTTGTCTTTAATTTTTGTCAATTTGATTACTATGTGTCTCGGCGTGTTTCTGCTTGGGTTTATCCTGTATGGGACTCTCTGCATTTCCTGGACTTGGGTGGCTATTTCCTTTCCCATGTTAGGGAAGTTTTCGACTATAATCTCTTCAAATATTTTATCTGGTCCTTTCCCTCACTCTTCTCCTTCTGGGACCCCTATAATGCGAATGTTGTTGCGTTTAATGTTGTCCCAGAGGTCTCTTAGGCTGTCTTCATTTCTTTTCATTCTTTTTTTTTTATTCTGTTCTGCAGCAGTGAATTCCACCATTCTGCCTTCCAGGTCACTTATCCGTTCTTCTGCTTCAGTTATTCTGCTATTGATTCCTTCTAGTGTTGTTTTCATTTCAGTTATTGTATTGTTCATCTCTGTTTGTTTGTTCTTTAATTCTTCTAGGTCTTTGTTAAACATTTCTTGCATCTTCTTGATCTTTGCCTCCATTCTTTTTCCAAGGTCCTGGATCATCTTCACTATCATTATTCTGAATTCTTTTTCTGAAAGGTTGCCTATCTCTGCTTCATTTAGTTGTTTTTCTGGGGTTTTATCTTGTTCCTTCATCTGGTACATAGCCCTCTGCCTTTTCATCTTGTCTATCTTTCTGTGAATGTGTCTATAGGCTAATATTTTAAGACTTTGGTCTTAACACTTACTCATTGCTGCTCTGTATCTGATGGAAATGAAAACCCAGGTAGGCTGCGGCCAACAGAAAACTTAGTTACCAGTGCTGAAATAACTAGGGGTTTAGCATTCTCACATGATGAGAAATCTAGGGCTGGTACAGCAGCAGCTCAGTGACAGTGTCAGAGAACAGGCTCTACTCTGTTGTCCCTAACTTGTGATTTTTTGCCCTCATAGTTCCAAAGTGGCTGCCACACTTCCAGCACTCACATTTGCATTCCAGGCAGAAAGGCAGTGGAATGGCCAAAGATCTCTAATTTGGAAGACTTTGTCTTTTTACTTCGGAAGTGAAGCCCTTCCTAGCAGACTTCCACCTACTTCTCCCTGGCCAGAATGTGTCCCTGGCTACCCTTGGCTGAAAGGTAGTTTGAAAAAATGAGACATTAGCCTTCCAGACTCTAGAGCTGCAGAAAGCAATGAAGGAGGTGGCTGGGAAAGGTGATGTGGGGCCAACTCGTGTTCTTGCCTGGCCTTCTATTGTGGTCTCTCCAAGCAGGTCTCTTCACCTGTTCAATGTCCCCCCATAGAAGCTGGATTCCAGCCTGGGGAGTTGAGGGACTTTTTAGGTGCTTCTGCTGTCCAAGGTCTGGGCAGTGATAGGAAGCCTGGAGAGCTTGACTATCAGGACAGTTTGTTTTCTGGGCCTCATTTCCTTATCTGTAAAATGTGACCTGCCTGGTGGGGTGGCCGCAGGACTACAGGAGACAGCGGGCACCAGGAGTCTGGCCATAGTGGCAGAGCCACGGAAGGCAGGGTATGGCATTCAAAGAGCCTGGCTGAGCCACTCACCATCCTCGTACAGGCTGCAGCTCCCCCAGCTGGAAAATGGGAATGAACTCATTTTATCTATGCTGTAGGGTTGTTCTGAGGGTTACATGAACTTATGCACCAAAGTGCTTCAGTGACTGTTTCTGACCGTTTCTTTGGGACAGGTTCCTAGAGGGGTGAGACCTTTTTCGAAGTTCTCGTTCCACAGGGAGGAGGTGCTGTTTCCAGCAGGAATTTGAGGAGGGAAATGAGGTCAAGAGCTGGTGGAGGGGTTGGAGGCCATGCAGAGACTGGGGGGACTCCCTGACACCTCTGGTGTCAGGTCCTGCTGCCTCCAAAGAGGGCCCAGGGGACCCATCAGATGGTCTGCCCTCTGTGGGCCTGTAATGGGCTGACCCCAGTGTCCTCCCCACCACAGCCCCAATCAACAGCTCTCTGCTGGGCTTTGAGCCAGCTACTGCAGTGGCCTGGTCTGCCTGGCCAGTCACAGCCCTGTCCCAAAATAAGCCCCTTGGAGGAGCAGAGGTGGCTCACTGGGACCCCCCCACCCCCAATAGGTTCCTGACCTGCTTAGGAGGGAAGCAGACAAGCTTTACCTCTCTGTGCCTCTGCATCCTGGGAAAACTGAGGATGGTGGGGGATGTGGTAGCCCCCACCCCACAGTTCCATTTTGTCTTGGTTCCTGGCCTCTGTCTGGGCCAGACTCTCCAGGGTCTTGGAGAGAAGGAGTAGGTGTATGTGTTGGGGGCTGACAGTTGTGGGGTTCCAGTCCTGTTCTGCCCTGCCCTGTCCTGTGACCATGGCCGGTGCCTTCTACTCTCTGGGTTCCTCGCCTCTGTAAAAAGATCCTCTTCTAAGCCTCTTCCAACTTGGACATCTCCGTGACTGTGAATTCATGACTCAGTGTGTCCCCTGCCCAGGGGCAGCTTGCAACAGACCTTGGAGCCTCCTGCCCAAGAAGGGGCCCCAGGACAGTCCTCCCTCCCTCAGTCCAGAGCGGGACACAAGCTGGGTTTGTGGGTGCAGTGCGCCCCCTGGTGGCTGCTCTGGAACACTGCTCGTCCAGGCCCCAGTCCCCAAGGCCTCTGTGCTGGGTGAGGGCTGGCAGGGCCCAGCTGTAGGAGAAGTAGTTTTCTCTCCTTTTAAGGGAGATGGGTGGAGATGGGGTTGCTATAGTTCCTGGGAAGCTTTTTGACCCCAAAATGTAATCCTGCCACCAGCATCCCCATCTCAGAGAAACCAGCCTCCTGGCTGGGATTTTTCCCTCTTGTTTCTGGGGAGTTGGTGTGGGTCCTTTGTGAACTGAGTGGATCATCCCCATGTTGCAGATGAGGAGACTGAGTCTCACGGACCTCAGAGATTAGGTTCATGGTCTCAGCCTCACCCTGCTAAATGTTTGTGTCTCCTCCAAATTCATATGTTGAAAGCCTGCCCCCTGCCCTGGGACACCCTGTGGTTACTCTGGCCTCCCAGGCTGGACTCACATGGTTCCCTCTGCTTGGACACTGTCCCCTTCCTCAGAGGAATGTTCATCCTTCAGATGTCATATCAAGTGCTATTTTATTTATGTTTATTATTTTGGGGGGTAAAATATGCCTATCATACAATTTACCTTTTTAACCATGTTTAAGTGTATGGTTCAGTGGCATTAAATACATTCACACTGTTATGCAACCGTCACCAACATCCAGCTCTGGAACTTTTCCATCTTCCCAAACTCAAACTCTGTACCTATAAAACTACAACTCCCCATTCCCTCCTCTCCCCAGCCCTTGGCAACCACTATTTTACTTTCTGTCTCTATGAATTTGACTATTTGAGGTAACTTATATAAGCAGAATCATACAATATTTGTCTTATTTCACTTAGCATAATGTCTTCAAGGTTAATCCATGTTGTAGCATATGACAGAATTTCCTTCCTTTTAAAAGCTGAATAATATTCCATTGTGTGTATATACTATGCTTTGTTCATCTATTCATCCGTTGATGGACAATTGGGTTGCTTCTACCTTTTGGCTATTGTGAATAATGCAGCTATGAACATAGGTATACGAGTATTTATTTGAGTCCCTACTTTCAGTTCTTTTGGGTATATACTCAGAAGTGGAATTGCTGGATCATATGGTAATTCCAAGTTTGATTTTTTGAGGAATTTCCGTATCATTTTCTACAGTGGCTGCACCATTTTACGTTTCTATCAGCAATGCACAAAGGTTCTAATTTCTCCATATCCTTGCCAACACTTGTTCTTAAAAAAATTTTTTTTTAATACTAGTTATCCTAATGGGTGTGAAGTGGTATCTCATTGTGGTGTTGATTTGCATTTTCCTAATGATTAGTGATGCTAAGCCTCTTTTCATGTACTTATTGCTCTTTTACTTTTTAAAACTATTTTCCGCAGATCAGAAAGCGTGACCATCATCTGAGAACTAGTTAGAAATGTAAATTCTCAGACCCCATGAAGGATAGACTGAATTGGAAACTCTGCACCTGGGCCCCAGGAATCTGGGTTTTATTCAGCACTAGGTAATTCTGATGTACACTCAAGTGTAAAAACCACTGGTCTGGGCACTGTGCCAGGCACTTTGCAGTATTGTTTCATTTATTACACTGTTATTATTCCCATTTGGCATATGAGAAAACCAAAGCTCAGAGAGGTGAAGTCCCTTGCCTAAAGTCACACAGAGTACATGCTCCAAACTCCTAAGCTGTCTGTGAGGTGCATTCCATGGGATTTACCAGGAGCCTGGGCTGGGGCTCCCTGGCTGGCCAGCAGGGGGAGTCCTTTACCCAGGGCCCAGAGTCTAGGCTTGGAGAGACTGGGGAGGCTGAGCCCTTGGAAGCTGGGCAGGACCCTAAGGTCTCACTCCTACCCGCTTCAGTCCTCACCACTTACCCTACCCTCATCTCTCCCACTTGGACTCTCAACTTCTGACTGCAAAGAACGCTGGGACAGGGACTCAGGGCAACTTGGCTGAAGTTTGAGAGGTCTCATTAACAAGCTGTGTGACCTTGGGTATGTTACTGAACCATCCTGAGCCTCAGTTTCCCCATCTCTAAAATGGAGGTTACCATCCTGCCTTGGTGATCCATTGAGAACATGAAGGGCCCTTCAGGTCTGAGGCGTTTTGGCTTCCTGGAGGGTTGAGATGACTGATGTTCTTTGTGGGGAATGGAAAAATGAACATTTACTGGGTGCTAAGTATGTGCCTGGCACTCTCAATGTGACATGAGTTTATGCCAACATAGTGAAGTAAGGAATATTATACCCATTTTACAGATGAGGAAACTGGGCTCAGAGAAGAGACATGAGTTGCCTAAGGTTCCCATGGCCAGAAAATGGCAGAGCTGGAGTTCCAACTCAGGTTCTCTCTTCTTCCAGGCAGCCGTCCAAACAGAGGGCTAATGTCTACTCCAAGGAGGGATGGGGAGACAAGGAGGCCAAGTTGTATCCATCCCTCCCTCTTTCCTTGGACTCTGGGACTAGGCCACCTGCCTTTGATTCCACCACCTACTAGCTGTGCTCCCCATGGGCAGATCACTCCTGCTCTGGGCTAAATGTTTGTGTCTCCCCCAAACTCATATGTGGAAACCTAACCCCTAAGATGATGGTGTTAGAAGGTGGGGACTTTGGGAGGTGACTAGGCCATGAGGATGGAGCCCTCCTAAGTGAGATTAGTGACCTTGTTAAAGGGACCCCCAAGAGTCCCCTCACCCCTTACACGTGTGAGGACATGAGGAAGACGGCTGTTTGTGAACCAAGAAATGGGCCCTCACCAGACACTGAATCTGCTGGTGTCTTAATCTTGGACTTCCCAGCCTCCAGAACTGTGAGAAATAATTTTCCATTGTTTGTAAACCACCATTGTTTGTAGTCTATGGTCTTTTGTTAGAGCAGTCTGAACAGACTAAGACACTCTTCATCCTGAGCCTCAGTTTGCTTGTTTGTACAGTAGAAATAATAAACCGTGGATTATTCAGGATTTTAACTGGCTCACAGTATGGGAAGTGCAGGAATGGAAATATTGGGGTGACCTTCTCTGTCAGCCAGTCACTCTGTCAGTCTCCGTGTGACTCTTGGTTTCTCAGTCTGCCTCTACATCTCTCTTGGCTCTGCTTGGCTCTTGTCTGCTGGCCTCACTTTCTCCTACTGCACACGGGCTTCCTTGATGTGGTGAGTGAGGACAGGAGGACAGGGCCATGGGCAGCATTGGGCTATGTCTTTCCAGCTCAGCCACACCAGGGAAACAGAGAGCATCTCTACCAACATCCAAATATAAAATACCAGGGCAAGAGTCTGATTGGCTGAGCTTGTCTATTCCTGGGCCAATCGCTGTGGCCAGTTGGAGATGAGATGCTCCTATTGGCCAGATCTAGGTCACATGTCCACCTTTCTGGTTGGGGGGAGAGGTGCTGTGATAAGCAGTCTCACTAGAACCACTTGGAGTGGGACTAAGGTGATCAGCCACAGCTAACTCATCACGCTTACCACGTGCCAGCACTGTTCTAAGAAGCACCTTAAATGCGCTAATTCATTTCACTCTCGGAACAATGATCCCATTTTGCAGGAAAGGAACTGAGGCAGAGAGGCACACAGCTGGTGAGTAGTGCGGCTGGGATTTGAACTTCATCTGGTTCCAGAGCTCCTGCTCGTGCTTCACCTAAATGGTTGCAGAGTTACCAGGAGCAGAGGGGAGGGCTGGTTGGCAGACAAAAGCTGCCCATTTCCCTTCTACCACCCATGGGATCTTTTGATGACACGGAAGGCACTCAAACCTGGGCTTGGCACACAGTGGGCTTTTGGGGATGGAAGTTCCCTTCCCTTTCCTTGGGAAGTCAGGGCACCAGCTTCTTCCCAAGGGAACTGGGTTGGTGTGCCCAGTTGAAAGGGCTCTATGGTTGTAATCCAGCCTGAGCAGCTCAGGAGGACCACTGCTCCCTCCCCTGATGGGAACACTGGAGGAAGCCATTCGGGCCGTCCTATTGCAGCCCCCACTGCCCCCCGCAGAGGTCCTTCTCTCAGTGCAGACGGCCTGGGTGAGGGCCTGGGGTTGGGGTCGGGTCTGGGTTTGGGGTCAGGTCTGGAGTCTGAGGGCGTCTTGCTGCTGGGGCATCGTGCCTCCTCCTGGGTGTCATGCTCCTTCTCTCTGTGTTATCCTTGGAGCCCATGGGTCATGGGCTCACCAGGGGCTGGGGTGGGCCTCCGCTGGGTACACAAACACCAGTCGGCCATCCAGTGACCAATGAACAAGGGGAGCCCTCAGCAGAACTCGATAAGGTTTCCAAAAACAAGACTGGGCCTCCTGGAATGTGTTCCTCCCTCCTGCTGGCGGCTGCTAATTTATGCTAATCAGATGCATGAAAACCCCAAGTCCCCAGCGGGTCCAGGGGGACAGGGAGGATCCAACTGGCTGAGCAGGGGATGAAGTGGACCTGTGTTTCCCTGGCTGCCTGGTCCCTTACCTGGGCCCCCCGAGCGGCCCTGGTTCTCCTTAACCCCTGCCCTGCTGAGCCAGAGGGGCCCCGTCTTGTCCTGGGAGGGGAGGCAGTGTCCCTGGGGAAGGTCAGGGGAATGGGGCTTCCAGACACGTAAGCTGTGTGCCTGGGGAAAGGCCAGGTCCCTGACAGGCATTATCTCATTGACTCCTCTCCCGATGCCCCCATAGGAGTCACAGTGGCCTTGAGGATACAGAGGCCAGGAGGGGTTTAGAGACTTGCCTGGAAATGGGAGCAGTTGGTGACAACTCTGGTGTCAGGCAACCAGGGGCTGAGCTCCTGGATTGGCCACTTAACAGTGTACGACCTTGAGCAAGCTGTGTAACTTTTGCGCCTCAGTCCCCTCATCTTCAAAATGGGGATGATACCAGTGCTTCCTTCAGGGGTGTGGAGGGATCAAATGAGAGGCTGCACAGGTGGGTGGGCACTCAGCTGCTTCATCCATGACCATCAGCAAACCCTGGAGTGGAGCTGGGGGCAGCTCCAGTGTCCGACTCTGGAACCTGGGCTCTTGCAGAGGCCCCAGGCTCCTTCCTCGATGAAGATTCTGAGGACAAGGACATTCCCAAGGCCGAGACCCTTTCCATCCAAGGCTCCTACCTCGTGCTGTATGCCCGAGGGCAGGGGTGTCCCTGGAGCTCTCTCTTGGCTCCTCCAGGCCCTCGGTGGGCAGCCCTGGGTCGTGGGAAGGGCACAGGATTCAGGATCAGGGGTGTGGTCTCTAGCCCAGGTCCGCCTCTTTCCATCTGGGTGGTCGGATCGTGGCCTCTGGCCGTGGATGAGCTCTGAGTGTGCAGGCCATGGTCATCCCGCCTCTTTACCTTTGCCTGTGCTGCTTCTACCACCAGAAGTGCCTCTCTCACTCCCCTCCTCTCTCCTAGGCACAGACTGCATCTGCAAGGCCCCCTCGAGGCCCATCTCTTTTCTCAAGATCCCTGGCTGAGATTCCACGTCCTTGACCTGCTGCTGCCGCCCTCATTCTCCTCACCTATCCCCCTGCTCCTCCACTGCTCACTCAGTTGCTCCCTTCGGTGTTAATTTGCACCCAGCACTGTACCCAACACCTACAAGGAACGGACAAAGCACACTTCCGCTCTTACGGTTTTAGTTTTCTTTCTCTGACCTCAGTTTCCCATCTGTCCAATGCTGGAAGGGGTGGCACCCTGAGCGTCTGAGGGCTTGGCAGTTGGGTCATCCTTCTCTGGCTATACCACAACCCCTGGCAATGTGAGGGAGCCCAGAGACAGGGGGATGGCTTCCTTGGGCTTCCAGAACCATCAGGGCCACAGTGATCAGGTGATTCTGGGTGGTCTATCTGGGGGCCTGGACTTTGCAGCTATGAAAAATTATTTTAAGTTTTCCATGGAGGGAAAATCCCAGCCCCGGCCACGTGAGTTATTTTGGGACACCCTGGCTGGTGTTCTCTGCTCTTGTCCAAATAAACTGGCCACAACCAGTGAGGCCTGGAAGACCCCACCCTCTCTTGTTTACGGCCCTGCTAGCCTTCGTGACTGGTCAGTGGCCGGAATCGGCATATACTCTGGATTCTCTTGGCCCAGGCTGGGTGGAGTGGGCACAGGATCCTAAAATATCCTGACCTCTTAATGGCAATGTGGTCTCTGGGCCGAGCAAGGGCAGCCAGAAATGAAGAAAAAGAAAAAGAAAACAAACATAAACAATCCCAGTGTCACCCCTCTGTGAGGCTTCCCGAGTGTGACGGGGCATGCGATACAGCCTGACACCAGGAAGAAAACCATTTTCCTGTCAGCTGATCACAAAAACATATGCAGCCCACAGGATGGGGCAAAACAACTGTGTACTTTTTCCACTGGTGCTTTCAGCCCTTACAGAGTTGGCTACGGTTGACTGTGCAGGTGTCCAGGGGTCTGTCTTCCTCTTTCCCATCCACCTTGTCCCCTCACCTAGGGGCTTGTACCCTGCTGCTAGCTCTCTATGGGGTCCTGCCCAGAGACTGGTGTTCCCATCTCGCCTGGGAGGGCCAGAGAAGGCCTTGCTGTCCTCCACTGAGCAGGCCTGGGTCTTTGCAAACCTTCTAGCACAGCATCCTCAAGACAAGGCTTTCTCAGGGGTGGGCCGTCATATCAGACAGCTTTGGTGACTAACAGGGCTAAAAAAATCCCTTGACTCCGCCACCAGCAGTGAGACAGGGAGGGGACAAGCTCCGAGGCAGGGCCTGACCTCCTTGTCTTTCTGTGAGGGCAACAGCAGCTTCAGCAGCAACCACTTACTGAGCATCTACTGTGTGGCAGTCACGGTGACAAGCACTCTGAACAAGCTCACTTAATGCCCATGGCAACCCTGTGCAGGAGAGTCTATTCAGAGACACGCTAGCAAACAGGCTCTCTGAAAAACAAAACAAATTACAGTTCATACCGACTGGTAGTACCTGCCAATTTCCATGGTGTAAATGCTTCCACCATGGCTGATAGGGTCGCTGACCGCAGAGTTAGGAACACGTGTGCACAGTCAGCCACACAAGCCGGTAGGAGCCTGCCCCAAGCGTGCCCCTGGTCTATTCTTGTTTAACACACTGTAGTTAGCAAGCGCAATTTGCATACTCAGGTGTGAGGAGAGCAGCTTGCTTTCTATTGATAAATTCTGAACTGACCTTAATTTCTATGGGATGCCTTCACTGCATTAAGTTATGGAAACATCAGTCATTCCTGGTCCCCCTGGCCCCTGCCCCAGGGTTGTTGGAGGTCTGAGGGTCTAGGTAGCACTGGGACGCTGTTGGGAGGAGCACATCAGACCCTAGCGTTGTTATCTGCTGGCTTGTCCCTGTTCTTGTCTAGTCCTTGTCCTCCCTCATTTCTCATCACCATGTCCCTTTGGAGCCACCAGCTCCCTGGGGCCATGTGGATGCCATGCCTGTGCCTCAGTGGGTACAGGGGAGGATGTTCATTGCACCTGTCCCTCTGAGGGGAGAGCTCTCTGCTCACCGGCCATGGGGTGGGGCTCTGGCTGCCCTGTCCGCCCCCAGGAAAGGCCATGTCCCTAGCTCCTGTGCCAGGCGGGAACTCCGATCTCACCACATCCCAGCTCTCTCCCTTGGGTTTCCAGAGCATCCAGAGAACTCCCACTCCAGTGGGGGCTCAGGGACCCCCAGCCTCTCAGCTCCCCCCACTGCTTCTTGCGTCTGTTCCCCCACAGCCCCCAAATCTACCTGGTCTCAAGAGTGGATGTCTCCAGTTCATCAGCTGGGCTTCCACATTTTCTACACTATGGCAGAGTCTGGACTTTTTTTTTTTTTTTTTGCGGTACGCGGGCCTCTCACTGTTGTGGCCTCTCCCATTGCAGAGCACAGGCTCCAGACGCGCAGGCTCAGCGGCCATGGCTCACGGTCCCAGCTGCTCCGCGGCATGTGGGATCTTCCTGGACCGGGGCACGAACCCGTGTCCCCTGCGTCCACAGGCGGACTCTCAACCACTGCGCCACCAGGGAAGCCCGAGTCTGGATTTTTGAAACTCAAAAGCCAGTGAATTTGACTCTTTGTTATCTGCACTCTTCTGTGTTATCCCTGAGGACAGCAGTGTGCCAGGCTGCCCCAAGGTGGGCACTGGAGAGCAGGGGGGCAGGAGGGGGACAGGACACAGAAAATTCTAGGGAAGGAGGCACTGGTGGATATTTCAACATGTTATCCTACCACATGCTGATAAGGAAACAAATGCAGAAAGGTTCAGTGACCTGCCCCAGGTCATCCAGCGGGTCAGGGACCGAACCCACTGAAGCCAAGTCCCCGCGACTCCCAGCCCCACAGAAAGTCGTGGGTGAGTGAGGCAGAGCGTGGACTGAACTCAGGGCTCTGGTCTCTGTCTGGTGTTGGCCCCATGGGACCAGGTGCTGCCCAGAATCCTGGGAGGCCTCAGAAGGCCTGAGGGAGGGAGAGAGAAACACAAGAAGAAGGGAGCTGCTAGTGCCTGCTGCCCCACTCGCTGTGTGACCTCAGGCAGGGCTGTGCCCTCTCTGGACATCCATTTCTCATTTCATTTGCTGGAAGTGCTACGAAGGAGGTAGAGGCGCTGGCCTCCTTCGAGGCAGCCCCTTTCTCCTCCTGGCCTCTCCCGGGCATCTTAGCTCGGGACTCAGGGCTGGAGATTCATGAAGTCCTCCTCCCCTCTCTAATTTTCTAACGATCTTGAACATTATAGAAACGTTAAAGGTCAAGTATGAAAAATCATTTCCTCCCCGACCATTTGAGAGTAAGTTGCTGCCATGGTGACCCATCCCCCTGAATATTTTAGTGTCTGTTTCCTACCAACAGGGACCTTATCCCCACAAACACAATTCGACCTGGAAATCAGGACACTGATGTTGACACATCTCAAAGGACATTCTTTTTTTTTTTTTTTTCTTGAGCCCCTTTTCATGTGCCTCTTGGCCATCTGTATGTCTTCTTCGGTGAAATGTCTATTTAGGTCTTCCGCCCATTTTTTCATTGGTTTTTTTTTAAAGAAGATGTTGGGGGTAGGAGTTTATTTATTTATTTATTTATTTTTGCTGTGTTGGGTCTTCGTTTCTGTGCAAGGGCTTTCTCTAGTTGTGGCAAGCGGGGGCCATCTTCATCGCGGTTGGGCGGGCCTCTCACCATTGCAGCCTGTCTTGTTGCAGAGCACAGGCTCCAGAGGCGCAGGCTCAGTAGCTGTGGCTCATGGGCTCAGTTGCTCCGCGGCATGTGGGATCCTTCCAGACCAGGGCTCGAACCCGTGTCCCCTGCATTGGCAGGCAGATTCTCAACCACTGTGCCACCAGGGAAGTCTGGTTGTTTGTTTTTTTGACCTTGAGCTCCATGAGCTGCTTGTATATTTTGGAGATTAATCCTTTGTCTGTAGCTTCGTTTTGCAAATATATTCTCCCATTCTGAGGGTTGTCTTTTCGTCTTGTTTATGGTTTCTTTTGCTGTGCAAAAGTCAAAGGACATTCTTGAGCCCTATAAGAGGTTGCCTGTGGTCCCAGGAATGTCCTCGTGTTGAGTTGTCCTCACGTTGAGTTGTCTCGTCTCTACAGTCGCCTTGGGCCTGGAACAGCTAGTTCTTCATTTCCTCATCTATTCTTCACTTTCTTGGCCTTGATGATGCTGAACATGGCAGGCCAGCTGCTCTGCAGAGTGCGCCTCATTTGGGGTTTGTTTCCTCGTGGTTAGATTCAAGTTGGGCATCTTCAGCCGAGCTATCACAGAAGTGATGCTGGGATTCCCGCTACTTCCTGCAGGTGGCACGCACTTGGGATTTGCCCCGTTACTTATGAAGCCGCTCTGGACCCTCGGCTGGGCTCGGCCTGCAGGCCTCTCCAGAGTCAAGTTACACTTTCCCCTTTGTATCGGAAAAGCATTTTCAGGGTGGTACTTTGAGACAGTGCTAATTGCCCTTACTCATCACACTTCTAATTCATTTGTTCATTTATTCAAGGTGATAAATGACAATTCCTGTTTTATTCAGTGGGTGATAATGTGTGACTATCCTTTTTCTTCCGATGCTCAAGAGGAGCTGGAGGGGGCCCTTCTTGCTGGCTCTTGTGGCTCCAATGACAGCCTCATTGCTCTTTTTTTTTTTTTTAAATGTATGTATGTATTTATTTATTTTTGGCTGTGTTGGGTCTTTGATGCTGCGCCTGGGCTTTCTCTAGTTGTGGCGAGTGGGGGCTACTCTTCATCGTGGGGCGCGGGCTTCTCATTGCAGTGGTTTCTCTTGTTGCGGAGCTTGGGCTCTAGACGCGCAGGCTTCAGTAGTTGTGGCACGTGGGCTCAGTAGTTGTGGCTCGCAGGCTCTAGAGCGCAGGTTCAGCACAGGCTTAGTTGCTCTGCAGTATGTGGGATCTTCCCGGACCAGGGCTTGAACCCATGTCCCCTGCATTGGCAGGTGGATCCTTAACCACTGCGCCACCAGGGAAGTCCCCCTCATTGCTCTTTGAGTTCTTCCTTACTTCCTGGCACAGAAAGCTGTTCAGGGCTTATCTTGTTCTGTCCCTGGCCTGACCCTGGAATCAGCCATTTCTCCAAGGAAGGGCCTCATTTTAAGCTTTCCATGTGATTCCCAAGTGAGGTAGAACAAACAGTTATTGTATCATATGTGTGTGTATGGGTGAGTGTTAGATGTGTGTTGAGAGTATATTTATAAGATATATTAAAAAAAAGAAAAACCCAGACATTTTACTGTGTTTGGGCAAGTTCTTATTTTTAAAAAATACACTAGAAGCTTTAAAAGCTGGGCGGCGGCGTGGGGGTCATGGGATGGTGCTCTGGGCTTCTTGTGGATTCTGCTTTGCCTCCCGGCCTATGAGGTGCACGTCTGGGCCCCTCCTGTCTTGGCCGGCACAGCGGGAGCTCAGAGGGGCACAGGCGAGGCTGGGGGTCCCGCCAGAGCAAACACAGCCCCTGCACAGGCCAAAGGAAACAGCCGTAGGTCAATATTAGCTCGTGCGGAGCAGGCCCGAGGAATGCGCGGTTTGTTCCACGTGGCCTCTGGGAGGGAGAGGGGACGGAGGCTCAGGAGCTCACGGGAGCCCTAGATGTCATAGGTCCAACCTCCTTCTGCGTGGATGGGGACACTGAGGCCTGGAGGTGGCAGGGACTTGCCTTGCGTCACAGTGTGAGTGGTGGGACTGGCCATCAGTGGAACATTCATTTGTGTTTTCCGTTCTTTTCCTTTGGGTGCTTCCGATTTCTCCTCTGTGGCTTCTGAGAGGCAGCGGAAGGCAGGTCGGTGAACACTGGACTGGGGGTCAGGGATCCTGGACTCTATTCCCGGTGCTTCCCCGGGTCCACGGTGGGACTCCGGGATGTTACTCCCTCCCTCTGGGCCTCCTTCTCCCTTTATCTCAAAGACCCCCTTTCCCTGCAAACCGTCATCTCTGCCCTTCTGTGCTTCTGCTCCACGAATTCAGGTCCTCAAACTCAAAAGTCACTGGGGGCCAGGTAGAGAAGGTAGCTGTGTGATGCGAGCAGTTGTGAGGTGGCCGGGCGAGCTGGAAAACACGGGCCCTGCACGACGGCGCTCACAGTACGAGATGAGCACACCAGCCAGTCACAGGAGGCACTGAAAGTTTGCAGGTCCTGTTGACTGTTTTCATGTGTAGCTGCCGGGAGGCAGATAGACAGGCTACATGCTTCCTCCCCTTGTCCTGTTGTCTCCCAGGACCCAGTGGAGAGGGAGGCCTGGCTGGGGCTGCAGCATCCAAAGTGCAGGGGAACATCCCAGGAGGTGCTGCAAAGCTCAGCCATGAGACTGCAGCCGTGGGAAGCAGGGAGTGGGCTTACTGGGGCCTGGGAGCGACGTGATCCCTATTCTAGCCCTTGCGTCGGGCTAGTCGAGATTTCATCTAAACTCCAGCTGCTGGGATGCGCACATTGCCCGCCCACCTCCTGCCTTATCTGTGGGCCCGTGGCCTCCTATCACCCAACTCCAGCTGCTTCCCCATCCAGCCTCCTACCACGAAGGAGCATCACTGACCGCCAACTGCCGTCCACACCCTGAGACAACCTCCCCCTCCCCACCGCCAACCCTGGCTCTCAGAGAAGCTGAGAACTAGCTTCTGCTCATCCTAGGCCAGCATCTGAGTTCCGGCTGTACCATGGACTGGCTGTAGGATCCTGGGCAAGTTACTCAACTTCTCAAAGCCTCGGTTTTCTCATCTGTGAAATGGGAAAAGTGAGGTCTCGCTGGCTCACTGGGTTGTTTTGAGGACTGAAGTAGATAAGGTAAGAGAGTTTGGTACAAAGCAGACGCTTCTGTCATCTCCGGCTCCAAGACTGGATCTGAGACTCAGGTCTCAGCACATTAGGCCTGGCTGGAGGCCTGCCTTCTCCTGGAAGCCTTCCCTGATTTCCACAGCCCAGGCTGAATTCCAAACTCCAGCCTCAAAGAATAAATAGATCAGCAGTTGGAGAGAGATGGGAAGCAGGAAGGGACCTCCTTCGTGAGCGCTGAGGACAATCTCCTTGTTCTGAATCTCAGGGAAGAGATGGGACTTGGGCTAAGGTTGCACAGTGACCGAGGGACAAGAGCTGGATCTAGAAGTCCCCACTGTTCCTCCTTCTGTAATCTCCCTGCTCTGCCCGTTTAATGTCCTTCCAAGTGATATAACCACCGAATATCCACGAGGGAAGTCCCTCTTATTTGGTGAATGGGTAAACCGAGGGACAGAAGACTCCGTCTGGACACAAAGCGAGTAAAACCGGCTTCCAGTACGGTGCTCTTCCCAGCACAGTGCTGGCCTCCTGTGATCCGCATCCCTTCCCTTCCAGTCACCCACAGTGGGGGAAGCTGTGGACAAATGTTTATGACACCCATTCTGTGTCCATCCTCACCCCTGCCTGGTTGAGCCTCCACTCTAGACTAACACAAAAACAGGATGAACAGACTGTATAATTAGGGCCTGAAAAATTGTACAAATCAGGATACACAAGTAATTCAGAAGAGGGAATGATGTAGAAACAACAGCAAAAAAATACTAGAAAAAAAAGGAATATTTTTATAATCAGACATTTAAGCAAACAACTATAACTTAAAATAGCAACGAATTCAAGTAGCCTTTAAAAATGGTAAAAAAAATCCACAAGTGAATCAAAAGATAAACTGTGTGAAAATACTTACAACTTATATTACTAACAAAAGATTAACTTCTGTAATATATAAAGAGCACCTCTAAATCAATAAGAAATAAATCACCAACCAATAGAAAAAATGGGCAAAGGATCTGGACAGTTTATTAGAAGGGGAAATACAAATGGCTCCTAAACATATGAAAATATTGTTAACCTTACTTATAAAATGAATTGAACTGCAATGCAAGCCATTTTTCATCTATCATGTTGATAAAGATCAAAAAGTTTGATAACTCACTGTGTTGGTGAGAATGTGGGAAACAGGCACTCTTTTACATTGCTGGTGGGAGTATATATTGGTACAAACTTTTTGAAGAATGATTTTTCAGTATTGATCAAAACTGGCATGTTTGTACCCATTAACCTAATAATTCCACCTTTCAGAATTTATCTTACATGTGTACTCAAACATGTGAAAGTGATGCATATAGAATGATACCTACTGCTATAGTGTTTGTAATTGCAAAAGTTTGGAAACAATCTAATATCCATTGGTTAAAGTTTATTTAGTTATGAGATAGTCACTCAAAGGAATACTATGCAGCTGTAATAAAGAATGGGAACCCTCTTTATGCACTTAAATGCCACAGGCTCCAAATTTATCCTTCAGAGAACACCTGGTGCAGAACGTAAGGTAAGCTACTATTTTTGATAATGAGATGTATATGAACGTGCTTGTACGTGTGTAGAAATCTCTGGAAGGAAACACTAGAAACCAGGTCATAGTGTTACCCCAGGGGAGGTTAATGGGGCAGCTTTTGGACAGGGGTGGGATGGATACTTATTTTTCACTGTATATCTTTTTGGACTTCCCTGGTGGTCCAGTGGCTAAGACTCCCCCTTCCCAATGCAGGGGGCCTGCGTTCGATCCCTGGTCAAGTAACTAGATCCCACATGCCACAACTAAGAGTTTGCATGCTGCAACTAAAAAAGAGTTTGCATGCTGCAACTAAAAAAGATTCTGCATGCCGCAACTAAAGATTCCTCATGCCGCAACTAAAGATTCCTCATGCCACAACTAAAGATCCTGCATGCTTCAACGAAGATCCCGCACACAGCAACTAAGACCCAGTGCAGCTAAATAAATAAATAAAAAATAAAATTTTATACCATGTGCATGTTATCTATTCAAGAAGAAATTTAAAAAAGTGAATGGTAAGGATATGACTTTACCCATAGGGAGAATGTACTCCCAGCAAACCCATTCTCCCCGGAATCCTCAGTTTCTTAGTCTGTAAAATGGGGACAAGAACAGCACCTTCCCAGAATGAAAATGAGACTATGCGTGTGAAAGGCCAGCCCTCCAGAGATGCCCTGTGATGCTGCCCCTTCAGTTTTCCCGGACCTTATCACTACCCTCTGTCATCCGGGGAACCCCCCAGGAGGCAGGGCTCACTCAGCCCCCTGCCCTCCTCAGGCAGGAGCACAGGGCCGTGTTGCTTAGCAAAGCAGCTGGGGGGTGGGGTGGAAAATGTCAACATCAGATTAGCCCTGATGGGAAATAGCACACTTCTCCAACCACAAACACCCCCACATTTCCCTCCAGTGTAAGGGGGTTTTGGGGGAATGGGGTGGGGCTGAGGTGGGTGATACCAGTGACACCTTCAGGCGCTGTACACCCAAGGCCTCTTGCCAAGGTATCCTTGTCGGGGGGTGGAGTGTGCATCTGCAGGGGCTCCAGCCTCATGGCTACCCTGCTCTGTGGGATCCGGAAGAGCTCTGCCTCAGAGAACGTCTTGGCTTCCCTGGGGAGCTGCAGACAGAGCCCCTGATTAGTGGCTGCCAAAGAATAAACCCTGTAGGCCATAAGGAGCCACTGAAAATTCTTGAGCCAAACAGGGCTTGTTCAGAATCAGCCTTTAAGAAGTGTGGTTGGGCTTCCCTGGTGGCGCAGTGGTTGAGAGCCCGCCTGCCAATGCAGGGGACACGGGTTCGTGCCCCGGTCTGGGAAGATCCCACAGGCCGCGGAGCGGCTGGGCCCGTGAGCCATGGCCGTTGAGCCTGCGCGTCCGGAGCCTGTGCTCCGCAACGGGAGAGGCCACAACAGCACGAGGCCCACATAACACACACACACACACAAAAAAGAAGTGTGGTTGGCAAGGAGAAAGGTGATAGGCTGGGGCAGGGATAGATGCCTCAGATGCCACCTGTCTAGTCCAACGTCCTTATCGTTATCTTAATTTTCATAGTGATTCTGCCAGAAAAGCTGGCCTATTGTTATACCCATTTTACAGATGAGAAAACTGAGAGAGGCAGTGAGACTAGCCCTAGGTCACACAGCTTACCAGGGGCGAAGGTGGGTATGAACCCAAGTTTGTCCCCCTCCAAGGTCTGCGGATTTCCCCTAAACCTGATGTCTCTCGAACTGAGGGTCCAGCTATTTTTAGACCACCAAAGTCATCTTGATTATGCCTTTTACTAAGAGGTGGTATTGTCACCCGTCCATGTGATACTATTAATAATGTTGTGACTATTACTGCCCTCTGCCTTCCCCAGTTGAGTTTTGGCTGGAATCACTGGGGCTGCCACCTGTGGCCCCAGGCTTGAGGCAGCTCCGACTGGCAGGAGGCCCCCACTTCGACTTTTACGAGTGGTGGCTGAGATCTAGCTGGAGCTCATTCAAACGGCAGCCCCTTGCAGGCAGGGCCTTTATCTTGCTCACTGCTCCATCCCCAAGGCCTAGCACTGTACCTGGCACACAGCAGGCAGGCAGTAAAAGCTTGTCAAATGAATACAGGGATGAGGCTGTCACCTGTCAGATTAGCATCTCTGCACTGTCCCCCCCAGAGGAGGCACCGGAACAGATCCAGGTTCCCTGGACCATAAGGCCAGTGTGGATGGGGCTGCAGGGTCTGAACAGGGCATCCTCACAAGCACAGAGCTGGACTTCAGGCACCTGCGCAGATTCTGTGGGAGGAGATGCGGCCTTCGAGTCAGGCATGTGTCCTAGGTGGGCTTCTTGTAGTTTGTCCAGTGTTTTTAATGGTTAAAGTATATATTCATGCCAATTATGCCTTTTGCTAGGAGGTGGTATTGTTACCTGTCCCTGTGATGCCATCTCTCTCTCTCTCTCTCTCTCTCTCTCTCTCTCTCTCTATCATCTATCCATCTATTCATTGATTCTGAATTGGTGTCCCAGACCACCTCCTCTTCAGACACTTGTAGGAGGGCAGAGGGCCCTGAGGCTCAGGTCTGACAGCAGATCCAGGCCTCCAAAAGCCCTCGGGCCAAAGAAATACCTTCCCTCCTGGGAGAGTGTGTGGGCTGGGCCTGGGCAGCAGCCCCCCGGAGCCCCTTCTCCTTCTGCCCCAGCCTCTCTCCACAGCTAAGTCCAGTGGGAGGTGGTGGTACTGGGGCCCTGGAGGTGGGGATGGAGAAAGGCAGAGGATTTGGGAGGTGAGAGGGAGGCTGAAGCCACAGGGCTTGGTGACTGGGAGGCAGTGAAGGTGAGGGTAAGGTGAGAGAGGTGCTGGGCGATGGGGAGGCTGGAGGGTCCACACCCGGAGGGCTTGGTTTGGGGCGTACTGAGTACAAGGTGGATGCAGGGGTACGGGTGGGCAGGGCTGAGGCTCAGAGGCACACCTGGGCAGGGGTTCCCCAGAGCAGGGACGGTGGCCTGGGACAGCAGCAGTGGTGGCTGCAGAGTACAGCCTGGCCCCCTCTGGCCTGGCTTTCCAACATGACCAGGGTCTTGCCCATTGCTGGCAGGGAGAGGCCTCGACCACAATGGGGCTCTTCAGCCGCAGCCGGCCGGGAACAGACCTTTCAGCAGTTGCTTGAGATTTACTGGAGGCTCTGAAAGTGTTGCAGTCAGGAGGCCTGGGCTGACTGACCGGGGGCCTCACAACTGTTTACCCAGTGCTGGGAAGTTCAAGGGCAGCAACAGCCCAGACAGCCTGGAGGGCATCCAGGCTCTGCGTGCAGCTTCTCAGGGTCAGTAACCTGCCTGGCACTGGGGCCTGGCCGAGGAGGGCCAGGCCTCAGGAGGATGGCTTTGGACCACTCCCTGATGTTACAGACAGGGACACAGAGGTTAGAGTGAGCAAGTGATTATCCCAAAGTCCCACAGCAAGTCTGTTCTCTAGTAGAGACCAGAAGCCAGGCTAGCAGAGGCAGCAGAACAAAGTGATTGAGAATTATCACTTACTGAAGTGAGCTTGTTTATATGGGTTCTTGTTTACTTACTATCTCCCCTACTACACTGTTCACCGCATGAGAGCAGGGACCTTGTCTGTCTTGTCCACTGTTGTGTCCCAGGCACCTAACACAAGCCTCTTGTTGAATGGATGAATGAAGTCAGAATTCCTGGGTAGGGTTTCTTTTTCTCACAGTACAGGATGACCAGAGAAAGGGGGTTCCGGCCTGATATAGAGGCTTCATGATGCCATCAGGGCCCCAGGCTCTTTCCACCTTTCTCCTCAAGTATTCTTAGTCTTTTGTCCTCATGCTTCCAAAATGCCTGCTGCTCCTCCAGCCATTGTGCCTGCATTCTGGCAGGAATAGGAGAGTTAGGACAAAGGGTAGACAGCATGTACTTATAGAGTCTGTCCCTTTTTAATCAGGATAACCATAGTTCTTCTAGAAGTCCCTTAGTAGTGCTTTGGTCAGAACCATAAATATTAGTTCTCAGTATTTCTTTTTAAAGAAATCTCTTCCAGGGACTTGACTCTTTGCAGGGCTTATCACTTTTGTTGTTTGGTTGTTGTTGTTTTTATTTGACTAAGTAAAAATCCCCTATCTGGGGGAAATGCCCTAATGAGGTCATTCTTAATGTGGGGTTAATGGCAGGTGTGCAGCTTTCCAGTGACTTGGATTTTTGAGGCTCTTTCCGAGGGTGGGGTTGACAGCTGGGAGAAGGGAAGTGCTGCAGGAAACAGATGTTTCACAGGGATTACCCTCCAGTCCTCATAGCAGCCCTGGACACAGTACGACAGTTCCCACTCTAAAGCCTCAGAGCAAGAAAGAGGCTGGGTGGAGACCAGAGCCAGGAGGGGAGTTGGGTTCCCAGCTCTGGGATCAGCGTTCTTTTTTTTTTTTTTTTTGCATCTTTATTGGAGTATAATTGCTTCACAATGGTGTGTTAGTTTCTGCTTTATAACAAAGTGAATCAGTTATACATATACATATGTTCCCATATCTCTTCCCTCTTGCGTCTCCCTCCCTCCCACCTTCCCTATCCCACCCCTCTAGGTGGTCACAAAGCACAGAGCTGATCTCCCTGTGCTATGCGGCTGCTTCCCACTAGCTATCTATTTTACGTTTGGTAGTGTATATATGTCCATGCCACTCTCTCACTTTGTCACAGCTTACCCTCTCCGCCCCCACCCCGTATCCTCAAGTCCATTCTCTAGTAGGTCTGTGTCTTTATTCCTGTCTTACCCCTAAGTTCTTCATGACATTTTTTTTCTTAAATTCCATATATATGTGTTAGCGTACAGCATTTGCCTTTCTCTTTCTGACTTACTTCACTCTGCATGACAGACTCTAGGTCCATCCACCTCATTACAAATAGCTCAATTTCGTTCCTTTTTATGGCTGAGTAATATTCCATTGTATATATGTGCCACATCTTTATCCATTCATCCAATGATGGACACTTAGGTTGCTTCTATCTCCTGGCTATTGTAAATAGAGCTGCAATGAACATTTTGGTACATGACTCTTTTTGAATTATGGTTTTCTCAGGGTATATGCCCAATACTCTGGTTTCTCTTCAAAACGCATAAGTCTTTCGCCGTTATTTTCCCCATAGACAGCACCGGTGGCACCCATGGTCCAAGATGCTGGTGAATCTTTGGTGAATGCCCAGAGCTGATATTTCGCCAGAGGGCACTGGCATGGCTCTTCATGCTATTTATAGCTAGCACCCTTTACAACTGCGGTGCCATCACCCTAGAGCCTCCTGCTCCGGAGCCTTGGCTGTTCTGCCCAGGCTGACCCTCTGAGGTCAAGGCCTAGCTCCCTTACACACGAGTAGGGAGGGGCCCTCAGGTTGCACATGCAGGCCCCAGCCTCTGGTGAGCCTGCTGAGTTGGGGGGCAGGAGAAGGGGAAGGAGCCCTATGTGCTTTCTCATATTTTCCAGGCCTCTGGCCTTGGCCCTGCAGGTCTCAGCTCCAAATCTCAAAGACAGAAGTGAGGTGGTGAGGGCTACCAGGAGGGAATTACAGGCCAGTGGTCTGGCAGGAAGCTTGACCCTCGGCCTGGGCGAGCCACAGAGGGTACCCAGGACCCCCCCGGGGAAGAGAGCCCTGGAGTTACCCTTGGCTACACCACTCACATGCTTCCCAAGCAGCTGTCCCCGAGCAGGACCCGATTTCTGGTTCTGCTGTGGCCCAGCTGTGTGTCCTGTGGCAGACCACTGTCCCCTTGGGCCTGCCAGGTCCACATCAACACCTTTATGCAGACTTCCTCTCCAGGCTGGGTCTGGGGGAAGCTCAGCTGAGTTACGAGCTGGGAAAGCGCTTAGCTAATAACAGAAATAATCATAACAGCAATCATAATCAAAATAGCTCCCTGTGTTGGGTCTTTGCTGTGAGCCAGATCCTCCAAAGTGCTTTGCCTGGTTCATTGAAAGGACACAAGACTCCCCAACTCTTTTTTTTTTCCAAATTTATTTTATTATTTATTTATATTTATTTTTGGCTGCGTTGGGTCTTCGTTGTGGTGCATGGGCTTCTCATTGCGGTGGCTTGACTTGTGTAGCACGGGCTCTAGGCGTGTGGGCTTCAGTAGTTGTGACACACGGCCTCAGTAGTTGTGGCTCATGGGCTATAGAGTGCAGGCTCAGTAGTTGTGGCTCGCAGGCTTAGTTGCTCCACAGCATGTGGGATCATCCCGGACCAGGGCTCGAACCCGTGTCCCCTGCATTGGCAGGTGGATTCTTAACCATTGCACCACCAGGGAAGTCCCTCCCCAGGTTTAAATATGAAAACTGATAGAGTCATGGGTTTTATTTTTACCTCCAGGCATGTGGGTGAAGAGGGAAGTTCCAAAGATGTTCTTCTGGCTTCACAAAGAAAACTTACAAGTAATTCTGCCTTTGAGGAAACAGAGGTGTCTGTTAAATATTAATATACCATGGCAGCAAATTATTAAGCAAGACAACCAGCCAGAATTATAGACTTTTTCTGGATTAAGACTTTCTAGGATATGGGAATCATCCCTGAAGTCAGGGAGTCTTAGAAGACTCTTTTGAAAGAAGTAGAATTTAGGAGGACAGTTTCCTAAGCAGTTTCATCTCTGTGGAGATGTGGAACATTTCATCCTCCTTATTTTGAGTAGTTTGGAAGGCCTGAAGTTTTCAAAGCTTCCACCAGTGAACAAAGATAGTTTAAAGACTAGTCTGGAGGAGCTCAAAACTTGTTATTTGTAATGGAAAAGGGCAGAATAGGAGTCAGGGGTATATACAGCATTGCCACCTGCATGTGCATTTTCTTATTTAGTCCTCACAGACGATGAGATGGGTGTTATCATTATCCCCACACTGTGCAGGAGGAAACTGAGGCTCAGAGAAGTCCATGACTTGTCCAAGATCACACAGCAGGAGGTCAAGAGCTGTACTTGTGAAGCTGGGGACTGGGGCTTCCATGGAGTGTGCTGAGACTCCAGGGTCAGAGTCTCCCAGGTTCTACTGTGGACTCTGCTGAGTAGCTGTATGAGCTACCTGTTGCTGCTATAACAAATTAGCATAAATGCAGTGGCTTAAAACCACACACATTTATTATCTTACAGTTCTGGAGGTCAGAAGTCCGAAATGGATGTCACTGGGCTAAGATCAAGGTGTCAGTAGGGTTGCATTCCTTCTGGATAGGGACACTCTGTTCCCTTGTCTCTTCCAGCTCCTAGAAGCTGCCTGCATTCCTTGGCTTGTGGCCCCTTCCTCCATCTTCAGAGCCAGCAGTGTAGCATCTTGCAGTCTCTGTCTGACTCTAACATTTCTACCTCCTTCTTTCACTAATGGGGTCTCTTTTGATTACATTGGGCCCATGTGGATAATCCAAGATAATCTCAAAATCCCTAACTTAATCATATCTGCAAATTCCCTTTGCCCTGTAAGGTAACATATATTTGCCGATTCTGGGGATTAGGATGTGGGTACACTTGGAGGGCCTTTTTTTTTTTGCAGCGCCATGTGGCATGCGGGATCTTAGTTCCCTGACCAGGGATTGAACCCGTGCCCCCTGCTGTGGAAGCTCAGAGTCCTAACTACTGGACCGCCAGGGAGTTCCCTGGAGGGCCTTTATTCTGCCTACCACGGTGATCTCGGCCAAGGGACCTAGCGTTTGGGATAACAGCTATCCTTTCCCTAGGAAGTTAGAGTGGGTGAAAATAAAGAGGATCAGGCTTCCAGCCCACAGGGACCAGCATGCGCTGGAGGCTGGCCACCCAGTGAGGAACAGAAGATCCCTCAGAACCCTGGTGCTTCTGGGAGGGAGACAGTGCTTGGGGGATGTCACCTGCCCACAAAGCGGCTGCCCCTTGCAGTCACTAGCCCCTCCCCTCCTGGAGGCGTGCCCCAGGACTCTGCATCAGACAGATCAGACTTCAAATCCCAGCTCTGCCTCCTCCCAGAAGCCTGGATGTGGTTGAGATGGGGGAGTAGGGTGGGCCGGAAAGGGAGGAAACAAACAAGATGCGTGTGCACGTGACCTCATTTCATCTTCACTGAGGTGGAGCTTCTGCCTCCATTTTGCGGATGTGGAAAGAACAGCTCAGAGAGATCAAGCGCCTGGCCTGAGGCCACACACCACGGTGGGATTTCCCATGCGCCAGCATTCCCAAACCGGCGACGCCCACACCGCCTCCATGGCTGTCTGCCACATCTGCCTGCCTCCTGGGCTGTGGGCTGCCTTGATAGTTTTCTTTAAATCGACTTACTGCTTTTTTTGTTAAATGCACCTGTTTTAAAATGAGACTTTATATTACTCCCCAAATGGAAAATCACAGAGTTCATGGGCTAGTTATATATATTTTTATAATGCACATTAAAATGAATTTATCATCATAAAAATGAAAAGTATTCATCCTTTTACCATGTAAAATGATCTCTCTTCTCCATTAGTACATTTGACCCTCTCTCTGGGAATTGGCTCCACACCTGCTCTGGTTTCACCAAATCATAATACTATTAATGGCTATCAGTTATTACAGTATTAAATTTTCAAATGTCTTCCCAGCACCATTAAATCCAGACTCCTCAGCCTGGCCTCAGGGCTCTACTGGCCTCTGCTGTCCTCATCTCTAGCCAGTCTGGCCTTGCTGCTCTTGGGCAAAACAGGGCTTTTCTTGCTTCATTGGCTACCCAGCTAGGAGGTGCCAGGGTTTGAACCCAGGCATGAGCCTTGGAGCCAAGCTGTTAATCACTACACTGTACCACCTTTCTATGATGCCTGGTCTCAGCAGCGCCTATAACAAAGAAAAGACAGGCCTGAAAATGAAGTAGCGAAGGGATTGGCTGGGTCACCCAGGAGCCCCAAGCTTGTAGAGCCCCCCTTGGTCTCATTGGCAAAGAGAAAGGCTTGATCAAGTCCTCCAGCCAAATTTTGTAGGTCCAATAGAGCAACTCCTGCCAAGGGGGAGGAGCTAAGAGACCTTTTATAACCTCTCCCGGTGTAAAAATGATGGGCAGCTGTAGTGACCAATCCTAAATCTGAGATCTCATAAGAGGGTGGGACTTCACGGCAGGTCCTGCTGTGTTCTCCACTGGAAGCTTCACATAGTGAGCTCAGTGTCTGGACAGAGCAGACTTCTTACAGGAATTCTGCAAATGCCTCATAGTCCCTTCCTTTATTGCACTATGGATGGATAATTTATCATCTGAGAAGGGAGTATAGATCCCAGTGTAGCTTGCTTAATAGTCACGGTAGATTAATTCCAACTTTTCCCAGGAGTGAGGGGGGCGGGGAAATCCCTGATTGCCTGGGAGCATCAGGGGGCCTTGAGGCTCACAAAGCGGGGCTTGACAGCAGGTCTCCCAGATTGCTGTGATGCATTAATGACCCAGCTGTGGGAAGAGCCTAGCCCAGGGCCTGACGCACGTTGATGGACTTGTTTAGTAATTATTCTTGTCCTGGTTTGGACAGAGTTCAGGAAGACGTGCTTCTCTCTGAGGCTCAGGGTAGAGTGAAGAGAACACCAGCTCCGAGGGGACAGCTTCTAGAACCAGTCAAGCCTTAGTTCAAATCCCCACTCCTCCACGGGCTAACTGTGTAACCTCGGACACATCACTTCCCCTCTCTGTGCCCCAGTTTTTTCATTTGTAAAGTAGGGATAATAATAGTATCTCCCTCAAAGGGTTGAGGAGAGGATTAAAGGAGTGGTTAGAGGATTAAAGGTGAGGACCCAGGACCATGCTTAGAACATGTAGGAAATACTAGACAATAGCTGTTTTTGCAGCCGGACAGACCTGGGTTTGAATCCTGCCACCAGCACTGACTACTGTGTGATTTGGCTGAATGCCTTGGCTTCTCTGGACCTCTGTGTCTGTATCTGGAAATGGGATTGCTAACAGTCCTTGCCTCCAAGGGTGGTGGTGAGCATCCTCTTAGCAAGGCATGGGTGAAACTGCTTAAACCCCAGGCCTGGCAAATGGTAGGTACCGACGGTGTAAGGGAAGCCCCTCCTGGGAGTGGCAGGGGCCTGCTGCCGTGCTCGGAGGAAAGCTGGGGCCCTTCCCAGCTGCCCCGCCCCAGTTGTGACGCCCTTACCCCTGCCTGTCTGAGGGGCAGGAAGGAAGTGAGGAGGGCGCCCGCAGCTTTCCCTTTTCTGCCCTGTTTCAGGCTCCTGGCTCCTTCCCTGTCAGTGCCTCGGAGGAGGGGAGGCAACGCCATGGCCCCCCGCGCGGCCGCCATCCGCCAGACCTGCTGCTGCTTCAACGTTCGCATCGCCACCACTGCCCTGGCCATCTACCATGTGGTGAGTGTGCAGGCGGCCCGGGACACTGTGTGTGCGTGTGTGCGTGTGAGGGCGGCCTCGATCTATGGAGACCCCTCGAACGGGAGGACCGTTGCTCACCTTCTTCTCTTGGAACCCTGGACAAGTTCCTTCTCTGCTCCGGGCCTTGGGCTCCCTCTCTGTCCAAAGCGGGGGAGGGGACCCTGCAGCAGTGGCAGGAGTGGGAGGCGGGGTCCTTTTTCTGAGCAAACGTACCTCACATTCTCTCCGAGGCTCAGTTTCTGCCTCTGTGAAATGGGACCTTTAGCAGCCACAAGTTCATGCAGGTACAAATGGAGCAGCAGATGTGAAAGTGCTTTGGAAGCCAGGAATCTTGAGAGAAATGTGAGCTGGGATCATTGTCAGGAAATGGGGTCAGGTCACAGGCATGGGGCCTGGGCCACTGGAGGGGATGAGAAGTGCGAATCTCCCCTTTGTGCTTCCAGAGGGGAGGGAGGGGGCTGTGTCCTCTTAGCTTACATACGAGCAGGGTGCCTGGACTGGCCTGAGTGCCTGTGGGCCCAGCCGAGGAGGAACGGGCCCAGAGTTTCCCCTTTGGAGGCTGGTGTGCACAGCCGGGTACGGAGTCTTGTCTCTTATTAACTCAGAGTGACTCTGGGTGAGTCACAGCCCCTGGGGCCAGAGGCTCCCCCTCTGTCTTGGTGGCTGAAGGTTGGGGTCTCTGTTCTGCCCTGTCCAGAACTATCCCCCCAGCCCACAGCTCCAAGCCACACCCAGCTCCCCCAGACCCAGGGGCCTTCTTCCCAGGGTGACTCAGGGCCTGTGGTTAACAGTTCTTTATTGAGCCTGGAAGGGCTTCCTCAAAATTAGCCTAAATCTGGCACACTGTGGTGGGCTGCTGTAAACTGCTCAGACCTGGCTGCATCTGCTTCCTGCTGCGCGCAGAGCAGGCAGGGCTGTTGGCAAGAGCCCAGCCTTCGGAGGGCTGGTGCTCTTCAGTGTTTGGTGCACAGCCTCCGGATCCAGACTCCTGTGTGCAAATCCTGGCCTCATCACTTCCTAGCTGTGCAGCCTCAGGCCACTTACTTAACCTCTCTGAATATCCGTTTCCTAGTCTAAAAAATGGACATGAGGATAATAATACTTCTCTGATAGGGTTGTTCTCAGGATCAAGGGAGTAAATATCTACAAGGCACAGAGCAGTGCTTGACAGGTATTTGAGTGCTTTTTTATTAGCAGTGCCTCAGACACGGAGCCTGCTGCCAGCACACCTGTAAGTCAAGCAGTGAGATCCCAGAACACTGATTTTGGGCGGGGCTCAGATGTTGCTCTGCCTAGCTTCTACCAACGCAAGAGTGCTCCTGAGAGGAGTGAATGGCACTTGACTGTCCCCAGACCAAGTCCTTAGGGCCTCTTCAAGCTCTGAGATTGTGCAACATTCTTGGAAACACAGTGTAGTAAGCAGGGGTGTCCCCGTGGGAAGCAGGCCCCTGGGTCCCTACCCCTGCTCTGCCACTAACTGGCTATGTGACCTTGGACAAGCTGCTCCCTTGGGCCTCAGTTTTTCCTTTATAAGATGATGGACAAGAGGGTATGGACCAGCTCAGAGGTCTCAAACTCCAATGCCTCCAGGGGCCAGGCAGCTCCTGTAAATGAGCGTAGTGGGGCAGATGGACCTTGCAGTGACCTGGGGAGCCTGTTCTGGGTCTATTCTGGCGGCCGCTCTCTGTTTCCGCTGATTGTTGCCATGGAGGAATGTGGGCCCCAGCAGCCGCTCTTTTGACATTTGGAGAAACAGGAAACAGAAGCTTTTATGTCACAATTTCTGCTGTTTCCATGTTGATGACTGATTTGAGGGAAAAAAGAAATCCCTGTGCAGACCAAGTCAAATCCATTTGCAGGCTGCTGGGCCCTGAGTCTGCCCTGCAAACCCTGGGCTTTGTGACTCTTGCGGTTTCTTTTTGATCATGCCGTCCAAGGTCCTCACCTCTACACAGTTAAGTGACATCAGTTCCTGCCCAAAGAGCTGGAGAATGTGTGGGCAAGTGATCAAGGAAGGCTTCTTGGAGGAGGTGTCACTGGCAGAGGTGTAGAGTTTGGTTGTGGGGAGTATGGATGGGGGAGGGATAGGTGTGCAAAGGTGTGGAGGCTGAGGACAGTGGCTTGTGCAGGGGACCCTACGTAGACTAACCTGGAGGCTTTAGGTTGGGGAGCAGGAGGTGGGAGCGATTTGGAGTGACAGGCTGGAGGCTGGGCCTTCACTATAGGGCACTGCTGATATTTGGGACTGGAGAATTCTTTGTTGTGGGGACTGAATAGTACATTGTAAGATGTTTAGCAGCATCCCTGGCCTTTATCTACAAGATGTCAGTAGCACACCGCCAGCTGTGATAACCCAAAATATCTACAGATATTGCAACTGTCTCCTGGGGGTGAAATCACTCCCAGTTGAGAACCACTGTCTTTAACGTGGGTAATGGGGAGCCATGGGATGTTCTAGACCCAAAGGCAGGAGAACAGAAGAAAAGTCTGGAAGCCGGGTGGTCTTCTCTGGGCTGGGGTCCTCGATGGATTCTGGTGGAGGATCGTCCTCCTGCTCCCTCTGTAAGAGGCCTCTGCTCCTTCCCAGAAAGGGCAGGGCCTGGGGGCTTTCTCTGTGGCCTGGCAGTTGGGTGGCAGGTGTGCTGTCAGGGCCTCGAACATCTGGATGGAAAAAGAGAAGCTGCCATCCAGATGTGTTGATCACCCAGATTGGTCATCGTCTGGAGCCAGTCATGGGCGACGGCCCTGCACACGGAGAGCTATTCGTGGACTGGACCCCTCTGGGGAGGGTTAAATCGGGCTCTTGGCATCCTGAGACAATGCCCCACTTTACTGAGTCATCGGGGCGTTATTACTGGAGGACCTCCGTGTCCAATGGCTGGAGGACCTTCCTCAGCATTTCACTGGGTTTGTGTAGAGGATTCCCTGGCTCGTGAACGTTTTCTGACTCCAACTTGCACACATAGAGGAGTCAGAGAACTTTTGTAAATTGGCCTCTTTGGTTCTGGTTTGTCTGGCAACCCAAAGCATGTCTGTCCCAAGTTAATGGCAGGAGATAGGGACCCAGAAGACCCTTTTGCCTAGAAATATCTCCCTCCCTAACCTCTCCTCTCCAAGGTGTCTGGAATTCCGTTAGAAATTTGGTCTGATAAAAAGCTTAAACCTGTGGCGATTTCAACCCTGTAGCAACAGGATACACCAAAACAAGGCCAGGAGGAAATGAGACTGATGCTGGCCATGGCTTGTCTCTGGGCTGTAGGTTGTGGAAGCTCTAATTTTTTGCTACTTTTCTGTATTCTCTGTATTTGGTACAATGAACATGTATTACTTTTTAAAATAAACGTTTTATTTGAGAACACTTTTGGATTTACAGAAAAATTGTATAGTACAGAGTTCCTGTATACCCCACCTCTGGGTTCCGTGATTGTTAACATCTTATATTAATATAGCACATTTGTCACAATTGATGAGTCAATATTGATATACTATTATTATTATTATTTTTTTTTTGTGGTAGGTGGGCCTCTCACTGTTGTGGCCTCTCCCGTTGTGGAGCACAGGCTCCGGACGTGCAGGCTCAGCGGCCATGGTGCGCAGGCTCAGTGGCCATGTCTCACGGGCCCAGCCGCTCCGCGGCATGTGGGATCTTCCCGGACCGGGGCATGAACCCGTGTCCCCTGCATCGGCAGGCGGACTCTCAACCACTGCGCCACCAGGGAAGCCCGATATACTATTATTAACTACCGTCCATACTTTATACAGATTTCTTCAGCTTTTCCCTAATGTCCTTTTTCTCTTCCAGGATCCCACGTTATATATAGTCATGACGCCTCCTTAGATTTCTCTTGGCTGTGATAGTTTTTCAGATTTTCCTTGTTTTTGATGACCTTGACAGTTTTGAAGAGTACTAGTCACGTGTTCTGTCAAATATTCATCAAATGGGACTTGTCTGGTGCTTTTCTCATGGTTAGACTTGGGCAATGTGTTTCAGGAGGAAGACCACAGAGGTAAAGTGCCCTTCTCCGCACTTCATATCAAGAGTGTATACTTCCACATGTCTTATCACTGTTGGTGTTGACCTTGATCACCTGGCTGAGGTCGAATTTGTCAGGTTTCTCTACTGTGAAGTGACTTTCTCTACCAGTGCTCTGGGGTCTGACCACTCGACTTACAGTTGTGCTGGCAACAGGCTCCGTGTCT
This sequence comes from Hyperoodon ampullatus, assembly GCF_949752795.1. Taxonomy (NCBI): domain Eukaryota; kingdom Metazoa; phylum Chordata; class Mammalia; order Artiodactyla; family Ziphiidae; genus Hyperoodon; species Hyperoodon ampullatus. The sequence goes on along the minus strand of NC_136915.1, from coordinate 25,299,808 downwards.
GAGGCACTGCTAATAGTAAAGCACTTAGGGCTTCACTGGTGGTGCAGTGGTTGAGAGTCCGCCTGCCGATGCAGGGGACACGGGTTTGTGCCCTGGTCCGGGAGGATCCCACATGCTGCAGAGCGGCTGGGCCCGTGAGCCATGGCCGCTGAGCCTGCGCGTCCGGAGCCTGTGCTCCGCAACGAGAGAGGCCACAACAGTGAGAGGCCCAGGTACTGCAAAAAAAGAAAAAAAAAAAAAGCACGTAACCTCCATTATTTAAAGGAGCCTCTCAAACATGTCTTTCTTTTCTGTGCTCAGCCCCAGGCCAGCACATGGGCCTGACTCATTCCTGGCCTCTGCCCCCTAGGGATTCCAACCCGCCAAGGAAAAACTGTGATAATGGCGTTGATGGATGACAGTGCTGGCTCTTATGGGGGCACAGATGAGAGGCCTTAGCCCAGCCCTGGGGTGGACGCTGGGGATTCAGCAAGGGCTTTTGGGAGGAGGCTGGAGTGATAAGGATGAGCAGGACTTCGCTTGGGAATGTTGGGGGAAAAAGGGCATATGCTTGTGGAGGGAGCAGAGAGCATAGGCGGGGAGGTAGGAAAGGCCAGGTGATGCTCTGGAAGCACGGAGAAGCTCATAGAGCTGGGGTCGAGGGTGGGATGGTCGCGAGGTGTGGTGGGGGAGGCTACAGAGGTCAGCAGGGATAAGACTGGACCAAATGCCTGGCTTCTTTCAGGCTTCATGGTAGAAGGATGGATCTCTGTTTGACCCAGTTCTCTCATTTCACAGATGAGTGAACAGAGGCCCAGGAGCGTCCTTGACTTGCTCCAGGTCACACAGGGAGGTGGGGGAAGGTCTTGCTCCAGGCCTCAGCTACCAGCACCCAGGTGTGTGGGATGAGCCAGCGAGTGATCAAATGAATTCTTTACCTGGCCCACGGCCCAGGGGTGGTCTGTCTGTCTCTCTGAGAGACCCTTCTGTCACCCAGTCTTCATTTCTTCTTTATGGTCCAGCTCATGGGAAGCCTCCTCCTCCAGGAAGCCCTCCTGCTTGTCCTCCTCAGAATTCCAGTAGCTCTTCTCTCTCTGCTCCACTTTGGGATGGAAAAGATCACAGACCTGTCTCTATCACTCACTCATGATATGACTTTGAGCAGGCAGGTGCCTTTGCTGTCTGAGCCTCAATTTTCTCTTCTGTTAAATGGGGCCAGTGGTCCCTGTCTCAGGGTGACTGTTTTGAGGTATTGAGCTGATGTGACCCCACTGGAGAGGAGGGCTGGCAGGCAAGTGCCCAGTGTGGGCTGTGGGACGTGACCAGAGGCCACTCCCCTTTCAAGAGATCATCTGTTTGGGGCCTAAAAATAGGTCCCAACTGTTAGGTCGTCTGTTAGAACCTCTGCCTTCACGCCTGACGCCTCCATGCGGGGTAGAGTGGGAGCCGTGGCCCCTCCCCAATGCCCTGGCCAAGGGGCCCTTGTGGGAACTCAGTTGTGCTCCCCATCTCTGGGGTGTGCACTCTGCCTTCTAGCTTATAAAGTGTTGGAGCCATCGAGAGGACCACTGGACCCCCTGGGCCAATGCGGGGTGACACGCAGGGCCTTCTGGGGGCAAAGTTGGTCTCTTCCTGCACCAGGCCTGGTGGGCCGAGTGATGGTGGCCAGTCATCTGTGTGAGGTGGGCTAGGACAGGCCAGACCCCAGATAAGACCCGCCTTATCCCCTCCCCACTTCCTGGTTCTCAGGCCCAAGGGAAGGGAAGGGAAGGGAAATAAGGGGCTTCTGGGAATGGGGGGTAGAGAATGGTGGTTCCAGAAATCGGGCATCACCTTGGTCAGAGGGACCCACTGCTGTCAGAGGGCCATAGCTGGGAGAGGCACCAACCTGGGGGAGGGTCCAGGGGCTGGTGCAGGGGCTGGGGCCCCAATCAGACCCGGCCCCGTGGCTGGAAGGCAGAGCCTGGGTGGGCCGAGGTTCTTGGTCACCACCCTAGTCCAGAGCCTCCCAGGAAGTGAGGCTTTTATTTTGAGCCCAGGGCAGTGGTCCGGAACCAGGACTTCGCTCTGAGCTCGCTATGAGGCCTGCATTGGTCTCCCAGGGGACCTGCACCCCACCGGGGGAAGGGGAGGGCGCACAGAACCTCTAATGAGGCAGGAAGCTGAGCAGGGAGCTGTACAGAGTGAGGCACTGGCTCCCGCCTTCCACCCCTCAGCCCTGCTGCAGGCCCAGCGTGTCCCTCCCCCTCCTCGAGCCTCAGTTTCCTCCCCTGTCAACTGGGGGCCAATAACTATGATCTGCAAGGTCAGAGACTCAAAGGAAACCAGGTGGGAGACACACCTAGCACCCAGCGAGTGCCCCACACATTGTAGCTACCCCTGGAGCCCCCATTTGACAGAAGAGGACACGGAGGCTCGGACAGGCCAAGCGACTTTGCAGCCCGGGGTCGATTAAGAACAAGAGCCCGGGTGTCCTGCTCGGGGCCCAGGCTCCGCCGCTGCTGCTCCAGACCGCGGTGGGGGAGGGGCAGGCTTCTTGGCAGCAGTGGGGTGGGGTTCAACCGTAATATCCGGGGAGCCTCGTTCTTAGAAACACGGAGCCCGCATGCAAAGATGCAGTCTCAATGGCACCTGCAAAACGGGGGGGAAAATGGGAATGATAATTGAGGTTGCCTCCTAAGGCTGAGGCGGGGACGAATGAATGAGAGTGGGTGTCAGTGTTCAGAGGACCTGGCCTCTCCTAAATGCTCCAGTAATAGTAACATTTACTGTCACGTGGGGACCTTTGCCCTGAAGGTAAATAAGGAATTGATGTTTTATGGGGATTGTTTGGGGGGGGTACAGGGTACTTCTCTAGATACTCAAGAAGTGGAGGAGGATGGGGGTGTGGACCAAGCCTGGAGCCTGACTCTGAGCTCCCAAATGGGTGCCCATAAAGGATGACCACCACCCCCACTACCAAGAATGGCAGAAGCCACTGGGATTCACTGGGCCAGAAATTTTGCCCCTAGTGCCCGCTCCTTCAGGGGAAGGCTTGCCATCCTGTCTTCTTTCATGGGGGCAGGTCTGAAAGGTCAAAGGGCAGAGAGCAGAGGACGGGCCTTGCTGGGCTGTCACACGCAGGGCACAGGCAAGGCAGAGGGCTCAGAGGATGACACACTGGCTTTCCTGGACGTGGTGCCAGAGCGAGCTGCTCCCGTCCTGGCACTTCCCACCCTGCAGGGTGATGAATCTTGGCACGCGCCATCTGAACTGTGTTCTCTGCCAGCTCCCGGCCTTTGTACAAGCTGTCCCCTCCGCCCGGGGTGCTCTTTCTCCCACCCCTGCTGACCCCAAAGTCACATCCCTGTAAAACCACATGTCCCCGTAGCATCTCCTGCATCCCTCCACTGGCCCAGCCACCCAGTAGCTACCATTTCCTGGGGGCCTCCTCTGTGCCTGGCACATGGTAAGCCCAAGTCACAGTTCCCCAAGAGAAGCTTCTTGCAGTTTCCTAAACGCGTCTCACTCTCTTTTGCTTTCGCTCCTGCTGTTTCCTCTGCCTGGAGCACCCTTTCCACTGCCCTTTGGGAGAAATCTTCTTTTAAGACTCACTGCCTCTCAGAAACCTTCCTGGAGCCCCAACTCCTGGACCCCGAGCTCCCAGCGTTTTCCCCCCATCCCAGGGCAGCTCCCACCCCCACCTGCTGGGGTCCTGGGGGTCATGTCTGCCCTGGAGGCCCGGAGGCTCATCCAGGGCTTGGCCCAGCCTGATCCATCTTTGTAATCCCCAGGGTGTGACCCGGTGGCAACCAATCTCGATTTTATTTGACTTTTGCAAACCTTTTATTGATGCATAATTTATATAAGTGCACGTCTTGATGACCTTTTTCAAAGTGAACAGCCAGGTAACCTCTACCCAGATTGAGAAATAGGATGGGACCAGCCCCCAAGGGCCCCTGGTGTCCCCACCTCATCACTACGCGGCCCCCACTGACTTCTTCCAACACACATAGTTCTAGAAGTATCCAGGGATGAGATTACACAACATGGGCTCTTTCTTTCTCTCCACATTGCATTTGTGACCTTCCTCCGTGTGGCCGTGTGTATCCAGCTCATTTCCCCCTTGCTGTATAGTATTTCACTGCATGAATATATCACAATGTATTTGGCCTGTTGTACTGGGGGAGGACATTGGGGTTGTTTCCAGGGTGGGCTATTACAATGGCCACAGGGACCTGTGGCTTGGAGTCCACACCAAATGCTTCTGCTGGTCACTCGATCTTTCTGAATCATCATCTTTGGTAGCATACATATGTCACCTCATGTGCTCCTTCCTCACTACAGCTTTTCTAGTGGGTGGAGCCTTCTTTCTGTTCTACAGATGAGGAAACTGAGGCACAGAGGAGTAAAGGGGCCAGGCGGGGTTGGGGGTGGACAATTAATAGTAGGAGGGGCCGGGGATGGGAGGGAGGACAGCAGAGCCGCAGCCTCCAGAGGAGCCAGGCTCCCAGGGAGGTGAAGGCAGCCCGGCTGGGGCAGCAGCTGAGCCTTGGCTTTGCGGGGGAGGGAGCGCATCATGATGTTTATCTGGGCCAGCTGGGGAGGTGGCTGGGGAGACAGTGCTGCAGGGGCGGGGGAATGATCCCCACGCAGTCGCCCCCGATAAGCTGTGACAGGAAGTGTGGGGTGGGGTTGGGGCAGGGGAGCTTCCTCCTGACACTGACACATCTGGTTCTTTGCTCCCATCCTCTCGCCAGACAGCCCCAGGGGACCCCCAGGGAAAACAGGGTGGGTGGGTGAGGAAGAGGGGACTGAGCTTCAGGGTGGGGGCAATGATGATGATGAGGAAGAGGAGGAGGAGGACAGTGATAATAATAATAGCTTGAGTGTGCAGGAGCCCTTGAGTTCTTAGGCCGCCAGAGCCGGAGGATGTAGGGTCAGGGTGGAGCAGCCCTGGAAGGGGAGAGGGGTAGGAAGGGCTGTGCACTTGGGACCGGTTTCCCATTGTGCAAACGGCGTCATCTCTCTTGGGGAGGGTTGAGGACAAGCCCAGCCCAGACTCCTTGTGCCGCTTCGGCCGAGGCACCCACAGTCCCCCTTCTCCTTGGATGTAAGTGGGTAAACAGTCCTGAACTCACAGACTTGTGAGGAGAAGTGGAGTTAACAGACAGGAAAGTGTCCACGCACCGGCTGGCACATAGTAGATGCTCACTGAGCGTTGGGGGTCCCTGTAAATTTTACCCCCCAGAAGCTCAGAGGATGGGTTTCTGCCTGCCTGCTTATGAGAGGGTGGGTCCTAAGCCCCCCAGGAGGTCCGAGAGGGTGGGCCCATGTTCTTGGACCGGGAACTGGTGTTTGATCCCCAGAGCCAGGGGATCTGGTGTCACCACCATCATAACATGCTATCACCTCTGCCATCAATAGCAGCAGCAACAGCATGGCCTTACGGCCATTGCAGTTAATTACCACTTCCCAGCAGCCCTGTGGTTACCTCTATCACCATCACCCCTGCAGCATCCACCGCCACCTCTATTATCACTGCCCAGAGGAGCATAACTGTCACCAGCATGCCAAATGCAGCCACAGGACAGCCAGTCCCGCCTCCCAGCACCATCACCATGGGCAGTCCCGCCTGACCCTCACCTCTATTCCATTCAGCGGCAGCATCTCCACGGTTATGGCCACGGCCATGTTCAGTAGTGCTCCCATCCCGCCACCCTCCCTGATTCTTCCTCTCCTCCTACAACTGCTGTCCCCTTTATTTCAGCTCAGGCTGTTGGTTGCTTCTCAGAGCCACCAGGAAAACAAGTAGAAATTCTCCTGGCCTCCCAGCCACTTCCTCCATTGCTCAGCTTAGGGAAGTTGTGTTTGTAATTGAGAAAGAAGAGACGGGGAGGGGATGAAAATGAGAACTGAAACCAGGGAGAAGCCGAGGGAAGAGGTGAGAAAGGGGAATGGAGGGTGGAGGTGGCAGTGGGTGTGCTGAGAGTGGCCAGGACTGATTCGGTCATGCAGCCCGAGCCCTGGTGTGGCGTCAGGAGGACTGAGGCTGATTCTGACTCTGCAACACGCTCGCTGTGTGGCCTTGGGCGGGCTACTGCCTCTCTCTGGGCTTCACTTTCCCACCAGTGACATCCCCTCTTTCAGGGAAGAGGCCTTCCCTGCCTCTTCCCTGCCTCCGAGTTTCGCTGGGTCTGTACTGCTGGCTCTGGGCCTTTACACACCATGATCACTCTGCCTGGAATGCTTTTCTCTCCTCTCTGTTGGAAAACTCTGACTTATCCTTCAAAGCCATGGTCAAGCTTTTCCTGTTTGTGAAACCCTCCCTGAGCCTTCCAAACAGCTGTGATCACTCCCTCTTCAGGGACTCTGAGCCCCCTGCATGTCCCGTGTCGTGATTCTAAACACACTGGTCCCCTGTTGGGCTCCCCTGGGGACTGTGACACCTGCAGGTCAGGGTCAGTGGTTTTCCCAGACAGGGCCTGGAGACAGTATGTGCTCAGAGAGTGTTTACTGGATGAATAAACGAGGGAGCAAGTGTATATCTGCCCAACAGTGTGCACTGATGGAGCACTTGCTGTATGCCAGGCTTGGTGCTGGCACGTCATTTGACCTGATAGGAACCCTATGAGGCAGGTCCAGTTCTTATCCCCATTTCCCAGATGAGGAGACTGAGGATCATAGAGGTTAGTGGCTTGCTCAAGGCCACAGAGCTGGGGTTGGGGCCCTGGCCACTTGATTCCAGCATCCTGGCTCTTAACCACGTGATCCCACCATGTGGAATTAAGGTACAGTGAGTGAGAAGATGCTATTATGGAGGAAAAGTTGGGTTAGTGAATGCCGTCTGCCTGAGCATTGTGGGAGGAGAGAAACCCCGTTCTTGTCGCAGGAGGGCATGAGTCATGGCCCAGGCAGGTCCCCAGAGCTCAGGGAGAGGGCAGCTCTGTGTCCAGGTGGAAACCAGGGGCGTGAGGGGAAGGGGAGGGCCAGGTGGCCTGGGAAATCTGGACTCTTGGGGTTTCCTGGCCTCTCCCAGCTTATGCTATAGGTAAGCCAGGCACTTTCTGGACTTACAAACAGCTCTTGGTTGGGGACTTGGGTGGAGCAGTGAGGGCTTTCTGATGAGCGGGGTGCAGCTCTGGGGTGGGAGACCCTGGACAGCCTAGGTGTGACGTGCTGCGGTTGGCAGGAGTTCAATCATTCCAGTGTGAATAGGGGTGACTCTCCACGTTGACTGGAGGAGGTAAACTGAGGCCAGGGAGGAGCCAGGACCTGGCCAGGGTTACACAGCCATGAGGCAATGGGAGCGGCCTCAAGTTCCAGCTACTGTCCTCTGAGCTGCAGGTGTCCAAGGATGGGGGTCAGCTGCCAGGGGAGAGTGGGCAGATGGTTGGTGAGACCAGGGCTGGGCCCCAGAGCAACCACTCAGCCTTGAGTGAGTGGAGCCTGGACCCTGGGAACCCAGGCAACAGGGTTCACATCCCAGCCAGGCCATGTGACACAGGGCATGTGAATTTTCCTTGCTGAGCCTCCATTCCTCGTCTATACCATGTGGAAAATGTTGCCTCTCCTGCAGGGTTTTGGGAGATGATGCGAGTCTGTGTGTACAGGTCCAAGCACACAGTAGGTGCACAAGAAAGGTCAATTCCTCTCCACCCCATCTCCTAGGGAGCTGAGACGCCTATCCTTCTCCTGGATCAGGGACTGGTGTCTTCCATTGAAGGTTAGGGGCCAGGAGAGGGTCTGAGTCAGACTCTGAGGTTGCCCTGCTCTGTGACCTGGGGCTAGTTCCTGCTTTCGGTGAGCCTCAGTGTTCTCGTCTGGCAAATGGGGACAGAATTATCTCCCTCTCTCTACAGGATGGTTGAGAAGGTGAAATGTGGTAAAGGATGAGGCTGGTTTTAAACATAGGTGGTTTTTACGAAAGTAGAAATGCTTCTGGTGTCTGCTGCTGCTTCTTGCACAAGCTGTGGGAGGTGGAGGAGACGGCAGAGGGAAGAGGAGGTGGGTGCCCTGCTGACTCTGCTGGGCACCCACATGGGAGTGGGCGAGGAGGGCAGGCCTCAGGCAGAGCCAGGAGGCCGGGAGATGCTGGGAGGACAGTGGAGGGGGGAAAAGAATCAGATCCAGGGCCCACTGGCCTGGGTTTGAATCGCGGCCCTACAGATGATCAGCTGGGAGGCTTTGGACAAATTACTGGACCTTTCTGAGCCTCGCTTTCCTCACCTGTGATATGGGGGTGGGAGCATTAAGAACAGTCCCTTGACTGGGTTTGGGAGTATCACTGGGATGGTGTGGGTGGCAAACCTGGCATGGAGTCAGGCTGTACAAATGTCCCTCCTCTTCCCTCCCCTTCCTGGGGTCCCAGGATATTCAGGAGGCGTGGTTGGAGAGGGGCAGCTGGGACGCTAATGGCAGGATTGCAGACATGGTGGCAGGGCTGTGGGAAATGTTTGGGGCAGAATTGAGGATCTGGGGAGTGGTTGGTGGGTTAGCACTGGTCTCCAAATTGGAGTGATACCCAAGGTGACCACTGGGGCCTCAGAAGGACAATATTAGAATTTCTAAATTTGTCAGTCATGTTCTTTATTCATTTCTGGATTTTTTTGGTATGTGTGTTTTATGATATTCATTATAAACCAAGACAGTAGCACGTGCATATAATTTGGAAATCAAGAAATAGAGAGTAGTGTGTGCAAAAGGTTTTGTTGACATAGGCACATGATCAAAATATCTGAGCCCTCTGGGGTCGGGGCTAGCAGGGCTCTGAGGTGACTTGGGGAGTGGGGTGTGTGGGAAGGCATCAGGACAGCACTGGGACACTGGGACTCCAGTCTCCACTTTGTCCCCAACTTGCTGTGTGTCCTTGGGCAAGCCACCTAACCTCTCTGAGCTTAGAAAACAAGCAGAAGGAACTTATAAAGTAAGTGGGCAGAGGCTCTTTCCAGTGATTGGACATTGGGGTTGTCTGATTCTGAGCTTCTATCTAGATCTCAGACAATCCTGGACTCTTGGGATTTCAAAAGCCTTCTTGTGCCACGGCTGATGAATGCTAGTGCCCTTCTAAGCCCAGCTGCGGCGACTCATGTGTGCTCTGCTGGCACACCCCAGGTAGCCCAAGAGCTCCCATTCTTTCAGGGTGCCCTCTTCTGTCCTGGACTGAACCATCATCTGCCTCCTTTTCTCTCTCCCTCATTACAGGGGAAACTGGGAGAAGAGGGGCTGGAGCTCCAGGCTTTAGGGGATGAGGAAGCCGCATTTCTCTCTCCGAGCTGTTTCCTGTGGGTACCAGCCACAGCCCCCGCCATGTCTGCTTTCCGCTCTGAGCTGTTTTCCACTCTCCTGGTGAAACAAAGCCTTTCTGATTCACCCCACACCACATAGAGGGGGCAGCTAGAGCAAGCTCACTGTCAGCCCCCTGACACTCTCCTCATGGTACTGCTAGACTGCCCCACGTAAGCGCACACCAGCCAAAAGCAGATTATACTTGCTGAGCACCCGCTGCCAGCCTCCAAGCTCAGTGCTTTGCAAATACAATGCAATTTGTTCCTTATTAAATCCAGTGATTGCCAGTTTCCAGATGAGGGAATTCAGAGAGGTAAAGTGACTTGCCCAAGGTCACATAATGACCTGGATCCAAATCTATCTCTGACTGACTCTGGAGTCCAGCTCCTCATCAGTCTTCTCTGCTGTCCCTTTCTGCCCCTGAACAGGATGTAATATGGTAGGAAGACAAATTGAAACCTATGTCTGAGCTAAAAAACCCCACACAATCAGCTAGGGGGAAACAGATGGTGGGTGTCTAGTTGCTTGTCAGCTGAGCGTCAGTTACTAGTGGAGGGCCGCCTAGAAAGCCAGTGTAAACTTAGGCCATATTAATAGAGGTAGGACATCCACTACAAGGGAGGAGACATCTTGTTGGCAGTGTGGGCAGATGGCATCTGGAGAAGTGTGTGTGTATGGTGGGGGGAAAGCCTTGCTGTAAGGACATGGACACAGAGAAGGTTGTGAGTTCCTCGTGGTTGGAAGCATTTAAGTAGAGGCTGCATGGCACAGTATTCTTGCATTAGAAGATGGAGGGCAGGGGTAAGGTGACCTCCAAGGTTCTTTCAAACTGCAGTTTTGTGGCTGGACTTCAGTTATTGCCAGGGCCATGGCAACACTCATGCCCATCAGGTTTGCCTCTTCTCTGTCATTCTTAGCAAGGGTCCCCTGAAGGAATAGGGTTGATTCGTTCATGCATCCATCCCTCCGTCCATCCTTCTGTTCATTCATCTACCACAGCTAGAGCAGCGAACAAGAGAGACACAGTCCTTCCCTACCTAGAGACACAGTCCTTCCCTACCTAGAGACACAGTCCTTCCCTACCTAGAACCTATAGTCTAGAGGGAATAATAACGATAATAATAGCACAGATTGAGCGCTTACTATTTGTCAGGTACTCTAAGTGAATTATCCCATCTGGCCCCACTACAACCTTATGAGACAGGTATTATTATTATCCCCATGTTGCATATGGGGATTGAGGGGCCATGGGGGCTGGGATTCACAGGTCAGATGCTCCCAGGCCTGTGTGGATGATCCCAAGAACTTGAAGTTCTGTGATGCTCAGATGCTGTGACTAAGACCCCATGATGCTCAGAGTTTTCATTATAAAAGAGAGTGCAGAGCAGGGGCCCAGTCACTGGTGAGAGCCCTCAGTCTCCCCCACTTCCTCAAGCCTGACCTTCAGGAGTCACAGTTATCGTGTGCTCTCCTGGGATGTTCTCATTTACTCCTCCCATCTGCCTCCTTAGGTAGCTGTCGGTATTATTCTCATTGTACAGATGGGGAAACTGAGGCACAGAGAGGTCAAGTAACTTGCCCAGGCTCACACAGCTAGGAAGGGGAAGAAGGAGGACCGACGAGCTTGAGCTGTCTGTCTGTACAGGCCACGCTTTACCTGGGGTGCCCCACTGACCCGCGTTCCATCTCCTCCAGCACCCCTCCTCACAGGCCCTGGCTGCACGCCGTCGGGGTGGGAGGGGTTGGTGGCGGAGCTGTGCAGGCCCCGGCTCACTAATGCTCTGTTCTGCCCCCAGATCATGAGCGTATTGCTGTTCATTGAGCACTCAGTGGAGGTGGCCCACGGCAAGGCCTCCTGCAGGTTCTCGAAGACAGGCTACCTCAGGATCGGTAGGTCCAGGGGAAGCCGATGTGGGGTGGGGTGGCAGGGCCATGGGCACCGGCTAGGGGTGGAGTTGAGACTCTGCCACTTGTCCTTTTTGACGTCTGCAAATGGAGAAATTCCACTTGTTCACACCGAAGTCTCCAGGTGTGAGAGCAGATAAGATGGCGCTTTGCAAACCTAATCAGCTTAGAACGGTGACAGCGGGGCTCTCCCGCTCAATAGCAGCCTGTCACCCAGAATAAAATCGAAACTCCTCACGGGGGCTCCAGCCCCTGCTCTCTCTGGCCGCATTCCCACGCCTCGTAGCTCCATCCACGCTCCCCCTCGCTCCCCATGCTCCAGCTGCGCTGACCCCACCAAGCTGGGCTGTGTCTCGGGGTCCCTATCTGGACTCCTGGTCACTCGGCCCACAGGCCACCTCCTCAGAGGCCTTCCCCCACCTCATCCCAGTTAAAGCAGACCCCAGGCCTCCTTCCCATCCTGCACCCTCTGTTATACTGTCCTGTGTTACCTGAACTGTTCTGTGTGCCCCTCAAGACTGAGAACTGCAGGAGGGTAGGGCCTGGGCTTTCTGGTTCACTGGCATAGTGCCCACACCAGTGGTTCCCAAAGTGTGGTCCTTGGAACCCCAGGTGTGGGTTCCTGGGGGCACTTCCGGGCCCCTCACTGCTCTCTTTGCCTCTCAGCGGAATTGATCTCCAGCTTCCTGCTCATCACCATGCTTTTTAACATCAGCCTGAGCCTGCTGATCGGCGTGGTCAAGGTGAGTGCCTGGTCGGGGAGGGGAAGGGGGCCCAGGATCTGCGGGCTGGCAAGGAGGCCTAGCTGCCCTCCTGGCTCCGCCCTATTCACACCCACTATGTGGGCAGCACTGGATGCTGAGAGGTGGGAGGTGGGTATTTGGAGGAGATCCAAACTGCACCCTCGAGAGCTTCACTGACGTTTTGGAAACCCCCTTTTCCACACCAGGTCCCTCAGGTTGGAGGCCTTGGTTCCCTGTGAAAATACACCCTCTATGCACGAGGGTGTGCACAGCCGGCTGTGGGCACTGCTGATCATCGACACTTTGGCTGAACTAGCTGGCAGCCCACATCCTTTTGAACTGCAAATGGTGGCAGGGAATTTGGTAGAGAAAAAAGGAAGGGTCATTCTGAGGCCTAGGTAGAGGGGAGAAAGCAGTGGGTTTTGAAATCAGTGAGAGGAGAAGAGGCGGGGGTGTAGATGCGTCCAGCTCAGTGCCATCCAGCTAGCGGTTGAGAGAGAGAGGCGGGCTGCGACTCAGCCTCCTGCAGAGAGGAACCTGTCTGTCCCTTGGCCCCCAGCAGGGCAGGAAGCCAGGCCCCTGCCACATAACCATGAGACCAGACCTCGGAAAGAGAATACTTCCTGGACAGACAGTGGTGGACTGGCCCTCCCAGGGCCAGCAGGATGGGGTGGTGACTTGGGGCTAGTTTGGAATGTCTCCACCTTGCCTGAAATGCCAGTGTTCACTCCCTAGCTAACGCTACTCTCTCGGGAGCCCTACACCGCAGGGAGTCATTTCACCTTGGTTCCCGGTGGTCCATGCAGAAACACAAAATGGATCAGGTCATCCCTGAAGCCTCTGAGCTTCAGTCTGGGCTGTTTCAGCTGCCTCCTGAGTGATTTTAGACAACCACGTGAGAAACCACGAAACCACCTTTTCTGTGATTTTTGTCCCCAACTGTGGGTTCCTACACATTTACACTGGTCATAGTGGTCACTTGCTTTCAGTTGAAGGAGAGGGACTTCAGCCTCAGCCTCCCAGGGTCTCTTACTATGACTGAACATCCCCGGGGGTGGCCTACACAGAGGCAAGACCTACTGTTAAAGCAGCACAAGACATTTCCCCCCTCCGGGCCTTGGCTCAGACCAGCCCTTCTGCCACCAATACCCTCCCCTTCCCTCCTGCTTCTTTCCAGCTCTAGCCCTGGTGCCCCCACTTCCAGGAAGTCTTCTCTGTTTCCCTTCTCATTTGTCAAATGGACACAAAGTCTTTCGCCACTGGGTTCTTAAGAGCAAGTTGAGGCAGACCCTGGTCCTGGAGCCCCCAGGTGCTTATCTCTGTAGATGGGAACTATCCCCGGTGCCTCCTGGGACGCCGAGACTGCTCATCCTCAGGGCCTGGGCCTTACCTTCTCCCCATGCCCAGAGCCTCCCTCAGAGGAAGGCATGTGGATCCCCATGAGGTGACCTCAGCCAAGCCCCGCAGGTGATTCAGGAGAGCACCAAGTTCCCCGGGACGGAAGGGAACTGTGGGCCAGGGGGCCTGTGGAGCCATCAGGCTGCATGGAAGAGCCTTGTGCAAGGGACCCCTGACCATGCTGGGCCTGCCTTTCAGAACCGGGAGAAGTACCTGCTGCCTTTCCTGTCCCTGCAAATCATGGACTTCCTCCTGTGCCTGCTCACCCTGCTGGGCTCTTACATCGAGCTGCCTGCCTACAAGTTCGTCTCCCGGAGCAGCAGCTGGGTGGTGAGTGTGTCCCATGTCCCACAGCCGGCCAGCGGGGGAGGTGCAGGAGCCCAGGCCAGTGAGCGTGGGAGCCCCCAGGGCCCTTTCTAGTCGGTGAGCTTGAGCAAGTCCCTGAGCTCCTCCAAGTCACCCCACACTTCTTTTTTTTTAAAAAAGAAATTAATTAATGTATTTATTTTTGGCTGCGTTGGGTCTTCGTTGCTGTGCGCGGGCTTTCCCTAGTTGCGGCGAAGGGGGGTTGCTCTTCATTGTGTTGCGCAGGCTTCTCATTGCGGTGGCTTCTCTTGTGGAACATCAGCTCTAGGCATGCAGGCTTCAGTAGTTGTGGCACGTGGGCTCTAGAGCACAGGCTCAGTAGTTGTGGCTCTCGGGCTTAGCTGCTCCGCGGCATGTGGGATCTTCCCGGCCCAGGGCTCAAACCTGTGCCCCTGCATTGGCGGATGGATTCTTAACCACTGCACCACCAGGGAAGTCCCTCACCCCACATTTCTTCCTGTAAAATGTGTCTTGAGATCATGTGTCATCAATATGTCTTATGAGCATTACATGAGGAAAGCATGCACAGGGTGCTCAGCATGTGGTAAGAATGGAAAAATGCCAACCACGTGTGAATTTACACCATAGGGACGGGGACATGCCCCGTTTCCCTCCCCAGCCCCTCTTTTGTCCCTCCTTTGTAACCACGTTGAAGAAAGGAAGGTAAGGATGGTGAGCATCCTTGGTGGGAATGCCCGCGACACCTGGTGCCAATCACAGACGCAGTTCCCCAAAGTTGCTTTTCACACTTCCCCTAACTCTGGTCCTTGAAGAGGCCGAGAAGCTACATTATAGAAGGCCCTGGGCTGGGAGTCAGGAGACCCTGGTTCTAGTCCTGGGTTTGCACCAGCCCATGGTGTGAACGTCTGAAAAATGGACCTCCATTTCTTTCTGGGTACCATGGACCAGAGAGTCGTCAATGTCTCTGGCTGACAGTCTCTCAAGCTGAGAGGCCACTGTGTGCCCCATGGTACCCAGGCCTCTGGGTTGGGGCTGACTTGCTGGTCTGTCTTCTTCCTCCAAAGGGCCCCTCCAAGGTCCCACTGATGACCCTGCAGCTCTTGGATTTCTGCCTGAGCATCCTGACTCTCTGCAGCTCCTACATGGAAGTGCCCACCTATCTCAACTTCAAGTCCATGAACCACATGGTGAGTCTGGGCTGAGGTCTGCTCCTATCACTGGCTCTGTGGCCTTAAGCAAGTTGCTTTCCCTCTCTGTGCCTCAGTGCTTAGGCTGGGTTCTCTAAAAGTGGAGCTTGGAGAGGGATTCTTGTGCGAGTGATTTCCTGAAGGACAGCTCTCAGGAAGAAACTTGAAAGGAATGAGGGAAGCAAGTTAGACAAAAGGAAGAAACCAGGCAGACATGTGGCTTTAGAAGTAGCACTGCTGGATCCCAGAGGGTGCCCTGGAGTATGAACTGTAGCGCAGAAATGGTATTAGTGTTTTCATTGCTGTCTAACAAATGATCCCCAAACATAGTGATTTAAAACAATAAACAGTTGTTACCTCACATAATTTCTGAGGATCAGGAATTTGGGAGTGGCTTAGCTGGGTTGTTCAGACTCAGGGTCTCTCTTGAGGTTGCACCTAAGATGGGGATGGGGCTGTGGACGCCAAGGGCTTGACTAGGTCTGAAGGATCCACTCCCAAGCTGGCTTACTGGCGTGGCTGTGGGATCTTTGGCTTGGTTCCCCACCGTGTGCGCCTTTGATAAGGCTGCTTGAGCATCCTCATGTCATGGCTTCCGGTTTCCCCTTGGTGGGTATCCGAGAGAGAGCAAGGAGGAAATGGCCCTGTGGTCTTGGAGGTCACACTCACCTCTGCGACATCCTATTATTTGTGAGAAGTGAGACTTTAGGTCTAACCCACACTCGAGGGAGGAGTGTCAGAGGATGTGTGCACATGTTTGCAAATGCCACAGCAGTTGTCCCACCAGAGCAGGAACCTTCCATCAACCAATCCTGCTTGTGAGGTGCCCCTAGGGGACGAGGCATACCTCCCAGGTATTTCAGGATTAGGTGGTTCCGTCAACCAAGACTATCCTCCAGAGAAGGACACGGGTGTGGCCCACCACCGGCTGGGGGATGGGGCACCAGCCAGATAAGGGTCACTTGGACAGGCATCAGCTGCATCTGTCTCCCTGGGTTTGTCCACCTGTCAGATGAGGCTGATGGTAGGTGGTACTGGCCTCCTAGGGCCCTTGAAGGGTTGGGCCAAGATAATGGCTGTGGCACAGCATGTTCCTGTGTGCTTGGAGAGCTGGCTTTTATTCCTCGATGTGTCGGTACTGTTAGTGTTCCTTATGGCCAGAGACACTGATGTGGCCCCCAAATCTGTTGCAGAATTACCTCCCCAGCCAGGAAGGTATGGCTCACAACCAGTTCATCAAGATGATGGTCATCTTCTCCATCGCCTTCATCACTGTCCTCATCCTGAAGGTGAGTGGCCCCTGCCCCACGGCTCAGGGAGGGGTGGAGAGGCTGAGCTGCCCTGGGCCCACCGATGCCAGACTGTTAAGAGGCAGGGAAGTGTGTCTTCCACCACTGTCCCCCCTGCTTTTGGCTCCTAACTCTAGCCCTCCCCACACCAGCCCCTGTGCCCACACATGGGCTCCTCGGGGACGCCCCCTTTAGAGCAAGTGGATCTGTGAAGACCCACCTGTGTTCAGGGGTCGGGGACTTAATGTGTGACTCAGAGAGACCTGATCCAGGGGAAGGAGGAGCTATTTTGTCTGGAATTAGATTCAGGAAGTCCTGGGTCTGAATCCCAGCTCTCCCCTCACTAGCTGTGTGGTTGGTTTTCAAGTCACTTCTCTCTGGGTCTTGGGTCTCACCTGTGAAAGGGACACCCTAAGTCTTGCTTTGCCCATGTTAACAGCTTTACGTGATTCAGGCACCAAAGTGTAGATGGGCCCTGAGGTCATATTACTAGAGGTTTGGTGATGAGAAGGATGGAGGGGATTGGTTTTTTTCTTCTCAGGGGTAGTCAGGCTCAGAGGATAGAGTCCTGTTTCAGGTCCCAGTTCTTGGAGACATGGGACAGACAGGAGTGCATTAATAGCAGCACAACAGGACTTCCCTGGTGGCACAGTGGTTAAGAATCCACCTGCCAATGCAGGGGACACGGGTTCGATACCTGGTCCGGGAAGGTCCCACATGCCGCGGAGCAACTAAGCCCGTGTGCCACAACCACTGAGCCTGCGCTCTAGAGCCCGTGAGCCACAACTCCTGAGCCCACGTGCCACAGCTACTGAAGCCCACGTGCCTAGAGCCTGCGCTCCGCAACAAGAGAAGCCACCACAATGAGAAGCCCGCGCACTGCAATGAAGAGTAGCCCCCTCTCGACGTAACTAGAGAAAAGCCCGTGTGCAGCAATGAAGACCCAATGCAGCCAAAAATAAATAAATTTATATTAAAAAAAAAAAAAGCAGCACAACAGGAGCGTGAAGAGGCAAGAAAACGCTGCCGTCTTCGGGAGTCAAGGAAACCAGGGCAGTTCAGCTTGGGAAAGAAATGACTCAAGGGGGACCTGATCGCAGCCTCCAAGTACCCAAAGGACTCTCATGGGGATTCTAGAGGCCACAATGGGGCCCTGTGGCCGGAAGCCACAGGGAGGCTGATGTCGACTCAAGAAAAGGAAGGGCTTTTAAAAGTGTTCTTTTCTGATTGTGAAAGTAACATATGATCCCTGTAGAAATTTAGAAACTACAGATGAGCAGAAAGAAGACGATCAGCCCACCAACCACCGCCACTCGGAGGGCAGCACCTCTGATATCTGGGTGCATTTCCGCCCCCTCTTTTTATGTGGGTGGTGTAGCCAGACATCACTGCCTCCTTACATCCCAGGCCCTGAGCAGTCTCTGCTCTCACCCAGTGCCAAGCTGAAACAACTTCGCTCCTTTTAACCTTTCCTCAAAGGACTGACCTAGCACAAGCGCATTAGTGATGCACAGTGAGAACATTCCTGAAGGCTTGGGGGGACCAACGTGGAGGTTTACGTCATATACCCTGCTAGAGAGAAACTGCCCAAACCCCACCCCACACCTCCGTCCCTCCCCACCCCACACCTCCGTCCCTCCCCACCACACACCTCCGTCCATCCCCACCCCACACCTCCGTCCCTCCCCACCCCACACCTCCGTCCCTCCCCACCATCTCCTGTTCTTTATCTTCATCCAGTGGGAGTTCTCTCTGTACCCCGACTCCCGACCCTGCCTCACTGGCTACTCTTCACTTACTTGTTTTGCCCTGGCCCTTCGTACTTCATTCTTTCATAATTCATTTTATTTATTTCTGCTCCTTTTAAGTCCCCATCATGGGGCTGCATAAAACAAGGGACCTTCTCGATGCCAAGACCTGCTCTCCTTCCTTTGGGGGCAGAGCGAGACTGATTGGCTATTGTTCCTTGAACACACCCCTGGGGACTTCACTCCCCACCCTGGAACGCTTCTCCCCAATTCTTACATCAATTGCTAAGAGAAAGCCGTTGCTCACATTATCTGACAGATATATACATCCATACATATGATTTTTCTGCATTTATAAACATGGGATACTACTGCATACACTGTTGGATAATCTGCTTTAAAAAAACAACATATCGGGCTTCCGTGGTGGCACAGTGGTTGAGAGTCCGCCTGCCGATGCAGGGGACGTGGGTTCGTGCCCTGGTCCGGGAAGATCCCACATGCCACGGAGCGGCTGGGCCCGTGAGCCATGGCCGCTGAGCCTGCGCCTCCGGAGCCTGTGCTCCACAACGGGAGAGGCCACAACAGTGAGAGGCCCGCGTACCGCAAAAAAACAAAAACAAAAACACAACATATCGTAAGCAGTTTTGAAGACAAACTTTCCCACTGTCAGCTCTGTCCCAGGATGGGCGGGGCCACCTCAGGAGATGGTAAGCTTCAGAGTCCTCAGGGACAGAGAAGCAGGATTTGCAGGATTATTGCCAGGGAGGCTGGAGGGTGGTGCAGAAGCCTCTAAAAAGCTCCTTTGTGTGATGAGTCTGTGGGGCAGTGAAAGGGAAACACCTGGAACACCTGAGATGGGCAGGTGAGGCCCCGTCCAACCAGAAGAGGGCTCTGACCTTTCAGGGTAAGCTGGGGATCTCCAGGAAGCACCCAGCATCTGTCCTAGGCCTGCTGGGGTGGTGAGAAGAAGGGTCACAAAGCACAGCCTGACCTGGGCCTTTTTTCCAGGTCTACATGTTCAAGTGCGTGTGGAGATGCTACAGATTCATGAAGTACATGAACTCGGCCGAGGAGAGGAGCAGCTCCAAGATGCTGCAGAAGGTGAGCCTGCTGGGTGGGTGGGTGGGTGGGCGGGGCTGTCAAGTCCTAGCTCTGCCACTCACTGTATCATTTAGAGCAGGTCTCTCTGCCTTGCTAGGCCTCAGTTTCTCCACTCGTAAGATGAGGGTTGGACCAGAAGAAATGGGAAGATCTCTTTCCACTCTGATTGTCTAGGATTCTATTCATTCATTCATGCATCAAACATTTTCTGCTTCTTACTCTTTCCTGGACTCATATCCAACCCTTCGGATTCAGAGAATACTAAGATGCCACCCTGTCCTGGAGGAGAGTATAGTCTAGAGTGAATCTAGACACAGAGATCCAATTACAACTCGGTGTGAAGCACAGGGGCAATGGGAGCACAGAGGAGGCACCTGGCTTCACCTGGGGTGTCAGGGAAGGCTTCCTGGAGGAGGTAACACTTGACCAAGTCTTAGACTGTCAGCGGGTACAAGTTAGCTGGGAAAGGGGAAGGGGCCTTCCAGGCAGAGGGATTAAGTGCACTTAGAAGCAGCTGATTGGAAAAATGATGGGAAAAGTGCAGCTGGTTTAAATTACTGGAGGCTCACTTTCCTCAACTGTAAAATGAGGATTGTATTAGTCAAGAATTTTTTGGGTTGCAAGTGTCAGAAACCCAACTCTCCCTCACTTATGTAAAAAATAAAATGAATTTATTAGCTTATAGAACTTGAAAGTCCAGTGTAGGTCTGGCTCAGGCATGGCTGAGGCCTGATGTCCAGACATGATCTTATTTTCAGGATGAAAGGCAGCCCTTTCCTCATGGTAGCAAAATAGTTGCTGAAATCCCTAGGCTGTCATCCCACCCTCTCAGCAACCCCAGCAGTAAGAAAGACATCCCAGAAGCAAGTCTGATTGGTCCAGCTTGGGTTACAAGCCTATCGCCAAACCAGTGACGATTGACAGGGGGATGAGATTCTACTCTGAGTGACCACCCCATGAGACGTGAGGTCTCATGTCCATTCCACCAGATCAGAGGGCTGATCAATTCTTCTGAAAGCACATGGACTGAGAATGTTTTCCCAGGGAAAACAGTGTGCTGTTATCAAAACTAGGGGGCTTAATGCGGAACAGGCAGAGGCAAGTCTGTCCATTACAGGAACAGAAACCGCACCTATCCTGTGCATGCCATGCCTAGCACATAGTAAGTACCCAAGGCATGCTAGTCATCATCATCATCAACATCATTTTGCCAGGGGTGGGGGCTGGAGCCCCTTAACCCCAGGTTGGGGTAGTGGTCCCATCTGGTCAATTCTCAGCCCTCATCTCTCTGTTTCTCCCAGGTGGTCCTGCCATCCTATGAGGAAGCCGTGTCTCTGCCATACAAGATTCCGGAGGGGGGCCCAGCACCACCCCCATACTCAGAGGCGTGACATTCACCAGGCCCCAGCCCTGGTGCTGGGAGGGGCGGAGCTACCTCGCAATCTGCTTCTTTGCTTAGGTGGCCCCTGTGGCCTGGGTGAACCACCTGGCTGACTTCAGGACAATCCGCTTGTGTCCCGCTCGCTGGCCTGCTTTTCCTGCGGGGCCTGGGAGATGCTCACAACTGGGTCAACCCCTTTAGGCTGAATGATTGGGTCTCAAAAATTCAGTCCAACAGCACTCAGCTTCTTTTGATCAGCTCTGACATTGGTTTAAACGATTGGTCTTTCTAAAGTCAGTGAGTTTGGTTAAATAACTCTCAACTTGACCAGTTTACCAAGTGGCTGACAAATCACAAACACGCTTGTCATTTCAGTGAAAACAATGTGGTCAAATAAAAGAGTCCATTGTGTCAGTTTGCAAATAGTTGTCAATTCACAGAGCAATTTAGTCAAGTAATCATCAGTTAGTCCTCCCCACCAAATACATACATCCATTTTCTTCCAATAGTTCCTTAAACAATTATTAAGTCAGCCAACCCTCAGTTAATTTAGAATAGTGATAAAATCCAATAATAAAAAAATCAAATTAGCCCCCCAAACCATTCAATTCAATCTAGTCCAATAACCGGCTGCCCCCTGCGGTCAATTCAGTACTTGTGCGTCCTGAATAATTGTTAATTCAAACGAAAATTCAGTCAGACAGTTGCCAAACTGTCATTCAAGGGCTAGTCCCAGGAAATAACTGTTGTTTCAATCATCAGTCTCTACAAACGCACAATAGTTTTGCTAAAGAGTTGTCATCCTCAACAACCAGTCACACGCAGCCAGTCTGGTCACATGGCAGTGGGTCCTGGGAAACGGGTCTCCTCATCCGTGGTCATTTCTAGTAATGAGCTGTCAGGCTGTCCCACAGCCCATCCGTTGCCAGATAGGTTGTAGGCCACCCAGTTCTGCCCGACGCTTGTGGTCAAGCAGAAATTCAGAGCTGAAATCAGGCAAACCCATTTGTTGGACTAAATCCACAGGTTAGTTCAGTCAAAACAGGCAAACCCTTTGTGGGCACAGTCCCCGCCCGGGGGGTTCATGTTGGTGGGGCCATAGGGAAGGTTTTGGTCCCTGCACCCCCTCTTTTGCCTGCTTCCGTGGGGGTTGGGATTCCCGAGGTCGCTGACCCAAAGGCGGAGATAAGGCCACAGAGGCGGGTTCTCTGGGGTCTGCAAGGGGAGGTGCAGAGGGAGAGGGCTGTGCAAGGGGTTCCCCACCACACCACTGTGTCATTGCTTTGTGTGACGGGGAAGAAGTTTCAATAAAGCAGCAACACGCTTCTCTCTGGCTGATGTGGTTCCTAAAATATGGTGTATGGCCAGGGCTGGGAACACAACCTCCATCAGCCCAACACACACACACACACACACACGTGACAGTTCATTCAGTCCAGAAACTCTCAGAGGCCATGTCCAGCTAGAGAGTGTCATGACCTGGCACTGTTTCTGATCACAAATCATGGACCCTCTAAGCACCCTGATGTCTCCCTGATAAGGCATGGACTCCATTCACCTGGACAGCACCCACCTGGAGCCAGGTCCTACACTGGGCACTGGGGTGACCACAATAGGTCAGACTAGCCTCCAGTTACCCCCCATCTGGGGAAGGGGAAGACAGATATGTAAATGATTATGATAGCCTGTGATGATTATAACACCGTCATGGGGAAAGTCTGAGGGACCTAGGACAGCCAGAGGAGGCTTCTTGGAGGAGGTTTCACCGAGCTGAGTTTGAAGGATGAAGGGGCAGCAGTGAGCAAACTGGGGGAGGATGCTTTGGGCTGAAGTGGCAGGATGTGGGAGGCCTTGTGGAGGTGGGGAGAAGAGCTGGAGAGGTAGCCTAGTGTGGCTGCAAGTGGGGAGGGGAGGGAGAGGAGGCTGCCAGGGTCTGGGGGCCTGGATCACAAAGAGCCTTTGTGTACATCAGGGTTCTTTGGCTGCAAGCCCACCCTGGCTAACTTCAGCCAAGAAGGGCATTTACAGGAAGGAGATGCTTGCAAGTAACAGGAACCTTAGTGAACCAAGTTTATTGAAAACAATGACGACAACAACAAAAGGGTGGTCGTGATGTTTCTTGGCTCACATAAATGAAAAATCCAGGGAATCTGGTCAGGCGTGGTTGGACCCAGGAATCAAATTCTTCAGTCATCTCTTTCTCTCTTTCTCCACCTCTTGCCTTCTTCCTCCCGGGCTGAGCTGCCTGAGAGTGAAGCTGGCAGAGAGCACGAGACAGTCTGAGTTGGGCTCCATCCCCAGTACCAAATGAGACCTAACAGAGCCTTGAATGCTGTGCCCAGGAGCGTGGGCTCATCCTGGGACAGGGGGAGTCTTTGAGGGTTTTTGGGCAGGGGAGTTACAGGATCGGGCTTGGGTTTTAGAAAGGAAGAGACCAAAGTCAGGGACCCATAAGAAGGCTGGTGAAGTCCTCCTGTGGAGAAGGAGAGAAGCGGATTTGAGAGGAATTGTCAACCTTCTGGAGTTGTCAGCTTTTCTTGGGGACAGCAGATTTCTTCATGGGTTTTATCTGCTCTTTATCAGATCCCCAAACAACTGATAAAGTGAGGCTCTAATAGAGATGGACGGCGACCTCCCTTTCACACATGAGGTAATTGAGGCCCAGAGACATCAAGTGATTTTCCTGAGGCCACACAGCAGTCAGGGGTTAGACTAAGTGCCTTTTCATTCTACTTTAAGTGGAGGCTAAAAGAGCTGGGGCCACAGTCTGTGTGAGTTCTTGCTTCTTGTGAAGATCCATATGAAGAGGCCCCCCCAGAAGCCCCCATCAAATAGGGATTGGGGGCAGAGGTCACAGGAGGAGGGGACTAGCCTTTCTTCCAGCCTTGTATCCTCATCAAGAAGATGCCAAGGGGCCATGGCCGTGTGTCCTGAAGACCAGCTGAGGTGATACCCCCATCCTCATTCCCACCCCAACCCTGGCTTGAAGCCAAAGAACGGGCTGAGGTGTATAGTGGAGTTGTGCCCTGTGGCCAGGCGGCTGGGTGGGGGCTGGCCCGAGGAACAGGAAATAGCTGTGTTTGGGGAAGTCACGTGGCCTAGGCCAAGCCAAGCCAGCCCACCATCGCTGGGCAGCCCTCACTGCGGCCCTATCAATGCCCCATTTGAGGCTCTTGCAGGGGTCCTTTTTTTTTTAATTTTTATTTTTTTGGCGGTACACGGGCCTTTCACCGCTGCGGCCCCTCCCGCCGCGGAGCACAGGCTCCGGATGCGCAGGCTCAGCGGCCATGGCTCATGGGCCCAGCCGCTCCGCGGCATGTGGGATCCTCCCGGACCGGGGCACAAACCCGCGTCCCCTGCATCGGCAGGCGGACTCTCAACCACTGCGCCACCAGGGAAGCCCCATGTAGGGGTCCTTTGACGGGGCTGGTTGGACCCACTGAGAGGGCCTGTTTGAACCAGACACCTGGAAAGGAGCTGGCCCCAGGAAAGAGGGAATTCGTGCAGGCCAGGCAGGTGAGCGCCGCCCGGACAGGCTGTCTCTTGGAGGGAAGGAGAGTCGACAAAATCAAGCCCTTGTGGCTGAGCGGGAGGGCGCACCCCAGTTTCTCAAGGCTGTGATGGTAGCAGGAACAGTCACTGAGTGGGCACTTCAGTGTGTCATCTCTGTGACTCTCCCACCTGCCCCACACGCAGGTGCCATGCAAGGATGCTTCCTGGGGCTCAGGGCGGGCAAGCCACTTGCCCACTGTCACCATTGGTTAAGGGGCAGAGCTGGGCTTTGACTCCGACAGGTCTGACGGAGCCCGAGCTTCTCCCTCTGGTCCTTCCTGGCCCACCTCAGGCACCTTGCAGGGTGAGCAGAGTGATGACATGATTCCGAAACTTGAAGAGCCCCTTGAAGATGGGGACTGAGGCATAATCATCATGGAACGTCCCGGCACCAAGGACAGCCCTGGCTCTAGAGCCCTATGCTGCTTGCGGTAGAGGAGGCATCCGTTGTGGGTGTAGGACCCGGACAGAAGGTGACGGGGGAAGTGGTCCAGGTGAGGTATGTTGGGGGCACAAACTCAGGCAGTGGCCACGGGGCTGGGTAGATTCACAAGGCATTTGGGAAGCAGGGTCTGCAGGGCAGAAGTGAGGAAGAGGAGGTTCACGAGACTGGTGCCCAGGTTTGGAGAGTCTTTGGGATGGTGGTGCCCAGCTCTGAGCTGAGGATATAGGACGGGGGACAAAAGAAGATGCACTAAGCTTGCATTTGAGCTACCCTGGGGACCACGTGATGGGAGTTACTCAGGAGGCAGCTGTGTCTATAGGTCTGGAGTCAGGAGAGTGAGGAAGGAGGGAGGTTGAGATGTGAGTGCCATCTGTGGACACATGGGTGGGATGTCATGTGGATGGAGGGTCACCAAGTGGTTGGGTTCACGGAGGTGTTAACCCATCAGCAGGACGTGATACTGGCCCATGGCCTCCCAGGGCACGCCCTCACGTGAAAGCACACGTCTCCTTGCCCTGTCCAGCCTCAGGCTTCCAGCCCGCCTGACTGCTTGTAGGGACTGAGACCAAGACAGCATGTGTGAGGTCTGACGGCCCATGAGAGAGAATGGTTCACATACACAGAGGCTGTGGCCTGAAGGGGCCATAAATCTGAAGGACAGCGCAGCTACACTGCAACAGCCCACGGGTAGTGGGGATGAGTATACCCACATGGCGGATGAAGAAGCCTTGTCCTGGATTTATGGACAAGTTCTCCATTTTGTGAGGTCTCTGCTGACTTTGGGGAGACCAGGGATTCATGTCCAATCAGGCAATGAAATCTCCAATTTGCGATGAAATAGTTTTAATTCTTAAAGACTCAAGTTTTAAGTTCTAGGTTAAAGGAAGCTGGGCCCGGGGAGTGTGAGAACACCTACACTGGGTGTGAGAAGTTACTCCTGTGGGTCTCTGCGGCCACAGGCCCCCCCAACTGCCCACCTGGCTGGGCTGTCTGGGAGCTGGCGCTCACATTCCAACCTCTCCCCTGGGACTCCCGGAGGAAGCGGGCCTCATTAGCCACAAGGGCATTTCAATAGGCAGTGGGCTTGGCAGGGAGTGGCCAGCACAAGGGAGCCGCAGCCTTAAACAAACAGAGTCCATCTGGTAAACAGTTTTGCTGCCGTCTCCCCGGCCCAGGTGGTTAAGCAGGACACTGACCTTGCAGCTTCCTCTGCTCCCCGTGCTGGGGGGACAGTCCAGGCAGGGAGGCAACCTTGGCAAAGGCCTGGAGACGCGACCACAGGTCAGAGGGTGACTCCAGCCTGGGAGTCTCCCCTCTGATAACTCACAGCTTACAACACCACAGTTCTTTCAGCCTTGACCTTGCCAGGGCCAAGTTGCTGAAATTTTACACATAGGTGGAGCTGAGTTCCTGTCAGAGGGTTTGGGGAAAAGCCAAGGTGTTCTAAGGGGCTTCAGGGGGGACAGTGGAAGGAACAGGGACCTGCCAGGGACATCACCGTGCACCTTCCCAGCTCCTCTGCCATGAGAGGTGACGGCAGTTGTCGTAGGGGGAGTGTGGGAAGGAAAGATCTTGATGTTCCTGGCTTTGGGCGTCCTTATGGGGGCTGTGGGTGGAACAGCCTTGACACTGTAACATCCCTCGGTGGCCCATGGTCACTCTGCGAGTGAGAACAGGGCCAGACCTTTCTCTCAAGTGGTCAGACTCCACAGGGTGCTGTCCCAGCACCGTCCATCGCTGAAGGCACCGCAGGGGGAAGGACCTGCAGAATCAGTAAGCACCAGGCGTAGTTTTGGTGTAATTAGCGCCTAGTCCTCCCCACACTGACCCTGAAGCAACTTTTCCTGAGCTGAAAAATGCTGTATTTCTTTCTTTCTTTTTGAGATCTAGTTTTTTTTTTTTTTTTTTTTTTTTTTGCGGTACGTGGGCCTCTCACTGTTGTGGCCTCTCCCGTTGCGGAGCACAGGCTCCGGACGCGTAGGCTCAGCGGCCATGGCTCATGGGCCTAGCCGCTCCGTGGCATGTGGGATCTTCCCGGACCAGGGCACGAACCTGTGTCCCCTGCATCGGCAGGCGGACTCTCAACCACTGCGCCACGAGGGAAGCCCCGAGATCCAGTTTTTATCTTTTTAGATATATGTCTAGAAGTGGCCTTGTTGTAGCATAAAGTTCCAAATCGATTTTTAATTTTTTGAGGAACCGTCATCCTGTTTTACATAGTGGCTGAAACGATTTACATTTCCCCCAACAGGCAAACAGGGAACAAGGATTCCCTTTTTTCCATGTTCTCACCGATGCTTGCTTTACCTTGTCTTTTTTCTTTCTTTTTTTTTTTTTTTATGTGGTACGCGGGGCTCTCACTGTTGTGGCCTCTCCCGCTGCGGAGCACAGGCTCCGGACGCGCAGGCTCAGTGGCCATGGCTCATGGGCCCAGCCGCTCCGTGGCATGTGGGATCTTCCCGGACCGGGGCACGAACCCTTGTCCCCTGCATTGGCAGGTGGACTCTCAACCACTGCGCCACCAGGGAAGCCCTACCTTGTCTTTTTAATGATGGCCCTTTTAACAAGTGTGAGGAGATGTCTTGTGGTTTGATTTGCATTTCTCTGATAGTGATGTTGAGCATCTTTTCATGTATCTGTGGGCCATTTGGATGTCTTCTTAGAAAAAATGTGTATTTACTTCCTCTGTCCATTTTTGAATCAGATTTTTTTTTGAAGTAGAGTTGATTTACAATACTGTGTTAATATTCCCTGTGTTACACGGTAAATCGTTGTTGTTTATCTATTTTATATATAGTCATGTGTATCTTTTAATCTCATACTCCTAATCCCTCCCCCCGCCCCCTCCCTTTCCTCTTTGGTCATAAGTTTGTTTTCTTATGCTTTCTTATAAGTTTGTTTTCTATGATTGTGAGTCTGTTTCTGTCTTGTAGATTCACTTGTATTATAAAAATGTTGTATTTCCTTGTCAATCCCCTGTCCTCTTCCCTCCCTCCCCTTGTTCTATGCCCATATATACCACCGGGTGGGCAGAATTCTAAGAAGCCTCCAATGACCTATGACCTTGTCTAGTTCTCTCCCCTCGAGTGTAGTCAGAGCCTGGGACTCTGATGGGACAGTCACTCCTGGGATTGGGTTATGTTAGCTGGTAAGTTGACTTTGAGGAAGGGAGATTATTCTGGGTGAAACTGACCTGATCAGTTGATCCCTTAAAAGGGACTGGGCTCTTCAGAAAGAGGAGGTTTGGCATGGGAGAGATGTGACGCGTGAGAGGTCTTGGGGGAGAGCACATGACAAGGACTGTCGGGTGGCCCCTGGCTGCTGAGTGGTCCCTGGGTAACAGCCTGCGAGCGGAGGTGGGGAGGGAGTTCAGTCTGACAACCGCAAGGAAATGAATTCTTCCAACCACCGTGTGAGCTTGAAAGAGGACCCTCAGCTCCAGAAAAGAACAAGGCCCAGCCTCGATTACAGCTTGATTTCAGCCTTGCGAGGCACTGAGCAGAGAACCTAGACTTCTGACCTTCAGGAACCATGAGGGGCTATATTTGTGCTGTGTTTAAGCTACTAAGTTTGTGGTCATTTGTTACGTAGCAATGGAAAAAGAATGTAGCGCCCCTTCCCGATTTGGAGGAAGTTTTATTTTTCGTCCTTCAACGTCTAAGTGACGGCAGCACCGACAATCCTGCACGTCTGAAGTCTTGGTCAGTGTAGATCCAGAGTTTTGAAAGATGAAACAGGTAAGCCAACCATTGTTTACACAACCTCAAGTGGTCTTCTCAAGTCTCCAGAGGCTCTGTTTTGAGGCTGAGGGGACAACAGCAGGGATTTCAGGCAACACAAAGGGAAGTTAGGTACCTTAGAAATTGGGAGAGAAAATATATTCTGTTCCGTGAGCCAGAGCATTATATTAAATTCAGAGCTCACATTTTTAGGAGGGGGAGAGACAAATTGAAATGCCACTGGGAGCTGGCACCACACTGGTAATGGGCTGAAATCCATGTGTTGTAAAGGATGGTTGTAGGATGTGAGGACGTTTTCATTAGGGAAGAATCAACTTAGTGGGGGTGTGGCCATGATCTTCAGGTCGCTGAGCATGGTATACCGGGAGACTGGCTCGCTCTCAGAGCCGGATGGAAAATACTTTGGGGAACACCAAGCTCCCTGTCCAAGGGGCCGAAACCATAGGCTGGACAATAGCTTTCCAGAGAGAGACTTTATGTTTCATATGGGAGGTTGGGTGAGATTGGTGGTTTAGTTATATCAGAAGCACCTTAGAAATACAGATTCACTGGGTCTGGGAAGGATCCTGGGAATCTGCATTTTCTTTTGAACCACCTTAACCAAACTATCGACTGTTTGCGGGTAACTGAAGGAAGTATAAAACAGAGAGTGACTTGCAGATGCATTTGAGTGAGGATTCTGCTTAGTGCCCTGCAGATCCTAGCTGCCCTTGGGGGTCCTGTAGGGGTACCTCCCTTCCTGGTCCTCCCCTTCCCCACCTGTTGGGGTCCTGTTCTTCCCGACCCCCAGGACGGCCCCAAAGGCATCCTCATCTTGGACCCCAAAGCTTTACCTTCACTTAGCTTAAGTTCTCCCCAAAGCAGATCCTGAGACGTGGACTTGGGTACAGATTGTTTATTTGGGAGGTGGTCCCAGGAAGTACAGTGGGAGGGGAAGTGAGGCAGAGAAGGGATAAAAGCCAATGAAAATGTGCAGTGAGAGAAGACTGAGGAGGGAGTGACTCATTCTGTGCCAGAGGAGAGAGGGGGATGGTGGGGGGAGGGAGAGAGACTGGCAATGGCCTGGAAAAGGTGTCAAGAAACAGATTTTGAAGGACCTTAAATGTCCAGCTAAATTTGAATTTTCATCTGGAGGTGATATAAGGCCAACAGAAACTGTTTTTCCTTGGGAAGCGTGTTAGAGCAAGTCCTGCTCCCTAAACACCCACATCCCACCCCTGGAGTCATTCCATCCCCAGGTGGAGTCGGGTGATGTGATGTGTGCTCCTTTTTTCTCTCTCTTGTCCGTGTGTCTGGAGACAAAATATGTGGAAATGATGGGCTACCAAGGTAGAGGCAGCTTTGGCGAGGGCCTGTCTAGCGCTGGGCTGTGTCACGGGAGAGAAACAGACCCTTGTGTCGAGCCATTGTGATCCGAGGGCTTGCTTGTTGCTGTAACTTGGCCTATTCTCTGCTGATTAATACAAGAAGGCATTGTGAAAGCAGTAAGCATGGATGCGGCACTCCATACCTTTCGTCCTCCACCATCCTCTGACATGGGCATTGAGATCCCCACTTTATAGACATAGAACTGAAGAGCACAATAGTGAGGGGATTCACCTGATGTCAACACAGCTGGCAGGTGACGGAACAAGGGCTCAAACCCAGCTCTGTCTGATTCCAAAACTTTTTCACTTCATAGGATTCCTCAGTGTCTGGCATGAGCACCACTGACAGAAAGCAAGATAATTTCGGTGATATGTGGAAGAAAAAGTTAAATTTAATTAGTTTTCAATTTATTCGAAGGCATATTGGAATAAGTATGTAATCGGTACATCAAACCAGTGATTTCATGGCTGTTGTTTCAAATAAGAAAGAGGAGAAATTTTTGTCCAAAAGTGAGTTGGTTTAATGTTAGAAAGATTAATTAAAAAAATAGTAAAGGTATATGTGGATCCAGCAAACGGTGATGATGGTTTGGAAAGATGAGGGGACAGGCAGCCCTGGACTGTGCTGCATCGAGAGATACCCAGGTTTGCTCTTCAGGAAATGAACTGAGCTTGGGGCATAGGAGGGGGAGTCCTGTGTGCTTTCTCCTGACCCACACTGTGCCCAGGGGCCTCTCAATGGATCACAAACGCTCTCTCTTGGATAAAACACTAAAGTCTTTAAGTTTCTGGAAACCCGAGGTGTGTGAAAACAAGGAGAGGGAACAGGGGGAGCCCTTCACGGCTGCCTGTCTGTCTCGGGAGCAGCCTTGATGAAGGCCCCTCAACGCGGTTTTTCTCCTTGGCTAATACCGGACACACTGTTCCTGATTTTGATTCCTGGGGTAAAATGTTCCACATTTTAAAAACACAAATATTTATTTTCTTTCCTCAATGTATATACTCAACTTCCAGGTCTCCTCCCCACCAAGCCCCCACTCCCACTATGGAATGTTAAAGCTGCCCCTTTGTGGGGAACCCATCTCTGTTCCTGAAAACTTACCTGTAGCATGTTTCTGTGGCTCTGTTAATGAGCGAAGTGACACAGAAAAGGCGCTTCTGTTCCTCTGAGGAGCCCATAGACCTGCCATTCAGAGACAGAGCTGAAAGAGCTGTTTCATGGGCCCAGCTGCTGCCCCATGGGCCCAGCTGCTGCCCCGGCCAAGAGGGCTTTGTACCCTGAGCTCCAGACACAGCTCTGTCCACTGGGGAGAGGGGTGGTGGGCTAGGAGACTCCAGCTCACGTTCTGCTCGTCCACCTTCAAGCAGGGGAGTGGGGGGCGGGCACTGTGCCTCTCTCTTCATTGGTCACCATCACCTACCTACCCCAGCCTGACCTTTGATGGTTAACATGGAAATGGACCCAGTTCATCATTACTTCCTTCTTTTAATTCATTTCTTCATTTGCTCACCAGATACCCTGTGATAGGCACCAAGCTGGGTCTGGGGGGTTTACTGGTGATGAGACAGACAAGCCCCCTGCTGGGAGGGAGCTGACATCCTCTGGGGCAAGGGTGGGGGTGGGGGCCAGACACCACATTCATAACACAATTTGGGGAAGTGATAAGGGTCACAGTGACCACACCCTGAGGCATCTCTGGAGAAGAGAATTAGGCTTTCAAGTTGCAGAGAAGAGATGTCATGTCATGTCAACTGATTTTTGGAACTGGGGAGGGCGTGAATTGTGAAAAAATGAAACGAAAATGGGAAAAGTCAGAGGGAAATGCTTTTAACTTCCTTGTTCTCTAAATAGGGGCAAAGGGGAATGAGACCTGATTTCTAAGCTTGGCTCTGCCCCTAAACAGGCTGGGTGGCTTCAGGCAAGTCATGAACCCCTCTGGGCCTCAGTTTCCTCATCTGACAAATGGGCTAATATAGTTGGATCTGCTGACCTCACCGGTTTGTTGGGGGAACAAAGGAGACAGAGTGATAGAGCGAGTGACTGTGCCGTGTCACACGTGGAAGGGATTGTTATCATCATCACCGCTGAAGATTGTGACAATATTTGTTGGATCAGCTGTGCCCGGCAATCACTTTTTAAAAAGCAACTGTACCCTTCCTTTTATTGAGGTATAATTTATAAAGAGTGAAGTCACAGGCCTTAAGTATTAGCGATTATACCCCCCAAAAGATAATCTTTCAGTCCCCAATCTCCACTTCCGTCCTCTCATCGGCTCCTCACATGGTTCCAGTGAGGCAGGCAAGCCAAGAGCTACCATTCCCTTATTATCTTGTATGGCAACAAGCTGAGGCTCAGAGAGGCTAAGTCACCAGCTCCAGGTCACCCAGCTGGTGAGCAGCAGAAGTGAATTTGAACGTGGTTCTCTCAGATGGCCAAGCCCATGCTCTCTCTGCTCTATCCCATCAACTACTGGACCCAGATGCAATGGTGGGGACCCTTCCTGATTATACTCCTTTACTTACAAGCCCTATTTTTGCCTCCTCTGTGCAGACCCTGGGCTAGTCCCAGACACAGAGCTGAATCAATCAGACACTTACCCACTCATGGATGAAATGGTCAAGGCACAGAAGCACAGGGAGGGGGTCCTAACCCCAGGGGAGCTAGGGGAGAGGTGGGCATGGAGAAGGCCCCTCCACTAAGCTTTGCCCGTGCAAGCAGGGTGGCTGAGAATACCGCTTTGGGGCCCTTTCCTGGCACCGACACTGAGCTGCACTTTAGACAAGTTACTTCAAAACTGTTTTTCAGTTCCTCACCTGGGAAGTGGCAGTAATAATAGCAGTTGCCTCACAGTGTTGTCAAGAGAATTCAGTGAGATGGTTCATATAAGTCTGCTCTTCCAATCAACCCCTCCAGCGTTGATTGGAAGAGCAGACTTATATGAACCCAGTTTCCAGATGAGGAATCTGAGGCACAGAGAGGTGAAGTAACCTGCCTACAGTCACACAGGCAGTACAAAGCCAACCCAGGTCACCTGGCTCCTAAGTCTGAGCTTTCAACCATCTTCCCTACTGCCCCTTGCGTACTAGGGGCTCGGGTACGTGTTCGCCCCATAGGACCTCGCAAGATGGTTAGGCAGAGAGTGATCGGGAGGAAAGGGCATTATGGGTAGATGGTCCTGTGTATACAAAGGCTTGAGGAGAGCTCAGAATCCAGGCGCGGCTGGAGAGCAGCGCGTGTGTGGAGAGGCAGCGGCCGACGGGGACACTGGGATTGGAACAGTAGGGGCGAGAAAAGCGTGGCTGCGGGATGAGGGCGCGGGCAGTGCTGGGGAGCGAGGCCGTTGGACTCAGGTCTCCCTGGGCTTGGAGTGGCAACTTCGGGCCAGCACAGGCTCTGGGCCCTGGAGGAGCCACCCTCCACCCACCTGAGATTTCCTGGATTCCAGCTGCAGCTCCTGCAGGCAAAGGAGCCCTTGTGGTCAGAGGGGCCTCCGGAGCCGAGGCCGGGCGGCTCCTTCCCTCCCTGGCACACACACCTCCATTCAGCCCGGCCCCGCCCCCCCGAAGGGGGCCGCCCCACGTCAGTGGGGGGCCGTCTGGGCAGGCAGCGAGCTTGATAAGACCTGGCCCCCACTGGTCCCCACCACTGTGCCGATACTGCCTGCGCTGCCAGAACCATGAGGGTACTCTGTGGCCCCTGCCTCGTGCTCTGCGGCCTGCTGCTGCTGCAGGTCCCACGCGTACCTGGCCTTGCGCCCCTGTCCAGAGGTGAGGGGGCCCATGTGAGGTGGGGGACTCCGGGCACCGAGACAGACAGAGGCTAAGTGGGATCCAGGATGGGGACAGGGGAAGGGAGGCAGGGGTGGCTTGCAGGCTGACCCAGGAGCAGACAGAGATGGTGACAGTCACAAGGGCTAGGGCAGGGTGACCCTGTCTGTTCTTTCCAGGGACATGAGTGGGGTTCTCTGAGCCTCTCTCTGGGCTTTGCAGCTCCCAGGCTTTCCTCAGGGACCACGCAAACTGCAGGGCCCTCGGTCTTCTGGGTCACCGAGGGCAGACGCTACCCAGAGAGCCTGCTGACATCTGGGGCTGCACCAGGCCCAGGGCTGAGCTCACGGCTCTCCAATGAGTGCAGATGTGGGGGGGTGGCCAAGAAGGGGTTCCCCCTTCCACTAGCCCTTCCAGCAGATTCCTGATTGGCCTCCCCATGAGCTGTACCCCTCTGAATTTCAGCCTTGGACACAGAATCCTAGAATGCCCAACTCCTCCTGTACAGATGGGGAAAAAGAAGCCAGAGAGGAGAGGACCCATCTAAGACCACAGAGCGACAAAGCCTCAGCCTCTGGGCTCCTGATCCACTGCCAGTTCCCTCACCCTCTCTGGGCCTCAGTTTACCCATTTGTAGCCTCAGCTAGTGGAGACTGGGGAGCCAGCTGCAAGGTGATTTCTGAGGTCGCTTGAGGACCTCTGATGCCCGGGCCTAGGGAACTGTGTCTGGGGGCTGGGACAGTCCCGCACACCTTGCCTTTCCTGATTCTTCTTCCTGCATCCCTGTTTGGGAGTGGCTCAGACTCAGTGTGGGATGGAGGGGGCTGGCCTTTGTACTAAGTCCCACCAGGCTGCAGGTCCAGGCCAGTGATAACATCAGGCATTAGGCCTATTCTTCCCTCCAGACAGATGAGAAAAGTGAAGCTTCAAAGGTGCAATGATCTGCCCAGGACCACAGAGTGGCTGGGCTGGGCTTCGGACCCCTGTCTACCTCACTCGGGCTCTGTGTACCACCCAGCACATGGTGCTGCCTCCCAGGCTGTCTGGGAAGACATCGCTCCTTGGGGGTGTGTCTTGGGGGCCCACTTGGTCAGGCTGCCAAGGTGGCCACCAGGAACTCCGGCCTTTTTTCCTGCTCTTGGACACCAGCTGGCAGATCGACACAAACTGGGTCCACTTTGCTGATTTGCTTTAATGCTCAGATGAAAGAGGCCATGTTGACAGGTGCTGCGTTGGCCTTCAAGGCTGTGCCCACCTGAGGGCCCACCCTCAGGGACCTCCTGCCCAGCCAGGGGAAAGAGCTGCCCCTTGTTGGCGGTAGCCACTCTGGGCTGAAACCTGAGACATGAAGGCTGTCTTCTCCTTTGCTGACCCCTGAACACCCTGCGTGCCCAGCCCTGTGCTGGCACCCTACGTGCCTTTTTGCTTGTCCTCAAAGGATCCTGTAAGGAAGGGACCACCTGCTCATTGTACAGAAAGGAAACTGAGGCTCAGAGAGGTGAGGGTGCCATTTGAGCCTGTCTTTCCCATGGGCTGAGCAACCTCTGGCAAGTTGCTTGCTCCAGTGTCCCCAGGCTGATGATAGGACCCAGCCAGCCTGGTTCACGTCTGGTCTACTCTGCCTGAGGCCTCAGGTCCAGACCTAAGTAGCTGCTGGTGCTCCGCCCCTTTGTCTTGAGTGTCTCTGGTCCATCCTCCTGACCTTTGCCGCCTCCCAGGGCACCTCTGCCGGACCCGGCCCATAGACCTGGTGTTCGTCGTCGACAGCTCACGCAGCGTGCGGCCAGTGGAGTTTGAGAAGGTGAAGGTGTTCCTGTCCCAGGTCATCGAGTCACTGGACGTGGGGCCCAATGCCACCCGCGTGGGCGTGGTCAACTACGCCAGCTCCGTGAAGCAGGAGTTCCCGCTGCGGGCCCACGGTTCCAAGGCCATGCTGCTGCAGGCCGTGCGCCGCATCCAGCCGCTGTCCACGGGCACCATGACGGGCCTGGCCATCCAGTTTGCCATCACCAAGGCCTTAAGCGATGCTGAGGGCGGTCGCCCCAGCTCGCCGGACATCAGCAAGGTGGGGACTCACGGGAACGTGGCAGCAGGTGACAGTGAAGGTTTTCAATGCCAGGAGCCTAGGCCTCTGGAGGGGAAGAGATTGTGCAAGGCTGCTCCCCAGGGGCCCCGGAGTAATGATATTAAAAATAACGCTGCCCCTTCCGGACTTCTTACCATGAATCGTCTCATGGGGGCCTCACCACACCCCCTTTATCCAGATGAAAGAACAGGGGCTCAGGAAGGTGAGCTGTGACTCATGGAGCTGCATTTCTAACCCAGGCCTGTCAGATCACCAAGACCCAACCCAAGGGATTGGGCATCTGGGCCAGGGGTGGGGACTCAGGAATCAGAAGCAGACCCGGGTCAGAAGGAGAAAAGCAGCTAAGGGGGCTGGATGCCGAGTCTCAGACTCCAGCAGAGCTGTGAGGACCCAACTTCAGGGCAGGCTCAGGCAGGGGGTGATGAGGGCCAGGCTCAGCACCAGGGTCCCCTCCTGTTGCCCTTTCTGGGGTACAGCGCACAGGAGCCTTGTGGGAGGGGAAGAGTGTTTTCCTCTTAGGAAAGGGCAGGTAGTATCTTGGGGAATGGAGGGAGAAAAGGCAGCATCTTCCTTCATTCCTTAGGCATCAATGTGCGAACAGCCTCCTTCCCAGGGCATACGAGAGAAAATGTCCAGACCGGAGGAAAAACTGCCATTCCGTAGCCTCTGTCTCCCTCTGGTGGCCAAAGGGTAGAACTGTACGGTGTTGAGCGCAGGTTTAGCCCGGCTGTCAAGAGGCCCTCGTTTGACAGGGGAGACGAGGCTCTGCCCTCCGGCGGTCATGCCCGAGGGAGGAGACACCCAGAGGCCATGATGAGAGAACAGCTCAGCCACGTCTCTCAGTCAGAGAAAACCTGTTGCCTCCTCCGCTATCCAAGTTCTCTTCCCTAGGCCCAAACCCTGGTGTTGGTGAGGGGCCAGATCCACCTGCTGCCGCTAGCTGTGTGACCTGGGCTAGCCACTCCGCCCTTCTGGGTCAACCTCCTCTTATGCCACCCATCCTGAGGGTTTACTGGCGGGCCAAGCGGCCCACCCAGCGCGGGGAGGGAGGCCGGGTCCTCACACACGCCCCGCGTGTGTATCGCAGGTGGTCATCGTGGTGACGGACGGGAGGCCCCAGGACAGCGTGCGGGACGTGTCTGCGCGGGCCCGGGCCAGTGGCATCGAGCTGTTCGCCATCGGCGTAGGCCGCGTGGACAAGGCCACGCTGCAGCAGATCGCCAGCGAGCCGCAGGACGAGCACGTCGACTACGTGGAGAGCTACAGCGTCATCGAGAAGCTGTCCAAGAAGTTCCAGGAGGCCTTCTGCTGTGCGCGGGGCGGGGGATGGACCAGGCTGGGAGTGGTGCTGGGGGAGTGAGGTGGGGGGGCGGGTACAGGTGTCTGGGCGGGGCCAGAAAAGGGGCGCGGCTGAGAGCGGCAGCGTGGGGGCGGGGCCTGGGCTGGAGGTGCCCTATACCGGGGCAGGGACTGAGATAGAGCCAACATCGGGGGCGGGGCCAGGGCTCAGAGCCGCCTGATCTGGGGGCTGGCCCCTGCCTGGGGTTAAGGGAGTTGGGGAAAGGCGATACCAAAAGGAAGTCCTTTTCGTGGTAGAATACTGGCAGGGACCAAGGAGGGGCCAGAAGCCAGTAAGGGGAGGGCCTAAAAAAACCTGTGCTATTTGGACGGGGGTCGGGGGGGTGGGAGCGTGTGTGTGTGGGGGGGCGGGGGGTAGAGGGGGTGTGGGGGTGTGGGGGGTGTGGGGCATTGGGGTGCCAGAGTCTTCTGCGATGTGGAAGGGTCTGAGGGGCCTGGGCATTGGGCAGGAGAAAATTCAGAGTCTTTTGCAGACGAGAGGTGGGTCTTTGGCACGGGGCGGGCCTAGGAAGAGCATGAATCTGACTGTGAGAATTCCATGCACAGTACAATGCTCAATACGTGGTATCTAACAAATATCTGTTGAGCATCTTCTATGTGCTGTGTTCACTGCTGCATGTGTTGTTCTAGACACTTGGAATACAAGAGTGAACAAAGGGGATTAAAGTCCCCGCCTCTTTGGCCTATACATTTTTAGCGGGAAGTTTTAGTTTATTATTAGCAATATCACCTCCGGGGATGTCAGCACTGCTGCAGTGATTCTGGCCCTGGGCTGAGGGTCTGGGACCCCATCCAGTCGGGGGTCTCAGTTTCCCTGAGCGTGTTGAGGGGCCATCCTTGCCGAGATGTCCGAGGCCCTGTGACCATGAGATTCTGAGTCTCCTCTTGTCCCCACAGTGGTGTCAGACCTGTGCGCCACAGGCGACCATGACTGCGAGCAGGTGTGCCTCAGCTCCCCGGGCTCCTACACCTGCACCTGCCGCGAGGGCTTCACCTTGAACAGTGATGGCAAGACGTGCAATGGTCAGTGGGCCGGACACAGGCAGGCCTGGGGAAGGAGGTGGGCAGGGGACCGGGCCTCGGCCCCTCCCCAGGAAGCCCACCTGAGCCTCTGTGTACTTGGCCTCTGGACCAATCTGCAATAGATGCCTTCTAGAGTTTGGCGTCAGCAGAAGTTCTCTTCTCACTGCTGTCCCTCTTTCTGTCACAGTGGGTGGTAGATTTAATATGGTGAGAGGAGTTACATAGTCTTGAGTTCACATCTTGGTGCCACTACTTCTGAGCTGTGTGATTTAACAGCTTTTACAGCTTCGGGTTTCAATGCTGTAAAATGGGGGCCAGGAACTTAGGCTCCACAGAGGAAGTTTTGAGGACCAAATGGGATGATCCTCCGTACAGATTTTGGGTGTGGTGCATGCCCAGCCAGTGGCTGTGATGAATATGAACTTAAGCATCACTCCCTTGCCTTCCTACCCTCCCCAGTCTGCAGCGGTGGAGGTGGCAGTTCGGCTACTGACCTGGTTTTCCTCATTGATGGATCCAAGAGTGTGCGGCCAGAGAACTTTGAGCTGGTGAAGAAGTTCATCAACCAGATTGTGGACACGCTGGATGTGTCGGACAAGCTGGCCCAAGTGGGGCTGGTGCAGTACTCAAGCTCTGTGCGCCAGGAGTTCCCACTGGGCCGCTTCCACACCAAGAAGGACATCAAGGCAGCTGTGAGAAACATGTCCTACATGGAGAAGGGCACCATGACCGGGGCTGCCCTCAAGTACCTCATCGACAATTCCTTCAGTGTGTCCAGCGGGGCCAGGCCTGGTGCCCAGAAGGTGGGCATTGTCTTCACTGATGGTCGGAGCCAGGACTACATTAATGATGCTGCCAAGAAAGCCAAGGACCTTGGTAGGTGCTGTCTGGACCCTGAACACCACCAGTGGCCAGGGGTACACATGGAACAGCTCAACTATAGTTTATCTTATGTCTGTTCTGATGAGTGCCCTAAACCCAGATTCAGTGTGAATGAGGAGGGATTGGTGTTTGTCCAGCTTTTTTTTATACTAATGAGAAAACTGAGGTCCCAGAAAAGTAAGTGGCTAGCTTGATGGTCCTTTGGTAGGTGGGGCTTAGAACTTTTCTAGTTGAATGTTCCCAAGAACATACCAACTGTTGGCAGGCAACCCCACTTTGGGACAAGCCTGAATTTTATCATCTATTAAATGAGAATAATAACCACCAGATGGATGGTTATGAGGATTACATGAGATTGCAAAGTTCCCAGTACAGTCAGTACAAGTCTGATATATGGTAAAAGCTCAGCAAATGTTGATTTCCTCAATTATTAT
Organism: Hyperoodon ampullatus; assembly: GCF_949752795.1. Taxonomy (NCBI): domain Eukaryota; kingdom Metazoa; phylum Chordata; class Mammalia; order Artiodactyla; family Ziphiidae; genus Hyperoodon; species Hyperoodon ampullatus. The sequence continues at coordinate 25,260,824 of NC_136915.1, read as the reverse complement.
ACCTGCAATTCCAGCATCTGCCACCAGGAGGTGTCTGCTGTTGATTGCCTGGGGATTCCCTGGGAGGCTCAGCTATGGCTGCCTGTCCCCATGGCCACTGCTACTCCTCTTGTTCCTCTTGGCAGGCTTTAAGATGTTTGCTGTGGGTGTGGGCAATGCTGTGGAGGATGAGCTGAGGGAAATTGCCTCGGAGCCCGTGGCAGAGCACTATTTCTACACGGCTGACTTCAAGACCATCAACCAGATTGGCAAGAAGTTGCAGAAGAAGATCTGCGTGGGTGAGTGAGGCCAGAAGTTGTGTTGATGGGAGGAGCAGTGGGGCTCTGGGAGGGGGGTGTGTGTGTGTGTGTGTGTGTAACCATCCTGGACAGGATGTGGGTGGGGAAAATGGGAGCTGGGGTGGCACCATGAGTTGGCAGAATCAGGAGGAAGCCTGGCCAGTCAGACTTTAACAACCAGCAACTGTATATTGAATGCTCTTACACATGTGGCACTCTTCTCAGTGCTCTCCAAATATGAATCATTTAATCCTATTTGGTAGGAATATTGTTATCTCCATTTTACAGATAGGAAAACCAAGGTCAGAGGGGTGGAACCACTTAATAACTGGAGGAGCCAGGATTTGAACCGTGCTTCCTCCCCTGATCCTCCCTGGTGACCTTGCCAGCTGGTTCCCAGTGGTAAAGAGTATGGATTCCAGAGCCAGACACGCCTGGGTTTGCATGTTTGTTCTGACACTAACTAGCTGTTGGCCACGGGGCAAGTTGTTTTCCTTCTCAAGTTCTTCATTTGTAAAATGGGATTAATGACTTCAACCCCAAAGAATCGGGGTGAGGGGTCACCAAGATGACCTAGAGGCCCCTGATGACAGTGTCCTATGCAGAGTAGCTGACGAGCGTGGGCGTGCTAACATTGGAGTTCTTTATCAGGGCTTTGAGGGAGCAGGAAGACATTCAGGGGTCGCCCCCTCCATCATTCCTAGGAGCTCTGTCTTAAGAATTTCACGTGTCTCTCTGCCTTCTCGCATCTCCTAGGCCCCACACTCCCCCAAGACACCCTAGTCCTGGCCTTGGGCAGTGACCATCTGCCTTTCCGGCAGGCAACCACTCACCATCCTCTTTCTCTTTCCCTACTTTCTGTCCACCCCAGAGGAAGACCGGTGTGCCTGCGAGTCCATCGTGAAATTCCAGACCAAAGTGGAGGGGCTGCTGCAGGCCCTGACCAGGAAGCATATCCTTTCGCAGAGGCTGCTGCAGGGAGGGGGAGGGGGAGGGGGAGGGCAGGGCCCTGTCGGGAGAGGAGAAAGCCGTGCCCCTTTTGTGGTGTGATCGGGGCAGGCTCCTCCTTGCCTGCCTCCTGCTGAAGACGGGCTGGATCCTGGCCAGGTATGCTGGCCCCGGCTTTGATACTGACCCTGCCATAGCAAAGGCAGGAACCAAGCTCTAGATTGGACACACACAAGAGTCCTGGACACGCTCAGGAAAACATGGTGCCCACGGACTTCCATTGCTCAAGCTCTCGGTGACATGACTACCCACCAGTCTATACTCAGATGGGGCTGGACCCCTTACAGCTCCCCTGGCTCAGGCAGGACTAGGTGGAGACCCAGCAGGCCTAAACCTGCAACTGGACAGGGCTGGGCTTTCCGGGCTCACTGTAACTGCTTGCTTGATTTTGGAAAGCACCATTCTGAGGGCTGTGAATGGATAAGTTTTGACATTGGGGGAACACACACTATGAGGGGGAAGTGAGAGAAAGTCCTGGAAGGGGGGCCCTGAGTGCAGATGCCACCCCGTCACTGCCCTGCTCTGGCCAACCTGCACATCTCCTTAACTCCCAGTCCACTGGAAGCTGTGAGTAAGCGGCTGGCCATCCTGGAGAACAGAATCGTCTAAGGCTACCTGTCCCCTACGACCTCTCCATCTCCCTGCCCCCAGTGCAGCTCACAGAGCCCAGTGTGTGTCCCTTAGAGCCTGAGTTTAGTCTAGCTTTGCCATTTCAGTGAGGGGGGCTTGGGAAGGGTGGGGCCCTGGGGCGGCACTGAGTGTCTCCCTCTCCCACCCTGCGAGCCTGGGGGGAGTACGTGTTTGAGTGTGTGTGCAGGGAGCGTGTGCATGTTTGGGAGTGTGTGTGTATGAGTGTGTGTGTGTGTGTGTGTGTGTGTGTGTGTGCCCCTGGGGCTGGGTGTGTGTCTGAGAGCATGAGTGAGAACACAGGGGTGAGTGTGGGAGGAACTGCGTTTGCATTTTTTTAATCAAAAGCTTAATATATTCCCATATTTTTTAGTTCACCCTTTCTTGACTGAGAGTGCTGTAATCTCTTTTCTGATTTCTCTATTCCCCTTCAAAAAACCATTAAATGTGACTTAACTTAAGCACTGAATGGGGCCAGTGGCAGTGTGGTTATTTGGGGAGCAGGAAGAAGGGCCGTGAGGGTGGTGGGTGATGGGGATGGTCGCAGGATGGCAACAGTGGTGGTAACAGGGATGAGGGCCACTGCTCCCAACCTGGCTCATGTTTGTTCTGCCTTTTCAGTTCCAAATTCCTTGATGAGGTCTCATTTCATCCTCCCAGCAACCTTACCCAGAACAGACTTGAGTTGTCCCCATTTTACAGATGGGAAAGCTGAGTTCCTGAGTGATAAGATGACTTGCTTGGCAGTGAGTCAGTTGGAGAGACAGGGCTTGAAGCCAGGACTGTGAGACATCAAAAGAAAAAGGTGCCAGATAGGGCCATCCACCATTCATTCATTCATTTATTCATGCAGAGAGCAAACACAGAGCGCGTGCCCTGTGTCAGGCGGTGGGGAGATGGTGGCCTATGGGACAGATACTCTCCCATTTCTTAAGGGACTTCAGTTGAGCAGGGCGCCCTGTCACCCTCAACCCAGCTGGAGGAAAAGAGAGACGGTTTGGATTGTACCAGGACCCCTGGGGTGAGTGCGCGCGCGCGCGCGCGCGTGTGTGTGTGTGTGTGTGTGTGTGTGTGTGTGTGTGTGTGTGCGCATGCACGGTGGGGTTGGTGAGGAGCCTGGGCTGGCCCATTGCCGTCTGCCCCGCCCCTCACCCCCTTGGAGTCTCCTCCATTGCGTCCTGGTGCGTCAGCAGCCTCGGTCCCACCCCCAACACAAACAGCTGCAGCCTCTGCCTCAGGGACAGCGCAAAGAAAGTCTTTGACCCCCATATCCCCCTGACCCTGTCCCAGGCCCCTCTGGAGTCTCAATCCCACGCCTCCCAGAGGGGGAGCTTGGCTGATTTTTGGAACCCATTCTGGTTTAATGGAGCATTTTTAGCGTAAGAACTAGATTCCCACTTGAGAGCACGTAAAAGGCTTTTATAAGAAGCTCAAACCCTCCTGAAAGATCCTCCTTAGAGGCAGTTCAAGGAGTTAGAATAACACCACCAGCAACACCCAGGAGCCAACCTGGGAGTTGATAGAACAGCACAACCTCATAAGAGCAGCGTAAAAGTCACACAACCATGCACAGCTTTCACCCAGCCCTTTCTCTGTGCCAGGCCCTGGATGAGGGATTTTTCTGCTGTCCAAAGAGGCACCTTGCCACAGCCCCTGTGGCAATTGCTCAGCCCACACTTACTGTCTTCTGAGATTATCCCCACTACTGGCCCCCTACCCCACCCTACCCCACCCTACCCCTCCATGGGAGAGGGGTATCAGGGCCATGTGGATGCAGGGTAACCCTGCCTCCTGGACTCAGCTGATTGGTTAAAGGGGGTCACATGACCCAAGTTGGGCCAATCAGTGTCTCTCTTCTGGGAATTTGGACCTGAGGCCCCTAGGTACCGGGCTGATGGTGCTGGAGCTCGGAGGTCTCTCTCATCTTCCAGGTGTGCTGATGGCTTTCTAGTCCAAGGCTGTTTCAGTGACATTGCTGTGTAACAAACCACCCCAAAATTTAGTGGCTTGAAACAACCACCTGTTATTGTGCGATTCTGTGGTTGACCAGGCTCAGTCAGGTGGTTCTTCTTCTCTGCCTGGTGTTGGCTGGGGCTGCAGTGGTCTGGGTCCCAACCAGGCTGGAGTGTGTCCTGCTCACATGACTGCTGCCTTGGTGAAGACACTAGCCAGACTGACTTTGTCTCCGTCTCTGTCTCTCTCTCCGTGTAGTCTCAGGGCCTTTCTCCATGCGGGGGTCTCCAGCAGGGGAACTGGACTTCTTACATGGCAGCTCAGGGCTTCCAGAAGCTTCTGAGGCCCCACATTGGCACTGCATGTCTTTCACCATATTTTGTTGGTCAAAGCAGTTATAGCCCACCTCAGATTCAAGGGGTGGGAGATAAACTTCACCTCTCCTCCATGAGGGGAGAGTGACAAGGAATTTGTGGCCATCTTTTTTTAAATTTATTTTTTATTTTTTATTTTTTTTGCGGTATGTGGGCTTCGCGTTGTTGTGGCCTCTCCCGTTGCGGAGCACAGGCTCCGGACGCGCAGGCTCAACGGCCATGGCTCACGGGCCCAGCCGCTTCGCGGCATGTGGGATCTTCCCGGACCGGGGCACGAACCCGCGTCCCCTGCATCGGCAGGCGGACTCTCAACCACTGCGCCACCAGGGAAGCCCTGTGGCCATCTTTAATCTACCACCTGGGGTCATTCCCTGGTCCCCCTGGGCCTGGCTACACTCCCTGCCTGGCCATGCATGAGATACCCAGGAAATCTCAGCAACGTTAAACACGGTCAAGTCAGTTTCTGTTTCAGGCAATGAAAAGCACTGACTTGGCTGTCCCCTCACCTGTATTTTCCCCCACGCATGTGTGGGCTTGATGTTCTGGTTCTCAGCTTTCAATTCTGGGAAGTGGCTGGAGCATCCTGGCTTCTAGCTCCTCAGCTGCCCGGTAACTTGGCAGGGCCTTTCACCTGAGTCCCCCAGGCTGCATGCCTGGAAAAGAACTACTGGCCCTGCCCCAAGGGGGGCTGCAGGGGGTGACTGAGGAGCGAATGGGAAGCACTCAGCACAGCGCTCACCCACACTTTGTGTCCAGAGTGGAGCTGGCATCACTGCTGCCATCTGGGGGATGGTTTCCTGGCCTCAGGGAGACACCCACACCTGTCAGTTCCTCAACACCTCCTTCGCTCCCGTCTGGTACTGGTGTCCCTCGAGATACTGCAGCCACCTGGCGCCCAGTGGCTGTACCACCTGGGGCACCCGTTACCTGCTGGGAGGCCACCCCAGAGGGTGTACCACAGCCCCCTGTAAGCCTTCTGCTCCTCAGCAGGGAGCTCAGCCGCCCTGTGTCCTGGTAACAGGTGCCCATCCCCTGGCCCCTCCAGGAGGCCAAGATGAGGACAGCCTTCCCTGTGCTTCGAGCAGTGCCAGCCGGAGTGCCAGGGCTCAGGAGGCAAGGTGGGAAGGGTATACAAGCCTGCAGACTTCTGGGGACAGTAGCCAGCTCCATCACATGGTCACATGGCAAACGTTTGTACCGCACCAATGCCAGGCCCTCTTCTGGGCACTAGAGATAGAGGAGAGAACAAAATAGACCGAGGTCCCTGTGTTCATGGGCTCACATTCCAGCCTCACGTATTTCTTTCTGTGTGAGCCTGGGAACGTCATCTCACCTCCCTGCTGGCCTTAGTTCTTCATCTGTTAGATGGAGAGACGATCCAGAAACAAGGAGTACATGAGGAGAAATCTCCAAAAAAGTGTGGTGTGCCCTCAAAGGTCAAAAGCTGTCGACACTTCTTTGATGAAGTCAAAGAAACAAAGGTAGCCAGGTGCCCGGGGGCACCTGTCTGGCCTGGCAGAGACCAAGCATCGGGCCTCGAGTTTCCAGGAAATTTCCCACAGGGAGGTGATAGCAGAGGGGTGAGCAGCCTTGTCTTTGGAGCCGCACAGCCCTGGTATGAGTCCCGTACGGCCCCCCCTGCCTTGAACAAACTCCTTCACCCTCTGACCTCAGCTTCCTCAGCAGTAAAAGGGCAACAGCACCCTCCTCACAGTGGTCATCACCTAGACAGACAGAGGGCTTGGCATGAGTGTGGCCAGCCCCACAGGGCTCCCTGGAGGAGACAGCAGAGGGGGATTTGCAGGGAGCTGGAGGGCTGGATCTGCAGGGGACATCTGGAAAGTGAGGTGTGTGGGGAGGGAGCTTGAAAGGGGCACGTGGCTGGGGGCGGGGAAGGGAGCTGTGAGTCAGGCTGTGAGGCTCCAGGGACAGTTCTGGTCTGATTCCTCCCTCCTTCCCTATCTTCTTTCCTTCCTTCCACGTTTATTAAGCATCACCAAAGGCCAAAACATACACCAGGCACCAGGGACAAAATGCTTACAGCCTGGTGGGGCAGACAGACATTGGATAGAAAGTTGCAGTGAGGGCTCGGCTGTGATAACAGGACGGAGGAATTTGGGTGTTGACAAAAAAAATCAATAAACAATCCATAATAAGAATAGAAAAGAGTTTTATTTGAGCCAAACTGAGGACTATAGCCCAGAAGACAGCCTCTCAGATTACTCTGTGGAACTGCTCTGGAGAAGCATGATTTACAGCACAGTTTTATGTCTTATTAGAACAAAGAACATTCAACAAGTCGGAGATACATTCCTTCAAGGTTTCAAAAAAACAGACCTGCACGTCCACAGCGAGTCAGCGTGGCCTTAGCATCTGGGAAAGGAGTCTTAACGTCGAAGGAGGACTGGCACTGGGGTCCCAGGAAGAGAGGCATTTGATCTTTACTTTTCACATGGACATCCTTTACTTCTGGTCAACATGCCCTTTTCTTTAATAATTAAAGCAGATGTACAATATTTGATAAGCCAGAATGACTTCCCCAAACCCCAACATGCGAAAGTTTGTTTGATCAAGGGTGTGCCGCAGGGGCTTGTAACAGACAGTAATCAAACCATGCAGAGGTAGGGAGGCATCCTGGAAGGTGGACCTAAGCATGGATCTGAAGCTGGTTTAAGAGGAAGGTGAAGGGAGGGGGTGGTGGAGAAGAGCACGTCAAGTGGAGGAGGCAGCACGTGCAAAGGCCCTGAGGCAGGAATGCATGCGGTCCTCCGAGGCTCTGCATGCAGCTCTATGTGGCAGGGAGCAGCCAGGAGCAGCATGGAGGTCCAAGACCAGATTGGGCAGGGGCTTCATCTGCGGTGTGGTGTGAAGCTGTGGAAGGGTTTTAAGTAAGGAGGTGAAAGGACCAGATTTCCCAATTAGCAATAAGACGCATGTTTCTTCCATAAACCCTTGGATGGAGTGTAAGGCAGGCTGTGAAGAGGCCTCAGCTGGGATAGGCAGGGACCAGACATCCATGTCACACCCCCGAGCAGGGGCTGTGACCTTGAGGCTGGCCCTGCTGGGTCAGGTGCAGGCAGCTGACCCGCCTGTCAGGGTGAGGCAGTGAGACCCGGGCTGGTTCAAACCCTTACCTGCAGGGAGAGTTGAGAAACTACTCCTGCGGGTGGCACTGAGGGCCCCGATGAAGCCATCCAATGACCCTAGGAGGCAGCATTAGTGTGATGCATGTTCCATGTGATGGGACTTGTCCGAGTCAGTGGAAGAGCTGATTCCTCAGTTATCTGATGCTGAGGGCTTTCTCAATAACAGCCCGTACTTAGTTCTGCTGCTGTGATTATGGATGTCAAGCCGGGGGCACGCAGTAGGTGCTCAGCCGACTCTAGTGGCCTCTCTCTCCCCTCCCCCGCCCCCAGGCAGTCTGCAGGCTCTCATTCTGGCAGAGGATGGACCTGGTCTTGGAAGAGCCTGAGGCTGGACCTCGGAGAGCAGAGGGGGCAGAGTTGGACCCCAAAGGTGGGGACTGGTGGGGGTCAGGTAGGGAGTAAGGGCCTCCCCCAGGCAGGCTGGGGTTGGAGAAGGTGGTGACCACGGAGAATGCACAGAGCCCAGTGCCAGGGAAGGGCCACAGAGTGAAGGCTGGGGGAGGCCACAGCTCAGAGGCTAGAACAGGTGGGCCTGAGGCTGCAGTTGGGCCTCCTGCCTGGTCAGGCCCCAGTCCAGGTTGAGCTGAGGTGGGTTGGTGATCCAGGGTCTCTGGGGCTGAACCTTAGGGTTTTCCATGAAAGCAACAAACCGAGCGGTGTGTGGGCCCAGGACACAGGCATTTCTGCAGGGGGTGGTGGGTGGGGAGGGCTGCTTCCTGTTTCTAGCACTCCTGCCTGAGGGATTCCATGACAGGAGGGAGAGTAAGACACAGCTGGTGGGAGAAACAGCGTGATCAACCACCCGAAGACCGGACCACAGCCACCGTGGGTCAGAATGGGGTGAGTTAGGGCTCCCGGTTGCAAGTGACAGAAACTCCACACCAAGCAGCTTAAGCCTGAGAAGGGAGTTAATGGGATCTGGTGACTGAAGGTGCTGGGGGACGGCGCTGGGCTCAGGCCTCCGTCTTTCTCCACTCTTGACTCTGGTTCCACCATGACGGCCTCAGGCCCAGGCTGGTCCTCTCCTCCAGAAGGCCCCACAGCTCCACGCTGACACCCTGTCAACTCTAAGGGTGTGGACATCCCCGTAATTCAGTCCCCTTGGCTCTGATTGGGTCCTGTGCTCATCCTTGAACAATCACTGTGGCCGGGGGGATGAAAGGCTGTGACTGGCCAGGCTTGGGGGCTCTGCCTATCACTGGGTGATGGGGATTCTCTAGGTCTGAGAAGACTGATCAGTGGCTCTTTAGGGGGAGGGGTTGTTAGATGAGCTCTTAAGGGACCACGCGTCAGTCTCCAAGGAAGGCAGGGGCTGGCATCCTGGGATCTTTCAAACCCAAACTCCTACTGCTAGCTTATCTCAATTCTGCCCACAGCTACTCCACGTCCCCGTGCCAGTCCCCCTTTCCATGTGATTTCCCCGTCTCTCTCTGCTTTAAGTTTGATTAACAGAAGGTTATAAACAAGTCCCTGAAAGAAGGAAAACTGCATCTCCCCAGGGCAGCTGCAGTCTTTTGGCAGACGGCAAGTTACTTTGTAACCGATATTTTTGTTTTTTTAATTTTTGTATAGATAAACAGGACTAAACTAATTAGGATTTTTTTTCTTTCTTCCTTTCCTCAGGTCTTGAAGGATAATGGGAGTCTCTTGGCCCCTAAGTGAATTGGTTACCAGGTTTCAATAAAGGGGTTTGTCTTTGTAATTGCAGTTTATTAACGGATTTACAATGGAGGGAAGATGGCAAAGTCCGCTAAGGGGTTTGTTTTGCATTTCTCCTCTTTTAATTACATGATTTTCTCCTGAACCAATGCACTGTGAAATATGGCAGGGGGTGGGGAAGTCCCAGCACCCCATCTGTTCCAGATGCAATTGCAGTTAATACAGGAGGAGGCAGGAGATGCTCAGAGGCCTCCTGCTACTGGAGCGTGGCTCCCTCCTCTCAGAGCTGCTGCGTGGTGGGGTGGGGGGACAGGGGGAGGGGAGGGGGCTTGGCCACCCTCAGGGTATGTTGACCTGCGGAGGGCACAGCTCTGCCCACGGGGGCATGGCAGCCTTTGCATGTTTGGGGTCAGCATCAGATTTAGTTCACCCACTGAGTTACCTTTTTCGGATCATCCACTGGGTGCTTGGTATGATAACATACACACAATTTCTAATTCAAACTTCTTAGTGATCTTTTTAATATCAATACTTTTTTTTCTTTTTCACGAATGGGGAAATCAAGGTTGCTAGATATAAAGCATTACCCAGCCGGTAAGTGGCAGGGCTGGGATTTGAACTCTGGAATCTCCAGCTCCAAAGTTAGGGCTTTTTCCAGGACCTTCCCTCTCTGAGGTTCAGGCTCACTAGTATGAAAGGGGGTTCTAGTCCTTTCTCCACACTGCAGGTTAACTGGCTTTCCTGCCTTGTCTTCGGTCCATTCTGCATCCTGATACCAGAGTGATGGTCCTACAGTGCACATCTAATCAGGTTACACTCCTACTCAAGAACCTTCTCTGGCTCCCTATTATCTCCAAGATAAAATTCAAAGTAGTTGAACATTCTAGGTGCCGTATGGTCTGCTCGTTGCTCAGACTTGTTGGACAACAAATTTCCTACTATTCCTACTCAGCCTTTGCTGCTACGTGGCTGACCTAGTTTCCCCACTTGTGAAATGGACCCCTGACACTGGGCAAGAAGACCTCAAGATCTCAAGAATTGTCTGGGACCTTGGAGTTAAGTGATTGTAGTGGGGCTGAAATCACAGACCTGGGGCTGCTATGGCAGTATCTGGCCACAAGATGGAACCATCAGCCCAGGAATGGGGTAGCCAGACTGGCTGGGGTCGGGGGTTCAGCAATCCTTACTGTGAGCTGGGCTAGTTCCATCACTTGCCACACTCAGTAGCACCTAATCTAATCCCTTTAAACTGCCCCTCTCTCCTGTACACAGAGACTCCCAAGGAAGTTAGCGGCCACTCTCCAGGGCAGACTGTGGGTGTAAGTCTGCTCAGAGGTGGTTGTTATCTTCCCACTCCTGTCACTTGCTCTGAGGTGCCCTGAGAAGGGTCTGGGCTGGAGGCACCTCTGGTCTCCCAGGACCTGTCCAGGGCCTTTGCTGGACTAGGGGTGGCAGCTCAGACCTGATTGTTGGGGAAGGGTAGGAGCTAAGTAGGAGCGCCCCCAGCAGGCATCTTCCTGTTCCCCTACCCTCTCTTGTTCCTTTGGGCAACGGTCAAGTCTTCTGTCCCCAAATCAGGATCTAAGTGTCTTCAAGCCAAAAATAACTGCAGCCTGGGGGCAAGGAGGTGCGTATTAGAGACCCTGGAGTAGAGGTGACTGGGGGCCCCAAGACACCTCACAATCCAAGGAGCTGGTGTGAGTCCCAGCGCTGTCCCCGATGTGCTGTGTTGCTTCGGGCACGGGACTGCCCCTCTGGGTCTCAGTTTGCTCATCTAGGAAATGGGGAGAACAATTCCCACCTGGCTGCGGCGTGGAGACCGAAAGGAGACAGTGTGTGAGTGCTGAACACAGGGCGAGGGGCCTGAGGGGCTCAAGACAGAAGCTGCATCTTCATCAGGGTTTGGGTCCAGGAGCCCCGTCTCAGTCACAGGTCTCCCCCAGGGCTTCACGGAGGAGCTGCACCTCCTCACATCAAGAACGGTCCTTTCCTCCCTCATAGAAAACCTGCTAACAGGTCAGGACACGTCCCCTCTCATGTCCCCCTCAGGTCCCGGGGCCTGAAGTGGCTCCTTTCTGTCTGCCCCCTTCCTTGTAAAGTGTGAGCGGCTGCCCTACTCAGTGACGGGGCCCGTGGGGTCTGCAGGGGACGGCCTAGAGGGTGGCCACCCTGCCTGTGCCCGGACCTGGGTGTGAGGCTCCACACTTAGGCCCTGCGTGACTGTGGCACGTCCTACACGGCCCTGAGCCTCATTTCATGGATGACACCTGGGGCCGCACCAGGCCCGCAGGAGGGACATCATCCCTGGGACCTGAACTTAGAACCCCAGCGCCCTAACGGCTTCCAAGGTACCCACCGGAGCAGGTGTGACTCTGCTCAGTCAAGCCCCAGAATGAGCTCAACTCTGCTTCCCAGGGCCTTGATAAGTGTGTGTATTGAATGAATGTGGGAAGCAATGAAGGCATCCGAGCCACTCAGAACATATCTGCTCCCTTGGTCCCCCTAGCCTTGTAGTGGTAATAAAAAATAATTTATAAACAGCGATTTACGGTATATTACAGTGTATATAGTATATCTCTATACTTATATGATACTTACATATATTTAATACTTATATATAACACATGATGGCATTTAAATTAAAATAAATAATATGACCATGCATGTAATATAGATATAACATATAAGTACATATATTATTATACAATAATACACTTACAGTATAACTGTAAATAGTAATTAGAAATATAACTCTATGAATAGCTAACATATATCTGTCCTTACTATGGGCTAAGCCTTGTCCTAAGAGTGCTAAGCTCGTTTATTCCTCACAACCACTTTGGGCGACAAGATTATCGCCATTGTACAGGTTGGGTAAATGAGGCTCAGAGAGCAGAAGGGACTTGCAGAAGCAAGTAGAGGCTCTGGGACTTGAACTCAGGCCTGTCTGCCCGCCATGGTCCCTGAGCCTTCCTTCCTCCAGGAGAAAACCCCTGCATAGTTTGGGGTCCTGGCCCCAGTGTTTCCGCCTCTGGACCCCAACCATTTTGGCCACATCCCCTCTTCAGTTTGGACTGGAACAGACTCCTTGCCTGGTCTTGCAGCCTCCACTCCCACCTGGAGGCCTCTCTGCCTGCCGCCTCCCTTCTCCCGCCGCCCCCTGGTTGGCACAGCTGCTGCTTGGGCATGTGGCCACACTGGGGAAGGATTGGTATCAAATTTTCCCTTGCAGTTTCCTGCGTTCATTCCTGGCAGGAGCCCTTGGCCCACGGACAGCAATCCCTCCCAGCCTGCCTCCTGTGTTTGGTGCAGAGCCAGGAATTCTGTCCCAAGCCTGGGGGGAGCGGATGTGGTGAGCACCCGCATAGACATCCCATTGGAACCATCACGGCCTTTTGGTCCCTTCCCCCAGGGTCCTCTCTCATGGGGCCTGTGGTCAGTGGGCCCCGTCCAGCTGCCACGGTGTTTCCCTTTCCAAGACCCAGCCTGGGGCGGCAGATGAGGGTGGGGCCTCCCCAGGAGAAAGAAATGGCCGCTGCCCTGGGCCGGGCTGGGCTGGGAGCAGCCAGGCCACGTCCACTGCCCAGATGCCACCTTCTCCCCCTCCTCCTGGCCTCTCCAGCAGCAGCCCCGGGGTCTCCCAGGGAGTGGGGGTCTGAGCGGTGACTGCGGGTGCTGCATGGACAAAACATTAGTATTTTATATTTTACCAGTCATGTATTTATTTTAATGGGAATCAGAAAAAATACTCACACGCAATTAATGCATTAAACCCTTGACTTCATGGATGTTATTGCTCAGGGTGAGGCGAATTGAAGAAGGGAGGTCATTTCACGTCAATTTAAAGGGACAGATTGAATCCAAATCAATATCGGGCAGGTGGAGGGGGGAGGCGGCGAATGCACGGGAGGGTCAGAGAAGCTCCTGGAGCTCGGGAGGCACTGAGGAGGCCCACGAGCCTGAGCGAGATCCCTGGGGTCCAGCCTGGCTCTGCCGGTGGTGGGACGGGGGACCCTGGGCAGCTCACTGCACCTCGTGAGCCTCAGTTTCCTCCTCTGCAACGTGGGATGAGCAGTAGCAGCTCGCGGGTCAGTGGCGGGGGTTGAAGCAGGTGAAGCGGGGGGAGGGCTGGCCCGGAGATGCGGCGGCAACGGATGGTGGTATTATTAGTAGTATTAGTGTCACCGTTAGCATCAGGAGCTCTTTCTGGGTGAGGTGACCCGGTGGCTCTGAGCCAGGAAGAGAGAGAGCTGTCACCCAATCTTCAGCACAGCCCCATGCGAGCAGCCCCAGGGGCATCCTCCTCACATTCACAGCTCTGGGCCAGGCCGGCTGGGTAGTTTGGCCACCCACCAGGGAAGTGATGCAGCCACTTGGAGCCACCACATCCTTGATTGTAGACTGAGATCAAGAGACCCACCTCATAGGGGTGTGGCCGCGAGGAGTAACAAAAAAGGCAGGTGAAGTTCCCGGAACAGTATGGCTTCATCCTGTGTGAGATTTTGTCTTCTCATTGGGTGAAGATCTGCTGGTCACTCAAGGACAGTTTGGTGCAATCTGGGGGGTTCTGAACCAGCTCTGAGTGTTAGATGTGTTGTCCTTGACACACTCATGTATCCACCATCCATCCTCCATCCATGTATCCTCTATCCATCCATCCATCTACCATCCACCTATCCAGCCATTCCCATCCATCTATCCATCCAGCCATCCAATCATCTGTCTACCACACTCATCCATCCATCCATCCATCCATCTGTCCACCCATCCATCCATCTATCCATCCATCCATCCACCCATCCATCCATCCAGTAAATGGTGGTGGGGGCAGCAGAGCTATGCCAGGGAGTTGGGATGTTATCCTGAGCATGGCACTTGCTATGCAGGGTGTGAGCAGGGGAGGGACCCAAGCAGATTTGAGTCCGAAGGTCCCTCTGGCCACTGTGTGGTTATGGACAGGGCTGAGGGTGGGAAGAAGCCAGTCACGTGGTGGTGGCTGCAGGCTGGAGGTGACTACTGGCTGAACCAGCATGGAGGTCAAAGTGGCCTCAACAGAGCAGTGTCACAGGGGCCTCATGGGGTCTGTGGTGGGCACAGGAGTGTAGGGGGGAGACAACCAGTGTGGACGACTGGTTCAGGAATTTAGGTTGTGAGGGGAAAGAGGGACACAGGTGGCAGGGACATGGGGTTCAGGTTTGTTTGCTGTTTGTTATAAGGAGAGAGAGACCTGGATATAACCAAATATGAATCAGGTGTGAGGGAAGGGGACGATAGAGCTAGAGAGAAATATAGATAGATAGACAGACAGACAGACAGACAGACAAAGAGATTAAAGCTGCCCCTCCCTCTTCCCCTGGACAGATTGAGGAGGTGGGTGGGAGGGTCCTGACAGCACGTCTGAGCCCAGACAGAGGGAGGGGACAATCTCCATCTCCAGGAGGAGGAAGAGGAGGGCTGTGTGGGTGCCGGGGGCTTTGTATGTTTGGTGTCAGGAAATCCAGGGAGTTTCTGTTTTGAGGCTCGGGGTTTCTCTGGGCAGAGGAGTGAGCTCACCTGCTGAGAAGGACAGGAGAGGGGGAGGGGCTGAGACAGTCCCCTTGGTGATGAGGCCCTTGTGGGGGGTGGCAACTGGGGGAGGCGCGGACTCCAGGAGTCCCTTGGACCTTGTGGGGCTGTGTGAGCTGTGCATTTGTGTGTTGGGTCACGCGCTGGGTTCTGGGTTGAGCTGACCCTGAACCACTGTTCAGCCCATCTGCCCTGCTATTTGCACCCGAGTCATCCAACCTGTGGTCCCTGTGTGCCAGGAAACCCTCTGCGAGAGGAGGGCCCTAAAGTACTGGGCCCAGGAGATGCACCAGCCTCCCAGCTGGTCCCCTCACTCCTGTCCTGATGCTGGAAGGTGCTTTCTAATATGTGAATTTTCTTGCCATGCCTCAGCTCAAGAACTTTCAGTGGCTCCTGACTGCCTGTGGGCTCAAGTTCAACCTTCTTGGCCTGGAATTAAAGGCTTCTCTGAGTCTGGCCCTGCCTCCTTGCAGGCTGTGTCTTCTCCCTGCTCCCCCATGACACACCCACCGGGTGCTGGACCTGGGATCCAGCCGCCGTGAGCTCTTCCTCACATAAGCCAGGCTCTTCTGTTCCTCCTTTCCTCTGCGCATGCCGTGCCTCTGCCCAGAATGCCCTTTCTCCTCTGCTGAGGCTGGTGATGACTTCGCCCCTCCCTCCTGCAGTCCTCCCTGGCTCCCCCAGGGAGAGTGCTCCCTCCCCAGTGCTCCCTCGGGACTCCACCAGACCTCTACCTATGGTCATTCTCACTGGGCTGGAAGGGCCTTCAGGCATCAGTGACAGTCTTATCCCTCATAGTGTCTCCCTCCTGCACAAAGCAGTTCTAGGTTCATGCTGTAAATCAGCAAGAGAACAACTGGATGGATGGATGGGTGGATGGGTGGATGGATGAGTGGATAGATGGATGGGTGGATGGATGGATGGGTGGATGGGTGGATGGATGAGTGGATGGGTGGATGGGTGGATGGGTGGATGGGTGGATGGATGGATGGATGGATGGGTGGATGGGTGGATGGATGGGTGGATAGATGGATGGGTGGATGGATGGGTGGGTGGATGGGTGGATGGATGGATGAATGAATGGACAGACAGATGGATGGATTCACAAGGAGTTAGGAACCAGAGAGCTCCAGGAAAGGAGCCAGCAGACAGCTCAGAGCCCAGCCTCAGATCTTGCTTCAGCTCATGTTTGTTGATGGCCCACTGTGTGCCAGGCACACAGGTCTCATTCTAATCCTCCTGCTATCACCATAGGTAGGGTCGTCACTCCCATTTTACAGATGAGGAAACTTAGGCTGAGAGAGGCCAAAAGCAAACACACACTCATCTAAGAAGTGAACGGGCCACGGTTTGAGCTTCAGTTTCCCCACTCTCAGTCCAGGGCCCTTCCTGGAGCTTACACCTGTGGGCCTGATGCCTGTGCCTGATGGAACCTGTCAGTGTTGGTTATTTCATGTCTGCATTGATTGGGGCACAAGGAAAACCACCTGCTTTGGAGCCAGACAGGCCTGGGTGGGAATTCTGGCCCTGTCACTGAATGGCTGGTGACTTGGGCATGTCATATCATCATGGACACTCAGTTTTCTCATCTGATAAATGGAGCTAATAACAGAGGCTCCCAGGGCTGTTGTGAGTGATTACAGAAGACAGAGTGTGTGAAGTGCCCGTCACAGGTGAGGGGTAGGGGCTCTGAACACAACCCCCCCGCACCCCCCTTCTCTCCCAGGCCAGCCCCTCCCTCAGGCCCCCAGGCCCTGGGTTCTCTCCCCTCGTCCCAGTCCCCAGCTGCCTGTGTCACCCCAGCTGTCTGTGTGGTTACTGTGGCCGCCACCTCAGCCCTGTGAGGTGGGAAACAGGCCAGAGGGTAATGAGGCTGCGCGGTTCTGATCTGTCCCCTGATGCTCTGGCCTCACAGCATCTCTCCACATGGAGGCAGCCCGGTCTCTGGTCCTTGAGCCAAAGGCCTGTCCTGCCTTGGCCTGGGGTGGGTGCAGACTCCCCTCTCTTCACATCTGACCAGAGGGGCCCGGGCAGCAGCTGCCACAGATGCTCCTGCCGTCTGGACCACAGAGAGCAGGCTGGTGGGTGCCCTCGCCGCCTGGCCCTGAGGGACTACCCCTCCCTCACGTGCAGGCCTCTGCACCCAGGCTGCGGTAGATTTAACCCCAGCCACCTCTTCCACGATTCTCTCTTCCACAGCCAAGTCTGCTGGGCTCTGGGTTCCAGGTTCCCTCTCTGCTGCAGGTGCCCAGGACACCCACCTGCCCGCTGAGGTCGGGGTGGTTGGGAGGGGGCCGCCCTGGGACGTCCTGGAGGACCGACTGTGGACCCAGCCTCCAGAATTCCAGCCCCTCCCTGCCTGTCTCCCATGTCTCCCTCCCTGGGATCCAGTTCCTTCCAGACAAGCCAGAGTGAACCCGGCAGGACAGCCGGTGCCCAGAGCCCACTGAGAGCTCCCAGGTTAAACTGAACACAGGAGACGAGCTCCGTGGAGCAGGCCGAGAGGACCAGGAAACACAAACAGAGCAGAAATGGAAGTGGGCTCCTGGCTTCTTGCTCCCTAAGGTGTTTATTTTGAGTGAAACTCACCGGAAAAATTCTGCTTGGCCTCCAAAGGCTGCTTCCTTACTATTGTCATAATTATCACTAGAGGAAAAAAATCTCTGAGGTGTTCGTCTGGGACCACATCTGCCCAAAGATTTTTCTAATGGTTTTTGTTATCTATTAAACCCACCCAAGACGTGGGGGTGTGTGCAGGATCCCTGTGGTGACCTTACCTGGGTTATCACAGGTGACAACCCTCACCGAGAAGGTCCCAACCACAGGGCAGCAGGGGTGCAGCACACACTTGCGCCCAGGTCTGGGAGCTGGGGTGGGGCGAGGGGTATCCCAGCCCTGGTGCTCCAAGCTGGGGGGTGATCCCCAGGGGAAGTGTATGTGGGAGAATCCAAAGAAGCAGTTTGTGATGGGACTTCCCTGGTGGTTCAGTGGTTAAGACCTCGCCTTCCAATGCAGGGGGTGCGGGTTCGATTCCTGGTGCCTTCCAATGCAGGGGGTGTGGGTTCGATTCCCGGTCGGGGAGCTAAGATCCCACATGCCTCCAGGTCCAAAAACCAAAATGTAAAGCAGAAGCAACATTGTAGCAAATTCAATAAAGACTTTAAAATGGTCCACATTAAAAAAAACCCAAACTACTCCTACATATGTGTGGGCCTTTAAACGAACAAACAAACAAACAAAGAAGCAGTTTATGGATTAGTGTCAAGGACCAAGGGAGAGGTCTGTCTCTGCTGGCAGGTTACCCAGGCTCAGGTGGAGGTGGGGAGGACGTGAGGGTGAGGACTTCTGGAATGTTTCATTCCACTCTGAGGGCTCTAGATACTTGAAGAGAAGAATGGGGTGAGCCAGGTGAGGATGAGAGAAGGAAACGAATGGAATGGGAACACCCAGTGACTCCACTTTTCAATGCTGAGAGGTCCCTGGAGAGAAACCACTGAATAATCTCCTAAAGACACTGAAATGTGAGAAGCCCAGGGTCTTCGAACCTTCACTTCCCTCATGTAGCTGGAGCATTCTGGAATATGCTTGTACCATTCAGAGCATCTGAGATGCACAGAATCTTGGGATTAGAACGTCTTTCACAAAGGTGCATTTTATGGAATCTTTAAACTGCAAGATCTGAGCATCTTGTCTTTGTATAGAATCCTAGAATTATAGGAGCACAGATGCATTCACAGACTCATAGGCCCACAGAATCTGAGGATTTAGGAATCTCTACAAAAGACTTGGAATAACATAAAAGCATTCAGAGAAACAGGGTTGAAATAGAAATTTTGGAACCAGGATATTAGCACAGGAAATAACTTTAGTCCAACTCCCTCTTGCAGTATAGGAAGCTCTCTCTTTGCTGTAATAACTTGAACAGTTCTAGGGACGGGGAGCTCATCACCTGACTGGGCAAACTGTCTCACTGTTGAGCAGATTTGGCTGCTGATGCTGAGCCTAAATCTGTCCCCATGTGAGTCACTCAGCTCTCTCTCCATGGCCCTACTCCTGGCCTTCCTCCATTCACCTCAAAACACTGAATGGGCTGAACCAGTAACATAGACACTAAGACAGAAATGGAACTATCTCCTGGCTAAAAATAATGACTTTTGAGGGCACTGGGGCTCTGGAAGGTGTAGGCCATGACAACTGGCAATGACACTCACCCCTTCCTTTGGTGTCCTGCCCAGGTGAGAGCAAGCCATCCCCACCTGCAAGTCCTCATCCTAGCCCTCCAGCTCTGCAGAGGCAGAAAGTTGAGCAAGCTAAAAGCCACTGGAAACTATCATCGAAGAGACAAGATCTGCTCCCCGCCAAATCCCAGGCAACAGCAAGAAGAGTGATTTGATGGTAAAACCAAACATCATTCTGAGTGTGGGAGCTGGATATCATTAGGTTGTTTTGAATGTTGACTGGGGGTGGGGTGGGGTGGGGTGTGATGGGAAGGTCCAGTCCTGCTGATGAGCCTTGGCCATGATACGGGCCCAAAGCAGAGCTGGAAGTGTGGCTAGACTGCCTAGTTGGAGCCCCAGCTCTGCCCCTGTGTGACCTGGGACAAGCTCCTAACCTCTCTGTGCCTCAGCTTTCTGTCCTCTGAGGAAAGAATAATGGGAATATATCCAGTAGGATCCTAGCCTGGGTCACTCAGGCAGGCTTACTTCCTGCCATCCAGTAACCCACACTCGTATGTTCAATGCAGGCGTTCATTCTGTCTCTCACCCACTCACCCCATTCATCCATTCATTCAGGCTTCAGTTCACTTGTTCTTCCTCTCAGTGCATTGATTCATTCGTGCATCCTGGCATGCTGAATCCTGCTGTCCAGCCTTTCTCCAGCTGGTGGGTGGACCGTTGGGGCCCAAGAAGGGACTCTGGCCTTGGGGCTGGTAGAAAACCTGTGATCACTTCCATGTCACTTAAAGGTGCTGAGACTTGTAAGGACCTAGGGCATGACTCCATCTGGTTCTCATGGCCTCAGATCCCCACCCTGTTTCCTCCTCCATCCTGTCACTTGGGGATAGAGTGATCCATTAATGGCAGACCCTGGAGGGTTGGTCAGAGCAGGCTATCTGGAGGGCTTCTGTGTGACGTGGACCAGACCACCTGTCACCCCTCTGTCCCAGGAGTCCCTTCACCACTGGTGAGGGTTGTCTGAGCACCCACAAGCTCTAGGCCAGGAGACAGTTCTGCCTGTAATGTGTTTGCAGAGAACCGAGGCCTGTCATCCATCCTGTTACTCGTTTTGTTGAGGTGCATTTTGGTGTAAGAACACAACCTAGCAGACTCTTTATTGCAGAAAATTAAAGAGTCCTTTTCCCCCGAGTATCCCCCTCCCAGACTTGGAGGCTGATGGTTGGGGGCAGAGCCCAGTTCAGGGTCGGCTCTGTTGACCCAGGAGGCGAAGAGATGGATCATTTCCAAAACCAATTCCACTTTTTACCTTGGTTAAGGGTATCCTTCAGCTAAGTGCCCACTGGTTGGTTGCACTAATCGATTTTATTGCCCACATTTGAGCCCTCTGAGCCCTGCATGCCAGTATATTCAAATGACCAGAGGAGTGGGTTGAATCCAAAGCCTGGTGGGCGTCCACCTGGACTGGGCTGACTTCTCTGCTCACCTTCCCATAGCGATCCTCCCGCGTTCCCAGGGAGCAGAGAATCCAGAGAGGAGCAGGGACCCGAGAGCCAGCAGACCTGGGTTCCAATTCCAGCCCCACTCTTAGTGCCCTGCGCCATCCTGGGCAAGTCCCTTCCTCTCAGTGTCGCGTGACCCCCACCGTGCAGGGGGGATAACACTCCAGGCTGTGCGGGGCTCGGGGCCCAGGGAAGGAGGCGCTCAACACCCAGAGCTCATGGTATTGCTGTAGCAGCCACCCAGCTTGGAGCTCCCACATCGCTCATTTCTGAGGCTTCGGGGAGAAAAGTGCCTTCTCTCTGGGTTTGCAGCCCTGGAAGAGCACGTGCTCCTTGGAAGGAGAGCTGCGATTTCCCTAATGAATGGCACCTGCTCCCTGATCGAGTCCTGGCTTCCTCTTCCTGTCCTGTATCATGGGTTTTATGTGTGACCTTTGCCAAACACAGCCATTCCTCTTTGGGTGTGGGAAGAATTTTTTTTTTAAAGATTGGAATTTAAACATCCTGAAAGATTTATTCTATGTAATGGATGGAACAAATAACACACAAATTATGTTCAGAGCAGCAGGGCTGAGGTGGGCTGGAAGCTGGGCTGGGGCCTGGGAGGGAGGGGAGGGGCTGGGGGAGTTCAGAGGCTGCTGGATAAAGGATTCATTCTGAAGCTCTGAACTGGATGCAACTTACAGTTTGCTGCCTTTGCAGGGGACGGGGGTGGGGCCTACTGTGTGCGGGGCGGGGCACATGCTGAACCCCATTAGCCCTCGCACTGTCCACCGGGGGCACTGCTGCTCCCACTTTTCTGCAGGGGAGTCTGGGCTCTGAGGGGTGAGCTGACTGGTCCCAGGTCACTCGGCTCACCAGTGGCAGGAGGGGGTGAGAGCCCAGGCCTTGATGACCCTGGGGTCCCGGCTCTTTCCCTGGCCCTGTGGAGGAGGGACACGGTGACGTGTGCACTGGGGGAACTGGGACCCAGACATGAGTGGTGGGACTTGTCACTGACCCATGTTCCATCCAGCTGAGTGTTGAGCATTTCCTGTGATGCCCGGGCTCTGAGGAGGGTCCGAGAGAGGCAGGTCCTGGGCCCCTGGGCCCCTGGGAACGTGAACCTCATCGGGGGCCAACCTCCAAAGAAGCAGCTGGGGAGAGAGGCTCAGGGGTTTCTTGGGGAACCCCAGGCCTCCCTGAAGAGCCGGCTCTGGGGACCGCAGAGCACTGGCCGCATACGGACTGGGAAGGGCGTTGGGGGAGGGGCGCCGCAGGGCACAGCTGGGAGGCGGGAATCCAGGGGCAGGTGTGTTCACTGAACAAACCTTCATCGACCCAGCCAGGCCCCGCTTTCTCAGGTTCTGGGGACAGAGGGAGGACTCAGGATGATTCTCGCTTGAGTCGCTCACCACCTAGTTGGGGAGACAACCTGGGACACTGTTAATCACCCAAAGCGGAGAGGTGGGGACGCCACTCCTTCTTGGCTGTGTGGCCTCAGGCAAGTTGCACACCTCTCTGAGCTCAGTTTCCTCATCTGTACAGCAGCGATAATAATGATCCTGCCTCACAGGGTGGGGGTGAGGATTAAGCGAGATGACACAGGTGACGGGTGAGCACGTGTTATTTTCTCTACCAGCTGTTCTGGGGCAGAGTTGAAGGAGCAATTAGCCTGCCTGGGAAGGGCTTCACCAAAGAGATGAAGTCTGGGCTTTGAAGAGTGCAAAGGAGTTTCTCAGAGGGAGGAGGGGAATGGGGATACAGCTGGAGAAAAGCCTTGGTATGGTGGGGATGATGTTAGGGTGTTGGGTGCACAGTGAAGGCCTGCTTTGCTTGGAGTTTCTTGGCGGGGGAAGGATGGGAGGGATGGTGGGTGGTAAAGAGTACGAGGCATGATGGCCTAAGGCAGCCGACAGCGGGAGCCACAGCAGGTCCTGGAGCAGCCGTGCCGGTGATGTGGAGGATGGTTGTTCTGCTCGGTGACTCCTGATGTCAGGCAGGGGGAGGGGAGGAGCGAGAGTGGAGTCTCTGCATCAGGGCTCATGACAGAGCACCAGCTGTCCTGGCGCCCAGGGCTCTGGGGAAGGTGGAAGGTCAGAGCCCAGCGCACGTGAGGGCTCATCAAGGTGAATTCTCTTCCCCTGTCCAAGCCCCTCACTTCACCGATGGGGAAACTGAAGCTCAGAAAGGGCAAGTGACTTCCCCAGGGACACACAGCAGGTCTTGTTCTGGGACCCCAGGGGCTGCCTTTCCCTTGGGGAGGGAGTAGAGAGGGAAAAGGGGGAGGGGAAGTCCAGGGAGGGGGCATGGGTTTGGGGGCCTTTGGGGTGTCTGTGTCAACATGACAATGAATTTAAGGTGGTTCCTCCCCAGGGAGGGAATGAAAGAGACTCAGCAGAGGAAGGTGGAGGGAAATTCTGTTCTGTTACCTCAGCCCAGGGAGGGGTGAGGAGGGAATGGGGAGGGGGCTCAGTCACCCTCTGAAAGCCCAGGCCTCTGTCTCCGGGAGAAGGTCAGGACTGCTGGGGTCTGCTCTCCCCAGGGTATGTATAACTGATTCACTTTGTTATAAAGCAGAAACTAACACACCATTGTAAAGCAATTATACTCCAATAAAGATGTGAAACAAACGAACAAACAAACAAACAAAAAAACCCAGGGGCTTCCCTGGTGGCGCAGTGGTTGAGAGTCCGCCTGCCGATGCAGGGGACACGGGTTCGTGCCCTGGTCCGGGAGGATCCCACATGCCGTGGAGCGGCTAGGCCCGTGAGCCATGGCTGCTGAGCCTGTGAGTCCGGAGCCTGTGCTCTGCAATGGGAGAGGCCACAACAGTGAGAGGCCCGTGTACCGCAAAAAAAACCCCAAAAAACAAAAAACCCAAAGTGCCCAGGTGGCCAGGCTGCAGGAAAGGCTCACACTCAGACAGCCCTATTGTGGCCTCAGCACTGTCTTCAGCTCCTTTAATCCTCAAACTGCCCCGGGAGGAGGTGGCTGTTATTATGTCCCCAGTCAATGACGGAACAGCCCAGAGAGGGTTAGTGACCTGCGCAGGACCTCCCAGCTGGGGAGCAGGAGGGCCCGGGTTTGGGTCCAGAGTCTGGGCTCTTTGCATGTAGCTGTGCTCACCTCCCCTAGGGGTCACCTCCTCCTCACCCGCCCCCTCCCACTACCCGCCCACGGGTTGCCCTCCCCCAGCTGGAGCAGCCTGGCCCTCAGTCTCCTGAACAGCCTGACACCTCTTGCCCCAGGGCCTTTGTACTGATTGTTCTTTCCAGCTCAACAGTTCTTCCTCCCCCTCCTCCTCCTCCTGGCAGGGTTAACCCCTCTTACACCTTCAGGGCCCAGAACGGACAGTCCCTCCTCGGGGAGCCCCTGGCACCCCAGGCTGGTTAGGATTCCCTTCTGGCTCCCACACCACCTGTGCTTCCCCATCAGATCCCACTGCATCCTCATCATGGGCCTGGGGGCCTGGAGAGCATTGACTGTGTCTCCATCCCCATGGCTGACACAGGGCCAGCCTCCATCATTTGGACAAGCCTCCATCTCCTGACAGCTCAGAGCCCCGGAGTCCTCATCTGTAAAGGGGGTGAACTCACATCCCCCAGGATGGCTGTGGTATGAAACGAGCCGCGTGCGGGAAGCACGGAGCCGGGTGCACACAGCAGTGCGCGCTCCCCAGACACCAGCCCCCTCCCTCCCTCCCGCCTCACTTCTTTTCAGTCTCACCTCGGCCTCTGATGGGACCCAGGGCTCCTCTCCCCTGCATGGCTCCCCACCGCCTACCTTCAGAGCAAAGGTAATTAGAAACTTCCTCCAGGACTCACTCCCTGAAGTTCTGTGCTTAATTAGCAGGTCCTGTTCACACAGGGGTTCTGAACGCAGCCTCCCAGCCCTGGCGGATGTGAAGCGCTGTGACACCTGGCTTCTCCCTGACAGTGTTTCTCTCTTTCTACTCTCCTGGCTTTTTGTCTCCCTGAATCTGAGGTGGTTTTTTTTTAAAATGTGAAGATTTATTTATTTATTTATTTATTTTTTGGCTGTGTTGGGTCTTCATTTCTGTGCAAGGGCTTTCTCTAGTTGCGGCGAGCGGGAGCCACTCTTCATTGCGGTGCGCGGGCCTCTCACTGTCGCGGCCTCTCGTTGCGGAGCACAGGCTCCAGACGCGCATGCTCAGCAGCTGTGGCTCACGGGCCCAGTTGCTCCAAGGCATGTGGGATCTTCCCAGACCAGGGCTTGAACCCGTGTCCCCTGCTTTGGCAGGCAAATTCTCAACTACTGCGCCACCAGGGAAGCCCTGAGGTAGTTTTACTGCCATGTGTATTTGGAACTCAAGGAGCGAATGACAATGCTTTATAAAGAGTCACAGACAAGGGAAGTGAGGCCTGGAGAGGGTGGGCCCTGGTGGGAGTCACAGAGCAAAAACTGTCAGAGCCAGTATTCAAACCCATTCATTAACTCATGTAAAAAACATGTGTCAAAGTCCAACTATGTGCCACAACGTGGAATGCCCCAAATTTAGTAAAATCCACCGTTATGTAAGGGCTTTGAACGGACCAACTTAACACCTGTGTGCAGAGCATCGCCTGGCACTGGGCTCTGGGTTGGCTTCCTTCACGCGTGGATTATGGTTATTCTCACGGCCACGTGGGCAAGAGCACACCGTCATCCCTGTATGACTAAGGATGACACTGGAGCTGGGAGAGGTGAAGGAACTTGAAGGCAACCCGGAAAGTGTTGAGGTAGGACCTGGCCCTGAGTCACTGGGCTCCCAGTCAAGGGCACTTTCCAAGAGGCTGGAGATGGGGTCAGCTGTTAGGAGTGGGCCAAGTCACAGGGCAGTGAGGGCAGTGTTAGGACAGGAAGACCCCGAGGCTTGGATTGACGGGTGGAGGAGGGTGCTCACCTCACTCCCGGACAGTCACTGAGGCCGGTGCATTCTGCCTCAGAAAATCCCTTGAACCATTTTGGGTTTGGACGTGTGCTCTGCTGCTTAGTGGGGATGACTGTGGACACATCCTCAACCTCACTAAGCCCCAGATTCCTCACTGGAGATGCCCTGACTTATCATCTGGGGGCTGGGAAGGTCTGATGAGAAGTGGGTGTGAAATGCCCAGCGCAGAGCCTGGCACACAATAGGTGCTCAGTGACTGCTAATTAATGAGTCAATTCACTCCTCCCTCCTCTACTGGGGAAGCCTCTAGGGGTGTCTCAAGGTGCCCCAGTGGGCATAGGGATGCCAGTGTCCGTGCCAAGAAGGCTGTGTCCTTAAGAACCTAGAGCTTCCCATATGCTGACAGGGAGGCTCAGAGATAAATAAGACCTGATTTTAGTCCTGCATCTCCCAGGCTTGGCCTCTCCCTGGCACACCACCCCCACCCGCCAGCTTCCCAGGGATAGAAAGTACAGTGTCCCACTGTGTGCTGATCATTCAAGCCCTGGAGGATACCTGTTGGCCTCCCACAATGTTTAAGTATCTCTGTGCCATTAGATAGGGGAGACACACAGAGATAACTAGATCACAATGTAGTTGAAAAGGAGGAAGCTACATACTTCAGAAGCAGAAGAGAGGAGAAGATTTACTTTCCAGGGATAGAGAGAAGGCAGGGAGGCTTTCCAGAAGAGAAGGTCTCTAATCTGGGTTTTGCTGGATCAACAGGCGTTTGCCAGGTGGACGAGGAGGAAGAAGGCACCTTGAGAAGAATAGAATGCATAGTGGAAACAGGAACCAGGTACGGTTCTGGGTAGTAGGTCCACCAGGGGAGAGGGTGGGTCAGGTCAAGAAAGGCCTTGAATGCCAGGCTAAGGGGGTCTCTGCTTACCCTCGTGCTTGGGCCTGTTTCTGCCCCTACCTGTCTGCTGCATATTGACACCAGCAATGTGCTGTCTGCTAGGCTAGATCCAACCCCATCACCCTGGACACCCTTTTCCACGTTGGCCGCAAGCTCTGTTGCCTACAGGTCAGTCCTGACCCAACAACTCCAGTGGAGGCTCTGGGCTCTGGAGGACTGAGGTAGAGCAGGCAGGCCGTGTCAAGAGCCCAGGCTCTGGAGCTACAGAGACCTGGGTTCAAGTCCCAGTTCCATCACTGAGTCACTTCTTTAAGCTTCCCCTGTGACAAGGGGGTCTTAGTCCTGCCGCCAGGAGGTTGTCAAGAGGAGGAAAAGATGACAAGGTAATACCAAGAGCTGCCTTTCACCAAGAGCTTGCTAGGTACCGGCAGCCCTGTACTCACTTAACATGCTTACCTCCTACAATCCTCTTCACAGCCCATTGAGCTATGCTTAGCACGAAGCACAGTGCCGGGCACATAGTAGCTGCTCAACACGTAGCCGTGCCGCCCCTGCCTCTGTGTGTTCCAGAGCTCCAAGGATGGCTTCCTGCCGCTGTGGTATGGCAGCTCTGAAATCCCTTTCCTCTGCCACCGCTCCCCCACTCCCCGCCCCTTCCATGGTGTTTATATCCGGCCACTCTCCACCTGGTTGTCTTTTCCCTTTGAACTTTCAAGGGGCACAATCTTCATCGTGTCCCTGAGGTCCAGGGTCACCCACGGAGCCATCAGGTGGGTTGGGTGGCTGGCTGAGAGTGAGTCCCTTATGTGTGACACAGACAGACACACAGAAACACATTCATAGATACACACACACAGACACACACACACACTCCTTACTGGATGTGCAGGTCGGGCTGGTTAAGTGAGATGATGCTCTCTGCCTCTTTCCCTTTGGCTCTCTCCTCCTCACTCCCTCACTTGGACGTGGCCACACTAGTGCACAAACATGCATGCACAGACGCACACTCTGGTCTCCTGCCTGCTCACGCTGGCCGGTCGGACTCTTGCCCTCTTTCCCTCGTTTTTCCTCTGATCTGCCTCCAACGCCCCAGATGAGGGGAACAGGGGGGCAGGGGCAGGACGGTCACTGCAGGGCCTTGTAAGGACCTCAAGGTTACCCTGAGTGCAGGGAGGATGGGAGGCCCGGGGGCTCTGAGCAGAGGAGTGACGCGCTCTGATTTGTGTTCCGACGTGCCTGGCTGCTGGGCTGGGGTTGAGCAGAGTCTTTAGGGGTGGGGCAGGCAGGGAGCAGGGAGCCCCTGTGGGCAGCCATGAGAGAGGCGCGTGGCTGGACCAGGGGAGCGGTGGTGGCAGGAAGCGGTCAGTTTTGGAACGTTGAACGTAGAGCCATCGTGATGTGCCGGGGGATTGGGTGTGGGGCCAAGGTCGAGCCCAGGTTTTATCCTGAGTGACGAGAAGGGTGGAGTTCCCGTTCACAGAGATGGGACGGC
Source organism: Hyperoodon ampullatus (assembly GCF_949752795.1). NCBI lineage: Eukaryota > Metazoa > Chordata > Mammalia > Artiodactyla > Ziphiidae > Hyperoodon > Hyperoodon ampullatus. The sequence continues at coordinate 25,233,274 of NC_136915.1, read as the reverse complement.
TGTGGGAGGGGCATGCTCGGGCACTGCTGGGGACAGGTGACAGTCAGGAGTTCAGTTTTTTTTTTTTTTTTTTGCAGTACGCGGGCCTCTCACTGTTGTGGCCTCTCCCGTTGTGGAGCACAGGCTCCAGACGCGCAGGCTCAGCGGCCATGGCTCATGGACCCAGCCGCTCCGCGGCATGTGGGATCCTCCCGGACCGGGGCACGAACCCACGTCCCCTGCATCGGCAGGCGGACTCTCAACCACTGCGCCACCACGGAAGCCAACAGGAGTTCAGAGCAGACCTCTTACTGCGTAAGGAAATTACGAGGAGGATTCTGAGGCATTTGCTGGGTTCTCAGGTGGGGAGGACGTAAAGTACCCTGGAGTGCGTTTAAATGAGCAACTAGGCACCACCACATGGATGGAAGACATGGGTGAGAGTGGGGGGCACACGCACCCAGAGGAGGGGAAACTATCCAGCCTCCCTGTCCTTGCTCTTCCCAGCTCTGTCCCCACCTCCCCCTGCAGCCCAGGATTCGTTTTTTCCAGGCCACCCAGTAGACCCAGAACACCAGCTCCCAAGGCTCCCAGGCCTAGACCTCATCTGCTCCGGCTTGGTTCAAGCATCCCCTCCTGGTCCAAGCAGCTCCAGCCAGAGGTGTGGTTACACACTGCAGACTCTGTGGAGCCCAGAGGCCCAGTGGGGAGGGAGGATGTTTTCTGGAGAAGAGCTGGGCGGGCATCAGAAAGCGTCGCAGCTGCCAACTCACCGGTGAGGGTGAGCTGGGGGTTGGGAAATAAATGGGAGCTTGTTTGGCAGAGAAAGGGAAGACGGGAGGGGGAGCCATTTGGAGGGAGTCCTGTTTCGTTTTGTTTCTGTTCTCAGACTAAGAAGAAAGATCATTTTCAGAAAGATCTTTTACTGTCCGCAGTTGTTCAGTATATTTCTTTACTTGATGATGGTTGCTCTTCCACATGGGAATATCTGTCCCAGGAGGGCAGCCCCACCTGTCCCCTTCACCCCTGCAGTCCCTGGGGAGCCCTGCTGGTCCCCAATTCATGTAAGTGGAATGAATGAATGAATGCTAACAGGGAGCAGAAGTCTCGAAAGGGAAGGAAATGACAACCCCTGGTTTTATGTTTCAAACAGTTGTTTTAAGTATCATCATCCTTAATATTAACGACGAATCTCCATCACACACTTGGTAAGTGCTGGGGCTGTGCTGAGAGCTTTATACCTGTTTTCTCATTTGATGTCCAGCCACAGCCTTGGAGGAGGTGAGGGTGCTCTCGGGTCTTACAGAGGAGGACAGGAGACCCTCAGGTGCAAAGTACCCCAGAGCTGTGGCTGGTGAAGAGTGAAGATGGGACCTGAGGCCCTGTCCCTGCCCCCCCACCCCCCCACTGTGGGACTCCAGATCCTTCTCAGAACTGCACACCCTCTGCCCTGCTGCGTGCAGGCCCTGCGCTGGGGCCTGGAGATGAAGGCCACACCGTCCTGCCCCATGAGGATCCCACCATGAGTCAGGGAGATGGAGCTGTACGTGAGAATGAAGAATGCTGTCTTCAATGGTTCTCCTGTCTGGATCTCACTCCGCAGGTGGGGAAACCGAGACCCAGATTGGGGCAGGGACTTGCCCATTGTGACAGAGCCTCTGGGTTCTCCGGGAGGAAGAAGTGAGGTGAAGGGGGAAGGTCAGAAGCTCTGGGTGAGTTGGGTGGTGTTTGTTGACCGAGGATGCTGGGGTAAGAGGCTTGGACCCCAGGCTGCTGTCCAGGGCATAGCGCAGGCTTGGGCAACTGCCCGGTCATCTATGGGGGGCTCCAGGGGGATTAGCAGAGCAGCCACGTGGAGGTGGATGGAGGGGAGAGGCGGCATGGATTTAGGTCATGTTGACGTGATGTGGAGGCAGGTGGTGGAAAAGAAAAAAAAATGACAGAAAATCACAGCAACCACAGTCCTGACTTGGCAAGCTAACTGTCAACATGATATTTGGTTTGTTTTGGAGACCTAGAACTTTCTAAAAGTGAAGGGTTGTGAGGTTGCCACTTTGTAGGGACAGAGGGAGGGTGGAGGACCCAGTGCGGGGCATAAAGTCACTGCAGGGATGGAGGCAGCTTGGTCCCTGGCCTCCCTGGGAATCCTCCCACCCTCCAACCCTGGGAAGGGCTGACAAAGGTCTCTGTGGCTGATCACCTTACAGAGCAGGGAAGGGCTGGGTGGCAGCAAAGGCCCCTTGGGCTTGCCTTGACTGCCTGGGATAATGGCCTCATTTCCCAAGGTCCCTGCATCCTCCAGAACGTATCGCCCTGAGAGCAGGGCCTGTCCGGGTTGTTCCCAGCTCATGCCCACGCTCTGCATGGGGCGAAGCACGTAGTGGATGAAGGAGCAAACGTCAGACCATTTGCCCTCACCCACGTTCACTCCAGTGTGTTCCCAGGGCAGGGGTGACCTGGCCAGTCATACAAGGTTTTACGGCTCACCCAGTGCCACACAGCACCCAACTGGGACTGGCACTCAGGTCCCTGGGCCCCCACAGCAGTTCTAGAGAATGAGAGATGCCGCCTCTGCAGTGGTCGGGCGTGGGCTCTGGGGACAGAGGAGATCTGGGTTCAATCCCAGAAGCTCCTTTTACAAAGTGTGTCAGAGGGGGCGACGTCTCAACTGCTCTGAATCTCAGCTTCCTTTTCTGTAAAATTCTACTTCAGAGGGTGTTTGCGACGGTTGAATGAAAAAAAATGTTTGTGGAGGGCTTAGCACAGAGCTGGGCAGGTAGTAGGCGACCAAGGAACGGTAATAGTATCGTTATTATTTAGCAGTTGCTGTTGTTTATTGTGATGGTGTCTGTGGGTGGGGCCTCGCCTGTCCTGTCGCTGCTGTGTCCCTGGGGCCGGCACTGGCCTGGTGCACAGTAGGTGTGCAGAATCCACTGCCAGTGGCCGGGGGTCTCTTCTGTGTCGCTGGATGGGTCTCCCTGACACCTGAAGGGACAACCGCAGAACCAACTGACTCTTAAAGGGGGAGCAATTTTATGGAATTCTCAGCCTCTCATTTCCCTTCGGCCCTGATCCATTTCCTTATTGATTCAGTAACTTAACATGCCAGCTGGGCTCTGGCAGAGCTGGGGGCAGAATGACAGGGAGCCAAGGTCTCAGTGCCCTTTGCTCCGGCTTTTATCTGCCTGATTTCACGTGGCTGGATCCCTGGCTGCCACTCCGTTGGAGAAATGTCCAAACCGTATTAAATCACAGGACGCAGGCAAGTGACAAAACACTTGTCACCCACCTTTTGCCCGTCCCCCTGGTCCCGAGCCCGTGGCTGGGAGGGATCGTCATGCTCTGAGGGCCTGGCTCTTTACCTGCATTTCTTCACAATCACAGTCTTGGGAGCAATCTTCTTGAGGTGAGAGCTGGTGGTGGCTGAGCATGTGCATTCACAGCCTGTAGCCAGCTCCTGCACGCTGGGCCCAGGAGCTTCATGTCCGTAAAGCACTGGGGTGGAGCGTCCAGTTGAACGGACACGTCACAGGCAGCTGTTGGGCTGGGTTGTTTTCTCCTTTGGTTTTTATTAGTTTTTTAAAACATGGAAGTGATGCAAGCTCACTGTAAAAATCCAAGCATTGTAGAAATGTGTATTTTGAGTGTCCTGTTCTCCCAGCTCAAAAGCCACTTCCAGATGAAACACTGCAGGCATCAATGACAACAAGCTTGCTGAAATGTGCCTGCAGGCTTTTAAATTCGCTGTTCCTCAACCCTGAAAGCATCCCCGAAGTGTCGATTCTGATCCTCTCTCTTTTTTTTTTTTGCGGTACGCGGGCCTCTCACTGTTGTGGCCTCTCCCGTTGTGGAGCACAGGCTCCGGACGTGCAGGCTCAGCGGCCATGGCTCACGGGCCCAGCCGCTCTGCGGCATGTGGGATCTTCCCGGACTGGGGCACAAACCCGTATCCCCTGCATCGGCAGGCGGACTCTCAACCACTGCGCCACCAGGGAAGCCCCCCTTCTCTCTTTTTAAGAACAGGCAAAGGGGCTCAGAGCAGCAGAGTGACCCTTCCCCCAAAGACCACTCAGCTGGTTTCAGGGCAGGGATTGAACCCACATCTGTGTGATTCTAAGAGCATCCTCCCACTCGACCCCCACTCACTGTGAGTGGTTCGGCATATGTCTTTTTTTCCCTCAGTGTATAAAACTTGTCTTTCTTTTACAAACATGAGGTTATACTCTAAGCATCATTTTTACAGCTTGCTTCTTCATTTTCAGAGAATATTTTCTTATGTGACTCTGTGCCATTTTTTTCAGCAGCTGCCCAGTGTCCTTCTGTCAGAGGCACCCGTATTTGCTTAGCTGGTCCTTTTCAGGTGAATGTTTAGGTTGTTTTTGGGTTTTCTGCTATTACTTGCAGTGCTACAATGCACATAACCCCCTGACTTTCTCCCTAAATATTAACTTTGACTATGCAAGTACTATCTGCATTTATTTTCTTTGTCAGATAGTTGAACAACTTAGATAAAGAGAAACTTCCTTGGGCTACCTTCCTCCACAACTCACCCCTCTACTTCAATCCCTTCTCCATAGTAACCGCTCTTATCAGTGGCATATAATCCTTATAGACTCATTTCTGTGCATTTATATACATTCATATGCATGTGTTTTTGCTATGGGTCTTTTTTTTTTTTTTTTTTTTTTTATCTGTATGCGGGCCTCTCACTGTTGTGGCCTCTCCCACTGCGGAGCACAGGCTCCGGACGCACAGGCTCAGCGACCATGGCTCACGGACCCAGCCGCTCCGTGGCACGTGGGATCTTCCCAGACTGGGTCACGAACCTGTGTCCCCTGCATCGGCAGGCGGACTCTCAACCACTGTGCCACCAGGGAAGCCCTGCTATGGGTCTTTTAAAAAACATAAAAGGTTTCATGCAATATGCATTTTTGTGCATCTGCATTTTTTTGTCCATTAGTACCATCCCAGACATCTTTCTATGTCGGCTCATAGAGAGCTACCTCATTCTTTTTAATGAGGTCATGTGTCATGTTCCACGGCACGGATGCATCATCTTTTTTAAAAACCATTTCCCTATTGATAGATACTTAGGTTCCTTCCACTTTTTTCTCTCTATTGAAAAGTACTGCAATAAACATTCGTGTGAATGTCTCATTGTGTGCACGTGGGAGTAGTTCTCTGGAATTGATACCCGAAGTGGAATTGCTGGGCTCAAGGGTTAAGCCAGGCCTTGTCTGAGGCCACAGGAGGCTGGGAAGTTGCGGGTGGGTTGTGGGTTCCAGGTGGCTCTTTATTGTAAGCAGGTTGAGGCAAGCTGGTGGGGGATCTGGCCTTTGCCTAATAGTCCACTCACAGTGGCCTTGATTTTGGACAGCTCCTGGTGACACTGCCGACTCTAGTAAGATCTTTGTCTGGCAGTTCTTTGGACAGAATTGTCAGAACAGCCCTGTGGGTTACCTGTGAGGCCAGTCCCAAACACTGACTCTCTCTCTTCCTCCTTGTACTCACTGGAGGCTGGACTGACTGATCCAGACTGACTAGTAATTTTGGTGTTTTTTTTAAAATTTATTTTATTTTATTTATTTTTGGCTGCATTGGGTCTTCGTTGCTGTGCTCAGGTTTTCTCTAGTTGTGGCGAGCGGGAGTTACTCTTCGTTGCGGTGCGCGAACTTCTCATTGTGGTGGCCTCTCCCGTTGTGGAGCACGGGCTCCAGGCACACGGGCTTCAGTAGCTGTGGCTTGCGGGCTCAGTAGTTGTGGCTCACGGGCTTTAGAGCACAGGCTCAGTAGTTGTGGCACACGGGCCCAGTTGCTCTGTGGCATGTGGGATCTTCCCGGACCAGGGCTCGAACCCGAGTCCCCTGCATTGGCAGGCGGATTCCCAACCACTCTGCCACCAGGGAAGTCCATTTTGGTGGTTTTTAGTCTGTTTCTACTAGTTAGCTCTAGGAGAGGTTGAGGGGGGGAAAGTGCAGTAAACTGTTCAGCTGCCGACCATTACCTGCATGTAGGTCTATACATCTAACATGTTTGCTTGTTGGTTATGTACTTGTGGTTGCTTTGTTTTTAACCTGCTCGCTAGCCTTCCCCATCACCAGGTTATGGTACCGCCTTTCCATTTTTGTTCTCCCGTCAATTACAGTTCTTTGGTCCCCACGCTTCCCAGCTAAAATCATGGGGATGGACATGTGACCCAGGCTGGCCAATCAGAGTACTGCATCCCTAAGCCACAGTAACTGGTTCAGGACTCACCAATCAAGCCCTCCCCTGGGATTTTCTGCTGGAGTCTGTGGGAGAAACTCCCTCTTGCTTTTGGAATAAGAGCTCAAAATAGATTCTTGGAGTCACCTTCCCTGGCCTCGTAGGGCATGCCCAGGTGCAGTGGGAGAAACTGAGGCCATTTTTCAGAAAGAAGTAGAAACAGAGATGAGAGATGGTAGACAGAGTGTCCTGGGAGCACTAAGATCTTGATTCTGGCTATTTTTTTACTGCCCCCAAGGCTTCTTAACCTCTTTCCCAGCCCTGGGGGCTAGCCATCCTCCTTCTAAAGGCCTCAGCTTCTGGACTGGGCTCTGTTGCTGTGGCCCAGAGTCCTGACCAATATTGGGGGTGGGCTCATGAGGTCGTGAGGGCTCTGGATGGACAGAAAGCAGGTTGGCTGGGGATGAGGGTCTCCACTGACCCAGCTTCCTGACTTCAGTATCTCTTCCTTTACTCTATTCACTCTGTCTTTTAAAACCCAAATCAAACATGGCGCTCTCTTTCTTCAAACTCTTCAGTGGCTCCCCATTTTCCTTAGGATCAAACCCAAACTCTTTACCTGCTGTGGTGGGCCCTGCGTGGATTGGCCCTTACCTGTCACCTACCACTGGCCACAGCTTAGGTTCCAGCCGGCTTTCTGTTCCAGGCACAGGCCATTCTCTCTTCTCCAAGCCTTCACACATGCTGTTCCCCTGACCTGATATACCTTTCCATCACTTTTCTACCTTATACCCTCTCCCCTGTTCTTTACCAGGATGACTATACTCCTCTTTTGGTTTGTAAGTAAATACCTCTTCCTCCAAGAAGCCTTCCTGTTCCCCTGCTCTGAGCCCCCATAGCATGGCATTATTCAGCTCTGTGGTAATTATTTAATGATCTATTTTCTTCAAAGGACTCTAGACTCTATGAAAGCAAGTTCATGTCCATTTTGTTCATTACTGCATACATTAATACCAGCTTCCAGCATACTGTTAATAAATACATGGGGAACGAATCAACGAATGAGCCCTTGTTCAAGAGGCAAAGGATGGGGTGGAAAAAACTCGACTTTGGAACAAGACAGATCTGGTTTCTGATGCTGCCTACACACTTTACTCCCCTTTGGCAAATTACTTCACCTTTCTGAGCCTCATTCTTGAAATGCTGATGACAATATTTTTGCCCACCTGTTGGCTATTGTGAGAAAGATGGTGAAGGTCATGGTGTCAGAGAACTCAAAGTTTTAAAGCTACAGGTCAATGATAATCAATAAACAGAAATTGTTCTGATAAATATGCTGGTCTTCTCCCCCACTCCAGGTTGAAAATAACAAATACCTGAGCTATAGGGGAGGGGAAAGAGAGAAGAGAGAGACACATGCCAAGGGCTATAACGTGTCAAGTGCTGTATAAACAAATTGAGCATATCAATTTTCTCCAGAAAGGGCTTCAGTGACTTTCATTAGATTTATTACTAGGTATTTTATACTTTTTTTTTTCTGCTGTTAATGATTTTTTCTTTTACTGAGGCATGGAGGTGTATTTCAGCATTATATATTGTTTTTATATCCAGTAAATTTTAAAACTTCTTTATTTTTAATTTTAATTTTTTCTTGAGGCATAATTGACAAATAAAATTGGTAAGATATTTAAAGTGCACATGATGAATTAATACACATATAAACTGCTTTATTAGTTCTGTTTATCTGTAGATTCTTTTAGATTTTTTCCATAGACAAACACATCATCTGCAAATGATAGTTTTGTTTTTTCCTTTCACCTTTCATTTCTTTTCTTTCTAACCTTCCTAAAAGTGGTGAGGGAGGGTACTCTTGTCTCCTTCCTGATTTCAAAGGGAAAGCTGTTTCCACTGCACTGTAATGCATGACATTTGCACTAGATTTTTCAAAGATGCTCTTTATCCTGCTAAGAAAGTCTAGTTTATTCTTAGTTTGCTGGCAGTTTACTCTTGAAAGGATACTGAATTTTATTTGCATCTATTGAGATTTTATGTTTTTTTCTCTTTTAACCTTTTTATCTGATGATTTACGTTAATAATTTTCTAATATTAAACCAACCTTGCATTCCTGGAATAACCCCAATTGATCATGGTATGTTTATTATTTATATATTGCTGGATTTCATATGCTAATATTATGTTTAAGAATTTTGCATTTTGTTCTTGAGTGAATTTGGTCTGTGATTTTCTGTTCTCATATTGTTCTTGTCTGGGTTTGGTGTCAAGGTTTTATTAGCTTCATAAACTGGACATGTTTCTGAAAAGTTAGATTGAGCTCTGTCTGGAATGTCTGAGAAAGCATGTTATAAACCATCTGGGCCAGTGTCTTTGTTGAAAGGTTTCTACTTCTAATCCAGATTCTTTAATTCTTTCATAATGTTATACAATTATGCAGTTTTAAAAATGTCTTTTTGAGGGCTTCCCTGGTGGTGCAGTGGTTGAGAGTCTGCCTGCCGATGCAGGGGGACACAGGTTCGTGCCCCGGTCCAAGAAGATCCCACATGCCGCGGAGAGGCTAGGCCTGTGAGCCATGGCTGATGAGCCTGCGTGTCCGGAGCCTGCACTTCCGGAGCCTGTGCTCCACAACGGGAGAGGCCACAATAGTGAGAGGCCCGCGTACTGCAAAAAAAAAATGTCTTTTTGAGTCAGATTTCGTAAGTTGTATTTTTTACAGGAAGGCCTCAATGTCATCTGTTTTCACATTTATTGTCATAAAGTTATTCCTGATATTCTCCTATTTAATCCCTGTAGCTTCTATGGTATGGTCTCATTCCCATCGTTAATGCTGCTGTTTATTTTTGTCTTCTCTCTGTTTACTGTTTTTTTTCTTATTTCAATCATGCCAGAGGCTGCTTTTTTTTTAGACATTTCAAAGAACCAATTTTTGGCGTTGCTAATCCTCTTTATTTTATGTTTGCCTTACCTATTCTGTGCCTCTGTTTCCCCATCTACAAAAAGAGGGACAGTGACAGTACATATTTTATATGCTTGTGAAGATTAATTGAGCTAATACATATTACAATTGTGTTTGACACATAGTAGGTGCTCAGTATATATTTATTTTTGTTAATTTGCTCTCATTTCTATTTTTGTTAATAATTTTTGCTCTCTCTCTTATTTCCTTCCTTGCATTTCTTTTTTATTAACAGAAAAAATCTATATTTTCCAAAACAAGAGAAAATATGTGAGAAGAGTGGCATTGTTTTACATTAAGTTCTTTTTACAAAAATTTACATCACATTTTTTTTATTCAAACAGAAAGTCACAAAAATTATAATCATCCTCATCAGTTCACTCAGTCCCATGTAATTAATTTTTTTTCATCTTGATCTTTTGTTAGCACTTTTATGAATTCATCAGTTTTCCATTAGAGTTCTGAAAATGCTTATTCACTCAGTTCAGCAGTATAGTCAGTTACCAGAAACCTGTACTTGTCAGAGTCTTTTCCATGAATTCCTTGAAGATGAAACCCTTTTATAGGAACATTTTTGCAAAAACATCAGAGTACACCCAGAACTGTCTGTAAATGACAAAAGACTTAAAAATGACCATGGTTAAAGATTTGATGAAAGTTCATAATAATGCAATTGACAAGGAAATTTAGTTATTTCTGAGATATACATTTTAAAGTAATAACTAGAATTATGACATAACATTATACCAGAACATATAAGATTTTTAGGAATTTCATGTAATGTCTGAAACATTTACATTAATATATTTCCATACAAATAACCCAAAGAAAGTTTAGGGTTTTTTTTTGAATTTTATTTTATTTATTTTTTTATACAGCAGGTTCTTATTAGTCATCAATTTTATACACATCAGTGTATACTTGTCAATCCCAACTGCCCAATTCAGCACACCACCATCCCCATCACCCTGCAGCTTTCCCTCTTGGTGTCCATACGTTTGTTCTCTACATCTGTGTCTCAACTTCTGCCCTGCAAACTGGTTCATCTGTACCATTCTTCTAGGTTCCACCTATATGCGTTAATATACGATATTTGGTTTTCTCTTTCTGACGTAACTTCACTCTGTATGACAGTCTCTAGATCCATCCACGTCTCAACAAATGACTCAGTTTCGTTTCTTTTTATGGCTGAATAATATTCCATTGTATGTATGTGCCACATCTTCTTTATCCATTTGTCTGTTGATGGACACTTAGGTTGCTTCCATGTCCTGGCTATTGTAAATAGAGCTGCAATGAACATTGTGGTACATGACTCTTTTTGAATTATGGTTTTCTCAGGGTATATGCCCAGTAGTGGGATTGCTGGGTTGTATGGTAGTTCTATTTTTAGTTTTTTAAGGAACCTCTATACTGTTCTCCACAGTGGCTGTATCAGTTTACATTCCTACCAACAGAGCAAGAGGGTTCCCTTTTCTCCACACCCTCTCCAGCATTTACTATTTGTAGATTTTTTGATGATGGCCATTCTGTCTGGTGTGAGATGATATCTCATTGTAGTTTTGATTTGCATTTCTCTAATGATTAATGATGTTGAGCATTCTTTCATGTGTTTGTTGGCAATCTGTATGTCTTCTTTGGAGAAATGCCTATTTAGGTCTTCTGCCCATTTTTGGATTGGAATATTTGTTTTTTTGATATTGAGCTGCCTGAACTGCTTGTAAATTTTGGAGATTAATCCTTTGTCAGTTGCTTCATTTGCAAATATTTTCTCCCATTCTGAGGGTTGTCTTTTTGTCTTGTTTATGGTTTCCTTTGTTGTGCAAAAGCTTTGACGTTTCATTAGGTCCCATTTGTTTATTTTTGTTTTTATTTCCATTACTCTAGGAGGTGGATCAAAAAAGATCTTGCTGTGATTTATGTCAAAGAGTGTTCTTCCTATGTTTTCCTCCAAGAGTTTTATAGTGTCTGGCCTTACATTTAGGTCTTGAATCCATTTTGAGTTTATTTTTGTGTATGGTGTTAGGGAGTGTTGTGATTTCATTCTTTTACATGTGGCTGTCCAGTTTTTCCAGCATCACTTATTGAAGAGACTGTCTTTTCTCCATTGTATATCCTTGTGTCCTTTGTCATAGATTAGTTGACCATAGGTGCGTGGTTTATCTCTGGGCTTTCTATCTTGTTCCATTGATCTATGTTTCTGTTTTTGTGCCAGTACCATATTGTCTTGATTACTGTAGCTTCGTAGTATAGTCTGAAGTCAGGGATTCTGATTCCTCCAGCTCCGTTTTTTTCCCTCAAGACTGCTTTGGCTATTCAGGGTCTTTTGTGTCTCCATACAAATTTTAAGATTTTTTGTTCTAGTTCCGTAAAAAATGCCATTGGTAATTTGATAGGGATTGCATTGAATCTGTAGATTGCTTTGGGTACTATAGTCATTTTCACAATATTGATTCTTCCAATCCAAGAACATGGTATAACTCTCCATCTGTTGGTATCATCTTTAATTTCTTTCATCAGTGTCTTATAGTTTTCTGCAAACGGGTCTTTGGTCTCCCTAGGTAGGTTTATTCCTACGTATTTTATTCTTTTTGTTGCAATGGTAAATGGGAGTGTTTCCTTAATTTCTCTTTCAGATTTTTCACCATTAGTGTATAGGAATGCAAGAGATTTCTGTGCATTAATTTTGTATCCTGCAAATTTACCAAATTCATTGATTAGCTCTAGTAGTTTTCTGGTGGCATTTTTAGGATTCTCTATGTATAGTATCATGTCATCTGCAAACAGTGACAGTTTTACTTCTTCTTTTCCAATTCGTATTTTATTTCTTTTTCTTCTCTGACTGCCGTGGCTAGGACTTCCAAAACTATGTTGAATAATAGTGGTGAGAGTGGACATCCTTGTCTTGTTCCTGATCTTAGAGGAAATGCTTTCAGTTTTTCACCATTGAGAATGATGTTTGCTGTGGGTTTGTCATATATGGCCTTTATTATGTTGAGGTAGGATCCCTCTATGCCCACTTTCTGGAGAGCTTTTATCAAAAGCTTTTTCTGCATCTATTGAGATGATCATATATGTATATTTTTTAACACATTGTAATTTTGGGTGTCTTTAATTTTGAGGTAACTGATTCCTTATTTCATGCCCTCTTTTTTTAAAAACATCTTTATCGGAGTATAATTGCTTTACAATGGTGTGTTAGTTTCTGCTTTATAACAAAGTGAATCAGTTATACATATACGTATGTCCCCATACCTCTTCCCTCTTGCATCTCCTTCCCTCCTACCCTCCCTATCCCACCCCGATCATATGGTTGTTATTCTTCAATTTGTTAATGTGGTGTATCACACTGATTGACTTGCATATATTGAAGAATCCTTGCATCCCTGGGATAAATCCCACTTGATCATGGTGTATGATCCTTTTAATGTGTTGTTGGATTCTGTTTACTAGTATCTTGTTGAGGATTTTTGCATCTATATTCATCAGTGATATTGGTCTGTAATTTTCTTTTTTTTGTAGTATCTTTGTCTGGTTTTGGTATCAGGGTGATGGTGGCCTCATAGAATGAGTTTGGCAGTGTTCCTTCCTCCAAAATTTTTTGGAAGAGTTTGAGAAGGATGGGTGTTAGCTCTTCTCTAAATGTTTGATAGAATTCACCTGTGAAGCCATCTGGTCCTGTACTTTTGTTTGTTGGAAGATTTTTTTTTTTTTTTTTGCGGTACGCGGGCCTCTCACTGTTGTGGCCTCTCCCGTTGCGGAGCACAGGCTCCGGACGCGCAGGCTCAGCGGCCATGGCTCACGGGCCCAGCCGCTCCGCGGCATATGGGATCCTCCCAGACCGGGGCACGAACCCGTATCCCCTGCATCGGCAGGCGGACTCTCAACCACTGCGCCACCAGGGAGGCCCTGTTGGAAGATTTTTAATCACAGTTTCAATTTAATTACTTGTGATTGGTCTGTTCATATTTTCTATTTCTTCCTGGTTCAGTCTTGGAAGGTTATACCTTTATAAGAATCTGTCCATTTCTTCCAGGTTGTCCATTTTGTTGGCATAGACTTGCTTGTAGTAGTTTCTTAGGATGCTTTGTATTTCTGTGGTGTCTGTTGTAACTTCTCCTTTTTCATTTTTAATTTTATTGATTTGAGTCATCTCCCTCTTTTTCTTGATGAGTTTGGCTAATTGTTTATCAATTTTGTTTATCTTTTCAAAGAACCAGCTTTTAGTTTTATTGATCTTTGCTATTATTTTCTTTGTTTCTATTTCATTTATTTCTGCTCTGATCTTTATGATTTCTTTCCTTCTGCTAACTTTGGGTTTTGTTTGTTCTTCTCTCTCTAGGTCCTTTAGGTGTAAGGTTAGATTGTTTATTTGAGTTTTTCTTGTTTCTTGAGGTAGCCTTGTATAGCTATAAACTTCCCTCTTAGAACTGCTTTTGCTGCATCCCATAGGTATTGGATAGTCGTGTTTTCATTGTCATTTGTCTCTAGGTATTTTTTGATTTCCTCTTTGATTTCTTCAGTCATCTCTTGGTTATTTAGTAACATATTGTTTAGCCTCCATGTGTTTGTATTTTTTACGTTTTTCCCCTGTAATTCATTTCTTATCTCATAGCGTTGTGGTCAGAAAAGATGCTTGATATGATTTCAGTTTTCCTAAATTTACTGAGGCTTGATTTGTGACTCAAGGTGTGATCTATCCTGGAGAATGTTCCGTGTGCACTTAAGAAGAAAGTGTAATCTGCTGTTTTTGGATGGAATGTCCTACAAATATCAATTAAAACTACCTGGTGTATTTTGTCATTTAAAGCTTCTGTTTCCTTATTTATTTTCATTTTGGATGATCTGTCCATTGGTGTAAGTGAAATGTTGAAGTCCCCCACTATTTTTGTGTTACTGTCGATTTCCTCTTTTATAGGTGTTAGCAGTTGCCTTATGTATTGGGCGCATATATATTTATAATTGTTATATCTTCTTCTTGGATTGATCCCCTGATCATTATGTAGTGTCCTTCCTTGTCTCTTGTAACATTCTTTATTTTAAAGTCTATTTTATCTGATATGAGTATTGCTACTCCAGCTTTCTTTTGATTTCCATTTGCATGGAATATCTTTTTCCATCCCCTCACTTTCAGTCTGAATGTGTCCCTAGGTCTGAAGTGGGTCTCTTGTAGACAGCATATAGATGGGTCTTGTTTTTGTATCCATTCAGCAAGCCTGTGTCTTTTGGTTGGAGCATTTAATCCATTCACGTTTAGGGTAATTATCGATATGTATGTTCCTATGACCATTTTCTTAATTGTTTTGGGTTTGTTTTTGTAGATCCTTTTCTTTTGTGTTTCCCGCTTAGAGAAGTTCCTTTAGCATTTGTTGTAGAGCTGGTCTGGTGGTGCTGAATTCTCTTAGCTTTTGCTTGTCTGTAAAGCTTTTGATTTCTCCGTCGAATCTGAATGAGATCCTTGTTGGGTAGAGTAATCTTGATTGTAGGTTCATCCCTTTCATCAGTTTAAGTATATCATGCCACTGCCTTCTGGCTTGTAGAGTTTCTGCTGAGAAATCAGCTCTTAAGCTTATGGGAGTTCCCTTGTATGTTTTTTTCCCTTGCTGCTTTCAATAATTTTTCTTTGTCTTTAATTTTTGCCAATTTGATTACTATGTGTCTTGGTGTGTTTCTCCTTGGGTTTATCCTGTATGGGACTTGCTGTGCTTCCTGGACTTGGGTGGCCATTTCCTTTCCCATGTTAGGGAAGTTTTCGACTATAATCTCTTCAAATATTTTCTTGGTCCTTTCTCTCTCTCTTCTCCTTCTGGGACCCCTATAATGCAAATGTTGTTGTGTTTAATGTTGTCCCAGAGGTCTCTTAAGCTATCTTCATTTCTTTTCCTTCTTTTTCTTTATTCTGTTCCGCAGCAGTGAATTCCACCATTCTGTCTTCCAGGTCACTTTTCCATTGTTCTGCCTCAGTCATTCTGCTATTGATTCCTTCTAGTGTAGTTTTCATTTCAGTTGTTGTATTGTTCATCTCTGTTTGTTCTTTAATTCTTCTAGGTCTTTGTTAAATATTTCTTGCGTATTCTCGATCTTTGCCTCCATTCTTTTTCTGAGGTCCTGGATCATCTTCACTATCATTATTCTGAATTCTTTTTCTGGAAGGTTAACTATCTCCACTTCATTTAGTTGTTTTTCTGGGGTTTTATCTTGTTCCTTCATCTGGTACATAGCTCTCTGCCTTTTTATCTTGTATCTCTTTCTGTGAATGTGGTTTTTGTTCCACAGGCTGCAGGATTGTAGTTCTTCTAGCTTCTGCTGTCTCCCCTCTGGTGGATGAGTCTATTAAGAGGCTTGTGTAGTTTCCTGATGGGAGGGACTGGTGGTGGGTAGAGCTGACACTTGCTCTGGTGCCTCAGTAAAACTTTAATCCACTTGACTGTTGTTGGGTGGGGCTGGGTTCCCTCCCTGTTGGTAGTTTGGCCTGAGGCAACCCAACACTGGAGCCTACCTGGGGTCTTTGTTGGGGCTAATGGCAGACTCTGGGAGGGCTCACACCAAGCAGTACTTCCCAGAACTTCTGCTGCCAGTGTCCTTAACTCCACGGTGAGCCACAGCCACCCCCTGCCTCAGCAGGAGACCCTCCAACACTAGCAGGTAGGTCTGGTTCAGCCTCCCCTGGGGTCAGTGTTCCTTCCCCTGGGTCCCAATGAACACACTACTTTGTGTGTGCCCTCCAAGAGTGGAGTCTCTGTTTCCCCCAGTCCTGTCAAAGTCCTGCAGTCAAATCCCACTAGGCTTCAAAGTTTGATTCTCTAGGAATTCCTCCTCCCGTTGTTGGACCCCCAGGTTGGGAAGCCTGACGTGGGGCTCAGAACCTTCACTCCAGTGGGTGGACTTCGGTGGTATAAGCTTCTCCAGTCTGTGAGTCACCCACCCAGCAGTTATGGGATTTGATTTTACTGTGATTGCGCCCCTCCTACCATCTCATTGTGGCTTCTCCTTTGTCTTTGGGATTTCTTTTTTGGTGAGTTCCAGTGTCTTTCTGTCGATGATTGTCCAGCAGGTAGTTGTGATTCTGGTTTTCTCACAAGAGGCAGTGAGAGCACATCCTTCTACTCCGCCATCTTGGTTCCTCCGACTCATTCCTTGTATTTCTTTAGGTTTATTCTGTTCTTTTTCTAACTTCTTAATTTGAACACATATCTCATTCATTTTGAGCTCTTTTTTTTTTGCATTTAAGTATTTAAGGCTCTGATCCTCTAAATATCATTTTCACTGTACCCACAAGTTTTAGTATAGTGTTATTATTATTTTTCTGTATATTGAAACATTTCCATTATTTCTCTTTTAGTTTTGAATTGTTTAGAAATATGGTTAATTTCTAAATACTAGGGCACTTTTTCCCATTATCACTTTTGCTATTAGTTTCTAACCTAATTGCTTCGTGATCTGAGGCTTTGTACTAATCCTTTGAAATTTGTAGAGCTTGCATTTTTGTCCTGACACATAGTCCAGCCTTTGGTCTACTTGATCTATTCTTCTAGCAGTTACTCTAGCTGCTTTAAGATGCCTACTTCAATTAGCAAGGTTTAAAGTTAATTGGTATTTTTTCATTGATCCCAAACAATACAGGAACACTGGAATGCTCTGTTTACCTTCTCCCAACTTACCCAGGGTTTTTACCTGGTGTTTTTGCTCTCTCTTGTTTATTTCTAACCTCTGAAATGAGATATTATTGTTATTACATGATCATTATTGATATTAGAGATTATTATTATCGTTTCATACATTTAATGTTAGTTTAGGTTTCCCATGTGATAATCAGCATGCCACCATTTCATTTTGTCTCTCAGTCCTTATATTGAGACTCATTTTCCTTCTGCCTAAACAACATCCTTTAGAGTGGAATAATTTTCCTCTTGCCTGAAAAAGGCATGTTTTAGATTTATCTCCTGCTGGTGGTGGACTCTATGTTTCTGTTTGTACGAAAATATCTTTATTTTTCCCTCCTTAAATATAGGTTTGCTAGCCTTCTATGATGACAGCTACTTTTTCTCAGCACAATGAAAATATTATTTCACTGTCTTTTTCTAGCTTTTACCATTGCTGCTGCTGAGAAGTTAGCTATCCTTGTTTTGTAGGCATCTTTCCCGCCCCCCCCCCCCCCGGCTGTTTTGTTTTTTTTTACAATTTTATTTTTTATTGTCTATAATCACTGTACTGTGTATTAGGTTTCCAGGACTTATCTCCTAGTTGCAAGTATGTACCCTTAAACATCTCTCCCTGGGGGGGGGGGGGGGCGGGGAGTGAGGGAATGGAATGGGAGAGATGTTGTCCCTTGCTGTTTTTAATATTAATTCTCTCTCTTTTCTGTTGTTTTATTATATGTATTTCAGTGTGGTGTGACTAACCTTTAATTCATCTCATTTAATGTTTGGGAGATGAAAATTGTTGTCTTCCAATAATTCTGGATAATTATCTTCAAATAGTTCTTCATTCCCATTGCCTCAACCTCTTTTTTTTATATTTTCCATCTTGTTGTCTTTTTGTACTGCATTCTTCAACAGTATCACTCAGCTCACTAATATTCCCTTCAACTCTTTCTAAACTGCTCTTTTTCTTAGTTCATTCTAAAATCTGCTTGGTCAATTTTTTATAGTCTCTTGCTGCTTGCTTATATTTTCAAGCTTCTCTTTTATTGCATTACACATATTAGACAAAACTCTTCTAGCTCATGGCCAATAATGCTGATATCTGGAGTCTCTGTGGGTCTGATTCTGTAGTCTGGGGTTTCTGTGGGCTCTCACTCATAGTGCTTTGTTTCCTTGTGTGTTCTGTGAATTTATGGTCCTTAGAGGTTGCAATCTTTCAGTTTGCATTTGCTGCTGCCCATCAATGTGGGGTCACTACTAACCTAAAACCACTCTTCACTAACTATTTCATTTGAAGTTGTTTGAATGATACATATCACAAATCTGACTCCAAATCCACACGAGAACGGGCTTGTAGTTACAACCCTTTGTACAGTGTTTACCCCTTTACCTGGCACTGAGTTTGAGTCAGATATGTATTCTTGCTGCTTGTCTCTTTTCATTGTGTTTATTCATTATTCAGCCATTCACAAGGGGTGTAGCCTTTTGGTGGTCTCATCTTTATGCAGGAATTTCCTATTAGCTCCATCACCTTGGATAACTCTAGGCTTCGTCTCTTATCAAGGTCTCCAAGGTTTTGTAAAACTTTTTGGGGAAAAGCTAGTTAGGGTGCTTCTTACCTCCTAGGAATCCTGCTATTTCTTTGTTTTTCACTTCTTAGAGTTTCATAATTTTATGTCAGTGCATTTATGCCTTTAATGAGTTTAAAAAGAATCAAGGTTATTTGCATGGGAACAGTTCTTTATGGTACCTGATCCACCACTCTGCCAGGAATAGCAATTCAAGTGGAACAGCTGAGCTGGGCTTTGAAAGATGAATGGGAATTTACCAAGTAAAGGAGTGGGGAGAAAGTGAACTCTGGGGTTGTGCGGCAATGTTGCATGGGAGCTAGAAGCCATATAGTATCTTCTGGAAAAGGCAAATGCATCAGGACTTGGTCCATAGCTCAGTAAGCATTTGTTGATTATCTGCTAACTGAGGACATTGAACACACTTCTATATTAAAACAAATATGAATATCTTATGGAATGGAGCACAAATATTTCATAGTATTGGTAATAACATAACACTCAGTGCTTGTATTAGTCAGGGTTCTTCAGGGAAATAGAACCACTGGGAGTTATAATCCTTTTTTTAAAGGCAATTGGCTGATGAGATCATGGAGGCCTGGCAAATCCAAAGTCTGCAGGGTAGGATGACAGGCTGGAGACTCAGGGAAGAGTTTCTGTTTAAGTCCAAAGGCACTCTGCTGGCAGAATTCTTTCTTGCTCGAGGGAAGTTAGTCTATTCTATTCAGGCCTTCAACTGATTGAACAAGACCCTACCACATTATAGAGAGCAATCTGCTTTAACTCAAAGTCCATTGATTTAACTATTTTTTTTTTTTTTTTTTTTTTGCGGTACGCGGACCTCTCACTGTTGTGGCCTCTCCCGTTGCAGAGCACAGGCTCCGGACGCACAGGCTCAGCAGCCATGGCTCACGGGCCTAGCCATTCCGCGGCATGTGGGATCTTCCCAGACCAGGGCATGAACCCGTGTCCCCTGCATCGGCAGGCAGACTCTCAACCACTGCGCCACCAGGGAAGCCCCATTGATTTAACTTTTAATCTCATCCAAAAATACTATCTCAGAAACATCCAGAATAATATTTGATCAAATATCTGGGCACTGTGGCTTAGCCAAGTAGACATAAAATTAACTATCACAGTGCATCAGCTTTGGATTACAACCCCTGTGCCCTGTGTGGGCCACTCTCTCTTTTTCCTCTAAGATTCTTGGGAGAAAAAGTGTGAAAAGCATTGTTCATGCCCCTGAGAAGGGACTCAGAGGGCTTCCCCCTGTGCTGAGGTTGAGCCCTGGAGGGGATGGAAAAACTCTGCATGCAGCAGGTACAAATTCAGAGGTACAAGAGATACAGCTAGTTTCCTTTTATCACAAGTTGTCTAACATATTTGGAGCCCCATTCTTCAGGGTGGTAGAAATTTGATCTCAGTCAGGCTTCCACCCTCCCCCAGGGTTGTGTCTAATTCTGGGGCCTGTTCTCCATCTTGGTATCTGTGGAAGCATCCCCTGCCCTCCTTTCGGCTGCAGAGACATGCAGCTGGACCTTGTCTGTCTGAAGGACTGCTCTGAGCTAGCTCTCTTCTGACTTCTCTTGTGCCTGGCTGGGAATTGAGAATCTTGTGAAACCATCAATAGCCCCAGCCACTGGATACTCCCATCATCCCTTTCTTCTCTGGGGTCTTTTGTCCCTTCCTGGGGCTTTTCCATGGAAAGATGCTCAGGACCCCTTTGCTCTCAGCTCTCACGTACTGTCCGGGGATGTGTGTGTGCTCTCCTTCCTGGGACACAACTCCAGGGGCAGGCTGAGAGAAGCCTTCTGCTTAGGAATCCATTCTGTATTCAACAAGTATTTATTGAGCACCTACCTCATGGAAAACAAAAGAAAACAAAAAATTCCTGCCTTTGCACACTTTACAGTCTAGCTAAGGAGGAGACAGACCATAAATATAATAAAAAGTAAAAGTGCATATTATATTGGAAATGAGTGCATGAGACATTAGTGTGGGGTAAAGAGGGCTGAAATTGCTTCATTGAGGGGGAGTAGAAGTGTAATTTTAAAGGAATGTCTGAGAAAGGCCTCTTTGGGAAGGGGACATTTAAGCAAAGGCTGTAAGTAGGTAAAGGAGTGAGCTATGTAGAAATCTAGAAAAGAGTGTTCCAGGTAGAGGGAATAGCCAGTGCAAAGAGCCTGGGGCAGGTGCACATCTAACGGTTCAAGGCATGGTGAAGGGCTATGAGGCTCAGGTGTAATGAGAAGCTGGAAACTCTCTGCTGGTTTGGGGGCTGAGAGGTAAAGGTATCCAGAGTGCGGGTGGTCTCCTAAGTCCCTCTAAGAACTTAGCCTTGACTCTGAGTGAGGAATGAGTCAGTGGAGGGTTTGAGGAGGGCTGACATGATGTGGCTCATGTTTTAAGGGTCACTCTGGCTGCTGTGTCTACAGGAGATTGTAGGGGGAAAGGGTGGAAGCAGGGAGGCCAGTGACGTGGCTACAGTAATAACCTAGGGTAGAGATGATGAAGCCTAGCCGACCAGGGTGGCAGCAGTGGGGCCGCCTCTGAGCTCTTGCCGGGTCCCCTCCCATCCCCCCACTCCCGTAACCAGGTGCATCCTTCTCTTGACCCCATGGAGAGCCCAGCTCACCATCCTTGTGTGTCTTTTCACATCCTGTTGACACCCTGGGGGCCTAGGACTTTGCTACTCAAAAAATCAGAAGAGGTCCAATTTATACTCAGCTTCCTGCTAAAAGTCCTTTTTTAGAGTCAACAAAGAGGCCAGAGTGACCAACCAAGGCCTGAAAAGGGTCAAGAGGCGACTGAAAGTAATAGACAAAGCATTGGTTACTATTTCAAAGGTATTGCTCCTGCAGAAATAAAAGGTTCATGATAAAGACCTCAGTGGGCAGAGAAATTAGCATCCAAGCCTGCAGAGGTAGGCAGAGCCTGTCCTGTAAAGTGGGAAACTTGGCAGGTGTGAACAGGACTGCATCATTGTTTCCAGCAGAGACTGGAGAGGAAGGGTTCCTTCATGTTTTGCTGCTCCCTTCCTTCTGCCCTTCCACCCAATGAAGTGCAGTGGCTGAACTCACAGACTCCGGAAGCTGACAGGTTGCATTCACATTCCGGGCTGCATGACCAGAAGGGGCTGGAAGTAGGGAGGGCAGGAGGGAAGAAGAGGGAATGAGCAGACTCGAGCCCCACCTTCCCACCCTCTTCCCAGCAGGGGTCCTTGAACTCTGGTCAGGCCTGAGCGGCAGCAGGATCAGGTGTGTGGCTGGATCGGACTGGACCTCTCTGTGCTGGCTAGGGGACAGGATCGACTCCACGGGGCTCTGGGCTGTCCGCAGGGTTTGCAGAGCTGTGGGATCCACCTGAGATGTCACTGAGGGCGGAGCACACTGGAAGCCGAGTTAGAGGAGAATTGCATCATTTGTTTGTGCCTCCATCAAATTCAGCCCAGTCAATACTCTGGTTACATATATATTTTGCATTTTTTAATGATGCATAGGGACTCTTATATGCCTCTCCCCACAAGCCTTCAGGCATAAATATATTTACTGCAGGGCAACTTATAATAGCAAAAAAAAAAAAAAAAAAAAGGGAACAATCTAAACTCAACAAGAGGAGTTTAGTTAACTAAATTGTGGCCCCTCTGGGATAGTTCTCATGTGATGGAAATATTGTTTACACTCATATGGGATGGGAAATGCTTAATGGTATAACATTAAATGTTCAAAAGACCCTAGGCTGTTAAGTTATACATACAGATCAATAATAACTATGCCTGAAAAACTGATTAAAAAATACGGAAAGAAATACAACAAAATGTTAAAAATACACCTTTGGGTGTTGAGAATACACATTAAAAAGAAAAAACAAAACACTTATGTTTTTTTATTACCAGCGTACACTGATTTAATTTAAAAATGAATATTGTTATTGTTATTGTTTTTCTGACTAAACAGTTAATAGACGCTTTCACACATTTCCTTCTGACCCTTACAGAAAGTGAAAACCCTCACCTCCTCTCTCCTCCAACTTCAGGAGCTGGCAGTTTGTTTTTCAGGCCTCTGGAGACTTTTCTTTTTATAAGAATGAGATCATACTTTACACACTGTTTCTCAACTTTTCTTTTTCCCTTCTAATTTGTCTTGGAAATGTCTCTCTGACAGCATTGCACATTTACTTCATTAAAAAAAAAACAACACTGTATTTCATTCCATTGTGTGGACGACCCATGATTTATTAGCCAGTCTCCTCATTGATGGATATTTAAGGTTTCCAGTTTCTTTCTGTACAAACAGTGCTGCTAGGAACACCCTTGTATGTACATTTTCCAATATTCTTGTGTATACTTCTGTAGGATAAATTCCTGGATGTGGGCTTCCTGAGCCAAAGGGTATAAGCATTTAAATTTTGATCAGCGTTGTTCAATTGCCTTCCAAGATACTGTACCCATTTATACTCCCACCAGCTCTGTCTGAGGGGTCCTGGGTATTGTTTTTATAATGGAGACAAGAATAATAAAATAAACTTGAGTATTATTTTTTAAAAAATTTGAATGATTGCCCCTAAGCTCCCTTGCTTCCATCTCTTGGGCTCTGAATCCCTGAGCTGCAGGGATGCCCCAGGCTATCAGATCTCTGCTCTGATGCTGAGCAGTGCACTCAAAAATTTACCTTAAGACACCTACTTATAGGGAGACGATGTACATTTTAATGCATATTTTAAACATGGGCCAATATAACAGAATTGATCATTTTCTTTTTGGTTATCATGTACATAGAGTCTGAAAAATTCTACTTTTTCTTTCTCTAAAATAATTTTTGGCATTTCACAGATTTATACCATGAACATCAGAATAGTACAGTTCAGTTTTTCATTGCTATATGACAACTAAGTGGCAAGTGATTCAAGAATATTTTAAATCAGAATCCCCCACAAAACTCCACCCATTCCTCAAGGTTCTGCTTAGGGTAAACAATTGGCCATGAATCAGGGGGCCCAGGTTCCAGGCCAGCCTCTGTCATCTCCTCATTGTGTGACCTGAGCCAACCTGCCTCAATTTCGCTCTCTGTGCAATGGGTGCTCAGGGTCTGGCTTTTTGGCCCACCTGTTATCCTGGCTCAACTTCCCTGCCCCCAGGACTCGTATCCAGGGTGGAAGTTTGGACAGTTTGGGGAGATGCATTTCTCCTCATCCTCCACAGTGCTCATGTGGTCCTGGCGTTCTGGTCTCCTGCCACTGCTCTGACTACTATTTCTGGACTTATCAGTTTTGGAGTACAGATGTGTCCCTGTCTCCCGTCCTGGAGGACAGGCTGGGGGAGGCCGTGTGAGTTTCCTTGTTCCCTTGAGGAACCCTGGAGTAGAGCTGGAGTCTTTGTCCAAGCTGGGGCCCTGGAGGCCAGTCAAAGTGGGTAAGAGAGGGCATCTGGCTCCAAGGGTGAGTGAACAGATCTGCTGAGTGAACAGATCAGCCCAGCCCAGAGACTTCAAGTAACTTCTCCAAAGTCACACAGGCTGTTTACAGATCTCCAAGATGAGCACCTATTGCACAGATAGGGAAACCAAGACAGTTCGCCTTGGTCACATAATAAGGAAGAGTCAGAGGCTGGCCTAGAACCTCAGCCTCCTGACCCAGGACCAGCTGCCTATTCTAAGCAGAACCTTGAGGAATGGGTGGGGTTTACGGGGACAGAGGGAAAAGGGGGCCGAGGTACTGCATGCACTGAGGACACTCCAGCCTCAGGGGGTCGTTTTGATAGTGGAATGACGTGGTACACTGAAAGTGCCCCTCACATTGTCTGGCCTGCTTCGTGGGAAGCATGCGGTACTTGCTATGGCTCTCGCTTTCATGCCCCGATCACTGTCTGCTGCTTGAAGGATCATGAAGGTCAGAGCTTACAGACCATCAACTCTAACCTCTCTGCAGATGGGAAACCTGAGGCTCAGAGAGATTAATAACTTGCCCAGGGCCGCAGAGCAAGTGAGTGGCAGGGCTGGGATTTACACCCAGGTCCCTGAGATGCCGAGGGCCTCCCCTGCCCTGCTGTCTCTCTGCAAATCCCCCTATTCCCCCACACGGGCTGCTGCCCTGCCTCAGGACAACCCGCAGTGGTTCATTTCGCTCCACCTGTGGCTCGGGCTCCCCGTGGCCCCGTCCTCCTGGCTGGAATGAAGATGCAGTGTGCTTCTGGGCCCTGGCACTGAGTTCCCACTTCCCACAGCTGCTGTTATCTACCTACTTGGTCTGGAAGGCCCAAGAGGCAAGTCCTGAAACACAGTGGGGTCAGACGCCTCCTCTGGTATCCTGGTCCCTTTCCCAGGTCATGGGGAAGCGAGAGGGTGTTCCTGTGTGCATTTCTCCCTGAACCCCACCCCCTCCCTGTCCCTGTGCCTCCTTGTCCTAGGTCCCCATCAGCGCTCACTGGGTACATTACAACAGTCTCTTAACTCCCCATCTCCCCTGCCCAAGTCCTCCCTATCCCAGTATTCCACATGGCATATTGGCCCAGAGAGAACATTCTAAAGCACAGATCTTCTCCTGTGCTGCTTCTGCTGTACCACCCTCCATTGCCAAGAGGCAAAGGCCCTGCTCCCCAGGGTGGCCATGTGGCCAGACTGGCTGTCCTGTGCTCTGACTTGCTCTGCAGAGTTTCCCCTTTACCAATTCTGGCAGTTAGTTTGGGCAGGATCGGCCCCGCCCTCAGTCCCCTGAGGTTCGCCTGCTGCCATTTGGGTTCCCAGTGCAGATTATAAACACGAAGCAGGGTTGGTGTTGGGCTCTGGGTTCAGTGTCCCTGGACTGAACTCACAGCCTGTCATGTTGGCTGTCCTATCCCCAGAGCTCGGCACAGGGCCTGGAACACAGGAGGCGCTAAATAAATGGCACACAAATGAAGCAATGATGGTCTGCCCCACTGTCATCTGTTGTGCCCCTGTTGCCTGTCAGCTGCAACACTTCCCCTCAGATGACCTTGACCTGCCTTAAACCAGTTGTGCTAGGAACTGTCCTGACCCGCCTCCCGGGAAACCTGGGCTCCAGGCCCACCTGTCCTTCTAGGCTGCTCTGTGTCCCTGGGCACGTTCCTCCTCTCTCCCTGGGCTTCAGCCTCGCTGTCTGGACACTGAGATTTCCAAGGTAACCCCTTCCCTTCCAGTCTCTTCTTTGATTCTCCAGCTCTCAACCACTCAACTCAACAGAACAACCCAGTGGCTTCATCTTGCCCTGCGGAGGGGAGGGTGCATGGAGTTGGTGGCTTGGTGGTGTTGAGAAGCCTGGCACTGTTTATGTCTAGTTACTCTGTTATCTGTTTATTGCCTCTTTAATTCCCTCTGCAAACATCCCCATTACCGGGAGGAATTTGCCAGCACTGGCTTGGGCTGTGAGTCATGGAGGGTCCGTGATGTCCCCACCTCAGCCTCCACACACAGCCTGACCTCCGAGAGGGGTTCAGGGAGCTGAGGGCAGAGTGTCTGCCCTCCCTGGTGTCCTGGGACTGGGGGCTCTCAGGCTCAGTCCCGTCTCTGTCTTCTCTGGATCTCGGGCTGCAGAATGGGCAGTGCTGTCAAGTGGTTAGAGCAAAGACTCTGGAGCCCCATGGGCCTGGGTTCAGGTCCTAGCTCTGCCACTTATTCACTGTGTGACCTTAGGAAAGTTCCTTCTGCTCTGGGAGCCTCAGTTTCCTCTTCTGTAAAATGGGGATTGCTCTCTGCCCAACTACCCTCCCTCTTCCTGGCATCTCATCCCTTTCCACATGACAATAGCAGGGACTCCCATGGTCTTACTTGACCTTACAGCCACTCTTGGCCACTCATTGGTGGACAATGTTGGGCACTGACCAGAGCTGGGCCAATCTGGGCCCCCCGTGCCTTTGGCCACAGTGATGGACAACCTGATCCGTCACTGAAACTGCAGTGAGAAAGTTAGTCCCTCTCTGGTGGCTGAAGATGTGATTTCCAAAAGCTACTGGGCCCCAAGTTTTCAACCTGTGGAAGGAGCCAATGCAGTGATGAGAGGCAGAGCCCTGGAGACCTCTGATGCCTGGTTCCAGCCTCCTGTGGGCCCTGCTTCACCTCATTCCGTTCTTCCTGAGAAAGCCCCCTTTGGTCTCAGCCAGGGCAAGCTGGATTTTTGTCACTTCAACCAAACCAATCCTGAAAATCCAGGATTAATAGCAGCTGCTTCCCACAGGCTGTGTGCCAGCCGTGGGACACTACTCTGGGCTTGGGGAAGGTGGGGTGAGGTACAGGGGTGGTGGGACACTTAGTCCCCTATCGAGCATGTGGTCTGTCATCATGGACGCTTTTATTGACCTCCCCTCTCCTGGGTGCCTGGTATTGCCTGGGCAGAAGCTGCAGGCCTGGCCCTGTGCCAGCATAGACAAGAGCGAGGATTCCAGGCTCCTCCCCTCATGTCCAAGCTGATGAAGCTGGAGGTAGTGCAGCCCCTACCTACACTGGTGCCTGGAGATGGAGTCACAACACTGAGTCTGAATCCTGGCCTGGCCAGGTCACTGGCTGTGAGGACACAGGAGGCCATGTCCCCTCTCTGCACCTTGGTTTCCTCATCTATAAAATGGGGAGGATGATAAAGGTGGCAGATGTTACTGAATAACTATCATATGCTGGGCAGACTATAAACAGTTTACATATATTAAGTTATTTAACCCTCACAATGATCCTATGAGGTCAGTATTTTTGTTATCTTCCCATTTTACAGGTGAGGAAACTGAGGCTCAGACTAGTAAAGCAGCTTGGCCAAGGTCACACACAAGTGGGCATGTGAAGCCAGGTGTCTGACTCCAAGGTCCAGGCATACCCTGTGTCAATGTGCTGCCCCCATATTGTCACCAAATAGTACAACGATTGGGATGGGAGGCCCTGAACAGCTGGCTCAACGAGATGGAGGGGATGAGCTCAGAGCTGGGGTGATGGCAGGGACCTGGGTGGTCCAGGGGACCCCTTGGAGGTGGTGCACTGTGCTCGGGGCTAAAAAGACTGGCTGGACTAGGTGCATAGGCTGCACAGACAGTGTTGGGAATATGGAGCTGCGTGCCCCTGAGCAGAGGCCGTGCAAGGCCAGACCGTGAGTCCAGGGGAAGGTTTCATTCCTGGGGACACCAGAGGGGCCTTTGGGGATGATGTATGTGGTTAGAAAATGCTCAGACCCAGCCTCAGGCTCAGATGATTCCCGGGTATCATTTATTATCACATTAGCTAGTTTTTGTCTCTTTTGTTAGGCAGTTGCATGCTTCCTCATATTTCAATATTATTCTTTTGTCAGCTTGATGACTTAGACCCTGTAATTGGGGAAAGAGCTGAGACTTTTCTTCTCTGCCATTACTCAGTTCTGCAGACTTGTCCTACTTCATTATTGAACAAGTGATATTTTCTCATGAACTTTCCTTGATTTACAGATAGAAATATTTCTTGATGCTTTTTTAAAGTGAGAATCCTATTTCATGCATCTTAGCTTCAGGTTGGAACATTTTGACCTGTTTTATTGTAAAAACCACATCAGTGCCTCAATGGGGACGTCTGTGCACACCCTCATGGGGTCCAATGAAGACATGTGAGTTGGGCTTCCCTGGTGGAGCAGTGGTTGAGAGTCTGCCTGCTGATGCAGGGGATGTGGGTTCGTGCCCTGGTCCGGGAAGATCCCACATGCCGCGGAGCGGCTGGGCCCGTGAGCCATGGCCACTGAGCCTGCGTGTGTGAGATGACATGTGAGATGACACGTGAGATGACACGTGAGCTGATGGTGAGAAGCCTGGGCTCCAGGCAGTGGCAGCTGCTCCACAAGCCCCAGCTCCTCCCGGTCCTCAAGTGGACCCCTTGCTGGGTGTAGGGAGCATGCACACTGACCAGGGTGAGTCAGTAGTGCCCTAAAGAGCATCTCCTTACTTCCCTCATGTGATGTCACTTTCAGCAAGCATTCATTGAGCACCACTGTATGCCAGGCCCTGTGCTAAGCCCTGGGCCCAGAGAATGTTCTGAATGTGAATTGGTCATGACCCTCCCCTCCTGGTCCCTTCTGTGGCTTCTCCTTGACCCCAGGATCAAGTGCAGACTCCTCCCTGTGGCCAGCAGGCCTATGTGGTCTGGCCCTGTCCACCCCTGCCCCATCTCCCTCCCCTCTCCCTGCTCTGCTGTTTCTCCCCAAGGCCTTTCCTACCACAGGACCTTTGCACATGCAGTTCCTTCCACCTGGAATGCCTTTTCCCGTCCTCCCTTCACTCGGCTGGTCCCTCTCACCCTTGGGTCTCAGCTTAACTATGATTGGCCCACCCCAGCTGCAGACTTGCTTCCCCTCCCCCGTGCCCTCTCCCCACCCCTGATTGTTCCCTTGGCCCCACTCAGCACTCTGTAATTCTTTTCTTGGGTGTTCACTGGTACCGACTGTCACCTGCACTAGTCTGTGAGCTCCAGGAGGGCAGGGGCTGCATCGGTCCTGCTCCCTGGATATTCACAGCGCCCAGCACATGCCTGGCACAGACTCAGTGTCCAGGGGCTTCTTTGTTGAAGGGACGAGTTAACAGAGAGGAGCAAGGAGCCCAGAGGCTCTCGGGTGACGTGTGCGTCATTATGGGATGTGTGTGTCTGGCCCAGGTCTGGGTAAGTCAGAGCCTGGGGAGCCGGCCTCCCAGATACTGGCAGGACCCTCCAGACCTGTGACTGGGGTGGCGTGACGTGACCCGTCCCACAGAGACCAGCATCCATCGGGGCCTGGAAGCTGGGGGCAGACTTCTCAGGCGACCTGGTTCCAGCAGTGGCATCACTCTGGGGGGCCCGGGCTATGCTGCGGTAACCAGTGGCCGCAGCATCCCCGCCTCGAGAGGAGGCTCCTCTCTGTGCTGACGTGCCCAGGGCAGGCGGCCGGCTCTGCTCCCTGCAGCCGCTCTGGGCTGACGTGGCTTCACCTCCATGTGGGCTTTCCGAGATCACTGTGCAGACTGGGTGCTTAAAGCTCCCTCCTGGAAGTGACAGACGCCACTGCCTCTCACATCTCATTGGCCAGAGCAAGTCACAGGCCTTCTGCCTTCAAAGTGGTGGGAGGGGTAACCCCACCTTGACTCAGGAATGAGGGAGCTGGGGATGTTGGGGAATAGGGCTGAGGACTCCCATGCTTTTCCCCTGCTGGGCCGAGAACCCCCAGGGTGAGGGTCCATGTCATGGCCCCTTGGTGCCCTCCCAAGACTGAGCTCGGAGGTGAAAGCAAATGCCCTTCAGTTCAGTTCATTTCAGCAAATGCTTTGTGCCTCACCCTGCACCAGGAGCGGGAGACCCAGAGACGACAGTGACACAGTCCCCAGGGGGATGGGTCAGACATGCAGAAGAGTCACCAATCCAGTGTGCTGTGTGCAAACCTTTGTCCCTTGTCCTCTGGCCCAGGGCAGTGACGATGGGGGGTCCACACGCTCCAGCTCAGCAGTGGGGCCCTCCATGAGCCAGCTTCTCCCTCCAGGCCTCATCTCTATCCCCAGCTCGCCACACTGGGGGGTCCTTGGCCCTGGGCTGGGGTCTACTGTGACCCCTTCTTGCTCTGCCCTCTCCCACATGAACTCAGAAAGTAACTGGTTCAGATGCCAGGGGTGATTTTGCTCCCCAGGGGACATTTGGCAAAGTCTGGGGACATTTTTGATCGTCACAACTGGAGTGCTGGTGGTGGGTACCCATCTAGCGGGTAGAGGTCAGGGATGCTGCTGAGTGCACAGGACAGCCCCCACAACAAAGAGTATCCAGCCCCAAATGTCAATAGTGCTGCTGTTGAGAAGCCCCACAGGACTTATGGAGAATGAGGGTCATCGAGGGGCAGTGACTTGACCAAAGTCACACAGCACATAGGTGGCAGGTCCAAGATGACAGCTCGATCCCCTGACTCTGGCTGATCTGGCCGGGGGACCAGGCATCAGTGCCAAGGGCCTCGAGGCCAAGTGGTCTCTACTGTCTCCAGCCCGGCTTTTATTTCTCTCAAAATAATTCCAATTTCAGGAACATTTTTGTCCGTATTTTTATTCTCCCTTGTCTTTCATTGTGCTTTCTCTTTGGGTAATCCGAGGCTTGCAGGCAGCTGAGTACGACGTGTACATTCCAATGAAATGCAATATAAAATAACTGAGCGTATTTCTTTCATGTCTGAGCAGCGGATTAATTTCCCTGACACATCTCTGTTTTTTCTTCACTCCCACCATTTTTATCTGAGTTCTCCCTTCCCTCCCCAATATCTCTGGGATTCCAATAGCTTTGTGGCACCTGTTCATTGGAGATCTGCAAAAGATCCCGACTTTATAGACTGTGTCCCCATGATGGAGGACAGCGATCCTGAGGAGAGGGAACTGCCAGCATCTGGGTGGCCTGGGAGGGGTCTTCACTGATGACGGGAGGTGGAGGTCAACGAGCGGGACTGGAAGGGTTTCCTGAGGACGCAGGGACCCTCCTGGGCAGACCCAGTCTCGGTGCAGCCGTTATGGGTTCTCATTGAGTACAGGATCTGCAGGGACGCCCTGGACGTGGCTGTGAGGAGGAGAGCGAGAGGCATCGGACTGGGTCCCAGAGTCTCAGAGCAGACGTGGGGAAATGGCAGAACCCTAAGGTGGAGGACGTGCAAGGCCAGGTCCTGTAGGCTCCTGTCAGCTGTGGGGAGCATTTTTGTTTCCATCCTGAGAGCTCCAGGGAGTCCTTGAATGTTCTAAGCAAGGGAGGCCCAAGAAGTCTTCTGCAGTGAACCAGTCTCTTGGGTGCTGGTCAGGAAAGGATGGTGGGGTGGGAGGTCGGGAGGAGGCTGCGGAAAGGTTCAGACGGGAAATGATGGGGCAGGAATAGGCGGCGGAATTGGAGAGACAGCGATCCTGTTGCCTCCATGGACATTTATTTTATGTATGTTTCATCATAGTTTCTCAGTGAAAGAATGCTCAGTCACTCTGCAGACTGTCAGAGGTGCGTCACCTGGTGAGAGGTGTGCAGCCTGGAAGGAGATGGCAGGCTGTCCAGGGAATCCTGGACCTCACGGCTGCCCAAGGGAAAGGCTTAGGTTGGCTTGGGCAGGAGCTCAGAACTTCCCTGGATGAGGAAGTGGTGGTCCTGGCTTCATGATGCTCATGTTCCCATGGTTGCTTCATCTCTGCAGCTGGCATGCAGCCTGGTGCTGGACATATAAAAGTCACCCAGGAACCCTCAATGTGGTGCAGTAGAAAGATTTTAGAATTTAGAGTCAGACAGACCAGGGCAGTTGAATCCTGGCTCAGCTGATCACTGTGTCATCTTGGGTAGGCACTTTGCTCCCTGGAGCCTTTGTTCTCATAGGGAAATGGGTCCCATCACTGCACCTCCCAGAGCTGCCCTGCCTGATCACCTGGCTCACTCTGGATAGCTGGTGACTCTTGTGTCCTTGCTCTCCAAGCACCATGATGAGGTGTCTCCTTAGTGTCAAAACGGTCAGTTTGTCCCTAAAGGAGATGGTGAGAAAGTCACTCATTCTGAGGAACACAGCCCTTTGGGCCTCGAAGACTACTCAGGTTTCCAGAGGCCCCTGAGAAGTGCAACCATCCCTGGGGTCTTGCCCCAAGACCCCCGTGAGCCAGTGTCCCGTGAGGACTGGGGGCAGGGTTCCAGGAGCAAGGTGTGGGTCTTGGAGGTGGGATGCGGTGAGGGCGGGGGATAGCTGGGTTGGGGAGGAGGGACGGGACATTGGAAACAATAGCAATAGTTAATAGACTTCCATTTTCAGATGAGGATGCTGGGCACAGAGAGGTTAAGTACTCTGTCCAAGGTCACACAGCTGAGGTTTGGACCCAGGAGCCCTGGCTCCGCAGTCTGGCTCCCAATCATGAACTTGAGGAGGGAGAATGTGGGTGAGGGGCACCGAGGGAGTCCTCGGCCAGCCTGGCACAGTCCACTGTCCTGCCTCCCCCAGGCCCCGGGTATGAGGGGACAGGCCTGGAGCAGTGGCTGACATGGTCCCCGGGTGGGTAATTGGCCAGGAGAGAGCGCTAGGTATCTGAGGGGAAGGAGCTGTTGAAGTGGTGGTGGGGTGATGGGAGGTATTAAGTTGATCGTGGTGCAGCTCATACAAGCCTACATGTCAGTCTGTGACTCTCCTGTTTAATAGGCCTGGAGATGCTGAGGTGGGGAGGTGGGGCCCCACCTGGCACCACCATAGGCTGGAGTGACACTGAAGCTGAATTGACCAGGGAAGGGGAGGGGACCGACCCTGGGCAGCCAGGATGGTTATGAGGGGTCACTGTCCAGCTCTGAAGCCACCCTTCTGCTCAGGGTCAGCTACTGCAGGGTCTGCCAGCCCCAACTTGGAAAGAAAAGTAAAGCATGAGCCAGGTGGGATGCCTGGGAAAGGCATGTGGGAAAAACATAATTTTTGCCATCAGTCAGACTGGGTTTGTGCCCTGATCTGCCCTCTTCTAGCTGGGTGACTTTTCACATTACTTTACTCTCTGAACCTCAGTGTCCTCATCTGTAAAATGGGGCC
This sequence comes from Hyperoodon ampullatus, assembly GCF_949752795.1. Lineage (NCBI taxonomy): Eukaryota > Metazoa > Chordata > Mammalia > Artiodactyla > Ziphiidae > Hyperoodon > Hyperoodon ampullatus. Next base: position 25,200,431 of record NC_136915.1, on the reverse strand, counting down.
AATAGCAGAACCTATAGGATAAATGAGGAAAAGCACAGGGAGAACTCAGCACAGGGCCTGGCAAGGGGGGGCCCAGGAGAGTTGGTTATTGTTGTTACATTGACCCGTGTGCTGGAGTCAGGGCAGGTGGGGCGGGCAGCAGAGAGAGGGAGTGAGGCAGGGCTAGAGGGGGATGGTCGCTGCTCACAGGTCAGGATGGGCTCTCATTCACTCCTCATCACAGCTCAGAGGGAGAGGTCAGTGTTGGCCTCTTTACCAGATGAGGAAACGGACTCAGCCAGGTTAAGCGCAAAGTCCCAGAGCTGGTAACTGGCTGCAACTAGCACAGGGACCCAGGTCTGCCTGACTCCGAAGTCCCTGTCCTCCTTGCATCTCAGGTTGGTTCCAGGGTCCCCTCAGCAGCCCTGAGTGTTTATCCAGATGGTCACTACCTGTAGTGATAGCCTATGCAACAGCTAATTAGCTTTCCTGAGGATCAGCAATTGACCAGGATCAGAGTTTGTCAACCGCAGCTTAGGTTTCCTCCTTGGCTTTTCCCTGGGACCTGGCAGGGCCTCAGCAGAAGGAGACCAGGACTCCCAGCCTGTCCATCAGAGTCTCACTCTGGTGACCAATGTGGCCCAGCTGTCCCCAAGCCTCCTCCAGACCCCTCCCAATGTCTGTTGGGTTTCAGCTCTGCTCCTGTGAATCCCCTGGGCTCTCAGGCTGACAGACCCCCGTTCACCCTCCACCTCTTTCTCCACCTCTTCTCCCCTGGCCTCTGCCTTGCTTTCTTTTGTCCCCGTGGACACCTAGCAGCTCCCCAGGGACCCCCTGCCTCCAGGGTCTCCCCTTCCAGTCCCTGCCTGTCACAGAGCTATCTTGGGGAGCGGGGGCCTTGGGGGCAGAGAGATCCGGTGCCTTTACTGGCCTCGCCTCTCGCTGGTGTATGAAAGTAAGAAGGAAAGGGAGGAAAGAGGCCGAGACACTCAGACTCTGGATGAATATAACGTGTCAAATGGTTAACAGCGTTCTCACGGTGGAATGTATTTTGTTTAATACCTTGATCTCTTGTCTGCTAGAAAAATGAATTCTGTCAAATCTCTTGAAGCCAACTGTCAAAATAAAGCATTTTGGAGACAGATTTCTTAGTGTGATGGCAAAATTCGTTTGAAATCATCCTCCAACCCAGTCTCCTGGCAAAACCCGGAGCTGAAATTTGAGAGCCTGTTCACCCTAAATGGTTTTCCTCACTTCTCCCACCACCTCCTCTCCCAGTGCCCCGTCCTCCGTCTCTTACAAAATAACGCAGCAAAGAATTGCCGCTGAAGTAAAGATAACCATTTGTTTTCTCACAACAAATTTTTGGGGAAAATGGCAGAGCACAAAGCCTGTCTTTCCGGCTTGGGGAAGCCGGCGCTGGCTGTCATCAAAGGCTCCCGCAGCCCGGGGGAGTGACTGCACGCGGGGTAGGGATTTTAGACCTGACGTCTGTGCCAGCAGGATGGAGAGGCAGGGGGACGCCTGAGAAGACAGCGGTGCCTCATTCCTGCTGGAGCAAAGGGGCTGATGCTTTTCCTCTGATCCCTACTCTGCACCCTGCACTTCTCCCATCCCCCATCTGTGCCCCTCCCAGAACCTAACCCTGCATTTGGGCCCACCACTTTTCAACTTACCAAGTATTTAATTTTTCATCTGTTCATGCATTCACTCATATGATTCATACCATGGTAATCGGAGCTCACCGTGGGTCGTGATCTGTGTGAAGGTCTGGGGTTACAGAGACCTGCAAGACACAACCTCTGCCTCCAGTATTCCCTGGTTTGTTGGGGGAGAAGCGTATAATCAAATGCTCATGACTCTTGTGAGAGATGTGTGCCAGAACATAGTAGGTGCTTCTGTCAGTTGGAATGTTTTGGGAAGCATGTAACAGGAACCCAACAACAATGGCTCAAGCAATTAAGACATGAATAGCCAGATCTTTTAGAGCAGGGGTTAGCATCTATGGCCCATTGGCCAATGTGGCCCACTGTCTGTTTTTGCATGGCCCTCGAGCTAAGGTTGATTTTTATAGATGAACATTTGCAATCAATTTGATGACACAGAAAACTAACTTTGATCTCCAAGTAAGTAAAAATGTTATCCCCCCTGTGAAAAAGAATGTCATTCTTCTCATTAATAAATCTATGTTATAAAAATTGCACTTGATTATTACATTTTGAATTTCACCAATAAAATATTTGTGGAAATTTATTTTCTCTCTTGTTAAATAAATACTTACATAATATCCTTGATTTTGCCCCTGATTTTGGCTAAGCCTAAACTCTTTACTATCGTTCTCTCTACAGAAAATATTTGCTGATTGTTCTCAAGCGAGGTGGTCCCAGCTTGGCCAGATGCTTTGGGATGTCAACAAAGACCTTTTTCCTTTTTACCATCCTTGGCTGCGTTTATGTTCTTAGCTTTTGGCTTCACTGTTACAAGATGGCTGCCACAGCTCCAAACATCATGTCTCACACTACAGTATTCAAGTTGAGAGGAAAGGAGTGGGGTGAGGCAGAAAACATATTTCCCAGAAGCAGTCCCTCTAGCCGCAGATTTTCTCTCACACCTCAATAGCCAGATCTGGGTCACACTCTCACCCCTAAAACAATATCTAGAGAAGGGGGGTGGGGCACCAGGCACGGCTTCACCCCCGGGTTGCGGAGGCCCACCAGGCCTGAGACTGTTGTTGCAGAACAAACTCAGGGCTCTGTGAGTGAGGAAGGAGGGGTGGGCTGCTGGGCGGGCAGCCATGAGTGTCCGCCGCCTTCTCATCAGTGCTGTGACTGAGTGTCCCAGGCAACGTGGGGTCTGGGGTGGTGGCCCAGCCTGGGGGCCGTGGGCAGAGTGCCCTGCTCTGAGCCTCTGCCCTTGCGGGCCGTGTGATCTGGGAAGCGCTTGACCCGCCTGGGGCACAGCCTTCCCCAGTGGAGAGGGGGCTGGAACATCTGCCGAGTAGGGTGCTTGTGAAGGGGATGTGGGGTCGGGTGTGCAGCTGCCTGACCCAAGGGCATGTCAGCAGCCGGGAGCATCACAGCGATTAGCCACATCTGTGAAATGGGCCCATGTGCCTCCTTTGTCACAGTCCTGGGGCGACAACAGCAGGAGCATCATTTCACCCAAGTGAGCACTTCCTGCGTCTGCTGGGTGCCCTTCATTTGCACGCACTCCCTTAATCCTCACAGCCACCCTAGGAGGAGGGAGCTGCTTTTATCACCATTTTACAGCTGAGGAATCTGAGGCTCAGGGGTGACCCCAGGTGAGTGAAGGCAGATGGGGCTCCAGTACCCTCAGCTTCTAGCTGCCATGCTCTGTGCTTTGACCCCCCTGCAGGGCTCTGGGTGGAGCCACAGGCAGGTGCTCAGGTAACCCCTCCACCCGACTGTCACCTGATCCAGGCTGGTGGCTGGGGCTGACCTCTCTCCTGACCGTGCTCTCTGTCCCTCCTGGAGCTCCAGGACCCCAGGACCTGCCTGTGGTGTGGGGAGATTTGCCCACCAACCCTGCTGCCCCTCCCCCCCAGGAGGATGAATGGACACATTCCGTGTCCTGGGTGATGGGGACACATGACCATCAGGCTGGTGTCCCTGTGTCTTGGTCGTGAATTGGCAACTTGCATTCTCTGAGAAACAATGTACTTATGCAGAACATAAGCATATGCTAATGATGGATAATTACAATCCATATTTATAGATTTATCAAAATATGCAAAACTATTCTGACAATTATACACCTACAGCACATCGCACTTAATAACTGCACACGAGGCTCCTGGCCAGCCCCGTGATGCACGTTTGGGCACCAAGTGTGAAATGAAACTGCTCAGCCCTGTGGGGGGGCCTTGGCTGTCACCCTTGCCGGCCCCCTACTCAGACCTCCACCATCCCCACGGTCTCCAGCCTTCCTGGTCCTCCCAGCTTCCCAGAGAGATGGCCTGGTCTGTATGGGGCACCCTGGCAGAAGGAGCAGTACTGGTGAGGGCTCCGGGGGGGCGATCACTGACTTGGAGGACCTGTGACAAACTGTGGCTGGGGCAGTATGTGCGCGACCCGGGAAGATGAGCTGCATGAAAGGGGACGAGGAGCAGCTTCTCTCTGTCCCCGCACCCTCACAGTGGAGCTGAGGGAGCGGATCCCCACCCAGCTCCCAGGCTCTGGAAAGAGCTTGAGAACTGGGTGCTGCTCCCAGAGATACGTGGCACAGCCAAGACTTAAATCCAGGCCCGTCCCCTTGGCCCCCCGGGGGGGGCATTTTTATGTCTGATGACTATGATAATTTCACTTTACTAGCCTGATTCTAATATTCGACAAGTGCAGCCTCTGAGACTGGGAGATGCCCCACCTGCGGGACAGGAAGCCAGCCCCCAATCTGAGTCCCCCCAAGGCTTCAAGTTTTAAATTCTGTCCAAACCATCCCAGGCCTCTCCCTCGTCCGGGACCCACTCCAGACTTTCTGAGTTTATGGCTGTCACAAAACGTTATCTACCATGACAATGACAATTAGGACAATTGTACTGGGTGAGAAACTCCCACAAGATTTAGGACCTGCAGTGAGTCACGCCTCTGGAGCTGAGACGGCTGCCAGCCACCCCGCTGTGCCTGACAGTCTCCACCCGGTGGACAGCTTGGTCACAGCCACAAAGTGACGCTGCCTCTCTCGAGCAGTGGGGCCTGCGGCACCCAGACCCCCGCAGGGAGCCCACCCAGGCTCAGGTACAGGGTATGTTGGCCCTTAGGGTTCCAGCCTCCCCCCTTCCCTACTCTGTGCCTCTTGCTCTCTTGCTCTCAGGACAGCATCTCACCTTTGATCTCTGGGGCCTCTCCTGGGGGTGTTGCTGCATCTGATCCTAAACCCTGATGGAGGAGGCTCAGTCCCTATTAATGGTTCTGACCACGGGCTTTGGCCAAACCAGGTTTCCGGTCCGGGCTCTGCCACTTCCTGGCTGTGAGACCTTGAGAACGTTATTTAACGTCTCTGAGCTCAGTCCTCTCACATGTGAGTTGAAGATAATAATGGCATCTGTCAAGGGACCTCCCTGGTGGTCCAGTGGTTAAGACTCCACGCTTCTAATGCAGGGGGCATGGGTTTGATCCCTGGTTGGGGAACTAAGATCCCACATGCCGCATGGCGTGGCCAATAAAAAAAAATGGCATCTGCCTTATGGGGTATCATACGTGATACATAGTATATGTGATAATACAGACACAGGCTCAGCAATCACTGTAAACACTCCATGGATGAGGGCTGTTATTATTATTGCCTTTGTTTTTATTGTGTCAGAGCTGGTGATTTCTTTGCACGCAACTGCATTGTGTGTAGGTACATCCTCCTGCACCTGGAGGGCCTTGTCACTGCTTGGGCTTCTCACCATTGGAGCGGTGAGAAAAGAGAGGCCTCAGATCCCACAGATCCGTCTTCAGATTCAGCCTCCAGTGCTCACTCACTGTGTGAATCAACCTCTGTGAGCCTCGTCAGTTTTCCCCTCTGAAAAATGGGCACAATAATACTGACCATACAGGATTATTATGAGGATTCGATGAAGAAGGTGTGCCTGCTGGACACAGATTCCAGGGCTCAAATCATGTGAGGCTGTGACTTTGGGCAAATTTCTCTACCTCTCTGTGCCTCAGAATCTCAGCTGTAAAGCAGTATCTGCATTGTAGGAAGCTTTTATTATTCCTGGCCCCGAGGGAGTGCTGGTGTTGAGGGGCCTCTAAAGATCTCCCCTTCTGCCACCACTGCACTCAGAGATGAGAAACTGAGGCCAAGAGACACTAAACTAAACTTCTGAGAACAAGACAGTATGTGACCTGCTAAATTGTGCAGGGTGGACAATTAGAGAACAAAATCATCTGTAATAAAGGGTGAATTGGGCGAGACAGACACTCGGTGTGCCCGGAGCCTGAGATGCAGCCTGAGACAGGGATGGCCTCGCCAGGGCCCAGCACTCTCATTAATAACACTGACCTTTTCCCCTTAATGTAAGTGATGCCTACTTCTGGTGAAGCGTTTGGAAAGTGCAAACGTTAATATAAAAGAGCGTATAAATCACTGATAGCTCCCCTCCCAGAGATAGTAGTTTCTACTACTAATAACCTTTCCTCTTTTTCTATTCATATACGAGTATATATTTTCATAATTGATTTCACAATGGTGTGACTGTCAGGATAAGCTCGGTTATGATGCAGTAACAAATAACCCTACAAAACAACTGAGGCCATTCTCGTTCATGTCACATGCCCACTGTGATCAGCAGGGAGGGCTTTGCTTGTCACAGACCCCAGAGACTCAGGCTGATGGAGGCGCCACTGTCTCAGGAGGTCAGCATCTCCACATGTGCGTCTCAGTCACTGTGACAGGGGAGATGGGATGGGAGAATGGAGCTCTGACCCTTAAGTGCTCCCTCCTGGAAGGGACACTCCCCACCTCCATTCATGTTTCCTTGGCAAAGCAAGTCTCACGGCACCCCTGACACGAAGGTGACGGGGACATGCCATCCCCACATTGCAGGGGGTTAGGGGGGATGCCCAGGAGAACTAGACCTTGGTGAGCCACAGCTGTGCCATCCGCATGCTGCACGCACAGATTTGGGTCTTTCATACCTGACTCTCGAGTCTGACCAGTTTTCTGTCTCTTTATATATTCTTGGAAAAAGTCCATTTGATTAATATTCCTACTAAACTCTCACTTTTGAAATGTGAATGGTTTCAATTTTTTTTGACTGTTATAAATAATACTGCAAAGAAGATCTTTACTCTTTAATCTTCCTCCAAATTTCTATTTTGTTAGAAGAGATTCCTGTAAGAAGATGTTGGGGGAAATAGTATGAAGTTTTAAAAATGAATAATGCCTGATATTTATGGAATGAATAATTCTTAAGTCCTGTTACCTCGACCTTCATGTAACCCCAGATCTAGCATCTTCTCCTGCTCTTTAGGCTCCCACCTAGTCCCTCTCCACCATCATGCCTGCACCAGCGCAGTGGGCTCCTGCCTGGTCCCTGCCTCTGCCCTGGTCCTGCTCCTGTCACTTTCCAGACAGAGCCAGGTGACCCTGTGAGACTCAGAGTGGGGGGCCACCCCTGATTTGCTCCACGCCCCGCAGCTCCTGCCTCACTTGGGCACAGTCCAAGTGACAGTGGCCCGCTGACAGTGGTCCTGGGCCCTGCATGTCCCCCCATCCCCCCAGCCCATCCCCCACCAGTCACTCCCTTCCAGCCCTCCATCCTTCCTGGACCAGGAGCCCTCAGCCTGCTCCTGCCTCAAGGCCCTTGCCCTTCCCTCCAGCTGGAGCCTCTTCCCATGTCTGCCTGGCTCCCTCCCTCTCTCCCCTCCTTCAGGTCTTTGCCCCATTGTCACCTGCTCTGACAGGCCTTGAAGCCCAGGGCAGTCTGACTCTGCCCACCTCTGCAGCCTCAACACTTACCATGTTCCCCCCATTCCTTGAGTCCAGTCACACAGGCCTCTCTTCTGACACTGGAACCTCTGAGCCTTTGCACATATTGTTCCCTCTGCCTGGAGCATCCTCCAGGGCATCTCACCTGGCTGACTCTTACTTGTCTGTCAGGTCTCAGCATAGAACTGCCGCTTCCTCCGGGAAGCCCACCTGACCTCCCCCTGATAGGGTAGGTCCCCTGTGGCCTTCATCATGTTATAGCGGATTTTTTTTTTTTTTTTGCGGTGCGCAGGCCTCTCACTGTTGGGGCCTCTCCCATTGCGGAGCACAGGCTCCGGACGCACAGGCCCAGCAGTCATGGCTCACCGACCCAGCCGCTCCGCGGCATGTGGGATCTTCCCAGACCAGGGCACGAACCTGTGTCCCCTGCATCGGCAGGCGGACTCTCAACCACTGCGCCGCCAGGGAAGCCCCTATAGCAGATTTTTTATGTAGTGATTGCTTTAATTTCAATTTCAATTGGAAACCCTGGAGGGCACAGACTGTGTCTGCCCCAGTCACCCCATACCCCAGCACTTAGCTCTGTACTTGGCACTGAGAGGCAACAGACCCCTGTGGGGAGAGGGAGACAATGACAGGACAGGGGATGTGGGCCAGTGTGGAACAAACCCCGCGGGTACTGGTAGGCTGGCTGTCATGAGTAATCAGGTCACGTACCCTCCTACTGGGGCACATGTCACAGGCGACCGTGAGGCTGGTGCATTAGGAAGTGAACAGAACTCATCCTTAGTTAAAATACAATTTGGTTAAATGACTTGCTCACATCATTTTCCTATGATCAACCTCCGGCCTCGCGGCTGCCTTTCTTCTCCCTGTCTTTCCTCCCCCTCACGATGCTTATCACTTTTCTTATTCTTCTCTTTGCTTGACTACAAGACGACAGAACAAGAAAGGAAGGAGCAAAGCTGACTGTGTAGGCCCTTTTGCAGGAACCAAAGAAACCATTTTGCAGGAAATGATTAGAAATTAGAATAGCATTTACATCAATGGAGATGGACAGAAAAATGGTCTGGGGGGTCAGGGCTGGGGTGGACACCCCTCTTTGGTAATGGGCAGTGGAGGTGGCACTGGATGGGGGTCCCAACTGGATCCTGGACTTTAGCAGGCCCTGTGGGCTCCACCCAGAACCTCTGTATGTGCAGACAGGTGTGCAGATACACATAGCACACACCCAGACACACATAGACATGTATCGACACAGACATACAAACATCCCCCTTGCACACATATACACAGGTACACACCCCATCCGATCCAGTCCATTCCTCTTAGATTCCTCTCAAGTCACCTGTTTAGTTTGTGCCCACTGCCATGACCTTGTGTGACTTCCATCAAGCTCTCACCTGGACCCTTACAATACCCTCCTTGTCTTCCTATTACCCTGCCACAATCATTCATTCATTCATTACATGTTCGTGGAGCCCTTCCTATGTGCCAGGAGCTGTCAGGGCCCTTGGGAGATGGGAGTGCTTCATGGAGGTCACATTCCACCACAGCCTGCTGCCCTCAAGCCCCTGGTCCTCCCACAGCCCACAGCCGATGCTCAGGCTCATCTCCCACCACTTCCCTCCCCACCATCTGGGCTCCGGCCACTCTGTGTGCTCTCATTCCTCAGGGCCTTTGCACATGCTGTTCCTGCTGCTTGGAACACTGTTCCAGGTCCATGTCAACTTGCCCAGCCTGCTCCAGTGTCCCTGTTTCAGGAGAGCGTCTCTGACTACCCCTTGTCCCAGGCTGGTCACTTCCTCTTCTCTGTGCTTTTCCATTGTCCAGCTCTCACACCATCTGAGTCCCTGGGCCTCTGTTCTCAATGTCTGAACACATAGCTTCCTCTTCCCTCAGACTGTAAACTCCTGGAGGGCAGGGCTGGATCTTGTTCATCTTCAGGGCATAGATCAGGAAGAAGGTGGCTGCCAAGGGTGTCCCTTCCCTGCTGCTTGGCTTCTGCTCTGCTCCTCCCCTCCCCCCAAGCTTTCACCCTGGAAGTCCTCCCCCGGCCCCTGTGCTCAGCTCACTCTGACCCCCACGCCCCCTTAAGCTCAGTATTCTGAAGGCAGCCAAGGTGTTGCTCAGCGGGGCTTCCTGCATTTGGGTCTTTTGGACCCAGAAAGAGGAATTCAGTGGTGGAATTCCAGGCAGGGTAAGAGGTCAGAACAACATTTTTGGTATGGGAGGAAGTTCTTTCCAGTTTCTTTTAGATCACCATGTGGGGAGTCTGCTGCTTTGCCTTCCTTGGAGCTTGCTGGGGGCAAAGATAATCCCAATGTGGGTGACTCTTCGGCTCAAAACTCCAGTGGCTTCCAGGTGCATTTGCTGGGGTTCCAGGGGTAAAGCCCATGAAAGACCATGGGGGCCCCAGGAGTTTCTACCCCTCACACTAGTTCACACTCAGCCTCCAGCAATTTAAGTTGTGTTAAAGTGTTCCTGCCAGATTATGGTGACAAAGAGTCTCTCCTTGACCAAACTCTACTCAGGCTCCTCTGAACTCTCTTCTCAACTGGGCCCTCAATGGAGGGTTCTGTTTTTACCCCTGTATTGTCCAATTTAACAAGACTCCTGCCAAGTCAGTTTAACCAGAATCCTCTGCCCTCGACATCTGATCACGCTGCTTATCTGCACGGGTTTCTCACCCTCCACTAGCCCCCATGTGATGTCTGATCACTCAGGTTGCCTTCAGCAAGAATCCTGTTAGATCAGTTTAGCCGGAATCCCCTCTAAGCCCCTGATGTTTCCTCTTAGGAATTCTCTGTCCTATGACCCTCACCCTGCTCCTTGCCTATAAATTCTCACTTTTTCTTGTTGGATTTGGGGTCGAGCCCAATCTCTCTCCCCCCTACTACAAAACCCCACTGTTGCAGCACCCTCACCTCCGGAATAAAGTCTGCTTTACTATTTTATAACAAGTGTCATGAATCATTTTTTTCTTTAACAATGGCTCCAGTGGATCTTGGTGACTCTCTGTATGCCCCCATATCTCCTGATTTTGGAGTTTGCCCTGCAATCTCATTTCTCTGATGAATCCAAGAAAAGTCACTGGTTTTCAGTTTTCCAGTTTTTCTTATTATAAGGACAGGAGAAGCAACTTTCAGACTGAAACTGGAAGTCTATCCAGTTGCACTTAGAATAAAATTCAACCTCTGAGTCCCTACCTGATCCAACCCCTGCCAACTTCGATGATCACTCTTGAGGTTTGAGGGGCCAATAAATGGCATTTCTGTTCCCCACTCGAGTTTGGAAGAAATTGAGATAAAGACACAGGATCCAGGCTGATTTTAAAAAAAACAACCCTTAAATACTGGTAAAATTGGTTGGAGAACACAGCCCAGGGGAGCAGTGACAATGAGGTGCTAACACTCCACTGAATTGAATATATTCACCCAAACAGCAGACTTCCCCACCAGGGGCCTGCCCACTAAGCTGATCACGTGGCTGAAGGTGGGCGAGGAGGCCCTGTCTGATTGAAGAGTGAGGGAAGGCCACGGTGATTTCACAGGAAACCATGGGAAAGACTGTTACTATCATTCCCCAAATGCAGTACAGGATGGTGCTAAGGATGCGAGCTCTGGCATCTGAAAACCTGAGTTCACATCCACCCTCTGACATTCACTAGTTCTTGGATCTTAAACTCATTAATAAACCTTTCTAGGGACTCATGAATAAGCATCTGTAAAATAGGGATAATGATACATATCCTGTGGGCTTGTTCAGAAGATTAACTTAGTTAATGCAAAATGCTTAGAATAGTAACTGGCCCATAACAAATAGTCCTCAAATCTTACTGAGGCTAACTTGAGTCAACTCCACCATCTTCTTATCTTTTTCTGGATGTAAGAAGCCTGTTTTGCCTCAGGGCCTTTTCACTTGCTGTTCTTTCTTTCAGAAATGTTCTGTTCCACATCTTAGCATGGCTTCTCCTTCTCATCATTCATGTCTCGGCCCAAATGCCACCTCCTCCAAGAAGCCCTCCCTGGCCACCAAGACAAAGGTACCTGAGTTGCCCCGCTTTATTTTCTTTAAGCACGTACCACCCTCTGAAATTGTCTTGTTTATTTACTGATTTCCTTCCTCATTATTTGTTTTCCTTTTCTCCGTCTCGTTTGTTTGGAGGTTAACACTGCACTTTGCACAGGGCCTGGAACATAGTAGGTGCTTAACCTATTCTGGTTGAACGAACGAATGAATAAATGGATTTAGCACTGAAACCAGAACTACTCTCTGAGCTTCATTTTTGGAGGTTTTCTGTTCGGGGCCAGGGGCCCTTGCTAACTCCTGGGATTCCAATGCCATTTCATCCCAATGGAGCCAGTGGACATTTGAGCTTTCAGGGAAAACTCCTTCTGTTAATAGAAGGATGAGCCGCGGCCCAGTGCTGGTGGCAGAAAACTCAGCGTGCACTTGCTTAAACTATCAAACTAGCGGGGGGTTGGGTCTCAGGTAAGGACTGATCCAGCATCTCAGTTGCATGGCCAAGGACCCAGTGCTTTCCAATCCTCTTCTGTGCCTTCCAGGGCCTCAACTTCATCTTCAGTCTGGCTTTTCAGGTGGTTGCAGCATCAGTGTGGGTCACGTATTTCCTGTTTGCCATGTACTGGAAGACATGCCTCTTCCAGACAGAACACAAAAGTCCTGGGCTTCTCTCTGGCTGGCTCATGTTAAGTAACATACCATCAAACTAGTCCTACGCTGATTACCCCTGGTCTGGGCTATGGCTTGGCTGAATCAGGGACCAGTCCTGGAGGTAGAGGTGAGGTCAAGGCTACTACCCAAGGGGGGAGGCCCAGAGTGGAGGCCAGAGGGACAGTCTTGGTGGCCCTCTTCCCAGGGAGCAGAAGCCACCTGGCCAAGGTGAGAGGCAGAGGCAGCTCTAGAGCCTGGGTCTGGGGGGAGGGTGAGCCTGGGAGGCTGTGTGGGGGAGAAGTGTGGGGGGGGGGATGTGGGTCACACCCCCCAGGATGCCCCTGCCTCACTCAGCGCTCCTTCTTTGGAGGGAGATGGCGACAGTGGAGTTGACTGGACAGGAGCCCGTGAGACACGCAAAGCCAAGCTGGTGCCGCCACCCTATCTTCTCAGGAGCTGAGAATGGATTCTGCTCTAGGGTCAGAGCAGCCCCTACCCTGAGCTCCTGCCCCTGCCCTCCCATTGACAGCCCGTGTGATGAACACAGACACCACCCTCTCTGGCTTCTCACTGGACAAGAAGTGTCCAGGTCCCCCGTAGCTCTGTGCTTTGCCCTGAAATGTACCTGCTAGGCTTATTTTTTAATGGGATGTCAGGGTTGGGGGGTGATGCAGAGATCATGCACTGGGAACTGAGGCCTGAGCAGCTCCCCACTCTCTCTTCATGGAGCTAGGCTCCGAATCCTTGTTCTCAAGCCCAGTTTTCTGCTTCACACAGTGGCTCCCTCCCATTCACTCCATGAGTTAAAACTGGAGGCTCACCCCCATGTCTCCCCAGTCCTCCTCCTGGCTTCCCTCACCCTCAGGCACGGTGGTCGGCCAACCTCTCCAGCCTCATCCGCCCCGTCCTCACCTCCTCTCCTCCTCCCCCTCTCAGGCTTCAGTCAGTCTAGAAAGTCAGTGGTCATAACCCATGGACATCACCTAGAATGTTCTAGGTGCTGAACTGAGTACTTTATGAGCGATGTTGCATTTATCCACACATGTATGTGATGTTTTCTATGTGCCATGTGCTGTGCCACAGACTTTGGAGAGAATCAAAAACACAAACTTGGGCTTCCCTGGAGGTGCGGTGGTTGGGAGTCGGCCTGCCGATGCGGGGGACGCGGGTTCATGCCCCGGTCTGGGAGGATCCCACATGCCGCGGAGCAGCTGGGCCCATGGGCCATGGCCGCTGAGCCTGTGCGTCCGGAGCCTGTGCTCCGCGACGGGAGAGGCCGCAGCAGTGAGAGGCCCGTGTACTGCAAAAAAAAAAAAACCCCAAAAAACACAAACTCACTCTTGGCCTCCTGGAGCTTCCGGTTTCCCTGGAGAAAACAGACATTGGCCAAAGAACAAAGGAAAAAATCACAAAAGTTTCCAGCTTCAGGTCCAGGCCTTCAGAAAGGATTCTAAGTTGAGCTGTCATGTGATCTATAATCCCATTAAGATTATCATTCATCTTTCCTCCCTCCTTCCTCCATCCGTTAGGTACTCACTGTTCCTTCCCAGGTCAAGGGCACGTGCCAGAAAGCAAAGGAGGGTTAGTTGAGACCTCCTTCTCATCTTGTTCTGTCCCCACAGCCGTGCGGCGAGGTGAACATTGCTTTCCCCACTTTGCAGGCAAGGAAGCCAAGGCTCCTGGCTCGGGGCAGAGGTTGCACCGCACCTGCTCTGGGTCTCTTGGCCACCCAAGGAGGGCCTGCCAGACAGTGACATCTTTTCTCTACCTCCATCAGAAGGGGTTCCCACTCTGCTCAGGGCACTGTATTGTTATGACAATAATAACCATGGTAGAAGCAGAAACAGCACAGTTACCCTTCCTTGCAGAGTCTACCATGTGACTGTCAATGTGCAAAGTACAAGAAATGGGCAAGACAGGTACTGGCCCCAATTCACAGGCAAAGTAACAGCTCTGTGGGAATGAGGGACCAGCCCAAGGGCACCTGTGAATCAAGGCTTGAACCCAGATCTGCCAGGTCCTTGACCTAGGAGGTGTGCCACTGATTCAAACAGAGGAGGGATGGCCATTCCGGCACTGTGAGAACAGAAGCCAGGAAACAGGGGAAGAAAGAAACAGACCATAATGGGAGATCATGAGCCCCTGAGAGCAGGCAGGCAGGGCAGCTGCCTGGGGTCCCACTGGCGGAGGTTTCAGCTCCCAGTTCCAGTCCTGCATCGGGTCCAGGTGCCCCTCAGTTCCCAGAGACATCCCTAGAGCCTGGAACACCCCCCTCCCTGCCATTTTTCTTTGCTTAAATTCCACTGAGTGCTTTTCTGTTATTTGCAAAGAACCCCAACTCAGACAGCAAGGAAAACTTCTTATCAAAAAAAATCTTGTTTAGAAGAAAAAGAAAGCAACAATTCCAACAATGAGTGTCTCTTTCTCAGAGAGGCCTCATCAAATAAGATGAACAAGGCTTTTGCAAACCTATATGGAAATTAAACCCACAAACTGGGCACACACTTGTTCGACAAGTGATAATTAACTGCTGACAATATAATTTCAGTTTGGATGCAAATGTGTTTTTCATTAGAAAGTAATCAAAGAGGTACTTGTATATGGGAGTCCAGCCTCCAACAGTGGGAGCTCAGCTCTTCTGCTGAAAGGCTTTTGGGGCTGGCATTTAGCGCCCACTGTCCCTGGCCAGGTGGCCATGGACCCCCAAAGCGACACGGATTACAGGTCTCCAGGACAGCTTCCAGAAGGCAGCTCAGTCAGCCCCTGTCACTAAGGAGCCAGCATCCTTTGGGCATTCAGTGACCCTTTGGGCATCTCTGATCCCAAATGTGCTTGTAGCTGCCTGGCAGGGGTTGAGTGCTGATCCCTTCCTTTCCTCTAGTCAACTCAATTCCACTGTGCCTCAGTTTTCTCATCTGTAAAATGGGGATAATAATGATATTTACCTCATGAGTTTATTGTGAGGCTTAAATAAGTTAATACATGGAACTGTGCCTGGTATGCAGAAATCTCTTAATAGTTGCTAGTAGCTATGATATGTATTCATTAATTCAGATAATAAATAATATCACTGTGCACCTTCACCTTCCTCTCTCCCTCCTTAAGATCACCTGGCTCTACCTCTGAAATCATCTGCATCCCACTCTAGACTCTGTCCAGACTTTCTGCATCCATCTGAAGGGAAGAATCCAGCAGGTCCCTACACTCTCATGAGCATGAGTAACACCAGGTGCAGAGCCAGGGTTTGCTTCCTGGCCTTGAGGTATGACTCCTCTGAGCACAGATCTCTCAGTTCCCTGGTAGCTGTTGTCACAACTCACTGCTCCTGGAACATTCTATACCCTTTAACATCTCCAACCTTTGCACATGTTGTGTTCTTTGCTTGGGAAGTCTCTCCCTCTACTTCCCACCTAGTGGAATTTTGTCTTTGAAGGCCCAATTCAAATACCATCTTCTAGATCACACCTTGAGCCCGGATCTATTTGACCTGACTCTGAACACAGAGTAGGGGCTCTTTATGCACTTATTAGGCCCCTACTATGTGCTTGGCTTGGTACATCTGTATGCCTGTCTTTCCAGTTAATCTTAACAGCAACACTGTAAGGTGATTTGTATTACTCCCATTTTACAGATGAAGAAACTGAGGCTCAGAGATGAGAAATGACTTGCTCAAAGTTACATATCTAATAAATGCCAGAACCTGGGCTATTAACACAGCCCCGAGCTGCATCCTTTCTACTTTAGCTCATATGAATCCACTTAGTTCCTTTCCTAAAGGCAGCAGGATGTGGTGCTTCCTAAATTCACACTCATATTTGTCACTGATCCCGGCCTCAGACACAAAAGTACATACTTCTACCCACACAAGCCCAGGCACACACAGACAAAGGAATAAAATCCCAAACACATCTAAGTGGAAGTTTGCACTTTCCCAAGGAAGTTAGTGAGCACATCCACTGTATTCCAAATCTGTCCATCCCCCAACCCCATGTGCTGAGTCCTGACCCGTATATCTGTCTCCTGAACACCTGGACCTGGAGAACCCATGGGATCCTTAGACACAGTGAACACAGGTGGGCTTTGGGTAAGCAAGGCGGAGGGGATGGACCTAACACAGAGATTGGGCTCTCAGTTCTGACCCTGAAAACCTTCCCTCTACAAACCTGAGGAACAATTGATCAAATATAGCAAGAGGGCAAGGGACATCCCCAGGAGGTGGAAAGAAACTGACAATCAGGTGGTAAGTGTGTGAACTGGTACAGCTTCTGCCATGTCTCGGGTTTGGGGGTGGACAGTCACCAGCTAAGGGGTTGGATTTAGTCCTTCCAGGGACGGGAAATGATGTTTTGAGTGCAATGTAAAAGTTGCATAAAGCTGCGACCTTCAAAGTGCTGAATCTCAGAGATAGAGTCTACAAGAAGAAGAATCCATTCCCTAGAAATGGGAAACATTAGGGGAGCTTGTCAGTTTCTGCTTGGACTCTGAGAAAAATGAGAAACTCCTTGGGTGACTATAGGCCTGTGCTTTGCTTGGGTTTGTGGCTTTAAGTTATATTGCAGGCATTGTTTGTAAACCCCGAAATGAAGCAATTAACGTAATCGATCCCAGGCTGATGATATTTTTGGGGTCTGTGGCAGAAGCTAATGCAGGGTAGTTCAGGAGGGGCAACCTCCCAGTCAGGCTGCTCAGAATCCCCACAGGTAAAGCCTCACTGAAGATGAGCTAAAAAATCTCAATTTATAAACAAATGAGGGAACAGTTTACCATCAGTGAGAATCAGTAGCCATGTAAGCCAGAAAAATAAAAATCCAAAGAACTTCAAATAATACGGCAGTTCTCATCGAAATGATAACATAGATACATTTAAAGTGATTAAAAATATATTAAAAATACAAAAGCAAAAATAGAGTAAGAACTATTAAAGAACAACAAACTGACTAGAAAAATAGAGAATCTAAAAATGAAAATGATAATTATTGCAATTAAAAAAATTCTCAAAACATGGACTGGATAATGGATTAGGTAGGACTGGGGAAGGAATCAGTTACCTGGAGGGTGGACAAGAGGAAATTACCCTGAATGCACACAGAAAGGAGTGGAGAAGTAAAATATGGAGAAGAGGTTCAGAGGTACAAAGGAGAGAATGAGAAAGTCCAACAAATCTTTATTAGAAGTTCTAGAACATCAAAATAGAATTAGGAAAATTAATATTCAAATCAATAAGGACCATGACTTTTATAGAATATATGAAAGACTTGAATTCATAGTTTCATGAAGAAATTGAGCAGCTGCACTACAAATAAAGCCACAGGACTTCCTTCTTTAGCCCTGACATGTAAAGAGCCTGGAAATGGTCACTTCCATTTTTACAACAAGAAGAAGTTAGGCATATGGAAAATCAACTTTTCTTGGCTCCATCAGAGAACTGAGGTTGCAGAACAAACTGCTACCCCCAAATCTGGAGAGAGGTGAATCCAGAGAGTCACAGATGAGACCTGCTGGCCTGGAGCAGAAGCCAATAGAGTCATAAACAGGTAGGAACACTTGAATGATAATTCTGACAATTGCTGGAGACTGAGTGTGAAAGTGAGAAACTCCTTGGATGCCACAGTTTTGGGGGCACACAAGGTTTCATGGGGTTTACCTCCAGGAACTCCGCCGGATTCTCATGATGAAACTCCAAGAAGATCCCCTCTTGGTTCTGGCAGAAAGAAAGGAAGAGTAATCTTTGTGAAATACACAGAGTATTCTCCATAACAAAGGCTTACTGTTCAGGGGGAAAGACTTAACCAGAGCCTTTCTCCAGCAGCATGAAGGGAGGGACTTCTTCTCACTGCAGCTTCCATTAGCCTTCCTGTTTCACCTAACTGGCATTGGGGGAAGCTATACAAGAGTGTCACAGGCCAGAGACACAGGTCCACTCAAACTGAGATTTAATTGGAAGATTATAGACACCCCCTTCCCTTATCACCACACAAACAGGGTTTCAGTACAATAATAATGGATTGGATTTGAAAGGGTTGCCATGCAGACTCTCTGTGAGGGAGAGGACTTAGGGAAGCCTGAAATCAAGAGGGGAGATCAGGGCTTCCCTGGTGGCGCAGTGGTTGAGAGTCTGCCTGCCGATGCAGGGGACGTGGCTTCGTGCCCCGGTCCGGGAAGATCCCACATGCCACAGAGCGGCTGGGCCCGTGAGCCATGGCTGCTGAGCCTGCGGGTCCGGAGCCTGTCCGGAGCCTGTGCTCCGCAACAGGAAAGGCCACAAGAGTGAGAGGCCCGCGTACCACAAAAAAAAAAAAAAAAAGGAGGGGAGATGAAGACAAGGACATTAGAGGAATTTGAAGCCTTTGACACCTACAGCTACAGCAAGCACTAAACACAACCCTTGCCAGACTAACATAAATCCTCACACTAGAGGTCTATTTACTTCAGTTTCTATTACTCAATACAACATGTCCAGCTTCCAACAAAAAAACCACAAGGCATGCCAAAAGGCAAGACAACAGTCTGAAAAGACAAAGCAAACATCAGAACCTCAGTCAGACATGCCACAGGCCTGAATTAAAAGAACTATGACCCAGCAAATTCTATTCTCATGTATGTACTATATGTTTACCAAAAGAAATGGACAAGATTGTTCAGAGCAGCCCTATTCATCATAGCCTCAAACTGGAAACTAACCAAATGTCAATTAATGGCAGAATGGATAAATAAAATACAATATTAAACAAACTAAAACTACACATGCTGTGGATGATAATCACAATTATAATGTTGAGAGAAAATAGGGTACATAGTACATTATTATATAAAGTTCAAAAACAGGCTATTAGAAGTCAGGACAGTGGTTATGTGTGCTGGAGGTATAGTAACTGGAAGGGATTATTAGGGGGCTCCTCAGTTTGTTAGTAATATTTTATGTTTACTTTGTGAAAATTCATCAGCTGGACACTTATGATTTGAACATTTTTCTATATTCATATTATGCATCAATAAAACATTTGCATTAAAAAAAAGCAATCAGAGAAAGACCTGGTTACACCAAGGAAAGACAATTAGACCGATAACAGACTTCTCAGCAGCAACAATAGAGACCAGGAAACAGTGGAATGATATTTTCAATGCCAAGAGAAATAACTATCAAAGTAGAATTCTGAAATATCTAAAATTGTATCTAAAAAATCACCTAAACTATCATTTAAAATTGAGGGAGATACTGGTTGATAGTGGAAAACATAATACTCATCTGACCAGTTTTCTCTTAAAGCTATTTCCATGTTGATGATGGTGGTGGTGATCTTGGGTGGCCTCAGCTTGCAGCGGCTTGAAGCAGGGTGTCAGTTCTCAGCCAGTGATTGAGGTCTGGTTGCTGTGGTGAGAGCACCGAATCCTAGCCACTAGACCAGTGGTCAGTGACAAGGTCCTGGTCCTACAGCTTTGCAGAAAAAGAATTCCCACAAAGATGGAAAGTAGTGAAACAAGTAAAGTATTATTAGGGGAAAAAACGAGTAAAGTTTTATTAGGAGAAAAAAAGAGTACAGTACATGTGGATAGACACACATGCGGGCTCAGAGAGAGTCGTGCCCTCGTGGCAGTTTGAATCACTTTTATAAGGCCTTTCTTCTGGGTTTCCTTTGGCCAATCATTTTGATTTGCCTGGTTCAGAGTCCATATTTGGTGTATCTCAGGATTTTCCCATGTGTTTGCGCACATCTCACAGCCAAGATGGATTCTACCAAAGAGGCCCATGGGTAGGTTTGGCCACTTGGCATCACTCCCCTTTTGACCTCCACGGAGCCTTTCTGTGCATGTGTAGTCGGGGAGGTTTCCTGACTTCAAGATTGAAGAATATGTGTTCTCTCATATTCTATCTGGGCAAGGCCTAGCCTCCTCTCTCAATTGTCCTGTTATTCCCATCTTGGAGTATTGGTCCACAAGGAATGAACTCAAACCTTTTGCTCTGAGGGCCCATCTGTCTCCTGCCTCAGTGGGACTCAATTATGTTTTTAAAATTTCAGTCTCTCCTGGTAAATAGCAAATTTGAAGAAATAAAAAAAATATCTGAAATACAAAAAAAATTGAGGGAGAAAGAAAGATATTTTCAGACAAAGTATGAGAGCTATCACTCACAGGGTCTTGCTGAGAGGACAGATAAATGACACACGTCAGGGAGGACACTGTTATGAGAAGGAAGATCACAGGTACAGCACTGAACAGAGAAACCCGTGAGCTTGCGTTGATCATGTAACACAAAAGCAATAACAAATAACAGTGATGGCACTAATTTGGGGTGTAAAGGAGGGTGGAACCATAACGCTAAGATGAGAGGGGTGATTAGAATTGATGTATTCTAAGCTCTGTGTATTGTTCAGAGGGAGGGGAGAGATATTGATTTACTTTAGACAGTGTTAAGTCAAGTGTGCTTATTAAAATGTAAAGATTTACCAATAAAGAAGATAAATGGAATGAACAACTTCCAAACCAGTAGAGTGAAAAAAATGAAGTAAAAACTTTATTGATACGATGGCAGGAAATGAGCCAAAATGGAGAAAAAAAAAAAAAAAGCAGCAGAGGAAGTACTTGTAAGTTGAAAGTCCAAAGAAGAAGGCAGAATCCAGACTTTGCCGTTCACGTCTTATTGGGACTCTGGGCAAAGGATTTAATGCCATCACCCTCTCTGAGCCTGTTTCCTCATCTGCACGATGGGAGGATGATGCCCCTTTGCAGCTGTTGCAGGGACACAGTGAGACTCTGCCTGTCTTGTCCTCAGTGCTGGCCACACGGGCAGGGGTGAGGGGCTGCCCTTTGCCTCTTTGCAACCAAAGACCCAGTGTAAGAAATGGATTTTATGGACATCACAATGTGAGCATCTTCTTTTTTTCCTTTGATGATAAAGCTTTCTGCAGTCAAGCTTTATCAGAAGAATAAGAGATTATCAAACTAGCTAAACAGCCCATCAGGGAGATTTCCAAAGAGACGAAGAGGCAGGAAGCATCTCTCCCAAGACAACCTCGGCTTTATTCTTCACTTAGTCGATAACAGCAGCAATCATGGTTTGAATGTTTGCAGTGTCCCAGGTGCTGCTGTTTTACCCATGTTCTTTCATGTAAATTTGCCTAGCAAACTTGTGAGAGAGGTGCAATCATCCACTTTAGAAAAGAGGAGATGGAGGTTGGAAGGTGAAGTAAAATCTGCCCAAGGACATGGCTGAGCTGAGACCATCCAGCTCTGTCTGACTCTGAAGCCCCCAGCTCTCTTGCTCTTTAAATATCCAGAACCCCCCAGTCAATTATTAAAGGATTTATCCTAACCAGGAGTTAGTGCACCACATGAAGAGGACATTTAAAAATGTTCATGCTTAATGATTGATCTTTTTCATAAGAGCCAACTCTATTTTTCTTCTCTTTTTAGAAATTCTTCCTCTATCTCTAAGAGTAATTTGTAATAATCAAGGGCAATTTGGAGAATGTTGCAAACTTAAGAAGAGGAGCCCTGGCTACTTGTCTGGCTGTCTGTGTCTTTGGAGGTGTCCTTGACCATCTCGTACCTAATGTGAGCAGGAATCACTTGATCTAGTTTCAGGGTCACCTACTAGGGCTGCCCCTGCGAGTCTGAACTTGCTGTGGGAGAGCAGAGGGCATGCAGGAGTCCAGCTGGAATGGGCCCTCTGGGCAGAGCCTGTGGAGGTGACCAGCTGCGAAGTTCACTTGGTCTCTCTGCCCAATATCACTGGCTGAGATGGGAGACAGGTAGGTTATGGAACTGGGTCCTACAGACAAGATGCCCCAAGGCAACCTGGGAACGTAATCCCTGGGGTCTACCAAGAGGCCAACTCCAAGGTCCTTGACCTTCCTGAGCATGGAGAAAGGGCCCTGCTCAGTGGAGGGATGGCCTGGCTGTGCAGAACTAATCACGCACTCTCTGCCTTGGAAACCCACCTGCTTCTCACGTGGGATAAAGATCACACTCCTCAGTGTGGGCGTCAAGACCCTTTATGACTGACGGGGACTCCCTCTCTGCTTTGTCTTCCTCTGTCTTAACACACACACACACACACACACACACACACACACACACACACATACCAGCTACATCCATCTGCTGCTTATGATTCTATAAACACCCCCATCTCTCATCCAACTCTCCACTTTCTCACAAATCCTGCCCTCTTCCCAGAATGCCCTCCTTCACCCCCTGTTTGCCAGCTAAGCACCCCATCCTCATCCTCCATGACTTGGCTCTTGTTTCCACTGTGCCTCTGAACTCACATGCCTTTCTCTGTGTCTCTAGAGCATCATGTGTTTACCCCATCAGAGCACCCACCATCCAGTGAGGTGTATTTAAAGATTTTTTTTTTTTGCCAGACAGTGGGCTGCTTGAGAGCACAGAGTAGGCACTGAACACACATTTGCTGAAAGATCGAGGTGAATGTGGTGACACAGTCTCACCGGTTTTCCTCTATTAGTGAGGGGATGAGAGTGTCCACATTGGCCTCAGTCCAGGCCCTGACACATAAAGGATGCTCAGTGAGTGTTTGTTGAATGAATCAACAGATTATACAAAACTGCCCATTCCAGACCAGGCTTAGCTAGTAAGGATACAATCAGAATCACTGAGTAGCCCTCTAATAATATTCTGAGTCTTCTCTAAGTTAGACTGGTCCCTTCTAGCTCTCATCTTACCTACTCCCCAGCGCCCCCCAACACACACAAGACCAATTTCATCAGGTTCAATTAGAAGAAGATGCCTGTCACCTAGAGGGGCACTGAGCAGAGAAATGAGCTGAGTCAGGGAAAAGGCTCAACTCAAGAGAAAAGTCTCATTAAGCCCACAGGTGGGTGCTTATCTATGCCAATCTTGGAGACAGAGAAGACAGTTTAGAATGAGCAAAATACTTGGGCAATCAGGCTTCTGGAAGCAGAAAGAAATTCCAGAGTGACAGACAATAGAGTGGATAGCCAGCATCCAGTGTTACGTGATGGAACTGGGGGGACATCCAAGTCCATTGTCAAGGGACCTGGCTTCTCCCTGACACCCCTTCCTCCAGGAACTCATGGGAGACTTGGCAGGTCTCCTCCATCCCTGTGGGGGGTCAGACCACATGCTGACCTCTCATCAATGCTGGCGCCGGGTCAGGGTCAGTGTGGGGACCGGGAGACATGTTAACCCTCGTGCACTTTGATCAGGGCAGAGCCCCAGCCCCACATCAAAACCCATTGATTCTCACTCTGTGCACAATTACACCAGTTTCCATAATTTCAGGCCCACCAGGTACTAGAGGCAGTGCACAGGGAATGGGGGAATGGCCGAGACAGGAGACACAGGCCGAGTCCAGGGACGGAGTGAAACCTGAGAGAGCATCAGCGATGGGGCCACCGTGAGAAGCTCCGTGAGGACATGGTGAGAGGCCAACTGCTTATCAAACGTCATAGTTCTGAAAGGGACTCAAGTGGCTTCTCAAACCCACACTGCACAGCCAGATCCATGCATTCCTCCCCCAGCGTTCGCTGAGCACCTACTGTGTGCAGGCCCTGTGCTGGGAGCTGAGCACATGCTGAGGACCAGATGGGCCCCGCCCTCAGTCAGGTGGGGAGAAATGAAGACTCTGTTACCCTGTGATGAGGATATGCTCAAGCTGTGAGGGCACAGGGGACAGTGAGGCATTTTACAAGAACAAAATTCCCCCGATTCCCCCAGAGAGGTTGGGAATTTGGGGAACCGACTTCATTTTATAGGGAAGGGGACCGAGGTCCAGATGGGCAAGTGAGTTGTTTACTGTCACATGACAGTGGACAGGACCTGGGACCTAGGATCTGAGTCCCCAGACAGTCCCCTGTCTCCTTCCTGTGCCACACGGCCTCCTTGCTGAGACTCACGGAAGACTCACGGAAGGATCACAGTGACAGCTTCAACCCTGTTCCTCATTACCAGGCCATGGAGCAAACCTACCATGCCGACATTAATTACACCTCCTGGAGGTTAATTCGTAGTGAGGTAGTGGAAGCAGTTATTTAATAGCGATTATTAAAATCATGCCGGGGGGTTGCTACATAATGGGTAATTATTTGCAACACAATTGGGAAAACAATGAAGTCGATTCTATTGAGCTCTTCCTACCAAATCCAGAGTTAATTCTGGGGAGCATCCAGTTTCAGCTAATATTATTTCATAAAATTATATAATAATGTAGTTATCAAATCCAAGTGGAAGTCACATTAAAAGCCTTTCCTGAGAGGAGTGTGGTCAGTTTGCCAAGACCTCAGCTCCAGGGTGTCTGAATGGCTTCCCATGGAGATGAGCAGAGTCCTGCCCTAACTCTACCGTCTCCTTGGATCCAGCTGGAACTCTTTCACTACTTTTCCATTTATAAGTTTGCTCATTCACTGGTTAATCCTTGTACTTTTATGTCCATTCATTCACTTATTCATTCATTCCTCACCTCTTCAGCCAGTCTTAAAATCCATTGAAAAAACCGTTTCTCACATTCATTCATGTGTGAATTTATTTCTTCCTTCCATCATTAGTTCGCTCATTTCTTCTTCCATTTGCTTGTACTTTGTCCATACATTTTTTTCCCTTAGTTGATCATTTGTGTATTCAGCCACTCACTCAATCACTTATTTATTCATTCATTCTTTAATTGGTTCATTCATTCATTTGCTTATGAATTTCTCTTTCATGCAAGACTTCATTCATTCACCATGAATTTGTTCATTCATTTATTTTAAAAAAATCCATTCATCAAACATATACTGTTTGCTCATAAACTAGGTCTTTTGAGTGCCTTGTCTGATGTGATCCAGACTTTCTCATCCCTCCAGCATTTTAAGGTATCCCATAGAAAATTCTCCTGTGTTGTTTTCTTAAGTAAAGTCTGTTAAAATGCAACAGGGTGACACTGATGTCTCAAGTGTGGGTGATGGGAGAGTTGTTCCTATCTTGGAGACTGAGAATACAAGTGAGGGGTGGGTTGGAGTGGAGAGGAGATGACCTCATTTTTAGACATGTTGAGTTTGAAGGTGCTGATGGTACATCCAGGAAGAGGTGTCTGACACTTAGAAATGCAGAGATCAATGGAAAAGGCCTGGGGTTGGAGGAGAAAACCTAGGATGAGTCTCACTTCTCCAGGCTGTAGTCAGCAAAATCCCAGAATCCACTTTTCCTGCCATTTTCCACCTCTAATTGCACCTCTCTACCCTGAACAGAGTGTAAGCAAGAAACAATGATGTCTGAGTCAACGATTGTCAATGATGTGCTTGGTTTTGAAGTTGATTTGGGGTTCCTAAACTGGCCAAGTTGAACTTTACTGCCTTGCAGAGCTGCTTCAGATCTCACTTAGCACCTACTGTGTGGACGGCACTGAGTTTGGGATGATGGGATCAGGCTGAAATGGGTCATCATGGGGAGGTCTGGAAGAGACAGACGTAAACGTTGACCCTGAGGTGGTGCACACCCCCACCTTTCCTCCCTGGCATGTGGACCAGGGTTTACCTTCTCTAAACAGGTGTGGATCCCTCTCCCAGGGCCCCTGCTCTCAGGGTTGGAGGGATGTGGGCAAAATTTCTTCTTTTTTTATAGCTGAGTAATATTTCATTGCATATTTTTATCACATCTTCTTTATCCATTGATCTGTTGATGGATACTAGGCAGCTTCCATATCTTGGTCACTGTAAATAATGCTGCTATGAACATTGGAGTGCATATATCTTCTGGAATTAGTGTTTTCAGTTTCTTTGCATATATGCCCAGAAGTGGAATTGCTGGATCATATGGTAATTCTATTTTTAGTTTTTTGAGGAACCTCCATACTGTTTTCCACAGTGGCTGCACCAATTTACATTCCCACCAACAGTTTACTAGGGTTCCCTTTTCTCCACATCCTCACCAACATTTATTATTATATGCTGTCTTTTTAACAATAGCTATTCTGACAGATGTGAGGTGATGTCTCATTGTGGTTTTGGTTTGCACTTCTCTGATGATTAGTGATGTCGAGAATATTTTCATGTGCCTGTTGGCTATATGTATGTTTTCTTTGGACAAATGTCTATTAAGATCTTCTGCCCATTTTTTAATCTGTTTTTTTTTTATATTGAATTTTATGAGCTGTTTATATATTTTGGTTATTACCCTCTTATCAGATATATCTTTTGCAAATATTTTTCTCCCATTCATTTATTTGTCTTTTCATTTTGTCAGCGACCTCCTTCACTGTGCAAAATCTTTTAAGTTTAATTAGGTCTCATTTGTTTAGTTTTGTTTTTGTTTCCCTTACCTGAGGAGTCAGATCCAGAAAAATCTTACTAAGATATATGTCAAACAGTGTGATACCAATGTGTTCTTCTAGGAGTTTTATGTTTCCATTCTTATATTTGGTCTTTAATCAATTTTGAATTTATTTTTTATATGGTGTGAGAAAATGTTCTAATTTCATTCTTTTACATAGCTGTCCAGTTTTCCCAAAACTGCTTATTGAAGATATTATCTTTTCCTCATTGTATATTTTTGCCTCCTTTGTCGTAGATTAATTGACCATAGGTGCATGGGTTAATTTCTGGGCTCTCCATTCTGTTCCATTGATCTAATATATGTCTGTTTTTGTGCCAGTACCATACTGTAACTGTAGCTTTATAGTAAAGCCTGAAGTCAGAGAATGTGATACCTCCAGCTTTGTTCTTTTTTCTCAAACTGCTTTGACTATTTGGAGTCTTTTGTGGTTCCACACATATTTTATAATTGCTCTAGCTTTGTGGAAAATGTCATTTTTTTTTTTTTTTTTTTTTGCGGTACGCAGGCCTCTCACTGTTGTGGCCTCTCCCATTGCAGAGCACAGGCTCCGGATGCACAGGCTCAGCGGCCATGGCTCATGGGCCTAGCCACTCCACGGCATGTGGGATCTTCCCAGACCAGGGCATGAACCCGCGTCCCCTGCATTGGCAGGCAGACTCTCAACCACTGCGCCACCAGGGAAGCCCTGTCATGGGTATTTTGATAGGGATGTCATTAAATCTCTTGATTGCTTTGGTTAGTACGGACATTTAACAATACAAATTCTTCCAATCCATGAACACAGGGTATCTTTCCATTTATTTGTTATCATCTTCTCTTTCCTTCATAAATGCCATATAGTTTTCAGAGTATAGGTCTTTCACCTGGTTAAATTTATTCCTAGGTATTTTATTCTTTTTGATTCTATTGTAAATGGGATGGTTTTCTTGCTTTCTCTTTCTGATAGTTCACTATTAGTGTATAGAGAAGCAACATATTTCTGTATATTAATCTTGTATCCTGCTTTCTGCTGAATTTGGTTCTAATATCTTTTTTAGTAGAAACTTTATGATTTTCTCTATATAGTATCATGTCATCTGCAAATAGTGACAGTTTTACTTCTTCCCTCCCAGTTTGGATCATTTTACTACTTTTTCTTGTCTGATTGATGTGGCTAGGATTTGCACTACTATGTTATATAGAAATGGTGAAAGTGGGCATTCTTGTCTTTTTCCTGGTTTTAGAGGAAAAGCTTTCAGCTTTTCACTGTTGAGTATGATGTTAGCTGTGGATTTGTCATAAATGGACTTTATTATGTTGAGGTATGTTCCCTCTATACCAACTTTGATGGAAGCTTTTATCATGAATGGATGTTGAATTTTGTCAGATGCTTTTTCTGTGTCTATAGATGATCATGTGATTTTTATTCTTCCTTTTGTTAATGGCTGTATCACATTGATTTGCAAATATTGAACCATGCTTGCATCCCTGGAATAAATCCCACTTGATCATGGTGTAGGACGCTTTTTATATATTCTTGAATTCAGTTTGCTAACATTTTGTTGAGGATTTTTGCATCTATATTCAACAGAGATATTGACCTATAATTTTCTTTTTTGTTGTTATTGTGTATTTGTCTGGTTTTGGTATCAGGTAATGGTAGCCTTGTAGAATGAATTTGGGGGTGTTCCTCCTCTTCAGTTTTTTGGGATAGTTTGCGAAGTATAGGTATTAACTCTTCTTTATATCTTCGGTAGAATTCCTCTGTGAAGCTCTCCAGTCCTGCACTTTTGTTTGTTGGAAGTTTTTGGATTACTGATTCAATTTCGATACTGATAATTGGTCTGTTCAGATGATTTCTCCCTGATTGAGTTTTGGAAGATTGTGTATTTCTAACAATTTATCCATTTCTGCTAGGATGTCCAATTTGTTGGCATAAAACTGTTTGCAGTATTCTCTTATGATTAGTTGTATCTCTGTGTTATTGGTTGTAATTTCTCCTCTTTAATTTCTTATTTTGTTTATTTGGGTCCTTTTTTTTTTTTCTCAGTGAGTCTGGATAAAGTCTTATCATTGATCTTTTCTATTGCTCTTTTGTCCTCTGTTTTATTTCCACTTTCATCTTTATTATTTCCTCTTTCTGCTGACTTAGGGTTTTGTTTGTTCTTCTTTTTCTAATTCCTTTAGATGGTAGGTTAGGTCATTTACTTGATATTTTTTTTTTGTTTCTTGAGATAGGCTTGCATTGCTATAAACTTCCCTCTTAGAAGTGCTTTTGCTGCATCCCATAGATTTGGGGGAAGTTGTGTTTTTATTTTCATTTGTCTCAAGATATTTTCTGATTTCCTTTTTGATTTCTTTGTTGTCCCACTGGTTTTTTAGCAGCATGTTTAATCTTCATGTGTTTGTGCTTTCCCATTTTTCTTCCTGTAATTGATTTCTAGTTTCATACTGTTATGGTCAGAAAAAGTGCTTGATGTATTTCTGTCCTCTTAAATTTGTTGAGACTTGTTTTGTGGCCTAGCATGTGATCTATCCTGGAGAAGGTTCCATGTGCACTTGAAGAGAATGAGTATTCTGCTATTTTGGGATGGCATGTCCTATAGATATCTATTAAGACCAATTGGCATAATGTGTCATTTAAGGCCACTGTTTCCTTATTGGTTTTCTGTTTGGATGATCTGTCCATTGATGTAAGTGAGGTGTTGAAGTCCCCTACTATTATAGTGTTATTGTTGATTTCTCCCTTTATGTCTGTTAAAATTTGTTTTATGTATTTAAGTGTTCCTATATTAGGTGCCTATAGGTTTATGAATGTTATAGCCTCTTCTTGTATTGATCCCTTTATCATTATATAATCCCCTTCTTTGTCTTTTGTTATAGACTTCACTTTAAAGTCTACTTTGTCTGGGGACTTCCCTGGAGGTCCAGTGGTTAAAACTTCACCTTCCAATGCAGGGGGCGTGGGTTTGATCCCTGGTCAGGGAGCTAAGATCCCACATGCCTTAGGGACAAAAAGCCAAAACTTAGAACAGAAGCAATATTGTAACAAATTTAATAAAGACTTTAAAAATGGTCCACATCAAAAAATCTTTTAAAAAAATAAAGTCTACTTTGCCTGATATGAGTATTGCTACCCCAGCTTTCTTTTCATTCCCACTTACATGGATTATCTTTTTCCATCCCCTCACTTTCAGTCTGTATGTGTCTTTAGCTCTGAAGTAAGTCTTTTGGAATAGCATATAAATGGTACTCATTTTTTTATCCAATCAGCCATCCTATGTCTTTTTATTGGAGCAAATTCTGCATTAATATTTAAAGTGATTATTGATAGGTATGTACTTATTGCCATTTTGTTACTTGTTTTCTAGTTGTTTTGTAGTTATTCTCTTTTTTTTTTTCATCTTCTTTTAGTCTCTTCCCTTGTGGCTTGATGATTTTCTTTAGTGTTATGCTTGTGTTCCTTTTTCTCTAGTTTTTGTGTATCTGTGGTAGGTTTTTGATTTGTGGTTACCATGGAGTTCATATATATTGACCTGTAGCTATGTCTATTTGTTTTAAACTGATAGTTATATGAGTTCAAACACATTCTAAAATTTCTACATTTTTTACTCCCCTTTCCCACGTTTTATGTTTTGATGTCATATTTTACATCTTCATGCCTATCCTTTAACTGTTTATTATAGATGTAGTTGATTTTACAATTTTTGTCTTTTAGCCTTCATACTAGCTTAAGTGGTTGATCCATTGCCTTTACTATATATTTGCCTTTACCAGTGAGATTTCCCACTTCCTATATTTTCTTATTGCTTTTTCTTCCTATATTTTTAAATTTTCTTTTTCACTTAAAGAAGACCATTTAACATTTCCTATAAGGTCACTTTAGTGGTGATGAACTCTTAGTTTTTGCTTGTCTGTAAAATTCTTTATCTCTCCTTCAGTTCTGAATGATAACCTTGCTGGGTAGAGAATCATAGGTTGTAGGTTTTTCCTTTCAGCACTTTAAATATATTGTGCCACTCCCTTCTAACCTGCAAAGTTTCTGCATTTCTTTAAATTTTGCTATTTTAATTATGATATGTCTTAGTGTGGGTCTCTTTGATTTGATTTTGTTTGGGACTCTCTGTGTTTCCTATACTTGAATATCTGTTTCCTTCTTCAGGTTAGGGAAGTTTTCAACTATAATTTCAACAAATACATTTTCTACATCTTTCTCTCTTCTCCTTCTGGGGTCCCTATAATGTGAGTGTTAGTATGCTTGATATTGTCCCAGAGGTCCCTTAACTATCCTCATTTAAAAGAATTTGTGTCTCCTTTTGTTGTTCTGATTGGGTGATTTACATTATTCTATCTTCTAGGTCACTTATGCTTTCTTCTGTGTCACCTAATCTGCTGTTAATTCCTACTAGTGCATTTTTCATTTCATTTATTGTATTCTTCAGCTCTGATTGGTTCTTTTTTATATTTTCTAGTTCTTTGTTAAAATTATCACTATGTTCATCTATTCTTTTCCTAAGTTCAGTTACCATTCTTATTACTATTGCTTTGAAACCTTTGTGAGGGAAATTATTTATCTCTGTTCCATTAGGGTTTTTTTCAGGGTGTTTTTCTTGCTTTTTAATTTGAAACATATTCCTCTGATTTCGAATTTTTTTAAAACTTTCTCTATCTCTATGAAATTAGGTGAAACAATTACCTGTTCTGGTCTTGATGTATGTCCTTATGTGGGAGCATCCTTATGCAGGCTCCATGTGTCCAGTGGCTTTGGTGGAAGAGCTGGATCTGAAATGAGCACAGGTCATGTCTTCTCTGGGGGTTTGCTGACAGCTACCACCTGTAGCTGGAGGGAGGGCTGGAATTGGAGGGGCTAGAGCCAGAGCCAGAGCCAGGTGTGAGCTGGGGTTTCTCCTATGCTCAATGGTCATCACCACTCTATGGGGGGTGGGGTAGGGGTCTGAGGGGCTAGAGCAGGAATCTTTAGGGAGTTGGGTTTCTCCTAGTTGTGATGGCAGTCTCTGACTTGGTTGGGGTCATGGCTGGCACCAGACGGCTTGGGGCTTTCACTTTTTCCCCAGTTCGTATGCCTTGGTTAGAGGCTAGGTTGGCACCTGAGGGGTTGGCGACACACTACTGACCTGTTTTGCTCCTACCTGTGATGGTGGTCTCTGCCCAGGAGCTAGTTTTGCTCCTTCTAAATGTGGGCAAGGAGGTGAGAGGCCAGGGAGGTGAGAGGCCAGGCCGGTGTCTGATCTGGCTCTATTCCTTCTAAGTGTGCACACTCTCGTTGGCAATGGCAGCCTCCACCTTAGTGGGGAGCAGTGCTGGAGCAAGAGGGGCTGGAGCTGGAGTCTGGTGCTGGCTGGGGGACCCACTGGGGAGGTCCTGGAAAGCTGGCCAGAGCCCCAGGCAGTTTTCAGTCTGCTGCCTCCATGCTGTGACTGGGAGTAAGCAAGACTGTGTGGGCGCTCTTCAAGAGTGGAGTCTAGGCTTCTGACAGCCCTCTAGTAGGCCTCAGTGATTTCCAAACCAGCTAAAGGGGCTTGTCTTCCCAGTGTCGGACCCCCAGGTCTGGGGTGCCTAATATGTGGTTCAAACCCCTCGCTCCCCAGGAAGGATCCCTGAGCCTGTGATATCCTTCTATTCTTCTGAGTCCCCCACCAGAGGTGCGGGTCCCAATCAGATCACTTTTCTTCTGCTCCTACCAGACTCCGTGGGGATCATTCTCCCAGCCTTGTGTGTAGAAGAGCTGTTCCACCAGTCTCCAGGTTTTTTCAGCGAGAGTTGCTCCACATATAGTTGTATTTTTGATGTGTTTGTGAGGGGAGGTGAACTCAGGGTCCTCCTACTCCGCCTCACTTTTGTTCTTTGAATCAAACTCCCAACACAAAAGGATCATCCTTCCTGCCTCCTCCCCACTCCTTCCTCATTTACCTTCCTTCTTCTTTGGTTTATTTATAATTTTAGAAGTTGGAAAAAAGGAATCTTAGAGATGAAATGATCCCTTGTTTTGAGGTCCAGAGAGGAGGAGCAGTGGGCTCTAGGTAACCCTGCCAGTCTGGGGTGGAGTTCTGACGCCCACACATGAGTCTCAGCCTAACCCCAGCTTCATTTTCTTGCTCTGTTGGGCTCCATCTCTCCACTCTCCTAGGTCACCTCTGACCTTGCCTTCAATTCTCTCCAGATATTTTCATCAAAAATAAAACTCAACAAACTGGATGGCTGGTTTTGAATGGCTGAATTGCTCTAGGAATTTTTTTTCTTTTAAAATTATACACATATATACACACATACCCAACCAGATTTTCTATTCTAAACTGGCTGTCAGTTACACTCCTAAAGAAATGCATGTGATCTATTGCCCATGCGAACATAACATGGCTCTTGATGTAATTACAACCAGTTAAAATCCCAAAGACAGAATATATTACAAGAGGAAAGGATTTCACTTGGGAAAATTCAAGTCAGCACACAAGTATGTATTTTACCTCTCAAACTTGTTTTAAACCAAGAAAGAGCAAATCATTTTTAAAGGTTAACTTTCCCTTAAAAATATTCTGGGTGTGCATCTTTCAAGCACATGTTGAATGTGTGAATGTTAGTGTTTTATCACTTATATAATCTGGCCCTCTCGTCTTTTTCCATGGTTTCAAAGACCTTGGCAAGTGACTTAGACCCTCACTGTGTCATTGGCAGTTTCTCTTTGTAGCCTGAGGATATTTCTTAATCCCCTTTGAGAGACTGAAAGCACAGTTACTGGGCCTTCAGAGAGATGAGGGCAGGCAGCCGGAAGATTTCATTTCAGATTTCTCAGCACCTTCCATACACTGATCATCACAGCTGCCATCTCCTGAGAACCTACTGTGTACCAGGAGCTGTGCTGAATACTTAAAAAAAATTCAGCATCTCTAACCCTCATGCTCTTATCCCGATTTGATCCACCATCACCCACAGCCTGGATTATTCCACCCAATCATCTCCCTGATTCCACTCTTGCCTCCTATGGTCTTTTCTGCACTGAGCAGCAGGAGGGCCTTTAACAATGCTGGGCACCCACCTCTCTCCTCTGCTCATGCCCTCCCCGGCTCCCATCTTTCTCCGGTAAAGCCAGAGCCCTTCCTAGACCCCCACGCCCCCTGGGGCCCCTCCCGCACTCCGCTCCATCCACATGGGCCTCCTTGCTGACCCTCGGGTGTACTGGGCACACTCCCACCTCCCACCTCTGCTTGTGGTTCCCGTGGCCTGGGGCGCTCCCCGCAGGGACCCTCATGGCCCACAGGCTTACATCCTTCTGATGTGTGATCACATGAGTCCTTCCCAGAAAGGCCCTTCCTGACCACCTGCGTGAAACTGCACCCCAGCCTCCTGGCATTTCTCACCCCTCCTCCTGCCTAGTTTAATCTCCTGATCACTTACCACTGTCTGACGTATTCTCCATATTTTACTTATTTACCTGGCTATCTCTGTGCAATCTAATCTAATGCCGGCTCTATGGAGGAAAGGTTGTTAGACAGTTTTGCTTACTGCTGAATTTCTGGCTCCTAGAACATGGCCTGGTACAGAAATGTTTATTGTGTGAATGAATAAAAGGATCTCATTTAGTATGCGTGGGGTCAGGGGCTTTCAGACAATAAACAAGTAACCAATAAAAATGTAATTTCCAGGGACTTCCCTGGTGGTCCAGTGGCTAAGTCTCTGTGCTCCCAATGCTGGGGGCCTGGGTTCGATCCCTGGTCAGGGAACTAGATCACACATGCATGCCACAACTAAAGATCCAGCCAAATAAATAAATATTTTTAAAAAGTGTAATTTCCAGACCATGTGGAAGACAGTGACTGGGACTACTTCAGGTTGGGGTCCAGGAAATCCTCCTGGAGGAGGTGACATTTGAGCTGAGACCTGGATGAGACAGACCAGGCAACAGGCCCTGGGAAGGATGATGTGTCCAAGGCCTCTCAGGTGGTGATCCATGTCGAGCAGGTTTGGAGGCCACAGGGAAGATGTGTGCAGGCCCCTGGGGAGCTCTCCTGAACACCCAAAGTGGACAGAGCCCTGGGTCCTGCAGTGCGCTGTGCTGACCTCACGCTGGCCTTCTGCCCACGGAGTTGTGTCATTACTCCATCTGGTTCCCTTCCCCATGGGGCTGAGAGTGTCACTCAGTGGGATCAACAGGGCCTCGTGCATCCTCTATCTCCAGGGCTAACCGCAGGGCCTGGGGTACAGGGGGGCCTCTGCGGGTGTATTCTTTTTTTTTTTTTGCGGTACGCGGGCCTCTCACTGCCGTGGCCTCTCCCGTTGCAGAGCACAGGCTCCGGACGCGCAGGCTCAGTGGCCACGGCTCATGGGCCCAGCCGCTCTGCGGCATGTGGGATCTTCCCGGACCGGGGCACGAACCCGTGTCCCCTGCATTGGCAGGCGGACCCTCAACCACTGCGCCACCAGGGAAGCCCTGCAGGTGGGTTTTGAATGACTCTCAGGTGAGGGTGTTGCAGAGTGTAAACTTCACGAACTATCAAACTGTGAGAGTTCTGGAGAAAACTGAGTTCATTTTATCAAAACGGAGGTCTTTAGACACAGGGTAGGGTGTGTGCCTGAGGTCTCTCTAGTGGGCGTCCTCATCCAGACTTGAACACTGGTCTCCCGCTCCTGGTCCTTCACATGCCCCTGCCCTGAGAAACGTGGGCTCAGGAAGCCTGGCCTCAGAGACAGGAATCCAGGTGACTCAGAGAGTTAGGGCTCCTGCTTCTCTTGGGAGCATGTGAGGACGCACTGGCTGCAAATGAAATAAAAATGAGGCTTTGCAGATGAAGTCCCAAGAGACCTACAAGTAGAAAAGACCCATGCCCTGGAGTCAGAGCCAACTATGGTCTCCTGGAGGTCAGAGCTGGAGGAGCCTTAGACTCTGGCCCAGGGAATTTATTAAATAGCAGGGAGCCGAGGTCAGAAAGGGTAAGTGATTGACCTGAGGCTACACGACAGTTGGGGGCAGAGCTGGGGCACAGACTGGGCTTGTAGCCTGCCCCAGATGTCGAGGTGAGAGGCTTTCAAGGACCAAAACAGCCACACATCTTTCTGCTGCCCCTCTGAGCTCCTGACGTCCATTTTCTTCAGTCACTTTGCAGATGCTCTTTCAAAGCTACTTGGTTTTTGGGGGATTTTTAAAATTTCTGGAAATATTCTTAACAAGACATAATGTGAGGAGAGAGTGGAAGTGTCCTAACTCAGCATGGGGTGCTGGTCCCCCAGCATGATAAATCCAGAGAATGCACGGGGCAGGTGCTTAGGTCTGGATTTCGGTCACCATCACAGTGAGCATTGGGGACAGGCTGGGAAGGGCTGGAGCAGGCTTAGGTAAGTTTAAAGTAAAGGTTAGATTCCCATCAAGAATACTTTGACTCCTTGTCCTGTGCCAGTCCCTGTCCTGAGCATTCTGTGTGAATAATCCCATCTGACATAGGTCATTATCCACATTGAAGGATGTGGAAATGGAGACTGAGCAAGGTGACATCACTAGTCGATAGGAAAGCTGGTCCTCAAATCCAACTATATCTAACGCCAGACAAATAGACACTGTGTCTATTTCTTAGGCTTAGGAGTCCAGGAATGGCTTTTGGTTGAGACAGATTAGGATCAGCTCAAAGACCAAAAGTCAAGATCAGTTTCATGGATCAAATGGGGTTACATTTAGGTTCAATATTCTAAGCTGGGGTTCATGCAAGACAGTGGTAAGGGCTCAGTCAATGCAAAGACCAAGCTTAAGGTTAAGATCAAGGCGACCTCTTGTGTGGTCTAAAGGCACATATGTATATGTATAACTGATTCACTTTGTTATAAAGCAGAAACTAACACACCATTGTAAAGCAATTATACTCCAATAAAGATGTAAAAAAAATGTAATTTATGCAAAAAAAAAGTAAAGGCAGGGTGAATGCTCCTCCAGTGCTCTAGAGGCATAAATGGAAATGCTTCCCCCATGAATAAAACATCCTAAAGACCGATGGTTGATCTCTAAAAGCTCTGTGAATTTTGCAGTCGACTCCATAACATAGTTGTATTTATGTTAGTAAGAATGTTGCCATTCAAATCTTTGAGTAATACTTACACCCTGGGGTGATGTCCCATGCCTGGCATTCCACCAGCTGGAAAAGCAGAGATGTGGGAATGGGTGACAGTTTGGGTGCAGTCTGGAGTTATATAGTAGAGTCATCAACTGTCCTGCTTTGCCCGGGACTGAGGGATTTCCTGGGATGCGGGACCTGCTGTGCGAAAACCGAACCGAACAAGTTTCAGATAAAGTAGGCTGAGTCAGTGATGGCAGTTAGAGTAAGGGTGAAACTACAGTTAGCAAAACAAGCCCCTTGAGAGTGGATAGAACAGAGTGGTTAAAAATGTGAGGTTTGCTGTAAGCAAGACCCAAGTGTCTTGTTCATTTTTCTTTCCAATTATCCACAAATCTCTTTGAGTCTTAGGTTCTTCATCATTATGGTGGAGCCAACAATGGTGTCCCCTTTCTGTGATTATCATGAGACTTGCATGGCAAATGGTCAGTAAATGGCAGCATCATTGCTTTGTACACTTTCAAGATTCTCAGGTCAGTGACATGACCAAAATGTTTTTGGTCAATTTCCTCACCACCCACAGAGGGAAGTGGTCATGGGTTTTGGCTGGAAGCCAAGAGTCAATCCCACTTCTGGTCCCAGCTCTTCCACTAACTCATTTTCCCTCTCTGAGCCTCCGTTTCCTCAACTAGAAAATGAAGGGGGTGGATAGAGCAATTGCCAATGCCCTTCTAGCTGGAATATTCTCTGAATCTGGGAGCTGGGAGGTCTTATGGATGTTTCATGAAGTTCTTTATAAACAAGCTTTACAGGAAATCTCTAATTAGTTTGATGTTGTGAACATGGCTATGTTGATTAGCCATCCATCAAACTACTACTGTGTAGAAGAGAAGGAATAAAATGCTTGCAAGGCAAAAACACAGTAGGTCATCAGTAGGTCTACCAGGCTATTGGGACACTTTTTCTCATACAGGGACAGAATAGGAACTGTGAACTATTACTCACCTCTTGTGTCTCCAAGCAGACATCTTAGAATGATGGATTTGGGGGTGCTGGGGTTCATGGAGGGGAAATATTTTGCTCAAAGTCACACAGCAGACCCAAGGCTTTAGCTTTCTAGTCCAATGACGTTTTCATTAAACCACGTCACTTCTAAACAATTCTCCTAGGACTTGTTCACAAAATGTACTGTTGACCTGATATGGTCTCTGAGTTTCTTTTCCACCGCGTTAATCTCTGGTGTCGGGTAAGAGTTTAGGGCTTTGTGGCTGCTGTCCATGGTCCTGAAGGAGACAACAGGACCTGCAACAGGACATCTAAGGCCAAGAAGGGGAGGAGGCACTTCCTTTACCCTAAGATCACTCTCTCTCCTGACCCACCCTACCAGACTACTGTATCCCACCTTCCCATAGCCTTAAGGACCTCAAATGGCAGGTGCCTTTGGAAACAGGACTGAAGCACCACAATACATTGGAGCTCCCAAATGGTGGATGAGGAGGGCTCCTGGACTGTGTTTATCTGGCTGTGTCTGTCCTCGGTTGGGGATAGTCTAGCATCGGGGACACCAAAGCCAAGGTCTCTCCCATCTGCCTCAACATCTCCATGTGAACTCTGTTTGGGGAGGGGAGTTGGCTTCCCAAAAGAGTGGAGGCAACTGGCGGTGAATAGGTGTTAGATATATTAGGAAGAAGTAACATTCAGGGGTCATGGTCAGGTTTTCATCTAAGATCCTAGATGCACTCTCAGGACTGTGATGGGCAGCCTGAAAGATGGGGGACCTGGGTCAGGAAAGTCAGGGAGAACCCAATGGATCAGACTCAGAGTTTGGAATCAAACCAAGTCAGAGAACAGAGCAGCAGCAGGGAAGACAGATTTGAAGACGATGAAGGTAGAATGTCAGTTGTGTTTGATGATATCAAATCCCCCTCTTTTCAATCCCATTCTCCACAGTCACTGAGCACCCACTGTGCCAGCCAGTTTATACATGTGGTTTCATTTAAACATTTTAGCAACCCAAGAAAGAAAATGTCATCACCATTTAAAATTTAGGGTATGGAACCTCAGAGGTGAAGGGACTTGCCAAGGCCTCTCAGCTGGCACGTGGAGGACTTGAGATTGGAAATCAGCTGTCTCTGCCTGTAAAGCCCACACTCATTAACCACACCCCTCCCCCACCTACCAGAACAATAAAAACAGGGCTGGTCTTATAACCAGAGTGAATTCTGGTCATTGAGAAAGCAGGGGATGGGGCACAGGGGATGTGGAGCCCTTCTGTGCTGTCAGACTTTGGCCAGGCACAGGCAAATTGTTATGACCTGGTAGCCCATTCCTGGGAGGAAGGGTCGTATGTTCTGACTGGCATCTTGTGGCTAGCAGTAGCTCTCAGAAGCTGCAGGGAGATAGACGTGGTGTTACCACTGGTCCAGTCAGCAAAGAAAATTGACCTTTAGGTCATCCTTGGCTTTGGGCCAAGAGTCATGAGCACTGGCTCACCCGCTCTATGTATCTGAGACAGTGGGCACCTTCTCCTTCTGGAGATCATGTGATTCCTTGAATAACAGTAAGAGCCATTTGTTGAGTATCTATTTCACCCATTCAACAAATGTCTACTGAGTGTCGATTAGATGCTGGGCACAACAGTGAACCCCACACAGCCCGCAATGACAGAGATGGGCCAGCCAGACTCCCTGCTCTGTCTGCTGTGGTTGCTGTCCCTGTCCCTATGCAAGAGCTTCCCTTTCACACTCTAGCCCCCTCTTCCTGTTCAATTTTAGGCATGCTTTCCCCACCTCCTCATACATTGGTACTATTTCTTTTTATTTCCTGAGAGCTGATAGAAAGGGAAAAACACAGATGAATGGGGGACAGATCACAGAACCAATCAGGGAACATCTTCCTGTTTATTTCCATAAGAAATAACCAGGTGAACTCAAGTGAATTCAAGGCAGCCATTACTAAAGAATAAAAACAAGTTAGATTAGAAAAAAAACAAGCCAGTTAGATTCATTTTCTTTGTCTAGGATTAATCTATTCATCAGCTTAGCTCACGGGGAGAAAAACATGCTTCTTCAATAGTTTTCAAACTATTGAATAGTTTGAAACTATTTCAAAATAGATGCCTCATTAAGCCAAACATATTAACCTGAGAACAGTATTGATGTCGGATAGACTAATGAATGTCATTATAGGGAATATGCATTAGTCCTCAGAGGGACCTGACCAGCCATTAGAAACTCTCTGCAAATGTGCTCAGCTATCGTACAAGAGATGTGGAATCCTCACTGGAGAGAGGGACATGTGGGGAGAGGGAGGACAAAGGAGACAGGGGGAACAAACGATGCTTCTGGAAACTTGGCCATCCCTGTGAATGACGGTGCCTAATTCAGGCATTTTTGGTCACTTGAGAAAGGGCATATTGGTAATGGAGGATCCTTGTGTGATGTTATTCTCTGTTATTTCCAAGAGGACAGAAGCAGACCAGACAAGAGGGAGGGCTGTGGGGGTTGTGCCCTGGACACCCAATCCCAGGTTCAGCCAGATTTTATTAAGACAAGCAACATGCTTTTACAAATGTCATGGAACATACATACATATGGAATACACAAATGGAACAGCATACATATGGAAGCTCCATGGACATCCAGTCAGCTATTTTTGCCCAGTATCGAATACAAGGAAACTGAGAGGCATTCAGTGATGCACCAAAGTCACCCAGTTATAAGTGAGACAACTAGATTTTCCCCCAGGTTTATTGTGATATAATTGACATACATCACTGTATAAGTTTAAGGTGTACAGCAGAATGGTTGGACTTACATGTACTGTGAAATGATTGCCACAATAAGTTTAGTTAGCATCCACCATCTCATATAGATACAATAAAAAGAGAATGCAAAAGAAGAAAATCCTCTTTTTCTTGTGATGCGACCTTTTGGCATCTCTTCTCTTAACTTTCATGTATACCGTACGGCAGTGTTAACTATAGTCATGCTGTACGTTACATCCCTAGTGCTTATTTATCTTGTAACTGGAAGTTTATACCTTTTGACCACCTTTCTCCAATTCCCCTTTCCCACCCCCTTCCTCTTGGAACCATGAATCTGATCTGAGCTATTTTTCTGTTTGAGTTTTTTCTTTGTTTCTTTTAGATTCCACATGTAAGTGAGATCGTACAATATTTGTCTTTCTCTGTCTGACTTATTTCACTTAGCATAATGCCTTCAAGTTTCATCCATGTTGTTTCAAATGGTAGGATTTCCTCATTTTTCTGGCTGAATAATATTCCATTGTATATATACGTCACATTTTCTTTATCCATTCATCCACTGATGGACACTTACATTGTTTCCATGTCTTGACTATTGTAAACAATGCTGCTATAAACATGGAGGTGCAGATATCTTTCCAAGTTAGTGTTTTTGTGTCCTTTGGTTATACTTCCAGATATGGAATTGCTGGGTCATATGTAATTCTATTTTTAATAGTTTGAGGATCCTCCATACTGACAACTGAGATTTGGACCCAGGTTGGCATCATTTGGGGTGGAGAGAACCTCTCACGTTCTCACACTGACCCATTCTCCTGGCTGGGTTGTCTTTAATAAAAGCCCCTCTGTACTTCCATCTTCTGAGAATCTGCAGAACCATACTTATAACTGGGCAGTCTCTACGTGATTACACAAGAAGCAACATTGTGACTTGGATACAGACCCAGCCCAGAGACTTACCAGCCACCAGCCTTTGGCCAAGTTACTCTCTGAATCAGTTTCTTTTTCAACAAAACAGGGTAATTCTTGCCCTCCGGCTTTTGTGGCACCTAGATGAGTTGATAAAGAAAGGCTCCTGGGGGCTTCCCTGGTGGCACAGTGGTTGAGAGTCTGCCTGCCGATACAGGGGACACAGGTTCGAGCCCTGGTCCAGGAAGATCCCACATGCTGCGGAGCGGCTGGGCCCGTGAGCCATGGCCGCTGAGCCTGTGCGTCCGGAGCCTGTGCTCCGCAACGGGAGAGGCCCCAACAGTAAGAGGCCCGCGTACTGCAAAAAAAAAAAAAAAAAAGAAAAGAAAGGCTCCTGACACACAGGGACCCCCTGCTCTGTGCAGGGCCCCTGCTCCATCCAGCTGGGATCTGGTCCTTGGTGAGGAGCCCCCACTGGTGACCAGTAGAAAAGCAGAGCTGCCCTTCCTGGTCCACACCATCCCCTGAGAGCCTGCCATGAGCCAGGTACCATGTGAAACACAGAGGCGACATGCTCTCTGATCCCTGGATGTTCACAGCCTAGTGGGGAAGATGGGAAAATGGCATCAGAGAGAATCCAGGCCCAAGGGAGGAGCAGGGAAGAGAGGGAAGCCTCTGGATATAAAGGGAAAACCACTAGAAATGGCACAGGAGACATTTTTGGAGGCAGCACGGGGAGGTGGCTTCTTTGTGTAACCTGGGCAAAGGAGCCTGGGCCTGGGACAGGAGAGCGCTCAGTGTAAAGGGGACTGGACAGCGAGAAGCCTGGTCCAAGATTGAGGTGAGAGATAAAAAAGGACATTCAGATTTAGTCTCCAACTTTCCCACACCTCTCGGAGTTTCCATGATCTGTCTTTTACAAATTTATTAATAAGGGAGTGGACATTTGTTAAACATGTATCAGGACCTGAATCTGCTCCTTTACATTTACGATCTTACTTGATTCTCATACAAAAAAAATTAAGCCCCTGAGAATGGGTGATTACTATCTGCATGTGTCTCTCGGTGGTGGAGTAACTGGACGAGGGTCATACTGCTCACTCCCTGCGTGTCTGGCTCTCACGGCCGTGGTTTCCTCGCTTGCCACGGTGCCTCTCACATCGGCAGGTCCTGCTGGACAGTGTTTGTTCTCCTTGTTGACCTCTGGCTGCCGCCTCCTCTTCCTCTCCGGGTTGGCTCCCAGTTAGGATATGTCCTGTGGGGGAGGGATGTGGACTCACGGAGCTCTTGCCTGTCTTGCTGGCAGAAGCCCCAGCATGTGTCAGCCTGGTTCTGAGAACCTTGGCAAGGCCCACTAGCTCTTCCTGTGATTTGGAGCGGGTGTTCCCACCATTCAGGGCAAGGTAGTTGTTCACTTACCAGTGTGAGGTGCCCTCTGTGAGCACCTACTCTTTCATAGAGCGTTGAGCTTGCAACTTAATGTCAGGCTGGGGCAATTCATGAAAACTCAATGAAATGCTATTTCTTTCCAATATCATTATTTTTGCAGTGATTTCTTTAGTGCTGGTATCCCCTGTAGGTGCTGTGATGGCAGGGATCATGAACATTGCATACAATAAATGTTTGTTGAATGACTGAATGAAGGAATGCCTGAAGGCAGACATGGGTTCTAGTAACTATCTATTTATTCTCTCTCTACATATAGGAGAAATTCCTCTGGTTTTTCAGCAGTAAAGATGGTGGTGGAGAGAGAATCTGGAAGAGGAAATGTACTAGATGCAGTGTTG
This sequence comes from Hyperoodon ampullatus, assembly GCF_949752795.1. Taxonomy (NCBI): domain Eukaryota; kingdom Metazoa; phylum Chordata; class Mammalia; order Artiodactyla; family Ziphiidae; genus Hyperoodon; species Hyperoodon ampullatus. The sequence goes on along the minus strand of NC_136915.1, from coordinate 25,157,553 downwards.
AAAGATGACTGGGCACAACTACCTCAGGATCAGAGAGGTATGGTGTATCAGTTAGTTACTGCTGCATAACAAGTGACCTCAAAACTTAGAGGCTTAAAACAACAAGCATTTATTTAGCTTAGGAGTCTGTAGGTCTGCTGGGTGGTTCTGCTGCTGTGGGCTGGGTTTGGCTGGTCCTGGATGGGGTCATTAGTATCTCAGGACAGCTGGGTGTGTTGGCTGGAGGCTGGGTGGTCTAGTATGACCTCCACTGGGACGGCTTATCTCTGCTCCTCATGTTCTCTCATCCTCCAGCGGCTAGTCCAGAGCTGTTCTCATAATGAAGGCAGGTTACAAAAAAGAAAGCAGAAGTACATAGGGCCTCTCAAAGTTTAGGTTCAGAAATGGCACAATGTCACTTCTGCAGCATTGTATTGGCCTAAGTAAGTTATAAGGCCAGCTCAGACTAAGAAGTGGGGATATAGATTTTACCTCTTGCTGGGAAGAACTGCAAAGTCATATTGCAAAGGGCATGGACACAGGAAAGAGTTGGGAACTGTGGCCAATTTTGTAATCGCTTTACCATGAGTGTTTTCAAATCTCATCATTCAGACCTCTAATAAAAATCAGGGCAGGGAATCAAGGAGAGTTCATCCAGCTATCCATGACCAACTCCATGTCCCCTCTTTCAGGAAGAATCACCAGGAGTGCTGAGGAGTGGGGTTGTAGAACCCAGGGGTAAAACATCTCTAGAGAATGAGAGCATTATCTTCAAATATGGAAGAAGAAGTAGATGCCCTCAGTGTGGCCTAAAGGAAAGACTTTCCAACATTTCAAGCTGTCCAGAGAGGGAATGGGCTATCTTGAGAGGTGGTGAGCTCCCCATCTTGGGAGTATGCAAACAGAGGGAGGCATAATAGTAAAGTGAAGTGCATCAGACAGACCTGACTTTGATTTGCAGCTTGGGAGTTTTATGACTTTAACTCTGTGAGCCACAGTTTTCTCACATGTAAAATGGGGATAATAATATTACTTACTGCATTAGGTAATCGCAAGTTTCGAATAAGATAATACAGGGTCTGGCACATAGAAGTTCCCAGTGGCTGAGAGCTGATGGCAATACTGTAGTCCATGTTGTGTGTATATATATATATATTTTTAAGGCATTCTGGCATCAGATGAGGCCCTGGTCCCTTGTCCACTCCCAGAAATCAGAGTCTTTGGAAACAATATCCCTATTAATGTATTATAATTAGGACACTGTCCCCTCCCCCACCCCCAGCCCTCTCTTGGCCTCTAGAAATGGTCTCTGCTGATTCAGATCCACGCCTGGTCCCCTTTCCTGATGGATTGTGGTATTGAGGTGGCATTTCCGGTCCTCTCACTGCTCATTGCCCCTGCACTTTTGAGCATGCTCGATGCTCAAACTGTGTGTGTGTGTGTGTGTGTGTGTGTGTGTGGCTGTGGGAACCAGAGGCTGTTCGGAGAGGGGCCCCTCCGTTCACCATACGGGACTGATTTGCTCTCTGATGGGTCTCTTTAATCATCCTTTCTGAACTCAGCTGAAGTTTAATTTTACCTGGAGGAGAAATAATTAAGACTTGTAAAACCCTGTTGTGAATGACCCTCCAGAGCTCCCAGCAGAGCTGCCCAGTCTGAGTTTTTGTCACCTCCTGGTCTTAGTCAAAGTCCCCTCCGTGGGTGATTGGCCACTTAGCGCTTGTTAATGGGTCTAACTTCCATGGGCTTGGGGTGTTTTCTTGGAATTGATCTTCCAGTAAAAAGTAGGCTTTGGAGACATGAAGTAACCATCAGGGAGCCTTAAATAAATCACACTTTATCAACAGGAGAAAACAATGTGCTTGAAACACGTACTCCAAGGGAAGTGGGGGGCTGTGGAGATTCCGGGCAGGGACGGTGAGGAGGGGGCCGTGTGCAGCTGTTCTCCAGGGGAACATCAAGTCCTGGGTCACTTTCTTGGCCATGTGATGTGGTGTTTCCTGAGTCCCCACCCAGCTCTGCCCCCACTGGGAGGAGGGTTTCTGAGCCACTCTCCTCCCCTCTGGGGGGTGATGGCTTTGCCTGGGAAAGGAAGGTGGGGAGGGGTCCTGCTCTCTCCTCCCCCCTCCCCCCATCTGCCTCCTCCCTCCTGGGCCCCATCTGCTGAAATGAGCCCGGAGATCCTGGGAAAACGGGGTGCAGGGGCCCCAGTTCTCCAGGAACATGGTCGTGTGGAGACATCTCATCGGGGCGGAGGACAAAGATGAGCCCCACCCGCCCCTCTTGTCCACCCATTCCCCACACAAGGGCCCGGAGCAGGGGCTCCGTCCCTCTGGACGCTCAGTCAGCAGGCGTTGGCCGAGGGCAGCCCGTGCCCGGCTCTGTGCGGGGCCGGGGATTCAGGCAGGACAAGCCCTGGTTCCCCACCTCGCTTTGTGCACAGTGAGGCCACATCGGCCTCTGACCCGCACGCTGTCACCTCTGTCCCCTCACCCTGCTTTGTGTTCCGTTAGCGAGTGTCACCACCTGCCTCTGGACATGGCTGTGTCTGTTCACGTCCGTCTCTCCACTGAATGTCAGCTCCAGTGAGGACGGGCCTTTTCCTGTCCTGCTCAGAGCTGTGTCCCCAAGCCTGGGACAGCTCCCGGTGTGTAGTGGACACTTTCTTTTGTGAGCGAATGTCATTGGACGTGGTCTAGTGGAGGAAACAGGAGGCACAGAGTTGCGGGTGTCCTCAGGGGGCCGCCTTCCTTGGTGTGTGAGGGCGAGTGCCCAGGGGACACGGGCGGGGCAGCCACAGTGCCTGCTATGATCATAAGAGCATCCCGTGCACGGAGTGCCGGGGCTCTGAACAAGCAAACTCCACTCTCTCTTGACCAAGGCCAACCCAGCCCCCGTAGGTGACAACTGTCCTCTTGCTGCCACTAGGCCACTTGGATCTGCACGCCTCCCGCCTCAGCCTGGCCCTCCCCACGGGTGGAGAGAGGGCTCAGCTGGGGTGTCTGCGCTGTTGGTCATTCATCTCCTGCTCTGCTCAGGGCAGGTTCAGCTTGCCAGGCGGCTGCCCTGTTGGTAGAGTCTGCCATTTTGCGCCCTTTGATGAGGTGGTGGCAGAGGTGATGGGAGACCTGGCCTGGCCATACCCAAGCCTCTCGGAGAGGCTGCTCCTCTCTGAGACCCAGCAGTGTTCCGCGGAGAGGCTGTTCCTCCCCACGGGGGAGCTTTGATGAGCTAGCTGTGTGCTTTGAACCTCATGGCTGACGACTGCTGGAGCACGCGAGACACCTACTAATAAGACAACAAGAGCAGCTGGTGTCCCAGGGCCGGATCCAGGAGGCACCTAGTGGAGCACAGACGTGCCTGGGCCCAGGGCCCAGGTCAGGGGCAGTCTTGGGGTTTGTCAGGAATGGAGGAGATAGGCTGGTGCAGGAGCCAAGTCCTGTGGGTTGGGGCGGAGCTCAAGGCCACAGTGACAGGGGACTCAAGAGACCCAGGGGGAGGGGCTCCCTTGCCTGGGTCCCCCCAGGGTGGGTGAAGGCAGCAGGGTCCCAGCCAGGTTCCAGGCTCAGCCATCCAGGCTTGGGCACCAAACCACACAGACTGGGGTTCAAATCCCAGCTCTGCCATCTTTGAACCTCATATCACTTCTGAGCCTCATTTTCTTCATCTGTAAAATAGGGATAATCAACCTTTTAAATGGAGGCAGCAACAAAGAGCTAGACTAGGTTTCCTGGGATCCAGTCCTACTTCTGCCACTTATTAACCATGTGACCTTGAAGCGGTTTATGTAACTTTTCTGAGCCTGGACTTCTCATCTGTAACTCGTGGAGATAATAGTGCCTGCCCATTGGGTTGTTGTGAGGACTCCATGAATGCATATTTGACCAGCTCAGAAGAGGGGCCTGGCCTACAGTAACCATGTATAGGTGGCTACCATTATTACTGTGATTATAATTCATGACTGTTTATGTCCATCCTCTGCTCAGAGTCCTCACTGGGTTCCCATCTTGCTTAGTGTTAAACTCACAGTTTGTAAGTGGCCCTGGATGGCCTCCTGCCACCCACTGCTCCGAGCTCTCCTCCTACTCCCCTCCTCCTCTACAGTCAATGGTATATTTCTGCCTCAGGGCCTTTGCACTGACTCTTCTCCCTACCTGGAATGCTCTCCCACCATGGCTCATTCCCTTACTTTCTTCAGGTCCCTATCAAGTGCTTTCTCATCCTCATCCCTGGCTCAGGTCACTTTCTCATTGCTCTCTATCCCTATCTTGCTTTGTTTCTCTTCAGAGACTTAATCTGACACTAAGCTACATATTCATTTGTTTATTCATTGCTTATTCTCACCAGAATAGGTGCCCTACAGGGCTAGGGGAATGCAGAATTTTGATTGGCCAGGACAGGGTCACACGATCCAGCCCTGGAAACGAGGGTGGAGGCCACCTCAGCCCCACAGAAGGAGAATGGAGAGGGGCAGATCCTCCCCCCAACCAAAAAAATGGAAAAATCCCTCAATTCAGGAGTCCATAAATGGCAGGAGGAGAGAGATGGGGGCAAGGATGGGGAGGAAACCCCAGGTGCCTACTATAGAGGAGATCAAGATCAAGAATCAGGGGTCATCCCTGGTGGTGCAGTGGTTGAGAGTCCGCCTGCCGATGCAGGGAACGTGAGTTCGTGCCCCGGTCCGGGAAGATCCCACATGCTGCGGAGCAGCTGGGCCCGTGAGCCATGGCCACTGAGCCTGTGCGTCCAGAGCCTGCGCTCCGCAATGGGAGAGGCCACAACAGTGAGAGGCCCGCGTACCGCAAAAAAAAAAGATCAAGAATCAGGAAATGAGGGGGCAGTTCCAGAGTGTCTGAGTGAGGACATGGGCTTTAGAACAGGGTCGGTTCCCAGCTCTGTGAAAACCTCTCTGAGGCTCGGCCTCTGTGGGATTGCACTCACTGTGTTCATGACACCTGGCCGTGGGGGCTGAGATCACCCGGAGGACGGGGCAGGGAGCACTGTGGAGGGGACTCAGGTGGCCTTGGTTCAGGCATTGGCCCCTCCACGTGTGGCCTTGGGGCCTCAGGGGGCCGTGTCCCTCCCCCTGCTGCCCCAAGGGCTCTGTGAGGGGAAAGGGACCCCAGGAGGAATGAGGAGAATTGTGGCATCTTGGGGGAGAGGAAGAACCTGGAGGTGGTCCAGGCCTACCCTGATCTCACAGGAGAGGAAACACACACGTTCTCCTCATCCTCGGGTCGTCCCCAGCCCCAGGGGTGACTGAGAAGCTGAGCCCTGCTGGGTTCCCAATGGCCGTTCAGACCCTCAACTCCTCTGTGTAACGGCCCTCAGCCCTTTGCCTGTGGAGGCATCTGGTGCTGGGCGAGGAGGACATTCTCAAGCTCCAGAAGCTCCAGAGGTTCTCCCAGGGACGTGCCCCACGTCCAAGTGCACAAGGACTGGCCCACTTGGAGGTTTGCTGAGCCCACCCCAGCTCTCACCAGCCTCCACCCCCATTAGGTGAATTTCCCTGTCTTCTCTGGCTCCTCTTGGGGTTGCCAGAATCAGACTGGCCGTGCAGATGTGGAAGGGGCCCTGCTGGGCAGCTCTGGCTGAACTAAACATCCCTGCTCCTGGGGCTCAGAGACAGATGGGCCTTTGTCACACAGCTCAGAGGGCAGCTAGACAGGCAGGGCCCACAGAGGAGTGGCCTGAGCCCTGCTGGACACCCAATGAGCCAGGGGCTGCTGGGAGGCAGGAGAGGGCTGGGTAGCAAGAGTGCAGGGGACAGCGGTGATGTAGAGTCAGGTGGGCCAGGCTGACAGTGAGGAGAGAGGAAACCTTCCCCATGGAAGGGGTTGGCCAGAGGGAGGCACACAAGGGGCTCTAGGGCAGCAGGTAGGGGCTCTGAAAGGGCAGCAGTGGCGGGCAGGAAAGGCGGGTGGGCAGCAGGTGTGTGGTGAGTGCTGGGTCCCCCAACACTGCTGGAGGAGAGCACACTGTCTCAGCTGGTGGCTGGGACCCAGGCTCCCTCTGACAGTTGCGCTCCCGGCCTGGGCTGCATGGTGAATTCCAGAGTCTGCCAGTGGCCGGACTCAAGCTGCTCATATACTTCCTCACTCGTGCATCGATGTGACAAATGTTTACTGAGGGCCTACTGTGTGCAGGGCACCGGGACACAGTGGTAAGGAAGACAGGCTCGACCCTGTGCTGTGGAGCTCACACGCTGCTGAGAACACAGATGGGGACGAGCCAGTGACATGTACCCTTTTTTTGCAGTTGATAGAGGGGAAACTGAGGTCTATAGAGGGAAAAGGATTTTATGATGGGGGAGCTGGGATTCAGAGAGGTTAGTAACTTGCCTGAATGGCACAGATAGTAAGTGGCGGAGCAGATGCACACCTAGAAGCACCCCAAGCCCGTGCGTTCACCCCAGCATTCACCCTGGGCACCTCTTAGAGGGAGTCTGCAGGTGAGCCCAAGCTCTCCCGTCCTTGCTGTTGGGCTCTTACGGAGGGAGGGGGGTTGCGGAGTCTGCATTGGGTCCAGCTCTGCGGCCGGCCATAGAGGTGGATCGCATAGGACCATGGCCAGAGGACAGTTCCCACTGGGGCAGGGCATGGGGCTGAGGCTGGCAAGACCAGGGGGACACTGAGGCCCAGGCCTGGGACACCACATCCCATGGCCAAGGCAGAGGGACTAAAGCTGGACCGTGTGGAGAACAGAGGCAGGCCAGCAGCCAGCAGCTCAGGCGGCGTCAGGGGAGGAGGCCTGGAGAGACGGCCAGCACTTGGCCAGGCCCCTTCTGCTCACCTTCTGGGCCAGGTAGAGCTGAGGCCGGCTTCAGCCTGGCTGGATCTCAAGGGCTACAGGTGGCCACCCTGCCTACCCCACACATGTCCTACGTCCAGGAGCTTCCATCAGCCATCCAGTGACTCTGGAAGCTCTAGCTGTTTACCCTCAGCCTGTTTCCTCTGGATGATGCCGACACCCCTGTGCGGGTACCAGCACCTGTGACCCAGGCGTAGGTGTGATGTTTGGGTTTTTTTTGTCCCCGACAGAGGATAATGACTTACTATTATGGGGTCCATTTACATCCAAGGGAGACATGAGATCATCAACTATCAGAAGCAAGTCTTTTGTGTTTACCTCCTGGATTGAGTCCCTCCTTGAAGGTAATAAGTAGGGCAGGCACGTTAAGGAAGTACCAGCTGCATGTTCTTGCGGGGAGAAGGGAGGTGTGATGTCAGGAAGGGCCTGGTGGTCAGGGCAGGATGAGCTGAGGAATAAATGAACAGGCTCCTCAGTTGCCCAGGCTGCTGCTTGCAGTGAGAAGTCCCCCACCCCACCCATCTCATCTCTGCACGTTCCTCTGTGAGGGCTGGGAGTGAGGGGAGATGGGGAGAGAGCCCTAGAGGAGGAGTCAGGCACACAGAGATCCCCACTTCCCTGCTGTGCAACTTTGGGCAAGTTTTCTCCCCTCTCTGGGCCTCAGTTTCCTCATCTGTAGATGGGATCAGCCCTTCCCTCCCAGGGTGGTTGTAGAATGAGCCCTAAAAGCTGCACAAATGGACCCTCAGGGGTGGAGGGGCAGTGAGGGCAGAGGTCAGGGGCTGGGGCTGGAGTCTGTCACTCAAACCTGTGAGATCGAGCAAATTTATTACCTTTGCAGGGTCTCAGTTCCCTCAGCTGTAAAATGGGGATAGTATTAGTCCTTACCATAAAAGGTGGTTGTGAGAATTAATGAGATGATGCACACAGAGCCTGGTACACAGTAAGCCCCAGCCAGTGGTATTATTGGTATTATTATTACTGTTATAATGGCCATGAATAAAAGAATCTGAAACATTAGTGCTTTCCATCAGCCCTGACTCCCTATGTCTGTGGAGCTTGGTCCCCCTGTGCTTTGCCCTCTCTGCTGTGTGTACTGCCCCCAGTACATTTTCTTCCTTGGGAATGGCTTAGGGAGGGGAGGATGTGTTGCTTGTGCCTGGTGTTTGGACTACATTTTTCCAAAGAAACATTGTTATTCATAGTTATAAGTAGTAGAAGCTATTAGAGCTTTTGTTTTCACTATCCATAGTCTATAGCAGAATTTAATGAAACAGTATGTTCTGACTTCCAAAAAACTTTTGGAACACAGCATTTCTAAATGGTTGGAGAAAAAACTAATATCCATCAGGTACCTATTGTGTGCTAGGCATTGTGCTAAATACATTGCATATGTTAATGTACTTAATTTTTGCAGCAACCCAATGATATTGGTGGTGTTAACTCCGGTTTAGAGAAGTCATGCTCAGAGAGGCTAAGTCATTTGCCAAAATTTCCAGACTATTAAATGTTGGAGCCAGAATCAGAACCCAGATGTTTCTGATACACTGTGCCTGAATATAATATCATTACCTTCTGGTATAGTGCCATGACAATACAGCTTGAAAAGAAAAGAAAGGAAAAGAAAAGAACTAGTTTCACCAGTAACTGAGACTGCTGACATATACCACCTCCTGGCAGCAGTTAACATGACCTAGGTTTAAACCAATCCATTCAGACCATTCCTCTGGCTACAGTAATTGGCTCAGGGATGGGCCTGTGACCAAACAAGAGCCATTGTTTTACAACGAGACTTTTACTGGGGCTACTCTTGCTCTTCCCACTGAACTTGAACTAGATTCTTCCCGCTGAACTTGAACCTGGAAGTCCATAGTCTAGAGCTATTATTCCCATCTTAAGTGTAGCCTGAGAATGAAGACAATGTGTAGAGGAGAAATAGAAAGAATTCTGATCTTATGACATCATTGGAAGCCCCATCAAGTTATTCCCGACTCAACTCTAACCCTGCAAGCTTTACATTACACCAGACATTGAGTTCATTCTCTTTTTGCATGAGCCATAAATGAGTCCTAGCTGGTTCACAAACCCATGCAAAAAAGTGCAAGTAGAAACAGGGTTTAGGGTGAGACTATGGAGGATGCCTCAGATCCCAACTGTAGAAACCCACCAGGCATCTGGGAGCTGAAAGTCACATGGCAGAGACCCTCTCTGACACTCCATGCCTCTGTCTGCCTTTCTCCCTGACTGGGTCTGCAGGATGACTCATCTGTATTTCCCTTTGCCCATCTTCTTCATCTCCTTTGCAGACTGGCCTCTCTGCTCTCTCATGACCAAGCATGACCACACCTAAATAATGAGCAGACCCTTGGGCTGATGTGATTGGTTCTCCAAAGCTGTTTGACTTGATCCCCACATTTCAAACAGAGGAGAAGGGATCTGATGTTTCCAACCTGGACGAGTGTACCCTCCGGGCCTGTTAAACAGTAGGGGTTGGAGGAGAACCTTACCGGACTTGTGGGCTGACAAGGAGAGATGTGCAAGGAAAAAATAATTGGCCTTTCTACCCAGATGGGAGTTAACAGTGGCTGTTTTACAGTTGGGGAAACTGAGACTCTAAGTGGCAAAGTCACCTGCTAAGATCTCCTGGCTTGTGAGTTGTAGACTCAGGATTCATACCTTGTTCTGCTGAGCCCTGACCTCCATGGTCTTTCCCCAGTTCCCCCAACTCTCCCCGCCTCCTCCATGCGCTCTTCTGTGGCTGCTTGCCCCCATCTCCTCCTCCAGCCTGCTCACTTCTGCCAGGATGACCAGAGCAGAAGACAGGAAAGCTGACTTCCCCAAGAAGAGAGGTGACTCAGGGGCCATGGGTGAGGGGGAAGGCTCGTATTTACCCCTCGTGCACCTGTGAAGTTTGCAGTGTTCCACCAGAGCAAGCAGGCCCTGCCTTCGCTTCCAGAGTCAGGCCTGGGCAGTCAGCGCTCAGTTATTAAACACAAATAAGAATTTAATTAAAATTTCATGACGGTTGTGTTTCACCCAAACAGTTGATGGCCTTGCATTTTCACCGGAATCCAGCGGTCCCACCACGGAGATCTTCACCCAAATCCTTTTGACCCCCACAGATCAGTTTGGATAACAAGGTCTCTTGTGATGTGGTGAAGTCCAAAGTGAGGTCGGCTTTCTGCAGACGCAGCACCCTGGTGACTGTGGTTAAACAAGGCCCTCTTGGGAGCAAGGCTGGGCTTTCACACAGCTTCTGCCGGCCACGTAGGTCCCAGTTTCTGGTTCCTGGAGATGATCTCTGATATTTACTCAGTGGGAATCAACAGGATGATTCCAGGCAAACAACAGCCAGGAAGGATTTAGGAAGAGGGACTGCAGTGCAGGTTGTACCTGGGGGTTACTGAAAACCATATCCCTGCAGACAGGGACAGTGGGAGGGTGGGGATGTGTGGAGGTCCCCTTGCTACTCCCGCAGGAGTCTTTTCAGGGTGTCTTAAGGACAGAAGGTGACCTTGGAGCAGTGACACAACTTCTCAGGTCCTCAGTTTCCCCAGTCAGAAGGTAGAGCTGATGAACCCTCCTTCACAGGAGGTTGTGAGAGTCACAGGGAAGGGGGTACAGGAGGCTCTCAGCATGACTCCTGGTACACAGTACGAGCTCAGATAAGTAAGCAGCCTTTACTTGGGTTGGGTGCCCAGATGACTGGCTGAGTCAGGTGGGGTTGGTGATGGGGAGCCCTGGCTTCCAGCCCTGTCCGTCCCATTGCCGATCATCTGAGGATGCTCTGGGCAGGAAGGTGGATGGACCATGAGGTGAACCGGATGTGGAAGAACAAGGGTCTGGATGACATGCTTTCTCACAAGTTAGGCAGGAAGGGGTTTGGGGGAAGCCCCAGGCATAGGAAATGAGAAGCTGAACTTGACATTTGCAGAATCTGGTGACAAGTAAGAGATCATTGGATTGGCCAGGCCAGGTGTCTCATCAGTGGGTAGTATGCAGGTGCGCCTTGCAGACAGGAGCTGCTCCATCCATCGTATGGGCCTGGGAACGTCGAGGGGTTGATGTCCAGGACCAGCCCTCAGCCAGTGAAGGTTGGAGCTGAAGGTAAACCCTCCTGTTTCCTCACCCCTCCCCTCTGGTGGTGCAGCTCTGAGGTATGTTCTGCATCACCCCCCAGATTGCCCTGCCCCCGGGACTGAGGCCCTGCCCCCTGCAGCAGTCACCTGCTAAATACGCACCTCTTATCAGCTTCCTTCCCTTCCCTGTCTCACTTCCCCAGTCTTCCTGATGCTTACCTGGACCACGTCCCCAGTAAACCACTCACCCTCCAATCCTTGTGGCAAGATCTGCTTCTGGGGAAACTGAGAAAGGGGGTGAGAGGGGAAGAGTGGGTCCCAGAGGAGCAAGGCTGTGACACAAGTTGTGGGGACCCTGGTACCAGGCAAGGGTCCAAGGTGGGGATTTGGTTTCTGGAGCAAGGCAGGAGCCCATCACCCTTCCCCAAGGATGGTGCTGAAGATGGAGATAAAGGTGGGAACAGCGGAAGGTGTCAAAGGCACCTCCTTCATCAGGCACGGCTCACACGTAGATGAACTCATACCATCCTCACAACAACCCTGTGCTGTGGATTCTATGATTGCCCCACTTGACAGAGGAGGAAACTGAGGCACCTGGGGGTTGAGTAGCCTGCGGAGTGGTGGAGGGGCGGCAGCCAGGCAGACTCAGGGCTTCACCTCCTTGGTTACCAGCTGCATTGAAAACTCTGAGAGCCCCTGTGGCAGAGAACCAGGTAGTTTTCAGCTCTCCCCAAACTTGTATGACAAGGAGCCCTCTGCCAAGAGCACCTCTTTGGACTCTGGAACCAGCTTCAGGACATGCTGTATAGAGCCGCAAAGCCCCAACTTGTATGGGAATTTCCTGTTTGTCCCAGGCTCTCCCTGCGGATGCAGAGATAAGCCACATTCCCCAAGGCTGGGGAGGTGGCGGTGAGGCTAGGAGGCCAGAAGGATGCAATGTGATGGTCCTGCGAGGGCTGTCCCTGGGACAGGGACACAGGGCTGGGGTGAGGGAGTGGGCGATAGGAGACGCATTGGAGAAAGAACGGGAGGGTGTGATGGATCCCGGGAGGTGGTCCGTGTGGTGTGGATGCAGAGTTTTCAAGGCTTCCTGGGGTGGGGTTGCTGCTTAGGACCTACTCTAGAGACAATCAAAGAATCTAAGGGGAAGGAGAAAGGCTGGGGGAGCTGGGCAGGAAACAGATCTAATCTTTGAGGAAGAAAAATTGGATTCAGCGTTGGGAGATTGGGTTCTGGGCCAGACTCTGCCTCTAAGTCACTGGGTGGCCTTGGACTTCACATCCAAGGGGCTTTAACTAGATGATCTTCAAATCCCCTCTCAGCTCAGATCTCAGCTCCACATGGCTCCACATGGCTCTGCATTATTGATGTTCTCCTGGGTTTCCCAGTTAAAATCAGCATCCTGTCAAAGGAAAGACGTGCTCCTACGTTGGGAGACCCTGGGGGAAATCCATCATAGGTCTGGCACTCTCTGAAAGGAGCTCTCTGTGCTCCTTCAAGGTCACTTGTGCACAAGGGTCCACCCCTTTCACCTGCTCAAGGACATCACTCCAGCTGTACCTCCCTTCCTCGGTCATCAAAGTTCCTTTCTGCCTGGGGTCATTCCCATCAGTTTGTAGGCATGTCATTATCTCTCCATCACAACCCTATGGCAACCTTCATGTTACTGTAACATTCCTCAAAAGAGGTTTTACACTTGTTCTCTTCCACTCGTCCTCCCCAAGGGAACCTGTACTTCCTGGGTGGTACCCGAGTGGCTGCACCCAGGGCCTTTTCTGCACCTGGACCAGGTTTGGATGATCCTGGGCCTTGAGCCCGATGACATCCCTGATGAGCCTTTTCAGGCATCTAGAGAGGCAATGAGGATGGTTGGCCTGTGTCTACTGGTTGAACAGTCACCAAAGCTCAGCCTAGATCCAGGGGGAGAGACATAGGACTCACCTCTTAATGGGAGGAATGTCAGAGAATTTGCAGACATGTTTTAAAACTGTCAGAGACCATATAGATCATTCTCATGCCAAGTTCTGTAGAATTCTGAGAGTCTTCCTGCTTCTTTTTTTTTTTTTTTTTTTTTTTGCGGTACGCGAGCCTCTCACTGTTGTGGCCTCTCCCGTTGCGGAGCACAGGCTCCAGACGCGCAGGCTCAGCGGCCATGGCTCACGGGCCCAGCCGCTCCGTGGGATCTTCCCGGACCAGGGCACGAACCCATGTCCCTTGCATCGGCAGGCAGACTCTCAACCACTGCACCACCAGGGAAGCCCAAGTCTTCCTGCTTCTTAACATTTCTATCAAGGATAGAAAAATTCAGTGTCCTGAATAAGGTGAGAGATCTGAGCTACCCTGAGGCTAGAACCCCACTTTGGAGGGTGGCCCAAACTTGCTGGTAGAGGCTCAGTTGAAGATCACTGCCCACCCACCCATCCAGTTACCCATTCCCCCCACCCCAAAATCTTGTAATGTGAGCAATTCTGGGCTTCAGACCAATCAGATAGATGGTAACTCCCCACTGCGGACTGAGGGTGGGGACAGTGGAGCATAGCTACATTTTTTGAACACTGTTTTTCCTATGGAATAGAGGGATGGAAAAGCTCTTTGGGCCAGATTTCCTGAATTTTCTGTCTCATGATTAACAAATTAACAAATTTTATCTGATCCTGAGAGGAGGAATTATTTCTAATCTGAGCAATTCCTAAATAAAACCCCTGGAGGAGTGGGGCTGAAGAAATGATCAGAGAGAAGCTTCATTTGTCTCTGTAGACTTTAATATTTAACTATTTAATATTAATATCTATACATCGTTATTCTATATTTAACATTAAAATTAATATCACACACATATATACATATGCATACATATATAAATTCACAGTGTCAAAGGGAGAGGTATTTAACATACAAAGGAATTCTACACTTTGCACTTTATAAAAGGATTTGCCAAAGGCTTCCTTGAAGTGCTGTGCTCTCCAGGGAGGGACAGAGAAGGATTTTGATTTTCAAACATTTTCTTGTCGTGCTCCGATGCAACCTTAAAAGTGCGTTCGATTTCTGTTTCAAGTTCTGTTTGATTCAGCCAGCATTTTCTCAAGCTCTGATTAAGTCCTGGGCACTGTGCTTGGCACTGTGCAGGAGCAAAGATGAATAAGATCCGTGTTCAAAGGGAGACAGACTCTGTAAACCCGCTCACAGAGGCAGCTCAGGGACAACTCTGCAAATTCGTCAGCATCGTCCAAATATCCCACCAGCAGCTGAGCTTGTAGAGGTGCCTCTGGTGTCCCAGGCTGGTGGGGAGGCCAGGAAGGTCTGTGATTGGGTGAGGGGAGAAACAATACCTCCTCTGTTCTCTTCCTCCATCACTGGGCTTGTTCCACAAAAGTGCCATTTTTTGATAAAACAGGGCGATTATGTGGACGTGATGGCTTTTGAAGCTACCATAAAAGAGAGAGCCTGTGATAGCAAGTCCAGGGTCATCCACCAGTTTTGTGAACCTGCTTACGCCTCTGATGCTGGGGGCTCGTGAATCCCTAGGGCAGGTTGCAGTTATTTCTTTCCTTTAATCTATTTGTTTTCCTTTTGGAGAGTGGGTTTGGGTCAATGAGCCTTGAGTGCAGCTGAGACAGGAGGAGGTGAGGATGTTGGGAACAGCCTGAAATGGAGTGGGACGTAACTTTTTCTTGATCTTAGGGGAAAACAGTCTTTTGTCCTTGAGTATAATGTTAATTGTAAGTTTTTTGTAGATGCCATTTATGTTTCAGGAAGTTCCCTTCTATTCTCTAGTTTGCATAGAATTTGTCAAATCTTTTTTTTCTCCCTGCATCTATTGAGATGATCATATGATATTTTTTTCTAATTTATCAATACAGTGTAGTACATTGATTGAGGGTAGGTTTTTAAAAAATTTTTAAAGCATTTTGGTAAAATATACTGAACATAAAATGCCAGTGGCATTGTCTCAGTTTTTGTTTGAGAGAGTCTTTATTTCTCCTTCATTTTATTTACTTAATTTTAAAATTATGGTAAAAAATGTAACGTAAAATTTACTGAATTTTCAAAATTCAGTTTCAGTTTCAAAACTGAAACTCTATACATTAAATCCCATTCCTACCTCCTCCAAACTATTTTAGATTCCGCATATAACTGATATCGTATGGTATTTGTCTTTCTCTGACTTACTTTGCTTAGTATGATAATCTCTAGGTCCATCCATGTTGCTGTAAATAGCAAAATTATATTCTTTTTTATGGCTCAGTAGTATTCCATTGTATATATGTACCAGGTCTTCTGTATCCATTCATCTGTTGTTGGACACTTAAGTTGCTTCCATGTCTTGGCTATTGTAAATAGTGCCACTATGAACATTGGGATGCATGTGTCTTTTCAAATTAGAGCTCTTGTCTTTTCCAGATATATGCTCAGTAGTGGGATTGCTGGATCGTATGGTAACTCAATTTTAATTTTTTGAGAAACTTCCATACTGTTTTCCATAGTGGTTGCACCAACATACATTCCCACCAACAGTGCAGGAGGGTTCCCTTTTTTCCACACCCTCTCCAGCATTTATTATTTGTAGACTTTTTAATGATGGCCTCTCTGACCAGTGTGAGGTGATACCTCATTGTTGTTTTGATTTGCATTTCTCTAATAATTAGCAGTGTGGAGCATCTTTTCATGTGCCTGTTGGCCATCTGTATGTCTTCTTTGGAGAAATGTCTATTTTGGTCTTCTGCCCATTTTTTGATTGTTTTTTTTTTTGTTTGTTTTTTTGTTAGTGAGTTGTGTGAGCTGTTTGTATATTTTGGAAATTAAGCCCTTTTCGGTCACACTATTTGCAAATATTTTCTCCTAATCTGTAAGTTCTCTTTTATTTATGGTTTCTTTTGTTGTGCAAAAGCTTATAAGCTTTTGCTTATAACATCTTTTCATGTGCCTATTGGCCATCTGCATTTCCTCTTTGGAAAAATGTCTATTCATAATTCAGTCTTGATAGGTTGTATGTCTCTAGAAATGTATCCATTTATTTTGGATTATCGAATTTGTTGGTGTATAATTGTTCAACTTGAAGGACTCCCTTTAGCATTTCCTATAGGGAATTTCTAGTGCTGATACACTCCCTTAACTTTTGTATATCTGGGAAAGTCTTAATTTCACCTTTATGTTTGATGGATGGTTTTGCCAAATATAGTATTCTTGTTTGGTAGTTTTTTATTCAATTCTTTGAATACATCGTCTCAATCCCTCTGGCCTGCTAGGTTTCTGCAAAGAGATCTGATGATAATCTTATAAAATCTTCCATGTACATGACAATTCATTTTTCTCCTTCTGCTTTCAAGATTTTCACATTATGAAGTTTAACAGTTTAATTATAATGTGTCTCTGTTTGTGTTCCTTTGGGTTTATCCTAATTGGAGTTTGTTGAGATTCTTGCATTTCTTTCTCAAGTTTGAAATGTTTTTGACCATTATTTCTTCAAATAAACTCTCTGCCCTCTTTCTCTCTCTTCTTTTGGGACTCCCATATGTATATTGATCTGCTTAACAATGTTCCATAAATCCCTTAGGCTGTCTTCACTTTTCTTCATTCTTTTTTCTTTTTGATCCTTTGACCTGAAAATGATCTGTCTTTAAGTTTGCTGATTCTTTATTCTGCTTCATCAAGTTTGCTGTTGTACCCCTTTAGTGAAATTTTCAGTTCAGTTATGATATTCCTCAGCTCCAGAATCTATCTGTTGATAGTCTCATTTTGTTCATGTATTATTTTTCTGATTTTGTTTAGTTGTCTATTTTTGTTCTCTTTTAGCTCACTGAACATCCCTAAAATGGTTAACTCTTTTCCGGTAATTCATAGATCTCCATTTCTTCAGAGCCAGTTTCAGGAGATTTATTTTGTTCCCTCGAATGGGTCATATTTCTCTGTTTCTTTGTATACTTTGTGATCTTTTGCTGGGATTTGGACATTTGAATAAACAGCCACCTCTTAAGTCTTTATGGACTGGCTTCACACAGAGGAAGACCTTCACCCATCAACTTGGCTAGGGATTGTGAATACTTCTCAAACTTTTTCTGGGGATGTATTTTTGGGCTTGTGTCTGTAATATTCTAGTTAAATAGGCTTGCCCCTGTTTCTTATTAGGAGCTCGTAATATCTTGTTCCCCTCTGGTGTCTATATATGGTACTGGAGTCTCCCTGGTGCTGTATGTGCAGTGGCACTCACCTTTGTTCTCAGTGACCCCCAACCTGACATCTAAACTATGCCACTATTCCTGTCAGTGCTCCAAGTCAGGCAAGACATAAACCAGTCCCCTGTGCAGCACCCTGAAAAGCCAGAATATTGGATGCATGTTCCATTCTTTTTTTTCCTTCTTGAGGGAGCAGATGGGAGCTGAGACTTTTTATCCTGATTGTACTGTGCTGCACTGAGCATGAGGAGGACCTAGGGCAGGCAGATGCAACAAACGTTCCTACCCGCTTTGATGAAGCTTTTAGTAGCTCTGGAATTCCAATTATGCATATGCCAGGTTGTTTGATATTGTCCTACAGATCTTGGTTGTTCTGTTCTACTTTTTTTTTTCTCACTATTTTTTCTTTTTGAGTTTCCAGTGGGCAATTTCTACTGACTTACCTTTAAATTTACTGATTCTTTCTTTGGCAGTATTGAGTCTACTAATGATTCCTTTAAAGTCATTCTTTATCTCTGTTCTTGTGGGGTTTTTTTTTTTGTTGTTTTTTTTAAAAATTATGTTGGCAAAGTATGTGTATGGAACTCTTGTGAATTTTGCTCTGCCCCAAAGTTAATCTTCTAAATATTCTGAGTCTCATGACATAGGCAGATTGTGTATTTATGACAACAGCAGTTTATTAATTAATTAATTTATTTTTGCTGTGTTGGGTCTCCGTTTCTGTGCGTGGGCTTTCTCTAGTTGTGGCAAGCGGGGCCACTCTTCATCGCGGTGTGCAGGCCTCTCACTATCGCGGCCTCTCTTGTTGCGGAGCACAGGCTCCAGACGCGCAGGCTCAGTAGTTGTGGCTCATGGGCCCAGTTGCTCCGCGGCATGTGGGATCTTCCCAGACCAGGGCTCGAACCCATGTCCCCTGCATTAGCAGGCAGATTCTCAACCACTGCACCACCAGGGAAGCCCTGTTCTTGTGTTTTTTATTTCTAGCATTTCCCTTCTTTCTCTTATAGTTTCTATATCTCTGCTGAAATTATCCATCTGATCTTACATATTGTCAACTTTTTCTACTAGAGCCTTTAATATATTAATAAATAATTAATAAATAATAGTAGTTATTTTGAATTTCATGTCATAAACTTCCAACATCTGTATCTTATTACTTTGTTTCTTCAGACTGTGTTTTTTTTTCTTGATTTTTGTATGCTTCATAATTTTTGGTTGAAAGCCAGACATCTTGGTAAGACATTAGAGTCTGAGGTAAATATCCTTAACGTCTGGACATGGGCACATCTTACCTTCTGTTAGGCCTTTGGTGAGAAGACTTGAGTTAATCTAGTTAAGAGCAAGGCTGTATTTTTGCTATGTTCACCCTCAGTGCATAACTTTAAAATCTTGTAGCAACACCTTGTGTGGGGTTGTTTTGCCAGTACAAAGTCTGTTCAACCCTCAGCTTCAGGTTTTTCCTTTGCCCTGTGATTCAGAGTTGGTCTTTTTACCTGCTCTTGTTCCTCTGCTGTCCCTCTCTCAATAGTACTATGCCATTATCTGTTACTGAAAGCTTATTAACTTGGTGGTGGGGGGCAAGGGCAGGGGGAAATTTGCCTCAGTCTTAGGCACATGCCATGTCCCTGGTCTTGGGATGTGGTCTCATTTCTTCTGCTCCATCCCTATCTGTAGCTTGTATTCCTACCCCTCCCCTCAGGAGATGTTTATGGCAGAGGGAGCAGCACATGTAAAGGCCCTGAGGTAGGAGTGAGCCTGGCCAGTAAGAGATGCCAAAAGAAGGTCAGTGTGCCTGTGGTGGAAAGGAGTCTCAGTGATGGGAGTGAAGCCCAGGCTGAGCTGGAAGTTACCCTTCATCCAGGGAAGGGGGAGAAGATTCCGAAGCTCCCTGCCTCCTGTTCTTTTTCTTAGAATGAAACAAAAGCTGCTGGAGCTGATAAGAAGGAGGCAAGGGATGCTGCTCATGAGTTATTGTCCTCTTCTCTACTTAGCCAACCATGGCAGGGCACACTGATGTGGTTGGTTTTATAAGAGTCATCCCTTATCTGTAGTTTCGCTTTCCATAATTTCAGTTACCCGAGGACAACTGCAGTCCAGAAATATTAAATGGAAAATTTTAGAAGTAAACAATTCATAAGTTTTAAATTGTATGCTGTTCTGAGTAGCATGATGAAATCTTGAGCCACCCTGCTCTGGCCCACCCAGGATGTGAATCATCCCTTTGTCCAGCATATCCTGTGGGTTAGTCAATTAGTAGTCATCTCAGTTACCAGATAAACTGTGGCAATACTGCAGTGCTGGTGTTCAAGTAGCCCCTATTTTACTTAATAATGGCCCCAAAGCACAAGAGTAGTGGTGCTGACAATTTGGATGTGCCAAAGAGAATCCATAAATTGTTTTCTGTAAGTGAAAAGGTAAAAGTTCTTGACTTAATAATAATAAAAAAAATTGTATGCTGAGTTTGCTAAATCCATGGCAAGAATGAATTTTCTATCCATGAAATTGTGAAGAAGAAAAAAGAAATGCTTGCTAGTTTTGCTATTGCACCTCAAACTGCAAAAATTATGGCCACAGTGCATGATAACTGCTTAGTTAAGATGGAAAAGGCATTAAACTTGTACAATAAGATATTTTGAGATAAAAAGAGAGACACCACATTCACATAACTTTTATTACAGTATATTGTTATAATTGTTCTACTTTAATGTTAGTTATTGTTGTTAATCTCTTACTGTGCTTAATTTATAAATTAAACTTTATCATAGGTATGTGTGTCTAGGAAAAACATAGTATATATAGAGTTTGGTTTTATCCACAGTTTTAGGTATCCACTGGGGGTCTTGGAATGTATCTCCTGTGGTTAAGGGGGGACTACTGTATTCAATATTTTCAAAGTTTGGGTCCTTCACTTATGGCTGTTACCTCCTTTGCTCCGTTTCTTTTTTTCTCCTGGAAACAGCTTTGTTCTAAGACAGAAGGGCCTTCATGTTGACACAATTTGTCCCTTATACCTGTCTCTTCTGTACATCATCCATCCTTTTTTTTTTTTTTTTTTCCCCAGAAGAATGGGACAGGCCTGAACTCTGGCCTTCAAGGACACTAAGGCAGGAGATACCTGTCCCAGGGAAAGGCCCAGACCCCAGCTATTTGCAGCTCAGAGTGTAGTCAGCTCTGGAGGCTCCAGACAAAATAGCAGGGCTGTCTCATCAGACTGAGCACAGGAAAGTGGGGTCCACGGACAGTCTGCATCACAGTGGGTTCAGGATGCAGCAGGCCCTGGATGCAGGGCCCAGGTTTAGGGATGGAATCACAAGCAGAGCCACAGGCTGGGCAGGGAGGAGCTGGCCATAGAGCAGGGCAGCCACTGAGGCACAGGCAGCTCTGGGCAGTGGTCCTTTATTTTCTTTTCTTAGTACAAAAACAAGTACAACAACATATGCTCATTTTAAAAGATTTCGAGGAATAAAGTGAGAGAGTCCTTCAGCTCATGTCTTTATTTCCATTTTACAGATGAGGAAACTGAGGCATTTATTCCCTATGAGCACAAAACTGGGCTCTCATTTGCCTGATGTGACACTAGCAGCTCAGCCACTCATGGGGGAAACCAAGGTCCTGGGGGGCCTCAGGCAGTTGTAAACAATTGGCTCACTTGAATGCAATGTTTTCCTCTGGGTCACTGTTGGCAAATCAATATTCAATTGTGCCACCCAGTGTGGTACCTGCCTCCCTGCTCAGGGATGACAGAGAAAAACAGACCTGATGAAATCTAAATAGAGGGGTCCTGAGAAACCCAGTAGAGACGTGTGCAGACGGCTCCCAAGGAGTCTGTTAATCTGAGGCTGTTGAATTACCTGAGCAGCTGCCTCTGCTACTGGCATCCTCGCTCAGGACAGAGAAATTACTTCTCTTGCGGTGGTTATCTGGAACAAGCCGATCCATTTTTCTCCTTTATTACCACTGAATTTCAGGAAAGTGTCTGCCCCCCTTTTCTTAATGTTGGATTTATTTGATGACTCCACCAGGCCTGGTGGTGGGGGCCAGAGTGAACCCTGCAGTGAGGAGGACTTGGCCCCTGAGCCCGCCTGCAAGAGGCTTCAATCAGCGGGTGTGATGGGTGTGTGGCTGGACATCCACCCATTCAGAACTGTCATCCCCATCAGTACAGTGGGACCGTGAGTTTCCCTTCCTTCCCTTTCCCCTGCTCTGTGGATGGCTGTGCCCCAACCTGAGGCAGCTGTGAATGGGTCGAGGTGGGGAATTCTCTGGAGTGTTGTCTGGGAGGAGGTATTTCCAAAGGAGACCCCCAATTCCCAGAGGGGTGAATATTTCACATCTGCTCAGTGAGACTCCCGACTGGAGGAGGACATGCTGGGGCTCAGAGCCCTTCTTAACACTGATGATAACTAACACGGATGGTGCTCCGTCCTCCCAGGCCTGGTGCCACGAGCTTCATGCAAGTTACCTCCCTCATGTCTCATTTTGCAAATGAGGGACTGAGGCATGAAGAGGTGGAGCACTTTGCCCAAAGGCACAGAGATGGGAAGTGGCCTCCCTGGAGTTCCAGCTCAGGGAGGGGGTTCCACACACCTTTGCTGGAGAGTGGAGAACAAATGTGTGAAAGGAACTTGCGGAGCACTGGTCCACACAGCCCATCCTCTGTATCCACAGTGGCAGAGGCATGGCCAAGCAGCTGCAGCTCCCATTTGGTAGGTTGCTTTTCTAGATAATTCTTTCTTGGGAGGCGGTGGCAGTGCCCTATGTATTACAGGCTGTTTTGTAGCATCCCTGGCCTCTGTCCCCTAGATGCCAGTAGTACCCCCTGAGTCATGACAATTGAAAATATCTCCATAAATTGATAAATGTTCCCTGGGGGCCAAAGTACCCCCCCCCAGTTGATAACCACAGGTGCATGGGCAAAAACAGACTTTGGATCAGAGATGTGAGTTTTTGTTCCTACTGCACCCTTTACTTGCTGTGTGACCACAAACTTGTTTCTGAACTGCTCCAAGCCTCTGATTTTCATCAGGAACACACAGATGAACCAACCTAACAGAACTCTTTAATGGATTAAATTGATTCTCATGAGAAAAGGCCTGGTACACAGTAGGTGCTCAATAAATATTGGTGGTTGTAAGTGGCTCAAAAAAGCACTTCACTTCCAGAAGGGCAGGCATGACCTCCAGAAAAATCTCACTCAGCAGGCTCACTCTGGGAAAGAGAAATAGAAAATATTCTCATTCCAAAGTGTAAATATCAGAGGCTTGGTAAGATTTCTGAAAATAAGCATTTTGTATGGAAGGGAAGAAAAGAAGGTGGCAGAGAGGGGAGGGGGTGGAGGTGGAGGCCCAATGTTTAAGAATTGGGGTAACAGGGCTTCCCTGGTGGCGCAGTGGTTGAGAGTCTGCCTGCCAATTCAGGGGACACAGGTTCGAGCCCTGGTCTGGGAGGATCCCACATGCCGTGGAGCAACTGGGCCCGTAAGCCACAGCTACTGAGCGTGCGCATCTGGAGCCTGCACTCCACAACAAGAGAGGCTGCAACAGTGAGAGGCCCGCGTACCGTGATGAGGGGTGGCCCCCACTCGCCACAACTAGAGAAAGCCCTCGCACAGAAATGAAGACCCAACACAGCCAAAAATAAATAAATAAATTTATAAAAGGGGATCAATTAAATAAATTATAAAAAAAAAAAAAAGAATTGGGGTAACACACATAAAAGTCTGATTTCCTTTTCTCCTGAAAAATCAGGAGGTCTGACCACCCCGGGTATGGCCTGGACAGTTGCTGGAGCTGGGTGGCTTCTGCCCCCCGGATGGACCTCACTTAGTCTCTCTGCCAGGACTCCATCCCCACCACTCCTGACAGTCCCTCAGCTCTGGGCCTGAGCACCAACATCGTGTTCCCCCTGCTGTGTTCCTGTCACCTGAACATTTTACTCCCCCCACCCTGACCTCGGGAGGATGCCAGCGGGTGACCCTGAGCTGGAGGGTCAGCCCTAAGTTTTTTTTTTTTTTAATAGGAATAGAAAAGAGTTTTATTTGAGCCAATGTGAGGACTCTAGGCCAGAAGACAGTCTCTCAGATAATGCTGAGGAACTGCTCTGGAGAAGCATGGTTTCCTCTCAGAACAAAGAACATCAAACGAGTCAGGGATTCATTCCTTGAAGGTTTCAAAAAAAAGCAGGTCAGCACATATACAGCGAGTCAGTATGGCCTTGGCACCTGGGAAGGGAATCTTATCATGGAAGGAGTACCAGCTTTGGCTTTCCAGGAAAGAAGGCATGGAATCTTTACTTTTAATATGGATATTCTTTACTTCTGGTCAGTGTGCCCTTTTCTTTAATAATTAAAGCAGACATACAATATATGTTTTAGGCCACAAATAGGCTATTCTGGTTAGCATAAACTTCAAGTTAACTCATGTATAAGCCAGAATGATTCCCCATACATCAATATGTGAAAACGTCTTTCATCATTTCCCCCTTTTGGTCATAAATCTTTTGATAGAAAGCATTGATAATTAAAATATTTGTCCCTTGATGTTAGGGTAGTTGTGGCCTGCCCTGCTCCATCTGTCCCTTGGTGCTATGTATTATGACTACTTCTTTCTATCTTTCTTCCTTCCTCTCTCTCTCTTTCTTTCTTCCTTTTTTTTTTAATAGTAATAGATTTGCCTAGTTATCCTTGTTTAGGGGTAATTAATTGAAGTAGTGGACAAACACAGCGGTCTACATTTTCAGGGAAGCATTCTATAGGCTATACACATTATCAATCATATCCAGTTAACACACAAACATTGTATGCGTGCTTTTAGCAGTAGACTGAAAGCAAGCTGTGATACGTGTCATGAATAGCTGGATGGTAAGGAAAAGAATGATAACACATATTATGAAAATAATAATCATCTGTAAAACAGAGCAGAAACAGTGTTTACTCATGAAAGGTGCCAACTAAATCAGTCATTTAAAGGGTCAGTTTTTCTTACATCTTGTAACCAACTTGACTTTTGGGAAATTCTTTCTGGGTGTATCTCAACATCTCCAAAGGTATTGATATAAGTGCAACAAGTAGTATGAGCAATAGCACAGATAACTTCTTATTTGGCCAGGAGAAAATCTAAGGCAATCCTGTTATCTAATACTACTTGGGCTAAGGAACTTCGGGATGTCTGTTAAGCTGCAATGCTCTTTGCAAACTTTTTAGCTATTTGACCAAAGATGGCTGATAGATTTCTGACATCTCTTTATTTACATACACTCTCACACTAGGAACCAAGATTCTCAAAAGATTTTCCCACGAGGTATCTTGGTATCTTGCTAACATGACTCTGTTGACTCTGTCATGAAGAGAGAAAGGAGGTTCCTCTCCTTCCTGATGTATAGACAATGGGGCAACAGAATGTTCTAGTAAACATAAACCTTCTATTTGTCAGCTATTAAGACATTTATGAACCCATCCTTGGGAAGGTACCAGTACCTTCTTACTGGAATTGGTGGTACCAATTCCAGTACCACCTATGAAGACAAAACCTGGGGAGCAAAGGGGATCCCTCAGAGGGCTCTCACTGACAGCCTCACTAATTGGAAGTTTTGTCACACTGTAGTAAGCTAAGTATATGGCATTCGATATATGGGAGCTGCTGGCATAGTTTACTCACATTTTTTCTCTTTAATACATTTTTCGATTAAGTAAGGTACAGAGTGAGGGGGTCCTGGGGTAAATCCTGTGCTCGGTCTCTAAGAATTGAGGATAGTATCAGACAAGGGATGGACATGTTAATACGTGGAAGAAAGCCCTGAGATTTTATGACCATCTCAGCTCAAGGCCACCTCCTTGGAGAGGACTTCCTTGACCACCCAAGACAAAACAGTCCCCGCCCACCCCCCCTCACTCTTCATCCCATTGCTCCATTGGGAAGTGCCAACAGTGGATGGGCTGCTGTCCCTGGGCCAGGCTTCACAGTGGCTAGTGGAGGACTGTCCTCACGCTTGGGAAACAGAGGGAATTGTTCCCAGTCAAAGGCAGGTCAGGCTGCACAGAAGGCAGGATGCTGCTTCACCCCATCACCACAGCGGTCTTGCAAAAACTCGGACACTGATATGCGATCACTAGAGCAACCTGTGCTCTCTTTTGGACAAAAGACCCCCCAGTCACCTTCACTTGTCCTTTAAACACAACCCAGGATCCAGCGCACAGTGGGTCCCTTATCATCACCCCATCATCATGGCAGCCGAGGAAGAGGGCTCAGGAGGCCTGGTTCTGGCTCTGTTCCGATGGTTCATCTGTCTGTCTCTTCCCTTCCCCCATCTCTCTCCACAAGGTAGAGCGGCCACAGTGCTAAGCCCTTTCTACATGTTACCTCATTTGATTCTCCCCAGAATCCTATCAGGCAGCCTCTGGGATTAGCCCTGTTTCCCAGGAAGGGTATAAGCCTCCAAGACACTCAGAGACCCCTGTCAGATGACAGGGCCGGAGATGGGGGGCTGGGAATTGAACTCAGGTGGGCCGACCCTCAAGGTCTGTGATCACACACAACACAGTCCCCTGTGTGACCTGAGGCAAGACACAGATTTAAGGCAGCAAGAAAAAAGACATGGGCAGAAGGAAAAGGGTAGAGAGGAAGTGAGAGGAAGAGACATCTTGTCTCCAAATTGTGGGAGGGACCTTGAGAAAACACTTCTCCATTTTGGGCCTCAGTTTCCCCTCTGAAAAATGCAGGGAGGAGGGCTGGTCTGGGTGGTTGTAAGTGGTGCGCTCTAGACCTCTCCCCAATCCCAGAAAGCCACGCCCTCCCTGAGGCCAGCCAGAGGATGTCATTTGTCTCCCAGCCCATCTCCAGCAGCAGCAGAGTTTTCACAAGCTCCTTCCTCAAGGCACTGAGGGATAAGGGAGATGGGTGTCCTCTGAGCATTCTCGGGCAGCAGAGGGCCTGTTGAGCAGAGCATGGGCAGGGAGATGCCTTCAAAACTCCAAAGAACCTCGGTGCCAGTGGGCTTCTCAGAGTCCTCCCTGCATCCAGGCCGGTTCCAGGGGGCCACCTGGGGCAGGTCCTTGAAGTCCTTCCTCAGCACCCCTGCTTCCCACCGTTCCTCCAACCTGGCCCTTGTGACCTGGCTCCCAGGCCCCTTGCCCCTCTGTTCCCTTCTCCGGATTCCCAGTGACAGTGGGATCCCAGTTCCCTGTGCAGCCTGGGAGCAGAAGCCCTCCTTGCTCCTGGCCTGGCACCCCTCCCTGAGGCCTACTCTTGCCCCTCCCTGGGATCTGGGTTCCGCGTGGAACACGGGGTCCAGCCCCAACTTCTGCCCCCAGAGGCCTCGAGAGACACCTGGGCGATTGGGAGCCTGTGGAGGATCACACGGCTATACATCAGCCAGAGACTCGGATCACGGCCTGGGTGGACAGGGTCTCAGAGGGATGGGGTCACTGACTGCCCACATCATCCATCCAGATTTCAGTGACGTCCTGATGGTGACCAAAGGATGCTCACCAGCTGGAACCAGTGACAGTGACCTTGGAGAGGCCAGGGAATCAGAGGGAAAACCCATTTGTGGACCCTCAGGTATGTGCCAGCACCACATCAGGGCTTTGCCTGAAATAATACATTTAATTGTTGCATTAGAACAGCTCTCTCCCAGCAAGCCATTGTCCTTCTCTGGGCCTCAGTTTCTCCCTCTGTGAAATGGGTTTTGGCCAGAGCCAGGTCTCTTTGGACCCTCCCACTCTAGGATTCTGAAGTATAACAGGTAGATCAATAACCTACCTGAGCCTTAGTTTCCCCCTCTGTGAAATGGGTGTGGGCCTGGAGGGCACTTCTCTAAGTTCCTTCCCATCCTGGGATTCCCCTGAGGCTCAATTTCTCCTTCTTTGAACTGGGGTGGTAACACCCCCCACCTTGCCAGGGCTGGCTGTGAGGATGCAGTGAGATGTGCATGAGATGCCGGGTGCAGCGCCGGCACCCTGACAGGTGGGGCAGGCAGGGTGTCTGTCCACCCACCTCCACCCCAGGACATTTGCTGCCATTTCCTGAGACTCTGCTGAGACATCACTGGTCTAAGCTTTTCATCAGCATTTTACCACTTTGTCCTCATAACCCACAGAGGGGCTGAGATAAAGGTCCTGGGTGATCCATTTGAAATGCAAACCCTCCTGTCCCCCAGCTGCTTAAAGCACCACAGAGGGCCCCCTGCTCCTAAAGCAAAGATCCCAATATTGAGTTTGACTTTCAAGGCCCCGTGAGGCCAACTCCTGCCCCGGCCCCTCCAGCCCCACCCACACCTACCCAAGTGTGGAAACTGATGGCAAGACAACCCAGGGCCATCCGCCTGGAGACAGCAGAGCCGGATTCAAACCCAAGCCCATCGGGGTCAGTCCCTGGGCTCCACCAGCCCCATAGGCCGCCCAGAAATGCCGCCTCCAGGGAGTTCGTGCCCTGCCCACCCCACCACCACCCGGGCCTTGTCACAGCTGGAAGAGATGCTTCTTCCCCAAGTCTGTTTCACAGTCACAGGCTGTCCAGCCCAGGGCGCTCAGTGACCCGTGCTCCGCTTGCCTCCTGCCCTGGCCCTCCCCGCAGGCTCAGAAGCTGATTTGCTTCCCCCAAATTCCCCACATCCATCCACGTAGACAGGAGCCCTTGGGAGGCGCCGGAGGCTCTGATCTGTGTCGGCCTCATTTGCCAAGGACACAGGAGCCTTTGAAGGGGATGACTGATTCTTAACCATGTGGTCTGGGTCCAGCCCGAGGCCTGTGTGGACACTCCTCAGTCTCTCATTAAAGAGCTAAAAGGGTTGGTTTTAAAGGAGTTGAGGACGACGCAGCTGGTGTGTATCCTCTGCCCTTAGTAGGGTCTTTAGAAGCGTCTAGACGCAGTCGCACAGGGATCAGTTAAGAGGCATCTGTGGTGGTTCAGATGAGAGCAGCAGGAATGGGTGGACAGGAATGGCTGTAAGGGGACTGAGAGGACTTGGTGCCAGTGAAGGGCACAGCACCGACGCTGGTCAGAGGGCACGGGAGCTGTAGAAAAGCTGATAATAAACGCTGGTGAATTGCTCCATGGGCCACCAGCAGGAAAGACAGACATGTCCCTGAAGGGCCACTCTGCAGTCACAATGATGTGGGGAGCTCTTCACAGGTCTGGGGACCACAGGTGACAGTGGTGGGGATGTGAGCAGAGGTGATAGAAACACCTGCATGTTGTACGACAGGTCGGGCTTTGTCCTCGGTGCTTTTCAAGGACACATGTGATAATTCTCACAACAGTGCTGTGAGGTATGTGGTGTTATCATCCTATTTTACAGATGAGACCCAGAGAGGTTTAGTAACTTGCCCAAGGTCACACAGCAAGTTAGTGGCAAAACTGGGACTTGCACTCAGGCAATAGTTCCTAAGTCCATACTCTTAACTATTATTCTAGGAGATAACTATGCAGTTACTTCTCTGAGGGAGTTGCAAAGCCATAAAATAAAATCCATGGGCAAACTGGATGAAGGGAGAGAATTTCTGGCTGTAGGGACCAGAGAAGGCTTCCCTGGGGAGGCAGCATTTTAACCCAGTCTTAAAAGGTGGGGAATTTTTGAATAGGCAAAACTGTAACCTACCAGTCAGGACTGTTATTTCACACAGCACAAACTCACTCTGGTCAATTTCAGGGAAACTTTGTTTCCAAGGGGTGGGCTGGAGTGCACCTGATCGCAGAACACTCATCACAGGATGGCATCCAAGCTGGGAAGATTAGGAAAGAAAGCCTATGGCATGTTTAGGTTCTGTCTCTTAAAACAGGAATTCCATAAGCAGAGTAAGAGGTTTCTGTTACTGGGTGACAACCAACAATGGTAGACGCTCACTCATTCCACGTTGTAATGGAGGAATTTGAGCGGAGAAATCACAGATGCAAGGGTGCATGGGGGAGGGGGTGGGGGGAAGCTCTAGGTGCATTGGAGGAGACTGTTTGGCTAGAGCAGAAAAACAAAAACACAAGGTTCTGTCTTAACCAAAACATGCATCACGGCTCCCTGTTGTGTTGTTGGAAAAGCCTGAGCAGGATGTAATGTGTTTGCTAAAAAATAGACAAAAGAAGTTCTGAGAAAAGATCTGTGAGGGTCCTTGGTCTTGAAATGCCCTAAGTCACTTCATTGCACTCAGCTCTTGTTTGACCATGGACTAAAGTGCACAGAGGCACCTGTGGAAATGCAGTGGTCTCTCCAGCCTTCTGCATGTCTGCCACTACCTCTATATTGCTTTCTGCAAAATAAGTAAGCAAGTGGGAATCCACTTTGTGTGGCTCAACTCTCAAATGGCAAAAAGAATGGGAATTCTTTCCACTAAAGATTCAGAAAAAGGAAGTGGATTCCTGAAGAGGCAGGAAGCAGTGGCTTAGGAAAAACAACAAAAAAGTGGGTTTTAATTTTCTGGAATGTAAAGAAAATATTTTCATTCTTGGAAACACAGGACAAAGGATACAGAGTAACCTTAAGGTTTCTCTGAAAAGAGAATCCAAGCCAAAGGTTTTAAAAACTTCTATTAAATGTCATGTTATAGGTTATACCCCCAATTTCAAACATTAGTGAATGTATTATTTTTACCCCATTCCAGTCCTTCAAAGAGAATCAGTTCCCATTTAGACTATAAGTGCTCCGTGATTAACCATGAACTTCCTATTATTCTTCTTTCATTTTCACCGTCAACTTTATATCTTTAATTTTTTTAAAAGCAATTTCCACTTTGGTTTATTCCAGCTTGAATTCTACCAACCCCACTCATCAAAAACAAAACCCAAACCAAAAATAGCTAGTTCAACTTCCAAAGATCTAACCAGTGTAGGAAAGTTGGAAAATACAAAAATCTTATCACCTAGAAAAACCAAGGCTATGGCATATTTTCTTTTTTCTCTATAAATGCAGAAAAATAAAAACAAAACAAGATGAAGATAAAACTCTACACACACAGTTCGCTGTTCGATATTTTAAAGAAACAAATTACGTTTCCAAAAAAAGATTTTAATGGCAGGAAAATGCTCATGATAAATGTTAAGCAAAAGTTCTGGGTCCAAAACCGTCTACTGAGTGCAAGACATGTATATGTACTATATAAAAACATACCAAACATCGATCGTGATTATCTCAGGGTATAAACCTCTTGTTATATCCTGCACTACCAACTTGGGACAGCAAACATGTATCACTTTTAAGGATCCGGAAAAAATTAATGCCACTTGGAGGAAAGGCAATAGGAACCTTATATTTCTAACTAATGGCGCTCTAAACAGCTTATAAATGTTTTGTTTCAAAAGCAAAGTATTAGGCTGGAGGATGAGGGTGCAAGTGCAGGCGGGCGGGAGGGCGGGTGGATGGAGGAGCATGCCCGTTCGGACAGTGGGTGGGCGAGCAGAGGTGGCGCCACGGCTCTCTGGTATAAAAGGCCCTTGGGGAGCTCTGAGATTGGAGATCACCTTTGCTGCTTCACCTGCTTTGCCTGGAGCTCAGAGTCCTTCAGCCTGCGGAGCGCTGAGCACAGAGCAGACATGGGAAGAGGGATGCTGAGCACGCTCCAGTTGGGGCTGCTGCTTCTGGCCCTGCACCTGCTCCAGCAGGTTTATTCACAGGTTTCCACCCCAAGCCCACCCGGCCCTGCAACCACTTTCAGGGCAAGCACCACCAAGGGAGGTGTCAGCGCCTTGCAGTCTACGGTCAATGTCCTCCTGCTTTCACTTGCCCTCCTTTTTCAGCTCTACTGTTGAGAGTCTCAGGCTGAGAAATAGCTTTATTTTTCCAATTCATCTTTTCAAACCTAAATCAAACGGCTTCTGGATGTCCAATGTGGGAAGGAAGACAACAGTTCCTCATCGAGTCTATTGATTCCACTCCATATTTTACTGACAGATAATGTTGAAAACATCAAAGTTGACTGGTTTGAAGATCATCTGAAGAATGTGACTCGATATGAAATCTGCAGAATTTTGTGTACAAGACAGAAAGGAAAGCCAGTAGCCAAAATTAGTAAATGATCTGCTGTCATTAATTAGGTCTTAAGGAATATGGACTCTTAAAGCTCTACCTTGAAAATAAGAATCGATTTAAACTTGATCTAGAGAAAAAGGATGGGGTGGGGAATGGAGAGGTTTCATTTTGATTCAGCAAATCTTTAGCGCCATTAAAATATTGGGTAACATCAAAAGCTTCTGTGATTCTCTTTATGTACATGGGAAGGGGCCTCTATTGTTACTGTAGAGCAGTGCTAATTTAATGCCAATATACTCTAAAGTTTTAAATTGTTAAGATTTCGCTGTTTTCCTGGGAACACAACGCTTTCCTCTGTGGTTTTGGATTTAACATTGCATTTGAATTTGTGTGTAGAAATTGACACATGTCAGAGCAATGGTGCGTTGGAATCTGCTCTGAATCCAAGAATAATGAGTACATCTTGCTTATGCCCTTATAAAGGCTGATGGTAGGCACTTTCCCATCACACATTCCCATCTAACGAGAGGGCCAGGTTCATTTAGCTACCATACTTAACCTGATTCCAAAGAATAGAAGTGCCTTGACTCCAACTAACCTTAAAATGCTGCTTTTTATGGACAGATAGATGGGACCCTGCTTCCTCTGAGCCATGTCAATGAGACTTGTTCTCCATGGAGGTAGGTGCTGGTTTATTTTCATTCCACATCAGAAATGAGACTTATTCCAAACACCGTCTTCAGTCACACGGTTTGACCTGCAGCATTAATTTTGCCGAGCAAAGGCCTGGGTGAGAGTCCAGGGGGGCACGAAATAGGCACTGGGCAGTAATTACTTTGGCCAGGTGGGCTGCCCAGGTCTCAGCTGCAGGGGCAGCCAAGCAGCCCAGAGTTCCTCGAAACACCAAAACATAATTGTGGGGTTTTCCCCCAGTTCATGAAGGTGTAACCTCAAATGCTGCTCACAAGCCTTCCGTGTCCACATCAACAGGTCTACTAGTCTCTTGACAAAACTTTGGTGGGGGTTTTGCTAAGTCCCAGGCATTTGGTAGCATTTTCCCACTTCTTATCTAATTTCTTCTCTAAGGAATGAATGGTGGAATTTCAGCCACGAGGCTCAGGCTGATGGAGAGAGCCCAGTGGAGTAGTTAAGACCATAGGCTTGACTACTACATAGACCTGGGTTCAAATTCTGGCTCCACTAAGTACCAGGAGGTGATGTCGGGGAGGTCACTTTGTGTCTGTTAGTTCCGGTCCCACCTTATGGAAAATCACAATAATAGAACCTGCCTGTTGGACTGTTGTGAAGATGAGATGAGATACTACATGTGAAGTGCTTGCCTCCATCCCGATGCAAATTTGTGCTCAAATAAGCTGGTGAATTGGAATCGCTCCTTAACTTCTCTCATGCATTCTCTCTGAATTCATCAGCCTCATTGAAAGAACCAAGAGGCCCCCTGCCTTATCCACCCTGGGGACCGTACCACTGCCATCTGGGGAAAGGGTTGCCTATATGGTGGAGTCTGGGCCAGGGAAGGCGGGAAGGAGCACCTATGGAGAGTCGACCGCCTGCCTGACCCTATGTGAAGCATTTCCAAGCAAGCTCTTTCTCTGAGTCATCTCAGGGCCAGGGAACTTTCCCTATCCCACTTTGCAGAAAAGGAAGTAGGGGCTCAGGTAGGTTTCTCAACCTCCCCCTATCAAGCTCTCGTAGCTCATTAGAGCCAGTGCCAGGACTTGAGCCCTGGTCGCTCCGACACCAAAGGGCTTGTGCTTTTCTGACACTTCTATGGGAGCTTGGAAACCACTGGAAGGATCATCCAGGGACGGGGTCTATGTGCCAGGGTTGGGCACTTGCTCGACTGATGTCAAGGAAGGCAAGAAGTGGTTGGAGGAGAGGAAACCATCAGGAACCAGCCAGGCAGCCTGGGCTAAGCATCTGGGGCTTTCTGCATGTGTGCGTGATCTGTGCCAGCCACGAGGCCCACGGCCTGTATTTCAGCTCTGCCGCCATGGAGACTCCAACATGTTCCCTCTCTCTTCTGTGCCTGTTTCCTCCCCTGTAAGGTGGCGATAGCAATCATTTCTCCATCTTCAGGCTGTCGGACATATTAAATCAGAGCCACTGGCACTGTGCCTTACACAGGGTAAGTGCAGAATAGGCATTACTGATACATCACAGGCAGCAAGCTGGTGGGCGAGCATGGCTTTTCCCTGCAGTCCTCATCCTGAGAAAGGGCCAGCTGTCCTGTGGGGACATAACTCATCACATAGAAGCCCAAACTCTTGCTTTCACATTTTATTTTTTAAGGATAAGTCTACCGGCCAGATTCCCTTATGAATAATGACCACACTTCTCTCCCTGGGAAGTTTCAGGAAGGTAGTAACAGTGTAGGTTCTGCTGTGGTGCCATCAAAGAGAGTGATGAGCCTAGCTCTGGCTAGATGCACCCAGCTTCAAATCCTGGCCCCTAGAGCGTACAGGCAATAACAGCAGACATTTATGGAGCTGAGCATGTTCCTCATAACCATTCAAAGTAGTTCTCTTATGGTTATCCCCAGTCTACAGATGATGAAACAGAAGCATACAGGGGTTACATTATCCCCAGTCTCACCTGTAGCAAGTAGACTGAGGGTAATTTAACCCCTGCTGTTACTGTGCATTTTTGGATAATTCACTTAACCTCTCTGAACCTCAGTGCAGATAATGAAATGGAGGATAAGGACCCCCACTTCACAGGGCTGCTGTCAGGGGGTGGTGGTGAAGTCCTGTATGGGAAGCGCCCCACCCAAGGCTCCATCCACTTGTAAAACAGGCGAGAAGATACCAAAGGTGCTACCTGAGAGAAGAGCCCTCCAGCTTTCCAGGGCCTGTGGAGCCGGATGTGAGGTGTTTATTTGCAAGAGAGGTGCTTGGTTATTCCAGACAAGATATGAGGGGAGGAAAAGAAACCCCAGGCCTTCCCATCCTCCCCCATCCCCCCACACAACATTGATTCCAGGGGCCACTAGCATTGCAGGCATATCGACTGACTGGCCTGGAGGGGACCTTCAGGGTAATCTGTGGTGCAGGTACAGTGGGTTGTGAACCTGCTCTGCTGGCACGTTGATCATAGAGATTAAAGGTGCCCATAAAGCTACAAGGGGTGTGGTTGGCCTCCAGCCAGGGTTGGGGAAGAGCTGGCCATCCAGGATAATCGGTGGAAAGACGGTGAGCAAGCGTGATTGTTCACCCTCTGCTGCCCAGGTGGGAGTTGCAGCCAGAAGTGGGGGGCAAAGGTGCTGTGTGAGGTTTCTGAGCACCCAGGCAGATGAGTTATATGTTGGGGTGCAAAACAGAGGGGGTCATGGTTGGACTTACTGCTTGGATTCAAATCTTGGTTCCATCCCTTATGAGATGTGTAACCTCATGTGTCACATTCTTACCCTCTGTGCCTCAGTTTCCTCCCCCTGTAAAATGGGGTTATGAAGAGTTCCTGCCTCATGGGAAGGTTGTGAGGATCAAATGGGTTATGCACAGAGAGTTTAAAAATGGGCCTACCTGTGATCTGTGCCACATGGGTGTTTGGTATTGTCGTGTTGACTGGGGAAAAAAAGCCTAACCTAAAAGTTGAGAATTATGTTTTATTTGGGCCATTACTGAGAACTATAATCCAGGAACCAACCTCTTAGAGAGCTCTGAGAGACTGTTCCAAAGGCAAGGGACGAGCTAGGATATGTAGGATTTTTTGCTAAAAAAAACCCTTCAAACTGAAAAACACAAAGTCAAATATCAAACATTACCACTAATCACAAAAAACGGACATCTCAGGTTAATGATTTTAGTGCTTTTCTATGTATGGGAAGGTGCAAGAGTCTGAGCTCATTGAAATTATTCCTTTGATATGCACCTTAGCTATCTAGGGCCAGTATCCTGTTTTTCTCCATCCTAAATCCCCTCAGGCTTCACTGTTGGGAGTGGCTGCAGTGGCTAGTGTTTTTTTTTTTAAATTTTTTAATTTTATTTTATTCATTTTTTTATACAGCAGGTCCTTATTAGTCATCAATTTTATACACATCAGTGTATACATGTCAATCCCAATCGCCCAATTCATCACACACCCCCACCCCCACCCCGCCATGGCTTTCCCCCTTGGTGTCCATACGTTTGTTCTCTACATCTGTGTCTCAGTTTCTGCCCTGCAAACCAGCTCATCTGTACCATTTTTCTAGGCTCCACATATATGCGTTAATATACGATCTTTGTTTTCCTCTTTCTGACTTACTTCACTCTGTATGACAGACTCTAGATCCATCCATGTCTCAACAAATGACCCAATTTCGTTCCTTTTTATGGCTGAGTAATATTCCATTGTACATATGTACCACATCTTCTTTATCCATCCATTTGTCAATGGGCATTTAGGTTGCTTCCATGACCTGGCTATTGTAAATAGTGCTTCAGTGAACATTGGGGTGCATGTGTCTTTTTGAATTATGGTTTCCCCTGGATATATGCCCAGTAGTGGGATTGCTGGATCATATGGTAATTCTGTTTTTAGTTTTTTAAGGACCCTCCATACTGTTCTCCACAGTGGCTGTATCAATTTACATTCCCACCAACCGTGCAAGAAGGATCCCTTTTCTCCACACCCTCTCCAGCATTTGTTGTTTATAGATTTTCTGATGATGCCCATTCTAACTGGTGTGAGGTGATACCTCATTGTAGTTTTGATTTACATTTCTCTAATAATTGGTGATGTTGAGCAGCTTTTCATGTGCTTCTTAGCCACCTGTATGTCTTCTCTGGAGAAATGTCTATTTAGGTCTTCTGCCTATTTTTGGATTGGGTGCTTTGTTTTTTTAATATTGAGCTGCATGAGCTGTTTATATATTTTGGAGATTAATCTTTTGTCCATTGATTCATTTGCAAATATTTTCTACCATTCTGAAGGTTGTCTTTTCATCTTGTTTATGGTTTCCTTTGCTGTGCAAAAGCTTTGAAGTTTCATTAGGTCCCATTTGTTTATTTATTTATTTATTTTCCATTACTCTAGGAGGTGGATCAAAAAAGATCTTGCTGTGATTTATGTCAAAGAGTGTTCTTCCTATGTTTTCCTCTAAGAGTTTTATAGTGTCTGGTCTTACATTTAGGTCTCGAATCCATTTTGGGTTTATTTTTGTGTATGGTGTTAGAGAGTGTTCTAATTTCATTCTTTTACATGTAGCTGTCCCGTTTTCCCAGCACCACTTATTGAAGAGACTGTCTTTTCTCCATTGTATATCCTTGTGTCCTTTGTCATAGATTAGTTGACCATAGGTGCATGGGTTTATCTCTGGGCTTTCTATCTTGTTCCATTGATCTATGTTTCTGTTTTTGTGCCAGTACCATATTGTCTTGATTACTGTAGCTTCGTAGTATAGTCTGAAGTCAGGGATGCTGATTCCTCCAGCTCCGTTTTTTTTCCCTCAAGACCACTTTGACTATTCGGGGTCTTTTGTGTCTCCATACAAATTTTAAGATTTTTTGTTCTAGTTCTGTAAAAAATGCCATTGGTAATTTGATACGGATTGCATTGAATCTATAGATTGCTTTGGGTAGTATAGTCATTTTCACAATATTGATTCTTCCAATCCAAGAACATGGTATAACTCTCCATCTGTTGGTATCATCTTTAATTTCTTTCATCAGTGTCTTATATTTTTCTGCAAACAGGTCTTTGGTCTCCCTAGGTAGGTTTATTCCTAAGTATTTTATTCTTTTTGTTGCAATGGTAAATGGGAGTGTTTCTTTAATTTCTCTTTCAGATTTTTCATCATTAGTGTATAGGAATGCAAGAGATTTCTGTGCATTAATTTTGTATCCTGCTACTTTACCAAATTCATTGATTAGCTCTAATAGTTTTCTGGTGGCATCTTTAGGATTCTCTATGTATAGTATCATGTCATCTGCAAATAGTGACAGTTTTACTTCTTCTTTTCCAATTTGTATTCCTTTTATTTCTTTTTCTTCTCTGATTTCCCTGGCTAGGACTTCCACAACTATGTTGAATAATAGTGGTGAGAGTGGACATCCTTGTCTTGTTCCTGATCTTAGAGGAAATGCTTTCAGTTTTGCACCATTGAGAATGATGTTTTCTGTGGGTTTGTCATATATGGCCTTTATTATGTTGAGGTAGGTTCCCTCTATGCCCACTTTCTGGAGAGTTTTTATCATAAATGGGTGTTGAATTTTGTCAAAAGCTTTTTCTGCATCTATTGAGATGATTGTATGGTTTTTATTCTTCAATTTGTTAATATGGTGTATCACATTGATTGATTTGCGTATATTGAAGAATCCCTGCATCCCTGGGATAAATCCCACTTGATCATGGTGTATGATCCTTTTAATCTGTTGTTGGATTCTGTTTGCTAGTATTTTGTTGAGGATTTTTGCATCTGTATTCATCAGTGATATTGGTCTGTAATTTTCTTTTTTTGTAGTATCTTTGTCTGGTTTTGGTATCAGGGTGATGGTGGCCTCATAGAATGAGTTTGGCAGTGTTCCTTCCTCCAAAATTTTTTGGAAGAGTTTGAGAAGGTTGGGTGTTAGCTCTTCTCTAAATGTTTGATAGAATTCACCTGTGAAGCCATCTGGTCCTGTACTTTTGTTTGTTGGAAGATTTTTAATCACAGTTTCAATTTCATTACTTGTGATTGGTCTGTTCCTATTTTCTATTTCTTCCTGGTTCAGTCTTGGAAGGTTATACCTTTCTAAGAATTTGTCTGTGTCTTCCAGGTTGTCCATTTTGTTGGCATAGAGTTGTTTGTAGTAGTCTCTTAGGATGCTTTGTATTTCTGCAGTGTCTGTTGTAACTTCTCCTTTTTCATTTCTAATTTTATTGATTTGAGTCCTCTCCCTCTCTTCTTGATGAGTCTGGCTAATGGTTTATCAATTTTGTTTATCTTCTCAAAGAACCACCTTTTAGTTTTATTGATCTTTGCTATTGTTTTCTTTGTTTCTATTTCATTTATTTCTGCTCTGATCTTTATGATTTCTTTCCTTCTGGTAACTTTGGGGTTTGTTTGTTCTTGTTTCTCTAGTTCCTTTAGGTGTAAGGTTAGATTGTTTATTTGAGATTTTTCTTGTTTCTTGAGATAGGCTTGTATAGCCATAAACTTCCCTCTTAGAACTGCTTTTGCTGCATCCCATAGGTTTTGGATCGTCGTGTTTTCATTGTCATTTGTCTCTAGGTATTTTTTGATTTCCTCTTTGGTTTCTTTAGTGATCTCTAGGTTATTTAGTAACGTATTGTCTAGCCTCCATGTGTTTGTGTTTTTTACATTTTTTTCCTGTAATTCATTTCTAATCTCATAGCATTGTGGTCAGAAAAGATGCTTGATATGATTTCAATTTTCCTAATTTTACTGAGGCTTGATTTGTGACCCAAGATGTGATCTATCCTGGAGAATGTTCCGCGCACACTTGAGAAGAAAGTGTAATCTGCTGTTTTTTTTTTTTTTTTTCGGTACGTGGGCCTCTCACTGTTGTGGCCTTTCCCATTGCGGAGCACAGGCTCCGGACGCGCAGGCTCAGCGGCCATGGCTCACGGGCCCAGCCGCTCCACGGCATGTGGGATCTTCCCGGACCAGGGCACGAACCCGTGTCTCCTGCATCAGCAGGCGGACTCTCAACCACTGCGCCACCAGGGAAGCCCTAATCTGCTGTTTTTGGATGGAATGTCCTATAAATATCAATTAAATCTATCTGGTCTATTGTGTCATTTAAAGCTTCTGTTTCCTTATTTATTTTCATTTTGGTGATCTGTCCATTGGTGTAAGTGAGGTGTTAAAGTCCCCAACTATTATTGTGTTACTGTCAATTTCCTCTTTTATAGCTGTTAGCAGTTGCCTTATGTATTGAGGTGCTCCTATGTTGGGTGCATATATATTTATAATTGTTATATCTTCTTCTGGGATTGATCCCTTGATCATTATGTAGTGTCCTTCCTTGTCTCTTGTAACATTCTTTATTTTAAAGTCTATTTTATCTGATATGAGTATTGCTACTGCAGCTTTTTTTGATTTCCATTTGCATGGAATATTTTTTTCCATCCCCTCACTTTCAGTCTGTATGTGTCCCTAGGTTTGAAGTGGGTCTCTTGTGGACAGCATATAGTTGGGTCTTGTTTTTGTATCCATTCAGCAAGCCTGTGTCTTTTGGTTGGAGCATTTAATCCATTCACATTTAAGGTAATTATCAGTATGTATGTTCCTATGACCATTTTCTTAATTGTTTTGGGTTTGTTTTTGTAGGTCCTTTTCTTCTCTTGTGTTTCCCACTTAGAGAAGTTCCTTTAGCATTTGTTGTAGAGCTGGTCTGGTGGTGCTGAATTCTCTTAGCTTTTGCTTGTCTGTAAAGCTTTTGATTTCTCCATCGAATCTGAATGAGATCTTTGCTGGGAAGAGTAATCTTGATTGTAGTTTCTTCCCTTTCATCACTTTAAGTATATCATGAGTAGCTAGTGGTTTGATGGCTACAGCATCCTTTGTTTACTGAAATAGCAGGTGACATTCCTTGTCCACAGTTGTTAATGTCATTAGTAGGACTGATGGAAGAAACAGCTAGATGCCAGGAGGCAGGAGTCTTAAGTTGGGGTTCTGGTCACCACCGGACTCTCTTTATGAGGCATAGCGTTCTGAAATCATTCCCAACACCCTCTCCCAGGGCCGTTTGCATTTTAAAAAATCTCAATGCTGACTTCCCGATGGAATTTCAGACACCACAACAGGGGGAGTGAGAGCCATTTTGGAGAGTAAGGGTCTTCATTTTCCTCAAACTCTTAGCCATGGGCAGAGAGAATGGACACAGGAACATTTCAGCTCCCATCATGTGATCTCTCTGTCTTGGTCTCAGCGATTGCCCTTCATTTCCAGGAGGCTCCAGGTGGCAGGCACAGCACTGGAACTGGAGGCTTGTGCTCTGGCCTGGGCTCTTCCCCCAGTCACTGGGTAACCTGGGGCAAGTTGTTCAGCCTCTCTCAGCCTCAGTTTCCCATCCATAAGGTGGGAGATGCATCCCAGCTACACTGGCACACTATAAATATTCTGCTAGATGAAAAATTATGTGACAGGAGCTACTAAACAGAAGTGACAGTCTTGGTTTGGCTTCCCCATATCCACTGAAAAATGTACAAGTTTCCAGGTGATGCCCATGCTGCTGGTCCAAGGACCATACTTTGAGTAGCAAGAAGGAGGTGTAGAGGCGTCAGACAGACCTGAGCTTGAAACCCAGACCTGCTACCTTGTCGCCCACTTTGGAATTTGCTGAAGCTCACGGGACCTCAGTCCCTTCCTCCCTGAAATGGAAATTGCCCCCTGTGAGGTGGCCTTGAGGACTGAATGAGATGAGGTATGGGAGGCGCACGGTATCTTGGGGCGTGCAGTGAGTGCCCAGTAGAAAATGGTGCCTCGTGATGACCATAATCATCTCCAGACAGTGAAAGTTTCCTTTGTGCCAGGACTTGTGCCCATCGCTTTGCATGAATTAAATAATCAAATCTCTGAATATTCCTCTGATGAGGTTTCATCGTTATGCCCATTTTATAGATGGGGAAAATGGAGCCAGAGAGATTGACCTCAGAGGTCACTCAGCTGCTCAGTAGCTGGGCGAGTTTGCATTTTAAAAGATCTGCTTTTAAAGATTTAAGATTTGCTTTTAATCTTAAAGATTTAAGATTTTTAAAGAAAAAGATTTGCTTTTCCTTAGGGGCTGGAAATTTAAAGACTATTTCCAGGCCACTGAAGGGTATTCAGGCCACAGAGCTCTTGACCATCCTCCCACCCTGCTCGCTGTCAAATCCTGAGCCTGCCTTCAAATAGATCCCTTTCCCCAGAGAGGGAACCACTTCATTACAAAAGAAGAACCACTTCATTACAAAAGGGCCCTCTTCACAAGGACGAAACAAGGAGACCAATTAAAGTCACTCAGATTTAGCATCACTTAGGAAATCGATGCACTATGATTGTGAATCCAGCATCTGTCGACAGCTGCCTGATTTAGCTGGATCTTTGCAGGGTTGTCAACGGGCTCATCTGCTGCTGTGGACTGGCAGAGCTGTTCCAAGAGTATCATTGATCTTTTGACTAAAGTGTCCTAATGAAATACAGATCTGCTGTCACTCAGAGAACCCTCTGCCATGTCAGCACAGCAGAAATGCTACCAGGAGAACAATAACCATAATTTCATTGTAAAGCCACCCTCTTGCCCTATGCCCACCCCTACCCCCCATCTTGATCTTGGGCTCACAGCTCAGCTCCGGAAAAACCAATGCCTTTGACTCTCTCAACTTTGTCACAGAGCGATACGGGGAAACAGCCACCCATAGGGTGTTAAAGGTATTTCCAGTTATGTGCAAGCTCCCTTTGATGAGGGCCCTTGTCCTCTTGCAGTGAGCTGGAGACTATTTATTTGCAGGAGGGGGAGTTATTGGGAGGGTGATTCAGTGCCCTTGTCCTGGGGCACTCTGCCTGGAGTAAGTGGCTAAGAAGTTGGCAGGGGAAGGCCAGAGGCCCCAGAAATGAAATCATTGTCCTTAAATAGCAGCCTTGATACTGGGCCCACCCATGGGAGCTGAGCTTCCAGTGAGTGGTGGGCTGAACTCCATCCAAAGCCTCGTCCAGGTGATATGAGCCGTGTCTCTATTGGACCTACTCTATTCCAGAGGGTGCTGGGTTCTGAAAGGGCACCTCTCCCTCAGGACAGTATAATCTGGCTGGATGTCTTCAGCTGCCCCCGGATGGGGAGGGAGGTGAAATGCTAATCAGCAGTAAGTCAGCCCTCTAAGCCCTGGCTCCTGCCTCCTGACCTCAGGGCTCTCCATACAGGGGATGAGTCTCTGTGTGGGAGACTGGGTAAAGGACATTGGTCTCCCCAGCCTGCATCTTGTGTACCAAGACAAGGGACCTTAAATATCATTTATTAAATGGTTTTATTCACATTTTTATATTATCATTAAGGGTCATCTCCCTTTTTCTCAAATGGGATGTGACACGGATCCCCCAAATCTCAAAGTCATAGCAGCAGAGCTTCTTAGGTTGAAGTGCGGGGGGCGCAACTTGGCGCTGCCCTCCCCTTCCCCCACTGCTCTGGCTCCTTAAGCATCTCAAGGCCAAGGTTGGCAGGTCAGTGAACACCTCCGGCCTCTGGAATACATTCCTATCTCTTTACCCTGGAGTTTAAGGTCTGCTCTTTGCCCCTCCCTCTCCAACTCTTGCCTATTCTTTGTGCTCCAGCCCCATGGAGCTCCTTACGACTTCCTTCTGTACCTGACTTTCATGCCTCTGTGCCTTAGCCGATGCTGTTCCCCTGACCTAGACTGCCCCCCAACACCCTGCCGCCCACCCTCAGCTTTTTTCCACCTGGCAAATGCAGAGACTAGCCTCCCACAGACGACCTGGTTCTGAAGTTGTCGCATGCAGTTGAGTTGAGGAAACACAAATTCACTCAGGATCCTTTCGGATCACATGCTCGTGCAGAAGTGTTCTGGGCATATTTGTGAGCATCGCATATTCTGGTATTTTAAAAGATATTTATTTATTGCTAAACATATATAGTTGCAGGCACATACATTAAATGACATGTGACGGGACATTCCGAAACTGCTTGTCTTTCAAGGCCCAAATCGAATGTCTCCTTCTCCCAACAAGGACCTGCTGTATAGCACAGGGAACTCTACTCAATAGTCTGTGATAATCTATATGAGAAAAAAAGTCTAAAAAAGAATGAATATGTGTATATGTATAACTGAGTCACTTTGCTGTACACCTGAAACTAACACAACATTGTAGATCAATTCTACTCCAATAAAATTAAAAAAGAAATGTCTTCTTTTCCGGGGCCTCCCTTGGAGGCAATGCATGACTTCCTCCTCTGTGCCCCCCCCAGGTGAATGACTCCCCCCTCACCCTGTGTTCTGACTTCTCTCCTCTTTCGTGCACGTCCTTACATCCGTACCAGGCCTCTACACTGCATGACGAGGTACTCAAGGAGAGCCACAGTGTTTTATTCTGTTCTTATATCTGCTGCCTAGTATGAACCTGGCCCATTGCAGGTGCTCCACAAATACCTGTAGAGTGAACGAGAGGAAGAGGGAGAGACTTCTGGAGAAGTTCATTGCTTATCAGGAGCAATAGGGTGGGTGTGACAGCGTGTACTGGTGGTTGAGGGAACTGGTCCAAGGTTAAAGCAACCTTGCATGTTTGAGATTAAACCCCACTTGGACATGATGTCTTTTTACATACTTCTGAATTTGATTTGCTAATGTCTTTAAAAGGATTTTTGCATCTACATTTATGGGGAATATTAGTCTAGTTGACTTTTCTTGAAATGTCTTTGGTTTTGTTATCAAGGTAACACTGCTTTCAAGGAATGAGTTGAGAAGTATGCCCTTTTCTATTTTCCAAAACAATTGGTGTAAGATTGCTATCATTTCTTATCTAAAAGAGAAAAAGTGGTTAGAATTCACCAGTGAATCAGTCTGGGTCAGGAGTTTTCTTTGTGGGAAATTTTTAATTAGAAATTCAATTTGTTCAATAGATACAGGATTGTTCAGATTTTCTATTTCGTATTGTGTTAGTTTTGGTGATTTGTGTCTTTAAAAGAATT
This sequence comes from Hyperoodon ampullatus, assembly GCF_949752795.1. Lineage (NCBI taxonomy): Eukaryota > Metazoa > Chordata > Mammalia > Artiodactyla > Ziphiidae > Hyperoodon > Hyperoodon ampullatus. The sequence goes on along the minus strand of NC_136915.1, from coordinate 25,113,936 downwards.
GGACCATTTTGTTTAAATTGTCAAATTTATTGGCATATTATTATTAACAATATCTAGTTATTATTCTTTTAGTTTTGATAAGATCTGTAGTGATGTCCCTTATTTCATTCGTGATACTTGTGATTTGAGACTTTCTCCTGTTTTCTTGATTAGTCTACTTCAAGGTTTATCAATTTTATTAGTCCTATCCAAGAACCAGTTTTTGGTTTTATTAATTTTTCTCTAGTATTATCTATTATCAGAACATGATTTCAACTCTTGTATTTATTATTTCTCTCCTCTTTATTTTGGGTTTAACTTACTCTTTTTTCTTTTAGCTTTTATTGTAATTTTATTCCTTATTCTTTTCTAAGTACTGAAAGGTATAAATTGCCCTCTAAGTAGTGTTTTATGACTTAAAAATTTACAAATTTAGATATGTAGAATTTTCATTGTCATTCACCTTAAAAAATTAAAAAAAAATTTTTACCTGTGATTTCTTTTTTGACCCATGGATTATTTAGATGTAAGTTGCTTTGCTTCTGAATATTTAGGGATAACACTGATATCTGTTATTGATTTTTTGTTTAATTATGTTGTGGTCAAAGCTCATACTCTGTAGGATTTCAATCCTTTTAAAAAAATGTTTTGAGACTTTTGGTGCAGAATGTGGTCTGTTTTAATGTACATTCCATGTGCACCTGAAAAGAATGTATGGTCTCCTGCTGGTGGGTAAAGTGTTCTATAAATATCAGTAAGGTTAAGATGGTGTTTTCCAAGTCTTCTATATTCTTACTGATTTAATTGTGAACTTCTCTATTTCTCCTTTTGGTTTTCTTCATTCTGGCTTCATTGTATGTTGAAGCTCTGTTATTTGGTAATTTGATGCATATACATCTAGAAATGTTATATATTATTGATGAACTGGCCCTTTTATTATGCAATGTCCTTCTTGATCTCTTGTAATATCCTTGTCCTGAAGTCTACTTTGCTGATATTGATATAACCACTCCAGCTTTCTTATGATGGATGTTTCCATGGTATATCTTTTCTCATTCTTTTCTTTCAATGAATCTGTGTCTTTAGCATACAAAGTCAGTATTTCTTATAAACAAAGAAGAGTTGTCTCTTTCTTTATCTAATCTGACAATCTCTGTTTTTTAATTTGAATGTTTAGACTATTTGCACTTGATAAAATCTACAATATGTTTAGATTTAAGTCTATCAGTTTTATCTATTAAGTGCTATTTATTTTCTATTTGTATCACTAGTTTTTTGTTCCACTTTCCTCTTTACCTGCTATCTTTTGAACAGAATGTGCATTTTTTTTAGTATTCTGTCTTATATTCTCATTAGTTATATTTCTTATAGTCTTATTAGTTATATTTCTTTTTTGTTTTATTTTTTAGAGGTTTATTTATGGTTTACAACAGGCAACTTTAACATAGCACACTGTGTCTTCAAATAATATTATACCAAATCACATGTAATGCAAGAACCTCACAACAGAATACTTTTATTTCTCCCATCCCATCCTTTGTGTTGTTGCTTTCATACTTTTTGCTTCTCCAAGTTATAGATCCTGCACTACATTGTTATTATTTAAATGTTTCATTTTTCTCTTCACTAGGTACACATTTTACTCTATGGTTGTGAATTTATATATACATATATATATATATATATATATATGATATTCACAATATACTTTATATATAACAACTTCATAGATATAAATCTACAATATATATATTATATATATATATAAACTATCTATCTATCTATAGATATAAGTAAATAGATTTTTTTCTCCTCCTTTAGTTTTTTCAGTTTTTTCCTCCCCCACCCCAAGTGAGAGAATGAACTATTTTCCATATAGTTATTATGTATAATATAATAACTAGGCATGTCTGGTAGCTCATGATTGTATGCTGAACATTTTGGATGTTTTGTTTTTGAGTTTCTGGATTTCAATATCTTCCTTTAAGGAGTATTGAAGTTGTTTTGGCAAGTGGTTAAAAAAAAGTCAGCTTGATCCATTTGGGCTTGTTTTGTAGTGTTGTTATGATGGGGCTAGAGTAGCCTTACCTGAGGGCTAATTTAGCCTCATTTCTAAGGAATTATCCTTAAAAGGCTTCACTTATTACCCCAAATGTTCAGTGAGGGGGTCTCTACTCCACATGGTCAGATTTAAGTTGCACAGCCCTGTGGACTCTGAGCTTTGTGCTTTTTGGACATTCTTTGTCTGGCTCCATGGACTTTCACCCTATGTCTACACAGCTTACTGTTCAGCAACAAAATCAGGGGCCCTCTATGCAGGTTTCTGGAGGTTTTTCTCTGTGTCGCTCCCTCTTCTCTGCTATTCTGTCTGCAGATTCTAGTCACCTCTGTCTCCCCAGTCTCAGATCTGCCTCTTCAACTCAGAGAAGCAGCCCCTTTCTACCTCTGTTGCTGTAGCTTGGAAAGAGCTTCCAGGTTGAAGCCGGGGTGCTTTGGGGCTCAACTCATTTGTCCTCTTCTCTCAGAGATCACAGTTCCTCACTGTCTGCTCTCCAGCATCTGGAATAGCTGTTTCATGTGTCTTATCCATTTTTTCATTTGTTTCTGACAGTGGCGGTGGGGCATGCATGCTGCTGATGCTCCATCATGACCAACACAAAAGTCAAAAGTGTGGGTTTTAGCATCTAATGCACTTGAGTTGAGATTCTGACTCTGCCATTTACTTGCTGTGCCACCTTGGGCATGCCCCTCAGCTTCCCTGAACCTGTATTTTCTCATATATAAAATGGTGAACATAGTCTCTGCCTCGCAGTGTTATTGTGGAGGTGAAATGGCATCATGTATGTAGAACTCATCACATAGTGTCTGGCATATAATATGTGTTCAATAAATGAGAAGTATTATTATGAATCAGTACTTAGTACAAGATGCTATGATAACTAAAATCCTGGTAATGAAGATCCCAGAAGACCAACATCTCTCCGCAGCCCTCACTGGTCTTTCAAGTGATGAATTGTACTTTTAAATATTTAAGCAGCCTTGGCTGCTCTGCATTAAAAGTTGATAAGTTTTATTGAGCTCCTGTCAGCTGACTTTTACATTCTGCTGCTGGCCCAGTCAAAGCATGGGGTCTTCTCAGTTGGCTCCAAGGGGCCCATAGGTGACTTCAAGGTTGCTACAGAGGAGCTGTCACTGGGGTCTCATTCCAAGGCAGGAAAGGCCTCCACATTCTGCCCACCAGGCCCCTCCCTTCAGTTTTCCAGGAAATCAGAGCCTTTCATGGTAACTTGCTTCTGATCAGGGTTAATGTGGGAACACAATTTCTGGGGGGCAGGCCCTGGAGGATGCATCGAACCTCCCTGTGCTGGGAGCTCCCAGGGCAGCCTTTGGGGAGGAAGGAAGGGGGAGCAGTAGGGCAGGAACCAAGAAGGAAGAAGTGAACTGAGGTGAAATCTCCAGGTGGGTATGCTTACTCCCATTCACTCCCGGTTATCTTTAAGTGAGATAACAATATCCCATAATCATCTTTATCTCAGTTCAGTGCTTCTAGAGAAGAGATAGTTGACACAAGGTGGTAGGAAAAGGAAAAAAAAAAGGACATATATGAGAGAAATGTAATATTCAGTGGAAACCGTAGAATGGAGAAATTTTAGGGAACTCACAATAGAAGCCTCCTTAATGTCTTGAAATAAGAAACCGGCTGAGGAGAGAAGGCTCTCCTGCTGGGAAATGTTTACAGGATCCCTGATATGCATCCCTGTTCCAGGGAGAAGGAGAAGGCAGGAGTTTTGCCCCTGTGTCCTCACGCCTGGTGTCCCCCATTAAGCACCAAGACTGCCACATTTCCTTGTAAGCCTTTTTGCCATTTCAGCCCTGCCAGCTCTTCTCTTTGTCATCCATCTCCTGCCTGCAAAACAGATCTGTTTAGGCTGAAGAAATGTGCTTCCTACCATCCCCCATTCTTCTCCGTCTGTGTGTCAATTTTCCACAAAGAGTGAGAGGCGTTTTATGAATGAGGGATGCATGGAAGTGCCAGGCTGGGGTTGAGCAAGGTGCTCAGGGCATCACATCATCCTGAGGCTGCGTGCTGGGGGGATGACAGCACTGGGATCAGGGAGAAAGGTCTTTGGTCCTGACCCTGAGAAAGACAAGATTCTGTATCTTGAAATGCTCTATCTCAGAGCAAGAGGCAAACCACCTCAGCAATGCCTGCTTCAGCAGACCAGGAGCAGATATCTATTCATTGGTAGAGACATATCATGTCTGGTCTGGGTCAGAATAGGTCTGTGTTCTTAGAAATACAGTGTCATTCATTTTAAATGTGTTGTTCCCTGCATCATAATCATTTTCTTAGCAGAATGTCCTAGAAGTGGATCTACCAAATCAAATGCTTTGGATACACCCTGCCAGACTGCTTGGGTTCAAATCTTGGCTCTACCATTTGTAATCTATTTGACCATAGGCAAAATACTTCACCTCCCTGGGACTCAGTTTCCTCATCTTTTAAAGTGGGGATAATAATGGTACCCACCTCTTAGGGTTGTCATGAGGATTAAAGCATTTCCCATTACTGGTTTTAAAATTGTTATTATTGTTGTGATTAGAATATCTTCAAGAAAAGTTGTGTATTTATGTGCCCTCAAGCAGATTTTAAGAGCACCTCCTGAGTGCTTCAGAAATAATTATGAAGGAACCAGGAGAGCTGGCTTCTGGTCTGGATCTGTTTGTGACTCAATGCATGATCTTGCATGAGTTTTTTTTTTTGTTTCCTCATTCTGAGTCTCAGTTTTCTCATCTGTTAAGAGACTGTAGTCCTAGGTGACCACTGAAGACCCTTTCAGGCCAATGAATTTATGAATGGTAATATCCAGAAAATAATGCACTCTTTTAAAAAGGTGAAACACCTCCTTAGCCATCTTAATGACTCTTTCAAATAATTCAGCAAAATTTGTTTCACGGACAAATCAAAGATTAACTTCATACCTGATTTACGATAACTTCTGAGGTTTTTGTACTTCCAACATCCATCCATTTGTCCATTTAATTAGCATTTAGTGGAAGCCATCATGCACTACTCGGTATGGTAAGATTGGGAATATATAAATTCATTCATTTATTCTTTTACTCATTTATTCATCCAACTAATAGATATCTTGTACCTGCTCTGTGTCAAGCCCTATTCTAGAGACCAAGAATACAGCCATGAAAAAATGCAAGCAAGCGTCTTACCCTACTGAGACATTCTAGAAGGGGAGGCAGCTAATAAATGAGTCAACAATAACAGCTTGATTTCAGACAGTGATGGTGTACCTGAAGGAAACAAATGAGGGCCGTGTGCAAGAAGAGGGCCTGGTGTGGGTGGGTGGGGGGATATAAAAGTTCAGTAGGTTGAAGTGAAACTTGAGTAGAGGCCTGGATGGTGGGAAGGACCTAGCCATGTGGATCTGTGACAGAGAACACCAGGCAGGGATCAGTAAACGCACAGGCCTGGAGGTGGGTTTTTAAAGAAAGAAGGTGGGTTTTAAAACATTTTTAGGCAGAAGAATGAATTGGTTAGCTCTGTAATGGGAGGTGGCACTGGAGAGTAATTAAAAGAGTGTGCTATTGAGTACAGCTTTCTGGGATAGACTCCCAGCTCAGCTGTTGATTAACTGTGTGACATTGGGCAAGTTATCAACCTCTCTGTGCCTCAGGTTCCAAATCTGTAAAATGAGGATGATAATAGAATCATAGTCTTGTAGTGAGGGTTAAAGAGGTTATCTATGTATAATGCCTAGTACAATTCCTGGCATACAGTAGGTGCTCCATAAATGTTAGCTATTGTTACATTTCTGAGAGCTCACTTGGATATAGATAACATGGGGCTTGACCAGAGGGTGGAGACCAGGTAGACGATTACAGAGGTCCCTTCCAGGCTGGTGAATTTCTGCATAAAATACTTGAAAACTATTTCCTCACCAAAGTAGGATAAATATTCATACTTCCTGTCTTGTTTACATTATTAAGAGATTTAGCAAAACACTTTTTCTAGGTAATGCAGAGGTGTCCAGAATTATGACTAATTTGAATTAATGAGATTTTATTGTACTTTTAAAGACAAACCTCTCAATATTACCCATGAAAATGTAAAAATGTAATTTCAATATTTAGAAACTCTACTTGAGATTTAGAAGAATCCTACTATAGTATCATATTAAGAAAGATTGTGAATTCAGCAAAATTCTCCTTCTATGCACCTAGAAACTTCCCCACTCTTGTCTCAAGATTCCTAGGAAACAAGGCTCTCAGCACTCTCCTGGCTGCCTGGGTCCCCCAGGTTGGCCCAAGACTGACCCTTTCCTGTCACTCAAGTAAGAGGACCCATGCTAAGGGTAGCCCAACACTTCCTTTTACAGATGAGGACACTTACCCAAAGATGGAAAGGAGCTTCTCCAGGAATCTTACTAGGAATATATTTGGGGGTAAGGCCAAAAGCTATAGCACCATGACCCTTAAAGCTATAGCATATGGGAAGAACCTGCCCTTTCAAAGAAAACAAAAGACCAATTCTGCCATTAACTACAGTTCTTTCATTATTCATTCCTTTTACAAACATTTATTGATGCCTACCATATTCCAGGTAACGTGCAAGGCATTGGGAATATTGAGAATAATAATACATCATACAGTTGGTCCTTGTGTTTTTAAATGCACTCTGACAATCTCTGTCATTTAATTCAGGGTGTTTAGATAATTTACCTTTAATGGGATCACTGAGATAGTTGGGTTAAAAATTTTTAGCTTACTCTTTGCTTTCTATTTGTCTTATCTATTCTTTGTTCCCTGTTTCCTTTTTTTCTGCCTTTGTTTGGACTAATTGGGTACTTTTCTATGATTCCATTTTATCTCATTTTTGGCTTATAAGTTGTGCCTTTTATTAAAAAAAAAGTGATGCCTTAAAATTTGTATTGTACAAATTTAACTTATCACAGTCTATTTTTAGGTAATATTATATCACTTTTCATTTTGCAAAGCAGTATGAGTCTTTAAAGCAGTATGAGTCCATTTGCTTTTTTCTAAACTTTTTGTTTTTGTATGTGTATGTATGGGTGATAAATTCAGCTTTTCTATGTCTGAAAAAAATCTTCATTTCACCTTCATTCTCGAAAGATATTTTTGTTAGGTACAGAATTCTCACTTGTCAGTTTTATTCCCCCCACCCCCTCCGCCGGCCCCAACCCTCAGTATATTTGTTGCTCTTTTGACTTCTGGCCTGAAGTGTTTCTGAGAGAAAGTCTGCTGTTCTTGTCATTTTTGTTCCTCTGTGAATTGTGTCTTTTTTTTTTGGCTGCTGTTTAGATGTTCTCTGTATCACTGGTTTTAGGTAATCTGATTATGATGACTTGGGATAGTTTTCTTCACTTTTTTTGTGCTTCACTTTGTTGAAATTCTTGAGTTTGTGCATTTATAGATTTTTTATCAAGTTTGGAAAAATTTTGATCAATATTTATGCAGATATTTTTTCATCACAATGACCCCTTTTGGGGGACTCTATTGAGGCTGCTTAAACTGTCTCAGAGAACACTGATGCTTGGTTTATACTTCTCTCTAGTCTTTTCCCCTCTGTGTTTCATTTGGAATAATTTCTATTGCTATGTCTTCAAGTTTACTAGCATTTTCTTCTGCAGTTTATCCCATCCAGTGTATAGTTCATGCCAGACAGTATATTTTTCTTCTCTAGTAGTTTTATTTAGGCATTGAAAAATATGTTTTCATATGGCATAAGCTTTCCTCTGTCTTCTTGAAAATATGGAACATAATTAGATAATTGGCTTTAATATCCCTCTCTACTAATTCTATCAATGGTGCCATTTCTAGACATGTTTCTAATGATTGATTTTTCTCACTATGGTTTGTGTGACTCTACCTTTTTGCATACTTGATAATTTTTTTTTTTTTTTTTCCTGCGGTACGCGGGCCTCTCACTGTTGTGGCCTCTCCCTTTGCGGAGCACAGGCTCCAGACATGCAGGCTTAGTGGCCATGGCTCACAGACCCAGCCGCTCCACGGCACGTGGGATCCTCCCGGACCAGGGCACGAACCCGTGTCCCTTGCATCGGCAGGCGGACTCTCAACCACTGCGCCACCAGGGAAGCCCCATACTTGATAATTTTTATTTGGACACTGGACCTTGTAAATTTTGCCTTGTTGAGTGCTAGATACTTTTTCTATTCCTTTAATATTTTTGATTTTTGTTCTGGGTTGCAGTCAAATTGCTTGACAATAGTTTGATTCTTTGAGACTTGCTTTTAAGCTTTTTTTTGCCAGGACCAGAGCAACATTCATCCTAGGGCTAATTTACCTCACTACTAGATAATACCCTCTGAATAATTAGCCTCATTCTTCTGTGTTTTATGAAGTTTTATGACACCAGTCGGCTGGGAAATGCACTATTCCAGGTGAATTATTCTACCCCCTCCTTTCCATTGTTTTTCCCAGTCATGGGTAGTTTACTCAAAGGCATGTGCTGATCAGCTAAAAGCTCAAGGGGACCCTCTGAAGTTTGGTTTTTTTCCTCTCTCTCTCTCTCTCTAGCTCTCTCCTCTCTGAGCAGTCTTCTCTCTAGTACTCTTCCCTGTAAATTCTAGCCACCTCCACCTCTAGAATCTTCAACTGTCTCCTCTGCTCAGGGAGATTTCTGGGCTCTGCTTAGTTCCCCTTCCTGTGCTGGGCCTGGAAACACTCTCCAGACAGTTAGCCAGGGACTCTGTAGTCCTCACTTCCTTTGTTTTCCTACTTTCAAGGATCACTTTGCTGTGTTGCCTATTTTCTACACCTGAAAACTGTCATATCATATGCTTTATCTGATTTATAAGTTACTTAAGATAGACAGGTAAGTTTAGTCCCTGTTACTCCATTGTAGTGGGAAGTAGAAGTCTTCTGGATTTACATTGAAAGTAACCGCGGTCATTTTGAGAGTTAGCATTTATTGAGTGTGTAACCATGGACAGAAGTGTTTCACATCCTTTAAATCTTACCATAAGGCCAGGAGGCTTTCAGTGGAGCTCTGCTGCATACTTCTATCTGAGGACACTCCCCCTCTTCTTCCACTATTTAGTATCACCCTCATTTCTCCTATTTGCCTCTTTCCCAGTCTTTGTGTTCCTGGAGGGGCTTGTAACTCTGACCACAAGGGTAAGTATGTAAGCTAGAAGTGACTGCCATCCCAATGACCATAGTGATTGATACAGAAGAAGACACATGGATCAAGTCTGGCCAATGAGAATTTATCCCTGGGGTTAGGTAAATGAATGTTGGGCAGGGAAAGGCTACCCTTTGTCCTGGGATCACTGGCTGGGATTCCATAAGCCTGGATTTGTCTTTGCCATACTTATTGCCCCTTCCCCCAATAGAGAACTTGGAAGAGGCCCATCTGCAGTGGGTGAGGGTGAACTAGATTTCTGTTGTTTGTAGCTGAGGATTCCTGGCTAAAATGGATAACTGTGTAATATGCCTATTTGATAGACAGGGAAACTAATGTCTAGAGACTTTAAGTAACCTGTCCAACATCACCCAGGAAATGGCAAAGCTGGGAGTCTCACCTAGGTCTATGTGACTTAAGAGCTCTGCCCTTACCACTCATTTTACTGCTTCTCAGTGTGTGTGTGTGTTAGAGGGGGGTGTTGAGACTGGAAATGACAGGATCAAATGTCTGAGGGTGAACAGGAAAGAATCAGTCCAGAACAGGGAGACCAGGATGTGGCTGGACTCTCCTCATGTGAGATGATGGGGCCAGAGGAGGAGTGAGGAGCCCTGAGGACTCTGTCCCCTGCCTGGAGCATGGTTTCCTGAGTTGTGGGAGCTGATGGAGAGAAACCTGGAGAGAAATTCCAGGGAGTCGGCTAAGGCCAGCCAGTGTCAGAGCAGGTGAGCAGCAGAGGTGGCGTCTTTCCAAGGCCTCTGTGCCCTGGGCTGCCTGGATTTTGGGCGGCTGTGCTTGTGCTTCCCATGGTTTGTCTCTTATTTTTGCCTTGCTGCCTATGCAACAGAATCAATTATTTGAAGCACTTATCCTGTTTTATTCCCTCAGCCTCTGTAATTGCAGAGTTTACTAAGCTGAAGATACACCATCAACAAAGTTGTGAAGACATCTCATCACTGCTACCACCTTAGGCAATTGGTTCTCGGTTTCTCTGTCTGTATAACAGAAATTGTGGTCCTTGTCTTCTTCCTTTAGGTTTTAGAAACTTTCCCCTTGTTTTTATCTGTATCTGTGCCTCTCCAGCTCTTTCCCTGAGTTATAATTTATTGTGCGCATCTGAGTTGCCAGGCACTGTGCTGGGTACCATCTTGCTTCCAGTGAGTCTCTAATCATGCCCCTCTTCCCGCCTGGCCCACACAGGAGCTCAGTGGAAGGATCTGAGCCCAAGGCTTATGGCTAACTTGCTCAGTGGTCTTTGGTCAATTGTTTCCTCTTTCTGGGCCTCTATGTTCTCATCTGTGAAATGGTCACAGCAGGAAGTTGGTTATTCTTTAAGGGACCAACCTGGGCATTGTTTCTGATCTCAGAGTTGAGGGCATCTGAACCCTGAAGAGTCCCAAAGGTCCTGCCTCTGCCCTATAGGTCATATCCATGAAAGTGGCCTCCTGCTGCTGTCCCCAACTCTGCCCATAGTTTCAGTCTCTGCCTGGGCCAAGGGGCTCCTTGGAGCAGGGCCATCCTGCCTTCAGTGCTCTGCTTACTGCAGAGGCTTCTCCCTCTTGACACACATGGGCTCCCAGTGGGACAACCTGTCAGCCCCACCTAAAGGCACTTTCAGGACACAATTACCGACAGGGGGACCACATGTTTCTTCCCAACCCCTACCTGACACTCTAACCATTCTCAGCATTTTTAGCCACTTGACTTGCTTCAGTGGTAACCCTGTGCTTCCTCCTCATCCCCTCAAGTGAAGATCTCATTTCGGGGGACTTTCCTACCACGGGCCTCAGTCAGAGTAACCTGAACCTTCCTGATGTTTTTTAAGATCTTTGAGTCTCAGAGAACAGGAATTGACCTTCTTGCTTATTTCCTCCAAGGAGGCCCTGGCCTACTTAGAAAAATCACCCACTCTAAGTCCCGCCATCCTTCATGTCCATGGTTCAATAGTTTCTCTTACAGACAAAAAAACACAAAAGACAAAGGACCCAAACAAACAAACAAAAACAACAACAAAAACCCCAACCAACCCAAACTCCGCCCCCCCCACCAAAACCCAACCCAAACAAAAAAAATCAAATTGCAACCCACTGGGTACATTGCAACATAAATAAATAGGTTTTCTAGTTCAAGATAAGGATTGCAAATATTTGCAGAGTGATTTCCACGAGCCTAGTGCTATATACAAATTATATTGTTCTTTCTGTATTATATCACTCTGAGGGAGGTACCTGTGTCCGTCTGGGTCCACTCAGGAAACAAACCACATAGTCATTTAAACAGGGGAAGTTTAATATAAAAATCATATTTACTCCGACAGCAGAGTGATGATAAACTTGAAGAGAGAACTCTAAAGAATTCACCAGGGCTGAGGGAGAGTATCCTAAGAAGGCGACTCTAGGAAGGGGGCTTCCTTGGCAAAGTTGGGCTTCAGACTTCAATGGAGAATGTCTGCTTGCAGCCCCTGGATGACAGAGCAGTCCACGGGGTTGCTTACCACAGTTTCCAGGCAAAGAGGAAAAACCCTCTGGGGTTCAGTTCAGCCGAGGTTGGTGGGCAGGCACTAGAGGGTGTCCTGTGCTGCTGTGAGCCTGGGGACTGGATTGCACGGTGTCTGTATCAGAGAATATAGAGACTCATCCTCATAATAATAGATGCATGTTCTGGATCTGGATTTGTGTTTCCTGCCCATAATGCCTCTTCCAGCATCATCACCCGTGAACTCCAGAATGCCTTATCCGCCATCACGGCATTCCTCACAGCACGGCTTCTGATTAGGGAACTCATGTCACAGCAAGGGAAGCACAGCCATCAGCTCGTGCCCATGGAATTAACTGGTCTTACTACGCACCCGGAAGTGGCTGGTCTAATTGAAAAGTGGAATGGCTACAGAAGGCTCAGTTGTGGAGCCAATTGGGAGACAACACCCTGAGAAGATGGGTTCTCTTTTAAAGGATGCAGGGTATGTTTTTTTTAAATTAATTAATTTATTTTTATTTTTGGCTCTGTTGGGGCTTCGTTTCTGTGTGAAGGCTTTCTCTAGTTGTGGCAAGCGGGGGCCACTCTTCATCGCGGTGTGCGGGCCTCTCACCATCACGGCCTCTCCTGCTGTGGAGCACAGGCTCCGGACACACAGGTTCAGCAGCCATGGCTCACGGGCCCAGCCACTCCACGGCATGTGGGATCCTCCCAGACCAGGGCTCGAACCTGTGTTCCCTGCACTAGCAGGCAGACTCTCAACCACTGCGCCACCAGGGAAGCCCCCAGAGTATGTTTTGAATCCAAGAAATGTTTGTCACCTCCTTTCCCCAACCCTGCCCTAAGCTTGAAGACATAAAGAAGAGCACCCTGGTCCGGAGCCTGTGCTCCGCAATGGGAGAGGCCACAACAGTGAGAGGCCCGCGTACCACAAAAAAAAAAAAAAAAAAAAAAAAAAAAAAAAAAGAAGAGCACCCTGGTGGGCGCCCCCTGCCAGAACTGCCCAGCCTCCGTCCCCATCTCCTTCAGCTCAGCCCCACCAAGGGAGGCCACCTCCGCTGCCCAGCCCAGGCCTGCCCATCCCTACACACCTGTCCACGTGGCTCAGCTCAGATGGAGTTTGATCAAATCCTCTAAAAATGAGTTTTCTCTGTGTGTCAGCCCCTCACCTCTCACCACACTAGTCCCTGAGCATTTAATAGGAGTGAAAAGATAGGAGAAAAAGGTCAGGGCATACTTTAATTGAGATCCATGTTGAAAATCTGAGAGAACAAAAGGTTAAAAATGCATCTGGTGCTACTGCTGTGAACAAGGCTGCCGTGAACACTGCCTGATGAGGAGGATCTTCATTTTCCCCCCAGACTGTCTCCGTGCATAGAGAGGGGCTTCATCCCCCACCTCCTCTGGCCTCCTGACGTTTGGGCTACAGGACAGTCTCTGACCCTTGTCCAACCCGAGATCACAGTCATTCCACACAAACCGACATATACTACCATGTGGAGTCTGCAGCTGGGCGCAATTCACTCCAGCCAGAGGCAATTGATTTTTCCATCTTTCCTGCTGTAAGGGGATAAATTGGGTGGCAGTGACACATGCTGAGAGCCTCCTGTTGTCTGGCCTCTTCACCTGGAATATCTCTTGGCATCATTACAGTCACCTTGCAAAGGAGGAGGTGGAGTGGGGGGGGCACGTACTCATGCCTGGATCTGTCCACCATCTGTTGGGCATCTCCACGCTCAGGACACATCCTGGGCATGGGGAATGTGACAGTGACCCAGATGCAGTCAGTCCCTGCATTTAGAAGCCAAAAGGAGGAGCACATGATGGTAAGAGGAAGTGCAGGCTGGGGGCTTCTGGGCAGTATCTGGAGGGAGTGTTGAACTGAGGTTGCAGATGCTTGGCCGTTAGCCAGGTGAAGAAGGGTGGGAAGAGTGTTCCAGGCAGAGGGAACAGCATTGCAGAAGCCTGGAGGCAAGAGAGGATCAGAAGAGCTCAGGGTACAGAAAGCAGGTCACAGGGGACCTTTCCCAAGGTCACACAGATAGAAAAGGGCAAAGCCAGGATCCTAACCCAGGCTGAGCTGCTCCAAGCATGGGGCTCGCTATCACCCACCTGGGTGGATGGGTCAGCCTTTGCAGCAACTGAGAGGAGAGGGCACTCCTGAAGCCCAGGGCCCTGGCGGTGGTCAGGAAGCCTCATCGGTTTCTTGGCCTTCCAGGTCCTTCCACCGAGTACCTCCCCTCTAACCTGTCCCAGAGCCTAATGTTGCTTCTGCAGTGTTCTTCTCTGTAACTGTCTTTGTAGGCATTCTGAGGTCTCCACACTCATCACCCCACCCCTAGGGCAGGCAGGGCCCAGGAGCTCCCTGTGACTGGGAGCCCTGAGACACCCCGTGCCTGGGAGCCCTGAGACACCCCTTTCCTGTAGCCACATTAGTCCCTCGAGGTCCTCATCCCACCTGCCTAAACCAAGGACTCCCAAGTGTCCGAGACTTCATAGGTAGAGGGGTCAGAATTCATGGCAGAGTGAGGATGCTGACGTCAGCACTGGATGTGACCATGGTGATAAAGGAGAATTCTCAAGGGACCCAAAGGACAGTTTACACCAAAGGGAACCTTTTCGAGGTTTTGGGGGTAATTGATGTTCTGCCTGATCCCAGAAGGCAGCCTCTGGGAGACGTGGGTTTGAATCCCAGCTCTACAATGAACCGGACACACAGCATGAAGCAATCCACATTATATCCTGTGCATGGGTATCCCCATCTGCAAAAGGGGATAATAGGCTTACTTTCCCACCAGGCTGCTGGGAATATTCGATGGGATAATCCGTTTAAAGCTCTGAGGACGGCGCCTGGCATAAGACTCACCATCACTCGGTCTTCAGTGTTCCCACCATCCCATTCGACCCTCCCCATCCCCACCCTTTATCCCTCTTCATTCATTCACTCAATCACTCATTCACCAAGCGTTGGTTGACGACTGCTCTGGGACACCTGGGCTGCACATTGGGAACAAGAAGACTCAGCTCCAAGCAGCCCCAGTCTGGTGTGGGGAGGTAGGAATTCACAGAGGTGCCATGCCCGTCCCCCGACCCCGGGCCACTTGGGCCCCGGCTCTGCTAGTCAGCTTCCTGAAAGCCTAGTGGGTAAAAATGATGCGACAGCTGGGGGAACAGCCAAAGCAAGTGAGTAAACTAGCAACAACAAAAATAGTTACATGAAAACTGATGAGAAGGAATAAAACAATGATGAGAAACAAATGCCAGATTTGGGGAGGGGGCTGTAGGGGGACCCCGGGAGGGGTTTGGGAAGTGCCTGAGGAGGGGGAGAGGAGAGGAGCTTCCAGAAGAGAGAACAGGTTGCTGGCTAAGTGCCCCCAACATTATGCAAATTACTTCACTCCATCCTCACTACAACCTCCGGGGTGGGGGAGGGTAGGGGTTGTCATTGTCCTGTTTTACAGGGGAAGGGACTGCAGCCCCAGAAAGGTGTGGAGTAAGGGGGCCAAGTCACACAGCCAGGAAGGTCCCAGCTAGGATCAACCCACCCTCGTGGGGCAGGGAGGGGTCAGGGCCGGGCAGGGGGAGGAGGAAGAACTCGGTGGCCTGGCTGGGCTGAGTGCCAGGGTCCTGTGGAATGGCCTGGGAGGCCCCTCTGATCCCCGAGGGGTATGACCCCAGGGACTGCAGAAGGCTCCTCTGTGGCCAGAAATGCAACCTGGGATCAAGGGGACAGAGCAGGGGGGATCTGTCCTGGACCCTCCCAGGTTAGCTGTGTATCCTTGGGCAATGCACGTGACCTCTCTGAGCCTTGGTTTCATCAAGTCTACGGAGGAGCAGCACCAACTCGGGAACTAGTCTGCATTCACTGGGTGAGGAGGGGGAGGCACTCAGACCCCTTGCTCCTCCCTGGGCCCTGGTGCCAGGATCGCTCTCTGGCTCCTGGAATCTGGGAGTGCCCAGCTCAGCATGAAACGTAAGAGATGTAAGAACTGTTCTGCACCAGGAACTCTCAGATCTACCCCAGGGGAGGAGTAATTTGTTCCTGATTGAGCCAAGTGTCATAGGTCACCGTCGGACCATTTTTACTGTGGAATATTTTCCGATTTCCTCACTCCCACCACCTACTAATTTCCAGTTTCCTCCTCTGCCTCCAGTTCTACTCCCTACCTCTGAAGTGAGGCCCTCAGTACCCTCTTTCTTCCTTTTCTTCAGTATTCATGAGGTTGGGCTGTGAGTTCCTCACTGTTCCAGGCCCAGTGAAGCATCCTGGAGCTTCCTGTGTGGAGGGAAGATGACAGGAGATGAAGACGTGACCCTGCCTGCCCTCCAGAGTCTGGCTCCTTCATGGGACCCTGGGGGTGTGGGACAGCACAGGAATACATCTTGACAATGCATGGAAACACTCCCAGGGACTATGGAAGCAAAACGAAAAGGTGACTGGCTGGCCCTGAAGATCAGGGAGGGCTTCCTGGAGGAGAAGACATCTGAGTCGAGTCTTAACAGACAAATGCCAGGTCAGATGGTATCAAGGGGACTCACCTCCAAGGTCATATTCATTGAATGGATGAATGAATGAATGAATGAGTGAGTGAATTAATCTAATCCAGACCCTCCACTTGGCACAGAGTTGGGTCTTGTGCCCTCCAGGCTCTGTCACAACCTGGCTAGCCCACCCCTCGGCCTCAACAGACAGCCCCTCTGCCTTCCTGGGAGAGAAAGTCCCTTGCCTCCAGGCCGGCAGAGGTTTCAGGCCACCTGAGGCAGACAGACTGGAGCTTCCCTCTACTTTGGGGGCATCCTGGGCTCTCCATCTTGAAAGCCTGAGGTCCTGGGTTTCTCTGTCTGTGGGTTTGCTCACAGCTTCCAAGAGGCAGCAGATCAGGAGAAGGGCACGGACCTGGGCTCAAACCTCACCTTTGTCCCTTAGTAGCCATGTGACCTTGAGCAAGTCGCCACATCTCTCTGAGCGTCGATGTCATAGTAATACTGACTTCATGGGAGGTTGGTTGCTACAGGACCCTGAGCCTCCATTCCTCCCTGTGTCCACGTCCTTCGCAACGTGGTTTTTTTCACTCTTCCCATCAAAAGGTGAAGTCTCTTCCCCACCCCTTAGATCTGGCTGGACTTACAACTTATTTTGGCCAACAGAATGTGGTGGAAGTTATGTGGCAGCCCAAAATCAGCTTCTTGGATCCCTGTGGCCTCCAGGTGGACAAGCCTGGGCCAGCCTCCTGGAGGATGAGAGACCACATGAAGCTGAGCTGAGTCAGCCCCAAATCTGACCTGCAGCCGACTCCTGGCTGCCTGCCAGCCAATGAAACTCAGAATAAAACTGTCCAGCTGACCCCCAGGCTTGTTAGATACACGAATACTTATAGTTGTAAAGCCTTGTATTTTGTAGTTGTTTGTTATGCAGCATTATGTTGGCTGATACATCTTCATGGGGTTCTTGTGAAGAAAAAATAAGCTAGTAGGTTCAAAGTGCTTAGAATCACCACCAGACACACAGTAAGCCCTCAGTGGACCTTCCCTCAGGGCATGCTTGTCTTTGTCATCAGTGTGAGGATGTGGGTGGGCAATGCCCTCTGTTCACAGTGACTCCCCCTCATGTTATCACCAGCCTGGCACCGTGGAGCTGCCTGCCACTCAGGAGCTGTGTGACCTTGGGCAAGTGCCTTCACCTCTCTGAGCTTCAGGGTGGGATGAAGATGTCTGCCTTGCAGAGTTGTTGGGAGCCTCCTTCTGCAGGCTAAGGTGTCCAGGTTCCCGGATGGTGTGGATGTGGGACCCAGATGAAAGGGCTCCATTTGGAAGTGGCTCAGATGGGCCACATTCTAGCAGATGAGCCGAATATGAGTTGAATGACTGAGTGATGTCAAGTCGATGTTTGTTATTCTTACATCCTCCTGGGGAAGTTGTTCCTCTCCCTTTAAGCCCAGGTGCTCACTCCCTCCTTCAGGTTTTACTGTCCCCGAACTTCCCTCCATCACAATTCACCTCACTGTGCCCTCAGGATTGTTCTGGAAACACAACTATTGTCATATCAATCCTCTCCCTGACTTTTGTACTCCACTTAAAACACTTCAGTGAGATTCTGCTATTCTTGGGACAAAACCCCAGATTCCTGAGGTGGCATTTGAGGCCCCACACAGTCTGCCTCTTGACTCCCCCATTTCTGCCCTCCAATCACACAATCCTTGGAGTTCTTCACTGTTGCCAACAGCTGTCCACCCACAGGGCCTTTGCACATGCTGTTCCTTTGTCTGAATGCTCTCCCTCTTCCCCGAGCTCATGTGAAACTCCTATTCTCCCTTCAGATCCCAGCTCCATCTTCTAGTCTGCAGAGATGCTCAGTGACATGCTGAGCCCTGCGTGACCTTTACTGCACGTGTGGCCTTACGCTTTACTGCACGTGTGGACTTACGCTTCTTTGTGTGATCGATTAACCTCTGTCTCCCGCTCTGGACTGTGAGCTCTGTGGGGCCGGGACCATGGAGGTTTCACTCCCTGCATAGAAGGTGCTCAACAAATGTGCTGCATAAACTAATGAATATTGTCACTGCCGGGCCTCCCTCTGTTAGTGCACGTCTTCCCGCAAGATGGGGACTATGGTCTCAGTCGTCTCCATAGCCTGGTGCCATCTCAGGGTTTGCACCTAAGCGGCATCATAAGCTGTCAAATGAAGGGAGGGAGGGAGAAGGGATTTGGGATTTAAAAGAATCGCTGACTCACTGTCAGGGTCAAGTCTGGAAAGCTGTCTGTGTGGAGAACGGCTGCATCTCCCCCCGCACGCAGGCATCTGGCTCCCCAGATAGTCTCCGCTTGTCCAGCCCCACCCGCTCACAGAGGAGAATACCCCTCAGAGCAGCTGGTGTGTATTTTCATGCAGTGTGGTGGTGTTTGGCTTCTGTGGGCTCATTACAAGGAAATGGGTTGTCAGCACGGGCTTCGGAGGCAGAACATGAGGGAAAAGGGCTAATTTCCCCAATTGTGGACATAATGGGGAGAGTCTTACCTTCGCAGGGCGCTGATCCCATGGGGAATTTGCAAGGGAAATCACAGGGCCCGTAGACATCGCAGTTCTAGGGCTGATGAGACATTTGAGGGAATTGTGTCTGGTGGCGCTGATTGGCTGATGGAATATGGTCTAATGGCCTCATCAGAGCACTTGTGAGACCACTGTCCTCTCAGAGTAGATGGTCAAGGGCACTGCCATCCTTGCTCCCATTCAGGAGCAACTGGAACAGAAACCGAGTGAACACAATGTTCCCAGGAGCTCCTGCTCTGCCCTGCCCACCACCCCCTTCCTGGGGGCTGCCTCCAGCTGGGCCTGGAAGGCAGCTCCACCTGCTCTGGGGAGAGGATCCTGGGTACCTGCTTGAGGAAGACCTTGAACCTTCTCATGGAGAATTCCAGACCCAGAGGCCTAGAGATCTGGGGGCAACAAACTGTGAGCGGCTCCTCCCTCTCTGAATGCTCTTCTTCTCCTCCAGTTTGTCCTTCAGGGCTCAACTTGAGCCCCCCCTCCTCCAGGAAGCCCTCCCAGATGCCTCCAGCCCATGCTGGCCTCTTCCTCTCCTAACTCTTCACTCATGCTCTGTGGGGCAAGGTGGGGTGGAGGATGGATCATGGGCCTTAGTGGCAGAAGTCTGGGGTTTGGACTTGCTCTGCCATCTGAGCTCTGTGACCTTGGGCAAATCACTTAATTTCTCTGGAACTCCATCACTTCCATTTAAATCAGGGTCAGTAATAGCAGGGATGATTGTGTGCTGTTCCCTCTTTGTATCCAGGTCAGACTCCTTCATAGGATGATGAGATTCTCCATGGCAGGGACTGAGTCTGACTCTTTTCTGGATTTCTTGGGTCAACAGGAGGATACACAGATATAAATGTAATTGTCAATGCACAGTGTCCAGTGGGAATGTGAGGGATGACATTCTGGCACCAGGCTCCCCTCCTGGGACCTGACCTCAGTATTCTCTGCAGAACACCCAGCTTTTCTGGGCATCCTGGGTCCCACATGAGTGACACATGTTCAGGCAGCTGCTTCCTGGAAGCATGTGGGGTCCCCCGGACCCTTGCTTCTCTGGGAAATGCCATGCAGAACTCTATCATCCTCCACCAGGTAGCCCAGGACCCCGCATATGGAGTGCTGTCCTGGGAATCAGAGATCCCTGGCCCCAGACCCCGCTCTTCCTAGCTTGTGGCAACTCTCTGGCCAGGTCACATCTTCTTTAGCATTCTCTATTTCCTCTGTGACATGGGGCCAATAATAATAGCAGCTGCCCAAGCTCACATGACTGGTCAGTGGCAGATTTCAGCCTGGGATTTTAGGACAGGTCTGGGGAGCTCCAAAGCCCAGTATTCTCCATTGGGCTCATTGTCCATACATTGTGATGTGTTGGGGATGTGCATACAGTTAATGCTATTATCCTTTCACTCCAGCATCTTCTGGCCTGTGAGAGTCTAGTCTCAGACCCATTAGCCCGGAGCTAATTTCCCATTTCCCATCTCTCCTTGGGGTTCTGTTTCCATAGAGAAATGCAGGCCGCTTCCTTGAACCCAGCCAGTCTCCTCCAAACGTCAAGTGAGCAGACAGTGCTGCGCGGGCGAAGAACAGATCTCTTTCTCCTTTGTAGATCTCTGATTCATGGTCCTGGCTAAGCTATTTATAGCTCAGTAGCTCCTGGGAAAGGGGAGAGAGCTGAGAGAGTCACGGGGCAGGAGAGATTTCTAGGTTCATTTGTTTTATTCTTCACAAATGTTTACCTAGCTCCTAGAGGGACCAAGCACTGTGTTTCCCCACGTGGTGGCTAGAGAGCAGGGTTAGGGCTCACTGGGTTGTGGGTGATAGAAACATAACTCCAACTGGTTGAGACAGAAAGGGAAATGCGTTAGATCGTGAAACTGGGAAGCCTGGGGGCGGGGGTTGTGCTGGCTTCAGGTTTGCCTTGATCCAGGGGCACAAGCGGTTGTGCCTGGTTTGTACAGGATATGGTAGGATATGGTAGAGAGCTGATATGGCAGGATATGGTAGAGAGCCGAACAGACAAGGATCTCTGCCTTTGTGGGGCTCATGTTCAATGTGATTAGGACACATATATTCTCACTCTCTCGGTCTCTGTTTCCCCACCTTTTCTTGCTGTGTTTGTCTGGCTTCATTCTCAGACAGGCTATCCCCAAGATGGCCACAAGCAAATCATTCTTATCCTCATCCTCACCAATTTAGCAATCCCAAAGGAAAGCAATGGCCTCTTACCCACTTTTATGAAAAATCCAAGGCTAACTCTGAGCATAAGCCTGCGTCTGAGCCCAATACTGTGGCCAGGGGAATGGAAGTCACTGATAGGCTGGGCCTGAAACCATCAACAAAATGAAAAGGCAACCTACTGAATGGGAGAAAATATTTGCAAATCACATGTCTGATAAGCGGTTAATATCCAAAATACATAAAGAACTCCTACAACTCAATAACAAAAAACCCCAAACAATCCAACTAAACAATGGGCAGAGGATCTGAATAGACATTTTTCCAAATACATACAAAGGCCAACAGGCACATTAAGAGATGCTCAACATTACTAATCCCCAGGGAAATGCAAATCAAAACCACAATGAGCTATCACCTTACACCTGTTAGAAAGTCTATGATCAAAAAGACAAGAAATAACAAGTGTTGGCAAGAATGTGGAGAAAAGGGAACTCTTTTGCACCTTTGGTGGGAATGTAAATTGGTGCAGCCACTGTGGAAAAACAGTATGGAGTTTTCTCATATGAAAACTACCATATGATCCAGCAGTTCCATTTCTGGGTATTTATCTAAAGAAAAAGCCCCACGAACTCGGAAAGGTATTCACACCCCCATGTTCACTGTAGCATTATTTACAATAGCCAACATATGGAAATAACCTAAATGTTCACTGACGGATGAAAGGATAAAGAAAAGGATATACATACACAATGGAATATTATTCAGCCATAACAAAGAATGAAATCTTGCCTTTTGCTACAACATGGTTGGACCTTGAGGGCATTACGCTAAGTGAAATAAGTCAGGTAGAAAAAGACAAATACCACATGATTTAATTTATCTGTGGAACCAGAAAGAACCCCCATGAGTCACAGATACAGAAAACGGATTGGTGGTACCAGAGGCGGGGGGTGGGCGGGTAGGTGAAATTGATGAAGGGGATCAAATGGTACAAACTTCCAGTTATAAAATTAATAAGATGTGAGGATGTAACGGTGTACAACAGGTACAGCATGGTGACCATAGTTAATAATATTGTATTGCATATGTGAAAGTTGCTAAGAGAGTAGATCTTAAAACTTCTCAACACAAGAAAAAACATTTTATAACTATGTACGGTGATGAATGTTAACTAGACTTATTGTGGTGACCATGTCGCAATATATACAAATATCAAATCATCATGTTGTACATCTGAAACTAATGTAATATTTTTTGAATTTATTTTATTGAAGTATAGTTGATTTACAATGTTGTGGTAATTTCTGCTGTGCAGGAAAGTGATTCAGTTCTACATATATATCTACATTCGCTTTCCTATTCTTTTCCATTATGATTTATCACAGGATAGTGAATATAGTTCCCTGTGCTATACAGTATGAAACTAATGTAATATTATATGTCAATTATATCCTAATAAAATATTATTTCAGTGGCATAAAATATGAATAGGAATAAATCTAACAAAAGATGTGAAAGACTTGTACACTTAACACTACAAAATATTGCTGAGGGAAATTGAAGAAGAACTAAATAAATGAGAAATACTGTGTTCATGGGTCAGAACTCCATATTGCTAAGATGTCAATTCTTCCTAAATTAATCTAAAGATTCAATAAAACCCTGTTTTATTTAGGCATTTAGTATTCCATGCTGGATGCTGGGAAGCACCCCACACAGGAATTTATGAATGTTGGGACAAATGACACAAGGGCACTAATGGACGTGAAATAAAGTTTACTACTCACATAGCAAATAGCAAAAGGATTCCTCAAAGAGTAGAGCTTGGTTTGGAGTGAATAAGACAGAGGGTGGTTGTGGTGGCTTTGAATTTTTATTGAGGTGAGAAGGTGGGCCTGGAGGAGGCAGTGCCCATCCGTGGACTGGGGCTTGAGTGATTTGAAATTCCTGCCGGTGCCAAGGGACAGAGGGACATGGAGGCTTTCTTATCAGGATGCCCAGATGTGGGCCAACAGGGAAAGGGGAGGAGTGGAGTCTTGAAAGCTGTCAAAATAAAATATGGAGTCCTTCTCATTATTACAAATCCCAATCAAAATCCCATTAGCCTTTTTTTTTTTTTTTGGTAGAAATTGGCAAACAGATTCTAAATTCATATGGAAATGCCAAGGGCCTAGAAAAGCCAAAACAACTTTGAAAAAGAATTACAGATTCAAAGGACTAACTACCTGATCTCAACTTATAATGAAGTTACAGTAGTCAAGACAGTGTGGCCTTAGCATCATGATAGACAATAGATCAATGGAACAGAGTAGATGGTCCAGAAATAGACCCACAAAAATATGGACATCTGATTTTTGTCAGCATTGTGAAGGCGATTCAGTGGAGTAAGGACATTCTTCACAGCAAATGGTAGTGGTACAATTGAGCAGCCATAAAACAGAAAAACAGAAAGAAACTTTTGTCCATATCTTGTATTATATTCAAAAACTAACTCAAAATGAATCATAGACATAACTGTAAAACCTGTAGCTATAAAACATCTCAAAAAATAGGAAAAAACCTTTGTCACCTTGGTTTAGATAAAGATTTCTTAGACATCACTTAGATATTATGAACAAAATGATGCATCGGAGGGACTTCCCTAGTGGTGCAGTGTTTAGGACTCCGCTCGCACAGTGCAGGGGGCCCGGGTTCGATCCATGCTCAGGGAACTAGATCCCACATGCATGCCGCAACTAAGGAGCCTGCGAGCTGCAACTAAGGAGCCCTCCTGCCAAAACTAAGACCTGGTGCAACCAAATTAATTTTTAAAAAAAGTTTTAAAAAATGATGCATTGGACTTCATCAAAATTAAAAACTTCTCCTCTCGGAAAGACTCTGTTAGGAGAAAGAAAAGAGAAGCCACAGACTGGGGGAGAGGGAGAAAATATTTGTAAAGCATATATTTAATAAGGACTTTTATCCAGAATATGTAAAGAATTTTCAAAATTCAATAAGAAAACAACCAACCCAATAAAAAATGGCAAAAGATCTGAGCAGACACTTTACCAAAGAAGATACACAGATGGCAAATAAGCAAAAGAAAATATGCTCAACCTTCTTAGTCATTAGATATAAATTAGAACCACTACATACCTATTAGAATGGCTAAACCTATAAAGACTGAACATGCCACATGTTGGCAATTATGTGAAGGAAATCAAGCTCTCTGGCACTACTGGTGAGAATGTAGAATGGTACAACCACTATGGAAGACAATTTGACAGTTTCTTAAAAAGTTAAAAAGATACCTATCATATGGTGAAGCAAATCCACTCCCAGGACTTTTCCCAAGACAAATGAAAGCATGTGTCTCTATAAAGACTTGTACATGAACATTTATAGCTTTATTATAATAGTCCCAGACTAGAAACAATCCAAACATCCATCAACGGGTGAATGGGTAAAATCATGGAGGTACATATATCCATACAACGGAATACGATTCATCTTTAAAAGAGGTGTGGACTATTAATCTGTGCTCTATCATGGATGAATCGCAAAATAATTGTGTGAGTGAAAGAAGGCAGACATACTGAGATTCCTTTTATAGAAAACTCTAGAAAATGCAAGCTAATTTATAGTGACAGGAGATTGATGATTGCAGATGGGGACAGGGAGCAAGAGAGAGGGATGACTGAATGGCATGAGGAAACTTGAAGATGATGATCTGTTCATTATCTTGATTGGGGTGATGGTTTTATGGGTGTATACATATGTTCAAGATATGAAATTTTACATTTTAAATATGTATAGTTTAGTGTATATAAAGTAAACATCAATAAAGCTGTAAAAAACTTACCTGCCTACAAGGTAAGGTTGTTGTAAGGGTTAGTGCCAATACCTGTGAATCACCTGGCCCAGCACACAGTAGGCACTAAATGAGCAGGTTGTATACAGGAGGTGCCTGTGGAATGGCAGTCCCTCTAGTCTGGGGCTTTGTGGGTAGGATGGTGTGTGTTGCTCCCCATCTGACCCTGACCTCCTCAAGCACAGCACGTGACCGAGCTTCCTCTCCGTGCCCAGAGCCCTGCACACGGCCGGTGCTCTGAGGTGACATCTGCTGAGTCATTGGAAACTGACATCCTGAAGGATGGAAGGAAGGGGAGGGCACTTCATGCTCATTGTCCAACAGCCGCTGGGCCTTGAGCCTCTCTCATTGTTCGTCTGTTCACAGCAGCACACGTCTCTGTGGCACACAAATTTCTTGGTAGCAGAGATGTTATTTAAAGTCTCCTTTAAAATAGCTGGACCTTGATGGAACAGAACAGTGTCACCGCTGGGGCCTGAGAGGTACCTGAGAAGGACAGGGGCACATGGGCGGGATCTATTTCAGGCTTTTCAGAGACGCCTGCGTTATGCCACGTTCAGGATGTGAAGACACTGTCTGACCTTGGCGCTGTGATGGGGCAGCCTCGTGTTCACAGTGGGCAGGCGTTTGCGAGTGCTGCGGTGACTGGGGACGTGGGGAGCCTTGTCCACTTCCTGCTCTAATCTCATCATTTCTTAGAAATGCCCTGGGCTCACATGGCAGATATGAGAGGAGGTGCCTTTTTCAGAAACATCACTGGTGACCATTGGGTTACTCAATCTATCCAGCATGGATAGATCTGTTAGGTGCACTATAAAACATCAGAGTCCAGGGTTTGAGTCCTGACTGCTGCTGAGGGGCTCAGAGAGACTGGGCTCCTCCCTTAATCTTGCTGAGCCTCACTTTCCTCAACTGTGAAACAGGTACTACAATACTGACCTCATGGAAGTGTTGCTTATTGAGAAACGTTGCAAATGGCTGATGGAGGCCACCCACGTGGTTGGGTTTGAGGATCCTGGGCAGAACTCCCCAACCCCCAACTCCCTGGGTAACTCTAACCACTGCCCTCCACCCAGCTGCCTGACCAGCCTACGGGTGCAGGGAGTCCGTCACTGAAGAATCATTCCTTTGTGCAAGGATTGCCTAATTCTGGCTCTGAGGCCGGAGATAGATGGGCCCCAGGCTGAGCCGCTGAAATCTGTCCCCTGTGGATAGATACTCCAATATAAAGATAATGATAGGGGTAGAGAGAAACCGAGTCCTGCCCAGATAAGAAATAAAGAGACCACATATTTCTCATTCTCGAGGTCAAGGAGAACTTCCCAACTACACAAGTACAGAAAGGCTCCTTGGGGGCCAAAAAGGGAGGGGGTGCCACCCCATAATAGGTGGTGTCAACCTTCCCAAAGGCTTCTGTGCTGGAATCCATCTTAGCTAAGAGATGTGCGTGCACCCAGGGGAGGACCCTGAGTTATAGCAAACATGGACTCGGAGCCAGGCAAAGCAAGATGATTGGCCAGAGGAAACCTGGAAGAAATGCCCCATATAAGCGATTTAAACTACCATGACGGTGCGACTCTCTCTCTGAGCCTGCCCACGTGTGCCTATTCACCTGTACTCTTTTTCCTCCTAATAAACACCTTACTTGTTTCACTACTTTCCGTCTCTTTGTTGAAATTCATTTCTACAAAGCAGACAAGCCAGGGCCTTGTCACTAGCCACTGGCCCTCATGGTCTAGTGGTTAGGATGCAGTGTTCTCACTGCTGTGGCCTGGCTTCAATCTCTGGTTGGGGAACTGAGATCCTGCTTCAAGCCGCTGCTGGCCGAGACCACCTGAGATCAGCTCCACGTTTAGAAATCTCCATCAGCCTCAGACCCCTCAGCTTGAATGACTTTGGTACCGGAAACCGCGCCCTTGAAGACCACACAGGCAGTGATGGGGGATGGGCACATGACAAGCCCATGCTTTGTGCCTAATGGGGTCCTCATTGAATGAGACCAGTTGGCCAGGCATCGCTCTAAGCACTTTATACATTGTACCTTATTTAACCCTTACACAGACTCCTACCTCCTCCTCCTTCTTCATCATCAGAATGTGGGGCTCAGTGGTGAGAGGATGGATT
This sequence comes from Hyperoodon ampullatus, assembly GCF_949752795.1. Lineage (NCBI taxonomy): Eukaryota > Metazoa > Chordata > Mammalia > Artiodactyla > Ziphiidae > Hyperoodon > Hyperoodon ampullatus. The sequence goes on along the minus strand of NC_136915.1, from coordinate 25,087,116 downwards.
AATTTGTTATTATTTTTTCCCCTGGGGCAATGTTTCTGGACCGCTTCAACTTCCCTCCAGGTAGGTGGCACCTACGTCCCCAGTGCCTGCCAGAGCAGCGAGCTCACCCCGGGGCTGGGGCTGGGAGGTCTTGGGCAGAGCAGCATGTGCACCCAGTTGGCCCCTGAGCCAGTCAGGGAGGTTGGGGGAGGGACTCTGGCACTCCTGCCCACCTGGCATTGATTCCATATTCTTTTCTTGATGGTGTCCTGGTTTTCCACTGGGAGAATCAGCTGACTCCTATGGTAGGAACTCATGGCCCCTGACCTTGCCCAGATGCTCTCCTCTGTCCTGGAGGGCAAGGAGGGCAGGCAGGAGTGGGGAAGAGCCCATTCCAACCCAGATCCCAACAACACTAGGCGTTGGTTCCTCTTCTAGATCCAGGAGCCGCCTTACATTATCTTGAATCCAATTTTCATTCTCACATTATGCTGAATCCGGCAACAGGGCCCAGGGCAAGCAACAGCAGCTCATCCTTGGGTATCTGGCCCACCCGCGGGGCCGAGCAAATCCAACCATTGGTCTTCAGGCTTGTGGAAAACGGGAGAGAGGTCTGGGAAGGGAGCTCAGGCAACTCGCCTGGTGACGTGGAAAATAAGGTACCGACAGTCTCTCCTCCAGCCCACCTCTAGTCATGACCCAACGGCCCTCAGGACCTAGGCCAGGTGCCAGGATGTGCCAGTGACATAGGTGTGCCAGGTGACAGGTGTGAGGTCGATGATCCCCTCCTAGACCCTGACTCTAATGGCTGCTGAGCCCTTGTCTCGTTTGTTTGATCAAAAGGGGACAGTGAGGGCCATGCCGGTGTCAGCGCATCATTGGAACAAGCAGCACAAGCTCGGGACAGTCTCAGCCGCGTCATAGTCTTTTTATAGTCACTTACAAGTTCGGTGGCTTTGGGCAAGTGATGTAACCTCTGCAAGCCTTATTCTCCTCACCTGGGAAGCGGAGATGATGATGACGCTGTCTCCTCTCTTGGGCTGTGGTGAGGGTCAGGTGAGTGACTCCACAGAGAACCCTCAGGACAGAGGTAAGCTGCTATTTAAGTCAGTTGCCATAACAATGATGATGCTGGTGATGGCGATGCTCGATCCCATTCCCACATCCCCTCTCCTGTCATTAGGTGTCGAATCCCCAGGGCTCTGTCATCAAGGAGGGGCTTCATTCCTTCTCACTGGCTTAGTTAATCCTAAAACCCACATCTTGGAGGAGGGGCCAAGGCTTTATGGCTTTGTCTTGCTCAGCAAGGCAGTTTAGTACTGCTAGTAACTAAAACATCCCTGTAGTCAGGCCGGCCGTGACCAGCACGAGGCTGTCGCCTTCTGCTTTCTGATGACAATAATTATGTCTCATAGTCAGGATGACATTTTTTTCCTCCTTTCTCACCTCCCAAAGAGAGATGACTGTCAATAGGATCTGTGCTGCTGGGTAAGACCTCACCACCAGAGTAGGGATCGTGCTAGGGGAGTGTCTGGTCCCACCCGCTCACACGGAAGGGAATCCCAGGTAGAAGGAGTAGCAGGAGAAGTTGCAGAAACTGAGGCCCAGAGAGGGGAGGCAACCTGCCCCTGTCACACAGTGAGTTGGTGGTAAGACAGAGACCAGGGTTTGAATTCCTGACCTAGGACTGAAGCCCTGTCTGTCTTAGTCACATGGATCCCAGGGCCTGGGGCGGCTGGGGCCAGAATTCCAAGCCTGGCACAGACGAGGGAGGAGCAAGTCTGGGCAGGAGGTGTGGACTTGGGGGGAGGGGGAGGGGGATGAAATTAAGCCCACAGTCACGCTGGGCTCCTTGGGGTATGGAGGGAACAGTGGCTGAGGGTCTCCCAGTCCTGACTGAGCCAGTGCACAGACCTGAACCTGATGACAGGGCAGCGTGGGATGAAATCCTCATAGGCTCTCAGTGAAATGAGAAAAATCAGGCCAATATGGACTGTCAGTGTAAGGTTGCCAACTGTTAACACCTCCCAGATGAGTGTCACCTGATCCCAGCTTGGGAAATGCCGCGTGAAGGCATTTAAAAGTCAGTGAGATCTAACAAGAAACTTTCACAGAATTGGCTGGGCTTTCCTGTGAGTCTGAGTGCCGTTTTTGGAGATGCAAGGCCGTGTCTGTTCTATTCCTCTGACCTATGACGTAATAAGTCCCCGTCTCAGATGGAGTTTATATTCTGGTGGCGGGACACAGATAATGAACAAGCAGTGTTTGGAAGAGTGAGAAGTTCTGTGGGGAAATGGAATTGAGTAGTGAAAAGGAATTGAGGAGGGTGGACAGCGTTGTCAGCTGGGGCCCCAGCAGGAGACAGATGAAATGACAGTCAAATCAGGTATTTGAGGAGAGTTTTAAAAGGAGACTGTTTATGAAGGTGTGGGCAGGGAGTAAGGAAACCCCAGAAGAGGAGCTGAGTTACTGCCTCAGGCTTGACAGGGCGCTGGGAGGAGTAATTACCTGAACCCAGAGATGAGGAGAGCTGCGGGGAGGGTGTCTGGAATGGTCACTGACTGGAGCTGAAACTGGCAGTCTGGGGATGGAGCCAGCCCTGTGCTCTGCAGGGAGGGTCCCCGGGGGGGATAAATAACCCAACCTTCCTCCCCTCCTTCCCGTATCTCCTGCTGGGGCTCCCCATAACCAAACCTACCTGGAAGCCAGAGGGGTGCAGGGGCCCCCATATGTGGACGATATGGTCAGCCATCTGGGAGCACGGAGCAAGGGGACGGGCGGAGCAAGGATCTGGAGGGGGACACTGGGGACCCCCAGTACAGGGGAGGTGCCCCTTTAGCACGGTGCTTGGGGAAGACATGACACTGGAGCTGAGTCCTGAGAACGAGGAGGGTCAGGCCAGGAGAAGAGCCAGCAGAAGGAAGGGGGCTCCTGGTGGAGGGAACAGCAGCGGCAAATGAGTGGAGGCAGGCGGGGCCAGATCCCTTAGGCCACGTGGTAGGGAGCTTGCATTTTATTTTAGGTTTAGTTGGAGGCAAGGGGTAAGTTTTTAGCAAAAAGTGACGTGATCCGACCCCTCTGAGGGGGGCATGGCTTGGAACCGGGAAAGGGTGGAAGCAGGGGGGACCCTAGCAGATGAGAGGCCTGGACCAGGGTGGGAGATAAATGGAGAAGACCAGAGGGGGATGTATTTTGGAGGGAGAACCTCAGAACTGGCTGATGGGTCAGATGCGGGGGTAAAGGTCAGGCGCAAAGGAGTGTCTGGCCTCAGGCCTGGAGTCAGGGTCCACCCAGCCCTCTCCTGCCCTCAGCACCTGTGAGCTGGGGCGGGCCTCACGCTGGGATGGAGGAGAGGGCAGGGAACATGAAGGAGGTGACCCCAGCTCAGAGAAAGCACCTTCACGCATGTGTGGTTCCTGGCCCCTCTCCCCAGGTAGGCGGAGGGTCCTGACAGCTCTGCAAATAGGATGGGTGTCAACTCTGGGTGTGTCCGACCCAGGCCAGGCAGGGACACTGTGGCCTGATGCAAGGGTGGGTGCCAGGCTAAGGTCTTCCTTCTGAGGAGACAGGGAGCCATGGTGGGTTTCCAGACAGTTTGCCACACGGCAAGGAGGGTGGGTTGGAGCACGCAAGATGAGAAGCTGGGGCCACGATGCAGGTGAGCAAGGACGGCAGCCTGAATCCAGCCAGGATAGACCCTGTAAGAGCATTAGAGGGACAACGGCCTCAGTGTCCATGTGGCTGGTGCTTCCTTTACAGAGTTTTCCCCGTTCCAGGCTCACCTCATGGGGGCCATGGAATCTTGGCCTGAGTCAAACTCATCCCTCACTGTGGCCAATTAATTCCAACTTGTAAATTTTTAACGCTTTGCTAATCGATACGAGCTGGGCCGCCGGCCACTGCTGAGTCTCTAAGGGAAAGGTCCGGGAATGAAAGGCCGCCTGCCAGGTTCGTGTATTAATATGTTCCACATGCATCGCCTGTTGTTTTGAGTTAATCACCTGGTGCCTAAATGTATCATCGTAAATCTCAGGTAAGCCTCTTGTGATCCATTCATAATTAACACGACTAAGCAGCAGTGCTGTGGTTTTGTGACAGAAGGGCTGCAGGAAGGAGGGACAGACATGGATGGGAGGAGGGGGCACTGAACAGCCCCCAGAGGGAACCGCTGATCCATCGCCCCACAGGTGGATCCTGGCAGCCTGGAAGGGGCTCAGAGTTCCCGGACTGCTACCTGCTGCCGGGGCCTGTGGCCTCAGGAAATGACAAACCTGGTGGGTAGGAGGTTTTCTAAAATGGGGCAATAATACCAACACTATGGGGTTGGTTTTCCCTCCCAGAATGTGAGCCTTAGGACAGGGGCCAGGCTCGGCGGATGTTGCTGGAAAGACGGGACAAGTGAACAGAGAGGGTGGCAGGTCCTGAGGACTGAAGCCTGCCCCGCAGCGCACTCTGTGCCATCCAGGAGGCTGCAGAGGGTGCAGGGAGGGGGTGGGGGGCTGTCCGCAGAGCACGGAGCCTGGCCTGGGCTTTGATGCATGGATAGGTGTTTCCTGGATAAACAAGGGGGAAGTGTGTTCCAGGGAGAGGGCACAGCACGAACAAAGGCCTGGGAGCGTCAACTGCATCTCGCTGTCACCCGGCTACAAGCCGAGCATCTGTCACAGCGGAGCGAGGGCCAGGCCCTTGGGTGCCCAAGCTGAAATTTGGCCAGTTCCTGGGCACCCAGCTAGGAGGGTCGCTGGAAAAACTTAAATGTTTCTACACCTGTTCACAGGTTTTTAGAGCAACGGCCTGATGTTGGGCAAGTTACTTAACCTCCCTGTGCCTCGGTTTCCTCATCTGTGAAGTGGGGTGATGACAGCGCCCCTCCCAGGGCTGGGGGAGGAGGGAACCTGTGTAAAGCACTCCAAGTAGTGCCCACCCCCACCCACCAAAGCAGGCATGATGGGGGGCCTTTGTGGGATTGATGCTCATTACGTGCTCCATGCCTGGGGGTTTCCTCTAACCCTCAGAACCACCAGGCAGATGGGGATGATAGGAGCCTTGGTCCCCTTGAAGAAACTGAATCCCAAGGGGCTTAAAGAGATCACAGGGCTGAGCTGGTGAGCGCTGCCCCGTCTTTCTGACTTCGCAGCCCATCCGGGGTCCAGCACAGTGTCTGACCCAGGTGGGGGCTGCCCTGCCCCTCCCCCCCACACTGGTGAGGGTCCACTGGCACCAGCCCCGGGTGAGCCCGACCCTGGGGTTCACGCAGAGACCCCCCAGATGCTCGCGGAGAATGGCCCCATCCATGCACACGGCCCAGACCCGCGGGGGCTGCTCTCCCTCCTGCCTCGTCCCACCTCGGTCCCAAGCCTCTGCACACAAAGGGCCCCCTCAGTTCCTTCCTGGGGAGACAGGGCCCTCGTCCCTCTTCTGGGCTCGCTGCAGCCCAGTCACCAGCCCTGCCTTGCAATGAGTGCGGGAATGGCGCCCTGTGTTAAAATCCGTGTCTGGACGAGCCCCTGGCTGGAGGAATTAACTCATGTACACACAGAAAATCTCCACAGACTTGTCTTCTAATATTTGTTCTGGAAACTGGAACACGCAGATAAGGCAAGTGCCTGGCATTGGAACTGCAGAATCAATTTGCATTCTCCACGCCACAAAGAGCCACATTTACACAGAACTGTGGGGAGAGAGGGAAAACCTACTCTCGGCCAGAGGAAGGGTCTGACTGCTCTTCCTCCAGGAGCAAAGGCTCACACATGAGATCTCAGCACCTCAACACTCAACAGCCCTAAAATCCTGGAGTCTTAGACCCCTCAATCTTAGAATCATCACTTAATAGACTCTCAAGACCATAAAATTTCAAGTCAGAATCACAAGATTTTAGGATTTAATCATCATCTCGGCCAGACCGCCAACCAGCTCCTGAGTCTCCTCCACCATGTTCCAATAAGTGGCCTCCAGACTTGATTAGCTCCAGGACCACCTCTTTGGGGCATCCCTCCTTGACCCCTGATCATCCTGATGAGAAGACCTTTGAGCAGGACCTGAGTGAGAAAAGGAGCAAGCCATTAAAAAGAAGGTGGGGGGAGTTGTGTTTCTGTCTGGACCGAGGCAACAGCAAGTGCAAAGGTCCTGAGGTAGGAATGCACTCCGTGTGTTTGAAGAACAGTGAGACTTGTCTTCTAAATGTGCAATGGGACAGGAAAAGCACTGAGCCCAGAAGCTGGAGGAGCCTGTGACTAGATTCCCTCCTCTGCCCTGGCCTCGCTTTGCACCCAGGGCTGGTCACTGCACCTCCCTGAAGCTCCATGGATCCATTAGGAGGAAGGAAGCCACACCTCTGCTCCCAGACCCAGTGGGTGGGGCCTGATGAAGCTTGGAGGTCCTTCCAAGAATAGGTGAGTGTGAAATGCCTCAGACCCCTGAAAAGGAAGGCAGGAAGAGGAGGAAATGATGGTCTTTCCCCAGCTGTACAGAGCAGCACAGCAGCCCAGATCAATATGCTGAGAAGGCACCCCATTTGGAAGTAAACACAGGCTATGTTTAAGGGTGCAGGGGTGGTACTGGAATATTTCAGCATTTCAACATTTCCTGAACACGCTTATGTAAAAGTAATTGCGATATCTGTTCTCCTCATCTTTTAGCTGTAAAACCAAAGAATTTTAAAATCCTCTGCATGTGGCTCAGGGAGGGGAAGGAAGAGTCCTGTCTGCTTGTGGACTCTGCCCTTTGTAGTGGCCATGGTGGGTGGTCGCAGTGGGGAGCCTGCTTTGCCCCAAACTGCCCTGTGAATTGGGTGTTACTGGTCCTGTCTGGACATATTTCCTCAGAGGTACAATGATGAGTTTGTGGGATGGCCCCTGCCATGGACCCACAGGGGAACCATGTGGTACACGTCTCAACTACCTCCTGCCCCTTGTTGGTTGAGGGTCACCTCTGTGAGCATGAAATCCCCCTCCCCTATAGTCGATCATACTCCTGGGCGGAGCAAGCTCCTGTGGGGGCAGAGAAAGCCAGAATAGCAGAGGGAAGCTGGGAGAGTTCTCAGGAACTGTCCGCAGCAGCTACTGGTGAGCTCAGGTGTGCCCGAGGGGCTCTGGGATGGGGTCTCTGGAGGGCTGCTACATCTCCCAATCCCCCCGCTGCTCTAACATTCTGCGATCTGTGCCTCTTTCCAGGCAACTCAGTCCCAGCTTCCGCCCCAGAGCTGTCTAGATCCTCAAGGGCAAGGATTTGTATCTGTCTGTTTATCGCTGCATTTTCAGCATCTGGAACAGCGCCTGTCAATACGTATTTTGTGGAATGAATTGGCTGCATGGCGAACATCTTTTCTTGAGCACCCACCGTGTTCTGGACCCTGAGCTAGGCCCTGGGGACACGGCGTTGAATCAGACGCAGTCCCTGCCCTTAGGGGCTCGCTAGCGGTGCGGGAGGACAGATGCATCGTAATCATCATAATCATCACCATTTCAACAGCAATATCATCACCACCATTTACTGAGCTTCTGCTGTGCACACGGGGCTTCACATTTGTCACCTCATTTCAGCCCCCAAAGGCCACGAAGTGTCCATATGGTCATGCCTGTTTCGCAGGCGAGAAACTCAAAGCTCAGAGAGGAGAATGACTTGCCCAAGGTCACACAGGTGGTGCAGAGCGGAGGTGGGATTTGAACCCAGGGCTTTCTGCCCCAAGTACACCAAGCTCTGCTTCCCTCCGACAGCCACTCAAACATGAGAGATCACACAGATTCGGTGGATGATGCCCTGGCGTGGGACTCATGAGGGCTCTGAGGTCAGTGGTGAGTCTATGCATTGAACCAGGGAGGGTGTGGGTAGCTGGAGAGAGAGGCACAGCCCCTTCTGGCACAGGCAGCGCCAAGGTTAGCGGGCACACAGATCAGGGTGCAGGGTGGTGAAGGGGAGGGGTGGGCGGTGCCGTATTAGGTCAGGGTCCCTGCAGGGGTCAGAGGGCTCCCTACACTGGGCGCTTCAGGAGACACTGCTGACAAGGGTGTGGGCGGAGTTAGAGAAACCCACAGGGAGGGGGCAGGGCCCAGGCTGACAGCAGCGGGAGTCCTCACCCTGCCTGAGCCTGAAGGAGGGGCGGTTAGAACCCAGCTAGAGAGCTGCGTAGGGGGAGGGGCGCCCCACAAGGGCCGTGGCCTTTGGGATAGGGGTGCGCCTGATCCTCAGGCATGGTAGCAAGGGAGACAGGGAGAGAAACACGTGACTGCTTCTGCCTCTGATCTCCTGCTGCTCCTCCCCCCGCCCCACGGCCAAGCTCAGCTGGAAGCCGGAGAGCCGGGGCCCCACTGGTGCCTCTGTGTGGTCAGCATCCAAGGCCACAGGCATGATGGCAGTGGTGAGGGGACATAGCCAGCTTGCTGGGTAAAGATGGCAGAGACACTGAGCAAAGGGCTAGGCTCCTGGAGATGGGAGCTATGAATGGTTGTCACAGTCAGGCCAAAATAGTCATTTAATCATTCAAAAATGTTTACTGACTCTGGGTCAGGCTCAGTGAGGGCCTGGGAGAGTCAGGGAGAGATAACAGCAGATGCTTGTTTTGTGCCTTCTAACCCTCCACAAGCACCCACTCCCTTCCTCCTCACAGGCCCTGACAGGTAGGTGTCAGCATCACCCCATTTGAAATACTAGGGAACCGAGATGCTGAATGATAAAAGTCAGCTGCTCCACGTCAGACTGTAAGTGGTGATGCTGAGCTAGAACTGGAGCTGTCTGCCCTCAGCGCCCAGGCTCTGACCACTAGATCATACCACGTCTCAGCGGAATAGGACACGGCCCCCATCCCGTGAGTCTCACGAGGAGAGACACCTAAACAAACCACAGCAATGCCTAGCACCGAGGACCATTCTTGAGGATGCCTGAGGCACTCACAAGAGCGCAGGCTTCCTAGAGAGGGTGACATTTCAGCTGAGGCACTGAGGGAGGCAGAGGAGTTCACCAGGCCATCAGGGCAGGTAGAGGAGAGGGCATTTCAGGCAGTGGGCACAGTATGAGCAAAGGCATGGAGGGAAGAAACAGTATCAGGTGTGCAGGAAACTGCAAGTAAGTTAGTGTTGCTAGGGCCTAAAGTACAAGGCAGGAAGCAGGGGGACAGAAGCAGCTCGTAAGTAACCCATCTCAGTCTTGGTCTATGAGATCCTCAAGGGCTCAGCCAGGGTCCATGTTCCTCTCCTGCTTAAGTCCCTGCACAGCCTCCTTGATGAAGAGTCCAAAGCCTTAGTCTGGTTCACAAGATTCCTGGTGCTCAGGCTCTGCTGACTGCCACCTTGCCTTGGTTTCCCCAGCTTGGCAAATAGAGTAATTAATTGTGATAATACAAGGGTTCTGGGGTTTGCCATACCTGGAGTGAACTCCTGGCTCAGCTTCTTAGCTTTGTGACATTGGACGTGTCACTCAACCTCTCTGGGACTCACTTTCCTATCTGTAAAATGGAAATAAAAGTACCCATGATGCAGGGTTGCTGTGAAGTTAAATGAGCTAATACATGTAAAGCACTTAGCACAGTGCCAGACACATAGCAGGTACTCCACAAACAGTAGGCTTTATTATTTTTGTTATTTTAATTATCATCTTCTAATCTTCTACCATGCATATATTGAATTTTATAATTGTATTGTAACTGAAATTATATTGAATTATAGTTGTGATAATATAATTGAGATTATACATTTTTTTTTTGGTGGTATGTGGGCCTCTCACTTTTGTGGCCTCTCCCGTTGCTCTCCCGGAGTACAGGCTCCGGACGCGCAGGCTCAGCGGCCATGGCTCATGGGCCCAGCCGCTCCACGGCACGTGGGATCCTCCCGGACCGGGGCACGAACCCGTGTCCCCTGCGGCAGGCGGACTCTCAACCACTGCGCCACCAGGGAAGCCCCAGATTATACATTTATATGTTTTTTTTTCTATTCACTATTATATCATTAAAAACTCCTCAAAAGCAACATGTTAATGACTGCATAATAGACCAACCTTCAGATGCATCAAACTTTATCACCATCCTTTAAGGTTGGATATTCAGAGGGTTACAGTGTTTCATTCTTCTACATCATCAGGCTTTGATGAACCTCATGAGGTGTTATCTTTGCCTGAATCTCTGATCACTTCCTCAGGACAGACTCCTAAAAGTGGAATCACCACATATGTTTAAGCCTCATGACCTTTATTACTTTATCACTTTCCTGAATGATTGGCCTGATTAACACTCCCCATAGCTGCTCTGCATGAGAATACCTGTCTCACCACACATTCAACAGCACTGAGTATTACTGGTGGTGGTGTTGTTTTACTGATTTGATTGGCCTCAATTTATACTTGATGTGTCATTTGCACCCAGAGCCCTGGCCTATGGTTCTTGTTTTCCAGCAATTTGATAATCAGATCAAATTCTGGGGCTTCCAGGAAGCCTCTTGACAAGAACAAGAAGCAGCCTGGGGTGCATTTCTGGGCAGGGAGTCAGAGGAACGGGCCCCACCCCACCTGCTGTGCTCATGGCACGTCCCTTCTCCTCTGGGTCTCAGTTTATTGACCTGTTGCAATCACCTCCGGGCTGGTCTTCCTCCCTCCAGCCCATCCAGTGCCCAGAACAGGGACTGATGCCCAGTGGGTGTTCAGTGACTATTTGCTGAAGCCTGAATAACCAAGTGCTCTTTAAAAGACAAGCTGGCCGTGTAATTCTCTTGCTTACATCTTTTGCTCACACTCTCCATAATTTATATTTATTGCTTTGTCTCTCTTCCCTGTGTTTCATGAAGGTATCAATACATTGTGTCAAGGTGCTTAAGGACAGGGACTCTGAAGCCAGACAGCCTGGGTGTGAATCTTGCCTCTGGGGCTTAGTTGCTGTGTGAACTTGGGCGTTTTACTTAACCTCTCTGTGTCTCAGTTTCTCACTCTGTAAAATTGGAATAATAGTGCCTGTTTCATAGGGCTATGCTGAGGAGTAAATAAGGGAATGTATGTGTATTCAGAACAGCTTAGGCACATACACAGACCCTCTACGTTGTTCTTGGTATTATTATTATTACTCTTATTATTATTACTCCAAAGTGGATTTGAGGTGTCACTAATCCACTTAGGCTTGAACTCAAGGCAGTTCTTCTCCTGAAGGCCCTCATAGTTGCAGACTAACCTTCTTACCATTTCAAGTTCACAACAGAGATATTCTCTATTGCCAGCAGTTTTAAAACATTCCTGAAATTGGATCTCATGGGACAATTTTGAGTCAGGAGAATCACCTGAACCCAGCAGTTCCTGTCTCAGGACGAGCCCCTGAGAGGCCCTGTCCTCCCCACCCCTCGCCCCTGTGACCCAGGCTGCAATGTGGTGGGCACCCCCCTGCCCCCCAGCAGGCTGATGGATTCTCCCTTCATTTCATTGTCCTTGTAGCAATTTCCTCAGCGCATCCTGAGGTGGTGCGCAGCTGGGCCACATTTGTTCTTTAATGGGCACCTCAGACAAGGCTGGCCTTGGAGGACCTGGTACTCCATCACCCGCCTCCAAAGACTTGCTCTAAAAGGGACAGTCACCATTGCCATGCCAACCTCAGAATATGGGCATATTTTACATTTTACAGATGAGGTGGTATCAGCTGGAAAACTGGGAGGTTCCAGGCAACCTAGAGCCAAGAGGGACCTAAACTGGGGACAGGCAAGTGACAGCCCCTCTTTGAATCTTGGTCTCCTCATCTAAAATGGGACACTTCCGGGCTTCCCTGGTGGCGCAGTGGTTGACAGTCTGCCTGCCGATGCAGGGGACAGGGGTTCGTGCTCCAGTCCGGGAAGATCCCACATGCCGCGGAGCGGCTGGGCCCGTGAGCCATGGCCGCTGAGCCTGCGCGTCCGGAGCCTGTGCTCCGTGGCGGGAGAGGCCACAACAGTGAGAGGCCCGCGTACCGCAAAAAAAAATAATAAATAAATAAAAAATAAAATAAAATAAAATGGGACACTTCCTTCTGAGGCTGTAGTGAGGGTGCCGGGAAATGGAGGACATAGAGCTGGCACGGTGCCCGGCACACTATTATCGCATTGTCCTTGTCACAGCAGCAGCAGCATGATCAGGTGCCCCCGGGGCTGTTGGATTCCCCACTGTCCCTGTCCTCCGGAGTTTTCCCAGAGTTACCGCCCGTCCACACCCAGAACCGGAAGCAGCATCAGGACCAGCATTAGAGAGAAAATGGATTTGACTGGAGTCCACACCCCCTCCACTGTGTCTACCCTCCCTCCCCTCCCCCAGCGTTTTGCCTCTACCAGGGCTTCCACAATACGCTCCTGGGCTCTTACCACAGTCCAGTTACACTGTCCTGGTCCAGGGAGGCTCCATGTCTGGGATCAGAGGATGGGTGGGCAGAGACCCATTTGCCTCAGGATGGACGCTCATGGGGCAGGGCGTCCTCCTCTTAGGGTCCCCGTCTGAGTCCTTGCGGGTTCACGAGGTGACACTGCTTCCGCTCACTGGGCCTCCCCAGCAGGGTGCAGCGTCAGGGTTTGCACAACTTCCCCAGCTCTGGACGCCCTGTGGTGGGTGATGATGTCCAGTTACAGACCAGGACACTGTCCCCAAAGGGGCCTGGGAGACTCCAGCGGCCTCTCGTCAGGGTGTCAAATCCAAGCCCATCCCCACGGACCCCAGGCCAAGAGTGGGGGGCCCTGCGGGGGATCTCAGACCGCAGGGTAGTCTGGGAAAGGGGAGAAGGAGAAGGTCAGCGGCGGTGGTCAGCGTGCAGAAGCACGGGGATCTGAGGGGCACAGCCGGCTTGTGGGCGGGGCCAGCCTGGGGCCGCGAATTACTGCAGCATTTTAGAGACTGGAAATGGGGTCACAGCGTTCAGTCAGGTGAGCGTGGGCCGGGAGGACCCAGCCTCACTGTGAAGCTGATGGGGCTGCTCAGAGCTGGGAGCCCGGGGCCTCCTTCTGTAGAGAAGCAGCCCCAGCTCTCTCCACCGGGGGATGGGGCTCTGCACCCCTGTCCCCTCTACCTGGGGTCTCCTCTCCTCTGTCTGCTCTGCAGCTTCCGGCACCAAGCACAGCCCTCAGCACAGCTGTAATTCATCACCTGTACACTTATCTGCTCCTGTGTTCCCCGTTAAATAGTGATCCTGAGGTGACAGGGCAGGGATAGGGCTGCTTCGGTCATGGCTGTGACCCAAGAACAGGATAGGCACACAGTGGGCCTTGGTGAATGAATGGGGGTAGGAATGACTTAATTCAACTTTAGGGGATTGATGAAGGGGAGGGGGCTTCTCAGGGCTTCCAAGCGCTTTTCTGGGTTAGGAAACCCTAGAGAGGAACGTGCTAGGGATGGGGGCAGACTGAGCTCTGAGGCCCCTGGGCCAGGTGGGCAGGAGGGAGGCTTCTCCGTCTACCTTGAGAGCCTCTGGCCGTGGCCTCACACCTTGCCTTGCTCTGCCCCTCTGGGAAATGGGCAGACGCCCCTTCCTCTGGAGAGACAAAGCCCCCGTTTGTGAGTGATGTGCCTGCATCGCCTCCACTGCCCTTTCCCAGCCATTCCTACCTTTCCCACCTTCATTTGGGGATTGCTAAGGAACCTGACAAATCCAGCTTGTCCTTAGGGAGGAAAAGGCAACAAGAGTGAGTGTGTGTGTGTGTATTCATTTCATCATTGGGAAAATGCAGGCCAGGCCTATAAAAGGGCCTCACGAGGAAAGCCAGTTTGGCATTTCTGCTGTGACATCCTCATCTCGGCACTCCCGTCCCCAGACACTCCCGTCTTCTTCTCATCCATAACCATTCACTGAGCCCCTGCTGTAGACACCGGGCTGGGGCAGCTGGCGCCGGGCGGTGGAGGAGCCATCTGTGGCCAGGGACAGCGGTGATCCATCCCGGCTTCTCGACGCCTGGCTTAGAGAGGAGTGGGCTGCAATGACGACGGAGGTGGGGACAAAAGAGTCTCCAGGTGTGGAGGTGGAAATGGAATCCATCACGGACCCTCCCGCTGGGCTGCCTCGGATGTGGGGTCACAGCCAATCCTGTCTCCTCAACCTTCTCCCGTAATCGGCTCCAGAAACACTCACCTTGCGAATTCACCTGAGTGGGTGCAGTGTGACCCTGTGCAAGTTAGAATGTCCTGGGATAGGGTGGAGCTTTAAAAAATCCAGATATTGAGGTAGGGCCCAGGCCTCAGTATTGCTGAAAAGCCCCAGGAGACTCTGATGTGGAGTCAGGCTTGAGAACCAGGCAGTTGCACCAACGGCCTCACTGTACAGATGGAGAAACTGAGGCACCGAGGGTGATAGCACTGCGGTGGGGCTGATCCTCTAAAGCTCTTCCAGCTGACAGTCTGGGAGGGGCTGTGTGACATCTCAGTTAAGAGCTGGGGCTCTGGAGTCCCACAGTCCTGAGCTCGAATCCCGAGGCTGCCTCTCACCAGCTGTGTGACTTTGGGTGAAGGCCTGTACCTCTCTGAGCCCCTCCTGTGTGGAATGAGGATGGTCCCCGAACCTGGTACACAGGTTGTGTGAGGACCTGTTGGGTCAATGAGTCCAGAGTGCTCACCCAGAGCTGGGCACACAGTGGGGCCGGGACACCGACAGCGACTGTCCCTGGGACTCTGGTCACGTGACTCCGCTGGGCCGAGGTCCCATCCAGGGAGGCCTGCTCTGCCCCTTCCTGGACCACCCCGGCTCTCCCTGCCCCGCCCTCCCACTCGCTGCTGTTCCCACTTTGTCTCCAGACCTGGGGGCTGCGGTGGCTCCCCCACCCCCTTCCTGCTCCCCCACCCCTCCCTTTTCTTCTCCCACTTAACAAACAGCTTCACTTAAAAAGCCATCTGGGAGGCTGGATGGCACAAAGGCACATTTTGTAGAATAAGTTTTCGGGGAGAAGAGCCAAGAAATTAAAGGCACAGCACTTCCGAGTCCAATCTTACTAGGCCGCATGCCTCTGACTGCTGGAGAATTGTGTTTCTGTATTATAATCCATCCCTCACCCCCAGGGCCCAGTGTTCTGGGCTCCGTCTTCACTTGTCTTTGAGACGTCCTGCTCCCAATGTCTCTGGGTGATTCCCTCCCTCAGGATGAACCCCCCCCTCTATCGCCAGGGAGGGGCTGCAGCTGGGGCTTCCCTAACCCGACTCCCCCCTCCTGTGTGATCGTCATCCCACCTCAGGCAGCTGCTCCCCTCCCTACAGGAGCCCCAGGTAAAGGTTATGTTCTTCTGTGGGGCCTCCCAGGGCAGATTTAGGAACAGCAGGAGAGATGTGTCCACTGTTGGCATGGATGAGCAGCCCTGGGAAGGGGTAATGAGCTCCCTGTCACTGGAGGTGTGCAAAGAGGAAGGGTGAGCACTCAGCAGAGAGGCTGAGCTCATGCGCTTTGGAGGCCAAGAGATCTGGGCTGAGTCCAGACCCTGTTGATTACAAGGTGTCTGACCTTCAGCAATGACTTAAACTCACTAAGCATCTGGAAAATCAGGCAAAAAAATAGTTCCCACTCCCTAGGGTTGTCATGGGGACAAAAGGACAGAATGTGTGCAAAGTACTGAGCACAGTCCGTGGAACAATTTATACTTGTTAACTATTGGAGGTGATCATTCAGAAAGTATCCAGTCCCTTGAGCAAGCTAAGATTCCAATTGCTGTAGTTTTAAACACCTAAGACTGAGATTCTGGTTAACTATCCCTATATTATAAGACTCCTTTAGATTTTAGGGCTTTAAGATATTATGATTTTGGGACTTGTGCTCATGGCCAAGATGGATAAACAGGGAATAAATTTATCCTCCCACCTGAACAACCATAAAAAGAAATGTGTATGGAACACTGGTTTTTAAGACACTGGATGTGAGGCAACGAAGGATAGTGGTTCCTGAGAAGAAGGGAAACCAGTGAGGTGAGTCCTGTGACTGCCCCAACTCACTGCCTTAGGAGAGCTTTCAGTCAGTGCAGGGAGGAGGAGCCCAAGTGGAGCCTGGCTGACTGAATTGAGGAGAGGGACAAAGTCAGGGGAGGCAAGGCAGCTGGAGTTGCACGAACAAAGTACCAGAGAGGAGAGAGCTGCAAAAAGGGAGAGAACTCCAGGGCTGTGCAGAGGCTTGCCTTTGAGTATTTGACTGATCAGAGCACGTGTGTGGGAGAAGTGCCAGGGAAAGAGCCATTCGAGAGTATTAGGGTGAACATGACCAGGCATAACATTTGTGCCCACCAGCTAGACTGAAAAACCTCAGAATTCATGGAGCACTGGGTAGAATACTCAAAAGGGTCTTGCTTCAGTGGGAAGAATTAGTCCTAGACTAGATGGCGCACTGGATCTGCCTAACACATGTGTATTAGTTTCCTAGGGCTACCATAACAAATGACCACAAGCTAGGGGCCTTAAAACAACAGGAATTTATTCTCTTGAAGTTCAGGAGGATAGAAAGTTGAAATCAAAGTGTTGGCAGGGTTAGCTTCTTGTGGGGGCTGTGAGGGAGAACCTGGTCCATGTTGCTCTCCTAGCTTCTGATGGTTGCTGGCAATCCCTGGCATTCCTTGGTTTATAGATGCATTACTACAATCTCTACCCCCATCTTCACAAGACATTCTTGTTTGTGCGTCTTCAGAGCCTTAAAAGGACACCAGTCATAGGATTTAGGGCCCACTCTAATCCAGTATAGCCTCATCTTAACTAATTTTACCTGCAAACACTGTATTTCCAAATAAAGTCACATTCTGAGGTTTCAAGTGGACATGAGTTTTTGGGGGGACACTATTCAACCCATTACAATAAGTTAAAAGCAAGACCCAGAAGGATCAAACTGTTTCCAAGTAATTTAGCTATGTCCCCAAACAAAGCTCTAGGATATTTATAGGAATGCAAAAATACCCAGTATGCACTGGGGAAAAGTCACAATGTCTGACACCCAAACAAAGATTATCAGGCATAAAATGAGGCAAGAAGACACAACCCATAAAGATGAAAATAATCAATCAACTGAAACCAATCCAGAACTGACACAAATATTAGAAGTTGAAGACAAGGATGTTAAAATAATCATTAAACTGTATTCCAGATGTTTAGAAAGTGGAGACACAGAATGCATAATAAAAATTCCAAATTGAATTCTAGAGATGAAAACTATAATGTCTGAGATGTAAAATCCACTGGGTAAGATTAACAGCAGGCTAGACATTACAGAAGGAAAAAAGGACTGATTATGAAGACATAGGAATAGAAGCTATCCAAAATGAAATACACAGAGAAAAAAAAGAATGGAAAAAGAATGAAGATTATTAATGATTTGGGACAACTTCAAGAAACCTAACGTACATACAACTGGAGTTCCCAAAGGAGGGGGAAGTGTACAAAAATTTATTTGATGTATTAATAGCTAAATATTTTTCCACATTTGATGAAAACCACAATCCAACAGATCCAGGTACAAGAAATATGAAGGACACTACATCAAGACACAGCAAAAACAGCCAGAGAATAAAGCTATAACACATAGAGGAATACGGATTATGATAACAGCCAATTTCTTCTCATAAACTATGCAAATTTGAAGATGGGGGAGTGAGGACATCTTTAATGTACTGAAAGAAAAATTGTCAGCCCAGATTTCTTTACCCAGCAAAAATACCTTCCAAAAAAGTGAAGGCAAAATAAAGACTTTCAGACATCCAAAAGCTGAAAGAATTAATCACATCACATAATAAAAATGATTTAAAAAAGAATAAAGAGCAAAAATGATAACTACATTGGTAAATATGTATTTCCTTATTGTTTAACTCTTTTAAAGAGACAATTGACTGTTAAATAATTATAACAATGTATTTATATCGTTCCAATGTACATAAGTTTATAACATCTGTATAGGTAAAATATATGACAATTGTGTTAAGACTGGGAGGAGGGAAATGGATGTATACTATCGTAAAATTCTTATATGCAAAATGGTATAATTTTACTTGAAATCAGACTGTTACATGTTAAAGATATATCATATAGGCCGTAAGGCAAGCAAAAAATAACAAAATGGAGGTTATAGAAAATAAGCCAACAGAGGAGATAAAATGGAATCATAAAAAATATTGAAAGGAAGGCAGAAAAGAGAAAGAGGGAAAAAAGAAAGATGGGACACATAGATAATGAATAAAAAACTGACAGGCTTAAACATAACCATATCAATAATCTCATTAAATATAAGTGGTCTGAACTCTACCAAAAAAGGGGCAGAGATTGTCTAATTGGATTTTTTTTTTTTTTTTTTTGCGGTACGCGGGCTTCTCACTGTTGTGGCCTCTCCCGTTGCAGAGCACAGGTTCCGGATGCACAGGCTCAGCGGCCATGGCTCACGGGCCCAGCTGCTCTGCGGCTTGTGGGATCTTCCTGGACCGGGGCACTAACTCGTGTCCCCTGCATAAGCAGGTGGACTCTAAACCACTGTGCCAACAGGGAAGCCCCTGGATTTTTTTTTTAATTTCTAAAGAATTATATGCTGCCTACAAGGAAACGTACTTTAAATATAAATGCATAAATAGGTTAAACAAAAAAAGAAGGAAAATATATCATGCAAACACTAATTAAAAGGGAACTGGAATAGTTATATTAATATTAGACAATGTAAATGTCTGAGCAAAGAAGGACATTTCATAATGAAAAAGGGGTCAGTTCTTCCAAAGGACATAACAATCCCATATGTTTAAGCACTTAATAAAAAAGTGTAGAAATAAATGAAGCAAAAACTGATAGAACTTTCAAGAGAAATAGACAAATCCACAACTATAGTCAGAGATTTCAATACTCTCTCTCAATAATTAGTAGAACAAGTAGACCAATTGTCAGTTAGGATATCTAAGATTTGAACAGCTCCATCAACCAACTTGACCTAAATGACAGTTATAAGACACTCCACCCAATAACAGCAGAATACATAGTCTTTTCAAGTGTATGTGGAACATTTATAAAGACAGAACATATTCTGGGCCATAAAACAGTAATAGAATTTTTGAATGCATTCAACGTCATACATGGTACATACTCTGTCTATATTGGAATTTAATGAGAGAGGACACAAATCAGTGACTTTAGCTTCTTTCACTGTAAAACCAGAGAAAGGAGAAAGTTTAAACCTAAAGCAAGAAAAAGAAAAGTAAAAATAAAATCAGGTTGGAAATCAGTAAAATAGAAAAGAGAGAGGTAGAAATTCAATAAAACCAGAAGCTATTTTTTGGAAAAAATCAATAAAATTGATAAACATCTAGCCCAACCAATCAGGAGAAAAAGAAAGACAAAACAAAATTCCAGTATTGCGAATGAGAGAGGTGATATCACTACAGATTTTACCAACATTGAAGTGATATGAAAGGAATATCATGAATAACTTTATGCTGATAAACTCAATACCTTAGATGAAATAGACAAATTACTTAAAAGACAGATATACCAAAACGGACTCAAGAAAAGATAGATAACCTTAATAGCCCTCTATCAATAAAAGAAACTGAATTTGTAGTTAAATATCTTCCAGAATTTCCAGGAAATCTCCAGGCCCAAATGCCTTTACTGGAGAATTCTACATAGCATTCAGGAATGAAATAATACCAATTACACAAATCTCTCAGGGAACAGAAGAAGAGGAAATACTTTCCAACTCATTCTATGAAGCCAGTGTTTTTCTGATACCAAAACCAGACCAAGACATTACAAGAAAAAACGAAACCAAAAAACTACAGGTCAGTATTCCTCATGAACACAGATGCAAAAATTCTGAACAAAATTTTAACAATCAGGGCTTCCCTGGTGGTGCAGTGGTTGGGAGTCTGCCTGCCGATGCAGGAGACACGGGTTCGTGCCCCGGTCCGGGAAGATCCCACATGCCGCGGAGCGGCTGGGCCCGTGAGCCATGGCCGCTGAGCCTGCGCGTCCGGAGTCTGTGCTCCGCAACGGGGGAGGCCACAACAGTGAAAGGCCCGTGTACTGAAAAAAAAAAAAAAAAAAAATTTTAACAATCAAATTCAACAATATAAAAAAGGATAGTACATCATGACCAGCAGACATTTTTCCCAGGAATGCAAGGTTGCTCTAATATTTGAATATCAATGAATATAATTCACCATATTAATAAACCAAAAGGATACATTATATAATCAGAAAATTTTGATAAAATCCAACATTCATTTCTGATTAAAAGTTCTATCAAAGATGAAATATGGGCATGTTCTCATCCTAATAAAGAGCATCTATGAAAAAACTTACATCTAGCATGGGCCTTAATGATAAAAAACAGAATCCTTTCCACTTAAGATCAGGGAAAAAACAAAGATGTCAGGTCGCACCACTTCTATTCAACATTATGCTGGAGGTTCTAGCCAGTGCAATAAAACATGGAAAATTAATAAAAGCCTAGAGGGCATCCAGGCGGGAAAAAAATAAGTAAAACTCTCTTTATCCTCAGGTGACATGATTAAGTAGAGAATCTGATAGAATCTACAAAAAAAAAACCAAAAAAAAGCTACTAAAATTCATGAGTTTGGCAAGGTTATAGGCTCTGAGATCAATATACAAAAATCTGTATACTGGAAGTGGACAACTGGATAAAAAAATACCATTTACAATTACACCAAAAATTAAAAATTATTTGAGATAAATCTGATAAAATATATGCAAGTCTCATACTCTGAAAACTACAAAATGTTGTTGAGAGAAATTAAAGAAGACCCAAATACTAAATGTGATCATGGATTGGGAGACTCAATATTGTTAAGATGTCATTTCTCCCCAAATTGATCTATAGATTCAATGCATTCTCAACCAAAATACCAGGAGGATTTTTAATAGAAATGACAAATAGATTCTAAAACTCATGTGGAAATGTAAAAGATCTAGAATAGCAAACATGACTTAGAAAAAAAAATAAAGTTGAGGGCTAACACTACCTAACTTCATTACTTATTATAAAGCTACAGCAATAGCAAAAATGTGATGCTGTCATCAAAGTATAATAGATACATAGATCAATGGGACGAAACAGAGATTCCAGAAATAGACCCACACATATATGGACAATTGTTTTTTGATGAAAGTTCAAAGGTAATTCATTAGAGAAAGGAAATTTTTCAACAAAGGGTGTTGGAACATTTGGATATGCATATGCAACAAGCAACAAAAACAAAGATTCCATCCATACTTTTCCCCCTACACAAAAATTAACTCAACATGGATTAGAGACCTAAATATAAAACTAAAACGATAAATCTAGAAGAAAACATGAGAAAAAAAAATCCTTGTGGCCTTGGATCAGGTAAACGTTTCTTAGACATGACATGAAAAGCATAGGAAAAAGAATAGTATATTGGATTATGTCAAAATGACAACTTCTCGGGCTTCCCTGGTGGCGCAGTGGTTGAGAGTCCGCCTGCCAATGCAGGGGACACGGGTTCGTGCCCCTGTCCAGGAAGATCCCACATGCCGCGGAGTGGCTGGGCCCGTGGGCCATGACCGCTGAGCCTGTGCGTCCAGAGCCTGTGCTCCGCAGCGGGAGAGGCCACAGCAGTGAGAAGCCCACGTACGGCAAAAAAAATAAAAATAAAATGACAACTTCTCTTCTTTGAACTACACTGTTAGGTAAATGAAAAAAAATACAAGCCACAGACTGCAAGAAAATACTTGCAAAGCATATAAATTACAAAGGACTTTTACATTTACTATTAAAAAAACTATCAAAACAGTAATAAGTAAATTAAATTAAATTAAAAAGCGGGCAAAAGATTTGAAGGGACATTTCACTAAATGAGACATATTGATGGCAAATAAGTACGTGAAAGGATGTTCAATATCATTAGCCATTAGGGAAATGTAAATTGAAACCACAATGAGCTACCATTACATACCCATTAGAATGGCCAAAATTAAAAGCACTGAATATACCAAGTGTTGAAGATGTGGAGCTACTAGAACTCTAATACAATGGGGTTAGGAATGTAAAATAATACAACTACTCTGGAAAAGTCTGGTGGTATATTAAAAAGTTAAACACACAGGCATACCTACCATATGATCCATCCATTTCAATAGTAGGTATTTATCCAAGAGAGAAGAAAGCATATATCTACATTGCACACAGATAGTAATAACAATTTTATTTTTAATAACTCGAACATAGAGACACTCAAATATCCATCAACAGGTAGATGGATAAACAAAATGTGGTCTCTCTATACAACGGAACACTGTTCAGCAATAAAAAAGAATGAACTATTTTTATTTTTATTTTTTTTTGCAGTACGGTACGCGGGCCTCTCACTGTTGGGGCCTCTCCCGTTGCGGAGCACAGGCTCTGGACGCACAGGCTCAGTGGCCATGGCTCACAGGCCCAGCTGCTCCACGGCATGTGGGATCTTCCCGGACCGGGGCACGTATCCGTGTCCCCTGCATCGGCAGGTGGACTCTCAGCCACTGCGCCACCAGGGAAGCCCAGGAATGAACTATTGCATACAACAGCATGGATGAATCTCAAATACCTATGCTGAGTGAAAAAAGCCAGACCAAAAAAAGGGCACATACTATATAATTTCATTTGTATAAAACTCTAGAAAATAAAAGCTAATCTATCTATCATTTATGTATCTATGTATCTATGTATCTATCTATCACAGAAAGCAGATCAGTGATTACCTGGGGACAGGGTGAGGTTGGGGGAGGGGAGGAAGCAGTACAAGGAAACTTTGGAGGTGATGGATATCATGTTGATTGCGGTGATAGTTTCAAGGGTGCAGACATGTCAAAATTTATCAAATCGTACAGTTTAAATATGTGCAATTGATTGTATCAGTGATACCTCAGTGTTGAAAATATGATTTTGTGATTCTACTTGTCTAAAGCTTATTAGTAATCTGAAGCTGCTCCAAATAATACACTCTGAACCCCACTCTAGCCCCTCTCCCCCACACATCAATGCTTGTCCTGGGCTGTTGATGGACTAGGAGCATTTGTTTCTGTCCCTCCCCTGTTCACGTGTTCTTTCTTTACTCCCACCTGCCCTTGCTATTCCACTGGGGTCTTTTTCCTAAATCCAGCCCGATCTATTGTACCCTTCCCCCAGACATGCCAGACCCTCAGTGTTCCTGAACTGTGCCCTGCACTGTCCCCCTCATGCCTCCATACTGAACCCCATCTCTGCCTATTGAAATCCTACCCCGTGATTAAGGCCAAGGTCAAAGGCAGACCTTCCATGTAACTTCCTTCAATTTCCAAATGAAATGAATATTCTTCACCTCTGTTTCCAGTGCATTTTACGTCTGTACTATAGCCACTATCACAGTCTGACTCATTATTGTTGGGGAGAAACTGCCCTTTGCTCCATGGTCCTTCTCAGCCCCCTCCATTCTCCCCAAGGAAGGAAGATGCAGATCTGATTGGTCAGAGGTGCGACACTGAATGGGCCACGCTCACTAGTGGGCAGGGTCAGGGCATGGAAGGTGATGGTGCTGGACCAGCTCTCCCCTTCCACCCCTCGTCTCCGCCTGCCTGCAGCCAGGAGGAGTCAGCTCTGCAGACCCAGCCATGGTGAAGCCAGGGCAGGAGGAAGAATGAGGTCTGATGCAAGCCTCCCTTTGAACTCCGGGTTGGGTCTGGGGAAGAAAGCTGGGGGGCATCCCATGAAGTCTTAATTCCAGATACTAGATCAAAATATCCAACATCCTGGCTGCCACAGAAATATTTTTAAGAATAAGAAATGTCTTTTGTGGACAAACATTCCTCCAGGCTGAAAATAGCCAGCTTCTCCACTCTCCACCTCCCACCCCTAGCCCTGGTGCTGGGCACCCAGAGAGCAGGGTAGACAATCTAGGGGATCATAAGGTACCTTTTTGGTTTTATTGTATTTTTTATTATGTGGTTTTGTGCGCGCATGTGTGTGTGTGTGTGTGTGCGAGTTTGTGCTTTGAATCGGACAATGCCACCAGGTGGTGTTTAGATGTCGTATCCATTTCACAGATGCAGGAACTGAGGCTCAAGGGAGGGGAGAGATTTGTCCACATCTGCACAGGTAGGATGTGATGCTGGTACCTAGCCCAGGTCTGTCTGACGCTGTTCTCCCTCTGCTGCCCTGCCCATGCTGTGCCAGCTTAGTCTGGGAGAGCAATTTGCCCTCTCTGAGCTCCCAAGGACAGATGGATTTGCTCAGGGAGAAGGCACATCCTTCACATCAAACACAGAGGGTCAGGTCAGCCATACATGTGACTTGCACTGGGAGCCTCCTTGGAGTGAGGCTAGACATCCAGGAGGCCCTTAAGACCTCAATACTCTTGGGTTGAACCCCAGGGGAGTCCAAATCTCTTTCACGATTTCCGTGGATCCCTAGTGGCTTTTGTAGCTGTAGGTCCAGCTTCTGTCTCTGCCCTACATTACATTGTGATGCCTCTTCTAGATGGCCCCAGACTGCTCCACGCAAAGGCTTCAGACCTTCCTGATGATGGGGCTGGGAGGAGGCAGTTAGGCACCCCACCACCACCACCATGTCAATCAGGGTTAGCGGTAGCCCCAAATTGATCAGGCCACCCCCTTGCTTAAAACCCTTTAATATCACCTGAAGAAACTTGAATAAACTCAGTCCTGCTGGCCAAGGCCATGAGCCCCGCAGGGTCTGGCTGCTCCTCCCTCCCTCATGCTCCCTCCTCATCACACTCTGCCCCAGTGCCCTTCCTTCGTCTCTCTGACACCCTCCTTCCCACCCCAGGGCCTTTGCGCATGCTGTTCCCACTCCATAGATCACTCTGCCCTCAACTCTTCAGGTAACCAGCTACTTCAGGTCTTAACTTAAATATCAGCTCCTAAGACCCTCATCTGAGTTAGTCCCACTCATGACCCTCCCATGTTGCCTCCTGTACATGGCATGCTTGGCCCCATCTCAACACATTTGTCTGTATGACTGTTGCCATGTCCTTCAAGAACTGTGAGCCCCAGGAGGGTGGGTACTTTGTCTGACTTGTTTATTTCTCCTCCCTGCACCCAGCATGTGCCTGTCACAAGTAGGTGCTCAGCAAAGGACCTGAATGAATAAGTGGAACCATGAGAATAGAAAAGGAGTAAAGAATAAAAATGCCCTTGTTTCTTTAAATAGAGCAGAAATAAAGAAATAACTCAGAGTGTTGTCAATTATTTTTATTTGTTGGGGGGGATGGCTTCTATTTTATTTATTAATTCCTGCTGAGTAATCAGACTGGTAATCACAGTTCCGTCTCTGGTTTTTGCATCCCTGACTCTGGCCTCTGAGAAGAGGAACCATCTCATGTTTAAGCAGTAGGAGAACTGAAGTGCTCTCAGGGGAGCAGGCTCATGTTAGTGTGTAGAGTTTAAGTATCCACACTGCTAATTAGATCAGAGAAGCCAATTGATCTCAAGGCAGAGCTGCTGTGGTCTCCCACTACATGCAAGGAGGATGAGCCTTACCTGAAGCACTCTGCCTACCCTCATCTCCCCAGTCTCTGCTCCAAGATTTTCCCTGGAAAGCAGAACAGCGGCTGATACACAGAGAGAGAATCAGTCACCTTTGCCCCCAAGTCCTTCTCGAAAGAATTCAGAAGAGCCAGGGGCTTCCTGTATCTTCTCCTACATAGAAGGCAATGTGAGGTAGCAGCACAGGTTGGGGGGACAGTTGCGGCATCTCTAGATTGTCAGCCCCATCTGCTTTCCTGGTGGGAACAAGATATGTCCCTAAATAGAGAGGCAGGGTGGAATTGGCTCCCAGCCCTGGAGCCACCCTCTAGCAATGTCATCATGAAACAAGGGTTCACTCACGGCCTTGGAGCAAGGGCTGCCACCAAGCAGAGCAGGCAGGGGGCAGGAAGGCCAAACCCTGAAGGAGACACCTGAGTCCTGGTTTCCAAGCCCTCTTGGTGTCTTCTGAGACCTGGGAATCGGGATGCTGAGTGAGGGGCAGTGAAAGAGCAGCTCGTGGATCTGCAGGGATGGGGACCAGGAGGGGCGGGTTCCTGCTTCTCTGCCTTCCCCTCCAGCCACAGGGCAGAGCTGGTGCTCATGGTTCTCTGCCTGATCCTCTTCCTTCTCCTCGGTTGTCATCATCAGCACTGTTATCATTGCCATCACTGTCATCATCACCATTGCAGTAGTTCATTTTATGTGGCAACTTGGCTGGGCCATGGTACCCAGATATTTGATCAAGCACTAGTCTAGAAGATTTTTGATGAGATTTACATTTAAATCAGTAGACTCTGAGTAAAGAAGGTCAACCTCCATAACGTGATGGGTCTCATACAATCAGCTGGAGGCCTTAAGAGAAAGAAGACTGACCTTCTCCAAAGAAGAAGGAATCCTGCCAGCAGATGGGCCTTCAGATTTGAGCTATGACGTCAGCTCTTCCCCGGGTCTCCAGTCTGCCAGCCTGCCCTGCAGATCGTGGACTTGCCAGCCTCCACGACTGTGTGAGCTAAGCCCTTAAAATCTTTCTCTCTCTCTCTCCGCTCATGCACACGAGCGCACACACACACACTTTTGGTTCTGTTTCTCTGGGGAACCCTGACTTAACACAACCATCATCACCATCATTGTCACAGTTGCCCCCGTTGAGTCCCATGTGCACCAGGCACTGTGTGAAGTGCTTCTGACAAGACCTCATGACCTGCCCTCCTCCAACACCCCCAAAGGCAGGTACTATTATTCTCCCCTTGCAGAGGAGGAAATGCAGTGCAGGGAGGTGAGATGGGGTCCCAGAGGTGGGCCCAGGCCCCCACGCTCCAGCACAGAGCTCTCTCCCCCGGGACCTCCCTCTGGGGGTGCACAGAGGTCGACCACCCAACAGCCCCACCTCAGGAGGACTGTTGGGGATGGTGACTCAGACGAGTGGGGACACATTCCTCGGCGTGGGGAGGGGTGCTGGAGGGTGAACAAGGCCACGGGCCTGGGCCCTGTGAACGCAGCTCAGAGTCTCTGCCTCCGTTGGGGCCCAGCCTCTGGCTTCACCTCTGTTTCCTTCCCTGTAACTACCCACCTGGTCTGACCCCTGCTGAGGCTCCCACCCCAACCTTCCCCCGACCTCCACTCAGATACGCCCCTGCAGCCACCGTCAGGGCCTTCTCCTCTGTCACCCCAGGTGACACCCCCATCCAAGACCCAGGACTCCACCCATCGGGTGGCTCGCCAGAAGCCAAGCTCACCCTGCCCCCTCAAAGGAGACTGGATGGCAGCCCCCTCCCCGGGCTCTCCCAGCCCAGCAAGTGTGGCCAGAGTGATGGGTGGTCCCCTTCTGCCCCCATCAAGGGGGATGGCCCCATTAATAGAGTCCTTGTTTGAACACTCTCTTTCTTCTCCCACTGAATGGCTTCTTCTACTTTAAGGAGATAAAAATGGACATGGATGAGACAGGGCAGAGAAAATCAATAAGAAATAAAAGTTAACATGGGAGCAAATGTGTTGTTTCAATCACAGAAGGAATTGAGGAGGTGTCTGAGGACTGAGATGCGCCAGTGACACACCTAAGGGCCGGTGAGCCTGGGGGAGACTCAGTCTTGGGGGTGTGTTGGTCAGGGTGGGGATGAGTGTCAGTGTGGGTATAGGTGTGTGGGGGGTGTGGAGAGTGGGCTCAGGGGCTCTGCCCACTGCCCACCGGGTCCAGGGTCTCCTCAGGAGCCCCTCACAAGCCGAGGCAGTGGTGGAAGGAACTGAATCAGAAACCCATGTGTCCTCCAGCACCTGTCTCAATGTATTCATTCATCTGGTCAGTAGGCATTTATTGAGCACCTGCTGTATGCCAGGTCAGCATAGCACAATGGTCAAGAGTGTGAGCTCTGGGATCTGACTGCCTGGGCTCACATATCTCTGCCATTTGCCAGCTGTGTGTCCCAGGGCAAGTGACTCAGCCTCTCTGTGCCTCCGTTTTCTCATTTGAAAAAAAAAAAAAAAAAAGGTGATGTTAATATTAGTACTTATCTTACAGGAATGTGATAAGAATTGAGGGAGATGATTCATGCAAATTGTTTAGATCGATGTCTGCACATGCTGAGCTCTTGATACATTTAACAATTTTTCCTATTGTCACAGGCCCTGCACTGAACAAAGCAGCCTCAATCCCTCCCCTCTTGGAGCACACCTATGGTGTAGGGACCATGAACTTCATTTTAACAGACGAACAAATTGCATTTTGAGAAACTTGGAAAGGTTGGATAGGTCTAACTGTCTTACCCAAGGTCACAGCTAATCAGTGTCAGAGAAGGGATTTGAGTCCAAGTCTGTCTGTATCAGTTATAACTGTGTTTAACTGCAAGTAAAGACTTTGTCTAATAGTGGCTTGAAAAAACAGCAGCTTGTTTTTCTCACCTGAAAAAAGGTCCAGATGTGGGTGACCACTGGCACTGGTTCAGCTGTTCATGATGCCACACAGGACTCAGGTTCTTTCTGCTCTTCCATTTTAGTATATGTGGCTTCTTGTCCTTCAGTTGGTAGCCTCATGATCATGAAATGACTGCTGTAGCTCCAGCCAGACATCATGTCTGGATAGCAGGCAGGAGGAAGGATTCAGGCAAAGAGCAAGAGAGTTGTATCAACTGAGACTGTCTCTTTTATTTAGAAAAAGAAATCTTTCCTAGAAGCCTCATCTAAGATGGATTTGCTTCTATTTCATTGGGTGGAAGATAGCAACTCCTAGACCAATTATTGGCCAAGGACGTGAGATCACCATAGCTAGTTTAGGCCCATCAAAACCACCCCTCAGGGCTTCCCTGGTGGCGCAGTGGTTGAGAGTCCGCCTGCCGACGCAGGGGACACGGGTTCGCGCCCCGCCGGAAGGATCCCACATGCCGCGGAGCGGGTGGGCCCGTGAGCCATGGCCGCTGAGCCTGCGCGTCCGGATCCTGTGCTCCGCAATGGGAGAGGCCACAACAGTGAGAGGCCCGCATACCGCAAAAAAAAAAAAAAAAAAAAAAAACCACTCCTCAGAGGTGAGCTGGGAACACCCTCTCTGGTTACAAGGGATCCCTGCCACTGCCGGCCACAGCCTGAGCAGATGAGGGTATATTGGTGAGTAATGAATGGGGCCAGACACACAGTCTAACCATGGGGACACGCTGCCAGCCTGACGTTCTTTACCCCTCAGTCAACGTGCAACGAAGCCCCGGACTGGGCCAGGCCTGAAGCCAGGGGCTGGGGCTGCAGAGTGGTTTTGAGCTGTGCCTCTGCCCTCAGGTTGCTCCCAGTCGGATGGGGGAGGCAGATGGACAATTGGGTGGTTCCATTCTGGGTGGTCAGTTGCATGAGGACGGGCACGTGGGGCTGTGGGAGCTCAGGGCAGGCCTCCCTTGAGAAGGGCCATTGCTGCAGAGACCTAGAGGCCCCGGGGGAGGTGGTCAGTGAAGGGGGGCTCTCAGGGCAGAGGGACCGGCTCGTGCAAAGGCCCGGGAGAGAGTAGGGGAGAGACACAAGTTAGCAGGGTGGCACGTGGGTCTGTGTGGCCGAGGCAGGTCGTGGGGGGTGACAAAGGATTGAGACGATGGAGGGGGCAGTGGGTGCTGGGTCCCAAGGGGCCTCAGGGGCCGCGAGAAGGGACTTGGCCTTGACCCCGAGTGCAGTGGGAGCCCCGGGGGGGAAAGGAAGCCCTGGAGAGATTTGGTGGAATGTGCATTCTAGAAAGATCAGGCGGCTGCTGTCTGGAGGGTGGGCTGGGGCGGGGGAGGGCATGAAGTGAACAGATTAGTAGTGGTTTTGTGCTAATACTTCATTAATTAAGTGTCCCAAAGACTTTGAAACCTGGGCATTTAATGTAGATTTACAGGGACAGTTTAGGTTTATACAACCAGTTATCATGCATTAAGTATAGAAAATGCCAGCTGGTTCTCATAGAAAACATTCTCGAAGTGTAAAAAGAGACCTCTGTGAACTTGAATTTCCCTCGTGTGGAGGTTGAGCGCCGATGGGATAGTGGGGCTGTCACTCCTCATCTCAGGTCTCCTCTTGGGGACCGTGGTGTTGCTTGCCCCCCACCCCTGGTGGTTATTTAATCAGATGCAGACGGGCTCCAGGAAGTGCAGAGTTAGTACTGAAGATGCCACGGTGGGCGGGTCCAGAGCAGCTGGAGAGCAGAGATCCCGGGGCAGCAGGGGCAGTGGAAGTGCCCAGGACGGGAGTCTGGAGCCCTGGGTTCTGGTCTGACGCTTGGCTCTACATGGCCTGTGACCTTGAGGCACTCACCCCACCTCTGGGCACTTTAGACTCCAGAGCTCAGAACGAGGCGGGGCAGGGCTGGTGGCCTGGACCCCTGCCGGCTCTGACATTTGCTGGATGTGTTCCCGAGTGAACGTAGGGATGACCGATTGGTTCCCTTTGGCTGATGGACGCTGTGGCCGTGACGTCCCGATACGTCGTCCTCTGTCACACACACACCCTGAAGTCCTGGGGACTCTGCTTTCATGATTCTGAAAGGGTCACAGCTCCTGGTGACCTTGTGGGGCAACGCCTCCCTCCAAGTGGGGTCAGGCCCAAGCTGCAGTGCAGTTTGGACGGAAGGGAAATGCAAGCTGCAAGACTCAGGCCTGCGCTGGAGGAGCCCCTGGCCTGGAGGGACACAAGATGCCAGTGCCCAGGAGAACTCTGAGCACGTCCAGAGCCACAGTGGTTACTGGGAACTAGGGGGAGGAGTTCCTAGGGGTTGTCTATTCAAATCCCCCCACTGATTTCCAGTGGGGGCTCTGCACATGGTCACACAGCCTCCTGGTGACAGGTGGGAGAGCAGGAGATGTCACCAACTGTCAGAGGAGTGACCCTCAGAACCGCTTGATGGGGTCAGTCTGGCTCATGCCAGTGTCTCCCTCTCCCAATCCTTGGCCTCCTGGCACCTCCACCCAGTTCCCAGGCACTCCCTGTGGCTTCCTCCCATTGTACCTGATTTTGCCCAAGAGTCCTGGGAAAGGCTACTGCGGGACAGCCAGGTCTTGGGAGTCCAAGAAGGAAGGCTCTTCCCAGGAATACCACTTTGCCTAAATAGTTGACAGGCCAGATGTGCCAGGGAATTGACAGCCCCTGTTAGCAGCTCTCAGTCAACGACTCTCCAGGGTTGGGGTATAAATGCCCCAGCTCCCTCGCCCTTCAGATGCGATAATCCTTAGGCTGGGTTGGACCATGTATCTGCCAGGGTCCCCTGGGGATTAACTCCAGGAACCCGCAGTGGCAGCTGGTTTAACCGTGCTCCCTTCTCTTCCTCGTCTCACTTCCTGGCACCCCTAGCAGAGCTGCCTCACCTCCCAAATAAATACTGGCCCTAGTATCCTCCTCTGAAGTTCTGCTTCTGGGGGAATCCAATGTAGGACAGTGAAAACCAGACAAGGAACACAAGCACATGATGATAAATGCTGCAAAGAATAAGGCAGGGCAAGGGCTCAGAGAGTGGACTGGAGGGAGGGCTGTATTTGAGACAGTGTTCAGGGCAGGCTCTCGGGGGATGCAGATTTGAGTAGAGACCCGAATAAAGTGAGAAACTGAGACAGTGGAGATGCTGGGGCAGGGTGGGGGGCACTGCAGGCCGAAGGGAGAACGAGGGGCAGGTGTGGTGTATCTGAGGAGGAGCAAAGAGCCCAGTGACCGGGGCAGGTGGGCAGGGGAGAAGGTGACAGGTGGGAGCATAGTACTGCAGGGCTTGTAGGTGGTGTCAGGGACCTGAGAGTCTAGTCCAGGCCTGTGGAATGTAAGGGACTCAGGGACATCCTTGTCCAGAGGGTGACCTGCATGGAGGAGAGTCCAATCCTTGCAGCTCTGTCTTTGTCTCTGCCCCCTTGGCTGCTGTCTCTGCTCAGGCATCCTCTGAGCCCTGGTTTCCTCTGCTGAAAATAGAGATAATGACACCCTCTGGCAGAGCTGCCGCAAGGGTGAGAGAAGGGTGCATCACAAAGCCCCTGCCCCCAGGCGGCACCCGTAGGCACTGACTCCATAGGAATTGAGAGGTAATGGAAGGGTCAAAAGGGTCAAGTTCATCCATCAGGCATCCATATAAAGGTGATACCCACAGCCCCAGGAAATGTCATTTCCCACATACGCCACAGGAGTGAAGGATATGGGATAGGAGTCAGGTGGAAATGAGTGCAAGTCCTACCTGCTCCTGGGACCACCCACTTAGCCCCCTGAGCCTCAGTTTCTCATTTGTAATATAGCATCATCATAGTTCCTCCTTGGAGGTATCACATGGAGGATTACATGATATCATGCACAAAAAGTAGGTATAGCTACTGCTTGACATTTACCGTATGTAGCTCCTGGAGGGCGGGCCTAGGTCAGCTGTGTTCACTGATGCATTGTCCCTCCTAGAGCATTGCCTGGCCAAATCAACATGCCCTGCGTTCTCAGCTGAGCCCGGGGCCCCCCTCGGGGCAAGGGCTGAGATGTGTTTGATATATCTGTACTTCCTCCAATTTCCAGTCCTGTTCTTTCTGTGATCCCCATCATCTCTCCAATCTCTAGATGTGGCCTATGAACCACTGTAGATCATTACCTCTGGCCCTCTGTCTGCTCAGGTTGCTCCAAGTTCTGACCACTGGGAGGAGTTTCCTTCCTTGCAGTTTTTCAGGGATACTCCTGAGTGGGGCTGAAATGCTGCAGAAGTCCACGTCCACAAATGTGCAGAGTATCAGGTAGAAGCATCTAGTAATCAGCACTTAGTTGCTCTCCGTCATTTGACTGGTCATCGGGAGCCTCATGTGGGGTCATTGGCGTGGGTGAAGGGAACTGGGGCAGTGAAGGAGCAGGTGCTGAGAGAGTATGAAATGCTTGCACAGGCAACCTACTTATGCTTTCAAGGTCTACTGGAGTATGAACTTGAACACACCATTTCTATTTGGTGAAGACTTACTGTCATGCATGTCCAACTTTATGGCTCAGTGGATCAGATAACACCTGCCTCACCATGGGATGAAAATGTCTTATGGTCACCAGATGCTCTGTGGAGGATATTTTTGGAAGGGTGAAAAGATTTACTCCAGTACCCTGGGAGTCTGGGCTGCTGGGACTTGCAGCAGGTTACGTAGCTACTCCATCTGTCATGGGCAATTTGGGGAATCATCAGAGTCTTGATCATGAGGCCTTAGCCACACAGCAGCCTAGACTTTCTGCAGAGTCTTTTTTGCCCTGGACCCTACTCAAAATCAGTAAAAATGTTTGGAGCAGCACACACTACAGGTGGGAGATGTTGCTTCCAAAAGCCAGATAAGTCCACCAAGTGCTGTGTGTCTTTCTTGGTGGAAGGCAGTATGAGGAGAAGCAAGTTGTCTGTCCCTATAGAGGCAACGTCCAAACATGGCCCGCAATATTGGACCTCAGAAACTTCACCTAGGTGTCAGACCCCTGAACTTAATGGTGTATACTCCCACCATCTGCTACGCATATGTCTTATTAAAGCTTCTAGGGTATGTCCACTTCCTGCCCAGCAGGTCTGTTACACATAATGTCATCAGTCTGGTGAGTCAGCATGATATTACGTGAAATGCTGAGTCACTGAGTCCCTTCTTGTCTAGGTCAGTCCTAGCAGGAGTGTTGGTGCAGCCCTGAGGCAAGACAGGGTCTCCTGCTGTCCCTGCTGAACTAAAGCAAACTCCTTTTGGTAGTTGCCAGAACACTGGCTGTGGATGGTGCCAGGAGCTAGGGGATTTTCTCCTTCAGGAGAGATACCACAACTGGAATAGCAGATGCATTTGGAGTATGTTTATAGCAGTTCACGGCCATTCTCCAAGATCTATCTGCCTTCTGCATAGGACACACAGGCAAGTCAAACGGAAAATGTAAAGAGTATGACAGGAACCCTTACCTCAGCATCTTTTAGGGTTACAGGGTCTCCAAACAAGGGGAGATTACTTTCCTAAACTAGAGCAGCGTCTGCCATAAATAGCAAAGGAGGCTTGGGAAGACTTGGGGGTTCAGGGTTCTCAGTTTCACCTGAGTTTTCCTTACTGTTCTCAGGATCTCTGTCTTTTTCATTCAATGCCTTATTGATTTCACATATGGGATTTGCCAAAGCTATGAATCAAGTTCAACTTCTATTGTAATTCTGCCATCCGCAGGACTGGATTGCAATGTGCTATGGATTAAATTTGGGGCCTGATTTTCAGCTGTGTCTTGCCTGTAGTTACAAGAGGTAGGACGTTTCTTTTGGGCCTTCCTAAATCTCTGGTTCTCTGAGGATACTTTGATCTGAGAATTTAAAGTCCTGAGCTTGTCGTTTTCTTTCCAGAACAGTTAGAGGTAGCCATCACACCCCATACTTCTTGTCATTGGCACCAACACTTATGGTCAAGTGCAGCGGCCACTTGGTCTACTCAAGTCTTGCCTTCAGTTGACCTTGCATCTCAGGCAAACCCAAGGTTCATTTAGGAAAACAGAAGCTCCACTAGTAATTGCACAGAGGGGACGGTTCTTATGGACACTGGTCGTGGAAGGGTTGACAGGGTGAAGGCACAAAAAGGGAAGAGAGGGCTTCCCTGGTGGTGCAGTGGTTGAGAGTCCGCCTGCCGATGCAGGGGACACGGGTTCGTGCTCCAGTCCGGGAAGATCCCACATGCCGCGGAGTGGCTGGGCCCATGAGCCATGGCTGCTGAGCCTGAGCGTCTGGAGCCTGTGCTCTGCAATGGGAGAGGCCACAACAGTGAGAGGCCCGCGTACCGCAAAAAAAAAAAAAAAAAAAAAAAAAAAAGGGAAGAGAAGGGAACCCAGGGCTTAGGAAGTGGAGATCAGCTGCCGCCAGGGCTGGAGGAACCGTGGGAGAAGGACTGCCTCTGCTGCTGCCTCTGCTGGAGACAGGGCCACTGCAGCTGCTGCTGCTGACATGACAGAAAGAGAGATGAACAGGGTCTCTCACCTCCAACCTCCCAGGCTTAACACCTCCCATTGTCTGAAGCTCACTGGGACCAGTGGTCCAGGGATGCTGGGAAGTGCCACTTGCAGGGGTCCAGCATCACACAGATGATGGTCACCAAGGGGAGAGCAGAGAGGTGACTGGACAAATGACCAGCACAGTGGATCAGGACTTGACTTTTATGCCAAACAAATCCGTTCAGAATCAGCCCTGTTACTTCATAGTTGTGTGATGTTGAGAGAGGCAGGTAACCTTTTGGAGACTCAGTTTCCCCATGAATAAAATGGGAATCATCACAATTGAGGATTGGATTAAGTCAAGTATCAAAGTGCCTATCGTAGTGCCTGGCACCCAATGTGCACTTCCTGGGCGGTTCTTTTTTTTTTCTTTTAATTAATTAATTTATTTTTGGCTGCATTGGGTCTTCATTACTGTGTGCAGGCTTTCTCTAGTTGCAGAGCCGGGGCTACTCTTTGTTGTGGTACGCAGGCTTCTCGTTGTGGTGGCTTCTCTTGTTGCGGAGCTCAGGCTCTAGGCGTGCGGGCTTCCGTAGTCGTGGCATGTGGGCTCGGTAGTTTTGGCGCACGGGCTTAGTTGCTCTGTGGCATGTGGGATCTTCCTGGACCAGGGCTCGAACCCATGTCCCCTACATTGGCAGGTGGATTCTTAACCACTGCGCCACCAGGGAAATCCCTCCTGGGTGGTTCTTACTTCACCCTTAACTCTCTCTCTGACTTTGAATGAGTGTCTGGGTGTTCCAGAGCTGTGTTTTCTCATCTGTAAAATGAAGGGGTTTGGACTGAGCTTCAACTGTGATGTGCTGTGGAACATCCCTTAAATGAAACCGGCAGGTTGGGGCGGGAAGGGGGCGTTGGGGAGGCCCTGGTTGTGTCTGAGTGCTGTGAGCTGTGTGCTTTGCTGGAGAATGTGCTTGAACACCAGAGAGCTCACACTTCAGCTGCCTTAATGCTCCGTGTATCTCCCTGCTAACAGTGCCCCCGGCAACGCTGACCTGGTCTCTATTCTCTTTGACGCGCCTCCTCTCAGCACTGCTTAGTTAGCAAGAAATTGCCAAGGGCAGCGAGCATGCTCTGTCAGAGGGGAAAAAGGGAACTTCAAATCAAATTCATCATGAAGATTAGCTTTGAAGCTTCAGGGCCTTCCAGGGGCCTGAGTGCCTGAGCTTTGAGAATCCTTCTGTTCTGCCTGGAATTATGAGTTTAAACCTTTTGGAATTCAGGTTTGTGGGGAGCTGGAGAGGTGGGGTCCATGGGAACCACTAGCTTAGTGGTTAGCAGTGAAGGGCCTTTTGAGTTCCTGTTCTGCCACCTACTAGCCTACTAGGGTTACTTCGATTCTTTAAGACTGAGTTTCCTCCTTTGTAAAGTAGGATTAATACTGTCTACTGTAATTGACACATGCTGTTTTGTCAACTTGTTCCCTCTCCTCTCTGTTTAGCCCCCATTCCTTTAGGAAACCAAGCCTCTTGCACTCCCCAGGCCATGAGATTCAGACAGGGTTACTAATCACAACTCCCACCCCATCTCCTACACTTAGAGACGGCTAAAGGCCCAGCCAGACCAATTCCAGTATCCCGACCTCTGGAAACAGGGACTGGTCTAAGGAATGGGACTGTGACCCAAAGCAGGCCAATCAGAATCTTTGCCAGGATTTGACATCTGGCTGCTGGGAGAGGCAAGCTCTTTCTTGTCTACGGAGTCCCAGATTGGGTGATGCAAGCTTGGAGCTGCCGATGGTTTCGACTCCTCCCTCCCCTCCCTTCCCCTCCCTGTGAAGAATTCCAGCAGTAAAGGGAAAGGAAGGTCCATTCCAACTCCCATCACAGACAGAGAGAAGCACAATAAAGATGTTAAGAAATAAGAGATCCAGTGCTTTTATTTGAGCCCCTGGATCCAGCCATGCCTGAGGCAGGTCTGTCTCTGCTCATCCCAGTTCTGTGGGACACTGAACCCCCTCTTTAGTTTGAGCACTTTGGATTTTGCCTCTGACAAAAGAGTCCTAACAGACTTACTTGACTGGGCTGTTGCTGGGATTAAATGAATGCTCTGTAACACCAGCTTTTATAATCGCCCTCGTCACAGTCGTTCATGTGTCTGTCTGGAGCGTGGGATTACAACTGTGCTGAGCATGTGTCAGCCTGGCCTCCCCGGGGGTCCTGCTGCTCACATCATGCATCCTCATCAGAGCTGTCCCAGCAGCTCCATTCCAGGGTGTAGTGTCATGGCCCTCCTCAGATCCCGGAGGGCGTCCAGGCTGATGGCTGCAGTCACGGCAGGAACCAGCTGGCGTCTCTCAGCTCCTCCTCTTGCCTCAAATGGAGGAGGCTCAGAAGGGCGAGTGACCATGGTCCTTCAGGACCAACTCACTTGTTCTACAGAAGGGGAAACTGAGGCCCAGAGAGGGCAAGGGCACAGTCATTAAGGTTCCTAGCTTCCTTGTGGTCTCTTCCCCTGGCCCAGGTCAGAATTTATCAATCTCTCCACTCATTCATTTGTCCCTCCCTCCCTCCCTCCCTTCCTTCCTTCTTTCCTTCCTTCCTTCCTGCCGTTATAACTGAGCTTCTACTGAGGTGGTAAAGACAGAAAGGGGCCCGCATCCAGGGTCCCCAGGCTGGTCCTCGAGCCCCACTGTCTTCTGGGTCTGTGAGGTCACATCTCCCTGTCTCATCTGGGCTGTGTTGGGAAAGGCAGGTTTATCTCCTCCCCTGACTGGGAGCTCATCATGGCCACGCCCATGCCATCCATTTCTGTGACTCCAGGGCCCAGCTCTGCTGTCAGTAAGCGATGGTGAATCAGGAACCCAAACAGGAACAGATTTTGGAGGGGGGTTGTGGAGTTTGGCATCAAGGGGCCTGAGCCTCAGTTCCCCCACCTGTCAGATCGAAACAATAACCCCACCCCCAGGAATCATGAAATGAAACGTCAGTTATAACCCACTGGGGCTCAGTGGGAGTCACTGCCTGTGTTGCCTTGGCATGTATCTCCCTGATCCCAGGTGCCAAGGGGCAGGCCTGTCTCCCTCCCCTGGTGGGGAGCTTCTTGGGAGGGACAGGCTCTGCTGGGCCCAGCACTGACTCCCGTCCGAGGGCCCAGTGCACAGGAGGTGCTCAGGGAAGGTCTGATGAACAGAGGGGATGGGCGAGCGCGCCAGTGAGTGTTTATCCAAGCCCTCCTCCTCCGTGGCACTGCCTGGGTGGGTCCCCGGCTCCAGGATGCCTCCTCAAACCATCCCTGTAACCACAGTGAAGGATTTGTTACTCTTCCCCCGACCCCGTCCCCCGGCGCCCCCCACCTGACTGGGAGATCTTTACTTTTATTCATTCTTTCGTCACAAAAATGTTTATTGTGGACCTACTACGTGCCAGGCTCTGTTCAAGGCACTGTTCACAAGTACCGAAGGGAACAGAAAAATGATCCAAACCCTGCCTCGCCTCATGGAGCTTCCGGTCTAGAGGCTGACAAACGAAGGAAGAGACTGTCCCATGATGCTGGGGAGCGACGAATACGAAGGGGAAGGGGAGGACGTGGCAGGTCGGGGAGGAGCTGGAGAGTGAAGGGGACCCCGTCTTTGTCATCACCCTCCCACCATGACCCTCTGCCCCCTGCACAAGCTGTGTTGGGAGGCCCTGGTGGTGGGAAGCAGAGTCCCGAGGGAAGTGGAGGTGGGGCACTGGAGCTGGGGAGACAGCAGCAGCCCTGTTTCCGGGAGCCGGGCAGGCAGGGCCAGGGTGCAAGGGTGAGGAAGCCGTGTTGCAGGTGGGGCCCAGGCAGCCACCTGGCTGGCAGCCAGGTCAGCTCAGACTTTTTGGGGACACCTTTCTTAGGAACTAACTTGGTCCTTGCCCCTCCCCCTCAGGGTCCATCCAGGGTGCCCACGGCCCACAAAGAACCCAGAGGGCAGGGACTTGGAGACTGTACACATCATTCTTTTTTATGTGTTCACCGCTCGTTCTGGTCCAGGCACTGGCAGCCGGCTTTGGAAGAGGCAGCCGCGGTGTCCTTTCCTGGGTCCGAGGGATCCAGGCAGGGGGTGATGAGCGAAAGGAGAGAAGGGCTGACTTGGGGGTACATGGGGTCCTTCCCTGGCCCTGCCAGCAGGAGAAGACCCAGCTCCCAGTTCCCAGCAGATCCTGTCCTGCTGGCACCTCCGGGTCCCTCCCACAGCCAGTTCCAGCTAAAGAACATGAGACTTCAGGGGCCTGGGCTCAGTCTCCAGGGCCAGGGAGCAGCCTGCCGCCCAGGTCACAGCCCATGAGCCCGATATTCTGCAGCAGGATAATTAGTTAATGAATCATGTTGAGGGGCGTGCTGGCCCTGCCACCCCACTAGGCCAGCTCACCGGGAAACACGCACGGTCAGCGTGCAGTCAGGCCTGACCACTCACCCAGCTCACCTGGAGAACACACACGCTCAGCGTGCACACAGGCCTGACTACTCACCCAGCTCACCTGGAGAACACACACGCTCAGCGTGCAGACAGGCCTGACCACTCACCCAGCTCACCTGGAGAACACACACGGTCAGCTGAAGACAGGCCTGACCACTAACCCTGCTCACCTGGACAACACACACGCTCAGCGTGCACACAGGCCTGACCACTCACCAGCTCACCTGTAGAACACACACGGTCATCATGCACACAGGCCTGACCACTAACCGGCTCACCTGGAGAACACACACGCTCAGCGTGCAGACAGGCCTGACCACTCACCCAGCTCACCTGGAGAACACACAGGGTCAGCGTGCAGCAGGCCTGACCACTAACCCTGCTCACCTGGACAACACACACGCTCAGCGTGCACACAGGCCTGACCACTCACCCAGCTTACCTGGAGAACACACAGGGTCAGCGTGCACACAGGCCTGACCACTCACCCAGCTCACCTGGAGAACACACAGGGTCAGCATGCAGCAGGCCTGACCACTAACCCAGCTCACCTGGAGAACACACATGCTCTGCGTGCAGACAGGGCTGACCATCACATGGAACCAACCAGGCAGAGTCATGAGCCCCCCTGCGACAATAACAGAGGCAAATGGAGCAGGAGAAAGAGCAAGCACAGGCTTGGGAGGCACACACCCTGGCTTAGCTACTTACTGTGTGATCCTGAGACAAGAAGCTTCATCTTCCTCAGCCTCTGTTTCCCCATCTGTAACATGTGGGTAATAATTCACCTTCTCTCACAGGCTTGTTCTGAGGATGATACTGAACCGTTTACTCTGAGTTCATTCATGCTGAGACTCTCCGGTTGAGTTCCTTCCTTTTGCCTGTAGTGCCTTTCCCCTTGTCCATCTAATGAACTCCTATTCATCCTCCAAAACCCAACAGAGCTATCCCCTCTTCTAATGACATCTATTGTTTCAGCTTTTAGCATCCACTCCTCTTGTGGCAACAGTACATTGCTTTCTCCTGGGGAGTCACCTCCCAGACCATAGTTAGTCACGTGATCCTGGGGAAGGTGAGTGAGCTGTGGTGTCAGGGAAGGCACAGCCACTCAGAGACTCCAGGTGGAGGCAGAGATGGAGCAGGGAGCAGAGACCTCAACTCCCTCTCCCCCCGCCCTCTCCTCCCGCCCTCTGGGCTCCTGTGGGGCCTCCCACTGGTTCAAACCTATGAAAGTCCATCTTCAAAGAAACCCCGATATAGTCCACACAGGTCGGCCTCCCGGCACAGAGCAGGACAGAGCAGGGCAGGGGTGGGGGACAATGGTTCAGGGGGTGGGGAGGGGTGAAGGAGGAGCAGCAGCTGCAGAGTATTCCTGACAGTGTTAATGGTGTTACTTTTGGAGATTTTAGACTCTTTATATTTTGGTGTAATTTTTGTAACAAGGTCAAACCATTTTTCAACATTGAAATTATTTATTTTAAGTGACCAGAAAGG
This sequence comes from Hyperoodon ampullatus, assembly GCF_949752795.1. Taxonomy (NCBI): domain Eukaryota; kingdom Metazoa; phylum Chordata; class Mammalia; order Artiodactyla; family Ziphiidae; genus Hyperoodon; species Hyperoodon ampullatus. The sequence goes on along the minus strand of NC_136915.1, from coordinate 25,046,444 downwards.
GAAACCTGGGGAGCCATACAGAAACCCCATGATGCCTCCACACTCAGGGGCAGAATGTGGGTGAGGAGCAGGTGAACTTGGCCTTGTGACCCCTTTTGGGAAACAGGGTCTCAGAGGCTCGTTGAGGCTCAGCATGTGCAACAGTGCTGCGGTAACAAGTGGGCTGGGAGCCTCCGACCTGCTGTGTGACCTCGAGCAGGTCCCGCCCCCCACCCCGGGTCTCAGTTTCCCCATCCTGTGCAGGGGGTGCTCCCCTGACCTCTTAAGGACCTTTCTTCCTCCTGAGTGCAGGAGTCCTCCGAGAGGTAAGAGGGTGTGGACCCTGCCAGGAGCCCGGGGTTTTCCTGTGAATAGAGACTAAAGAAGCTAAACCTGTTTACTGTGAGGAAGATAGAACAGACATGTGGCCCTGGTAAGTGCTTGGGGCCTTCCAGGATGATTAAAACCCAGTGAGGAAGACTCATAATCAGTTTTCTGGGACAAGCAAGAAAACCGAGGGCCCGGTGCTGCTGCAGCCTGTCTGGGAGGGGAAGGGAAGGGAAGTGAAGGGGCGGGAAGGGAAGGGAAGGGAAGCATCCAGGACAGCAAGGAGGAACCTTCCAGCTGGAGGTGGTGCAGAGGCCAGGGCTGGGGCAACATCCCCACTGTCCTTACTTGGAGTTGTGACCTTGGACCAGCCCCTCTGCCTCTCTGAGCCTCTGTTTCCCCAGCTATAAAATGAAGGGGTTGAAAAGATAATCCCTGTGGTCCTGTCCTGCTCTGTGACCACATCGATTGGGGAATATGGCAACAGGTAAAACTGGGGGGCAGAAGTCTTCATCATCATTATCATCATCACCATCACTGCGGTCATCATCATCACCACCACCACCACCACCATCATCATCGTCATTGTCATCTTCACCATCATCACCACCATCATCACCACCAGCATCATCACCACTACCACCACCACCATCACCACCATCATCGTCACCACCACCACCACCATCATCACCACCACCATCATCACCACCAACGTCATCTTCACCATCGTCATCACCATCACCACCACCACCTTTATCATTACCTTCACCTACATCGTCACCATCATCACTAGGAAGAGCCACCTACTGAATGCTTCCTATGTACGAGGCAGTGTGAAGAACTTTGCTTTCTTCTTCTCACTGAATAGTCACTGTTATTGTACCCAATTTATAGTTAAGGAAACAGGCTCTGAGAAACCAAATGACTTGCCCAAGATTGTGAAGCCACTAAGGAGCCAGCTGGCGGGGACTGGAATTAGGACTAAATGACTCCAGAACTTGTGGCTTTAAACATACGTGGCATCAGCTCCTGTCTGTGTGCCTGGAGTCAGATCTCAGCAGACTCTTAGGTCCGTCAACACGGGGGACCATCTTCTCCAACCCTCTCATGGTCCAGTGCAGGAAACTGAGGCCAGAGAGGGAAAGGGACTTGTTCAAGGTCATGTTTTGAGCCAAAGGTGGAGCTGGGCCCAGAAAATAGTTCTCCTCTCTGTTTCTTTTTACTCCTCCCCTATGTTGCTTCCAAGGATGTGACCTCTGAGCCCCTCAAATATTCCATTCATTCCACAGAGTCTTATGAACATGCATGCCCTGCACTGGGCTCTGTGCCACGAGAGGGTCAAGGAGGCGCCGGACCCAGATTTTTCCCAAGGACTGTAGTATCTAGAAGTGGCCACTCACACGGCTAATTAATCCAGGCTTCAGAGCCACTATGGAACGAGCTTTCATAGGGAAACATCCAGCAAGTGGCAGAGAGGTCAGGAAGCCTTTGGTCAGGGTGTGGGTCAGACTCCAGGACTCAGGCCCAAGGGTCAGGGTCTGCTGAGAAGCAGGTGGTGGAGCAGAGGCATGGCCACCCCTGAGACTCCAAACACACCCAGGACAGATAAACTCAGGGACTTGTGGGCCTGGAAGCCTCACCGTTGGAGGTGAACACAGCACGTGGTATGCAGGAGATCAGTCATCCGGGGGTGCACGGCGGCTCTGGGCTCCAGCAGCTCGTACCCAGGCCCCTTGGACTTGGGAGCAGCTCCAGGACCTGCAGCTTCGAGCCCCTGACTCTGCCCCTCGGAGGGTGTGCGGGGAGCCACCCTCTGCCAAGGTCTGCAGCCTCCCCCTGGGCTCGGGCAGAGAGGAGCAGACACGCTCACTTCATGGCGGCCCAGGAACCCCTGGCAGTTGACCGGCTCCAGGGGCCCGGTTTCCCCTCCATGGACACACTCAGGCTGTTCGGTCGGTCTTTGGAGGTGAACACAGCACACTGGAGTCCCAGCACCTCTGTCACTATGAAGTGTGCCCCCCCCAAAAAAGGTGTGCTCTAGGGACTTCCCTAACGGTCCAGTGGTTAAGACTTCGCCTTCCAATGCAGGGGGTGTGGATTCGATCCCTGGTTGGGGAACTAAGATCCCACATGCCTCGTGGCCAAAAATACCAAAGCATAAAACAGGAGCAGTATTGTAACAAATTCAATAAAGACTTTAAAAAAATGGTCCATATCAAAAAAAATCTTAAAAAAAAAAAAAGTGTGCCCAGGCCCCTCAGCTAATCTCACTGACCCCCAGGTCCCTTTTGCCAGGTCCCAAGTTCAGGACACCTGCCTCCCAGGCTGCCCTGAGGACAAAACAAGAAGATGCTGTCGCTTCCATCACAGAACCATCATTTCCTGCGTTGTTAATTCATACCTTTCTCTGAATCCTCCAAGCAAGGAAGGTGCTGTCACTGTCCCCTCTGCTGATGAGCAGGCTCTGCCGGTTGAGATGTACACCTCAAGTCCAAGGCCATGAGCGGCCCGGCCATGAGCGGCCCGGCCAGGACACAGCCCAGCCTCCTGCAGCCCTGCCTGGGCGTCCCCCTCCCGCTGCCACGTCCTCCTGCAAAGACAAAATGCCCGTCATTAAGAGACCTTGTTTTTAGCAGAGCAAATGCAGAGCTTTTGGACAAGCATTGAACCAAGCAGGGCTCAGTCACACGCAGCTTTTTTTTGATGGCCCTTGTTTATGTACCCAGGCCAGGCAATCTGGTTACATGTGTTGAGATATTGCTTGATGTGGCTTCATGGTCCCTCTGTAAGGGGACAGATTGTCCTAACATATTGTTGGTGGGGGGAAAGGGGGAGTGACACAGAGAGAGAGAGAGATACAGAGAGAGAGAGAGATGAAGACAGAGAGAGACAGAGACAGAGACAGAGAGTGGGTATGCACAGACCTCCATAACAGGACATGGTGAACACTGAAATGAGCTGGGGTTTTTTTATGACACTAGAATGTCCAAGGGATTTTGAAAAACCACAATGTCTCAGATCCTTCCGCCCAGCAGAAACAGGAGGTACCTGTAGGTGTGGGGCTCGCAGAGCACAGGGGATCTTGTGGGCCATGCAGGCAGGGGACCCTGAGCGGGCTGTTCTGCACAGACTGGTGACCAGGGCTGTCAGCCGCGTGCAGAGGCAGGAGTAGACAGAGGATGGCTCTGTCCTTCCCTCCCACGTGAGGGGCTTTGGGATTGTCTTCCAAATATGAGGAGACAAATCCTGTGAGCTGGCCGGTGGGTGTGAGATGCCTCCCTGCCTTGTGGTGTGAGGGATGGCAGGGTTGGGGGGTCTGAGGGTAGCTTTCTGCTCATCCCCTGCCCTCGGGGAAAATCTCTGGGTCACCTGATACACACCCCAACTCCTCCTTCCTGAGTCCCTCCAGGAAATGCTTGTGCTGGCTCTGAGGTCCCAGCCCCGGAGGGGCTCAGGAAGCAGCTGGAGAAACACAAGCACAGAACTGCCTGACATGAGCCTCCGCAGCTTTTCCTGAGCACCTACGACGTGCAGGCCCTGGGCTGTATGCTTCCCATGATGGTCTCACCCGGTCATACCTCCACCCCAGGACGACTGCTGTTTCTCCATCCCGGCAGTGGGAAAACAGGGCTCAGGCGGACTGTGTCTGGTCCAAGGCCCCACAGCCAGGAAGGGGTTTCCTTCCTTATCTCGTGCTATGTAACAACCTCCCCTCCAAAAGGCAGAGCTTAACAAACAACACCCCAAAAGGTGTCAAAGCTCGGTGGGGATGGCTTATCTTGTGCTCCCTGTTGTACTGGGGCCGTGGTTCACCTGGGACTACAGATCGTTTTCTAGTGGCTCACTCATGTGGCTGGCAAATCGGTGGCACAGTCAGTCAGCTGTGAGTTCGGGCTGCAGGCGGGGCCTCCGTCCTCTCCAGGTAGCCTTTCTCTGGGTGGCTGTGGATTCCTCAAACTGTGGAGGTGTGTTCCATGATCGGGCATCCCCAGAGAGCGAGGTGGAGGATGTATTACCTTTACAATGTAGCCTTGGGAGTGTAGCATCACTTCCGCAGAAGTCACCAGCCCGTCCAGATTCAAGGGGAGGGCACGTAGACCCCACTGCCCCATGGCAGGAGTGTCTTTTCACATTGCAAGCAGAGCCTGTGGATGGGAGTTATTTCAGGGCCATCTACCCTCAAGCCACAGTGGCCCCTGGTCTGTGCCTCACACAAGCCCGGCTCTTGCCTGCCTCAGGGCCTTTACACAAGACTGTTTCCATGGCTAGTTACTTCTTATCCTTTCGATTTTAGTTTAAATGCCACCTCCTGACATCTCTCTTCCTCCTACCTAAGTGGATTCCTTGGTGACACCCCCGTCACCCCCATTATTCATCCTCTCCTTCTTCCCTAGAAAACGTGGTGTGCAGTGAGCACGTAGCTTTGCCGAATAGAGAACATTTCCTAGCCTTCCCCAGCTCACAGCTGGGCGGCTTGGGAGCGTCATGTGACTTTGTCCGGTCCATGCGATGTGAGCACATGACGCATGCACTACGGGCTGCAGTGGTCCTCCAGGTGAGGGATGACGGAGGCGTGGGCCGCCTGTACCTAACGACGGTGGGGAGAAGCAGTCAGATTCTGGATGGATTTTGGAGGTAGAGTTGGCCTGCTCTGCTAGAGGACTGGGTGTGGGGTGTCCCACATGGGGTGTGACAGAAGGAGGACAGAAAGTGACACCAAGGTCTTGGCCTGAGCAACTGAGATGGGAGGGCCGTGGGGCGAGCAGGCTTGGGGAGAAACGGTGTGGTTTCCTTCAGGCCATGTGGGCGCTGTGATGTCAGTCAGAGAGCCGAGAGCGGGCACGGGCAGGCAGGAGGGGGCCCTGGAGGAACGGAGGCGGGCTGGGCTGAAGTTACACACTTGTGAGCTGTCAGCGCAGAGACAGTATTTAAAACCGCAGGATGGATGCGACCACCACGGGCTCCAGAGAAGAGGGAGTGGAAGAACGAAGACCAACCCTCAGCATTAGGAACGTGGAAGACCAGGGAGCTTTCCTAGAAGCCAGTGAAGGAAATGCTTCGGGGGGAGCGATGGCCAACTGTGTCCAGAGGAACTGATCTGCTGAGTCGACTGAGGATTGATACTGGACTCAGTAACATGGAGGTCACAGGGGACCTGGGGGATCAACGCTGACAGGGAGGTCACAGGGGACCCAGGGGGTCAACGCTGACAGGGAGGTCACAGGTCACCCCAGGGGTCACTGCTGACAGGGAGGTCACAGGGGACCCGGGGGTCGCTGCTGAAAGGGAGGTCACAGGTCACCCTGGGGGTCGCCGCTGAAAGGGAGGTCACAGGTCACCCCAGGGGTCACCACTGACAGGGAGGTCACAGGTCACCCAGGGGTTACTGCTGACAGGGAGGTTGTGGGCAGAGTGATAGGAGTGAGAGCCTGAGGGGAGTGGGTTTAAGAGAGGTGGGAAGAGCGGAGTTGGGGCCCGTGAGGACTGACAGCGCACTGGAGGCACTTCCTTGAGGAAAGCGTCACGGCGTATGAAAGAAGCATGTGGGGTGTTTGTTAGGATGAGGGTCAGCCCGTGTTCTGTGCTGCGGGTCAGCGGCCCTGCTTCTCCCTCCATCAGGTGCTGAGTTCCTCAAGGGCAGGAAGTGTTTCTGTGTCCATCTGAGTGTAACCACTGCCCAGCAAAGGGCCAGACTTGGAGCTGATGCTCAGGAAATGTCGGCGTGAGGGAGGGAGGGAGGGAGGGAGGGAGGGAGGTGTGGTTCTGCCTGTCTGTCTGGCCTTACTTGACCTTTCAGAGGAGCTGGGAGGGTGGGTTGTGTGTTAGGAGAAGCACCAGCTCCAGAATCAACAAGCCAAGCTCCCACATCCCCCCAGCTTGTGACCTTGCTCAAGTCCCCAAACCACCCCAGTTCAGGGTCTTAATCTAGAGAATGGACATAGCATTACCTACTTGCAGGATTGGCTGTGAAGTCTGGAGATAAAATTGTTTAAAAAGAACAAGCAGAGTCCCTGGTGACATTACTGGCCCTCAGTAAATGCCATCTCTTACCATAATACTGAAGTCTCTGGGAGTAAACGTGATCACCATGGCCTGTCGCTGAGCACCTGCAGGCTTTGCCTCTTACTTAATCCACACAACAGCTTTTCAAAGTAGGGGCCACTACCCCTTCATTTTAGAGGTGAGGAAACACAGGCTGAGGGAGGCATTTCCTCACCTAAAGTCACAGCCATTGCATGGCAGAGCCCGGACTTGAACTTGAACACACGCCGGGCTGACTCCAAAGCCCGGGCCTTTAACTGCTCCGCTCTGTGCCTGTCCAGGTGGCGTTGAAAGCCAAACGATCCCTTGATACAACACCAAATGGGTGATCTGTGGCCTGGGCGCTGATTTTCAAATGCTGTGAAATGTGTCAGAGGCAGTGGCCTCTCAGACAAGGCTGCCTGGAGCACAAGAAGACGAATGGTCCAGCCTGGCTCTGCCCAGGGCCACGGGCAGAGCAGATGTGGGGCAGAAGCCCCCGCCCGCCCCACTCCAGTAAATAGGATTTCCACAAGTACAGAGGGGCCAGCTGCCTATTGGCCCTGATTGGAACATGTTATATATCCTGGGCACCCAGGAGATGGAGCCGTGACTTTGACAGATGCTAAGGCCTTTTGCAAGGCCCTAACTGAGAGCAGGGCCTGGCTGCTCCCTGTCACTGGGCTCCCGCTGACCTCCCCTAGCGGCCTCTGCTGGACAGGGACTTAATAGACACCCCCAGGGCTGAGGCCAGTGCAGAAATAACGGTGTCGTTATGTGGTCAAAACCTACCTTGTGATGTGGTGACATGAGCAGGGACGATGGTGTCCAAGGCTCTTGGTCTGCGGGCCTCCTACTCTCAGGGGCACTGAGACCAGTCCTGACCTTCAGTGAGCCTCGGGGACCTCATCTGAGAAATGGGAGAAGAAAGAACCAGAGGCCATGGTGCTCCCAGGGCAGTGGGAGGCTGGGTGGTGTTGACGGGATTGGAGGGGCCTATGGTTACAAGAGGTTCAGGCCAAGCGACGTCCTGCTGGTGAAGGACGAGAGCCTTGGACGTGGTGATGTGAAAAAGCAAAGCTCTATTCAGCACTTAGAAGGCACAGGGCGAGTTGCCAAGTGCTCCTTGTGGATTGCCCTATCGTCCTCCGAGGAGGCCGGTGAGGCAGGAATCGTTGTCACCCCCACTTTATAGGTGAGGAGATCGGGGCTCCACGAGCTTAAGCGACCTGTCCAAGGTCACAGAGCCATCGAGTGACTGACAAGTAGCAGCAGCCAGAGCGATCGCTTGAAAAAATACGCCAGGTCCCATCACCAGCCGCTCAGACCCTCAGTGACCTCCCACTGCTCGGTGGGCGGAGCTGAGTTCCTGGCCGTGGCCTCTGAGGCCCTGCCTGACGGGGCTCCGCCTTCTCTCTGCGTGTCCCTCCGGCTCCTTTTCTCACTCGGGCATCACTTCTCCTCACTGCCCTGAGCTCTCAGACTGGACGCCCTGCAGCAGTCTCTGTGGGGCTGGTCCTTCTTGGTGTCCAGGTCCCAGCTCAGATGCCCCCCCTAAAGGCCCACCCTGACTACCCTGAGGGGACCCCCTGCCCCACTGTCCTGTCTGTCTCAGGACCTCACCCCTTGTATGTCCCTCCTTCTCTCCCACAGTGGGTGATGAGCTTAGTTATTCATTGGTTATTTGTTCACTGTCTCGCCCTCCAGACTGTGAGATGGCGGGGGCCATGTGAATCCGGTCCCCCTGTGTCCCCAGCACTGAGCACGGGTGCCTGCCATGTGTCAGACGCTCAATGAATATTTGCTGAATGTACAAACAGGACTTGAACTCAAGTCTGTCTTGCTCCAGACTCCCACAGTTAAAAATTATTTTTCCAGCTTTATTGAGATATAGTTAACATCCAACGTGGTGTAAGTTAAAGGTATACAATGTGATGATTAGATACACACATATATTGTAAAATGATGACCACAACAAAGTTAGTAAACACATCCATTACCTTAAATAATGACTATTTTTGTTGTGTTTGTAATGAGAGCATTTGAGATCTACCCTCTCAGCAAATTTCAAGTATACAATACAGTATCATTAACTATACTCACCGTCTGTACTAGGAGGAGGAGGTTCCCCAGAACTTATTTGTCTTATAACTGGAAGTTTGTACCCCTTGACCAACATCTCCCCATTTCCCCCACCCCCTAGGCCCTGGTAACCACCAATCTACTCTTTGTTTCTATGAGTTTGGCTTTTTTTAGATTCCATCTATAAGTGAGATTATATAGTATTTATCTTTCTCTGTCTGACTTATTTCACTAAGGATAATGTCCTCAGGGTTCATCCATGTTGTCACAAATGCAGAATTTCCTTCTTTTTATGGCTGAATAATATTCCATTGGTGTGTGTGTACACACACACACACAAACACAACATGTTCTCTTTATCTATTTATTTATTAATGAATAGGTTTTTTTCCTATGTCTTAGCTTATTAGGTTCTTTCATGTCTTAGCCATTGTGAATGATGCTGCAATGGATATGCAGATGTTTCCTTCAGACAGTGATTTTCTTTCCTTAGGATATATACCTAGGAAGCTGGGATTGCTGGACCATATGGTAGCTCTATTTTTAATTTCTTGAGGAATCTCCATACTGTTTTCCACAGTGGCTGTACCAATTTACATTCCCATCAACAGTGCACAAGTGTTTCCTTCTCTCCACATCCTCACCAGCACTTGCTATCTCTTGTCTTTTTCAAAATAGCTATTCTAGCAGGTGTGAGGTGACATCTCATTGTGGTTTTAATTTGCATTTCCCTGATATTTAGTAATTTTAAGCACCTTCTCATGTACTTGTTGACCATTTGTATGTCTTATTTGAAAAAATGTCTGTTCAGGTCCTTTGCCCATGTTTTAATTGAGTTATTTTTTCTTTTGCTATTGAGTTTTGTGAGTTCTTTATATAATTTGTACATTAACCTCTAATAATATGATTTGCAAATATTTCCCCATTTCAGTAGGTTACCTTTTCATTTAATTTGCTATTTCTTTTGCTGTATAGAAGCTTTTTCATTTGATGTAGTCCCATTTGTTGACTTTTGCTTTTGTTGCTTGTACATTTGGTGTCTTATTCCAAAAATCATTGCCAACAATTTTTTTTTTTGCCAAGACCAATGTCAAGGTGCTGTCCCCCTGCGTTTTCTTTTCGGAGTTTTACAGCTGCAGGTATTATGTTTAGGTCCTCATTCATTTTGAGTTAATTTTTGTGAGTGGTGTAAGATAGGGGTCCAATTTCATTATTTTACATGTGAATATCCAGGTTTCCTAAATGCCATTTATTGAAGAGATTGTCTTTTCCCCAATGAGCATTCTTGGCTTCCTTGTCAAATATTAGCTGACTGTATATGCATGGGTTTATTTCTGGGTTCTCTATTCTGTTTCCTTGGTCTATATGTCTGTTTTTATGCTACTGCCACACTGTTTTGATTACTATATCTTTGTAACATAGTTTGAAAGCAGGAAGTGCAATGCCTCCAGCTTTGTTCTTTCCCAACGCTGTTTTGGCTATTTGGGGCCTTTTATGGTTTCCTAAATACAAATTTTAGGATTATTTTTTCTATTTCTGTGAAAAATGCCATTGGAATTTTGATAGGGATTACATTGAATTTATAAATGTCTTTGGCTAGTATGAACATTTTAACAATGCTAACTCTTCCAGTGCATGAACAAGGGGTTTCTTCCATTTTATCTGTGTCTTCCTCAATTTCTTTCATCAATGTCTTATAGTTTCAGTATATAGATCTTTCACCTCCTTGGTTATATTTATTCCAAAGTTTTATTGTTTTTGATGTTATTGTAAATGAGATTGTTTTCTTTATTTATTTTTTAGATAGTTTGTTGTTAGCAGATGCAACTATTTTGTATGTTGACTTTGTATCCTAAAACTTTACTGACTTTGTTGATCAGTTTCAACAGTTTTTTTGTTTTCTTTGTTTTTGTTTTTTCGTTTTGGTGAAGTCTGTAGGATTTTCTATATATAAGCCATTGTCATATGTAAACAAAGACACTTTTACTTCTTCTTTTCTGACTTGGATGCCTTTTATTTCTTTTTCTTGCCTGGCTCTGCCTAGGACTTCCAGTACTCCGTTAAATAGGAGTGATGAGGGAGGGTACTCTTGTCTTGTTCCTGATCTTAGAGGAAAAGTTTTTAATCTTTCACCATTGAGTATGGTATTATCTGTGGGTTTGTCATATATGGCCTTTATTATGTTCAGGTGTGTTCCTTCTGTATCCAGTTTGTTGAGAGTTTTTTTTTTTAATCATGAAAGGATATTGAGTTTTGACAAATGCTTTTTCTCCATCTATTGAGATGATCATATGATTTTTATGTTTCATTTTATTAATGTGGTGTATCACATTTATTGATTTGCATATGTTGAACCATCCTTGCACCCAGGGTGTGGGTGATCAAGGTGTATGATTCTTTTAATGTGCTGTTGAATTGTTTGCTAGTATTTTGTTGAGAATTTTTGCAATATTTTTCAAGGATATTGGCTTGTAGTTTTCTTTTCTTGAAGTGTCCTCAAATGGCTTTGGTATAGGGTGATGTTGGCTTCATAAAATGAATTTGAAAGTGTTTCCTCTTCAATTTTTGGAAGAGTTTTAAGATTGGCATTAATTCTTCTTTAAATGTTTGGTAGAAATTACCTGTGAAGCCATTTGATCCTAGTTTTTTGGGGGGGAGGGGGAGGTTTTTGCTGCTTAATCCATCTCCTTATTCATTATTCATCTGTTCAGATTTTCTACTTTATGATTTAGTCTTGGTAAGTTATATGTTTCTAGGAATTGATCCATTTTTTCTAGGTTGTACAATTTATTGTATTGTATGATATAAGTTGTAATGTCTCCTCTTTCATTCATAACTTTATTTATTTGAGTTCTCTTTTTCTTCTTGGCAAGTTTAGCTAAATATTTGTCAATTTTTTTTATTCTTTCAAAAAACCAGCTCTTAGTTTTGTTGATATTTTCTTCTTTTTCTTAACTTCTCTATTTCATTTTTTTCCTGCTCTATTCTTTATTTCCCTCCATCTGCTAACTTTGGACTTAGTATGTTCTTCTTTTTCTTTATGTTCATTGTACATAAAGTTAAGTTGTTTATTAGAGATCTTTTTTTTTTTTTTCCTTAAGGTAGGCATTTATCCCTATAAACTTCACCTTAGTTTTGGTATGTAGTGTTTCAATTTTTGTTTATGTCAAGATTTTAAAATTTTTCTTTCTGATTTCTTCTTTGATTCATTGGTTGATCCATACCTCGCATCCATTGGGGTGTGATGTTTAATTTCCATATATTTGTGAATGTCTTAGCTTTCCTCCTGTTACTGATTTCTAGTTTCATACCACTGTGACTGGAAAAGATATTTGGTATGATTTCAGTCTTTTAAAATTTGCTAAGACTTGCTTTGTAACCTAATGCATCTTTCATGTGCACTTGAGAAGAATGTGTGTTTTGCTGCTGTTGAATGGAATGTTCTATAGATGTCTGTTAGGTACATTTGATCTAAAGCATAGTTCAAATCCTTATTGATTTTCCTTATGGATTTTCTGTCTGGATAATTTATCTATTGGTGAGAATGGGATATTGAAGTCCCCTACTACCACTGTATTGTTGTCTGTTTCTCCCTTTAGAGCTGTAGGTATTTGCTTAATATATTGAGGGGCACTGATGTTGAGTGCATACATATTTCTAGGAGCCCCTTCCAACTAGGGTACTATTGCTTTAACATCAGTGACAATGGGGCTGACATTTCTCAGTGTGGCCAGGCCACTAGCCTAAGCATCAACTTTCTGAGTCTGGTGAAAACTTGGGCATGTTCTGCATTAATTTCAGTTTGATAGGCCTGGGCCCCCACCCTAGTCGGTCCTGGTGATCACAATAGTGGCTGTCCTTCATTGTCCCCAATGCAGATATTTTCCCTAATCTTCACAGCATCCTGAAATGTGAGTATTACCAAGTTCATTTGACAGATGAGAAAACAGAGGCTCAGAGAACTGAAGACAGAGTTCTCAGTGTCACAGAAAAAGGATCAGTCTTGCACCAGTCTGACTCCAAAGCCTGTGCTCCTGTGGACTCAACAGCACCAGACAGTGTAAGCCTGGAACACATCAGCCGTCTTGATCCTGAACCAGGCTGCCCTCCCAACACCCACACTAGCCAGGGTCAGCCCCATAGAGCCCCACCTTTAACAGCCTCTCCAGACATAGAACCAGCAGGCAGTAGGCCTGCAGAAAGCACTGTTGGGTGCTTCATTGTCTGGTGAGTTCTCCTGTGGTGGGGGTGGCCTGAGTCAATAAGATCACAGGAGCTGAGAAATCTCTTCTAGAAAAAGGAAGTGTGTTTATACTCTAAGATCACCTCCTCCTCTCTCCCTGAGGTGGGAAGAGGGAACCTGCTTGGGAATGTCATTTCCTGCTCAAGTCAAAGAGATCACTGCACTTTCTTGGGCTGTACTCACTCTCTGAATGCATTCTCTGTTTGAGGAGAGCTGGGGGCAGAGTTCTCTCCTGGAGGCCCTGGCCCTGACCCTCTGGTCTTTTCCCTTGCTGAGCCCTCTGTTCTACTTTGAGCACTCCCTACCCATCAAGGAACTTTAAAGATTTAGGTCCCCTTTTGTCCTCTCATCCCGACTTCTCTCACCTCTGCCTCTTTTGGACCAGGTTGCTATGCAGACACAAGGATGAGGTTGAGGACTGAGGAAGCTTGGTGCTTTTTATTAAATTAAATCCTCCAAGAGAGCCTTGCAAAATGGTGCAATGCTATAAGGCTTGTGGCATGGAAAGAACCTGGGTCTTGGGATCAGGGTGACTGTGCTCTCTGCCCAGCTCAGCTTTCAACCCACACATTTCACAGATGGGAAAATTGAGGAGGAGGAGGATTTGTGCTCACCTCTGAGCTGCTCTAATCAACCTCCAAAGGACTTCTCCTTCTATAAGTACCTTAATTATTTGATTATTTGATGTAACTCTCATGGGAACCCCTGTGAGACTGGCTGGACGGTCTTATCATCATTCCAATTAATAGATGTAGAAACTGAAAGAGGGAAATTGACTTTTACCAGGTCACACAGCAAGTGAGATACAGATTAGTTCAAGGGCCCAGACAGCTAACTCACAGCTGGGGTTTTCCAGCCCCGCCCCTACTCCCTGGACCAAAGTTGGGAGAGGAGATGGGGAGCCAGCGAGGTCCTGCCCCAGGATCATTGCACATGCCATTGGCTGATGTTCTCTTTGTGCCACCCCTGTCTTGCCAAGCCTAGCAAAGGACCAAGGTGACCATTTTCCTTTGCCATTCTGGTCCTGAGATATGGAGGGGCTGGTTTGGTAATGACTGTGACACTGCCAACCTCAGCTGGCACCAGCATCATCCGTCCTTCCTCTGGCCTTCCTGTAGTCTGTACCCACTACTCTAGTCCTCAAATGCTGTTTTAGACCACCATCCTTTTGAAAACCCAGCCCAGCAATTGACCTGACTTCTTCCCCCTGCGGGAAAGTAGAGCCCTGAGACACACACGCCTTCTCTCTATCAGTGAATGATTCTATACATTCTCAGTCATTTCAGAAGCAGAACTGCTCCTCCCCTGCAGGAGGCCAATTCCTTCCCGCCCCCTGGATCCATCTCCTTCTGCCTCTGTGGGGGCCTGTCCACAGCAGCACCTCCCCTCTCTCTCCCATTGCCTCAGCTCATCCAGCTTAGTCAGCCCAGGCTTCCCTGAATATCAGCTACTCGACTCTCCCTACACATGATCCTGAAATAAATCCTTCCCTTCAAGTCCCCCAGCCGCCCCCGAATCCATGTCCTCCCACCCATCAACACGCTGTTCCTTGGGAATGTAGGGGGCAGTTATGCCTCAAGAGTCAGTGGGTAAATACTCATCCTCCAGCAGGATGGTGCTGAGGCATCCTCCGTGCGGTCCTCAGAGAGTCCCCGGAAGGACTGAGCCCCAGTGCCCACTGCTGTAACCCACACATGAGCCCAGGCTTCGCTGGCTCTCCTCCCTGCCCTGCTCAGTCTCTTCATGTCCTCACTCATGCTCCCTGGGCTCACCCCCCAGATGAACTACCGGCACCAGAGCCCTTGTCTCAGGGTCCGCTTTGGGGGCCCCACCCTAAGGCCCATGCCCGCCCCACCTGCCCCTGAGGGAGTTCCGTGCTCCCTCCACCTGCTCCTGGTGTCTCTTCTTGCACTTCTTGAGGCAGAGCCTCTGTTTCCTGTTCCAGACTGTGAGCCCCTCGAGGGTAAAGGCAACCTCTTCATCACCCCTGTGTCCCCTTCACCTGGCACATTACCTGGCCCATCACTGGCCAAGAAGTGTTTGCTGAGGGAGGGAGTGAGAAAGTAAATGGGTAAATGATGACATGAACCTCCAGGGCACCTACGCTGGGTGACAGACCCTGTGAACTGAATTATCCCATCGGTGTGGCCCTCTGAACCCCTGCCTCCTCCTCTCCTATCGGGGGCCCTATTCCTGACCCCCCTGCCAGGTCCTGAGGCACCTCCCTCTGCCATCGATACCTGTTCTGCCCTCTATAACACCGTCGCAGTTGGCTCCCAGGACGCCTCCTGCCAGGAAAAGTCCCCAGACAGGGAAGTGGGTCTCTTGGTGGGAGATTCCAACTTCAGTTACATAAAGGTTACAGGAGCCCAGATAGATGCTATTATAGTGTGACATAATTCAGTGCCACCAGCCAGCAGATGTTGCTTTGGAGGGCTGGATTTGTCCCAGCTGGACTCGGGGGCTCATTTAGAAGCACTCAGAACAACCACTTGTTGCTTCTGATGTGCGTGCTTCAGGAAATGATAATTTCTAGAAATCAACTTATTCAGCCCAAGTACCTGGAGCCGAGTTTCCAGCAGGAGGAGATAAAATCATTGCTGGGGAAGTGAAGCAGCTGCTCCTAAGCCAAGAGGTCATGGAGACCATGTCCAGTTTTGAAACTCCTGAGGGAATGGGACACTCTGAACACATCCAGAATGTCTGGGGGCTTCGAAATCAGCTGTCTGGTCCTGTGAAAGATTGTTGTACACATAAGAAAACTGAGGTGCCCAAGCGAGTGAGCACAGTGAGTCAGTGGCAGATCTTGGAATCTTATGTCTGAATCCAAACAGATCTGCCCCCAACCATCCCCAACTTCTCAGAAGAGCAGGCAGGCTGGGAATCATGCTGAAACTAAAAAAAAAAAAAAAAAAACCAAAACCAAAAGAAAAAAAAAAAAAAGACAAACCTACCAACACCCTGGATGACTCACAGGTTGTACTGGTCTGGAAATTAGGGGCACTGGGGTCTGGTGTGGCTCTGTCTATTCCCTTCTCTGGGCTTCAGTTTCTTTATCTACAGAATGAAGAGGCTGATGATTCCTAAGGGGTATCTCAGGCCCCAAATTCTATGGGCCTCAGTTTCCCCATTCAAGGGGGTAAAATGCTCCACTTCCTAGGATGCTGTGAGAATAACATGATGTCCAGAAGAAGCTCCTTGGAACAACTGTGTGACGGTAACCTTGGGAACAGCGCTGTCATCACTCCCACGTCTGCAGCAAGGTGATGCTGAGGGCAGAGCTAGTTCCACATCTGAGCTGCTAGAAGGAGTGAAGGGGAAAACAATGTGTCATCTCCCAGGAGGTAGTTCTCAAACTGGGCTGTAGATTCAGGGGGTCCCAGACCCCCTCCCTATAAGGTGGAACCTCAGATCTCAGGATGCCTGTCCAAAGGGGCCTTGGCAGGTGATGGATTTGGGCACAGAGCTGGGAGAGGATGAGGAAAAGGAGAGGGAGGCTCTATACCCTGGTGAAAAAGGTGGGCTCTAGAATCTGAAAGACCTGAGGTCAATGGCTGGCTTCTCACTCAGTATTTGCAGGATTTTGGTCAAATCATTCAACAGTTCTACGGTTCTAACCCCAGTTCTCACATCTGTTAAATGGAAATGAGAATTCTCTTGAGGCTAATGCTGGCGAGACACTTAGTACCACGTCTGGCCCGGGGTAAGTTCTCAATACACAGCAGCCAGCAGCAAAGCAGGACCAGTCACTGCACATCTGCAGAATGAGGTGTTCTTCAAGAGGGACTGCAGAACCCACCCTGCTGACTGTGGAGGCAGGAGGACGAAGGGGTTTGCTCATGGAGAGATGTGGAAGGGCTTGTCCAAGCCAACCAAGACCTGAAGGACAGATTCCCAGAACACAGAGCTAACAGATTGCATCTGCCTACTTTTGGTATATTCATGACAGCCGGGGTTATTTGTATCTGTCTAATAGCAATTATAGTAGTGGAGATTACAGACATGAGTTCATTGACTAGTGGTGATTATAATAATCATTGTAACAAAAAGCTAAAGGCAAAAGTTCATGTCAATGCATCAATCGGGGAGAAGTGTCAACCATGATCAAATGACTGTCACATGTATAAACAATAGGCATGATGTTAGAGAGATGGGAGAGGGGTTGATGGGGCACTGACCATGTGCAGACACCCTGGGTACTCCCTTGGGTCAGCATTGATATCAAATGAGGTGCAGCAGGTGAAACAACATCCCCCAAATCCCACGGTGGTGAGTGCAGCCCAGACTCCAACCCAGATGCCTGAATCCAAGGCTCTGACCACCCATCAGAGTTGGCCAGCGCCACATCTTCAGGCTGGAGCTTCCCAGGCCTCACAGGCCCAGAAAGATTGGGGGACAGAGTAGCTGGGGACTGAGGGGCTGGGGTGAGGGGTGCTTCCCTGCAGTCCTGATGGGCTGGACAGGAATTATCAGCAGGGACCTTGTCTTCAAAGCCAGAAGGATGGATGCACTGAGCTGTGGGCTTTCCAGCTCCCTGGGTTTATGTAATCCTTGTAGGCTTTCCTCTCAGCACCTGCCAAGGCAGAGCCCCTCACACCCATCTGCCCAGGTAGATCTTCCACAAGTAGCTGAGGCCACAGGGCTGTGGTAAGACCTGGAATTCAGGATGCACACACTTATGAATTGGGATAAAATGCCAGCTGAATATTTGTCCCAAATTTTCCCTCCTGAGTCACTGAACTATGAGATATAAGTTGTTTAGCTATGAGAGATATCACACAGGACAAGTTATTAGGTACATATTCATTTAGGTACTCACATGCACAAGAAGGTAGACACACACATACACACACACACACATACAGGACAAAAGAACCCTAAAAGGCCCTTCAAGGGACATAAAAGTCCCAAACCCATCAAAAGTCTTTTTCCTGGCATCCTGAGTCCAACCCAGGAATAATCATCCCCATCTTGTCCCTCCAGCTCCTTTTCTTCCCTGCAGCTGAGCTTGCCCTGTGGATTCTGTCTTCTGAGTGAAAGGTAAGTTTTCACTTCTCTTGGGTATATTCCTAGGAGCAGAATCTCTGAGTTGTACAGTAACTCTATGCTTAAGTTTTTGAGGAGCTGCCAAATTTTTCACAGGGGTTACACCATTTTATATTCCCACCAACAGTATATGAGGGTTCCAATTCCTCCATATTCTCACCTACAATTGCTCTTGTCTACTTTTTTGCTTATAGCCATCCTAATGGCTAGAAAGTGGTATCTCACTGTGGTTTTGATATTCTTTTCTCTAATGACTAAGGATGTTGATCATCTTTTCATGATCTTATTGGTCATCTGTATATCTTCTTTGGAGAAATGTCTATTTAAATATTTAGCCCATTTATAAATTGTTTGGCTTTTTATTGTAAGACTACTTTATATATTTTAGATATAAGTTGTTTATCAGATATATGATTTGCACAATGTTTTCTTGATTCTATAGTTTGTATTTTCACTTTCTTGATGAAGTCCTTTGAAGCACAAAAGTTTTTAATTTTTTTTTCTTTTTTTTTTTTTTTGCTGTAAGTGGGCCTCTCACTGCCGTGGCCTCTCCCGTTGCGGAGCACAGGCTCTGGATGTGCAGGCTCAGCGGCCATGGCTCATGGGCCCAGCCGCTCTGTGGCATGTGGGATCTTCCTGGACTGGGGCATGGACCTGTGTCCCCTGCATCGGCAGGCGGACTCTCAACCACTGTGCCATCAGGGAAGCGCAAAAGTTTTTAATTTTGATGATGTCCAATTTATCTACTTTTTCTTTCACCACTATGCTTTTGGTGTCACATCTAAGAAACTATTGCCTAATTTAAGGTCATGATGATTTCTGCCTATATTTACTTCTAATTTTAGCCCTTACATTTAAACTTACCTATTTTGAGTTAATTTTTATATATAGAGTGAGATAGGGGTCTAATTTTATTCTTTTGTATATGACTAGCCAATTGTCTCAACATCATTTGTTGAAAAGACTACTCTTTCCCCACTGAATTATCTTATCCTTTTTGAAAATCCAGTCACCATAAAGACAGTGCTGTATCTGGACTCTAAATTCTATTTAATTGATCTATATATTTATCCTCATGCCAATACCACATTATTTTAGTTACTGTAGCTTTGTAGTAAACTTTGAAATCAGGAAGTAAAAGCCCTCCAACTTTATTTTCTTTTTCAAGATTATTTTGGCCAGTCTGTATCCCTTGCATTTCCATATGAATTTTAGGCTAAACTTGCTAAGTTCTGAAAAAAAAAAAAAAGACAGCTGAATTTTGGTAAGGATTGCATTGAATCTGTAGATCAATTTGGGGAGGATCTCTATCTTAGCAATATTTAGTCTTCCAGTCTACAAACTTTCCATTTAGTTAGATCTTTCCATTTATTTAGATCTTTGATTGATTTCAACAATGTTTTGTAGGCTTCAGAGTGTTTTGCACTTATTTTGTTAAATTTATTCTGAAGTATTTTATTCTGTTTGATGCTATTGTTAATGGAATTATTTTCATAATTTCATTTCAGATTGTTCATTGTTAGTGTGTAAAAATACACTTGATATTTTATATTGATCTTATTTACTTCAACTTTGCTGAGCTTGTTCATTAAATTAATAGTTTTTTGTGTGTGCCTGTGTGGATTCCTTAGAATTTTCCATCTGTGATATCATGCCCTCTGCATTTAGTGTTAATTTTTCTTTTATTATTTAGATGCCTTTTATTTCTTTTCTTGCCTTATTGCCATGGCTAAGACCTCTAGTGCAATGTTGAATAAAAGTAGTGAGAGCTGATATCCTAGTCCTGCTCCTGATCTCAAGAAAAAGCTTTCAGTCTTTCACTGTTATGTCTAATGTTAGCTGTGGGGTTTTTGTAGATGAACTTTGAGTGAAGAAATTCTTTTTTTATTGTTGTTGTTGTTGAGTGTTTTTATCATAAGAAGATGTTGGATTTTACCAAATGCTTTTCATGCATCCATTGAGATGATTGTGTGATTTTTGTCCTTTATTCTATTAATATGCTATATCATGTTGATTTTCATGTTAAACCAACTTTGCATTCTTGGGATAAGTCCCACTTGGTCATGGTGAATAATCTTATTTATATCCAGTTTGTTAGTGTTCTGCTGAAGATTTCTGCACCTATTTTCATGAAAGTTCTGTAGTTTTCCTTATGTATGATGTCTCTGACTGGTTTTGGTATCAGGGTAATACTGTCCTCATAGAATGAATTGGGGAGAGTTCCCCCCTCTTCTATTTCATCAATACAATTTGCCCTAGTTGAATAAAAGATTGGAGGTTTACAACAACTGGGGCCTTGTCCTCACTTCCATCCTTTACTCTCTGAAGCATATTCATTCTTGCTTGGTTACCCAACATGTAGCTGGGCACACAGGGCTAAACACCCCAGTCAGATCAAACTCCTACCTCTCCTGTCCCCACATTCCTCCATCCTCAAGTCCAGGAGTTATTTTTATGGCATATTTTTCCAGTAAACCCTCTTCTCTGTTCCCTCTGACCCATCCTGCTCCCAGGCCCTGCTCATCCCCCATCTGTATTATTGCAACAGCTTCCTCTCAGACCTCTAGTTTTTCTCATTTCCAGTCCCTCTGCAGAGACAGTTTTTAAAACCCCCATGAGAGCAAATCGCAGCTCTTCTCAGTCTTCTTCACTGATGTTCCATTTCCTGAAATGCAGGGATTCCAAAATGAGTCTACTGGGGCACTCCTCTTATTGAGGGAGAGCTCCTGTGTCCTCAGAGTAACTGGAGGCAGAGGCTGAAGCCACCAGTCACCAGCATACTTGTTCTTTGAACTCCTCAATTTAATATTTCAAATCTATGCATATTTAAAAAAAATTCTTATTTACTTATTTTTATTTTGGGCTGCATTGGGTCTTTGTTGCTGCACATGGGCTTTCTCTAGTTGCGTTGTGTGGGGGTTAATCTTCGTTGTGATGTGCGGGCTTCTCATTGCGGTGGCTTCTCTTGTTGCAGAGCATGGGCTCTGGGCATGTGGGTTTCAGTAGTTATGTCTCACAGGATCTAGAGCGCAGGCTCAGTAGTTGTGGTGCGTGGGCTTCAGTAGTTGTGGTTCACAGGCTCTAGAGTGCAGGCTCAGTGCTTGTGGCTCATGGGCTTAATTGCTCTCTGGCATGTGGGATCTTCCTGGGCCAGGGCTCGAACCTGTGTTCCCTGCATTGGCAGGTGGATTCTTAACCACTGCATCACCAGGGAAGTCCCTCTATGCATATTTTATCCTTTATAATTTATCCGTAGTGCTTTAATATCAAATAATGGGCATTTCCCCTGGTCTTGGAATAAAAATGACACTCTGGGAAGATGCCCTGTGCCTACTCCATGGCTCACTGCTATGCATTTCCCAGTGAGACCAGGAGTTAGACGGTAGTATTGGGACATCTTCCTGTATGTCAGCTTTACTCCAAGGTCAGGGAAGGTCTTATTTCATATTAAAGCAATCGCGAAGAGATTGTGCTGACAATTCCCTAGGGTTGCACAAGCCCCAGGCTTTTCTGAGCAGGCCCCTAACTTCCCCATGTCACCATCCGCCACGTCACCTCATTCCTCTTAGCTTCACCCACAGATCTCAAACATGACACGTGTGTCCACAACATACACATTGCACGCACACACCCACGGTACACATAATACACACAAATGCACGTATACACATGCATATGTGCACCCCACACCACTGTTCAAACAACCCTACAGTAGTCACCATTTCCTGGACAGAGCACAAATACCCACGCAGTCCCCTTGCGTTGGGGGAAGGGAACTAACATTTATTGAGCACCTACCTACCTTGTGCTACACACCATACATGTGCTTCCCCCCTTAAGCTTTTCACCAACCCTTTGAAGTTCATTTTACAGATAGTGAAACTGAGTCCCAGAGATATGACACCCATCACGCAGTGGGTGGGTTGCCAGCCTGGGCTGGCGCCTCTAGATTCTGTGACTCTTGCCTTGCACCATCCCCACTTTTCTGCTGAAGAGAAATAATCAAAGTCGCAGAACCTTTCAACTGTTATTTTAGACTAATAGAATGAGCGTCCTCTGTGGTAGTGTTTAATGATTATCTCACCACTGGAGGGGGTCTAGGCCTCAGCTGGACGGGGAGGGGAGGCCCCAGTAACTTCTAAGGCCTTTGGGGCCCAGGGGACACCTGTGCATCTCTTGTGAGTGTGTTGTTTGCACCCCAAGCTGTTTAGGTTTATTGGGGCCCAGCAGAACTTCTTATACGTCTCCCACCTCCCTCACTACCAGATGCTGCTGTGCTTACACTAACCTTAAAGAAAAGCTGCTTTTTCATGTAAAAATCTTCTCTTCCGGGCCATTAAGTCTTTTTGAAACTTAAATTCCCACTTGGGAAAGGACAGAAGAGACAGGCAAAGGCTGTTTCCTGCGTTCGGCAGAGGCAGTTCTCTGGAGCCTGTACCTCACAGGAGCCACTGCCTGTACCCAGCCCCCCAGCCCAGACCCTCTGCAGAGAGGGAAGGAGGAAGGAAGCCTGGCCAGGCAGATCACACAGGCTTAGCGTGAACCCCATCTCTCCCCTCACCAGCTGTATGACTCAGGCAGCTTTCTTCCCTCTCTGAGCCTCAGTCTCCTCATCTGTGAAATGGGATTTTTAAGAGTCCTGTCATTTATGGGTCACGGTGAGGACTGGGAGATAAGGCATATGGAAGGACAGGCTGAGCTCCTGGCACGTTCAATATGTTGCCATTATTGTTATTATTCTCTTTATTGTCTGATACCCCAGACTTTCCAAGCTGGGGTTTAACACTGGGCCCCAGATGACAGAGTCTGATGGCCACCTCAGAATCACCGTGAGGCTTTCTGAAATGCACAGCCCTGAATCCCATCCCAGGAGAAGCTGATTCCTTGCTCTGGGATGGGTCTGGGGAAGATTCTGAGACTCAGGGAAGGTTGGCCACCTTGACTGAGGCCCAGGGGTCTGTAATGTCTCACTTTCAGCATGTTTAGCTTTGAGACAGGCTGGGAGCTGGGACCCTTTGCTGCAGTGCTTGCACCTGGACAAACATCTCCTCCATCAACAAAATGCAAAGAAACTATAAGGGCCTAAAAATAACTGCATGCATGCACAGTTGGGGCAAATTATGAGCAAGTTACAAAAAGACCAAAACCCCATCCAGCACCACCAAGGGGGTGGGCAGACCATCTAAGCCACCCCTCCAGCCTGACCCCTGGACCCACCGCTACCCTCACCCCATATAGCAACTAGCTCGCCCCACCTCAGGGAGCAAGCAAGGGAAACTGTTACTTGTTCTGGTTCCCCACTGCTGCAGCAGGGGTCCCAATAAAGCCTTGTCTGAATTTCTTGTCTGGCCTCTTATCAATTTCTATTGACTAAGGAGGCCAAGAACCCTGGTCAGTAACAACTTGGTTCCCACCCTGGGGGTGCCTGAGGGCCAGCTCTGGGAAGACCCTCCCCTTGGGGCCTCCCTGCCTCCAGCCTTCCTCTGAGGTCTGTGCTGAGTCTGTACAGGGTGCCTACCACAGCACATCTAGCTCTGGCTGGTGCCTGGGCCTGGGCTTCTCTCCTCAGCCCCAGCCTTTGGTGGTGGAGAGAGCATGAGCTCTGGAGTTGGGCTGACCAGGTCTGGGTCCTGCTCCATCATTTACCAGCTTATGAGGCAGCTGCTGCCCTGGACTTACAGCATGGGCTCTGATGTCAGATGGCCTGGGGTTGTTTGATTCCTGGCTTTGCCATTGGAAAGCTCTGTGACCTTGGGCAACTTGCTTAACTTCTCTGTGCTGGTGTTTGCGCATCTGTAAAATGGGGATCACGATGGCCCTTCTCTCATTAGGTGGTTGTGAGGACTGAGTTAACACAAGCTAATCATACTTGGAAGAGAGCCAGGCCTGTGGTAAGCACCCGTGAGGCTCAGATGTGGTCATCATCAGCTGTGTATCCTCAGGTACGTCATCTAAGCATCATGAACCTCAGGTAAGTCCCCTAAGTGTCATAAGCCTTAGTTTCCTCACAGTGGAGAGAACACTCCCCACCTTTGGAGACTGGCGTGAGGATGGATGAGTAGAGGTCTGAGAAGCACCTGAACCCCTGGAGAAGCACCTGAACTCCTGGCCCTTGCCTATTAGTCCACGTGGTGGGTTGTGAGTTTCATCTCCAACACCCCGTTCTGGCCAGAGGACTCCAGGTGCTGTGTGCTGCTGTGCTGCTGCACTGTGCTGCACTGTGCTGGAGGTCACTCACCTCCAGCCTCAGACATCCAGTCGTCACCACCCTTCACCTGGTGATAATATTACCGTCTTCCTGGAGTTAGTAGAGGACCACACGAGTGACTGCTCACAGAATGTCTGGGGCAGGGCTGGCTGCCTAGAAAGTGCTCAGAAGATGGGACCATACTATCATCAGCTGGGGTGTAGTTCCACTCTTAGGACGGTGCAGTAGAGAGGGAGGACAGCCAGCAGCTGCTGCCGCTCGGCCCCGATGGGAGTATGTCTGGTGTGAGTCCCTTCCCCCTACTGAGCCTCATTTTTCCCATCTTACGATGGAGTTTGAGCTGGGATGGAAGGCCTGTCCAGCTCGGACTCTGAACACGGCATTCAACTATTCACCCCATCTGTCCTTTCTTGACTTGTCTGTCCCCTCTGCCCCCACCCCTGCTTTAGCCCAAACTGAGGAGGTCATGTGTGTCCCCTGGGCCACAGTGGGAGTGAGTCTCTCATGTCTCCAAGAGCATCCATGCAAGTTCCCAGGACAACCTGCTACGTGCTCATTGCCATGGAAACACTTACCACTCTCCAGTTAGTTTTAGTTCAGCCTGGATTCGGTTCATTGCTTTGACTAGCCATGGGTGGGGCTTTCTAGAGTGCCTCAGTGGAAGGGCAGAGATGGAAAAAATCACTCTTCATAGGGTCTAGTTGAGAGTAGAACTAGGGGGAAAAGAAATCCACTATGCTACGCTCAATAGCATAGGCTCTGTATGTTGTTATGAATAAGTCTAGTTTACATATGGGGAAAAATGCTCAGAAAGGTTGAGTCCTTTGCCTGAGATCACACAGCTAGTACGAGATAGAGGCAGGATACAAACCTGCCTGGTGGGGGTATGCTGAACACTTGGTCTCTGTGCACCGGTGCTGAATTGAATCTCAGAGTCAGAGTTTTGGGTGAAGTAGAAAAGAATAGCTTTATTGCTTTGCCAGGCAAAGGGAGCCACAGCAGGCTAATGCCCTCAAAACTGTGTGTCCCAACTTGGAGAGGGTAGTGAGAGGTTTTATAGTAATGGTTCAAAGAGGGCATGATCAGCTTGTGGACGTTCTTCTGATTGGTTGGTGGTGAGGTAAGTGGGAGTCAGCCTCATCAACCTTTTGGTTCCAACAGGTCTGGGGTCTACATTGGGTGCTTGTGGGCAGCATACCGTTAACTTCTCCCACCAGAAGGGAGTTTCAGTTTCTGCAAAACAGCTCAAAAATATTGTTCTGTATATCCCTTGAGGGGGAACCAGGACCCTGCCTCAAGGCTGCACTATTGTTTGACAGTTCCTCCCTTGTCTCCACATCACTTCCCTTCCCCAGTTACATCCCTTACCTAGTTCACAACTGTTTGAGCCCGCTGTTGGAACTCAGGGAAGGTCATGGAGGCTGAATGAAGCCTATATCCTATAATCAAGAAATGGGGGGCACAGAAAGGCTTTTGTGCCCAGGAGCCCCACATGGTCTGCTCAGTATCTACCCACAGAACTTGCCAATTCCTTGAAGGCTTGGACGTGGACAAGCCTTAATCTTTCTATTCCCAGCCTCTAGGGACTGCCTGGTTTAGAGCAGGAAGTCAAAAAGTATTTATTGAGTTAATGAAAATAAGCCTGTGTTGAATACTTCTGTGAAGTTGTTTGCATTTTAACAAAAGACAAAGCCTAAAGCCATAGGAATAAAGCTCCAGTGGTTGAATTTCAGGCACCAGTAAACTCAGGACAGAAGCTTCCTCCATTGTTTAGTGCCTGGAGGAGGAAGCGGCTGTCTCAGCAGGTGGAATTTTCCATTCATGGCTTTCCAGTGCAAAAACAGTCACATGGTCTCCTGAAAACACGTGTGTCGTGGAAACAAATATGTTTCCCCTTTGACTTTCTGGTGGGAGGAAACTTCTCTCCAGTCCTGTCAGGTTTCCTTGAGCTGGTTCTGGTTGTCCGAACGTCCCTTCCTCACCTCCTTTCCTCCCTCCCTCATGGTAACACCCTGCTGACCTTTCCTTTATCCCAGCTTTTCAAGCCCAAACATCAGTGCTGCTCTGCCTGCTGGGGAGATCCCAAAGTTGTTTGGGAGTTGGAAGAAGCCTTGTTCTGTAGCTTAGACATTTCCACATCAATCTCTCTGGCCTGGCTGCTTCTTCTGAGCTGACCTGGGGCCTGTCCTGATCCCTAGGCCCCTCCCTGGTGATACCGAGTAGGGCCCTGTGGAGCTCCAGGGTACAAAAGAATTTCTGTGTCCCTCATTTTCTTTGATTACAGGAAAAAGGTTTCATTCAGCCTCCATGACCTTCCCTGAGTTCCAATGGGCAGATTCAAGGGGTGGTTAATCAGGGAAGGGAAGGGATGTGGAGACAAGGGAGAAACAGTCAAGAGAAACAATAGTCAGCCTTGGGGCAAGGTCCTGGTTCCCCATCAAGGGATACACACAACAGTATCTTTGAGCTGTTTTTCAGGTAATGAAACCCCCACTAGGTGGAAGAAATTAATGGTTAAGGATGGTATGCTGCCCACAAGCACGTAGACCCCAGACCAGCTGGAACCAAAAGGTTGATGATGCTGACTTCCAATTGCCTCACCACCAACCAATCAGAAGAATGTCCACAAGCTGATCACGCCCTCTTTAAACCATTACTATAAAACTTCTCACTACCCTCTCCAAGTTGGGACACACAGTTTTGAGGGCATTAGCCTGCTGTGGCTCCCTTTGTCTGGCAAAGCAGTAAAGCTATTCTTTTCTACTTCACCCAAAACTCTGTCTCCTAGATTTAGTTCGTTGTCGGGGTACAGAGGCCGGATTCGGCTTCACTGGTCCTCTGGCCAAGCCCCTCTCATGCCACACTTCCACACGCTGACAGCCTCTTTGACCTCAAACTCACCCAGCCCTCCACTCTGCCCCAGAGTGATCCTCAGCTGCACGAAACCAACTGGGTCCCTCCTGCTGGAAAACCTTCCCAGACTCCACAGTGTCCCCGGGTCATGATCCAAACTCCTTGGCTCTGTGCCAGCCACACAGAGGCACGGACGTCAGCCAGGTACACAGCAGGCAGGGATCTGCCCCTGCTTTGGCACCTGCCCTTTCCTCTGCCTGCATGTTCTTTCCTCCCTGATGGCCTGGCAGACTCTTACTCACTCAAGACCCAGCCCCAGCTGGCACTTATCCACCATCGTGTCACACACCCTTCTGGGTTTGGCATGGTTATTAGGTCTGTTTTACACAGGAGACACATTGGGCTCAGAGATATCAAAGATTCTTTTCAAGGTCACAGAAGGAGGGAGTGAAGGGGCTTGAACTCAGGGATCTTGGCTCCAGCCTCTTCATTTACTGAGGATTTACTATGCACCAGGCACAGTCCTGTGGCCTGGGGACAGGGCTGGGACCAGAACAGGTGAAGTCTCTGCCTCATGGAGCTTCTACTGTATGGGATGGGGAGGGGACAAACACTAAACAAAGACATATCTAAATAATGTCAAGGCGGATAAGTGCTTTACAGAAAAATAAAGCAGGATCAGGGCAGAGAGTGATAGGCTGGGGTAGGTGATACTTCTGGGGACATCTGAGCATAGACCTGAATGAAGTGAAGGGACAAGGCCTGGTTACAGCAGAGGGAAGCATGTTCCTGGCAGAGGGAACAACAAGTGCAAAGGTCCTGAGGCCAGAATGGGCTTAGTTTGTTTGAGCAACAGCAGGAGGTCAGTGTGGCTGGAGCTCAGTGGGTGGAGGAGTCAAATGGGGACAAGGTCAGAGGGGTGGCCTTGGGGCAGATGGGGAAGAGGCTTGTGGGTCACACCCATCTGAGTCAGCCTGGAAGCAGTGGAGGGCTGGGAGCTGAGGGGGTGTGAGGTGCTTTACCTGTTCAAAGTTTCCTTCTGGCCTCTGGGAGGAGCTTGGTCATAGAGGGCAGGGCCTAGTGGAAGCTGGAGGCTGATTGGGAGCCAGGACTTCGTGGTTTCTGCCCATAGGCCCCCACCCCACTCTTCCAGGTCTAGGGACTGGCCTAGTTCTGTTGGCCTACCTCCCAGGATTCAGCCCCTGCCCGAGTCCACCCTGTGGCCAGGCCCCTGTACCCTCCCCACCCATGAATGACTCTCCTGAGTCTTGTGTCTCCCACCTGCTTGCTGCCTGGTCCTGACCTCTCCTTTCCTGTCACAGGCCACAGGGCGCCCGAGGCTGCCCCCAGCACCTAGCTTTCTGAAGACTCTTATTTGCCTCTTGGCCTGAAGAACCCACATGTCCAGCAGCCAGATCTATCCCCAACCTCTGTCCCAGTTTCTGCCCCAGCTAGGTGGGGGTGAACTGACCCCTAAGCAGCCTATGAGGAGTGGAAAGAATCAGAGGGACCTGGGTTCGAATCCTGGTGCTACTATGAACTTGCTGTGTGATGTTAGGCAAGTGTCTCAGCCTCTCTGGGCAGCAGTTTCCTTGTCTGTAACAGGGAGATAACAATACCTCCTCCAGGGGGTGTCCTTCCGCTCCCCTCATCCTCTCCTCCCCATCTCCCCTCAGTCCCTGAACCTCCCAGAGAGCTTAATAGCTCAAAGTGACTGACACTTTCCATTCCTCTAAGCATCAAGTTCAAGGTCCACATGTTGCACATGGGGAAAGTAAGGTGGGAAATGACAAGCCCAAGGTCACACATGCAGTAGGTGGCAGAAGGGGGACTGGACATCCAGCCCACGGACTCTTCTGTTGCTTCCTTTGGGGAAGCTTGTGCCAGCAAAGGATCTGAGAACTGTGGTTAGTGTAATCATTATTAGTTACTTCTGTGTAGAATTGACGGTGGATCTGGCCAAGAGCCGAGCGGGAGAAGAGAAGTTCAAATGTGCAGGGGGGTGGAGGGGTTGGGGGCAGCTGCTCCGCAGGAGGGGAGGGGATTCTCCCCAGGCAGTGTCTCTGCCCCTCACCCCAGTGCTCTTCCTTTTTGCCAGTTTATTCAACAGCTTCTTCCCAGTCCTGGGCTCACACATGGGGTGACTTTGGTCACTCCAAGCCTCTGACAGGCTGGGAAAGTCCCAGATTCCAGCACCACAGTTACCATTTACCGAGCATGAAATGAAGGTGCCAGGAAGGTCCCCTTACCCACACCATCTCCTACAGTTCTCACAACAGCCCCATGCATGTGGTCATATGAGAACAACCCTATTGTACAGATGAGGAGACTGAGGCCCAGAGAGCCTGGGCTGCCTGACCCCAGCCCTGTAAAGTAGGGAGTCTCCCTGAGGTGGGAGCTGAGGCTCAGGAAAGGTCAGGAGGTCACCCAAGGCCACACAGCAGGCCCTACTCTCACCTCTTCCAGTGGGGGCCGAGCCTCTCCCACCCTGATCCCCAGGTCAGGGCTCGCTGTAGGGCAAGGGAAGGCTGAGTTTATGGGGGGGGTCTTTAAAAATGATAAATCAGATCATTTCACCCCCTGACTGTGGCTGGTGCCGGGACTCTGGCCTTCAAAGCTGAGTCAGTCTCATGACCTCATGGCCAACCACGTGCCGGCACCAGGGCAGCTGCTGCCACAGTGTAACTCCCAGGCCCGGGAAGATGCTGATTCACATGTTGTGCTTGACTTCTCAGCATCTCCAGTCCTCACGACAACCCCTGCGGGGTACATGGTGGCGCCCCACTTTACATGGAAAAAAGCTGAGGCTCCCAGGCGTGAAGAGACGTCCCTAGGCTCACGCGGCCTGGAAGTAGAGGGTCCACCCCCAGGTCCGCTGGCCCCAAGCCCCCAGTCAGCACCTCTGGGGTCTCATGTTGGGAAAGCAGCAAGACTGTTGCGTGTGTCTGCAGCCGGCCCCGCTGTTCCCAGCTCTCCCATCCAAATGGCTGGGCCAGCAAGTGTTTTATTACTTAAATCAAATCCAATAAGTATTACCCCTTTGGAAGTCCACTGACAGTTCAGCCTCCTGTGAACCAGTCAGGAGGTGGTGGAGGGAAGAGGGCTTCGGGCAGCGGAGGAGAGGGGTGAGCTCCAAGCGTCTGATGCTCTGGGCGCTGCTGGCTCCCGCCTCCCTCCAGCTCCCTCCCCGCCAGCTTCTCTCACCGCCTCTCCCCATCACTCTCTCTCTCTCTGTGCATATTAATCTCTCCCTATCTCTTCTGTCTTGCTATCTGTGCCCTTTTTTTTCTCTGCCTCCACACTCCATTTGTTCTCCCTGCCTGTCTGAATTGTATCTCTCTCTCCATCTCTGTCTGGATGTGTGAGCTGGGGCAGAGGTGGGGGGCTGTGAATATATTTCTCACTCTCTTTATGCCTCTGTTACACTCTTATTTTTATACCCGCTCCCAAAGGCTCTCTTTCTTCCTCTCTGTGTGCGTCTGCATGTATGTGTTTCTCTATCTTTCTCTTTTTATGTATTTTTCTGCCTTTACCTCCCTCTAGGTGTCTTTTTCTTTCTTTCTTTTTTTCTTTCTTCCTTCCTTTCTTCCTTCCTTCCTTCCTTTCCTTCTCTCTTTCTTTCTTTCTTTCTTTCCTTCCTTCCTTCCTTTCTTCCTTTCTTTCTTTCTTTCTTTCTTTCTTTCTTTCTTTCTTTCTTTCTTTCTTTCTTTTCCCTCTCTGTGTGAATCTCTTTCCTTTTTCTCTCCCCACGGCTTGTTGCCCTCTCTTTCTTCCTCATCTCTCCTTGTACTTGCTTCCTCTTTCCATTGGTCTCTGTCTCTGTCTCCCTCTGTCTCTCTATCTCCGCCCTGTCATGGAGGAGCACAGGGGATGATGAGCACACAGAGCCTGATGGGTGGGAAGGAGCTGACCTGCCAGAAGGGTGGACGAGAGCCTCCAAGCTGGGGAACAGCCTGTGTGAAAACTGATTGTGTGGATTCACTCTGATTGGAGATTCAAAGAGAAGAAAGTCCTTGACTGCTATGGAAGTGGGGGCAGAGGGAGGCCTAACCCAGCCAGCATGGGGCAGGGCCAAGGGGACTTTGAGGAATCAGGGCCAACTTCTTGGAGGAGGAGGCACTCAAGCTGGGTCCTGATGTTTGGTGGAATGTGGAGATAAGCACAAGGGCTCGCTTAGCCCAGGGAAGAGTCTGAGCAAAGGGTTGGCAGTGGGGCACCTCGATCAGGGATCCTGAGGACGAGCTTTGTTGGCCTGGTGTACTGGTCACCAGAAGGGAAGTGGTGGGAGCCAAGGCTGCAACGCAGGTGGTGGCCGATGGGGTCAAGAGGCAGAGCCTCGAGTGCCAGGTTACGACCCTGCAGTGGGGGCCCCTGAAGGTCTTGAAGGAGAGGAAGGTCAGCAGCAGTAAGCAGGATGGACGAGGAGAGGCGGGGGTGGTGGGGACACCTCAGGCGGGGGACCTGGGGAGGAGGCCATCTTAGGCAAGGACAGAGGAGAGATGGAGCCCGAACCAGGGTGAATGGGTGAACGTGGAGGAGGGGCAGAGAATACTACCACTACTATGACTACTACTGCTAATATCAGACACTGTATACTAAGCACTTACTAAGTGCCAGGCACTTATGCTAGTTTCCTATTTAATCCTTACGACTACCCAGTGGAATTGGTACAAATGTTCATCCCATTTTACAGACATGTAACTGAGGCTCAAAGATGCTAAGGAAAGTGATGAACCTGGTGATGCACCCCCAAAGGCCCCTCCAGGAATGAGTGCTGCCCCTCCCATAACCCCCCACCCCCCACTGCTGGCAGGGCTATGGGAAGGGCCCTGTGTTGGGACCCCCACAGGGGGTTGCCAGGCTGGCCTGAGGTCCTATTCTGCTCACTGAGGTAGGCCCACACTCTGTCTGTGGAGTATGTTTCTCTCTAAATAAATCTACTTAAAAAAAAATTTAGTTATATATTTATTTATTTTGTGGCTGCATTGAGTCTTCGCTGCTGCACGTGGACTTTCTCTAGTTATGGTGAGCAGGTGCTACTCTTTGTTGCGGTGCACGGGCTTCTCATTGCAGTGGCTTCTCTCATTGTGGAGCACAGTCTCTAGGCACATGGGCTTCAGTAGTTGTGGCATGCGGGCTCAGTAGTTGTGGCTTGTGGGCTCTAGAGCACAGGCTCAGTAGTTGTGGTGCACGGGCCTGGTTGCTCCATGGCTCGTGGGATCTTCCCGGACTAGGGCACTAGGGCTCAAACCCATGTCCCCTGGCAGATTCTTAACCACTGCGCCACCAGGGAAGTCCCAATAAATCCACTTCTTACCTATCGCTTTGCCTCTCACTGAATTCTTTCTGCGATGAGACATCAAGAACCTGAGCTTCATTAAGTCCTGAAACCAGGTGTGTGGTCTCAGTTGGAAGACTCAGGGTTTTGGCCGGGTTTGAGTCCCGGCCACGTGGGTTCAAGTCCCAATCTGAGGTGCACGGTTTCACATGGGGTGGGCAGGGGCTGTGGAAACCAGCCAGGACTCAGATTCTGACAGACCATACAACCTTGCCTTCTGCCTCTCCAGGTAAGTGTGCACTCAGGGATGGAACATGGGCACACAGGACCCCAGCCTTCCACCCCTCCACCGTGAGCTGATCCTGAAAGCTGCTGCTCTTGGCCCTTTGCAACAGAAGTAGAAATGCCCTTGGGAGAGGTCTGTGCCCCCCAGGGCTCCATCTGCAGACCCTCCTGCCCCCTCATGGTGCACAGCAGCTGACTACTCCAGGCCTCTGCAGAGAAGGGACCCGACTTCCCTGGATGAGCTGGGCTGACCATGGGCAGCCCTTGGTCAGACCTGGCTCAGATCATGGCTCTGCCACTGTGTGACTTAGAGCAGGTCACCCCACCTGCCTGAGCCTCTGTTCCCTCATCTGCAGAGTGAGTACAATTGCATCTTTCTCCCAGGACTGTTAGGAAAACCTAGTGGGTCCCTTGAAATCAGAATCTCATTTCTGCCCCCAGAAGGTCAACCCCACCAGTCTCTGAGCAAACATATATGCACGCGTGCATGCACACACACCAGGCATGTATGTATGCAGCCACAGAATGCATCTAGAATGCATTCCCCACTTTGGTTCCCAAATCCTCCCCATCCTTCAGGAGCCCAGCTCAGATCCTCCTTCTTCAGGATGTCTCAAGACTAGCTAGAGAGTTGGCTTTTCTGGAGGATCCTACTCACAGCCCATCCTGGGGTGGGTGACCTCTCCCCATTCTGTGCTCCCAAACCTTGAATGGGCCTCCACGATCCATGTGTCACCTTATCCCTTCATTAGTTATATTTATATACATAATTTATCCAGTCATACAAGAAACGTGTAATAAGACCCTACAGTGTGCCAGCACTGTACTAAGTCATGGGGATCCAACACGAATGAGATTTGATTCCTGCCTTTAGGAGCTCTTGGTGTAGAAGGAGAGACATCTGTTTCACCTTGACCTCTAACCCTCAACCACTGAGCAAAGATCAATCTAGAAGGGCCTTTTGGTGGTGGATTCTGGGCTGTCACAGAAAGATGATCCCACAGCACCTGGGGGCCACCCCTCCCTTGCACTGGTTCCAGCAACTTCCAGGCTGGTGTCTTAGGGAACTGGCGGAGGCACGGCCACCTCTTTCCCTGGGAGCGCTAATCACAACTCACCTGCTGCTCTGGGGAATGATTACCTGTCAAGGTTCATTTGAGCCTGTGGCCTCCCAGAGACTCTCCCATCCCCCACCAGGCGGTCCTGACGGCAGCTGAGGAGCTGCTCCGGATGTTAGGGGAGTGAAATTACTTCTCTCCCACCTCCTTGTTTGATGTAGCAGGTGGGCACTGGGACACCTCAGTCCTGTCAGACCTGATAGTGGAACTGCCACGGTCAGACCAGCCATGGGAGGTGAGCAGTGAGGAGTCCAGGAAAACGTGGAGATTGTCTGCCATGCAGCCCTTCTCAGATGAGACTGGCTCAGTGAGTGATTTCAGACTCTGCAAATTGCATCTTGAGCTCTTCTTGCCCTGACTCGCAGCAGGCCTGTCACTGTGCTTCTCTCAGACTTCAGCTCCTACAGCTCTCTCCAAGACCATCACCACTAGAGACAGCAGGTCTGGGCTTGAATATCCAGGTGGTAACTGGTGTGCCACTGCCAGCAGGTTAATGGGGGTGCAGGAAAATGGGGATAATAATTGTTTTAGTCGGGTCCATTCCATTTCTGTTACAAGAAACACACATCCAAATTGGCTTAAACTTCAAGCTCAAAAAAAAAAAAAAAGGAATTTATAAGCTCAAGTAACTGAGCAGTTCAAGGGCATTCAGGTACAGCTGGATCAAGGTGCTCAGCTAAGGTTGTCAGGCATCCATTACACCTCATATTTTGGCTCTGCTTTCCTCTGAGTAGGCTTCGTTCCCAGATAGCCCCTCTCCTCCTGGAGGTTCCCAGCAGCTTCAGGAGAAAAGAGCACTCTGCTTACCCAGTATTCCCACAGAGTCCCAGGATGGAGTCTCACTGGTCAAGGCTGAGTCATGTGTCTACCCCTGAACCAATCACTGTGGCCTGGTTCCCATGTTGGCCATGACTCTGCACTCTGCACATTTGCACGTGCTGTTCCTGTCACCTGGAGCGCCCTTCTCCTTCATCTTCCCATCTGCATCTTCTAATCACCAAAACCAGGGTCAGCCCCCCTCCTCGTGGATGCTTGCCCCACCCCATCCCCCAATCTGCTTCGGGCTCCCCTGCTCTGAGTCCCTGTTGCATTCTCTCTTGGCATGTATCATGTGATCATTATGGATTTATGTGCTGATTCTCATTTCACTGTAAATGTGATGAAATTGAAGGTAGGAGCTCAGTGTTGCCCACCACTGGCCCTCAGCACAGGCTCGGGTACACAGTAGGTGCTCAATAAATGTTTGCTGAAGGAGGAAATGGTTAGTGGGGAGTGCAGAGGTTCTGGCACATGTTCAGAAGGCAGAGGATTAGGGCTTGAACTGGTTAATGGCGGGGGTGGGGTGGGGGGGAGGGAGACTGAAACAAGACACATCCAGCTAGAAAGGCGAGGTCATCCCAGCCACTCCCTCCCTCTGCAAGCTCGGGCTCTGCTCCAGGAATCTGAGGACTGACTGACAGGTGAGGTGGCTCCACCTTGCTCAGCCTTGAACTCTCAGTCACCCACCTGCCATCCACACGAGTAGTCCATGAGGTGTCAGCCTCAAAACTGGGTTACAATTCTCTTTTGCATCTGGGAGGGGAAAACAGAGCCACTCCTCACAGTGAAGAGAACTCTGGCAAGGACAAAATCTCTCCTGGGCACTTGGAGGAGGCCATGCTTTTGCTGAGCAGCCCTGGAGGGAGGGCGGCCAGAGCCCTGTTTCCTCAGCCTGCTCTTCCACTTACAGCTATGTGATCTTAGGCAAGGCATTGCCCTGTCTGTGGCTCAGTGTACCCTTCTGACAAGTGGGAGTGACAATCTGCTGTATTAGTTTCCTAGGGTTGCTGTAACAAAGTGCCACAGACTGGGTGACTAAAACCAACAGAAACTTATTTTCTCACAGTTCTGGAGGCTAGAGGTCCAAAATCAAGGAGTCAGCAAAGTCACGCTCCCCCTGAAGCCTCTGGGGAGCAGTCATCCTTGCCTCTTCCAGCTTCTGTAGCCTGGGCGTTCCTTGGCTTGTAGATGCCTCACTCCAGTCTCTGCCTCCATCTTTACATGGCATTCACCCTGGGCGTTTCTGTGTCCAAATTTCCCTCTTCTTACAAGGACATCAGTCCTGTTGGATTAGGCCTACCCTAATGACCTCATTTTAATCTGATTACATCTGTAAAGACCCTATTTCCAAATAAGTCTCATTCATAGGTACTGGGCTTAGGGCTTCACTCTATCTTTTTGAGGGACACAAACCCATAATACCACTTATCTGGATTTTTGAGATAATTAGGAAATTAATGTGAGAGCATAGCACAATCGTGGACCATTGATAAGATGAGGAGCCTGGACTGGCGACTGTTCTGGGGTCCCTGCCGGGCCCATGACTCTGTGCCCTTTGATTTCCTGGTTCCTGCAGCCTCCTGAGAAGGGGGCCCTGGTCACTCAGAAACGTTAGCACCGCTCAGGTGAGGAGATGTGATGAATTGGCCGTGTCTCCTGATTCTCCTGCTGTCATGCTTAATGCAGGCTCCAAGCCTGGCCACTCAGTCACTGTCATGGAACATTCCAGAGCTAACACCTGGGTCCTTCTCACTAATGAGGCGCTTCTCAGAGACTCAGTCCTTACCCCAGTCTTGTTTCTCTTTGTCCTTTCTGTCACATCCAGGAAAAAGGTGGTGTTCAAGTTGTCTGTCAGCCAGAGAAAAAGTGATGCCTTGCTGAGGTGACATTCTCCAGGGGCTGTCTTTCTGGTGTGGTGCTTTCTGAGGGAATCACAACCATGGTCATCGTGTGGTGCCTTCCCCATCCATGTGGCTGTGTGTGGCATGAGCTGCAGCAGCTTCTTGATTCATAGATTTAAGAAATGCATTGAATTCCTTGAGAAAGATGAAGTCAAGTCAGCCTCTGAGATGAAAACTATAGGCAATTGATCATATGGGTAATTTAGTGTAATAAGCTTTGAAAAATAATGGAGTTTGTGCTCAAGATAGGAGACACTAAGTACTCCTGTATTTCCCAGGATCCTCTGCAGTTAGGTTGTCACCATGTGACGAGTTCTGGCCAATGGACTGAGAGCAGAAGTAATATACTTATTCCCGGATTGAGGTAGTTAAGAGTGGGTGTGATGCCTGCATTCCTCTCTTCCTTTGCAGTGGTGACCACAGGGTTCCAGATGGGAGAGATAGACCTTGTCTACATTGTCCATTTCTGGTCCCAGTACAAAGAAAAGTAGGAGGCACATAGAAGGTATTCAATAAATACAGGATGCATGAGCAGATGAAGGAATGCATGAAATACTGAAGTTTCTACATAAGTTTCCAATTTCTCTTCATTAAGCAATTGAAAGAAAAGCCTTCAGCCAGTTGTGGCTTGAAAACATTTTCTGCCTTTCTCTGTCTTGCCAGGTCCAAGTTCCATGGACACTTTCCTGGAGAGTCCTGGTCTCCTGCTCCCACTCTTATGTCTCCTGAGTTTGTTTCCTTGAATCCTCCTCACATGGGCTTTCACAAAAGCAAAGTTTTTAAATTCCAGTGAGGTTCAACTTAATCAATTTTTTCTTTTGATGGCTCACACTTTTGGTGTCAAGTGTAAGAATTCTTTGCCTAGCCTTAGATCATGAAGACTTTCTTCTGAAAGTTCTTCTAAAAGTTTTATGTTTTACATTTATGTATATGATCGAATTTTGAGTTCTGTATAAAATGTATTGAGGTTAATTTTGTTGTTTATAGATGTGCAATTGCTGCAGTTCTGCTTGTTGAGTAGGCTATCCTTCCTCCATGGAATTGCTTTTGTACTTTTGTCAAAAATCAATTGAGCACATTTGGGTGGGTCTATTTCTGGGTTCTCTTTTCTGTTCCATTGATCTATGTGT
Organism: Hyperoodon ampullatus; assembly: GCF_949752795.1. Classification (NCBI taxonomy): domain Eukaryota; kingdom Metazoa; phylum Chordata; class Mammalia; order Artiodactyla; family Ziphiidae; genus Hyperoodon; species Hyperoodon ampullatus. Next base: position 25,009,154 of record NC_136915.1, on the reverse strand, counting down.
CTGTCCCTCTACCACAACCTAAGTGCCTTGATTAATGTAGCTGTATAGTACACCTTAATGTTACATAGAGTGATTCCTCTCATTTTCTTCCTCATCAAGATTGTTTTAGCTGTTCTAGGGTCTGTGTTTTTCTATATAAATTTTAGAATAAGCTTTCTATGTTTACAAAAAGTCTTGCTAGGATTTTGATAACAACTGTGTTAAACCTGTGTATCAGTTTGGTGAGAATTGATATCTTTACTATGATGAGTATTCAAATCCATGAGCAGTCTGTTTCTCCATTTATGTATTAAGGTCTTCTAAAATTTCTTTTATCGGTAATTTATAATTTTCAGCATACAGATTCAGGACATGTTTTGTTAAGTGCATAGCTAAATGTTTCATTTTCTTTGATACAATGGTAAATAGTATTGTATTTTTAATTTTTGTGTCTGTGCGTTTTGTTAGCTTATAGAAATATAATTGGTTTTTGTGCATTGATTTTGTATCCCAAGACCTTGCTGAACACACTTAGTTCTGGGAGGTATTTTGCAGGTTCCTTCGAATTTTCTACACAGGGAACTCGTCATATGCAAATAGAGATAGTTTTATTTCTTCTTCTCCAAACTGTATGTCTTTTATTTCTTTTTCTTACCTTATTGCAGTGGATATAAATTTCAGTACTTTGTTAAATAGGAGAGAGAAGAGCAGACATCCTTGCCTTGTTCCTAATCTTGGTCAGAAAGCATTCAGTGTTTCACCATTAAGTAAGTTAGATGTAGGTGTTGCACAGACATTCTTTATTTTCTTAAAGAGATTGCATATCCCTGACATGGTGGTAAAATTAACTCAGCATTATTTACTGAACACCTCCTATGTGCTGGGCACTGTGCTGGGGCTGGACTTAGTGATAAAGACATGTGTCATGGTTCCTGCCTTTGGGGAGTGGAAGTTCTAGAAACAGAGTTCTCAGCTGCTTTGTCAGTGGTGTCTTAAGCTCTCAGCCCTTCTGATAATAATGCTGGGGCTTTAGGGGGCCTCATAGAGGCATCTGATGCCCTGATACTAAAGCCACCAGAAGATCCAGGTCACGGTGGATGGAGAAGTGGTCTCCCCTTTATCACTGATAAAGCGGTTGCTGGAGGATGGGGCTCATACCTGCAAGCCTGTGGACCCCTACCGCAGGCTCCAGGGTTAGACGGTGTTCACCCCACCATCAGAGGCACGACTGGATCCCCACAGGCTTCCTCAAGGTCAAGGTTTTGGGGCCCATTGCTATAAAACGTCCGGCAGTGGGAAAGCAGGGCAGATGGCAAACTCCCCGAAGACAGCCAGGCTCCCAAAGAGAGAGCAAGAAGGGTCGGGCCCCGTGAATTGGTCCTGCTCCTCCTCAAACTCCCCAGCTCTGTGGGAAGGGGAGGCCAGAGCGTCTGTGGGACACCCCTCCCGGAGGACACTAGGAGTGGGAGGAAGCCTCCTTTCAGTTCTAAATAACGAAATAATAGGAGGACCACTCATGGAACATCGCTCTGTGCTAAGCAGGTCATCATCTTACAGAGGAAGAAATGGGAGAACAGAGGTTTAGAAAAATCAACTCACTTCCCAGGGGTCTGGAAGTGAGAATTGGAAAATGGATCCAGGTATGACCCTCAGCCCTCGCTCTTCACTGCCCCCCACAGTGACCACACCAGGTTCTGGACCCTGCTGGCCTCTCTCCCAGCCTCCTGGGGCTCATTTGATGCTGACCAGCTCTGAGAGCAGAAAGTGCTTCTTCCTTTTGAATTCCTATCTGCCTTCTGGAAGATTCTGCCAATTGGTCCTTGTTTTGCCTTCCAGAGCCTCACAGTGAGTTTAATCTCCTCAGTAACTGCAGAATAAATTTAATAAACTCCATTAAAGTGTGTAATCTCATAGACAGGATGCAGAATTTCTGTGCTTCAGACTTTTTTTTTTTTCATAATTACTAGCACCATGGAAATTGCAGGGATTACAGACTCCACTGGAGACAGAGATGAACTGTGTCACCAAGAAAGTACAAATGAACTGAAACTCCTGCACAATAAGGTGGGCTGAGATTTGCATTACATTAGGAGGCAGGTTCATGCCCATTAACTCATGGGGACCAACAGTGACCTTTGAGGGTCTGGTTAGGAAATGGAGAAGGTGGGGAGGTGGAGGGGGTGGGGGGTGGTGATTTGGTGACAGCTCATTAAAAAAAATGATTTGTTAAATGTCTGAAAGGAACAATGGAGATCTAGGCTAATTCCATTTTCCAGGTGGGACAACATTCCTCTACCACAGTCACCCTTCTCCCCACCTCCCACCCCCCAGGGAGGAGGGGACCTGCCCTACAACTGTAGCTGGTCCACGGGAGACCTAGGACTAGGACACGAGCCTCCAATACCCTGCCCAGTGGCCCCAACACACCAAGGAATCCTGGTTCCCCTCAACTTTGGTGATAAAAATGGCCACCAGATGGTCATCAGGTGATCAAGAAACACCCATGTTGGCCAAAGAAGAGCCTGTCTTCAGTTTGAATCTTATCATTAAACATCTGCCCTGTGCTATGTGCTGGGTCAGGGGTTTTCTCATGTGATCCCCTCAACAGCCTTATGTGATATCAATCCCCATTTTACAGATGGGAAAACTGAGGCTCAGAGTGATAAAGATGCTTGTCCAAGGCCACCCTGTTAGTCATTCATAAGGCTGGAATTCAAACTCAGGACTCTCTGACTCCACTACCAACATTTTATGTAGCTGGAGTTTCTCTTGCTGGTCAGGCAAACAGGTTCATCTCACAAAACAATGCCAGTTGGGCAGCTCAATAACAAAAAAACAAACAACCCAATCCAAAAATGGGCAGAAGACCTAAATAGACATTTCTCCACAGAAGATATACAGACTGCCAACAAACACATGAAAGAATGCTCAACATCTTTAATCATTAGAGAAATGCAAATCAAAACTACAATGAGATATCATCTCACACCAGTCAGAATGGCCATCATCAAAAAATCTAGAAACAATAAATGCTGGAGAGGATGTGGAAAAAAGGGAACACTCTTGCACTGCTGGTGGGAATGTGAATTGGTACAGCCTCTACGGAGAACAGTATGGAGGTTCCTTAAAAATCTACAAATAGAACTACCATATGACCCAGCAATCCCACTACTGGGCATATACCCTGAGAAAACCATAATTCAAAAAGAGTCATGTACCAAAATGTTTATAGCAGCCCTATTTACAATAGCCCGGAGATGGAAACAACCTAAGTGTCCATCATCGGATGAATGGATAAAGAAGATGTGACACATATATACAATGGAATATTACTCAGCCATAAAAAGAAACGAAATTGAGCTATTTGTAATGAGGTGGGTAGACCTAGAGTCTGTCATACAGAGTGAAGTAAGTCAGAAAGAGAAAGACAAATACCGTATGCTAACACATATATATGGAATTTAGGAAGAAAAAAATGTCATGAAGAACCTAGGGGTAAGACAGGAATAAAGACAGAGACCTACTAGAGAATGGACTTGAGGATATGGGGGTGGGGAGGGTAAGCTGTGACAAAGCGAAAGAGAGGCATGGACATATATACACTACTAAACGTAAGGTAGATAGCTAGTGGGAAGCAGCCGCATAGCACAGGGAGATCAGCTCGGTGCTTTGTGACCGCCTGGAGGGGTAGGATAGGGAGAGTGGGAGGGAGATGCAAGAGGGAGGGGATATGGGAACATATGTATATGTATAACTGACTCATTTTGTTATAAAGCAGAAACTAAAAAAAAAAAAAAAAAAAAAAGAACATGTTACCAAAAATAGATGAATAATAAATACATAAGTTCAAGGGTAAGAAGGGAAATTATAGACGAGTGTGTACTAATATGCCAGTTGGTTGGTTGTATCTGCTTGATATGTTGCCTTGGAAAGGAGTTTGGGGCTGAATTCAAGGTCAGAAAGAAAGAGTGCTGGGATGGATGCCACGGCAGTACAGAGGTAGAACATGAGTGCCTGTATTTGCCATTCATGCTGAAACCTCACAGATGCCAAAACCCAATGGGTCACATGTCAGGTGGGACAGGGTACCTGTGAGTGCTGCCTGCTCTTGCCTATGATGGCCGTGCAGTCTTTTTCTACTTTCAGGCTCTGGGTCCCCCAGTTCTCTGATCCATGGGGACACTGCCTTGCCTTGTCCCTGGGTTAGCACTGGGACTGAAAGAGATCAGGGGTGAGAAAGCTCTTCATATCTAGATGAAAATGATGGAGGAGTGTCACAACTGCCCTCTCTCTAAACAAATGGAAGACAGCACATAAAGAAACATAGGAAGGGGAAGGTTTGTTTTCATTATTATTTACACCAGTCATCGGCCACAACTTCATCCATAAACTGAAGCATTTCTGCCAGGTACTGTGAAATCTAGACCTGAACAAATGAGGAAACTGAGAACCCACATAAACTTCCTCAAACCAGTTTCCTTAACGTTCAATATCCCAGGTGTGAATGGCTTATCCCAAAACCCTTTGCTTGAAGTTCTGAGACCCAGAAAGATCCCCCAGGGAAGTGGCGAGCACCCCCAAGGGGCCATCCCAACTTGGGGGGCAAGTAAGCTGGGTATGTATCCTCCATCCCGTCGTGGCTGAAGGCTGCTCCCAGCTCATGAATGCCCTGGCACTCCCAGCCGGCCGTTGTGTGGAGACTACCACCCAGGCTCACAGCCACGCCCATCAGCATGCTCTGCAGTGTGAGAGCCAAGGGGATGTGGGCGAGGCATCAACCACATCTGCACGAAGTGGGATGATGGAGGGGGAGGGGGCCTCTCTCTCCTTCCCAGTCCAGACCCATCTCTCCTGGGTACCCCGTTCCTAGCCATCCATGCCCTACAGTAGAGGAGACATTGCTAATCGGGTTCATTGTCAGCTCTGAGTGGGCATGGGCGCTGGCGTCAGGGTCACACATCCCCTCCCTCACAACGTTCTCTTCCACTTCCTGTCCCTGCCTGTGATGCATCATGAGCAGAGAAGGGCCACCGTCCGGGCAGGAGGGGGCCCCTCAAGTCAAGACACAGAGCAACCCAGACACAGAGATAACAAGGCTGTGTGACAACAGAGGCACAGATTGGAGTGATGCAGCGACAAGCCAAGAAATGCCAAGGATCAACAGACGCCACCAGAAGTTAGCAAGAGTCAAGGAAGGATTCTTCCTGAAATCTCAGAGGGAGGGTGGTCCTGCTAACACCTTGATCTTGGACTTCTGGGCTCCAGAACTGTGAGACAATAAATTTCTATTGTTTTAAGTTAAAAAAAAGAAAAAGAAAAAGAAAAGACACAGAGCAGAGGGTAACACGCTTACAAGAGACTGGTCTCTTTGGTGGACGTGGCAAAACACAGTGGCACTGTCAACGATGTCACCAGCATAGCCCTGGTGTGGGGAAGACTTGGTGGCCTTTGAGGCTCTGGATACCTTCAAGTGGGCTCTTGTAAATTCCACAGTGATGCAAGCCCCAGCACATGAAGAAGCAGCGCTCGGAGCCCGTGACCTTGGCAGGTGGGCAGCCGCCCCTTCACTGCGGAGCTCCTGGCTGCACGGCCGTCCCGGCTGGAGGGCCTAGGGGTCCTCAGGGCGAGGTGACCCTGTGCGTGCCCCTCCCCACGCTGGGCGCCCCCCAACACCACCCCCTCGTTTCCTCTCCACCAGCAGGTCAGGTCGGGGCTCTGGGCCCGCGGCCGTCGGCGCAAACCTGGAGGAGCCGCGGGGAGGGAACTGCGGCCGCGCCTTTCTTCCTCTTCCTTCTGCGGCCTCAGCCACCTTGTCCCCGGCCACACATCAGGCCAGCGCTCCGGGCTCATAATTTGAAAGGCCTTTTACCTTTTCTAGGTCAGGTTTTTTTTTTTTTTTTGCTTTTGGCCAAAGGCCACTGCAGAATTTACGGAACGAGGAGCGGGCGCAACACGGTCTTCGGAGGACGGAACTCCCGGGGCTGACGGGCGGCTCCCCCCGCCCCGGTCTCTGCCCGCTCCTCCCGCAGCAGCGGCCCCGGCGGCGGACACAGCCGCATCGGGCGGGGCTGTGATTCTTCTCTCCCGCTCGGGCTGAGCCCGGGGCACCGTCACCGCGCAGGGGCTGCTGGGGGCCGCGGGCGGAGCCGGAGGTGCTGGACGGAGGGCAGCGCCGTGGGCGGGGGCTCGGGGTCCACCGCCTGCTCTGTCCCCTGAGCGGCCGCGTGCCTTGTGGCCGGGAGGCACACCGCTCCGGGCCTCACGTCCCCAGCCAGGACAGGGGGCAGAAGCACACCCCGTGCGGCTGTGGCCAGGGTTCAGTGAGGCGATGCAGATGGGGTCCGTGTGCCTGGCTTCCAGAACTTTCCATGAGACCCCAATAGCCTGGTGGCGGAAAGTTAGGAAGCCGATATCAGAGTAATTTTGTCTCTCTCTCACTGAACCGCGAAGCTGGACCCTGAGGTGAGGTCTGGGAACTGTACCGGGAGAAAGGAGAGCCGCGGCTCCCGTGGCCGAATCGAGGCCTGGCCTGGCCAGCGGGGGCTGCGGCCGTGGCGGTGGAGCACTGCTGGGTCGGCTGAGTCACAAACGCCCGAGCGCTTCCCGATTTCTTCTTGGGGCTGCAGGACTCTGAAGCTGAGGCCGGGGCCCCTCAGTTCCTCCTGGGGGGCCGGTGTGAGCAAGTCAGCAGGGCCCTCCCCACCCAGGAAGCTGCCCCCATCAGGGTCCTGGGCCCAGGGATGGGGTCCAGTGGGAGGAGCGGGGCGGGGGTGGAGCCGAGGGCAGAGACTGGACGAGTCATTCCCCCCTGAGCCTCGCCTGACACCCCAGAGAAGGGCGGTGGTGGCTCGGGCCGCAGGGCTGCTGGGGGGACGGCCCGGGGCACGTGGGCAGAGGTCAGCGGGGGCTGGCACCACCGGGAGGGCCTGGGGGTGGTGGGAAAGTGGTGCGCTAACTGGGACAGCCGTTCCCAGAGGTTGGAGCGCGCAGACTCACCCCCGGAGGTGGTTAAATACAGACTCCCTGACGCCACCCCATCCCAGAGGTCCTGGTACCTGAGTCTGGGGAGGGTCCAGGGAATCTGCATGTTCGCAAGCCCCTCCTCCATTCGGGAGGCTACCGACCACACTTTGGTGACCCTGAGGTGTCTTCTCGGGGCTTGGGCTGGAACTGGAGGACACTGAGTGGGCCAGGCGTCCGGCAGGTGACGGATGAAGGTGGCAGGGGGCAGGGGTGACCCAGGGCAAATCACTGACCCCCTGAATCTTGGTTTCCTCATCTAAGAAATCAGACGTAATGCTAACCCTCCCTCAGTGGATGGCGTGAGGATTGCCCTTAGATCCACCCCGAGTCTGTGCTCAATAAACGTCTCTGTCGCTACTCTCTCTAAATGTCCTCCTTGTCAGCTGGGCACAGGCCGCCTGCCCAGAGGTCAGCCCCAGGGACAACATGGCCATTACCTAGCTCTGGCACCCTCTGAGACCCCCAGGATGGGAATAAGTCTGCCCAAGTGCCAGCCAGCCCTCCCCGGGTGGAGTCCTGGAAAATAAACCCCATTTCCTGGTGATCCAGATGAAAAACATATTGCTTGGAAAGTGCTGTTCAAACAGAATCACCCAAACCATTCATCATCAGAGCCGGCATCTCACGGTGGACATCTGGCGAAGGTGTCAATTGTCATAATTAGTTAGACCTTCCCCAGATTCCTGGCACTGCAGTCTGTCAGCAGGAGCCACCTGCCTTGTCTGCAAGGATGGGGGATGGGAAGGATTGACCCCGTGCCTGGGTGCATCCCCTACCCATGGGTGCTCAGGGTGCTCTGTGGCTCCTGGAAGCCCCTGGTGGGGGCAGCTTCATCCAGGGGAAGCAGTGTTCACCCCACACCCCTCATTGGTGGCTTCTGAGACCTCAGAACAGGTGGTGTCTTCAAACAATAATAACCAAAGTATACCAGTAACAGTAACCACGATCTCATGGCTCTCGTGTGCTGAGCGCCTACTGTATGCCAGGCCCAGGAGATTGTTTAGCCCTATTGACGAAGACTACCACATGATTTATTATCCCAATGGGACACTTCCCAGGGTGAAAGGGTGCCTGGACAGGGGGGCTCCTCCACTTCAGGTCTCAGCTGGGATGTTGCCTCCCCTGACCCCCTCCTGACCACTGTCTGAAGTCCAGGCCCCACCTTCAATCCCACACCCCTGCGCCTCCACGCTGTTCTGGGTCCCCATCCTGTCCACAGGTCTCCTTTCCTGTCATGACCACCCGCCTGTCATGAAGTGGGTCAGTCGGCATGTCTGTCACCTCTCCCCATGACCACGTGTGCCTGTGAGGGAGGGGCTGGGTGTCTTTTGCCCACTGCTGCACCCCAGTGCCAAGCCCATAGTAGCTGCTCATTAAATGCCGGTGGGATGGGAGGACAGGTGGATGGGAGAGTGAGTCAATTAATGAAAAATTGTGACATAAAAGGACTGGACTATGAGTTCACGTCTCTTCTTTGTGGGCTTTGCCAGGCTCTCCTGGGGGAATTTTCTGCAGTCTTGCAGGCCTCCGGGAGAGGGTGCAGCTGGAGCCTGGGGAGTCAGAGGAGTCCCCTGATGTGACAAAGTCTGCAGAGAATGTGATTGTCTTTGCAAAATGACACCCTGACCCCTGTGTTGAAGACATCATGCCCACTGGCTCTGAGGAGCCGGAAGTAACAAGTACTTTAGATGACCTAGTAACACGTGCCAGACAAACTAGATTCGGGGGCGCGCCACCTCAGTGTCTGCCAGTTTGGAACGGAAACCAGAGCACGAGAAGGTTCTGCAGCACGTCCAGCCTGCAGTGCAGGCTGCTCTGCTGTGAGGGGCTGTGACCCAGCAGATCTAATGGCATTTGAAGTGTCTGTGGCCAAGAGGGGGCAGTACAGAGCCTCTGGGGGGCATGGGCAGGGAAATCACCATACAGACTTTTTTTGGATTTTGGAGCTGGTCTCTGCCTTCTGCTGCAGATGACTGCACTCCTTTTGAGAAATGGCTCCTGGCTTGCTACAGTGCCTTGGTAGAAACTAAACATTTAACCAGGGGACATCAGATGACTGTATAGCCTCAGCTTTCCATCACGACCTTGGTATTTTCTAGCCCTAAGGTTGGGAGTATGTAATCTATCAAATGGAAGAGTCATGGAAAATGATCTCAGGCAGGTCTGGAAGGTGCCAGCAAGTCGTGTGGGCAGGCAGCTCAGACTCCTTCAAAACCAACTGCTGCCACATCACTTCCTCCCCTGGGTCCCTACGTATGGCCTCCTGGGGCTTCACTATGACCAGCCGACTGAAGAAGAGAGAACTTGAGCCTGGTTTACAGATGTGTCTGCACAGTAGGCTGGTATCCCCCGAAAGTAGACGGCTGCTTCACAACGGCGCCCATGCAGGGGTGACCCTGAAGGACAGTGGTGGACAGAAATCCTCTTAGGGGGCAGAATTTCGAGTGGCACGTTTAGAAGTCCACCATGTCTAGAGTAAGAGAAAGCGGTAGATTCACATGCATGGCCAATGTTTTGGCAGATGATCAGGGTGGTGGAAGGAGCAGGACTGAAGGCCAGTAATGAGAAGGTCTGGGGAAGAGGTTTGTGGCTGGACCTCTCACATGGTTACACTCACTGAAGATGTTTGTGTCCCAGGTGAATGCTCACCAAAGGGAATCCACTGTGGATGAGACCCCAAATAATCAGGTGGAGGAAATGACACTTTCCACACAGCCTCTTTTCCCATGGCCCCCCAATGCTTGTTCCATGGGCATGTGAACAAAGTAGCCATTGTAACAGAGTGGAGGCTATGCATGGGCTCATCAGCCGGGGCTGTCCCGCATCAAGGCAGACCTGGCTAAGGCTACTGATAAGAGCCTGATCTACCAACAGCAGAGACCCCAACATGGTACCCCTTCCCAGTGGGAGCTGCCAGGCACCTGGTGGAAGTTGATTACATTGGACCTCTTCATCATGAAGGGGGCAGAGATTCACTGTCATTGGAATAGACACATAATTTGGATCTGGATTTGCCTTTCCTGCCTGTAATTCCTCTTCCAGTGTCATCATCCATAAACTCCAGAACGCCTTATCTGCCATCACGGCATTCCTCACAGCACGGCTTCTGATCAGGGAACTCATGTCACAGCAAGGGAAGCACAGCCATTGGCTCGTGTCTGTGGAATTAACTGGTCTTACCACACACCCGGAAGTGGCTGGTCTAATTGAAAGGTGGAATGGCTACAGAAGACTCTGTTGTGGAGTCAATCAGGAGACAATGCCCTGAAAAGATGGGGTTTTCTCTCATAGGATGCAGAGTATGTTTTGAATCTAAGACCATTATCGGGTGCTGGCTCCCCTGCAGCCAGGACACCTGGGTTCAGGAGACCAGGGGTGGAGGTGGGAATGGATCCCATCACTATTACACCTAATGACTCAGAGTTTGGTCCCATCCTGGCAACTTCGTATGCTGCTGCTTTGGAGGGCTTATTTCCTAAGGGAATAAGGCTTCCACCGGGGGACACAGCAACGGTTCCACTGAATTGGAAGATGAGATGGCCACCTGGCCATTTTGGACTTGAACCAGCAGTCAAGAAAGAGGCTACTCGACTATCTGGAATGATTGATCTCAATTGCCAAAGGGAAACTGGAGTGCTGCTACACGTGAGGGGAGGGGGAAGGAGAATCTGGGTCAGGAGATTCTGCAAGGCGCCTCTTAGTGCCTTCATGTTCCATAGTGAAGGTTAAAGGAAAAGTACAGCCTACCCCGCACCCCCAGATAAAGGCAAGATGACTGAGGACTCAAGACTCTTTAGCAGTGAAGGTTTGGTCACTCCATCAGGTAAAGTGCCCTGATCATCTGATCATTTGGCTGAGGAAAGGGGTGAGTAGGGAGCTATGGAGTGAGCCATGGAAGAAGGAAGCCATAGCTGCCAATTATGGCCTTGTGACCAGCTGGAAAAATCACTATGGTAAGTAGCTTTGCATATCTTCAGTTTGCTTACTACATGTCTGTGGTTACCTATGGATGCTAGCCACTTTCTTCCCTCTCTTTTTTCTCATTTTTATTTTATATACAAGGGGTTGCAAGTTAACTTAGAAATTTAGTCTTTGGTGACAGGACAGTCAGCGAAGCGTGTCTTAAACAGAAGAGTAAGTTATAGCTACCAATGGACACAGTGTGCCTGGGGACTGTGGGTCTCCTTGTTTTAGAGAAAAAGCTCGTTCACTTATAAGATACATCGCTGCCTCTTGTTGGGTGGAGATATAGAGAGTTCTTTTGCTGTTGAATGGAAATTAAAAGATGTGTACACATGTGCTTATGGAAGATGAGTAGCTGAAGATGTGCACCATGCGGGGTTTCAGAGTTACTGCATCTCAGCTCCAATTCACTCTTTTTTTTTTTTTAATATCTTTGTTGGAGTATAATTGCTTTACAATGCTGTGTTAGTTTCTGTTGTACAACAAAGTGAATCAGCTATAAGTATACATATATCCCCATATACCCTCCCATACGCCCTATCCCACCCCTCTACGTCGTTTGCTGCTTGATTTGTGGGAATGGAAATGGGCATCACTCTGAAGATTTTCCCTTTTCCAGTTGGCGTGGTGTTAAACTTTGTCAGTAGGGGGCAGTGGAGACACATCCATTCCAGTTCTGGCACACACCCTGGCTCAGCAGCCTATTTCAGGGCAGTGGCCTGCCCAGCACCCAGGTCCTATAGGGCACATGGGTGTTTTAGCAGCAAGCAGCCCCGGGGCACACGTGGCTTCCCCAGCGCTCACTCGCTGCAGCACAAGATTCCCCAGCACCCTGCTTCTGCAGCGCAGGCGGCTTCCCCAGGGCCTGACCCTGTAGTGGACGGTGGTCGGCAGCACCCAGTGGCCGTAGGTTTCTCCCAGCAACCTCTGAAGGTGCTTTCATAGCAGGTGCTCCCAGCTGAGTCACCTCCCAAGAAACAGCTTTTCTTGGCATCCTAAAGAGTGGATTTCTGGCAAGCTCTGGAGGGCAAATTCCAGCATGTTCCACCTATGTGGCATCATCACAGGGACTTCCCTGCCACTTCCCGACAACTCTGCCCTCCCCAACAGGGTCTGGGCTCTTCCTTGGGTGCCCTCTCAGTCCTGAGGTAGTAGCTGTCCTTATACTTGCATTTCTGGATTCGATAGACTGATAGCATTCTCTTCACTTCTTACTAGCTAAGCCCTTGTTACTCTGATCCACCGTTGCAATTAAAATTCTTTGTGTTAAACTTTCCCTGTTCACAGTCCTGTGTGGTGTCTGTCTCCTGGAGGGTCCCTCACTGATGTCCCCGGGCTGGGGGGCAGGCAGAGTGCCCTGTAGGGTGGCCAGAGGGCAGGGCATGCTCAGGGACTTTGAAAGCCAGAGCCCAGTATTCAACCACCCACAGAGCTGGGAAGGAGGAGGAAAGATGCCAGTGAATCAGAGGAGGGGCCGTTGGCCCCAGGTCCACCACCAATAGCTGTGTGACCCTGGGTCCATCACCTCCCCACAGGGCCTCTTTTTCAGGAGTAAACAGCAGCGCGCTCCAGCTCCAGGGCTGCTTTGAAGATGAAGGGAGGAGAGGGGAGGGATGTGGGGCTGCTTTGAACCAGTGCTCAGGGCTTCGGGAGGGGAAGGGGCTGACTTTGACTCTCCCCAGAGTGCACGGCCACACCTCTGTCAGCAGCCCGCTCTCCCCCATGCAGGGCTTAATCATGGGGCTCAGCCAACCAGGCAGGCCCGGGAATCCCACCCTGAGACTCGGGCTGTTAACTCCTTCTGAGTCAGCCTGTCTCGGCAGGCAGCGCTAGGCGTGGGTACATGGGGCGTGGCAGGCGGTGCCGACAGGAGCCAGGAGTCAGGGTCTGCCCGCTGCTGCGGATCAGGGTGGGGGCACAATTCCATTGGGAGACTTGGGTTTCCTAGGTTCTCACTTTACTGCCCTGTCACACATCTCTGTTGAGCCCCTCTTACATGATAGGCACCTGCTGGGGTATTGTGGGGAGTGAAACAGACACGGACAGCCCTGGACGTCCTGGAGGTCAGAGATGAGCAGGGAGGGCAGACGTGGATAAATAACCACCCACAGCATAGAAAACCCACTGGGGACCGTGCAGGGGGGGTGAGAGGGGCAGCCATGGGAGTGAAACCTCAGTTTCCTTGTCTGTAAAATGGGGCCAGCCATGCATCCACCCCAAGGGGAGGGTGTGAGGGTGAAATGCAGTCTCACCTGTAAAGCGCTCAGCACTGTTTATTATTATGGTTGTTACTGTATTTTAAGTTTCTTCATCAGAAGCACACACATCGGTGGGAACTAATCATCACTAATTTGCTGTGTGACCTGGGAAAGCTGCTTTCTTCTCTGTCCTTGGTTTTCCCATCTGAGCACAGAGGGATATGGGAGCTCCCTGCTCAGACATGGGGTCAGGCTCCAAGTCCATGTCAGGTCCCAGAGCTCCTTCCCAGCCCAGGGCTCCCAGAGGAGGATGAGGTCACAGCAGCCACTGACCAGAGGTCACTGGGCTGAGCAGGAGGGGTGGGGTAGGGAGCATGTGTGGTCTTTTCTGGAAACTCTCATTGTCCTAGGGGTGAAACGGGCTCAGGAGCCATGTCCCCCCCTCCTTGTCCCTCTGGCCACTTTGCAGTCCGCAGCCTCTTCTCAACCCTCTGCCCAGGCTCTGGCTCTGCCAGCTGCATCCTCAGCCTGGCCTCAGGGACTAATTCTAGTTGAAAGGCTCGGGGCTGGCTGGAGAGGCCCTTGGACCATCCAGGTGATGCCCCATTTCACAGAGGTGGAAACTGAGGACCTGGGTCTGGCATGGTGTTCTAACCTCCTCCACAAAGCATGGCATACAGTAGGTGCCTAATAAAGATCTGTAGGGTGTACTGGTGAATTAATGAATGACTGAAGGGGGACCTGCCTGCAGCTGAAAAACATAGCCGAGAGACAGAGCCAGGCCTGGGACTGGGACTCTCCCCTCCCACCCCTCAGGTATCACCAGTACTCTGATGTGGGCAGGGCATCGCACTCGATTGTTTGCAAATCCTTTGGGGTCATCCTGCAGTTTTTAGTCTTCATTTTATCTCAACTCTCAGAACAAGCATCACCGAGCCCATCTTACAGATGAGGAAAGGGAGGCTCCGAGAGGGGAAGGGACTGACCCAGTCATGGGGCCGTGGGCTGGGAAGGAGCCTCTGAGAGGGACACCCTCAAGCCTGAGAGGGACATCTGGGCCAGTTGCTTGCCCAACCCTCACCCACCAGGTAGGGAGGCGGCGGGGGAAATTCCTGCAGGAGCCCCTGCTGCTTTCCTGGCTGTTGCACAAACACTGACTCTGAAGCCTGCAGGAGGCCTCCATTAATTCCCAGCTCTAGCTTTTCCTCCTGCTGTCTGCGGGGCCTGCCCTGGGTGTGTGTGTGTGTGTGTGTGTGTGTCTGGGTGTGTGTCTGGGTGTCTGTGCATATGTATCTAGAGAGATGCAGCAGCAGGCATCTAGCCTTATGAGCTGCCAAACTAGAGGGAAGCAATTCTGGGAGGTGTGTGTGGGTGCATTTAGTGGGGGTCCCAAGGGCCTGCTTGCAGGGCCAGAGACATATTCCTTGGAACAGGGTTGAGTTCCTCAGGCCTCCTGTCAGGGCAGAGAGAGAGTGAGGGGAGGCAATGGGCAGAGCAGGAACTTGGAGGGAGGGAGAACAAGGTGACGAGGACACACACACATGCAGTCACAGGAGTATAAGCTGCAGGGAGCTCTGACTGGCTGCCTCGTCCAGGAAGCCTCCCCTGACCTTGCCTTGGCCTGGGCTCCTGGCGCCTTCACTCCACCCTCCCTTCTGACACTGCCTGGACTTCTGGAGCTCCCATCTAGTTGACTGGCTGTGCCTGGACCTGTCCCCAACCTGGATGGGAGGCACCGTGGCATGTCCACCTCCCTCATGGTGGATGGGACTTTGAACACCAATGAAGGGGTTGTCTGTTCACAGAGTGGAAGGTGGAGGCTCAGAGAGTCTGAGTGACCTGCCCAAGGTCACACAGGGCCAAGAGCAGAATCAAGATTCAACCCAGGTTAGGCTGACCCTGAGGTACGGGCTCTGACCTACTCATAGTAACACTCGCTGAACTGAACCACTAAATTAATCACGTGCAAAAGGGAAAGGGCTTCCTCTCAGGGTGGCTGGGAAGGGCCCATCCAGAAACAGGTGGGCTTCTTAGAACCCCAGCAAATCAACCCTGTCTTCAATGCCAGCAAACTCCTACTCATCCCTCAGAGCCCAGCTAGCATGTCTACTTCATCACTCTAGTTCCAGGGCCCAGCCTCAGCCTGGCACACAGTGGGCACATGAAGAGTTTGTTATTCCTTCACTCATTCATTCACTCATTCATTCATTCCAAAGTCTACACTGAGCACCCACTACCTTTGGGCCATGTTCTAAGGGCTCCAGCATCAAGCCAGTCAGATTAAGTTCCTCCCCAGAGAATTCTATTAAACAAACCCACAAATTAGTGTGTCATTATAACTTGTGTTAAGTGCTCTAAAGGAGAGGAAATAGATTGGAGAGAGAATCTTAGGAGGAAGAAACTAATTTAGAATGGGGGACAGTAATCAGAGAAAGTTCTCTGAGGAGGGAGGTTTAGACAAAAAAACTTGTCGCAGGAGGAGTCAACCCAGCCAGGAAGGGGGTCAGAGGGCTTTTAGAAGCCGTGTCCCCCTAGTCCTCACAGCTGTGAAGGTCGGGGACCTGATCTGAGAGCAGAGGGAAGCACTGAAGGGTTTCCAGCCGGGAAACGATGGGGCAGTATTTTGAGCCGATACCTCTGCAGATGGATGGGCGTGGAAGTGGGGAGACCAGTGGGACATGGGGAGGCCCTGGGGGTCACCCAGGAGGAAGGACCGGATTGAGGCTGGGGGCGGTGTATGGAGAAGAGGGGAGACACGTCAAATGCAACTGTTGGTTGGATTGATAGGAGTCACCCACCCTCATCCCTCATGCCCGCAGGAGCCCAGGCTTGCAAAATGCCAAACCTTGGGATACTCCCCACATCTCTTCCTCTCTTGGCCATGGAACGCCTCCCTGCCCGAGTCCTCGAGGGGCTGGAGGTGGGTCAGGAAGGAGCTAGGTGGGGGGATGAGTGGCTGGTGTCCCTGACTCTGCCCTGATGGGGAGGGTGACGTTGGGCAAGACTCTCCTCCCAGACCCGCCCCCTCCACAGGAGAACGGATGCAAGAGGACAAAGGGGACTGGGTCAGGTGACCCCAGCGAGGCCCCCCAGAGACCCTGCCCTCCCAGTAGGGCCTCAACTGGGACTAAGGGTTAATGCCTGAGATGCTCTGATGGTACTGCTGGGGCCTGTCTTCCCCTCCTCTCCTGTGATTAATTCAGTTTGGTAAGGCAGTATTTACGCTGGAAATTTAATCGTCATTTCTGATGGTAAAGGAATTGAAAAATAAATTGAAAGTGTCAGAAGATGCATTAGAGTGGGTGATGGAGTGAAGCGGGGGCTGCCCACCTGCCTTCCCCACTGGGCGATTTACGGGCTCAAGAAATTAGCCGAGTTTCTGTTTCCATAATTGCAGGATCAAGAACCAGGAGTGATGGGGGGAGAGGGTGGGGGGCAAGGGGACGGGGAGGCGAGAGAGGGGAGAGTCCAGCCTGGAGGCAGATGCAGTATTAGTGTCACCCGGCCCGGCCCAGAGAGGGGCAGGGGCACGTCCGCGATGACGCAGGATTCTGGGGACACAGTGAGGCTGGGGTCCAGGCTCCCTCCTCACACCACCAGACCAGAGGAGGATACTGATGGGGTCTGGCCTCCCAGGAGAGGGATGCCCTTGGCAGCTCTGACCCAGGGTCCACTCCTCTGGGGAGGCTAGCCTCCACCTCCCCCCAGCTGCCCCTCTGCCTCAGGGAGGGGGGAACCCACCTATGAGAAGGGCCACCACACTGATGGTCTCTGTCGGGACAGTGTGAGCTCATGTCTCAGTGAGTTTGCAGGGACCAGGTGTCCTCAGCAGTTCCTGGTTTCTCCCAGAGGGCTCCTGACCGGGGAGGATAGGCTCCCCCAGCTGCTGGCGGGCTTCTAAAGGCAGGGCTATCTATCTCCTCCAGAGAACTAACGTCTCCTTAGAACAAGCCCTGATGCCTCCACGAAACTGGGGACTCCTTGGGGCAGCCTGTGGACAAGCCTCCCCCCTTGGACATTGCTCTCCAGCCTTCCCACCAGGTTGGTTGGGACCCAGAATGGGCAGAGTCTATGGAGGTCCCAGTGGTCAGGACAGCTGTGTCCAGGCTTGGGAGACCTCCAGGCCAGGTAAGAATGATGCCTGGGGAAGTCCATGCCAGGAGGACCAGGACCCAAGGGGTTCCAGGAAGACAGGCCCCACAGCGTCCTCCCACTTGGGAGGGACAAGGTAGGCACAGGACCAGCCCCTGACCCTGAGCCCCCTCCTTCTGCAACAACCTGGAACAGAGAGAGCACGGTGCTGGAGGCAGGAGCTCTGGGCTCTGGTCCAGCTCATTCATTCATTCAGCAAGTGTCTCCTGAGCACCTACTATGTGCCTGGCACTATGCAGAGCACTGGGGATGCAGCAGGGCACAAAACAGACAAGGTCCCTGCCCCATGGAGCTTGCATACCTGTGGGGAAGGCTGTTAATAAATATACCAATAAACAAATAAGCAGGAACATTTCCTAAAGTATTAAATGCCATGATGGATGATGTGGTACAGCATGCCTGGGGTAGGGTTCTTTCTCCAGGGGTTCTGGGAAGATTTTAAGGCTTTAGGCTGGGATCTGTGGATAAGAAGGGCACCCCAGGCATCATGATGGTGAATACAATGACCTTGGCACCATCTAGGAGTCATCCGAAGGCCAGGGTGGCTGTGCCATGGTATATGAGAGTGTGTGGGGCAGGATGAGGCTATGGGAGTGGCTGGAGACAGCTGTCATTTCACACACAACCTCCGAAGCTTATTCTAGGAGCAGTAGAAGCCCCTGGAGGGTTTCAAGCAGGAAAGTGACACAGCCGTGCATGTTTTTATAAGGCTGCACTTGCTGCCATGGGTAGTGGAGTGTGGAGGGGCACGGAGTAGGGGACCTGGCAGGAGCCACTGCAGGTGTCCAGGCGGTGCTGGGGGCCTGGACCAGGGTACAGGCAGTGCAGGCGGACAGAAGCACATGGAACTCAGACACATCCACAGCTCCCAGCCACCTTTGCAATACAGTCCAAACTCCTTGTTCTCACATTTAGGACCTACAAGTTAAAGTTACCACTTCCCTTCCCCATCCTCTCTTGAATAGCAGGAAACATCAGCTTGTCCCCCCTTAAACAAACCTTTCCATTTCCCCACTCAGGCGGCCTAAAGAGCCCAGCTCTACCACTGATCTGTAGTGTGAGCTGAGGGAGTCCCCTGCCCTCTTCAGGCCTCAGTTTTTGCAGTGAATGAGATGGGGTGTGGGCTTGACCATCTGAATGCTTCCTTCTGATGCACACCCCCTGCATTCTTGGAGCTGGGCTGCTGCTCCACTTCCAGCCCGGCCTGGCTGGCCGCATGTCCGCCTCCTCCCCGCCCTCTCCTGAGACCTCTGCCCCGAGGAGAAGCAGCCAGCACAGGTGGGGAAGAAGCTGCCTTGCAGCTGCTGGACTGGTGGACGGACACAGGGTGGCTGCAGGGGCAGGTGAGAGCTAATGAGCTCTGGGGCTGGAAGGGAGCTCAAAGTTGTCCCTTGTTTTGAGAATTTAAGATGTGGGGCTAAGGAGGGGAGGGCGGGACTCTGAGCCCTGGGCGGAGGGATGGAGGGTCAGTGGGCAGCGCCCAGGCCTGGGGAGAGCTGGCATGGGGTGGGCAAGGAGTAACCAGGACAGCAGCCCTCCCTGAGCTCGTCCCGAATAAACACACACACGCTACACCTCGTGTCCAGTAACGTGTAAGTGCAAATGTCCTTATCAGGTTTACTTTCCATCAGAACCCCATCATCGTAATAAACCAGGACCATTCATTCTTGACCAGGCCCTGATCCGTGTCTGCTAACAATGACCTTCATCACACCTCGGCATCAAGAGGGCTTCATCACAATCCTCCTGTGGGAGAGATGAGAACATGGGGAAAGGAAGCAACCGGCTCCAGGTCATGCAGGGGTTGCTGAGGGCAGGATCTGAACCCAGTGCCCTGTGTGTAACCACTGAGCTGCACCGTCTCCTTGTGGATCCCCCTGCCCCCTAGAGTGGGGGGTCCTTGTCCTTGTTTGACAGGTGAGGAGGCCGAGGCTAAGAGGAGGGGAGGGACCCCTCCAAGGTCACACTGGAAAGTCCTGTGGTGGAATCTGCACCCTGATGGGGAGGGGTGCCTGCCCTCCTCATGTTCTCTCCACCATCCTGACATTTAGAGAGAGGGAGCCTCACGGGCTCACCCCAGGACCCCCCGAGTGAGTGGTCAGTGGAGGGACCATGGGCCCTGTTCCCCGACAGACCCAGGCTCATGCCACTCGGGCTTACGGCCCTGGGCCAGTCACTCAACTGCTGGGAGCCTCAGTTTCCTCCTCTGTAAAATGGGGCAGCGGCAGTTTGATGGGAGGCTGGGAGCCGAGGCCGGCACAGGTGTTTAGCGCATAGTAGGTGCTCAAGAATGGCTGTGCCTTCCCATACCCCTTGGGGCTGAGGCTCCTGCAGGCTGGGCTCTAGCACTGGGGCCTGATGGTCCCCTCTGTGGGGTCCTAAGCTCCCTCTGGGGGGGCACTGGGCGTGGGAGAAGAGGCTGGATTGAGTCTCCCTGCAGCCTCGGGGGAGCTCCACCACGGCCCACCCCTCACACAAGAGGGAGGCCCCAAGGCCTGCTTAGGACTATTCAGGTGCCTGGGGTCCAAGCAGCCTTGCGGACCCTCCACAGTGAATTCTCACCCCACAGGGTCCCAAGATGGTACCACTGGGGCAGCCTGGTGCCTGCCCAGGCTGTGGCCCTTCAACCACCCCTGGAGGATGGGCGGGTCTCTGTGGAGGGCCCAGTACCAGATGCCCAACAGTGGGGCCTGCTGCCTGGAACTCAGGACCTGAGTCCTCATCCCTCATGGTCCTGCCTTGTCACCCGTGTGGTCACCATACGGTCTGCTATCCTGCCGCCCTGGGGTGGATGGATACTAACTAACCCTCCCTGAGCACTCACCCTGCGCTGCCCTAAGTACACAGCCCATCACTCCATTCTCACAGCTAACCATCTTATGCCAGAGGAATAGTCACTGTGTGTAATTTGCCAGTGAGAAAAAAGGGTCTGAGAAGGGAAATAAACAACCAGGAAGCAGGGACTTGCTGGGCCTCCAGGGCTCCTGCCATTATTCTCAGGGGCAGATCTGTACCTGCAGCCCATCACTCACTCCCCAGCACCCTCACTCCATCATCTGTCACCCATCCCCACCTCCTGTGCCCCGCCCCTGATGAGGTCCTGCCTGCCTCCTGTCCCCCCTCCCAACCGCTGCACATGCACACGCGCCATTGTGCACACACAAACTCACGCAGCTTCATGTGCACGCACGTGTGCCCCTCACCCCCAGGTGTGTGTCTACAGCCACATTTGCCCCACAGCCTCCTTTCTGTAAGAACGTCCCTGTTAGTAACTCTTGTTTCCAGGCGTGCTATGAAATTCACCATCAGGGTTTTTTGTTTTTTTTTACGGTACGCGGGCCTCTCACTGTTGTGGCCTCTCCCGTTGTGGAGCACAGGCTCTGGACGCGCAGGCTAAGCGGCCATGGCTCACGGGCCCAGCCGCTCCGCGGCATGTGGGATCTTCCCGGACCGGGGCACGAACCCGCGTCCCCTGTATCGGCAGGCGGACTCTCAACCACTGCGCCACCAGGGAAGCCCTCACCATCAGTTTTAAAGCTGAGAGAAGAGATGGGCAAGCAGGAGCCAAATCTCATTTTAATTATCTGTGGTGGGTCCCAATTTTTCAGGTGATAATTATAATAATTAAAAATTCTGTTATCAGCTCTGGTGGGGGAAGTCACTGCCCGTGCAGCCGGCTTTGGGGCCATGAGAAGGCAGAGTGTTCTGATAACAAGACTCAGCTCCCAACCTCCCTGCTTCAACTCTGTCCCAAGGTGATTCTGCTGGGTAAAGATTCTGGATCTGGAGGGGGATGACAGTGACCTCAGAAAGAGGAAGCCAAGGGCTACTCATCTGGGGGGATGCACATGACCAGGTGGCCTTCACCTGTATAGCCTGTGAGCCCTTGGGTGGGCCTGAGGAGACAAGGGGGCCCAGGAGGGCTCAGCTACCATGAGTGGAGGCTTGCCCTGGGACCCGACGTCCCCACACTAGGAGATGACCTCACTGTGTGTCACCCACGCACTCTGCATTGCCTCGGCTCTTGGCCACTTGCAAACACCTTCCCCGCCAGCTCCTTGCTGCAGCCACCCAGCAGCCCACCACGATGGAAGCACCGAGAGAGCAGAGGCCTCTCCACTGTCCATCTCCGTGTCCTCAGTGTCCAGACCAGGGCCTGGCACACAGGAAGCTCCCAAGAAATGTTTGTCTAAGGACTACGAGAGTGTGTAAATAATCAGGACACATCCATGAGGTAGGGCTTCTCATCCGCATTTAACAGGGGAGGAGCCTGAGGCTCAGAGCGGTGAAGTGCTTGCTCAAAATCACACAGCTGGGGGAGGGGGCAGGGATTAGGAAGGGGAGGGTCAGTGGTAGGGCTGGGAGAGCAGCATGGATCTTGGGGAGAGACGGCCAGAGGGGTCCTGCATTTAGACAGCAAATCACAGCCCTGTTTTACAAGGCTCCAGCCATTCCTGGGGAAACTCAAGCCAGCATGTGTGAGGCCCAGTGATGGTGACCTTGGGGGAGAATGGGAAGGAGCAGACTCATAGCAGAAAGGCCCCACCTCCTCCAATCAGCTGAGCCCTCAGGGGCGGGGACACCAGGGCCAGTCCAATCAGCAGGAGGCTGGGAGCAAAGGCAGGTGGAGCACAGCCAGGCCCTGCACTGGGTGGTCAGGTTGGACCTTCCTGACTGGCTTTTCCCTCCTTAAGGTCTCCCAACAGCCCAGCATTCAGGACAGGAATAATCACCTTCACTTTGCAGATGAGGCAGCTGAGGTCCAGAGAGTCCATGTAACTTGCCCAAGGTCACACAGCCAGTCTGCAGCACCAGAACTGACTCAGGTCCTGACTCCCCAGCCCAGGGTGCTGAGTCCTGCCCCTCTGGGCTCCTCCTGGCTGCCCTGGCTGAGGCCCTGCTGGGCACCCCAACCCTGGGCCTGTTCTCTGTGACCATCAGAGCCCTCTTCCCCACCAAACAGCCCCACCCAGAGCTCAGCTCAGAGCTGCTGCCCACTCCCAACCCCGCTCTCCATTCTCCATCCCTGAGCCCCAGACTTTGGTCCAGCTGCCCTCAGATACCCAGACACGAGGGTCAAGTATCAGAATGTTTGGCTGGCAGGGGCCCCAGGGAGGGTCTGAACCACTCCTGGGGGCTCAGGTGGGAGCAGTGGTCCCTCAGCACCATGCTGTGCCCCTCCCCTCCATGAAGCCCCCCCAGGGCCTGAATTGGGGCGCTGCTCTTCTCCCAGAGTCCCTCCCCCTGCTTCCTGACTCAATTACCCTCCAGCAGATTCTGCAAATCCAGGTCGAAGGTTTGACTTACAAACTTCCTGCGGAAGGAGGGCAGCGTCTGCACCTGCAGCGTCTGCGCCTGCCCGGTGATTTACTCTGCTGGGAAATGCTTGCTTCTCCAGAGGGATCCTCTCCGCCCCTCCCGGTTGAAGACTGAGATTTACTGAAGCTTCCTTTTCTCAGGGAGACTCCTGGTGGCTTTGAGAGGACAACAGAGGTGAAGGAGCCACCGGGACCCCCATGCGGTGAAGAGCAAATATAGACGGTGTGGTTGGGAGGAAGAAGATGGACTTAGGGGTCACCAGGGGCCTGGGTTTGAATCCCTGCCCCACCACGGCCAAGCTGTGTGACCTTTAGTTGGTCTCGATTTCCTCATCTGCAAAAGGAATGGGGTTGGTAACAATATCTGCCTCCAAAGATGATGAGGCTTAGGTGAGGGGCTGTGTATAAATGCCTGGCACATAATAGGGGCTCAGGAAAGTTGAATTCTCCCCTCCAGCCCATTTGACGTCTCTCTTTCCCTGCCAGATCACCTCCTCCAGGTCTCCCCCACTATCTTTCCTCTAAGTGCCCACTTGCATCCATCTCTGTCCTCGGAGAGAGCAGGTCCTGTCAGTCTCACAGGTTCCATGGCTCTGTGGCTCAGGATAGAAAAGGATGAGGTCCTACTGGCAGGATGGGCCCAGCTACATGCCAGGACATTGGGCACAGATGGTTCACATGCCCAGGGATTGTTAGCAGTGCAGCTGCTTCCCTGCTGATGAGTTAACACATCTTGTCTATAAATGGCCCTTGGAAGAGTAAGGGGCCTCTGGTGTCCAAAGTTGTGCTGTGATCCAAGGGGTGAGTAGAACTCTTTAATCTGTTTGATTTAATCTGTTTGAAAGCCAGGAGGGACTGGTGACGGCGCTGGCCTAGTTAGCTCAGGTGACCCTGGTCTGACTGGTCTGGGGCCTGACCACCAGGGGGAGTGAGTGAGAGGCATTATGTCTTGGCCCAGGGACTCCGGCCAGCTCTAGTCTTTTTCTGAAGGCATCTTCAGAGTCCCCAAATCTGGTCAGAAACCAAGGAAAAAAATAACAAAAAACCTATTCCATTCTCAAAGTATAATTCAGGGAGGAGGGGGCTCTGTAGCAACACCTGTCAGCCCCCAGAGGACCACTGAGGCCTGTGGCTGGCCCTTGAGAAGTCCTGGCAACCCCTCTGTCTCCTGAGCCTCAGTCTTCTCACTTGTGAAGTGGGACTGGCTCCAAGAGCGGTAGAGTTGGGTCAGGTGTGGACTGGGGAGCCTGACTACTGAATTCATTACCCACCTGGCCAGTACCAGGATTGAGGAAGTGACCTAATCATTCTGTGCCTCAGTTTTCTCATCTGTGAAATGGGGTAATAATAGTACTTCCCTCGTAGGGTCATTGTGAGGATTAAATGAGATAATCCAGGTAAATCACTAAACTCAGTGCCCAGCACACAGTAGGTGCTCAAGAGGTGGTGGCTGCTGTTATGTCACTGCCCCTACTTCTACTATTAGATCCCAAAGACAGAGGACATGCACCATGGACCAAGGCTATCAGGAATGTAGAAATGCTTCTCAATAACTTTCCCTGTCACTATAATCACAGTAGCATACATATAGTACAATGGAGCTGTGTTATGTGCCAGGCTGATTATTCCTTCTACAGACAGTGCTTGGTACCCAGGTAAGTTCAGGGGCCTCTTGTGATAAGCATCCCCAGGAGTTCTGTAGGCCCAGGGTAGGAACATTGGCCATGGCTCTAGTCAAAGCCAATGGCGATTCCTGCCTTTCACAGTTATGGTGGAAGCACAGCAACAGCCCAGCCTTGCCTTTGCCCTCCGGTCCCAGCCAGAGCCAGAGCCGGAACCAGGGCAGCCTGGGACCTTCCCCAAATGGGGTTCTCCCCCCGCCATCCCCAACCCCAGGCACTCAGATTTGCAGTTCTCTTTCTTCCCAATGAAAACAGAATCGCCTCCCAGGATGGGCCGAGATGACTGTTGTAATAAAAGCGGTTCATTACATCCCTCTGCAAGGAGCTGTTTAATGAGCATGCGCTGGTGCTCTGTGGCCTTTCGAACCAAATGCAAATGAAATACATTCCACGGTATCATTTAATTAGTTTAGAAAGGTACAGAGGGCTGGAAAGAGGGGGTGACATGGGATAGAGGCAGAGAAAGAGGAAAGGATGAGGGAGATGGTTTAGCAGCGGAGCAGAGAGGTTGCAGGAGGGAAGGGAAGGAGGGGAGAGGGGGAGGGAAGGAGGGGAGAGGGGGAGGGAAGGAGGGGAGAGGGGGAGGGAAGGAGGGGAGAGGGGGAGGGAAGGAGGGGAGAGGGGGAGGGAAGGAGGGGAGAGGGGGAGGGAAGGAGGGGAGAGGGGGAGGGAAGGAAGAGGAGAGATGGGGCCATTTTGTTTTTGTATCTGACTCTCCCAAACCCCCTTGAAGGGAGGGAAGGATTGGGCCGCCTTATTCTTTTCATTGAAAAAGTGAGGACACCCAATCCCGCTCTGTGTATCGTGATGGGTGCTGGGGATACCACAATGGAGGAGGCATCCTGCCTGTGTGGGTTTGCAGTAGAAGTGCAGTAGGCAGGCCTTGAGCAATGATTCCACTCAAATGTGTGCATGTGAGTGTTTCTGTGCTTGCACGTGTGACTTTGCATATGTGTAAGTGTGTGTGTGTGTGCATGAGTGTGTGTGGATTGAGATGTGAGACTATTTACAGGAGTGCATGTATGTGCAGGTATGTGAATGTGTATTATGAGCATATTTGTGTGGGAGCATGTATGTGTGTACACACGTGTGCATTTTCTATGTGTGAGCACATGTGCATGTGTGTATCAGCACATGAAAATATTTATGGGAGTGCATGCATATGCAACTATATGTGTGTGAATGCATGGATGAGTGCTTGTGAATGAGTATATGAGAATTTTTATTTGAGCACCTGTGTGCGCAGGTGTGTGAGTGAATATGTGTACGATCATGTGTGTTTCTGTGACTACATACAAATGTGTATTTGAGTTTGTGTGTGAGTGCCTGTGTACATGCAACACTGTGCAACTGTGTGAATGTGCAAGTGAAGGCATGTACAGGTGTGTGTATGTGAGCGTTTATGTGAGTGTGTGAGTGCATTTACAAGCATGTGTTTGTGTGTGTGTTTATATAAGTGTACACATGCATGTGTGTATAAAGTCAAGATTACCCATGTGACTATGTTTAAAAAAAGAGTAGGATAGTGGTTTAGAGAAAAGCGTGGGTCGAAATGTGACTACTGGACTGGAAAACCTGCTCAGTTACATCCTGGCTGTGTGCCCTTGGGCAAGTTACTTAACCTCTCTGGACCTCAATTTCCTCAGCTATAAAATTGAGCTGAAAAAATACCCACCTTCTAGGGGTATTAGAAGGATTACATTCATTAACATATCTAAAGCACTTAGTATATATTTAGACTTAGTACATGTTTAGTTCTGCATTTTAGCTGTGAAACTAATAAGGGTCAAAAAGCAAAGGAAAAGGATTGATGGGTCCTGACATATCAGGGGTCAAGGGAGTCTTCTCTGAAGAAGTGCCACTTGTACTGAGACCAAGAAAGAGTCAAGAGGAATGTGCAGCGGACTTCTACTCACTCTCCACCCTGCCTGCATCCGTCTCCTTCTGGTAAGACCACCCCAATTTCCCTTTGAAAACAAATCCCCGACCACTCCCAGCCCATTCAGGTGGGCTGACCCATCCTGGCTCCTGCCACCCAGGCCTGGCCACTCAGTGCACTTTACCCCCTGATTACAGTGATTGTTTCAGGAGTGGGCAGATGACTAAATGCAGGTCAATGGGAATCATAGCAGAGACTGTGCTAAAACTATCGGGAATGTGGGGTGTGATGCCAGTGTGAGAGAAGCCTGACTCTACCAGCATTTCTTCCGCACCTAGAGGGGAGAGAGTGACTGTGAATGATGCCGATACAGAGGAGATGAGAAGACTGTGTTCCAAAATGATAACATTTGAATTCCTGGATCCAGCTGTACCTGAAGCTATTGACTCCTGGATTTTTCAGGTGAATGAACCAACTAATCCCCCTTTTTATTTCTTTTATTTAAACGGGTTTCAGTTGTTTTTGTCACTCCATTTGGAAGACTCTGAATGATATTGCACACTCTTGGAGAAGGGCACAGAATGTGGGAAGGCTCTGAGGAGGGAAAGTCAAGAAGCTACAACAATGCCAGCATGGCTGAAGCAACGGGAAAGTGTGGTGAGTTCCTGTGTATCAGAGATCAGAGGGACCAAAAGCCTCAGCATGTTGGGAAAGTGGGGGGTGCATAGTGTAAGAGCTAGAAGGCTTGACATGCTTTAGAGTTGGGGTCCTCTCCCAGCCTGCCCCCAATGTCATCCTCACTTATTTAACCCTCATGCCTGACTCACTCCATCCGAAGTCCTGAATCCAAGACCCAGAAAAGATAGGGTTTATAGGGACCATAAATGCCACTTAGTCCAATATCTTTTTTATTTTATTATTTTATTTTATTTTTTAGTTTATTTTATCAAATGATATATGAATATATTCTTTTGGTAAAAAGATATGATCCAGTCATGTGGAAAAAGCAAATAGCTTCATTTTACAGAACAGGAACAGTGGCCAGGTAGATTATATAGCTCACCTAAAGTCATATAACAAGTTTGTCAGACATCTGGGGTCATGGAAACCTTTGGAATCCTTTCCATCTTATGTAAGAAAATGATAACCTCTTAGCATTTACCATGTCCAGCCACTATGTTAAGCTCCTTGCTTTCCTTGTTTTGATTCGGTCTTTACCACAGCACTGTGAGGCAGCTACCATTATTTTCCTCATTTGATAGACAAGGCAGCTATGGCACAGAGGTTAAGTAAGTTGTTGACTTCCCCAGGGTCACTCAGCTGTGTCGTGCAGCCAAGACCTGAATTCAGGCAGTCTGGTTCCAGCGCCCATGCCCTCACTTCTGGCAATAATGTATCGTTCGCAAGAGTAAATTTCCTTTAATAACCTGATCATTCTACCGAGAAGACAGAGGGAACTGAGTGGTCCCAGGACTCTGAAGAGGAAGGCCCTCTAGCTGTATCAGAACTCTCCAGCGTGCTGAAAAGCAATCATTTGCTTCAGTAGCTGACACAGGATGTTACTCTTCCCCCGTCCATTTCTCAGCCTGAGTTCCGAGCCCAGCTCACAACTTAGTCCATTGATAATCTCACCTCCATCCCACCTGAGCAAAACCTGACTGAGGCTGCAAGTTGTGAAACTACTACAACTCCCCATCCATACACGCACGCACACACACACACACACGTATCTTGTAACAACCTCTGTCTTTATAGAATCTTGGTTCTCTTTAGGAAAGGGTTAGTTAGAATAGAATACAAGGAAGCCTTACTTAGGCCAAGAGTACCTTTTGTAATCATCAGACCCAATCCTTGTACCTTTGTTTATCATATTGATATAACTTGCATATGACAAAATATACAAATCTTAAGTGTATATTTGGTGGATTGTAAAAATAACCACAAATTCTTTCCCTTTCTGTATCTACACTCATGATGTGGCATTTCAGATTCTCCCATCAAGAATGAATGTCTGGGGCTTCCCTGGTGGCGCAGTGGTTGAGAGTCCGCCTGCCGATGCAGGGCACATGGGTTCATGCCCCGGTCTGGGAGGATCCCACATGCCGCGGAGGGGCTGGGCCCATGAGCCATGGCCGCTGGGCCTGTGCGTCCGGAGCCTGTGCTCCGCAACAGAATAGGCCACAACAGTGAGAGGCCCGCGTACCGCAGGAAAAAAAAAAAAAAAAAAAAAAAAAAGAATGTCCGTTTCTTCATCTCTTCAATCTTCATTGTCCAATAGACTTGCTTTGACCAATGGGAACACTAGCAAGAAGTAAGCAAACTGATGCTTCAAAGTGCTTGGTGATATGGGCTTTCCTTCTCTTGTTGCACTTGGAGACATGGGAATGAACCTGAGCTAACGTGCTGGAGGGTGAGAGCCCAGATGGAGGAGAATGGAGGTGCCTCAGCTAATAGCCTGCCACCTACCAGATGTGTGAGTGAAGCCACCCTAGATCATTCAGCTGCAATCTGCAGTTCTAGCCAACCACAGACCCATGAGAATCAGCATCAGAGAGACACTGAGCTAGCCTCGACCTGATCAATTGCACAGACAGCCAATAGAATTGTGAGCTAAATAACTGACTATTATTTACCACCAAATCTGAAGTTTGCTACATAGCAAAAGCTGTTGCAATATCTCTATGAATTTTTACAAATGTGCACACCTATGAAACCACCACCCAGATCAAGATGTTGCACATTTCTGGTACCCCAGAAAGTTTCTTTGTTCCCCTTTCTGGTTAATGTCCCAGCCCTGAAAGATAACTCTTATTCTGACTTCTATGCTATAGGTTAGTCCCTATTTTTTTTTTTTTTGTTGTTGCGGTACGCAGGCCTCTCACTGTTGTGGCCTCTCCCGTTGCGGAGCACAGGCTCCGGACGCGCAGGCTCAGCGACCATGGCTCACGGGCCCAGCCGCTCCGTGGCATGTGGGATCTTCCCGGACCAGGGCATGAACCGGTGTCCCCTGCATCGGCAGGCGGACTCTCAACCACTGCGCCACCAGGGAAGCCCTATTAATGGAATCATAAAGCATTTTTTTGGTCTGATTTTTTTTTTTTTTTTGCTGACCATGTCTGTGATATTTATACATGTTTTATGCATATTAATCGCTTGTTCATGTTTTAGAAGTGTTGTGTAGTTCTACTTTTTTAATCTACCACAATTTATCATTCTCTCATAGATGAACATTTGGGTTGTTTTCTTTTATGACTACTAAAAGTAAAGATTTTATGAACACTTACAGGTACGTGATTTGTGGATACATGCACTAAATTCTCTTGGATACATACTGCTACGGGCTGAATTGTGTCCCCACCATCTCCAACTTTATATGTTGACCCCCCTAATCCACAGTACCTCAGAATGTGATTGTATTGAAGGTAGAATCTTTAAAGAGATGACTAAGTTAAAATGAGGTCACGTGGGTGGGCCCTAATCCAATATGACTTGTGTCTTTATATGAAGAGGAGATTAGGACAGACACACACAGAGAGGGAAGACCATGTGAAGACACCAGGAGAAGATGACCACTTACAAGCCAAGGAGAGAGGCCTCAGAAGAAATCAACTCTGTTGAATCTTGACCTCCGGCTTCTAGCCTCCAGAACTGTGAGAAAATACATGTCTGTTGTTTAAGCCACCCAGTCTGATATTTTCTTCTGGCAGCCCTAGCAATAGAATATGGCCCATGATTTATGCTACAACCAACCAAGTGCTAGGTGCTAGGCTAAGCTTTACACGTTTCACTGGATTTTCACAAAACGCTGTGAGAAAGATGCCATTAGGATCTCCACTGACAGATGACAAAACTGAGGCTCCAAGAGGTTTAACAAGTTGCCAGGGTTGTATAGTTAGTATTATTAGACTTCTTCATGATGAACTTATTACAACTCAACACTAATTGCACAATCCCTTGTGTGAATATTTGTTCAAAGTTGGTTTCTTTATTAGGTGGTGAGTCCCGTGAGGGTGGGGAGTGAATCCATCTCGTTCACTGCTGTACCCCGCTGCCCGCCACGGCCCATACCATGACAGCAGAATTGAACTCTTGGGTCTCAACTCCTCCTACGGCCTCCTGTGATTCCAGGGCTCTGTGATGGAAGAAGGGGAGGGGGGCTGCCAGGCAGGTCGCTTGCCTCTCTGCAGACAATTTAGGGAAGAGAGTTTCCAGAAAGAGCAGCTGTGATTAACTCAAATGAACTGTAAAATTGTTTTTGGTTTAAAGGCTTTGCTTACTGAGGTGTCGAGTGGTGGGAGGGGAGCACACAAGAGGGAGGGGCCCAGCGGCCTGGAGGGGCTGCCACTGCCCATTCTTTGGGTGTCAGTCTCTGGCCAAGTGTCCACCTAGTTCTACCCTAGGCTCTGGGCATTAGAAACAGCTGAGACCCAAGGGTGGCCATGGGGAGCTCACAGCCCAGACCTGATGAGGAGATGGGGAAACTGACAATTTCAGAAGAATCAGACAAATGCTTGTGTCGGGGGAGCACAAGAGTACAGAGGAGTGGACCCTAGTCTGGGAGACGATGGGTGGGATGGGGAGAGTTGACATCATGCAAATGACCTGGGTTCAAATTCCAGCTCCACCACTTTCCAGCCTAGTGACCTTGGCCAGGTGCTTCATGTCTCTGAACTTCAGTTTCCTCTTCTGTAAAATGGGAATAATAATGATCCCCACAGAAGAGTTATATTAAATGAGATAATTATGCCCATAGCCCGGAGCATATACACCAGTTCAACATACCTGCTGTTAGCGTTGCCCACTGAGCAAAGCTGTAAGAAAGCTGGTGTCAGGCAGGGCCTGGGAAAGGGTGTTCTGGGAAGACGTACCAGCATGTTCCAAGGCCTGCACACAGCTGGGTCTGTGGGGTCAGAGTGGGAGCCGGGGGTGGTGAGAGATGGGGCTGAGGAGGTCTGCGTGCAATCCATGTGAATTGTTGGTATTTTAGCCCTCAGAGAAGCGGGAGCCATGGAAGTTCTTTGAGAGGGGGCGTGGCATGTTCATTTAAGCTGTAGATTGTGCACTGGAGTTGGAGAAGGGGGCCTGGTCCAGGACAGTGGGGCAGCTGTACAGCATCTGGGGAGAGAAGATGGTGCCCTGGACTAGGTCATGACAGTGTGGACAGGGGACAGAGGAGGGGAGAGACAGCAAGGTGGGCAGGGCAGGGCGTCCCCCTGGATGGGGCTCCAGGGAGGCAGCAGCCGAGGACGGCCCAGATTTATGACTCTGCCAACGGATGGGGAGGCTGGTGCTGAGCTCGGGCCAGGACCCGGCAATAGAGCACTGTCTGGGGCCAGAGGCTCTCTGCCTCAGGCCCCTGCAGGTGGCAGTGCCCGGCCTGGGCCGTGGGGGGACAGGAATGACCAGACCCTTCAGCCACCCTCTGCCCAGCATGGCCGGTCCCGCCACCCTCAGAACCGCCCAGACCCTGTTCTTCCAGCCGGAAGCTCCCTGAGCCCCGCGGCTGGCGTGGTCCAGCCTGGCCCTGCAGGCCGCCCTCTGCGGCGCTCAGCTGCTGCGGAAGGTGACCTCGGGCCAGTCCTGCTGTGCTTCTGTTCTCCTCGCCACACCTCTTGGTAATGCAGGGAGAGCCCTGGGTCGTCTCCTGGCAGAGAGAAAGGGTGCAGGAGGGTGAACCCCAGCACGGTCAGGACAGACCTGGGGCCGCTGAAGCCCAGACCAGGAGAGAGTTGGGAACAGGGCAGCCAGAGACACAGAGGGACTCAGTGACAGAGCAAGTGACAAGGAGAGAGAAGCAGAGAGAGGGGCCCCCGGGGCGAGGCCTTGGACCCAGCCCCACGCACGGCCCCTCCTCACCAGGCCAGCCTTGTCGGGGGGCAGGGAGTCACCGGCCTCCAACGGCCCCCCTTCCCTGTAGTTCATATTCTCAGAGAAGAGAAATCAGTTTCCGTCCAATTAATCTAATTAGACGCCATCAAGTTGTGGAGATCTGTGCAGCAGCGTGGGTGATTAGGAAAAATTACCTCCCCACAAAGAGCTTAGACCTAATTTTTATTTCATAATCTAAAGACCAAATAGAAACAACTGAGTTCCTTGCTGCCCCTGGCCAAGAACTGGAAATTCTCTGGAGGGGGACGGGCATCAGCCCAGAGACAGGGTCCAGCTTCAGCCAGGATAAGCTCAGGGGACCTGCTGAGACAGGCACCCACACGACCCGCCCTCACCCTAGGGGACAGCCACTGTCCACCTCAGGTCCCTGTCACACATCAGGTCACACTCATACATGCCCACACCCTGGGACAAATGTGACTTTCACATGTGCACCCTGAGACTGTTAAACACACAACTTAAGACCATCATATACACTCAGAGGCAGATGTGCACGTGCATGCGTGCACACACACATACACACACGCACACACACACACACGCACACACCATTTCACACAGGCGCACTGACAGTCAGGAACCCTGGCTAGTCCGGGTTAGTCCCAGCTCCGCTGCTAACTGGCTCTGTGAACACTGGGCTCAGTTTCCCACGTGTAACAAGTGACTTAGACTTCATTTCTTAAGCCTCTTGCAATCGTGACAGCTTGGGATTTGACATCCTCTCTCTCAGCCTCTCCCTCTTTCTTTCAAATCGAGGCAGACTGAGAACGTAAAGTCTGGGAGGGGGCACCCAGGGGAGTTTATAAGGTGACGCTCCTCAGCAGGCAAGTCCTCCATCAGCAAAGCAGGGACTCACCCCAGCCGCCCCACGTGGCCCCAGAGCTGAGTCCCGTGCTGGGAGGGCACTAGAGCTTCACTGTCCCCATGAGCAGACATCTCTGCGATGCACAGAGGCCACTCCCCTCTCATGCTGGGCCGCGTCATTAGCAGCTCCAAGGGTGGGAGTTCCCAGCCAGCGCCAGTCCCGGGCCAGGCCTCACCCTCCCGGGCCTGGCACCGTGGCACCACCTGCTCCTTGAATATTTCTCTGAGAATCAAGCTGGAGAGGGACCAGCCCGGGGAGGCAAGGGCAAAGAGCATCTGGAGCCCGAAGGCTGAAAATGGATTAATTTATGCCCTGAGGCTTCTCAGCTGGAGTGACGCCCTGGGGACATTTGGGGGAAGGGGGTGGACAGAGTCCCCAGGTGCAGGCACAGCCTGGAGTCAACAGAGGTGGGGAGCATGTCACTGAGGGTGACAGGGCCCTGGGTGTCCCTGAGGGGTGACATAAGAGTCCTGCCTTGCTGCCCCCTGTCCCTCCCCCTCTCTGTACAGCTATGGCCACCTGAGCCCCACTTGTGAGATCAGAAGGCTCCAGGCTCCAGGACCAATCCTGCCCCAGCTGAGGGGTTTTAAGGAGTTCCGGGGGCAGGTAAGGAGGTGGGGTTGGATCTGGAGTCTGGCCTGGTTTTGAGTCCCAGCCCCTGACTCACTGCCGGACCTGAGCGGCACCTCCCACCCACCGCCGTTCTCTGGGCATCGGGTTCCTCATCCTCCAACAGAGTGAGGGGCTTGCAGGGACCCCTCACAAGCTCCCAGTGTCAGGGGGATCTGCAGGAGCTCAGTGGACGTTTGTTCCCGTCCCCTCTGTGACCCTGCAGTGTCTGGCTCCAAGTCAACGCACAGTAAATATCAATTAACCTGGTGAGATGATGAAATGGGCTAATGTCTGTGTCTGGGCCTCACGGCACCAAAATCTAAAATGATGCTCGGAAACTGAACAACCAGGGAGCCAGCTGGGTGGAAGCATTGGGGGTTTGGCTGTCAGTCTTCAAGGAGAACTTCCTGGAAGAGGGAGGCCTTGGGCTGGGTGGGACTTGGATGGAGGAGGGAAGGTGTGCTAGGAGGGGGCACTGCTCGTGCAAAGCAGGGAGGCGGGAAGGGGAGGGGTCAGGGTGAGCCCTCTCTCTCCTGGGTGCTCCTGCCAGTGGTGTGGCGGGTAAGAGTTTGGGTTTGGGAATCAGACAGACCTGGATATAACCTGCTTTTGGTGTGACCTTGGACAAGGTCCCTTTACCACTCGGGGCCTCAGCGTTGTCAGGTGTGAAGTGGAGGTAATGACACCCTGTCCTCACAGGGTTGCTGTGAGGCTGGTGCAGTGTACTGTGTGTGTGTGTGTGTGTGTGTGTGTGTGTGTAGGGAGGGGTGTGGTCCTGGCACAGTGCTGGGCTCCTAAGTGATTCTCGGTAACAGGGGCTCCCTCCTCTCTGTTAGCTCATCCAGGTCACCTGCTGTCCCCAGGGGTGGCATCCTCACCTGGTCACATGTGACATGTGGTCCCAGCAGGGAGCAGGGACCTGGGTGGGGGCATGCACATATCACCCCTCTCAGGGAACCAGGCTCTACTTGCCATGAAACAGACCCTAGAACTTCAGAGCTGGGAGGTCCCTCCAGCCCCTCTGCCCTGTAGGAGCCTGACACAGAGAGGTTAAGGGAGTGGCCCAAAGTCACCCAGCCCCCAATGAGGGCCTTCCAGTGCTCTGCTCTGTAACTGCTCCGGGGGAGGGTCCTCTGTCCACAAACCCCTGAACTGAGTGACTCAGGGTCAAGGGTTCCTCTTCTCCCTTCGTCCTCCCTCTGCCCTCACATCCACCTGCTCCCTGGGCTGAGAAGAGCTGGAAACGGAACCCAGGGGCTCCCTGGGAGTCAAGGCCAGTGATCTGTAGACCCCAGTGGCCAAGGCCTGGGTCTGTGCTGGGAAGGGGAGGGTTAAGCCTTGAGCAGCCCTTCTTGGTTGGTGCTTAAGTTGCAATTTCTAAAGGCCATCGGGAGCTCCATAGAGCAAACATTTTATCTCTTAATGACACTGCAGACGATTAAGGAAGGGCCCATCTCCCAGACAGCATTAAAGAGAGGCCATCCATTACCCAGCATGGTCTGGCCTGGCAGCTGGAGTAACTTTCCCAAAGACATGCCCGGGTGAGGGAGGGATTCTTGCAGCTCTGCTATCAGCAAACTTGGCCAGGGTTCTGGGGGGAGAGGGTGGATACTCAGATACCAGGCTGAGAGGACATTGACATAGGCTGGGGTTTAGTCAACATGAGAAAGATCTCCCAGTCCCAGTGGACCACAAGCTGATGGCCATTCACCTCTATAGGTTATATTATTCTTAAAATTAGTTCAATCAGGACCAGTGTCTCCTTTGGATTCACAACAAGGCAGTCTTCTGGAGACTCAGCAACAACAACCCCACATGGAGACTAATTCAAAATCTTCCCTCGTCAGTTTGGGCACGTGGTTCAAAGGCAGGTGGTATCCGGAACGAGCACTTGACTTGTGGTTAGAAGATGTGGGTTCAGTTTTGCCTCTGTGACCTTGACAAGTGACTTTGCTAACAATGACCACAAATATCATTGCTTGAGCATTTATTGCCCAGCTTGTAGGAGACACTTTCCATCTGCCCTTTCATTTCATCCGCTCTTGTAAGACAGGTGTTTCTACCCTCATTTTATATACAAAAGGACTGAGGCTCAAGAGACAGGTCAAGCTCACCCAGCAGCAGAGCTGGGATTCAAACCCACGTGTGTCTGCTCGTGTTCCTTTCACTGTACTACACATGCCCTCTGAGCCTCTGTCTTCACCTGTAAAATGGGAGCGACAGTACACACCCTGTATAGCTCACAAGGTAGTTGGTTAGTACCAGTGACGTGGAGGATGGGAAATGTGCCATGCACACAAGGAAGGTGCTGGACACATATGTGTACACACGTGCTCACACACACACAATTGTCCACCAGGGGACACCAGTCAGTTACTATCCAGGGAGGAGAAGTTACAGAAGCTTTTCTGTAATGAGCTTATTTTGTTGTCCACTGAGCTGTGATTAATTTAGCATCTAAAAGGCCCTATACCCAGCTTCTGAATGGATAAATTTCACAGTATGTATAAAAAAAATCCAAAACGCCCATATCTTTGAGGCAGCAATTCTACCATCAGGAAACATAATCAGGGCTGAGCACTCAGGCTTACATATAATGATGTTCACTATGGAGTTATTGATAGCAGCCAACGTCTGGAAACAGACCGTCCAATAGAGGAACAGTTACATGATATAGTGTGTGTGTCCATGTGATGGAATATTATACAGCCAACAAAAGTCATGGTGTGGAGCACAGTGCATGATCTGGGAATGAGAGAGCAGAACCAACCACTGCATGGGCCATGTGATCCCCAAGGAGGCATCTCTCTTAGTAGGAGGATGGGTGATTTCTATTTCTGCTGCTTACTTTTCTGCATGGAATCAATCTATTTTTAAAATAGTTGAATAAAATGTACTGCACATCTCCCTAGCTCTAGAATGGGGATGGTGGAGGATAATTTCAGCTTTGCTGTGTACCTTGAGTCATCACTACCTCCCCTACATGTTCTAACCCTAGGGTTTCCCCCGAGACCCCTCACCCTACACTCAGGGCCCAGCCTGGTTTCACTTGAAGTTCTGTCATCGACTTTCCAGTGTTTTCCCATCTCCTGGGTGCCCCATGTTTCTTCTTTCTGGTGTCAGTGTTTCTGACCATCTAAAGCCCCAAAAGTCCTGTATCTAACCTGTCATGGGTGGGGAACCAGATCACCAGGCATGTTAGAACCATGTCTGCATTAGTCCCTGATCTCTAAGTGAGGACATGAAGGGGGCACCTCTGTTTAAAAGTACAAAAAACTTGTGCTTTCAGACATGGCTCATGTAACCTGCATTTTGGTAATTCTAGGGCTTTCTGAGTTTTCCTGTTGCATTCCAGATAGCTGAAGCTGGCCAGATGCTTGATTCCTGGATAAGTGAGGCGTGGCTGAGTATGAATATACAGCTGTAGTTCATTATTATATATTTGCTTATTCAATCAGCTAATATTTATTTGGAGCCCTACTCTGTGCCAGGAACAATTCTAGATCCTGGAGATATAACAGTGGAAAAGATAGACCTTGAGAGAAGACCAAAAAATAAGTAAATAGATGAAATTATGTGTTTAAGATAGTGATGATAAGTATAAAGGAGCTAAAGCAGTCATACAGCAGAGAAGGACCAGTGTGAGTTGGGGGCAGTCAGGCTCCAGAAAGGCAGTCTATTGCACGGGTATTATTCCGCTCTGTGACAGGCTCCCTGTCGGGCAGGCAGCTGGGTGAGGTTGCACTGACACAGGCTCTGGGCACAGACACAGCTGGGTCTACTCCCTATCTATGCAGCCATCCCAGTGGACAGAAAGCCTCTCCTTCCCTGGTGTCCGGCAAAACTCCCAGAGCTGACGCTCGTTTACTCTGATTGGCCCATCGTGGGTCACATGACCCCTTCTAAACTAATCACTGTCCTGTGGCTGCAGCCCTGCTATTGGCGAGGCTTGGTCAGGTTGCTCATGCTGGTAGCCAGGCAATGAGGCAGCCTCATTCGGACCATTTTGACCGATGGTAGGGGAGGGTGTCTCCCAGTAGAAAATTGGTGCCACATCTTCTTTATCTGTTCCTCTGTTGATTGACGTTTAGGTTGTTTCCATGTCGTGGTTATTGTAAATAGTGCTGCAATGAACTTTGGGGTGCATGTGTCTTTTTGAATTATGGTTTTCTCTGGGTATATGCCCAGTAGTGGCTTTGCTGGGTCACATGGTAGTTCTAATTTTAGTTTTTTAAGGAACCTCTATTGGGATTCACATATGTACACTATTGATACTATGTATAAAATAGATAACTAATGAGAACCTACTGTATAGCACAGGGAACTCTACTCAATGCTTTGTGGTGACCTAAATGGGAAGGAAATCCAAAAAAGAGGGGGTATATGTATACGTATAGCTGATTCACTTTGCTGTACAGTAGAAACTAACACAACTTTGTAAAGCAACTATACTCCGATAAAAATTAAAAAAAAAAAAAGAAAGAAAATTGGTGCCTGTAACAGAATAGGGAAGAAGACCTCCTCGGGAACACAGCTGCACCATTTCTCTCTTTCTTCCTCATCATTAAATGTTCCCTTCTTCCTCCAATCATTCCCATTAGCATACAGAGTGCAAACATTTCTCCCACTTAAGAGAGAAATAAACCTCCCTTGACCCTTTGCTCTCCTCCTCTCTTGAACTTGACTGAGTTGTGTCCATACCCATTCACTTAAGCAGCTCTTGTCATGGCTCCAAGTGACCTCCTTGTTGGATCCAGTGGACAAGTCTCAGTCCTCATCTTGCACACATAATTGTAATAGGGATGAACAAATCTGACCCCATACTGGATCTGTTTCTTTTACTTTAACCTTTGTATTCTGTTGCTTTTGCTCCAAGAATGTTGCCTATAATCTGACATATACAGGACAGCCCATTCTCAAGGCTCTGACCTTTTCCATTCATATAGAGATAAAAAGTGGCAGAACATATATGTATAACTGAATCACTTTGCTGTACACCTGAGACTAACACAGCATTGTAAATTAACTATACTTCAATTAAAAAATGGTAAAAAAAAAAAGAAAAAGAAAAAGAAAAAGTTGCAGAACAGAGAATAACATTTGTCTTGTTGGAGGTTTATAGGAACATTGTGACTGGACCTATGTGGACAGCTGAAGGAACAAAGAACTCCAGCACCAAGAAGTTCACAGCAACCAACCATACTCCCTCCCCTTTTAGTATAAAAGAAGCCTGAATTCTAACTTGGGTAAGATGGTTCTTTGGAACACTAGTCCACTCTCTTCTCGATCTGCTGGCTTTCCAAGTAAAGTTGCTATTCGTTGCCCCAACACCTCGTCTCTTGATTTGTTGTCCTGTCGTGTGGTGAGCAGTATGACCTCGGACTCGGTGACATAATCACTCCTGCCTCCTTTCCTTCCAGGACACCACACCCTTTCAGTTTTCCTTCCACCTTGCTGGCCTCGACTCTGTCTCTTCTGCTGATATCTCCTCTTCTCCCACTCCCTAAATGTTGGGAGACGGGGTGAGGGTGGGTTTTTTAATGATCTGCAAATTTATAAGCAGTCTGAATGCTCATAACCCTCTTCTCCTGCTCTCAGGTTAATGCCTCTGCTCTGGCCACACTGTGCTCTCACTGTTCCTCCAACAGCCAGAAACACTCTCACCTCAGGGCCTTTGTGCTTGCTGTTCCCTCTTCCCCAAATATCTGTGCGGTTCGCTCTTTTCAGCTTTTGTTCACAATGTCACCTTTCCTGACCTTACTATTTTGTGTCCTTCTTACACAAAATATTTTTAAAGGTTTCTTAAGGTCCTTCTGAGCTTTCCAGCTGACAGCATGGACTGCTATAGTCAGCAACATGATGACTGGCAATCTTTTCTCTCATGGTAACTTTATCCTATTGTTACATATTTTATTAAACATTTTGTCAGGAAGTCCATTTCTGTACTCTTTTTGTACTATATTTAATGGTTTTTAAAGATAATATATTTATAGAAATAAAATAAAGATAAAAAGAAACATCCTTAAGAAAACCCTGCAGTATCTTCATTCCTGTACTCCATTTACACCATTTTATATACTATGTATTTGACCTACTGGTCTAGAGCCTGCTCCCTCCACTGAATATAATAAGAGCAGAGATATTCTCTTTTTGTTCACTGCTGACTCCCCAGCACATAGGACAGAGTTCAGAACATAGTAGGTACCTGATAGTGTTGGTTGAAAGAATGTATGAATGCCCCAAATAGTTATCTTCCTTTATAAAGAGCTAGAAATATACAGCTAAGGAGGTTGCAGACCTACAAGCAGGCTTTATTCCTAAAGAGGTTACCTGGGGATAGGATAGGCTGGGTGTAAAGACCAGAAGCCAGTAAAAGCCAGACATTGCTGGGAGAAGCTGGCAGGAAAAAGGTGGGAGCAGCATTGCATTCCTGGTTCAGGGGTTGGTCTGTAGGCAATAACACATGGGTATCTCTACTGAGGGAGAAGAGAGGGGACTCACATTTGGTGAGCACCTATTGTGTTTCACATTCCTTAGCCTTCACCACAACCCTAGAAGGTGGGAATTATTAGCCTTTCTACAGCTGAGTAAATAAAGGCTCAGAGAGACAAAGCAAGATAATAGTCAGACAACCTCTTGGTTATACAATCACACTGATTTGCTTTTACCTTGTTTTGATTCAGGTAGGTTTAAGGTGGCTATCAAAGTTATATATTATGCTTATGAATGTTGACCCTGGAAGAGTAGCTTGTATTGGGCCAATGATAAACTCTAGACAAAATGTTCATAAAAATGAAAGGACTACTATTTGAAGGGAATAAAGAGCAAGCAAAATTTGGCAGAGACTGGAGGGGCTATGACCCTTACTAGCAGCGAATCGTGCTGGGTGAGATTCTTGGTTAGATTTTATTCCCCCCTGAGGGTACTCCACTGTCCATGAAAGAAAGCTGAGTGGGAGAAGATATTTGCAAATAATATGTCTGACAAAGGGTTATTATCCAAAATATATAAAGAATTCATACAATTCAAAAACAAACAACCTGATTAAAAAAAAAGAGGGGGGGGATATATTTATACATATAGCTGATTTACTTCATTGTACCGCAGAAACGAATGCAACATTTTAAAGCAATTATACTCCAATTAAAAAAAAAAAAAGAAACTTCAAAAAAAAAAGTGGGAAGAGGATCTGAATAGACATTTTTCCAAAGAAAATATACAGATGGCCAACACGTACATGAAAAGCTGTTCAACATCAGGCAAATGCAAATCAAAACCATAATGAGATATCACTTCACACCTGCTAGAATGGCCATTATCAAAAAGATAAGAAATAACAAATGTTAGAGAGGATGTGGAGAAAAGGGAACCCTCATTCACTGTTGGTGGCACTGTAAACTGGTGCAGCCACTATGAAATTTTTTGAGACTCCTCAAAAAATTAATAATAGGGCTTCCCTGGTGGCGCAGTGGTTGAGAGTCCGCCTGCCGGTGCAGGGGACACGGGTTCGTGCCTCGGTCCGGGAAGATCCCACATGCCGTGGAGCAACTAGGCCCGTGAGCCATGGCCACTGAGCCTGCGCGTCTGGAGCCTGTGCTCTGCAACGGGAGAGGCCAAAACAGTGAGAGGCCCGCGTACCGCAAAGAAAAAAAAATTAATAATAAAACTACCATATGACCCAGAAATTCCCCTTTGGGATATTTATCTGAAGAATAGAAAACACTAATTCAAAATGATATATGCACCCATATGTTCATTGCAGTATTATTTACAATAGCCAAAATATGGAAACAATCCAAGTGTCCATTAATGGATGAATGTATAAAAATGATGTGGTATATACACAATGGAGTACAACTCAGCAATACAAAAGAATGAAATCCTGCCATTTGTGAAAACATGGATGGACCTTGAAGGTATTATGCCAAGTGAAATAAGTCAGATGGAGAAAAACAAATGCCATATGATTTCACTCATATGTGGAGTCTAAAAGACAAAACAAATACACAAACAAAATAAAATAAAAGCAAACTCAGAGACCAGATTAGTGGTTATAAGAGGGAAAGGGGGTTGGGGGGTGGGCAAAATGAGTGAAGGGGGTCAACTGTATGGTGATGGATGATAACTAGACTTGTGGTGGAGATCACTTTGTAGTGTATACAGATGTCAAATTACAATGCTGTGCACTTGAAACTTACATAATAAGAAAGATTGAATTAATTAATAAATTGTGGAAAAGATGCAAATCTCTTGGGCAGAAGAGTTCCCATACTTTATGTGGATCTCTTCGACTTCAAGAAGTGGAGCATAACTTCCCACTCAAGTGTGGGCTGCACATAGTGACTTCCTTCCAAAGAGTATAGTATGGAAAGGGTGAGGGGAATAACTTTATAGTAGAGAAACCTGACAAACACTACCTCAGCCAGGAGGTAACAGCTAACTTCAACAGTCATAAATCACGTTGACACTTGTACCCTTGTTATGATATGAGTGGTCCCTTACCCCTGTGCTCTTTCTCCTGCAAATCCATTACCCCCACCCCACCCCGGCTAATCATTAGAAAAACATCAGACAAATTCTAATAGAAGGCCATCCAACAATATACTTGATCAGTACTCCTCAAAATTTTCAAGGTCATCAAAAACAAGGAAAGTCTTGAGAAACTGTCACAGCCAAGAGGAGTCTAAGGAGACATGACAGCAAATGTAGTGTGGCATCCTGGGTGGGATCATGAAACAGAAAAGAACATTAGGTAAAAACTAATAAAATCTGAATAAACTATGGACTTTAGTTAATAATTATGCATCAATATTAGTCCGTTAGTTAAAACAAGTTTATAAGACTAATGTAAGATGTTAACAGGGAAAGCTGCGTATGTGTAAAAAATATTGAAAATAAACAGACCCTCAGCAAACTGTGAGATGAATGAAAGAATGGAAGAAAAAAGAAAACATTTGAGAAAATATTAGAAAAATAATTTCAAAAGTTAATAAAAGTAACCCTTGAGATTGGGAATCTCAGTAAATCCCAAGCAGGGTAATTATAAAGAAAGTCATAGCTAGACCCATCACAGCCAAACTGCTGCAATCCCAAGATTAAGAAAAGATTGTAAGGATAGTTAGAGGGCAGGAAACATATTAATACTGGGGAACAAGAATAATAACAAAAGCTGATTTTATTTCAGATAAATGGAGGCCTCAAGACAATGTAACATTTTTAAAGTTCTGGAAGGAAAAAAAACCCAAGAAACTTTTAATCTAGGATTATTTTTTTTTATCTAGCAAAAACTCAAAAAACAGAAGGTGAATTAAAAACATTTTCAGATAAATGAAAGATGATAATATTTATTGTTAGCAGACCCACACTACAAAATATCCTAAATGAAGTTCTTCAGTCTAAAGGGAAATAATATCAGGTGAAATTTCAGATCTACCCAAAATAGGGAAAAGCACTGGAAATATAAATACGTTTTTCTCTTCAATTCTTTCAGTTAGTAAATGGTCTAGAGAATCAATAATAACAATGTATTGTGGAGTTTACAATGCAGGGAGAAATAAAATATATGACAATAATAGCTAGTGAATGAGAGTGAGTATAAATGGAATTGCATTGTTATAAGGTTCTTATATAAACAAAGTAGTATAGTGTTA
This sequence comes from Hyperoodon ampullatus, assembly GCF_949752795.1. Lineage (NCBI taxonomy): Eukaryota > Metazoa > Chordata > Mammalia > Artiodactyla > Ziphiidae > Hyperoodon > Hyperoodon ampullatus. Next base: position 24,965,944 of record NC_136915.1, on the reverse strand, counting down.
AGTTAGACTGAGAGAAGTTAAGGATGCATACTGACCACTGAACTGACATGTGCAAGTGAGCCCAAAGGGAAAACAATATATTGTAATCATTAAAGCAAATACCAAGAATTACATGAAGAAGCATAATTAAAACACCATTAAAGGAAATAGATTAGAATTCTAAAACATACTCAGTTAACTCAAAAGGAGACAGGAAAGGAGAAACAGAGAATCCAAGAACAAATAAGTCCAATAGAAAAGAAACAAACAAAAACAGGTGATACAGCCAGCACAGACACAATACTTAAGATAAACGTCAGAGATTCTCAGATTACTTAAAAAAGCAAGACCCAACTGTATGATGAATACAAAACATACACGTTAAATATAAAGGCACAGACAGGCTGATAGCAAAGAAGATGGAAAGCGATATGCTAAGCATAAGAAAGCATATATGAATAAATAATAACATCAGAGAAAGTAGACTTCAAGACAAAGAGCATGTAAGAGACAAAGAGGATCATATCCAAAGATTTCAATTTATCAAGAAGAAATGTGCTATGGACTGAACTGCATTCTCCCCCAAATATAAGCCCTGTTGAAGCCCTAACCCCCAATGTGACTGCATTGGAGATAGGACCTATAAGGAGGTAATTAGGGTTAAATGAGGTCAAAAGGGTGGGGCCTTGATTCAATAGGATTAGTGTCTTATGAGAAGAGGTACCAGAGAGCTCATTCTCTCTCTCCACCATGGGAGGACACAGTAAGAAGGTAGCCATCTGCAAGCAATGAAGAGAGCCCTCACCAGGAAGTGAATTGGCTGGCACCTTAATCTAGGACTCCCCAACCTCTGTTGTCTAAGTCACCCACTCTATATTTTGTTATAGCAACCTGAACTGACTAAGGCAATATGAGAAAAATATAAATATATTTATAGGGAAATATAAATTACTAGTATCAAGAATGGTAGAGGAGATATCACTACAGATTATATGAACATTAAAATGGTAATAGGGAATAGTATGAACAGTTTTATGCCAACAAATTCATGTACTTAGACAAACTCAAAAAATTTCTTTAGATATAAAACTTACCAAAACTGACAGGAGAAGAAATAGAAGCTCTGAATAGCCCTATATCTAATATTTAATTGAATTCATAATTTAAAGTCTTTTCCACAAAAACTTCTGGCCCAGTGGTCAATTCTACCCAACTTTTAAGACATGAATAATATTAATTTTCCACCAATTCTTTCAGATAATAGAAGAGGAGGGGACATTTCACAATTCATTTTGAGGCCAGTGTAACCCCATCATCAAACTCCAATGAGGACATTAAAAAAAAGAAAATTAACTGAAGCACATGAATGCAAAATGACTAAAAATATCAACACATAAAATCTAGAAGTACATAAAAAGGATAGTACATTATGGCCAAGTAGAATTTATTACAAGAATGTAAGATTGGTTCAACATCAGAAAATTAAAGTACTTCACCACATTAGTATAACAAAGGAGAAAAGCCATATGATCATCTCAGTAAATGCCAAGAAACTATCTGAAAAAATCAACTCTCATTCATAACAAAAACTGTCAGCAAACAAGAAATAGCAGGAAATTTCCACAGTCTTATAAAGGGCCTCTATATAAGATCTACAGCTGACATATAGTGAAGGATAGTGGTGAAAGGCTGAACGCATTCCCCCATCAGGAACAAGTCATGATGTATATTATCATCACTTTTATGCAACATTGTATTGGAGGTTCTGGTTAGTTCAATGAGGCAAGAAAAAGAAATAAAAGGCTTGAAGTTTGGAAAGGATAAGTTAAAACTCTTATTACTTATAGGTGACACACATGTTTTATAGAAAATCCTAAGGATCTACAAAAACTGCTAGTGATTTTAACAAAAGCAGGATGCAACTATAAGGAAAACCATAGAACTATAAGTGAATTTAACAAGTTGCAGGTATGAAAGCATCAGACCCAATTGCTTTCTCCATGTCAGAGGTTGGCAGACTATGGCCTGTGAGCCAAATCTGGCCTGCCACCTGTTTTTTGTGTTTTTAATTCTTGAGCCTGTGAGCCAAGAATGCTTTAAAGTTTTTTAAAATAGTTGAAAACCATCCAAAAAAATAAAAATATTTGTGACATGTAAAATTATACAAAAATAAAATTTCAGTGTCTATAAGTAAAATTTTGTTTGGAACACAGCCAAAGCTCATTTGCTTATGTATTGTCTATGGCTACTAACATGCTACAATGGCAGAGTTAAGTAGCTGTGACAGAAAGTGTATGATCTGCAAAGCCTAAAATACTTACGTTCTGGCCCTTTACAGAAAGAGTTTGCTGAATCCTGCTCCCTACTAAAACCAAACAATTGTTTAAAAAGTTAAGGGGCTTCCCTGGTGGCGCAGTGGTTGAGAGCCCTCCTGCCGATGCAGGGGACACGGGTTCGTGCCCCGGTCCGGGAGGATCCCACTTGCCGCGGAGCGGCTGGGCCCGTGAGCCATGGCTGCTGAGCCTGCGTGTCTGGAGCCTGTGCTCCGCAATGGGAGAGGCCACAGCAGTGAGAGGCCCGCGTACCGCAAAAAAAAAAAAACAAAAAACAGTTAAAATACAGTACTGTTTGATTCAATAGCATCAAACACACAATATTTAAGGATTTTTTAATGTGCAAGACCTTTATACTGAAGTCTATAAATTATTTCACAGGAAAATTAAAGACAAATAAACAGAAAGACATACATTGTTAATGAATTAGAAAATAATACTGTTAAGATGTTAACTACCCTCAAATTGAAACTTTGATTTAACACACACACACACACACACACACACAAATTTGTTTGTTGTGGTTTTTTTTTTCTTTTTTTTGGTAGAAAGCAACAAGATGTTTCTAAAATCATGCACAGGTGCAATAAAACTAGACTAGCCAAAATAATATTTAAAAAGAATTTGACGGACATATAATATCTGATTTAAAAACCATGAAGATAATAATCAAGAAAAAGCAAGAATAGAAATGGATCAATGAAGTAGAATAGAAAGACCCAAAATAAACCCACACACATATATGTTGTCTAAGACTGAGAGATATTTCAGTGGGAGAAGGACCAACTTTTCAACAAATGGTGCTGTAATAACTGTTTCTATACATTAAAAATGATTAACCTAGCCCCTTAACTTACACCTTATATAGAAATGAATTTGAGATGAAATATAGATGTAAACTTAGAGTAAAAAAAAAAACAAGATAAGAGAAAACCTTAGGAAAATATCTTTGTGATCTTGGGTGTAGACCAAGATTTCTTAAGACACAGACAAAAAAGCATTGTCCATAATAGCCATAAAAATGGTAAATTGAAGTTCATCAGCATAAGAACCTTTGGCCTTCAAAATATATCATTAAGAATAAAAAAAAAGCAAGTCACAGATTGGGAAAAATAATCACAATACCTATATCTGACAAAGGACTTATACCCAGAATATATAAAGAAGTTTCACAAATCAATCATGAAAAGAAAAACTCCATAAAAATCGTCAAAAACTTAAACACACACTTCACATTAGAAGAGAAACCAATGGCCAAAGCACACAAGGAAAATGCTTGAAATTACTAGTTATCAGGGATCTGCATTATGGGTAAAATTAAAAAGACTGACAATATCAAGTGTGGGTGAGGAATATGGAGTAAATGGAAATGGTATACATTTCTGGAGGGAATGCAAAATAATACTGTCACTAGAATGAAAACAGCTTGTCAGTTTGTTGTAATGTAAAATATATACCCACTCTATGTCCTAGAAATTCCACTTTTAAGGACCCTTTTAAGAAATGAAAACTTTGGTCTATAAATAGACTATATAAGAATTTTAACAGCAACTTTATTCATAATAGCCCCAGACTGGAATGAACTCAGTTGTTCATCAACAGGTTAATGGATAAACAAATTGTGGTATATCCACATAATGGACTAACAATGAGCAATAATCAAGAATAACCTGTTGGTCAACACAAACATAGATTAATCTCAAAAACATTACGTTGAGCAAAAGACCCTAGATACCTTCCTTGGGATTCCATTCATATGAAATTGTAGAGCATGCAAAATTAATCTCCTTGGCAGAAAGGGGCTGGGGTAGAGACTGACTGTAATTGAGCACAAACGATATTATTGAGGTAGTGGAAATGAGATATCTTCATAGGATGTTGTTTAGATGGATGTATGCAAAATTTCTGTACACATACATACAAATTAGGGAAAGGGACACCATTTACTTGCTGACCCATCCGTCTACCGCTCTATCCTCCTCACCCTCCTTTGCCCATCACAGCCCTGCTCTCCCCGAATATCTCTCAGATCCTCCATTCTATTCATCCCTCTGCTGCTGCTCTTGAGTAATCAATGCTGAGTTTGGGTTCCTCCAAAACAGCAGCTGGTTTATGTGGGAGGTGATCCCAGGAGGCACAGTGAGGAGGGGACAGGGGCGGGAGGGAGGAAAGCCCTAAAGGCTGAATCAGACAGCGGGTCATACTGTGGGCTCAGCCCTGCTGGAGGCCCTTGGAGGAAGTGCCTCAGACTTGTCCCTCAGAGGGAAGCTGGGTATTTACCTACTCACTTCCATCTCTCCCTGGTTGATAGTTTCCCCTAGGGTATTAATCCCCTGGCACTTCAGGCTGCCCTTGCCATGGTTGGTCAAACCCCCAGGACACTGGAGAACCCCCAGGTGGAGAAGCAGAGGGAAGCAGGGCCTGACGGGGGAGCGGTCATTGCACTGGGAACCGCCCACTACAGGTGCAGGTGAGCCCAGAGCTGGCCCAGGGGACATGGGGCAGGATATCCAGACCTTCTGCCACAACCATCAGCCCTCACCTGGGGAACTACCTTAGCCTCCCCCCATTTCTCGGCTATCAGTCTTGTCCCTCCCATCCATCCCCTAAGGCAGTTGGAGGGCCTCCCAACAGGTAACTCCTGTCTAAAGCCCTTCAACCGCTCCTCTTGGCTTTTGGGAAAAGAACCCAAATCCTTACTCCTGCTTCAGGGATTGGATCTGGTGTGACTCATGTCCCAAGCGCACCTGCAAAGCAGCCAACAGGGAGACCTTCAACTCCACAGACACCCCAGGAATTGAATCCTGGTGTATCCAGTAAGCCAGACAGCCTCTGCGCTCCTCCCTCCCTCCCTCCCTCTCCTAGTCCCCTGGGACTCCTGGCTGGAGCATCGGTGCAATTCCAGCGCTCCAGGGCACTGAGGCTCCCACCTGGGAATAACACCTTCCTAAGGACGGACCTGAGGCTGCTCACCCAGCTGTGCTGTTATCACTGGCTCCTCTGGGTTAACTGTTAACCGCCTAACTCTATCTCAGCTCCAACTAGCAAAGCAACACCAACTTCATGCTAAATGCATAAGTTGCTGCAAATTAAACTTAATGGGACTAGAATAATTATGTTGACTTTTTAAAGTACTTAAAGATAAACAAACACATCATTAGATATTTTTGAATATAAACTTTTCCGGTTTTTTTCCAAGGGAGACAGAGAGAGGAAGCTGAGGCAGGAGAATCAGAGATACGATGTTGAAGAAGGGGGGCAGGAGGCCTCAGAAACCCATCTGAGGATATGTTCAGACCCCTTGTAGGGAGTGGAATCCAGGCCAACTCTCCATGAAGGCAACTTCATAATATGTAACCAAAGCCTTAAAAGAATCCATACCCTTTGACCTGGTGAGACCATAAATCTGTCATAACGAAATAATCAGAGATGGAGACAAAGATCTATCTGCAGGACTAGTCATCCCAGCATCATTTATAACAGCCAAATTTAGCTGGAAACCATCTAACTGCCTCCCAATGGGGAATTAACTACGTCAGTTACAGAATAGCCCATGTACTGGACTGTACTGGACTGGCCGTTAAAAATGAGACCTTCAAAAAATAGTTCATGCTGGGAAAATGCTTATAAAAATAAAGTCAGGAAATAAAAGCTGCATATAAAACTGGACATAAAGTAAATTCCTAATTTTGCTAATATAAGCAAAGGAAAAATAATACCCAGAAGGACATATGCAAAAATACCAACAGATGTTATCTCTGCATGGGGGATTATAAAAGATTTTGATTTTCTTAATTTTTTTATGTTTGAAAAATTTCGGCCATGAGCCTCTATTGCTAAAATATTACTTTTAATTTGGTTTAGAATGGAGGTAGTCATACAAGGATCTTTACAGCTCCCTTTCCTACAAGGAGACCTCCTGGATTCAGCTCTGGGGCTAGGGTTCTAATCTCTGCATCTCTAGGTCCTTATTTAAATCTTCTAGCTGCAGGGTAGGACCCAGGTTTTAGATTGTCACTCAGAATCCTGTTTCCTCTTCTTTAGTAACAGAATACCAGTGCTGCTGGGAATGAATAGGTGTTCTGCTTAAAAGCTATATTTACTAGTTCCCACCCCTCCCCCTTTCATTGGAATGGCCAGTGGAATATGAATAGAAGTGTTAAGTGTGATTTCTAGGAAAGCTGTTTGATGGGAGCTTAGCAGTTGGAGAAACACTTTTGGCTCCTTCGTCCTCTCCCTTCCTATGTCTTACTATCTGGAATGCTACAGTAATTTCTGGAGCTTCAGCAGCCATCTTATAACCAATAGGCAATATTTAGATATGAGGTCATGCACTGGTAAAGGAAAGACAAAGAAGACAAAGAAGGAGACAGGGACACTGACAAAATATGCGGAGCTAACAAAGCATACTGGGAATTCCTATGCCCCAAATTCTCTTAAACAAGAGAAAAGTAATAATTTTCAATTTGTTTAAGTGACTGTTGTTCAGATCCTTGTTACGGGCAGCTGAATTCCTAAAAAATACACTGGGGACAGTCAAGGATGGCAGAGATATGGTAAAACTCTAGCTAATCCACAGAGATCTCAATGAAATTGTTAAGAAAATAGCAGCTTCTCTTGGAACAAGGCACAATAAGCCTGGGCTAATAAGCCTGGGCTAACTGAGCAGTGAAATCTGTAAATAGAAATAATACTTATAAAATAATACTTAGTGGGATCAAGCTCATCTTGGTTACTGGACTATGTACCTGCAAATGTGCATCAGCCTCATGTAGCAAGAGGGGGTTTTGCTGTTAGGACAATGGGGCCAAGAGGGCTGGTGTTGATTACTTATGAGAACATTGAGCCAATAGATAAAGTATGGTGAAGTTGAGAATGAAACTGGAAGTTGGGAGACCTGGACTTTTCTTGTGACCTTAAGAAAGTCATCCTCCCTTTCTGGGCTGTTTCTCATCTGTTAATGGGGAAGGTGGTCAGACCAGAGCATCTAAGGTTTTTCATGACTCCAAGGATCTCTGACCATAACCTAGGCTGGATGATTATAATGTGGATGAGTAGGAAATGTCAGCAGAGGAGAGAGTCTTTGCCCCTCCCCATATACACCTCACCCCCACTTACCTTCAGCCTCCTCTCTGGTTCCCAGAGCTGCCCAGAATGTGGGAGGCACAAGGTCAAGCACAAATTGGGTCAGGGCTTCCTGGCTCAGAATCTGAGCCTGTTGCTGTTTCTACTGCTCCTTCTGGGCTAATGAATTCCTGGGGAGGAAGTCAGTAGAGAGTGCAATGATGTCAACAGACAGACATTGCCCTGCCTGACAGTCATAGCCACCTTATAGGGCTTTTTCTCATCACATTTTAGAATTGGAAGATACCTTAGTGGTCTCTAGTCCATCCCCTTCCTTGATGCTTAAATTCCTTTTTCAACAACCATCACCAACTTGCACAATAGTACCATCGTCATTGATAACATCTTCATCTTTATCACCAAAACAATCGTCATCACCAGACCCATCATCACTGTCACCATCATAACCACTATCTCATCATCATCACTATCATCACCATCATCATTATCACTGACATTTATTGAGTACCTTTTTTTGTGCCAGGCAAGATACTGGGGGCTTTATGTACTTGATGGTACCAAATTTTCATGATAATCCAATTAGGTAGGAATTTAGAGATGAAGATATCAAGCTCAGAAAGGTGAAGTGCCCAAGACAACGCAGATAATAAGCAGAGGAGGGAGGGTTTGGATCCATGTCTATCTGATCACAAAGGCTAATCTCTGTCCCCTGTACCTTGCAGCCCTGAGAGCTGGCCTCTGCTAGGTACCTCCAGTGGTAAAGAGGTCGCTGTCCCCACCAGGAAGGATGCTCCATCTTGAGTCAGCATCCCTTATCAGAGGGAAATCAGCTTTCCCGTGGCCTTACCCATTGGTCCTGGTTCTGACCTTCTGAGCTATGCAGAAAGGGTCTGACTTCTGATTCATGTGATAGCCCTTCCGATGTTTGAGGACAGCTTTCATCCTTACTTTCACCTCTTCATTTTTAGAATAAGCACCTGATTCCTTCAATAACTCCTCAGTGAGGGCACCCTTTACACACTTCTCTGGCTCCCTGGTCCACCTGAGCTTGTACAAGCCCTCCTCCATGGTCTCCCTGCTTCCACTCTTTTTTTTTTTTTTTTTTTTTGCGGTAGGCGGGCCTCTCACTGTTGCGGCCTCTCCCGCCGCAGAGCACAGGCTCCGGACACAGGCTCAGCGGCCATGGCTCACGGGCCCAGCCACTCCGCGGCATGTGGGATCTTCCTGGACCGGGGCACGAACCCGTGTCCCCTGCATCGGCAGGTGGACTCTCAACCACTGCGCCACCAGGGAAGCCCTCCCTGCTTCCACTCTTGCTCCCTATTCCTCTTCTCCACCCAGAAGCCAAGTGATCTTTTAGGATAATCAGATCATGTCACTCTCATATTTAAAACTCTGCAATTAATTCCCTCAACATTAAAAATAAAATCCAAAGTCTCCTGTGGTCTATAGACCCCAAATGATCTTCCTCCAGCTGACTCCTCACACCTCATCTCCTACCCACTGCTGCTCTGTTCCAGCCACACTGGTCTCTCTGCTCTTCCTTGAGCACATCATGCTCATTCCCGCTTCAGGAGAGCATTCTTTTGACCGTTATCAGCAAGCTTCACTCCTTCAATTTATTCAAGTCTTTGCTCAACTGCCACCTCCTCCAAGAAGCCCTCCCTGATCACCCTCTCTAATACAGCCTTCTCATCCCTAGTCCCTTTCCATTCACTATTTTTCTTCATACAATGTATCACTGCTTGATACACACTTATTTAATATCTGTCTTCCCTACTGGAATACAAATTCCATGAAAGCAAGGATATTGTCAATTTTCTTCACCCCTCTATCTCCAGGGTCTAGAAGAGGGCCCAGAACATAATAGGATCCTTATTAAACTATTAACTGAATGAATGAATCCATGTGACCTGGTTCCTGTGCCCTTTTCAGACTGGAGGCCCTTCTTTTAGACAAAGTTCAGCTTATCCATGACCTTCTACATTTGTTCCTCAGAATGGCAGAAGAGTCTGAGCCTCCCAGCGGAACAGGACTCCCACCCCACTTTTGCTAGACTCCATACCTCTATTAACATTGTCTAAAAGACAGAAGATGTGCACAGAAGTGTGTTTGCTTTGGAATCAGAAAGATTGAAGTTCATATCTCAGCTCTGCCATTTAGTTCTGTATTATTCAGCTTTTCTAAGCTTCAATTTCTTCTTGTGTAAAATGGCACCAATCATACCAACCTTGCAAGCTTCTTGTGAAGATACAGATTATGTGAGTACACAGTGCAGAGTAAGCATTCAGTAAGTGTTCAGAAGCAAAGATAATTTTATCTCTTGATAAAATTATTTTCATTGTTACCAATATTATTATTGTCGCTCTTATTAAGCTAGCCAGGTTTGGGGACCCTCCATCTCATCAGAAGAGCCTTGGTTGGGACCAGACTGGACTGGGGGTGGGGGAAGAGTGAAGGGACCAGTGACATAAGAGACACATCGTCTCGTGGGTTCACAATGAGCTCCCTGTCAGCTCCCATCAAAGCCTGTCTCCTTCTTCTGTATCTGAACCATTGATTTGTTTTTCTCATCTCAGCTCAGAGCTTCGCACTGCATGCTAAACTCACATTTACATATGGAATCCCTCCCTGTGAGTCTCCCTCAGTGGCTCTAGCCTGTGGGGATTTCCTTCCTACCCCGGTTCTGCCATCCAAAGTGCTTTCTCTTCCTCCAGGACCCTGTCATCTGAAATCTGAAGCAAAGCCCGCACTTATCATGCTGAGGGTCCCCCCCGCCCTGCACCCGCCCCGACTACAGTTTCCCCTAGTGGCAGGAGCTGTAGCTGACATTCAGTAGACCCTCCCCCAGGGCTGAAGAGAGCCCAACACAGAGGACTCACCAGGGTCGTGGGCTGGTGGGAAGTGGTGGGGTCAACAGGAGGACCCGGGGGGTTGACAGAGCAGGAAGTGGCAGGGCTGGCTGAGGATGAACCCCCACCATCACAGCCTACGTAACCCGGACCTGGGTCAAATCCCAGCTCTGCTGTTTACAGCCAGCTGATGACTCAGGGTGAGTCTCCTCTCCTCTCTGAGACTCTGTGAGATGATAGCTCCCACCCCAGATGATGCTGCGGGCAGTAAAGGAGACCCTGCGTGTGGATGTGCTATGGAGGGCCTGGCACACTCACCATCTGCAAGGCAGGTGATGTCGAAGGTGATATCACAGGTGAGGTCCGGGTGGCCTTGAGGTCACGCTGCTATGTGGAGCAGTGGGTAGGAGTAGACTTGGGTTTGAATCCTGCCTCTGCTACCTCCGGCTCTGTGACAGAGGCAAACTTCTCACCCTCTCTGAGCCTCTGTTTCCTCCTCTGTGTCATCATCTCCCTGCCAGAGGGTGGTTGGGAGGAAGCATCACTTTATGACTTCTGCTTGTCAGCCCTGCTAGACGCTCCATCGCTGTCAGCTGCCCCCTCCCGCCCCCCTCCCAGTGAGGGTCCCACCTGGGAGCACATCCCTGATGGGGCAGCCTGGGCGGGGAGGCCAGAGAGCAGAGGAGGCAGCAGGGACATGCCCAGGTGCACACGTGTGCACGGAGCCCCAGGGGTGTCCGCCTTCCTAACCGAGAGGTGGCGGCTCTGGGGCCCAGCTGGTGCTGACTAGCAGACAGGCACCCCCAGGCCTGGTCCCAGACATTGAACTCTGTGGAGCCGGGACAGGCACTTGCTTCTCGAGCAGGAAGGGCACCTTGACTCAGTGGAACAAGTTCTGGGCAGCCCTCCCCCTATTTCCAGTTTCCTGCAGCTTCTCTGCAGAGGTCATGGCCCCCATCACGCTGCCCAACCCACCCAGGACACGGGCCCAGGACTCACTCAGCACTGCCAGGATGACCTGCACACTCGGCAGTTTCCTATATGGGGACAGATCTGACCAAACCCTCTGCACTCTTGCCTGGCCCATGTCTGTGATGCATGAGCCTTAGAGGCCAGCTAGATGGGGGAGGAGTAGCCTGTGGCCTGGCCTGTGGGTTCAGATAGTTGAATAAATTCTTAATTCAGGTTAAGTGATGTAGACTCATGAGATATTTTAGAACTTGTTGTAACCTCTGGCCAAAGGAGACACAAGGCAGAGAGCCAGCCAGTGTGAATAGAATCAGAACATCATAGAACCGGAAGAGCCTCACCAAACCAATTTCAGATGTGGAAACTGACTCTCAGAAGCAGGAAATGTCTTATCCAGGGCCACACAGCAAGTCTGTGAAAGAGCCAGGAGTCCCTGCCAGCCAGGCACTCCGCCTCTGGCTCCACCCTCTGAGGAAGACTGTAGCGAGAAGGGCTGGGCTCTGGCGGCTGGAGGATCATCCCCAGCAGGAGGTGTGTCACCTTTCTGCCTTGTGTTTGTAACCAGAGCTCTTTCAGCACACCTGGCACCACACAGGCACTTAATCACCACCTCATCTGATCCTAAAATAATCATCCCCATTTTACAGATGGCAAATGAGAGGGCAGCTGACTTGCCCAGGGTCTTGCAGCTGGTGGGGACCTGTCTTTCTGACACCAAAGCCTGAGCCTCCCATGCTGCCCCCCAAAGAGCTCAACCGAGATCCAGGTCCCCAGGGGGTGAGAGGCAGCTTTGTGGTCTTCAGAGGTCTCAGGATAAAGCTCCCTGCCAGAGTGTGTGCATCTGGGAAGGCCTGGGGACTCGGCTGGGTGTCCTCCCTGACTTGGCCTGTGGGGTGATCTGTCCCCCAGTATCATCAGAGCCAGTGCTCCCTCTTAGGTATTACCCTTGGCTTGAGTTGGGGTCTGGGTGGTGGAGTTCAGGCAGGGCTGTCTCCAGGATCAGGCCCAGTAGAGCCTGGGATAGGATGAGTGATTCAGGATTTTGCCTGGCGAGGCCAGAATGAAGAGAGGGCCCTGGGACTTGAGACCTGATGCCTGGAGCCAGAGGAGCTTGTCTTGGGGTGAATGAACTTGAGCTTGCCCAGGACCTGGCCCCAACCTGGCCATGGTCTGAGGGCTGAGGAGTCATTTAGAAGCTCCTCCCACTACCCCCAGCCCAGGAGGCTCTACCTCCTTTACTCTGTTGCAAGCAGAGCAGGGGTTGGCCTGGCTCTTTGGAGGTGCAGGTGGAGGAACAAGGTGGTCCCTCAAAGATGAAGACCTCCAACTGCTGTTTGCCAGGGGTTTCCTGACACGAGCTGGAGGTGGGGGGAGGGAGGAGCAGCACGTGGCACTGAAGAGAAAGGAGAGGAGGTACTGCAGAGGTGAAAGGGGCCCAAAATTCAGCCAGGTGGTGGGGGCTGTGTGTGTATGTGAGAGAGAGACGAGAGAGGGAGGGAGGGAGAGAGACAGGGAGGATGTATGAGTGTGTGGGAGTGGGCTTGGGGGTTCATTCTCGCCTGGGGGTATCTGGGTCTGCTGAGGGAGTCGGGGGTCCTGGAGGGGTGGCATGGGGTGCTGGGAAAACCACTGGACTGCAACTTAGGAGATCTGTGACCTCCCTCCCAGCCTACCTGCAGCCTCAGTGTGCCCATCTGCAGAATGGGCTGCTGAAGAGGAGGCTCTCTGAGGGTCCTTTGAGTCTCTAAGCTGGGGAGAGTCATGTTGGGGCTCCCTAACCCTCAGTGGGAATGGGCCAGCAGATGGAGAAGCCTGTGGGGCAGCCCTGCCCCTTCTTGGGGTCCTTGATACCTGATCCCAGCCACGTGGGGTCCTGTTGGTACAGGAGCCAGGAGGCCCTGATTCTCAGACTGCACTGAACTCCTCAGTGAGGGGCCAGCTGGGGGCCGTTCTGAGTGATCAAGTGTGCAGGGGGCCCGTTGATTGCCTAGGAGGCGGAGCAGGTTCCGCGCCCCTCACTGGTCATGAAGCATGGTGTGGGGTCTCAGACATGCCTGTCTTGGAGTTGGAACGGCTGGAAAGATTCCTTCACTTGCTCAAAAATATCGATTGGGTTGTTTCTAGGTTTTTGTTATTACAAACGCAGCTGCCATGAGCACTCTTGTTCAAGTCCCCAGTGCACATGTACAGGAGATTCTCTAGGGCATGTTCTCTGGGTAGAACTGCTGAATTAGAAGGTCCGTGCATGTTCCACTTTACAAGACGGCGCCAAATTGATTTTCAAAGAGCCTGTATTGTTTCTGCTCCCAGCAGCGGTCTGCAGAGTTCCCATTGCTCTCTATCTAGACAGCAACTCCAGTTCTGCCCCACTAGCAGGTGTGAGATGGGAATCCTCAGTGTTCTACAATTTGCATTTCTCCGATAGCTAATGAGATGGCACATATTTTCAAATGATTATTAGCTCTTCAGGTTTCTTCTTGAAATGCCTGTTTATATTTTTTACCTAATTTTCTATTGGATTTTAAAAATTGCTTTCTTAGTCTTTTTAGGAAGTCTTTATATATTTAGGCTAGAATCATGGACTGCTTATGTGTTCTAATGTCTGGTCCTATGCTGTGGCTTATTTTTCCAGTTTATTGATAGCGACATTGGATGAACAGAAACTATTTAAATTGAATCAAATGTATCTTTCATTTCTTTTATGCTTGGCACATTTCGTATTTTGGTAAATATCTCCTTTTCTACCCAAAGTCATAAAAATCATGCCAGGGCAGAGCCAAAAACCCCTCTGGGTGCAGGTGAGAAGCCTTCTTGGCTATGACCTTGACCATCAACATAAGAAAGAAGGTGGAGGAGGAAGGGAGGTGAGGAGGGGCAAGAGGACTGACACAGGAGGAGGAGAGTAAAGGGACAATGACAGAGAGAGAGAGAGAGAGGGAAGGAGACAGAGGGAGGGAGGGACAGGTCAGACACCAGCAACCACAGGGAAGACAGAGGACAGCCGTCAAGCTGGCTGAACAATGGTGCCCAAGGAGGACCTGTCACCATGGATACTGGCCTAGAAGGTCTGCAGTGGTGTACCCCAGGGCTCTGTTCCCACCCAGGCCTCCTGGTCCACTTGGAAGAAGAACCTGAAACACCAACCATCCAGAGCCACAGACACAGCCAGGAGGGACACCTCACACTGAGGCCTCCAGCCGATCTCAGGGTCATATCAAGCAAATGCCACGTAACATGGACACTTGGAAAAGTTCTGCATTTAGGTTCAAAATTAGCTGCAAAGTAGAGAAGGAGGGCGAGCTGCCTTGTCAGCAGCTCCTGGAAAAGCCGAGCTGGAGGCTCCACGTGAGTTGACGGGGGTGTGGTTGCTGGAAAAGCCAGTGTGACGGTGGGTGATTTTGATGCAAGAGGAGGGTCCAGAGAGGAAGTGAGAGACCACCATCCTCTGGGCTGGCCCGGGGCCACCTGAGCCTGCTGTGCAAGGAGGGGACAAGCACAGGTAAGGGGAATGTTCTGGAAGGCTTGCAGGGTCAGCGATCACAGAGGCAGGAATCAGAGCAGCATGGACAGACCGTGGAGTCCGACGGGGCCTGGGTTGTAACCCCAGCTCTGCCCGTCCTGGGGCCTCTGAGGAGTCCCTTAACCTCCCCGAGCCTCAGTTTCCTCATCAGTAAAATGGGGGTGATCACAGTGCCTTTTCTCAGGGTTGTTGTGCGAATTCTGTATGAAGAACTGAGCCCAGGGGAGGTGCCCAGGAAATGGTGGGTCTGAGGAGCTGGGGTCACCAGCTGGAGAAGGGCTGGTGGCACCCTGGGAGCCGTGTGCACCGTGCGGAGAGCTGCCACGTTTCTGCCCCCACACATGCGCACAGAGCTGTGGATCCAAAGCGGGACCCGAGTGAGGACCTTCCTAGATGCGGACTGCAGTCTGACGTCAGGAGGTCCCACCCAGCAGGAGTGGCTCAAGACACAAGGGGCTGCCTCGGGGGTGAGAGAACACAGAGGCCCAGGGAGGTCGAGTGACTTGCCCGGGGTGGCTCAGCAGAGCCAGGTCTGAACCTGAGACTATGACCACAAAGCCAGGCGCTCCTGACGTCCACACAGGAGGACGACATCGTCCACGTGGGCAGAGCAGGCGGGCCATCTGAATGGCCTCCACACCAGCCCCTGGTCATTTCCAACAATCTCCCTTGGGTATCTTCCTTCCTTCAACACGGGGAAACCTCCCTCTCATAGTAACTTCATCTGTCAGTTACATTCAAATGCTGTGAAGAGAATGTATCTTGATCTGGGGAATCTGCACTCTCACAGCCACCCTGTGAGGTAGGCAGGATGATCCCATTCTGCAGATAAGGAAACTGAGGCTCAGAGAGGTGGAGGGAAAGGTGTGAGGGCGTCAGGGACTGTCGAGGGTACCAGGGCAACATGTTTCCTTCCTGGGTGGTCACCTGGGCTCCCTCCCCCTGCCTATACACAAGGGCTGTCACCCCTGACCTGTGCATGCACCAGGGGGCCCCGTGGATGATCTTAGCCCCTGCCGGTACTAGCTATGTGCTGGGAACAAGTCACCTCTCCAGGTCCCAGTTTCCTGAGGTGGAAGATAAGGGTAATTACGGACCCTCCAGAAGGCTCCAAGAGGGTCAAATGACTTCATGTTTGTGAAGTCCAGGCATGATGCCGGGCCACAGAGGCCCTCAACAAATGGCCTTTGCCGTGACCCAGAGGGGTGATAAGACCCTTTAATGTCCCCTGGGATCACAGTGTGGGCGTGCCCAGGCTGGCACATACATGCTCACACATCTTACCCTCCCCTTCCCCGCACACACAGAACTATCATGAGCGACCTGCCTGTTGGGTTCCTAGGGCTCCTCCCACTTGAGGAAGATCATGTCTTCCAGCAAAATGAAGGTCAGGGACTGGGCCTCAATTCTGCTGGGCGCTGCAAGGGAAAGGTGACCCAGGGCAAGGGAAACCAGGCTTTGGAGGCAGATGCTTGGGTTCAAATTCCAGCCTTCCTATTTCCTAGCTGGGATGCTTGCACCACTCAGCCTCTCTGAGCCTCAGCTTCCTCATCTGTGAAATGGGGATGATATTAATCCCTCCCTCACCAGGGGGTGGGAGCATCAAATGGGGGTGAGGTGTCCTCAGTGCCCAGCATATAGCAGGTGTGCAGTGAGTTCCCAATTCAATTCCTCTCCAGCTAGAAGGAGGCTGGGGAAGGGCTTTGGAGGTGGGAGGAAGGATCATGCACGAAGGTGTGTCCAGCCAGGGACAGGAGAGGAGGAGAGGCTGGCCCCTACTCCTCCCCCACCATGAGCACAGTCAGAGCCATGGTAGAAAGGTGGACTCAGAGGCATCTGTGCAGTCCCCCAAGTTCTAGAAACCTTTAAAATGAGGACCCAGAGAGGGGAAGTGGTTTTCCCAGGTCACCCAGCAAACAGGTGGCAGATCCAAGGCTAGAAGTCAGACTGAGCTGGGCCTTCATCTCACTGGCCTGTTCCTCGTGGCCAGAAACCTGTCTCCACCACAGCATCAACCCTACCCTCAGCCCCACACTGACCCCACAGCTCTTGGGGTGAGGGGAGGGGGAGGTCAGCTTCTGCGGGGCCATGGATACACTCCTGTGAGGCTCGGACTTTTGCCTAGAGGTTCCAAAGTCCATCTCAGTGTGGAAGGAGTGGGGTCTGAAGATAAGAAAGATGGAGCTGTGTGACTTTGGGCAAGTATCTTGACCTCTCTGTGCCTCAGTTTCTTTGTCTGTAAAATGGGATAATAATGCTACCTCCCTCGTAGGGTTGTAAGCATCTCGCCTGTACTGCAGGTAACAGCCTGGCACACAGGAGGAGTTCCATCCATGTGGGCTGCTGGTATTGGGGCCGGGTTTGCCACCTGCAGCTGTCTGACCTTGAGGAAGTCATTTCCCCTCTCTGTGTCTCCAGCCCAACCTGAAATGGGGCCCATTGTAATAACGGCACAGAGACACAGGTGGTGAAGATCAAATGGGATTGTCAGTGATTTAAAAAAAAAGCCCAGGATGTCTGTGTGCTGATCGGAATACACGGACCTCAGCAGAAGGTGCGGTGCAGATGGTTATTACTGCCCGGGCTCTGCTGTTTGCCCTCCCCACCCCGTCGGGCCTCTCCTCGGTGGTCTCCCAGCCCCTCCAGCTGCCTGCTAATGAGCCAGAGGCTTCAGTAATGAGGCTGCTTCACCATTTAATGTGCTGGAACAGCCTTGGAGGGAGAGGGGATGGGGTGGGGGGAGGAGGGAGGCAGACTAGCTCGCCCACAGGATCCCCTCCAGTCCGCAGTGCTCAATAAGAGGAGGAGATGGGTCCCTGCTGCCCGTCCTGCAGGAGCCCCCGGCAGAAAGGTGGCCATGGAAGTGGGAATCCCCTTCTGAGTGCGGAACACCGCACCTGCGGAATTAGCTAGCCTTGAAAAATGGAGTCTGATTCCTGAGTTGACCGTGTGCCAGGCCTTTCCTGACAAGTGCAGCGGACCTGTGCCTGGGACAGTGAATGCCAAGCCCTGGGGTCCTAGCAGTGCCTCTCTTCCCCCACCCTCTTCCAGGGGGCAAGCAGGCTCAGAGATTGGTAGAGATCCTGAGCATGGGGCAACATCCAGCTTCCAGTGGGTCTAGGCCAGTCCTGAGGGCAGAAGGATAAGATGGGACCCTAAAGAAGGTGCTGGTCGGGGGTGGGGGGCAGGCAGGCACTGAGGCCTGGGATCAGGGGAGGGCGAGGAGGGCGTGGTGGAGGCAAGAGGGTCTCTGGAAGGAGGAACGGATCAGAGTCCAGTGTCAGGGAGGAGCCCTTGGGCCAAAGGCTGGGGGAGGCCTTCAGAAGCTAGAACTGGTATTGTGTCCCCAGACTGGCCTGAGCTGTTCAGGGTTGTGGGTCTAGGGGGCCAAGCCTCAGGATCTTCCATGAAAGCAACACACATGGGGGTGGGGGGGTGCATATGCCTGGGACTCAGCCATTTGAGGGTGTGGAGGGGAAGGAGGGGGATGTCCTGCCCCAGGAATCCTATGACACCGAGGAGAGTGTAAGATGCAGCTGGCATGAGAAATGGCACAGGAGATTGGACCGCAGGCACCGTGGGTCAGAACCAGGTGAGTTAGGGGTCTTGGCTGCTAGTGACAGAAACCCCACACAAACCAGCTGCAGCTCAAGAAGGGAGTTGATGGGATCTGGTAACTGCAGGTGCTGGGGGAGGGGGCTGGGCTCAGCGATATCGTCAGGCCTCCGTCTCTCTCCACTCTTGATTCTGGTCTCCATCACGACGGCCTCAGTCCCAGGCAGGTCCTCTCCTCGAGATGGCCCTACAACTCCACGCTGACACACTGCCAACTCCGAAAGTGTGGACATTCCTGTAATTCGGTCCCCTTGGCTCTGATTGGGTCTTCCATGAGTCCCTCACTGTGTGAGGAGCATTTGAGATTCTGATTGGCCAGACCTGTGACTCAGCCCACCCCTCTGTCTGGGAGTGGAGTGACTTCTGCAGGACCCGAAGACTGGCAAGGCTGATCGGCGCTTCCCCAAGGAAAATAAAGACGGCTGTTACCAAGGCCGGGTCCAGATGCTGGGCGAGCAGAGCCATCAGCTGTCCACCATGGGTGGAGCTAGAGATGGGAGTGGTGGGATTTTGGCCCTACCCGAGTGCCCTTCGCTAGGTCAACACACCTGTCCTCCAGCTGTTATGGTGTTGGTAGCTAACAGCTCACAGCAGGACTCTTTTCAGAGAATTGCCCTCTGCTGAAGGGAGCTGACCGCTGACTAGCTGGAAATGCTTAGAATGTTACCCTCCCACTGGGGGCAACCTGCAGCTAATGACCACCTGACACAGGTACAAAAGGCCCAGCTCATTGTTGGAGGGGCACCACGCTCCAGGGCTCCCTGTGGGCTCAGGCTGGGGCCAGACTCGAGCTGAGCCCTCAGCCTTGCCCAACTCCTCTCCTTCCTCCCCTGTTTCCCTCGCCCCCCTCCTGAGAGCCCCCTCCACAAGCCACTTGCCCACAGGTCCCCATCCTACTCTGCTTCTAGGAACCCAGCCTACACTGGATCCCTGACTGGCACAGCCTCACCTACACGGCCACCCTCCTGAGGACCGCATTCTTTCCTGAGAGGGGATGAGTGTAAAAGGACCATCTTGTCAGACTCTGAGAAAGAGAGGGGCTGGCACCTTGCGGTCTTTCAAACCCAAACTCCTGCTGCGAACTCATCCCAATTCTCCCCACGTCTGCTCCAGGGCCTCATTCCATCCACCCTCTCCATGTAATTCCCACGTTCTCTCGGATCCAGGTTTGATTAACAGAAGGTTATAAACAAGTCCCAGAAAAAAAGGAAAATCAGCATCTCCTCAGGGCAGCCACTGTCTATTGGCAGATGGCAAACTGCTCTGCATCCAATATTTTTTGTTTTTATGTATGTATAGATAAACAGGACTAAATTAATTAAAATGTTTTCTTTCCATCCTGAGGTCTTAAATGAGTGGGAGTCTCTTGGTCCCACAGTGAATTGGTTACCAGATTTCAATAAGGGATTTGTCTTCGCCATTACAGTTCTTCAATGGATTTACAAGGGAAGGGGGATGGGGAGGTCTAGAGTCCCAGTAAGAAGATTGTTTAGCCTTTCTCCTCTTTAATTACATGATGCTCTGTGAAAAATGGGGAAAAAGAGACCCAGTTGCCCCATCTGTTCCAGATATGAATACAGTTAATACGGGAGGAGGCGGGAGTTGCTCAGGGGTGTCCCACCGGCTGACGTGCTTCACCCCCTCTTGAGAGCTGCCTCGTGGCCGAGAGGCTCGGCCACAGGAGCCTGACTGGCATCAGGCATGTTGGCCTGGGGAGGGGCCACTTGTTCACGGGGATGCAGTCTCTGGGGGTTTGGGTCCGGGCAGCCATGGTCCTCTATTGAGCTACTGTTTCTTGGGCACCATGTGCTGGGGGCTTTACGTGTATTTTCTAACTTCACAGGTATTGTTTTACAGACCCATTATATAGATAGAGGAACTAAGGCAGGCAGATGTGCGCAGGGACTAATGAGGTGCAGAGAGGGTGGGTGATGGACTTTTTGTAAGTATTAAAGAAGATTCAGACACAGGTAGGATTTGCCCAGAGCACTCGAGTTGGAGCTGGAATTGGAAGCCAGGCCTGTTGGCTCTAAGTTTCTGCCATTTCTACTCCGTCTTTGCTGCCCTCAAGTGAATTGACTCAGTTTCCCCATCTGTGAAATGGGCTCTGGAGACTGGGTGAGATGAATTTGAAGGCTCTCTTGGACTGTTGTGTGCTGTGTTCTGAAGAAGGAAGGGGAGCCTGGAATGGCAGGCGTGGGGAGGGGCTCCAAGGACCAGGAAGGAGAGGCCTCCAGTTCCTGGCACTGGGAGGAGGGTGCAGGCCTGATCAGAGAGGGCTGTTTCCTGGGCAGACAGATCTTCAAATGAGTGGGGGCCCTGGAACCTGCATTTCAAGGAGACCCTGCCTCTGCCCAGGCCTGGGTGGGAGACCTGCTCTGGCCCCTGGCACAGGGGATGCAGGACGAGTCCCTCCCCTTCTCTGAGGCTCCCCACCCCTCTGAGGGGGATTAGCACCTCCTGCTTCCTTGGCTGCTTCTACCAAAGGCTCGCTGAGATGCTGCCGTGGAACGTGCTGTAACCTGTGCTCAGCACACGGTAGGTATTTAGTCAGTGTGACCGTCCCTGAAACTCCAGCATCAGCACGTACCAAGAAACACAACAGGACTTAGAGTCTGTCATACAGAGTGAAGTCAGAAAGAGAAAAACAAATACCGTATGCTAACACATATATATGGAAGCTAAGAAAAAAAAATTCAAAAAAAAAAGGTCTTGAAGAACCTAGGGGTAAGACGGGAATAAAGACACAGACCTACTAGAACATGGACTTGAGGATATGGGGAGGGGGAAGGGTAAACTGTGACAAAGTGAGAGAGAGGCATGGACATACGTACACTATCAAACGTAAAATAGATAGCTAGTGGGAAGCAGTCGCATAGCACAGGGAGAACAGCTCGGTGGTCTGTGACCACCTAGAGGGGTGGGATAGGGAGGGAGGGAGGGAGGGAGACGCAAGAGGGAAGAGATATGGGAACATATGTATATGTATAACTGATTCACTTTGTTATAAAGCAGAAACTAACACACCATTGTAAAGCAATTATACTCCAATAAAGTTGTTAAAAAAAAGAAAAAGAAACACAACAATTGTGATAGCTGACACACCAAGCGCTACCCATGCTAAGTGTTGCATTCCTCACAAGTTCGGGACACGGGCACCATTCTGGTCCATTTGACAAAATAGACCCGTGAGGATCAGAGAGCAGGAGGGACTTGCCGTGGGAGTGGAAGGGCTGGGCCGCAAACACAGGCCTGTTTGTCCAGCATGGCCCACATGCCTTTTCCCTGTTAGGTGAAAAAACGGTGTCCCCGGAGCTGCCTGTCTGTGTGGTTACTATAGCAGCCACCTTGGCCTTGGGAGGGGAAGTGGAAAATAGGCCAGAGCAGTAATGAGGCTGCACAGTTCTGATCTGTCCCCTGGTGGGATCTGACTTCACAAGGCTTCTTCTCACATCAGAGGCAGCCCAGTGTCTGGGCCCTGGATCAAAGGCCAGCTGTCTCTGAGCCCAGACATTGGGCCTGGCTCAGGCCTCAGAAGGTCCCGCCTTGATCCTCCCACAGTGAGTCATGCTGTCCCTGGCATCAGCCCCCGCCTGTGTCCTGAGGGTGTCACTTGCTGCCTGGACCCACGGTGAGCAGAGGTCCCGAGAAGGGCTCGTGCCTCAGACAGCTCCCAGGGGGCTGAGACCCCCTCCCCACCTTGGAGCCTGTGTGGCTTCCTTTCAAGCGGCAGCTCATGGACGGCAAGAGGCTTTTCATTTGGCAAAGCCGGGTTTGGCTCTGTGGGTCCACATGGGGCTCTGGTCCCCTGACTCCTTTCCTTTGAAGGCCAAGTGGGGATGAAAATGTCCTTGTCTCAGTGTCGGTGCAAAGACCCGCAAGGTGATACCTGTGAGGGCTCAGAGTGTGGCAGAGCAGACACAAGTCCTGCCTCCCTCTCAGGCTGTGTGACCTCAGGCACATGTTCCCCCTCTCTGAGCCTCTGTTTCCTCATGGATGAAGAAACAAGAGGACAAGTCTTTGCTCAAACCTCATCTTCTCAGGAGGTTTCTCCGGCCACTGAGCCCCACCCCCACTCTCCCACCCCCAACAATCTATATAGTTTCTTTATGCATTATGTTTACTGTTTATTGTTTGTGTCACTGGAATGTTAGCCCCTCTAGCATGAGAGCAGGGATCTTTGTTTTGTTTTCCGATGTAACCCAAGTACTAGAACAGTGCCCTGCGTGCAGTGGACAAATGCTTGTTGAAAGAATATACATGGTCCCTGGACAGGGCGGCTCCATCAGTGACCACCACTGTTTTCTTTCTGGTTCTCTCTCCCTACTCTGTGCACACCTGGCACACCTTCCCACCCAGCAGCAGATTTGGGGGAAGGAGGGCCTGTCTCTCAGCCACACCTCCTGCCCGCCCGGTACAGGGCACAGAGTGGGAACAGCTGCCCATTTCCCACACAAGAGCACACGTGTTTACATATCCATGATTCCTGGTGTCCTTCCCTCCCTCTGCCCATCTGCTGCACCTTTATTTATTCAGCCAGCACTTTCTGAGTAGCTGCCACATATATCACATGACCCCACTCATGGTACCATGGTACCATCCCCCCTCAATGGTACCACTGAGGCAGGAGGGTTGATGAAATTCCACTGACACTAATGAGCTGTTACTCACTGATGCTGGGGGTACAGGACCCCGGAAGGCTCGTGCCTTATAGGAGCTCACAGTCTAAGTGGGGTGACTGAGGGGAGATGTTGACGGGCAGGTGAGATGGGAGAGAACAGCCTGGGGGAGAGACACTGATGGGACACAGGGTGTGGGTAGGGAGGGGAGGGCTTCCTGGAGGAGGAGACGCCTACACTGAGTGCGAGGCTGGTGGAGGAGGAGGGGGAGCAGGAGGTGGGATGTGTGTGCTGTTCCTGGAGGGCCTGGATAAACAGAATCCCCCCCAGGGCTTCTGCTCTCCCTCCGCCCCACATCAACACCCTGTTAGGCCCCTGTGGTGGGAACTCAGCAGTGAACAAGGCAGCCAAGGTCCCAGAAGTGAGACCAGCATCTAATGGGGGGGGGGGGGCAGTGGCCCTCTGGTCCTGGAGATGGAGCCCCTGAGCTGAGAGCCTGGGAAAGGCTGGGATGCCTGAGCTGAGAGCCTGGGTCTGTGGCCATGGCAGCCTCTTCCCGCCTCCCCCGGCTGAGGTCAGGCCTCCTCTGCCAGCTCCTGGGGGGCTCAGGCCAGGCCAACTCTGGGGAAATTTCCAGAAAGGCTCCTGAGATGCAGGGAGGGGATTGGCTTGTCCCAATCCCCAGGGCTAAGACTGCAGGCTCTGGGCTCCGGGTTCCCTCTCTGCCACAGGTGCCCAGGACACCCACCTGCACGCTGAGGTCGGGGTGGGTGGGAGGGGGCCGCCCTGGGACGTCCTGGAGGACCGACTGTGGACCCAGCCTCCAGAATTCCGGCCCCTCCCTACCTGTCTCCCATGTCTCCCTCCCTGGGATCCAGTTCCTTCCAGACAAGCCAGAGTGAACCCGGCAGGACAGCCGGTGCTCAGAGCCCACTGAGGGCTCCAAGGTTAAACAGTGAACATAGGAGAAGAGCTCCGTGGAGCAGGCCGAGAGGACCAGGAAACACAAACAGAACAGATTGAAAGTGGGCTCCTGGCTTCCTGTCCCCAAGCTGCTTATACAGAGGGAGATGCACCAGGAAATTCCACTCAGCACAGGCTGTTCCTCATAATTAATGCAACAGGAAAACAAGGACAGAACAGCAAAGGGCTCATCTGGGGCACATCCATCAATGTAATGGTCACAGTGGCTCTGTCCCTGGGGCTTCAGGACCCGTGTCACCCCCTCAGCATGGGGGGACCTGGGGGGGGTGAGACAGGTGAGGAGGGGGAGTGTGGAGATGAGGGCTCCCGGGGACCCTGCGTGTTAGGGCTGAGAGGAGCTCCCAGTGTCCTCCCCCTGCAGACGCTGAAACCGGGGAGGGGAGGGTCCGGGAACCTTCCTTCTCTCCCAGTCCGGGATTTTCAGATCTGTCAGCCCCTTTCATGGCATCTGCAATGCATGTGATCTTGGAATTAGAGCATCTCTCACAGACTCACAAATGTTTTCACACGGTCTTTGAATCACAGAACCTGAGCATCTGGTCCCTTTCACAGAATCCTAGAATTCTAGAATCACAGGAGTGTTTGAGGACTCACAGGCCCAAGAGCTGCAGAATTAAGGAATCTCTGGAGAAGACCTGGAGCCTCACCTACAGCTTATTGGACCCTTGGAATCACAGAATCAATTGTGATAAACTTGGCATTGAAATACACACCCTGCAGTCAGAATCATAGCACAGGAAGTGACCTTAGTCCAGCTCCCCCTGGTAAAGGAGGAAGACCTCTCTTCACTGTCCTGTAATAACTTGAACTCTTGCAGGGGTGGGGAGCTCATCACCTGATAGGGGAACCTGTCCCAAGATTAGGCACATCAGGCTGCTACTGTTGAGCCTAAATCTGCTCCCACTTCACCCACCCATCCCTCTGTCCACACTTTGTGCCTCCCACCCACTCCCCCCATCATCCTGCCCCCATGAGGAGCTAAGTGTGAAAATCTGTGGACCAGAAACCATGGAAGAAGCTCTTTTTCCTGGAAAAACACATGGTCCAACTTGCCCCTCAGGCTAGAGAGGTCTCTCTTTCTCCAGGGCAGAGCCTGGCACCAGGACTTGGGGACATTCAACCCACATTCATTCACCAAGGCAGACAGCAAGGTGAAGAGAACAACTGAGAAAAAAGGAGTGGGGAGGCTCACAGGCCCTGTGAGGGTGTGGAAGAAGGGGGGATGCCCCTTCCCGGGGTCGGGAGGATGCCCAGAGCCAGGGGTGGTGGGCAAGGCTGGTCTGTGGGTCGGCCCACCCTGTCAGAGTTATCCCAGCCCTGCCACTGACCACTGGGTAATTTTGAATAGGTTACTCAGTGTCTCAGAGCCTCAGTTTCTCCATCTGTAAAATGGGCTAATGAAGCCCACCCTGTGATCAGTGCCCGGGTAGCAGTGGACTCGCTGAGGCCCAGGGCAGGAGGGTAAATTTGTTAGCTCCTGGTCACATGCCCCTCTTCAGAGCATTTATTCATTAGTCCCTCCAGGCTGGTCCCTCCAGCCCATCTGGAGGGGTGCCCGCTGCCCCTCTGGGTTTCTGGGTGACCTGGGCCAGACCACCTGCCCTCGCTCTGCCCCAGGAAGTCCTTTCACCTCTGGGGAGGGTGTGCGAGCACCCACGTCTGGCCGGGAGAAGGTTCTGCCTCTAGGGCATTTGCAGTGAACAGAGGCTGCCGTCATCCTTTTACTCACATCCTATGGAAAGGCACAGACATCCTAAGGATAAAGATAGACCTGGCTTCCCGTCCCCTTCATTCCTCCTCTGACCCAGAGAGAGATAGCTGGGGAGGGAGGTGGGGAGGGGGTCATGGGGCTGGTCTCAGATCAGGTGGGCTCTGCTGCCCCTGGAGGTGAAGAGGGGGATCATTTCAGAATCCATTCTGTGACTGCACTCTGCGCACATCCTGCAGCTAAACACACAGTTGGCTGCACTAACTAATCAATGGTTTTTTGTTTCTGTGTTTTTTTGGCCTGTACTTAAGGTTTCTGGTACCAAGATGGAACCCAAAGCCTGGTGGGCGTCCGCCTGGACTGGGCTGACTTCTCTGCTCACCTTCCCATCGCGATCCTCCCGCGTTCCCAGGGAGCGGAGAATCCGGAGAGGAGCAGGGACCCGAGAGCCAGCAGACCTGCGTTCCAATCCCAGCCCCACTCTTAGTGCCCTGCGCCATCCTGGGCGAGTCCCTTCCTCTCAGTGTCGCGTGACCCCCACCGTGCAGGGGGGATAACACTCCGGGCTGTGCGGGGCTCGGGGCCCAAGGCAGCAGGCGCTCAACACCCAGAGCTCATTGCTGTAGCAGCCGCCCAGCTCGGAGCTCCCACATCGCGCATTTCTGAGGCTTCGGGGAACAAAGTGCCTTCTCTCTGGGTTTGCAGCCCTGGAAGAGCCCGTGCTCCTTGGAAGGAGAGCTGCGATTTCCCTAATGAATGGCACCTGCTCCCTGATCAAGTCCTGGCATCCTCTTCCTGTCCTGTACCCTGTGCTTTATGTGTGACCTTTGCCAAACACAGCCATTCCTCTTTGGGTATGGGAAGAATTTTTTTTTTTTTAGTTATTTTATTTTATTTTTTTACATCTTTATGGGCGTATAATTGCTTTACAATGGTGTGTTAGTTTCTGCTTTATAACAAAGTGAATCAGTCATACATATACATATGTTCCCATATCTCTTCCCTCTTGCATCTCCCTCCCTCCCTCCCTCCCTATCCCACCCCTCCAGGCGGTCACAAAGCACCGAGCTGATCTCCCTGTGCTATGCGGCTGCTTCCCACTAGCTATCTACCTTACGTTTGGTAGTGTATATATGTCCATGCTTCTCTCTCGCTTTGTCACAGCTTACCCTTCCCCCTCCCCATATCCTGAAATCCATTCTCAAGTAGGTCTGTGCCTTTATTCCTGTGTTACCCCTAGGTTCTTCATGACATTTTTATTTCTTAAATTCCATATATATGCATTAGCATATGGTATTTGTCTTTCTCTTTCTGACTTACTTCACTCTGTATGACAGACTCTAGGTCTATCCACCTCATTACAAATAGCTCAACTTCGTTTCTTTTTATGGCTGAGTAATATTCCATTGTATATATGTGCCACATCTTCTTTATCCATTCATCGATGATGGACACTTAGGTGGGAAGAATTTTTTTTGAAAGATTGGAATTTAAACATCCTGAACGATTTATTCTATGTAATGGCTGGAACAAATACCACACAAATTATGTTCGGAGCAGCAGGGCTGAGGTGGGCTGGAAGCTGGGCTGGGGCCTGGTC
Source organism: Hyperoodon ampullatus (assembly GCF_949752795.1). Taxonomy (NCBI): domain Eukaryota; kingdom Metazoa; phylum Chordata; class Mammalia; order Artiodactyla; family Ziphiidae; genus Hyperoodon; species Hyperoodon ampullatus. The sequence continues at coordinate 24,938,680 of NC_136915.1, read as the reverse complement.
GGGAGGGGTGGGGCTGGGAGGGTTCGGAGGCTGCTGGATAAAGGATTCATTCGGAAGCTCTGAACTGGATGCAGCTTACAGTTTGCTGCGTTTGCAGGGGACGGGGGTGGGGCCTACTGTGTGCGGGGCGGGGCACAGGCTGAACCCCATTAGCCCTCACACTGTCCACCGGGGGCACTGCTGCTCCCACTTTTCTGCAGGGGAGTCTGGGCTCTGAGGGGTGAGCTGACTGGTCCCAGGTCACTCGGCTCACCAGTGGCAGGAGGGGATGTGAGCCCAGGCCTGGATGACCCTAGGTTCCCAGCTCTTTCCCTGGCCGCGTGGAGGAGGGACACGGGAACTTGTGCATCAGGAGCGCTGGGACCCAGAATGTTAGTGGTGGGACTTGCCATTGACCCAAATGGGGCCAAGTAAGGAGGATCAAATTTTAAGTTGGCTGAGCATTTTCTTGAGAAGCACAGGACCAGACACTTTGGGAGGAGGCCAAGGGAGGCCCTCTGGGGAGGTACATCTCATGTATATATGAAGGGCAGTGCGGAGGGACTCCACGGAGGCCAGCAGTAAGCCGAGGCACACACATGCTTAGGAAGAGTTCCAGGAAGAGGCAGGCTGTGGATGCGAAGATACTCAGCAGAGGAGTGGGAAAGGTACACCTGGCAGGGGAACCAGCATGAACAAAGTCAAAAACGTGGGACTCGACTGGCACATTCCTTTAATGCCACATGTTTAGTCATATTTCCAGACACTGTTTTAGGTCTTCACAGTACAGATGACTCAGAAATGACTCCTGCACTGAGTACCTAGAGGCCTAGCTGGTGAGCCAGAGTAGAAAACAGATTGTATTCATTATCTCTTGTGTTGCAGTGTGTTACCCCAAACTTAGATATTTAAAGTGACCAATTGATGATCTCACAGTCTCTGTGGGTCAGGAATCCAGTCTTGGCCTAACTGGGTCCTCAGGATGGTCTCATGCAGGCTGCAATCAAAGTGTCATTCAGGTGGTGATCATTTTATAATGTGTGGAAATATCAAATCACTATGCTGTGCCTCAGGAACTAACAGTGCTGTAGGTCAATTATACTTCAAAAAAAGTATCATCTAGGGCTTCCCTGGTGGTGCAGTGGTTGAGAGTCCGCCTGCCGATGCAGGGGACACGGGTTCATGCCCTGGTCCGGGAAGATCTCACATGCCGCAGAGCGGCTAGGCCCGTGAGCCATGGCCGCTTAGCCTGCACGTCCGGAGCCTGTACTCCACAATGGTAGAGGCCACAGCAGTGAGAGTCCCGCATGCCACAAAAAAAAAAAAAAAAAAAAAAGTATCATCCAGGACGGTGGTCTCATCTGGAGGCTTGACTGGGGAGGGATCTGGCTCTAAGCTCATGTGATTGTTGGCAGGATTCGATTTCTTTTGGGCTGTGAGATTGAGGGCCTCAGGGCCTCATTTCCTTGCTGTCTGTTGGCCAGAGGCTGCCTTCTGTTTCTGCCATGTGGGCCTCTCCAGTGTGACAGTCAGCCTCATCAAAGCCTGAGAGTCAAGAAGACAATATAGACAGAATCCCAGCCAGACAGGAGTTAGAGTCCATTGTAACCTAATTTCAGAAGTGATGCCTCATTGCTCTTGCTACATCCTATTCATTAGAAGCAAGTCACTAGGTTCTGCTTAACTCAAAGGAGAGGATTACACAGGGTGTGAATATAGGAGGTGAGGGTCATTGGGGGCCATGTCACAAGCTGCCAACAAAGCATGAAGAGGTGGGGGCACCACTGCTTCTTGGCTGTGTGGTCTCAGGCAAGTTACACAGTTCTCTGGACCTCAGTTTCCTCATCTGCACAGCAGAGACAATAATGATCCTGACTCACAGTGTGAGGTGAGGATTAAGTGAGATGACACAGGTGACAGGTGAGGACAGAGCCTGGCACATGTTACAGGCTCAGGACGTTCTCTACCAGCTGCTCTGGGGTTGAGTTGAAGGGGCAATTAGTTCTGCCTGGAAAGGGCTTCACGAAAGGGATGAATTCTGGGCTTTGAAGGATGCATAGGAGTTCCTCAGAGGGAGGAGAGGAAGAGGAGAATACATCAGGAGCCCTGGTAGGGTGAGGGTGGAATTAGGGTGTTTGGCATACAAAACTCCACTTTGCCTGGAGTTTCCTGGGAGGGAGGGATGGGAGAGGTGGTGGGTGGTAAAACTGCTGGGTAGGGAGGCATGATGGCCTGAGGCAGCCAACAGCAGGAGCCACAACAGGTCCTGGAGCAGTGATGCAGGTGATGTGGAGGACAGCTGTTCTGCCTGGTGACCCCCATGTCAGGCAGGGGGAGGGGAGGAGTGGGGGTGGAGTCTGTGTTTCAGGGCTCATGACAGTGCATCATTCATCCTGGTGCCCAGGGCTCTGGAGAGGGCGGGAGGTCAGGGCCCAGCACACATGAGGTCTCATCGAGGTGAATTCTCTTCCATTGTCCAAGCCCCTCACTTCACTGATGGGGAAACTGAGGCTCAAAGAGGGCAAGTGACTCCCCCAGGGACACACAGCAGGTCTTGTACTGAGACCCCAGGGGCTGCCTTTGCCTTGGGAAGGGAGGAAAGAGGGAGGAGAAGGAGGGGCATCCCAGGGAAGGGGGAATGGGTCTGGGTGGTTTTGGGGCATCTGTGTGAGAACAGGACAGTGAAGTTAAGATGCTTCCTCCCCAGGGAGGGAATGAAAAAGGCTCAGCAAGGGAAGCCTTTGAACTGATTGTTCGCTCCTCTTCCTCCTCCTCCTGGCAGGATTAACCCCTGCTCACCCTCAGGCCCCAGAGCAGACAGCCCCTCCTTGAGGAGCCCCCTGACATCCCAGGCTGGTTGGGGTTTCCCTCTGCTTTCACACTGCCTGTGCTTCCTCCTGAGATCCCACTGCATCCTCATTCTCTGTCTCCCACGGGACTGGGGGCCTGGAGGGCAGTGATTGTCTCCATCCCCGTGGATGGCACAGGGCCAGCCTCCCTCAGCACTCATGGAGTGATGGATCTGCCCCTCAATAGCTGTGAGACCTTGGGTAAGTCTCCTGCCTACTCAGAGCCTCAGCGTCCTCATCTGTGAAGGGGGATGAAGTCACATCTCCCACGATCGCTGTGATATGGAAGTGACCCTGGTTCAGGACACGCTGCATGATCTGCAGAGCCCAGCACAAAATGAAACTGGGGCCTCTTGTTCAAAAACCTTTGTGAATTTCAGGACAGTGACTGCAAGGCATTAAACTCCAAGTCCGACGTCCTGAGGACAGGCCCTTGTGTGACTACACTGGTCAAAGGTCCGGGAAGCAGCCCAGCTGGGGCCTCCTGGACCTGCTGGGGGCCTGTCCCTTTGAGACCTCCCTGGAGGCCTGCCCACCCTCTGTCCACACAGAGCTCCCCTCCACATCACCTCCTCCTGACCTTCCGACTAATGTAAACAGGAAGCTTCCTGCAGGCAGCCCTGACATTTGCTGAAGCTCTGTGGTTGGTTAGCACAGCCCGCGTCATGGCTGGGGACCCATCTCCCTGCCCTGGAGAAGAGTGAACACGGAGGCAGCTGACTTCATGCCCACAGTCTGTCTTCCTAGTTCTGCCTCCAGGTGTTCTGAGTCCCTGCATCCGGTGCTGTGTTATTGTGATGTTTACTTGGAACCCAGGGGGCAAATGACTCTCCACCATACAGATTCCAAGACAGGGAACTGAGGCCCCAGAGGGGAGGTCCCAGCTGGAGGGCACACAGCTGATCAGTGTCAGAGCCAGAATTCAAATCTATGAACTAATCGGTTCGTTCATGGGGCCAACATACATTGTGGTCCTATTCTGTGCCAAATCCTGGAAGTCACCAGATGTGGTGAAGCTTAATGTCACCTAATGGGGTAAAACTCTCACTATTCGGTCCTAGAAGGGACCAGTCGCACAGGAGGACACAGACGCTGGTCCCTGTCACCTCAGTGCTGGGCCGCCCCCGGTTTCCTATCCCGGCACGATTTCACTGCAGCCCAACAGGGTGGGAGGAAGGGGGCATTAACCCACTTGACAGAGGAGGAAACTGAGGCCCAGAGAAAAGGCCACCAGCTAGGGAGGGGCTGATGGGCCGGGTCCTGAACTGCAAGTCAGCCCTTAGAAGACAGGGTGAACCATGAGTGGGAGATGGGGAAGAGGACCCGGCCTGGAACATGCAGGCATCTCTGCCCTCAGCTCCCACCCCCTCCACCTCTGTCATCTCCGCCTCTGAAACGTCCCTTGACCTATTCTAGGTTTGGACATGGCACTGCCTCACAGTATCTGGTGACCTTGAACATATCTGGTGTGCATCTGAGAATCGTTGATGCCCAGACTGACCATAGAGGGCGCTGGAGAGTTCGGCTAAGGAGGGGGTGTGAGCACACAGCACGTGTTCAGTTCTCTGCTCCCCGTCCCCTGCTGCAGTCACCACGTCGCATGCACTCTACCTGCTGCCCCATTATGGCATCTGTCTCCTTCTCTGCAGCCCTGGGTGCCGGTTGGGTCCAGGTCACTGCCACCTCCCACCGGACCACTGCGACATCCTCGTACCTGGTCCCCCTGCCTCAGGCTCCCCTCCCATCCATCCCTACTGAGCAGCCTCCCTCTAGCACGTAAGCACCTTGTCCTCCACTGCACCACACACACACACACACACACACACACACACACACACACACACACACACACACACACGCGCGACCCCCAGCCCTCCGTGGCTCCTCTAGCCTTGGGTCAAAACCTGAGCTCCTATACTTGGTATGTGATCTCCCTCTGAGCTACCCTCAACTTCTCCTCCATCCACAAGGACATGTGCCCCCAAAGTGCCCCCCTACTCCAGCCACTAGGATCCACTCATCACCTCCAGGACGGAAGAGATATTTAATCAAAGGAGGCTTGGTTAAGGAATGTGGGAAGGACAGGAAGACAGGAGAGCTACACAACCAGGAAGGGCCCTCCCAACCTCCAGGCATCCTGGAGTGGGGGCCAAGCTGACTCCTGCCCCTGGCTTGGGGTCTCCCTAACCCTGCCTCAAGGTTCACCCTCTCTCTTGTCTCTCAGTTTGGCAACCCTCCATTCCTCCAAATTCTTGCTTTGCCTTGTGGGGTATCTGCTAAGCCAGGGGCTGGCCTCCCAGAATCTCCTATGGTACAGCACCTTAAAAAAAAATCCACATCCTGGACTAAGTCCTATTTTCCAGAGAGCAGGGAAGCGTTAATCACCTCTAGCGCCTTCCTTGTCTTCTTGGAAACTTCCATCTCTGAGCTCTGTGATAAGGAATTAGGTCCTGATTAAAGGAAGGCGACACTTCTGAGATCACATTTCCCTGTGCTCAGAGAGGGCAAGCAGCAAGGGAGGAGGAGGAGGGAGAGGAGAGAGAATGGGATGTAGGGCAGGAGAGACAGGGAGACAGGAGGCAAGGCTGCCATGGGGCGCTTACGCCCGGGTGGCAGCATGGGGCTCTGAGAACACAGCTAGGCCTCAGGGGAGACCCGGGGGGGATGGCAAGTGAGCATGGGTGAGACCAATAAAACCCGCAGAACTGGATATTCGTTTTCCTCTCTCTGATGTCTGTACACACTGAAATCTCCACGCTGCTCGGCTATGGCAGAAAGTTGATTTGTTCAAAGAAAATAAGATAAGTTGCCATGCTCTCCTCCTCGCGCTGCATACAAATCTGGTAGGTGGAGTGTGTGTGTGGGGTCACCCAGGCACTGTCGTGCTCATTGCAGAGAGCTCTAGGGCTGGAGATGTTGTTGTGCCACCAGGGCTGGGAGATCTGGAGCCTTTCAACCAACAGGGGCCATTGGAGATCCCGACTCTGTGTTAGGCCACCTGATGGGGGGCAGGTGTGAGGTGGGGGGACTGACCCCGGGCTAGGTGGCCACAGTCTCTGAATGTCCCTGGGTCTCACAAGCCACAGGTGGAAAAAGGGAGAATCTAACAGGTAAACTTGATCTTGCCAGTTCTGACCCCTCCTGTACCTGAGTGAACTGTGGTCCCTTGAAAGCCTCTCCCTCAATTTGAGGGTCCCTTGGGTGTCTCATGTGGGCTCAAAACCCAGCCCACTAACAGCTATGGTCACAGGTGGAGGCTCCTCTGTGCCCCCTCCTGCTGTCACTGATATCTACCCAGGAAGCTTGTGGAGGTGCCTGGAGGCTGTCCTGTGGGCTGTGCCCCTGTGGTCAAGCGGGCTGGGTCCTCATGCTCCCTGGGCTGCCTGGTCACCAGAGGCGGGCCAGGATCCACCCAGAAGCAGAGAAGGCTGCCCCCTCCTTTATCCATGATGCACTTTCTGTGCCAGCCCCTGCTGACAATGATACGAAAGAAGTCAAGGTTCTCAGCCTGCCCTTTGGAACTGCCACATCTCGTGAGGGGATGGGCCGTGAGCCAGGGGAGAGTCAGGGGCACAGGGGCACAGGGATGGGAGTGGCCATGCCTCATAGGGCATTCATGGGTCCAGTCCTGGTCAGTTGATTGCCAGTCTCCTGCCAACATTCATATCCAGCTGTGTGAATGAGTAGGCAATAAATAAATCACAATTTAGTGGATAAGGACTTATACACGGGATGTTAGTTCAGAAGCAATAGAGTAAAGACGAGAATTTATAGGGATTGGGAGATGGCAGGGAGGAGTCCTCTAACCTGGGTTTTGATGGATGAATAGGAGCTTGTCAAGCGGACAAAATAGAGAGAAGGGCATCTTAAGAAGAACAGAATGAGCAGTCAAAGCCAAATGGCAGAGGCAAGAAACAACATGGAATGTCCAGCAAGCCCTGCAGGGTTCAGGGGTAGAAGTGAATCCAGGGTGAGGCCCGGCTGGTTCCACCAGCCCTCTTGCACTCTCTCCTAGACCCCGCTCTGCCCACAAGTTTGGTCTGTTTGCAGGCCATTCCTGGCCCACTCCCGCCCCCTGGCCCAGGCTCTCAGCCCTGGAGAGCTGAGGCAGAGCAGCCTGTGCAGAACTGACCTTTGGAGCCATAGAGACCCGGGTTTGAGATGCACTTTCCTCCCTGCCTCACTCCTCTAAGCCTAGTTTTCTCATCTGTAATTTGAGGATCATAATGCCAGCCCGTTAACTGGTGGGTAGATGGGAGCCTGGGCTGGGGGTGGGTGGTGGTGGTGAGGGCCTGTAGGAGCAGAGCGGGGCCTCAGACCAGCAGGACTGGATCCCAGGCAGAGGCCTCATTAGAGAGCAGGCCAGGGCCGGTGCAGAGATGGTCAAGCTCAGGTTCTCAGAGTAGGGATGGAGGCCTCGGGCTCAGACCAGTTCCTCCAGCCACAGTGGTGGTCCCTGAGCCCAGGGAGGGATACAGCCTGAGGGTGGGGCTGGGGAGCAGGCAGCCTGGCCCTCAGTCCCTCTTGGGTGGTCTCTGCCCCCCAAGGCAGGGGTGACCCCTTCTCCAAGGGCCTTTCCGACTCTGCCACTCTGAGCTGCAGGATCAGCTCTCCCTGCAGGTCAAGCTCACCCGCAAGCACCGTGAAGGCTCCTGGCATCAGAACAGCCTCCCTCTGTGCCTGAAATCCCCATCAGCGCATATCCCCCTTGGGGTCAGCACTGCCCTCTCTAGAGCCGCTGGGAGGAGGCCGCCTTGACCTCACGCCAGCGCTGGCTGTGAGCATCTCTGCAGGTCCTGCCTCCCACCCGGAGACACACATCTGCCCAGGGAAACATGTGTTCCTACCTCAGCTCAGCACCACTGTGACCCATGCATCCTCCCCTCCCCTCACCAAAGTATAAAGGTTGTTACTGGGCTTCTAGTCCCACAGTGATAAATGCTGGGAGGCTCGACTTTCCTTTCCCCTCTTGTTGGTACAGCAGGGGCCAGAGGTGAGAAGCAGGGAGGGGAAAGGAGAGAGGAGGGGGGGATTTGGAGCCACATTTCCCCTTGATTTTTATAGAAATGCAAGGCTTCTAGCTGAAGGAAGCACTGCAGCCCTGATGGGTGGGGCGCATCCCCTTGAGCACTTGGAGGGGGTGGAGCTAGGGGGCTGGAACAGCAGGGAGATAGGGAACCTACAACTTCCCAGAATCCATCGCTCAGCCTGCCCTCGCTGGGCTGTCACCACCGAATCCTCAGCCAGACCCAAACTGCCGTCATTAGTATCACTGTGCTGGCTGTCCTTATTCCCTTTAGGGTGGCAGTGCTGCGTGGTGGTTAAGGGCAGGTCTTGAGATAGCACCCTGCTTCCTCCATGGACTGGTTGTGTGACCCCAGGCCAAGTCACTTAACCTCTCTGAACCTCAGTTTCTTCATCTGTAAAATGGGGATAAGAACAGGTGGAACAGAACTGCCTGATCAGGTAGTGATGTTGACACCTTAATAGGAACTCTGTAGGTCTTTACCACTGTCCACTGCTCTTTTGTGACGTAAATGAGTCTCACAGCACTCAAGTGATGTGTGAGGTCACTAAGCTTCCAATCCCCTTCTTTTGCTAAAAAGCTCCTGGTTTTCTTTTGGAGGGACTCCCTGCCCCCAGTGTCAGTCTTCGAGATCAGGATGGGGAGACCTGGGCCCACGCTGATCTGGACATGCCTTTTGCCATGAACACAGTGATTGGCTCTGAGGGGTATGTGGCCTAACTGTGTGAGCTGGAGCTGGGCTCCTAGGAACAGACTCCTGCACCCAGAGCAGCAGTGCTGCTGAGACAGCCAGCCCGGAGGCATCAGGAGTGAGAGACGTGAGAGATGGAGGCCAGAGGAACCAGGCCCCGGGAGATTGTGGGGACCCCTGGTGAAACCAGGTCAGAGCTGGAACTCCCTGTGGAGTTTTCAGCTACTGCAGCCATTAAGTTCCCATTTTAAGTCAATTTGGGTTGGTTTTATATTATTTGCACAATCCTCCCAGTTGCTGTGTCTTTGCAGGGAGGAGCCGTGGGTGTGAGGCATAGGAGCCCAACATTTCCCGTGAGACTTCTCACATCAGAAATGGGGAAGGGTAAGCTGTGACAAAGCGAGAGAGAGGCATGGACATATATACACTACCAAACATAAGGTAGATAGCTAGTGGGAATCAGCCGCATAGCACAGGGAGATCAGCTCGGTGCTTTGTGACCGCCTGGAGGGGTGGGATAGGGAGGGTGGGAGGGAGGGAGACGCAAGAGGGAAGGAATATGGGAACAGATGTATATGTATGACTGATTCACTTTGTTATAAAGCAGAAACTAATAATAAAAAAAAAGAAATGGGGAGGGGCGTCCATGTTTCTTTCCACATTATCACAGCACTTCCCCTTTCCGCCACGGCCCTTAGAATTGATCTTCTTTTACACACGAGGACACACTGAAGCCCACGGACATGGGGTGATTTCCCCAAGTACCCAGACTGCGAGCTGTCCAGCCACTTTCCCATTCCCTCTGAGGGCTCAGTCCCTGGGGTGTCAGAGGACGAGGCCCAGCGGACATGGTCTGGCCATCCTGCCTGTCTTGGGCGGCCCCACCCCTACCTGGACCAGCCTAGAAAGCTGCACAGGTGAGTCAGGCCCCCCAAGCAAGAGTCAGGGGGAGGCGCATGGTGTGGGCCTGAAATCTGAACACTGGCAAAAGACAGATTTAGACACTTAGGGTTTAAAAATAATAATAATTTTAAAAGAAATCTATCCCGTTGAAAACACACACTGAATTAAAGGGCTAAGCTCTCCTCTCTGAATCTAAAACCATGATTCTCTTTCTCTGCTTCCTCTCCTCCCCCACCCCCATGTGCATCTCTTCCCTTCCTCTCCCTGCCCCTCCCCCAACCATGGCCTGCAGTCCTATTGCCATCTGACCACAGAGCTGAGCAGCTGGGGCCCTGCTCAGCCCTCAGCTGGCACTATGGCAGGTCACCTTCCGCCTGCACATTCCCATGGCCACAGTGACACTTGGGACAGGTGCTGATGGGCCTGGAGGAGGACATCGGGGCCAGGGGAGGACAGAGCTGAGGTTGCTCAGGTGGGGTTGGGATCCCTGCCCTACCCCCGTCCCAGTGAAGAAGCCATTAGGCCGCCTGACCTGGCGTTTGCCTCTAGCGTCCCTGCAGATCCTGAGCCTCCCTCACCTCCTGGGGAGGACTCTAGGAATAGGCATCGGGGAGAAGGATGCTGGGGCTACATCTGGCATCTGTCATTCCTTATGACACTGACTGGGTGCTGCCATATGCCAGCATGTTCCCCACATCACCCGGGTGCCCAACCCACCCTCCCCGCTGAGGAGGTGGACGCCCACGGAGGGCAAACATCAGGTCAAGACCACGGGGCCAGGAAGCAACAGAGCCTGAATCAAACCCAGTCTGTGCATCCCTGGGCCCCGGCTCCTCCCACAGGGAGGGTGCTCGGAGGTTTTGTCACCCACTCACTCATTCTCTCACTCCTTCAGCAAACACCAGGAGTCTGGCCCTTGGGAAGTAACAGAGAAGTCACAGAGCCCAGAGGGGCTCTGAGGGGCTGTGGGAGGGAAGCCACTGACTTGGCCATGAGGGGCGGGGGAGGGGAGCTGAATCAAGGCTCTCTGGCTTAAGTGATGAACTAGGAGCTCAATACATGGACTGGTGGGGGCAGGGAGGGGGCACAGACCCCAGGGGAGGGGCAGCTGGGCTGTGGGAAAGGAAGCACCGGGCCCCTTCTCCTCCCTCATCCCTTCCCCATCCTCTCCCTCTGCAGTCCACAAGGTGACCTGGGGCTCAAGCCAAGGGGCCCTCTCTCCTCCCACAGAGACTGGCCAGGGTCTCTCAGGCTGCATCCAAGCCTGGTTGGCCTGGCCTGGGTCAAGTGTCCAGCCCTGGTCCAATTGGCTAAGGCCAGGGGCAAAGATGGTCGCATCCCTGAGGGGCCCTCCCCTCCCAGGGCTGAGAGCGGGCAGTGTGCGAGACGGGGAGGTGCTGAGAGCTGGGCAGGGGCCCCAGGATGGTCGGCTACAGAAGGCACGGTGGGCAGCAGGGGGCACCACCAAGCAGGTGCTGTGGAACCATCAGGAGCTTGGGGGCTGCACGGGGGGGCGGGGGTGTGCCAAGCAGGGCATGGGTCTTGCGGGACACAGAGGGGACAGCGCAAGGGTCACCGAGGAGCTCAGTGCCCTGCCAACACTGGTGGGGTGATGGGTCATGAGTTTTCTTTCTCACACTAAGGAGAATGATCCTGGCAGAAAAAAGCATCATTCTCCTTTACAGCATCCTATTTTTTCCTTGCTTTCCTTGTCCCAGGCTGCAGTGTTTTTGTTTTGGCCACGAGGCTTGTGGGATTTTAATTCCCTGACCAGGGATTGAACCCGGGCCCTCAGTGGTGAGAGCACTGAGTCCTAACCACTGGACCACCAGGGAACTCCCTGCAATGGTTTAATTCATTCGTCTGGTTCCTTGATGGTCGTTACTCTTCCCCACAGGACTATCAGTCCCAGGAGGTCAGGACCCTGCCTGTCCCCTTCACCCCTGTAGTCCCAGGAGGAGCCCTGCTGGGCTGTGGAAGGTACCCAAGTCATGTGAGTGGATTGAATGAATGAATCAATGAATGAATGCTAAGAGGGAGCAGAAGTCTCAAAAGAGAAGGAAATAGCAACCTCTGGTTTTATGTTTTTTTCAAGCAGTTGTTATAAATATCATCATCCTTAATAACCACGAATCTCATCATGAACTTGGTAAGTACTGGTCTCTGTGCTGAGAGCTTTACACCCGTTTTCTCTTTTGAACTCCAACCACAGCCTTGGAGGAGGTGAGGATGCTCTCAGGTCTTACATGGGAGGGCAGGAAGACCCTTGGGTGCAAAGTGCCTGGGGCATGTCACTGGTGAAGAGCAAAGATGGGACTTGAGACCCTGTCTCCCCCCTTCCCATGGGACTCCAGGTCCCTTTCAGAACCGCACGCAATCTGCCCTACTGTGTGCAGGCCCTGTGCTGGGTACTCCCTCCCGGACCCCATGGTGAATCAGCAACACAGATGCATAAATAGTTAAAGCCAAGAGGGTGGGGTTGAACAGATAAAGGAGACAGTGGCTGCAGGGAGGAGGCATGGGGTCAGGATTGACATTATATTTAAGACACCACTTTAAGGCTTGTCCAGCCCCTATCCGGGTGTGTGCAAGGAATTGCACTTGGGGTCTGTCCCTGACTATGGGGAGACCTTGGGCCTGGATCTCACTTCTAGAATATTCTAGTGTATGCCACGGAGGCCACACTGTGTGGTGAGCCAGGGCATACCCTCGGCACAGATGGACCTGGGCTCTCGTTCTGACTCTGCTGTTACATAGGTCATATCCCAGTGGGTGACGTCTTTTTGAAACTCAGTTTCATTTTCTGTAAAATAGGATGACAGTAATCCTCCTTCATAGAGTGGCTGCAAGGGTTAAGAGAAATGGGTGAGAGCAGTGAGCACAGAGCAGAGAGCATGAAGGACTGTGATTTATTATCATCATCCTGATGGTATCCATGGACAGGGCCTCGCCTGTCTTGTCGCTGCTGCATCCCTGGGGCCTTGTGTTGGCCTGGCGCACACTAGGTGCTCAGAATCCACTGCCAGTGGCTGGGGATCTCCTCTGTGTCGCTGGATGGGCCTCCCTGATGCCGGAAGGTACAACAGCATAACCATGTGACTCAAAGAAGGAGAAATTCTGTGGAATTCTCAGCCTCTCTTTTCCCTTCAGCCCTGATCCATTTCCTTATTGATTCAGCGATTTAATATGCCAGCTGGGCTCTGGCAGAGCTGGCGGCAGAATGACAGGGAGCCAAGGTCTCGGTGCCCTTTGCTCCGGCTTTTATCTGCCTGATTTCATGTGGCTGGAGCCCTGGCTGTTACTCAGCTGGAAAAATGTCCAAACTGTATTAAATCACAGGATGCTGGCAGGAGACAGGAGAACACTTGTCACCTACCTTTGCCGGTCCTCTGGCTCCCAAGCCCCCCCAGGGGGGGAGGTATCATTTTTTTCTGTCTCACTGTGTTCTGAGAGCCTGGCATATCTCCTGGTCCTCCTCCATAATCACTGTGCGGATATGATTTTCTCAGGATGAGAGGGGACGTGGTCAGGTGTACTCACCCACAAGGTGGTCCAGCAGTCTCCTCTGAGGGCAGTGCCAGAGTGTAGAGTCCAGCAGAACAGACACATTGTAGTCGGCTGCTGAGCCAAGGTTATTTTCCCCCTTTAGTCTTTTTTAGCGTATGTATTTTTAAATTTTGAGAGTGTCTTAGTCAGCTTGGGCTGCCATAACAAATAGCATATATTGGGTAACTTAAACAACAATTTGTCTATTTAGTTCAGGAGACTGGAAGTCTGAGATCAGGGTGCCAGCATGGTCGGGTTCTGCTGAGGGATCTCTTTCTGGCTGGTAAACGGCCTCCTACTCACCATGCCTTCATATGGTGAGAGAAAGACAGAGAGAGACAGAGAGAAAGAGAGAGAGAGACAGAAAGAGTGAGCAGTCTGGTGTCTCTTCTTATAAGGGCACCAACCTCATTATGAGGGCGCCACCCTCATGACCTCATCTAACCCTAATTATCTCCCAAAGGCCCCATTTCCAAATACAATCACAGTGTGGGGTGGGGTTAGGGCTTCCACGTGAGAATTGGGGGAAGGGACACAATTTAGTTCAGAGTAGAGAGTAACACAATCTCACTGTTAAACATTCAAATATTGTAAGAGTGTATAAAGAGTAAAATAGCTGATTCACTTTGTTATACAGCAGAAACTAACACAACATTGTAAAGCAACTATACTCCAATAAAGATGTTTAAGAAAAAAAATTGCCCTGTTCCCTTCCCTTAGTCTCAAACTACTTCCTGGATGAAACACTAGAAAATCATCACCATCACCACCACCACCACCATCATCATCATCATCATCATCATCTTGCTGTCTTGTGTTCTCCATGATAAGCCTTTTGGCTACATTAGATCAGTTAATCCTCACATCAACCCCATGAGGTAGACACTGTTGTTATTCTCATTTTCAGGATGGGTAAACTGACGCTCAGAGCAGTGGAGTGAACCCCACAATACTCCACTGATAACTATTAGTGAGACTGAAACCCAGGTCCGTGGGTTTCTAAGTCCTACTCTTTCCACTATGGCTTATATTATTCTGTGCATATTCTAAACTTTATTTCTTTTACAACATAAGAATACTTGGTACACACTAATTTGTAATTTGCTTTTCATTTGCGAATATCTCCCCATGTAGATCATCTCTGTCTTTCACTGGCTGCCTGGTGTTCTGTTGTAACAGGCACCATCATTTATTTTAGTTCCCTCTAGATGTATTTTTGTATTTAGGTGACTTTTTTTCTAATTTGCCTTTACAAGCAACATTGCCTGCCATTTTGTTTTCTCTCATTTATTTAAAATTATTTCTAATTATCCAAAGCCTTAAAGCAATCCCTCTTATTGTTATATATTCAAACAGGTCATACAGAGAAAAACTACCTCTGTGCTGCGTTCCCCTCCAAAGCCCATCCGCCTCATACCACTGACATGGGTGTGATATGGAACGCTCATAGACCCTTATCTTTGCATTGATACACCACACACATATGCAGGCTTAATTTTATTTTATTTTTTTATTAATTTTTATTGGAGTATAGTTGCTTTACAATGTTTTGTTAGTTTCTGTTGTACAACAAAGTGAATCAGTTATACGTATACATATATCCACTATGTTTTAGATTTCCTTCCCATTTAGGTTATCACAGAGCACTGAGTAGGTTTCCCTGTGCTATAAGTAGGTTCTCATTAGTTATCTATATTATATTATAGTTGTGTATATATGTCAATTCCAATCTCCCAATTCATCCCACCCTCTCTCCCTTCTTTGTAACCATAAGTTTGTTTTCTGCATCTATGTCTCTATTTCTGCTTTGCAAATAAGTTCATCTGTACCCTTCTTTTCTAGATTCCATATATAAGCGATATTACATGATATTTGTCTTTCTCTTTCTGACTTACTTCACTCCGTATGACAATCTCTAGGTCCATCCATGTCACTACAAATGGCATTATTTTGTTCCTTTTTATGGCTGAATAATATTCCATTGTATATATGTACCACATCTTCTTTATCCATTCCTCTGTCAATGGGAATTTAGGTTGCTTCCATGTCCTGGCTATTGTAAATAGTGCTGCAATGGACATCACAGATAAAAATTATCATATTATATGTATTTGTGCATCTAGCTTTTTAATAATTTACCAATATCATAGACATCTTTCTATGTCAGTATACAGAGAGGGACCTCACTGGTTTTAATGAAGTAATTTATCTCAAATACTTGGCTATTTCTCTTTTCTCCCTTCCCTTCTCTCCCTCTCTGTCCTTCTCCCTCCCTCTCTCTCTCCCTCTTTCCTTTGCCTCCTCCTTTTCTTTCCCCATTTCTCTATAATGGATATTAAGGTTGTTTCCATGTTGTCCTCTGCATGAACATCCTTACACTGCAATGAACATCCTGTGCGAGTCTTGCTGTGTTCCCATGGGAATTTGTCTCTAGTATCGAAACCTAGACATGGCATTGCTGGGTTGAGGGTTTGCCAGGCAAGGTCTTGTCTGAGACCACAGGAGGCTGAGGAAGATCTGGGTCATGGGTGCCAGGGGGCTGTTTGCTGTAGGCAGCATGAAATGATGGAAGGGGTCTGCCTTTTACCTAATAGTCTGATGTCTGAGGCCCTGTTCTCGGACAGCTCCTAGGGACATTGCCAGTGCCTGTGGTGAAGGTTTGTTTCTATACGTGAGGTAGTGTAGCCATCGGACTGAAGGCCTCCCATGTGCTGTGTGGCTTTCTCCCTGGGATTTTCTCCTGGAAGTTTTGGAGGAAGTTTTCTATTTCCTTTGGGATCATGGGGTTGGCAACAGCTTGGGGCTACCTTTCTGGCTCCTGGGCCATGCCCTGGGTACAGTAGGAGTAATGATGGCCACTTTGCAGAAAGAGGAAGAGACAAGCAGAGATAGAAGATAGTATAGGAGAGAGTATGGTGGCCTGAGCCCCGGCTCTGGCTGTTCTTTCTTTGGTCCTGAGAGCTTCTGAGCCTCTTCTCCAGCTCTGGGGCCAACCATCCCCCTCTAAAGCCTCAGCTGCTGGACTAGTGTCTGTTGCTGCAGCCCAGAGTCTGGATGGATGCTGGGAGTGGGCTCATGAAGTTATGAGGTCTCTGGAATGGCAGAGAGTGGGTCCTCTCAGTTCCTACAAGGCTCTCCTCTGACCCAACCCGACTTCCTGACTTCAGGGTCTCCTCCTCTTTCCCACCCTCCAGTCTGCCCACTCTGTCCTCTAAAGCACAGGTCTGGCTTTGTCATAACCTTATTTACTCCTCAGTGGCTGCCCCTTGCTCTTAAGGTCAAGGTCATACTGTTCGGCCCAGTGTGCGGGGCCCTGGAATGGCTGGCTTCTGAGCATCTCCTTGCTCACTCCCCTCGCCTGCGTACCTTACATTCTGGCTGGACCAACTTCTACCTGTTCCTTAACAGCTCTCTCTCCTCCAAGCACATGCTGTCTACTCGGCCTGGATACCTGTTTTCCTCTTTCTACTTCCTCCCCACTCCTGATTTCTGGATGACTTGTCTTTCAAGCTTGGATTTAAGTGCCCCTTCCCCCAGGAAACCGCCTTGCTCCCCTCCTCTGCGTTCAGCATCTTACGTAGCACAGTGCCATCCAGTTGTGTGATGATATGGACCTTCCAGTAGCTGGAACCCCAGGAAGACAAGCTTCGTGCCCACCGGGCACATCGCTGTGCCTCTTGCACCTGGCACAGGGCCCAGTAAGTGCCCATGTAGTTACTCAGTGAATAAGCCAGGTAAACAGGTACAGGGCAGGTGAAACACCACGGCCATAGAAACAAGGACAGACCTGGGACCAAAATCTGAAGCCAAACTGACTAGATCCTGCCGGTCACTTTCCTCCAGTGCAAATGCGATCATTATTACCCCCTTCTCTGGGGCACAAGATAATGAATGTGAAGGTGTTTGGCAAATGCATTATGCAAATATTAATCTTTAATGGAACACGGGGTCAGTAAGGCTCAACATTGCACAAATTGTTCTGCCAAATCCCATAGTGTTTCTTTAAGACGAAAATGGAAACATCTCAGGTATAGGGCAGGGGGGAAACAGAAACACACATTCAGTGAAGTGCTACAATATGCCAAGCTCATATCAGGCATATGCAAATATTAATTTTTTACAACTTTTGTTAGGTTTCTTATTGACCTCAGAAAGTTTGTAAAATTTCTCTTCTCTTGCAAACGGCACCTTTATCTCTGTATATTGATTTTGAATCCAGCAAATATGTTAAACTCTCTTATCATCTGTGGGCTCTTTTGGGTTTTCCAGAGAGGCAAACACAGCATAGGCAAATATGACAGTTTTTGCTTTTCCTTTCCAACCTGTATACTTTTCATTTCTTTTTGTTTTTAAGTGCTCTAGAAAAGACCTCCCATGTTGAATATTAATAATGTTGGCAGCCATCCTTGTCTTGCTCCTGATCTTAATTTTAAAGGGAAAGCTTTCAACATTTCACCACAAAATATGATGTTTGCTGCAGGCTTTTTGGCAAAGCCCTTTTATTCCTTTCATTCCTAGTTTGCTAAGAGTTTTATTGTGAATGAATGCCAACTTTTATCAAATGCCCTTTCTGCATCTATTTAGATGACTGTATGCTTTTAAAAGATCTGTAAGGTGATCAATTACATTAATTCATCAACTAATGCTAAACTAGCATCACATTCCTAGGAAAAACCAAACCTGGTCATAATATATTATCTAATTTATTCATTGCTGGAATTTTCTTGCCAATTTTGCATGCACACTTTTGAGTGAGTGTGCTCCATAATTTCCCATTTTTGGTCTGACTTTGGATTTAAGGTTTTTTTTGGTCTCATAAATGAAAGTATTAGCACAAAACGGGAATGATTTCTGTCTTAAATGTTTGGGAGAACTCACTTATAAAACCATGTGGATAAAGTGCTTTGTGGGAAGATTTCTACTATTGATTCAATTTAATGATTACAAAATTATGGAGATTAAAAAATTTCTCTTTGGGTCAGTTTTGGTAGTTATATTTTTCTAGGAATATATTCTACTAATCTAAAATTTTAAATTTATTATACAGTTGTTCATGCGAATTTCCATGCATTATCTCTGTAATTTCTGTGGTGATTTCCCTTTTCTGTTGCTTATATAGCTTATCTGTGCTGTCACTCTCTCTCTATTTTTGTTCAATTTTGCCAGAGTCTTCTCTGTTTTTAAATTTTTTCAGAGAGCAAACTTTTGGCTCTGTTGATCCTCTGTGTTATATGTAGGATTTAACCTCTCTGTGCCTCAGTTTCCTCATGTGACGACTGCTGGGAGATACAGTCACCTACATCAACATGTCTGGAGAATTCAGAAGGTCTGAGGTTGGTTGGAAGTTGGCCAGGGCTGTTCAACAGGGCAGGGATGGATGAGGGGTCAGGGAAGGGCCGCTGTGCTCCCAGGTGGGGAGTGGAGGGGAGGGGAATTTTCTGTGGTCCGTGTTGCTATGGACTGAATGTTTGTGTCCCCCTCCTCTCAAAACTCATGTGTTGATACCAACTCCCTAGTGTGATGGTATTAGGAGGTGGGGCCTTTGTGAGGTGATTAGGTGATGGGAGTGGAGCCTCATGAATGGGATTAGTGTCCTTCTAAAAGAGACACAGAGAGATCCCTTTCCCCTTCTGCCGTGTGAGCTCACAAAAAGAAGACGACTGTTATAAACCTGGAAGAGGGCTCTTACCAGACACCAAATCTGCCGGCACCTTGAGCTTGGACTTCCCAGCCTCTTGAACAGTAATGAGTAAGCTTCTGTCGTTTATAAGCCACTTAGTCTATGATACTTTTGTTATAGCAGCCCCAAGTGGAGTAAGACACACATGGAAGACACAGACTTTCACTGAGCCTTGAACAATCTCATTGGGAGCCCTTCCTGGGTGGGGGGCAGGGGGGGAGGGGATCCCAGCAGTGGGTGGACTGAACAAGGAAGACCTCTGGGTTCGGGGTGGCACACAAAAGATCAGCCACATAGCATGCCCTTTGTCACGGAACAGTGTAGCTCCAATGACCACATCTATCTGTGCCACAGGAGAGAACTGGCATGTGCATGCCCACTGTGCCCGGGACCTCCACAGCTGGGGGAGGACCACAGACAGCATCAGCCAAGAGTAAAATGGCTCCCCTTTTCCCTAAAGTCTTCCCGTCCTCTGCCAGGATCCTAGAGGGGGAAGGGGAGGGAACGAGCAGAGCCTGTACTCCACGTCCACACTTCCCCAGCTGGGGTCTCTGAACCCTGGTGAGTCCTGAGCTGGGGAGGGGGGTGCCTGACTGGATCTTTTCATGCTCATAAGTGGGCAGGCCTTAATTCCACAAGATGCTGTTACAGCTGAAGGTGAGCTCAAGGTTGAAGCAACTATGGTGCCCGTTGTGGGTGAGTAGGGGGCTCAGAGGGAACCTGTTTGAAGGCAGGGCTGGGGGAATTGATGCTATTCCTGTTTGTGCCCCATCAGATTCTGCCTGTTCAGTGAACTGGTAGCATATGCATTAGGTATTTTTTGAAAGAAAAATGAGGCTTGAGGACTCCCATCTATCCCTTTCTGGAAGCTTGTGTCTCTAGGCTTACTTATAATAGCAAATATTTGAGATCAACCCAACATGAGGACTTCAGTTACTAAACTCAAGATGATCCACTTGGCAGAATGTTCCACCGTGAACAAAAGCAGCTGTGAGATAAGCTATGAGGTTACACTCATAACAACACAGTGATTGCTCAAAACCATAACCTTAAAAGACAAAACCATAACCAAGAACACGCCAGGACACTTAATTATAAGCTCAAAACAGAGTACTGGAAGCAAGGAAATGGAAATGTCAAAAATAGTTCTTTGTGGAGTGTTGAGAATCTTCATTTTTTCTTTAGCTTTAACTATTTTTTCTTTTAAAATAGAATTTACTGTTTAGAACAGTTTTAGATTTGCTGAAAAATTGAGAAGGTAGTATAGAGACTCATTAAATATCCCAATTTCCCCTACCATTAACACCTTATATCACTTTGGGATATTTGTTACAATTAATAAACCAACATTAGGACAGCATGATCAACTAAACTTTACTTTATTCAGATTTCCGTAGTTTTTACCTAATGTCCATGTTCTGGTCCAGAATCCCATCCAGGATGCCACATTGTGTTTAATCATCATGCTTCCTTAAGGCTTAGCTGTGACAGTTTCTCAGACTTTCCTTGGTTTTGATGACCTTGACATTTTTGAGGAATACTGGGCAAATTTATTTTTGGATGTCCTTTTATTGGAATTTGCCTAATGTTTTCCTCATGATTCGACTGGGGCTGTGAATTTTTGGAAGGATGACCACAAAGTCTCATTTTCATCACGCCTTGCCAAGGTACCTATTATCAACATGATCTATCACTGTTGGTGTTGACCCTGATCATCTGGCTAAGGTGATGCTTGCCAGGTTTTTCTGTGAAGTTATTCTTCCCCGCCACATGCATTTCCATGCTGTGCTCTTTGCAAGAAACTCATTATGTGCAGCCCACACACGAGTAGGAGCCATGCTGCCCCTCCAAGAGGGCAGAATATCTACATAAATTACTTGGAATTCTTCATGGCAGATTTGTCTCCTATGAAAAATTTATTAATTTATTAAATTAATAAAACATAATAAATAAATAAATATATTAATTTATTAACTTATTCAATCATTTATATCAGCCTGGACTCATGGATATTTATTGTAGTCTTTGGGTTTTATTCCAATACTACTTTATTTTGCTGTTCAAATTGTTCTAACTTTGACCATTGGGAACTCTTTCAGTTGGCTCCTGTGTCCCTTTGTCATACCGTCATCAATGTGGCTTTTTGTTATTGTTGTAGCTTTGTGGGGCACTTCCCTATTTTCTGGCCCTACAATCTGCTCCAGGATTGTTTTGTATACTTCCTGCCCCAGTCCTAGAATCAGCCATTTCTTTAAGGAATCCTGGTTTGTTTCATTGGAGAATGACATGAGGGACCAAGATCTGGCCATTAATTGTGCTTGTTGTGACTGGGGTGTCATTTCTTTTAGGCCCTCTCAACTAATAGAGCAAAGAGCTATACGGATGTATGCTAACTGATTTATATACACATGTCCAAAAATATTTCTATACACAGCTGTCAGTATTTTTCTTTTTTTTTTTTGCGGTACACGGGCCTCTCACTGTTGTGGCCTCTCCCATTGCAGAGCACAGGCTCCGGACGCACAGGCTCAGTGGCCATGGCTCACGGGCCCAGCCACTCCGCGGCATGTGGGATCTTCCCGAATCGGGGCACGAACCCATGTCCCCTGCATTGGCAGGTGGACTCCCAACACTGCGCCACCAGGAAAGCCCCTAAGGCTGTCAGTATTGATATTAAGCAACACAGAGTTCGTGCTGATGTTTCCAACTCTAATCCATAACCTCATGAATCATTCCAGCCTCCTCCCCTTGCTTATATATAAAATCCCACTCTACCAGTGAGAAATCTGGCTCCAACAGTCCCTCATTCATCTACTTAGTTGTTCAATTCCAGAGTATACATACATGCATGGCAGTATCGGAATTGTTAATTGGTATCCCCTTGGGAAACAACTTTATCCACCAGCACACAGTTCTTATGTACAGTTCCTTTTATCTTAGTCTTACAGAGTCCACTCATTTCCAAAGCTACTTAGGTCAGCACTTTTCCCCTCCACTCTCTTTACTCAGGTTGTTTCCCACATTTGCAATACAGTTAGATTCTCTGACCACCTACACAATGTTTTACAGATTTGTATACACTAAGACTTACTCTCCATGCTGTAAAGTTCTATGGGTTCTGATAAATGCATAATGGCATGTATCCACCATTACAGTATCATACAGAATAATTTCAACATCCTAAAATATACCCTGTCCTTCATCTATCCAACCTGTGCAACCACTAGATGATCTTTTTACTGTCTTAATAGTTTTGTCTTTTCTAGAATGTCATATAATTAGAATCACATTATATAGCCTTTCCAGACAGGCTTCTTTCACTTAGTGACATGTATTTAAGTTTCATCTATAGCGTTTTATAGCTTGATAGCTCATTTCTTTTTATCACTGAATAATATTCCATTATGTGGATGTGCCACATTTTATTTACTCATTTATCTATTTAAGGATACCTTGATTGTTTCCAGGTTTTGGTGATTGTGAATAAAGCTGCTATAAATATTCATGTGCAGATTTTTGTGTGAACATAAATTTTCAAATCATTGGGTAAACACTTAGGAGCATGATTGCTGGATCATAAGGTGAAGACTATGTTTAGCTTTGTAAGTAACTGCCGAACTGTCTTCCAAGGTGGCTGTGCATTTTGCATTCCCATCAGCAATAAGGGAGCGTTCCTGTCACTCAAGCATCCTTGCTAGCATTCGGTATGGTCAGTTTTTTGGATGTTATCTTTTCTAGTAAGTGTGTTGGCTCCTCATCCTGTGGCTTTCTTGAGTTTCTCACTCTCCAGCTAGTCCTCATTCAGCCTCCAGTTCCTCAAAATCACCATGAAGTGTTCCTACCGGTTGATGGCTCGAGCTGCTTCTGAGGAGAGTTTAATAAATGGACTATTTACAAAGGTGAGGTCAGGGCAAAGGGACACCACAAAGTTGGGTTGATGATCCAGCTGCACTCAGAGTGAGCAGGGCATGAGCTCCATCTATTCCCTCAAGGACAGCTGTGTGTCCTTGGGCAGCTGTCTCTCCCTCTTAGGGCCTTGCTTTCCCTATCTGGCCAATGAGGGAATGATACTAAGTGGTCTCGCAAGCATCCCCTGACCCTCCATGGCTCTGACTCTGATTCTCATTTGCTCATCTCGGCAGACAAACGCCACCCAGTGGTATCACCTCACTGCAGGGGAAGCCACTGCAGGGGTGGCAGCATTGAAAGGCTGAGCACATCCACAGTCCATGGTTAATTACTCCGGCTTCTGTTTACTGCTTCCCTAATTCCCCAAGCAAACATCTCCATTACCAGGAGTAGTTTACTGGCGCTAGCTGTCGCTGCGAGGAGTAGAAGCTTCGAGACGTGCCCCCACCACTTGGGGGGAGCAAGGAGTGTTTCGGGACCTTGGGGCTCTCAGGCCTGGCCCTCCCAATCCTCCGCACACCCCACCCTCTTCTGGGAATCTGCAGGCTGCTGCCTAAGTGTTAAGAGCATTAGCTCGGGAACCCGGTGGACCTGGGTTCAGTCCAGCTCTGCACCTCACTCCCTGTGTGACCTCAGGCAGGTCGTGCCCGTGCCCTGCGCACAGGAGGGCTCCCTATCTTCAGCCCCTGCTGCTCGCAGCACCACACAGCTCTCTAGAGCCGCAGGGAAGAGGGGCTGGAAGTAGGCTCCACTTCCTGCCTCCCCACCTGGAGGAGATGCTGCCTTAAGCCCTCTGGCTTTGTAAAGTGATGGGACTCCGAGTCAAATGCTTGGGCCACTTCAGAACCAGGGTGTTCTCTGGAGCAGGTGCTTGACAAGGGCTTGTTATATGCCTGAGGGTGAAACTCTGGCACCAGGCAGCTTCTCTCCCTGCAGACTTGTTGGGAATTTTTCTCGGCCTGGTTGGTGAGAGCACCCACTCCTGGGTGGCTTGGTGAGGGCCGATGCAGGCTGGGGCAGCAACTGCCACCTGGTTTGGGGGGTTTTCTCTGGGTCTGGCCTCGGTGGGTCCCACGGCTCCCCTGACCCTGGATAGAACCTGGTCTGGGGAGATGGAGCCTCGGACAGCTGAGTATGAGCCCAGAAGGGGCCTTTGACTCATGAACTACTGGATTTAGATGGATTTAGCAACCGGGTTTCCAATTGATTTCTAGGGGAAGAGAGGATGGATTTACAGCTCCTAAAACAGGCGTGTGGCCTCGCCGCAGATCTGCACCAGGCAGTGGGCAGGAAGTTATTGACATCACCTCTGACCTTGGGAGGGAAAGATAATGAGGTTCAGAAAAATCCATCTGTGTGGGGTTTATGCTGGAGCCCTTGAAGATGTACCTTCTTCTTCTCATGCACGTGCACAGTTCTGCAGATGCCAAAGGGAGAGGATGGAGAGAAAGTGGGTTCTTCTCCCCTCTCCTTCCCGCTCTCAGAGGAGGCTCTGGCTTTGCAAAGGATTGAAGTCTGCAGAGTTTCCGGCAGACAAAGTTCGGAACTCGGGCGATCTCTGGAGCCCTGGGGGTGGCTGCCCAGCCTGCCCTCCCTACAGGCCCCAGCTGGTCCCCTGTGCCTGCAGCCCCCTCCCCTCAGCTGGGGCCCATTGGTCTCCCTGCAGCCTGGGAACAAGGAAGGGAGGAGGAAACTGCCTTCATTGCGGGTTTGGGAACAGGGAGCCCTGGGTCTGAATTCTGAAGGATTCTTCCCTTACTGGCTGTGGGACCTTGGGCCAGTTCCATGTGCACCCTGGCCCTCAGTTCCCTCACCTGTGAAGTGGGAGATGAGGAGACTTTGCTCTGAGGACGGCTGTGGGACGAGATGAGGCGTAAAGGGAGCCGCACAGCCCTTGACACATGGTAGATGGGATGCGGGTCCATACACTATGGATCTGAGTTAAAGAGCTGGCTCTGACGGCCATCGTCTCTGTGGTCCTGGACACGTGCCTTAGCCTCTCTGAGCCTCAGTTTGCTCATCTGTAAAATGGGGAGGATGATAAAGATCTCAGACATGATGGAGGGACTTTTACAGGCCAGGCACTGTCCTACATGCTTTACATGTATAGACCTTATAACAATCCTACAAAGAGATAGCATTGTTAGCCTCAGTTTACAGGTGAGGAAACTGAAGGTCAAACAGGGGAAAGAACTTGCGCAGGGTAACTAGGAGGTGGTGGAGGCAGGATTTGAACCCAGAGATTCTGGCCCCAGACTCACACTCTTCCCTGCTCTCTGGGGATCTGAGGTTCCCCACAGACAAAAGATGTGAATGGGCTCTGCCAACTTTAAAGTGCTGTAGAAATGCCAGATGTGGTCACCTTCTATGTGAGAGAGAACTTGACCCTAACAGATCTGGCTGTGCTCTGTACACTGTTAGGTGCGGTTATAACCGTGACCAATATTTCTTGGGCACTGCCTAAGTGTCAGGCATCATGACAACACTTTACATTCCGCATTTCATTACATCTGCTGAGAGGTGGAAATCATAACCCTCACCTGACAGATGAGATAACTGAGGCTGAGCTGGTAACAGCTTGGTCAAGGTCATGCAGAAAACTGGGATGTAAACCCAGGTCTTCCTGACTCCAGAGTCCAAGTTCTTACCTGCAAGAAAGAGCCACTACCCAAACTCTTACTAAATATCATCAGCACATGGTTCAGGGCGTACTGCTGTTTGGACTGACGTCAGAGGTTGAGTGACTGGGGCCTGGAGTAATCAGGGGAGACTTCCTGGAAGGGGTGGACTACACATTGAGGGTGGACAGGTGGGCAGGACGGACTGGTCTCTGGTCCAGAGAAGGCACTGGGGAGACTGAGCTCAGAGAACACGGTGAGGGTGGGACCTGGCTGAGGGTCTAGCCCTAGTACTCGATCAGGACAGAGGTGGGGCCTTTAGGAATCATTTATGTGGTTAGAAAGTGCTCAGATGACTGCAGGCTCTGATGCTCCTTGAGGATCATTCGTTATACCATTAGTTGGTTTCTGTCTTTGTTAAGAAGTTGCATGTTTCCTCATAATTCAGTGTCATTGTTTAATCAATTTGGTGTCTCTGACCCCGTAACCAGGGAGTGAGTTGTGGCTT
Source organism: Hyperoodon ampullatus (assembly GCF_949752795.1). Lineage (NCBI taxonomy): Eukaryota > Metazoa > Chordata > Mammalia > Artiodactyla > Ziphiidae > Hyperoodon > Hyperoodon ampullatus. The sequence continues at coordinate 24,912,971 of NC_136915.1, read as the reverse complement.
CTCTCCTCCATATTTTCTCAGTTCTATTGACTTGCCCATCCTCGTTATTCAGCTGGTAATTCTTTTCACGAGCGTCCATTGATTTCCATATTGAAATATTTCTTGATGCCCTTTCTAATAAGAATCCTGTATCACTTGTCCTCACATCAGGGTGAGAGCATTTGGACTTATTTTATTGTAAAAACAACAACAATACCTCACTGGGGATGCCTGTATACCCTCCTCCTTGGGATACTTACTTTATCTCTTCAGACTGTGTTTTTTGCCTTTGAGTGAAATTTATTGTTGATAGCCAGACATGATGTGTCAGGTCAAAGGGACCCAGGTAAATCAGCGTTTAATGGGAGGTTTTATGTTTATCTGGCTAGGAGTTAGGCTGTGTTTACATTTGCTGTAGTCCCAGTATCAGAGGCTAAAATTTCCTCCAGTGTCCTTGTTGTCTTGACTTTTCCTAGAGTCTCCTTAAATAGGGTCTGGGGCTTGCAATTCTTTTAGCTACGTTATTATACAGAAGCCTTTTTGAAGTGGCGTTGTGTGGGGAGGGGGAACATTCTACAGTCCTAGAATTATGTCTCAGTCTTTCAGTGCATCTGAATTCTCCTGTCTTCACATTGAAAACCTTATGGGATTCCTGGAGGTTAAACTCACAGAAGTGTGGGAGTCCCCCTTACGACTTGCCTTCTTGGAGTTTTTAGCTCCCCAGCTAGTCGACTATGAGACCTCAGCAATTCATCATGTTGACTTTAAAGTGTTCCTACAGTTGCTGGCTCCAGTTAAGGGCTTCCGTCCTTGGTAAGCTGTGATTCTAGGTATCCTCTTGCCTTTCCAGGTTTCAGGGCACCAGTGTGTCTGTGACCTCAATTCTCTGATGGATCTCAGAAGATGATTGATGATTTTCAGTTTGCCTGGCTTTTTTTTCTTATTGTGAGGATGGGAATGATAACTTCCAAGCTCTTTACAGTAATTTGCAGCATGCAGATCTCATATATGCTTTGTTAAGTGTAAGCTAAATATGTTATTTCCTTTGGAGACTGTAAATGTCATTGTGTTTTAAATTTCCGTTTCCACATGTTCATTGTTAGTATATACAGTTAGTAAATACATTGCTAATAAATACAGTTAACTTTTGTATGTTGATCTTTTATACTGTGAGCTTGCTGAACTCAGTTCTGGGAAGGTTTTTTGTTGTTGTTTTTTTGTTTGTTTTAGTGGATTCCTTGTGATTTTCTACGAAGAGACTCATACCATCTCCGAATAGAGACAGTTTTATTTCTTTCTTTCAAATCCATGTGCCTTATATTTATTTTTGTTGCCTTATTGCAGTGGCTATATCATCCAGAGGAGTCTAGGCCCTCCCTATTTAAATATTTTATTTTAGCAGGCAAACACCCTGTTTGGGTTTGGCACATGGGTTCTTGACCTACAACTGTGGGCTGTGGTCCCAGTGGCAGTTTAGTTATCAGAGTCATTGTGGTCTGCTTGGTTTATCTGGTGCTGCCATGGTTCCCACTAGTTCCTTCTGGGGCTGCCTGATAGGGTGTCAGGGGCTTCCCAGTGCCTGCTGTGGGGAGCTGGACTTTGGCAGGTCCTTGTGCTGGTGCTTTCTGGCTGCCCTGGTGTCTCTGTTAGGAGAGTGGAGTCTCAGGCTCGTGGGCACACAGAGGCTTCCTGAACCGGCATGCTTGTGACCGAGTCCCTTTTTCTGATTCTGCTCGCCCACCCCAACCCTAGGAATGTTTTGACATGACTTTCAAAAATAAAGCTTTACACTTCTAGCCATTTCAAATAACTCAGTGATGTTTGCAACAGACACCCTCGCTCCATTTTTGAGAACGTATCAGCATGTGCTAACTCCCAGGGAGGAACTGATACAAGGGTGTCAAGGGCATGGTACTTGGCAGCAAGAAGCAAGGATTGTACATGCTGACATGAGAACATTGTCTAATTGGCCACCTTAAGACATCTGGCTGTGCAAGTGTCGATAGCGTGGGTTTAATTACTTTAGTTGCTTAACCTCTCTCGACCTCAATTAAGGGCTTTGGAGCTACTCTTAGATGCAAATCCCTGCTCAACCACTCACTAGTTGCTGGGATATTCACATACCTTAGTGTCTCTGGGTCTCAGTTTCCTCATCTATGCAACAGGAGTAAGGAAAGTCCCACCTCCCAGGCTCTCTAACGTGATGCTGATGTAAAAGGCTGAGCAAGCAAAAGGGGCACCTGGTTGACCCAGCTCAGTTAGCACCAGCAACTCTCATCATGATCTGGTGATTCCAGGCTAATGGGGATGTCTGTCTTCATAGTGCTAATGAGATAATAATGGTGCTTCTATTAGTACTAATAATGTTGTGTTTAGAAAATCAACTGGATCAGACCAACCTGGATCTGAATCCTGATGCCAGCACTTACTTATAGAGTGGGACATGGGACAAGATACTTAACTTTAATTTCCTCATCTGTAAAATGAGGACAGTGATAATACCTAATTTGTAGATCAGTCCTGCAAAGGGCTTAGTATGGTGCTCAGAATGCAGTAATTGTTCAATAAACGTTGGCTACGGTTTGCCATGAAGGCAGAGATCTTTGTGTTTTGTTCATGTCTGTATTCCTGTGTCCCCAGTGGTCACCATGTTCTGACATAGTGGGGCCTCAGCCAGGCTGTTGGCTCTTCTAGGCCAGGGCTGTGTCTGGTTCTTGACTGTGTCTCCACAGCCTGCCTGGGAGCCTCATTCTTGCTCTGGGCAGCTAAGGAGGCTTCATCATTGGTACCAGGGATAAAAAGGTGTCTGAGTCGCCTCCCACTCTGTGTTATTACTGAGGTACTTGTCCCTCCCTCTGTCTCTGTCTCTTTCAAAACACACATACACGTACACCAGCAGCAGCACCTGGACATTCCACTAACAGGCCCTCTTGAGCTCCTTGCATCCCCCATGATTTTCTGGCCTTGAGGGTGGACAGAATCAGTGGCCAGGAAGCTGGAGGGTTCCCTTCCACCAAGGTCTTCCCTCTTTGATGCTTGAGATTCTTAGTGCCCATTTGTTAGAAAATGGAAGTTGTTGCCCTGGGGGACCAGGCCCCTCCTCCTTCTTCCTCCTCAGCCAATCACTCTGCAGTGAGAGGGGATTTCAGGGCCTTTCCTGGGTGCAATTTTGGCGGGGGAGGCACAGATGGCACAGGGACTGGGACGCTGGTGGAGACAGAAGGTGCATAAGGGTCAGGAAAATGTACTAACATCCACCTCTCTCCACCTGTCCTCAGCATGTCATCCTGATTACTGGGTACCATTGGTTCAGATCTATCAGTGGGTCTTATTGGGGTGTATTAGTCAGCTAGGGCTGCCATAACAGGCTACCAGACTGGGTGGCTTAGACAACGGAATTTTATTTTCTTATAGTTCTGGAGGTTGGAAGTCCAAGATCAAGATGCTGGCAGGGTCATTTCTCCTGAGGCCTCTCTCTCTGGGTCACAGACGGCCACCTTCTCTCTGGGTCCTCACATGGCCTTTTCTCTGTGTGTGCACCCCAGTGTCTCTTCTTCTTTTTAGAAGGACACTCATCTTATTGGATTAGGGCCCCACCGTTATGACCTCATTTAACCTTAATTACCTCCTTAAAGGGCCATCTCCAAGTATAGACAAATTGGGGATTAGATAGGGCTTCAATATATGAATGGGGGGATCACATAATTCAGCTCATAACAGGGGCTGTCTATGGGGTTCCCTGAGCTTCAGGAGGGGCTCTTATTTTAACCACTCCCCCCCTCCTCCCATTGCCTCTGAAGGTGTCTGGTTCAGGCCTCTCATTTCATCCTTGGAGAATGAGGCTCAGAGAGGGGCAGTGACCGGCAGTGACCTGCCCTGGTCACATAGCAAGTAGGGAGCAGCTCTAGGACAGCAGAGCTTCCTGATCTGGCCTGGGACTTTCCCTGATGCCAGTGATCAGGACTGCAGGGCTGTTGGGCAGCTTGCACTGGGCTCTGTGGCCTTGGGGACCTGGTCTCAGTGCTGAGAGGGCCCTGGCACCAAGTGACTGCTTTTGTCTCAAGTCTGGCTTTCATTACTCTCTCTCTTAATGATTTCAATTTCAGGAGCTTTTTTGTCCATGTTTTTATTCTCTTGTCTTTCATTTCGCTTTCTCTCTGGGTAATCCAAGACTTGCAAGCAGCTAAGTATGACGTGTACATTCCAATGAGATGCAATAAAATATAAGTAAACATATTTCTTTCATGTCTGAGCAGTGGATTAATCTCCCTGGCACATCCTATTTCCTCTGTGCTCCCTCTGTTTTCATCTGCGCATTTTCCTCCCCCCTCCAGAATCTCTGGGATCTGAACAGCCCTGTGGCCTCTGGCTTGTTGGAGATATACAGATGACCCTGACATTACAGCCTCAGACTTCATGATCTATAGGTGATGTTCCCAGAACAATGGAGAGGGAGCTGCCAGCACCCACATGGACCTGGGAGGGCTGCCAGCCCCTGGAGGGGAGAGGACAGGGGTCTCTGCCTACAATAAGCATGGAGAGAGTCCGTAGGTAGGACTGAGGGGTCTCTTATGAACGTACCTGTCACTTATGCAGGGGTCCCTAAGCAACACACTCATGCCTGCACACGCACTGGGAAAAGGCAGGTCCTTCTTTGTTGAACTGAGGCTGGGTGTTTGTGATCTTGACTTTCAGCCAAAGCAGCCATCGTGGGTCCCAGTAAGTGGAGGGATTGGCAGGGAAGCCCCGGATGTGACCATGAACTGTGGGCTCAGTTCAGGAGGAGAGCAAGAGGCATTGGATGGAGCTGAGCAGGGAGGTTCTACTGCCTCAGTTTACTTGCTGTGTGACCTTGGTGAGTGACCCAATCCCCCGAGCCTCAGTTTCCCCGTCGGTACTATGGGCATATATCAGTACACTCTACAAGGGGTTGTAGGGAGGATTAAATGAAATGATGCTTGTAAAATGTTAGCACAGTGCCTGGTACACAGCAGGTCCTGAATAAATGGAGGCTAGTAATATTCATTCATTCATTCATTCATTTGTCCTGCCCAGTTTGAGAGCCACTGCATGCTGGGCTGTGTGCCAGGGTGAGGGAGAGAAGAATAAAACCTCCTGTCACCTCCAATAGCTCACGATCTAGTGGTGAGACTGACACGAGCTCTGTAGGAGGAACATCAGCTGGGTTTTCTGGGAACGGAGGAGGGACAAGCAGCACAGGGAATCAGAGAAGGCTTCTTGGAAGAGGTGACACTTGAGCTGAAGAAAGTGGTAGCTTAATGGAGGGAGGTGAGGCGGGGAAGGTGGGTTGAGCAGGCAGTGCTGGGAGCCATGGATGGTTCGGGAGCAGGGAAGGGATGTGGTCAGAGTGGTGGGTCCTCCTGCAGATGGGAGACTTGAGCGGAGACCATGTTCCTCTGGGGAGACCGTGTCCCTCCTGGCCCTCCTGCCTCTCGGGCCTCCATCTGGGGCTTCCCAGAGTAACTCTCATCCTCTGTCCCCTGACTCGGCCTCAGGGGCTCCTGGCTGGAGACGATGTCCCCTGAGTCCCTGGCTGTGGCTCGGGAGCCCCTAGTCCTCCATCCTTTAGTCCTGTGTCTCTTCTGTTTTCCAGGCACCTTCTCTGAACAGAGCAAACTCCACCGATTCTTCTCCCTCCATGCCTTCCTCCCACCAGTATTTACTGAGCACCTATGATGTGCCAGGCCCTGTTCTGGGGGCTATGGCAGTGAACGAAACAATGACACTTCTCAGCCCTGAGCTCACAGCCCAGTGGGGGCACAGACAGTCCCCAAATGACCTGGAACCTGCCCTGTGACCAGTGTGCCCAGGACGAGGTTCCCAGGGCTCAGGGGCCTGTGCCGGGGTTTGACCCTGGCAGGAAGGTCGAGGAGGACTTCCCTGAGGAGGTCTGAGGGGTGAGGAGGGGAAACTCTGGGGAGATGGTGAGGACGTGTGCTCCAGTGCGTGCAAGGAACCTGCAGTGGGAGGGGGGTGAATTCAGGGCCTGAGTGGAGGTGTGATGGGAAAGGAGGAAGCAAGTGAGGCTGGAGGGGGGCGGCTGGGCTGGGCCCCACTGGACCAGGTCGGCCACAGGGAGCAGCTCTGTCCTCCTCCTGAGCGCACGGGGGAAAGGCCAGAACTCAGGAGGCCTGAGTGGATTTCTGCAGTGAATTGCTCTTTGCAGCCTCTGGTCAGGAGAGGACGGTGGGCAGGAGGCTGGGAGGAGGCTGAGAAAAGGTCTAGATGGGAGATGATGGCAGGTGTTGGGGTGGCAAGAGGCCATGGAGTTGGAGAGAGAGGATGATGGCAGCGGTTTGAGGAGATGAAACTGGAGGTGGATTTGACGTGGGCTGCAGGGAGGGAGCGGGAGGGCTCGAGGATGCCCCCAGGGTTCCTGTTGGAGGGTGAAGCCTCCAGTGCAGTCAGGACCTGGGAGCCAGGTTTGGGGGAGGCTCATGGTCACCCAGGCTGTTCCTCTGGTCTTTCCTGTCTACACCCTTCCGTCCCATCTCTGGTCTGCCCCTTCTCGCCCCCTTGGCCATTCTAGATCCTGAACATCAGCTCAGATCTGGATAAATTACAGAGACCCCTTGGTCCCACCCTTCAGGAACAAGGAGGAGAAGAGGCCCAGAGAAGGAGTGGGGTTTCCCAAGGCCACACAGTGAGTTCAGGCAGAGCTTGGAGGTGGCTTCCAGAGCAGAGTGTTCCCTGCATGTAGTGCCGGCTGCCCCCTGGACATGACAGCGGGGGGCCGAGGTCTCTGCTCTCCAGGCGCTGCCTTGCGGGTCTTGGGCTAATAGCTCTGTTACTCCCTGAATCAATAAAGAGCCACTGTGGTTAAGGTGTAATTTTTTTCAGATGATTCAAAGAGAGATTGAAAAATGGGTCCTGTTTTTTCCCAGGAGACTTTAGATTTCCCTTTTCTTTATCATTAAAAAAACATTTTTTTTTGACTGTCTCTCTAACACACAGATTCCCTCTCTCCCATAGTACCTGGAGTTACTGGGGAAAACTGCTCCTGTGACGCTGGGGGCACCTCTCAGGATGTGGCCCTGGGCCGGCTGCACCCTGCAGGGCTGGTGCCTGGAGGCTGCAGCAGCTCAGGGCTCCTTGCCTCGTCCCCTCTGGTGCACTGGGATTCTTGCCGCCCAGTCCAGGGGGTGGTGAGCTCCCCATCACTGGAGGGGTCCCCAGAGCCTGGGCAACACTTGGCAGGGAACTGAGGCATCCAACGCTGGATCAGGGCATGACTGGGACTTCATCTCTGTGCGTCTCCCCCACCCGCCCTTCATGCGACCCCAGCACCAAGGTGGAGACGAAGAAGGCGGGAGGAGGAGATGACAGCTCGCATGGTGGAGGGTAGTGTTGGGTTTGGACCTTCAGGGTCCAGATCGATTCACCTCCCCCTCCTCCAGCTCCTCCCCCAACCCCCTCCCAAGGGTCAGGCTGTGTTTTCCTCATTTCACTGATGAGGAAACCGAGGCTCAGAGAGGTCAAATGAGGCAGAAGGGGTGGAGCTGGGATTTGCCTGGTTCTTTCCCCAAAGCCCGACTCCCTCCAGGAGAATAAAGGCTGCTCTGAAGTGAGCGCTCACCTTGTGCCAGACCCCTCCCTCGCCACGTCTCAGTCAACCCCGAGGGCCTGCAAGGCAGATACTGTTACCTTCACTTTCCAGGTGAGGAGCATGATGCTCAGGGAGGCTAAGTTACTTGCCTGAGGACACACAGCTGGTGAGCCGTGGAACCGGGATGCAGTCCCAGGTCTGTCACCCTCAGAGTCTGTGCCTGTAACCACTGCACCGCACTGCCCCTCCCCACAAGAAGTGCTTCTTGAGGTCCAACCCAGTTTCTCCTCCATGACCTTCAGACCAGCTAGTGAAAGTCATGACCCCAGGATGCATTAGTGGAAGAAACAGGCTATAAAATTCTAGAGGACAAGGAGTGCTTTATTTACTTTCATCTCTTATCTCCCTTAAGAATTGCTGAATGAATGAATGCACAGTCTCTCTGCAGGCTGGCAGGAGGTGGTCAGGCAGGTAGACGGTGGGCAGACCCATAGGTTGGGGGTCTACTTGCGGCAGAGGAGGGCTTCCCTTCCATAGCCTGCAATCCCAGTGGTAGGCTCTAGCTGAGATCCTGTGGCCCCTGGGAGAAGGATTCAGTCACCTAACAGTTAATGCATCCTGGGGTCCTGATCTTCAGTAGCTGGTGAGTAACTTAGCTTCTCTAAGCGTCCCTGTGGGCCTCAAAAACTGCTCAGGTTTCCAGAGGCCCCTAAGAAATGCAACCATCCCTGGGGTCTCACCCCGAGGCCTCTGAGCCAGTGTCCCGTGAGGACTGGGGGCAGGGTTCCAGGAGCAAGTGTGGGTGGTGGAGGTGGGATGGGATGAGAGCAGAGGGGCTGGGCGGGGGGGAGGGACGGGGCATTTAAGGTACTAACTGTAACTACCACACACTGATTGTTTAAGGCACGTGCTGGGGGCCTTGTCCTAAGCTCTTTACATGTGTTAACTTGGTCCGCATGACAACCACATGAGCCAGTGCTGTTATTATTTCCATTTTTCAAATGAGGAAACTGAGGTGCAGAGAAGTAAAGTGGCAGAGTCGGAACTTTAGAGCCCGGCTCTTAAAGGAGACGCGAGTTCACGGCCAGCCTGGCAGAGCCCACAGTCCTGTCCTGCCTCCCCCAGACCCCCGTGTGAGCTGACACCACCTCTGGGTAACTGACAGGACAGAGCCCCAGGTCTCTCCAAGGGGAAGGAGCTGCTCAGGGGCATAATCTTAGTCAGGGAGGCATTAACATTGATCCTGGTGTAGCTCGTACAGGTCTATGTGACAGGCTCGTAAATCGCCTGTTTGAAGGGCCTGTGACCCCACGTGGTGCCATCTGCACCTGGGGAGACCCTGAAGCCGTGTCTACTTGGGAAAGTGGGGGGTTGGTCCAGGGCAGGTGGAGGCAGGAGGAGTTTGCTGTCCAGCCCCCGTCAGCCTCCTGCTCGAGGACAGCCAGGCGGCTCTGCCAGGCCCCAGGCAGCCCTGCTGGGAGAGAAGGGGCCAGCCTGGGCCACACCTGAGCTGGTAAAGCAAATGTCACAGGGCGTTGGAGTCCCACAGGCCTGGGTTTCAGTCCCACACTGTCCCTCACCAGCTGTGTGGTTTGATGTCACTGCTCTGAGTCTGTTTTCTCATTTATGAAATGAGACTAATAATAAAATCTCACTTCACAGGCTTGTATGAGAGCGTTCATGGTGAGCTGAGTGCTGGTCCCAGAAATGATGCCCAGTGGGTGTGGGGTGAGTGTGACATCTGTGCTGTGCTGGGAGGAGGGGTGGGGGGCAGGAGGGAGCCTGGGAGGGAGAAGAAGAGGGGCTGGCATTCTAGACCCTCCCCGTGTCAGGAAGCAGGCACTGTCTATAAACGCTCTCATTTCATCCTATTAATTCTCTCAGGCTGATACTGTTATTAGTCCTGATTGACACACGTGGATGCTGAGCTCAGCCAGGTTAAGAGCAAAGTTCCAGAGCTGGTGACTGGCTGCAACCAAGACAGGGACCCGGGTCTGCCTGACTCCGAAGTCCCTGTCCTCCTTGGGTCTGGGGATGTTTCCAGTTTCCTCCTGTGACCCGCTGGGCCCTCTCAGCATCCCTGAGTGTTTATCCAGACGGTCATTACCTGTAGTGATAGCTTATGCAACAGCTAATTAGCCCTCCTGAGGGTCAGCCATTGATCAGGAGCAGAGTTTGCCAACCGCAGCTCAGGTTTCCTCCTTGGCTTTTCCCTGGGACCTGGCGGGGCCTCAGCAGAAGGAGACCAGGACTCCCAGCCTGTCCATCAGAGGCTCACTCTGGTGATCAATGTGACCCAGCCGTCCCCATGTCCCCCCCCAGCCCCGACCCTTCCCCGATGTCTGTTAGGTCCTCAGCTCTGCTCCTGTGAATCCCCTGGGCCCTCAGGCTCCCAGACCCCCATTTACCCTCCACCTCTTTCCCCACCTCCCCTACCCTGGCTTCCGCCTGTTTGCTCTTGGTCTTTTCCCAAGACACCTAGTAGCTCCCCAGGGACCCCTGCCTCCAGGCTCACCCCTTGCAGTCTACGCCTCTCACAGGGCTATCTTGGGGAGCGGAGGCTTTGGGGGCAGAGAGATCCAGTGCCTTTACTGACCTTGCCTCTCAGCAGCCATGTGAACTAGAGTGAGGTTTTCTTTTTTTTTTTTTTAATCCTTTTAAGCTTCAGTTTCCTCGTCTCTCAAACGGGGGTCCTAACACCTACCTCACTTCACAGGGGCTGTTACAAAAATAAATGAGAAATGTATGTAAAGTGCTTGGTTGGTGCCTGATGTATAGTATATGCTCAATAAATGGTGACTTGAGTTTGTGTCATTTCTCTTTCCCCCAGAGGTTACTGATACTCCAATATTTGATACTATTTGGTAGCATCAAAAGTCCAAACTTGAGCGCAGCATGCTAATCCATCTAGAGAGGCCTTTACAGCTTCATATTCTTAATCCCAACTCCCTGCCCCACTCTCTGAGCTGCAGGGTTTGCAGACACACACTGTTCCTCAGACATGCCTCACACTGCACTCAAGCCGTCTCCTCTGTATGGAGTTATCTCCCTCGCTGACCCCTGACCTACACTCCGACCATGAGCTCAGGACCTGATCCCACTTTCCCTCTGGGCCCAGCTCCAATCACACCCCCTCCAGGAAGCCTTCCAGGATGCCCCAGCCAAGAGATCTTCTTCCTGTAAAGCCTGTGTCCCCAGCATAGACATCTCCTGTCTTTAGGCAGCTATATTTTTCTTAGACAGTTATGGGCTTGACTTCTATCATCCAAATAGAGAGGGAGGTCCCTACCTCCCTTTGGACACAGCTCAGGGCTGTAGCTCCAAGTCCAACCTGCTGGCCCAGTCCTGGGCAGGCTCAGTGCCTACTCCTCACCCCTCCCCTGCTTCCCTGCCATACCCTGAGCTCCCAGCAGGCCTCACATGAGCCCCCATGGGTGTAACACATGCCCGGGGTCCAGCATCTGTAATACCTGGAGTCTGTGCTTCTCAGGGTCTGTGGGTCTAAAACGCACCCCTCCTGTGGTTTGCAGACCCCCTGACGCTCTGATTGTGGGAATTTGGGAGTCTAAGCTGTTCTAGTTCTGTGACTCAGGAAATCTGAGAGGGTGGGACTCTGGATGCTACAGTCTACTCTCTGTTTCTAAAGTGTATGCTTTGGTGAGTCTGACATCGTAAGGCTCATTGTTGGGGACCAAGGTGCCATCAGATGCCCCTGGCACTGACTTGGCACCAGGTCTGAATCCTGGCAGCCTGGGATACTGAATGGGTGTGAAGCTGACCCCAGCACTCTGCAGTTGTGTGAACATCAATGCTCTGAACCTCGTTTTCTTCCTCTGTGTGATGAGGTTGGTGACAGCAGGTGTCTGTGTTTCCACCAACAGCATTCATGAGAAGCCTGCTCCATATCTTGGTTGCTATAGGGGCAATGCGGACATGAGGGTGAGGGCCTGCACCCAGGATGCTGGCAGTGGTCTCTGCTCTGGAGCGCAGTCCTGGGCTTCAACAGGGCTTGAGAGAGGGCCAGGAACATTTCCTCCCCTCTAGCTGGTACATCAGCAGCCTAGTCGAACTTGGGTCTAGATCAGCACCGTCCAATAGAAATATAATGGCAGTCATGCATGTAGTTTTAAAGTTTGTAGTAGTCATGTTAAAAAAGTTAAGAAACAAGTGAACTTTGCTTTAAGAATGTATTTTGTTTAACCCAATATATCATTTCAACCTGTAATCAACATTAAAATATTAACAGTCAGATATCATACATTTTTTTTTCTATACTAAATCCTAAAATCTGGGTGTCTTTGACACTAATAGCACAGCTTAGTTCAGACCAGCCACACTTCAAGTGCTCAGTGGTGGCACCTGGCCAGGGGCTAATGCACTGGACAGCCTAGGGCTAGTGGCTCTGCAAAGGTCCCCCAGCTCCGATGGCACCAGATGGGCTGGTTTTCATTGATGGCAGAGGTGGAGCCGTGTGGGGTTCTCTTGTTTGTTTACTTGCATAGCACAGCGGTTGTGAGCATGAGCTCTGGAGTGACTGGGACTGGGGCTTTGGTTTAATTCTCTTCTCCGTCAGGTGACCTTGGGTAAATGACCTCACAGGTTGTTGGGAAGATTCAATGAGATTACACAGGTAAAGTGCTCGGCCTGTGCTGTAAGTACTTGTCAGCAAACCATGGCTGCTGTTATAATTTACTGGTTTTGTTACTCTGTCACCTCTCTGGGCACTAACTCAGCCCTCCTGTAACTGTGGCATCTGCACCTCCCCGACCCTCGGTGCCCTCCCATTAGCCAAACTGCTGGATGGCAGCCACCTGGGCCGTGGAGGTAGCCTTACTGCCTGGCAGGAGCTGACGTCACAGGAGCACAGAGCACAGAGGCTGCCTGGGCCGAGCAGACCAGCTCCCAGACCCGGCCCAGCTCTAACTGCTGCAGGAACTGATGTGAGTGTAAACCCCTTGGGCCTCTGCTTCTTGGCCTAGAAAATAAGAGGGTAGGACCAGGTGACCTTTAAAAGCCACTTCCAGGGTAAGAACCTGGTGCACATGGCAGCATTTATATTGCACGTGGGCCACATTTCCAGAAAGCAGCTGTAGACTGGGCCAGTGGAATAAAATGTCATTGAAACTTGGCTCTGCTTTGGGTGACCAGCAACCATGTATGAGGCTTGGTTTCCTCCTCTGCAAAAAAGGCAGCAGTAATGTCACTGCCTTCTAGGCTGTTGTGACTTTTAAATGGGATAATGTGAAGAAGCCACTCAGCACAGTGTCCCACCCATGACCAGAGCTGAATAAACTCTGTTTCCAATGAAGGGACCAACACGGGCTGCTCAAGGAGAGGTTCCACTCTGTCCACTGTCTCTGCCCTGGAGCCAATGGCAAATTTGGAGAATTTACAAGAATCCTACAAGACCTACCAGGGCTGAAACAAGCTGCGGGTCTGGGGGAGGCGCAGGGCCTCCGTGGATCAGCGAGGGGCCCACCCAGGCCACTGCAGTTTGCTCATTAAAGGCTGCTGGCCTGGCTCCAGCGCTGGCTTCATCAGTGTTGCAGCATCATGAACACAGAGCTGCATTCCCACGTGCTCCCCGACCAGTGATACTGCAGGGATTGGGGTGTGGTCGTACTTTAGGTGGAGGTGGCCAGGGCAGCCTGAGGAGCCATGGACGGAGCTGGGGTGGGGCAGGGCCTGAGAGCATCAGGTCAAGAAGGGAGTCTCTGCCTGGGGATGAGTGTGGGCACAGGAATGGGGCATGGACAGGCCATTGTGCTGCTGCATGAGACCCAAGGACAGAGGCCCGGAGGGAGGAAGTGGGCTCCAGGTGAGAACAGGCAGACCGGGGACAAAGCAGGCATGTCAGCCCACTGGGCCCATCTAAGAACAGCTTGTCGCCCCAGGCTACTCATCCCAGAGGACAGAGACGAGACAGATGCAGACAGCCGGGTCTGTCCTGGGGTGACTCAGGACCCTCGTGCCTGGCTTGCCCCCCATCTCTTGCTGTTCAGGCTTCCTGCCCCCTGACCTTGGCTTCTGATTTCTGCTTCTAGCTGCTCACCTCCCATTGGTAACCACCTCCAGGGACCCCTTGGAGGACACTGATTCATCTATTCAACAAACATCTCTCCTGGGCCCCCCGCATGCCTGGCTCGAGGGTCATGACGGTGGGCATGGCTTTTGCTCATAGACTGCTGGTGGGGACAGTCACCCACTCACTCACTCAGTTTCCTCCCTCCCTCCCTTCCTCCCTCCCTCTCTTCCTTCCATGAGGCAGGAAGGTAACAAGACCAAACGCCGCACACCTGTGTCCAGCGTGTCCCCGGACACTTATAGGGGCTCCGCACCTGGGGGTGGGTCACACCTGTTGTATGAGGTCCTGCTGGGGTCATCTTTCACAAAGCCCCTGAGGTTAATTCTCACTCTGTCTCTGACATGGAAAACTGCTTAGAGGGCCGGAGGGACGTGCCCGGGGTTACCAGCCAGGAGGGGAGTGGCCGGTCTGAGCCCGTTCTCCCTGAGGCCTGGGCCTGAATTTATGAACACCAAGCTTGGGCTGAAAGGCCCCGTTCTGCTGGCTACACTACTGGATATGAGCTCCAGACACCAATGCTTAGGGCCACAGGCAGGGTTCAATAGGGCCGGAGGAGTTCAGGGCAGGGAGTTACATGGGGAGAGGCAGAAGAGCAAAGTGGGGTAATAATGAACCTATTCTCTGCAGGGTTGAGACAAAGCACAGAAAGCACCTGATGAATGCCAGCCATTATTAGAGCTATTGTTACTGTTATTATCATCACTCCTAGGGGAAGAATCTTCACCATCGGCATCATCATCATCGTCGTGGTCGTAGTCATCACCCTCTGAGCCACCTCTTCATACGCATCTCCTAGGCCCAGCCTGTGAGGGTGGTGTAGTTATCATCCCTGAGTTACAGATGGGAAAGCCGAGATGCACGGAGAGGAGAAGGGACCCAACGGCACAGGCAGAGGTGGGACTGGCTGTCTGGCTCACAGCCAGTGTCTTCACCCCAACTAATGACATTCACTGGATGCAGCCACTCACTGGATGCCTCTGTGTGTCACCGAGATCCATTCACCCAAGATTGTCCCCAAAGCCCCCCTCTCTCCTCCTGCCCCGACATGGCCTCCTGGGGACCACTGCCAGCTGAAGGCCTACTGTGTGCTCCACATCCATGGGCTCACTGAACTGCAGCTCCCCCTGGAGGTAAATCTCATCAGGTCTGTTTGTGCAGATGAGGAACCCAAGGGTCAGAGTGGTTAAGTGACACCCCAATCTGACTTGGCTAAGTGCTCGAGGGTTGTTGTGAGGACAAGAGGAGAGAATGCAGAACATGTGTCTGCTTGAAATAGGGCAGCTTTTAAGGAAAAGACCACTGTCCTGTGCAATAAAGGGAAACTGAGGCCCAGACGGCCCTGAGCTTCAAGCCCCGAGAGGTCAAGGTCTCCATGGCCGGTTTCCCTAGGGTGATCCTGAGGGCAGGACAGCAGACTCAGGAGGGCCTGGCCGCCTCCACTTCTGCTCTGCCTGCCCACCGACTCCCCGTCCATGCCACAGGCAGATTTCCACGGGAAAAAATGACTTCCCGCTTTTGCCGCAAACTCACCTCTATTACGTTAAGCAGCTAACGGCGCTCTCACGGCAGGGTATGTTTTGTTTAATGCCTTGATCTCTCTCATCTGCGAGAAAAATGAATTCTGTCAAATCTTTCGAAGCCAACTGTCAAAGTAAAGCATCTGGGGGGAGATAGATCTCTTACTCTGCTGGCAAAATTCATTTGATTTGATCCCTTAATCCAGTCTCCCTGTGAAACAGGGAGCTGAAATTTGGAAAGCCCTTTGCCCCGAACAGTTTCTTTCCACTTCCCCTCACCGCCTCCTCTCCTGGGGCCCACTCCTTTTTCACCTTTAAAAATAATAGGGAGGAATCACAGCTGGAGTAATGATAACCATTTGGTTTCTCACAGCAGTGTTTTAGAGAGAAAATAACAGAGCACAGTGCCTGTCTTTCCGTGTCTATTTGGGGAGAGAGAGGTGATGGCTGTGAAATGCTCCAGCAGCCCAGGGGAACGGCAGGAGCACTCGGGGTGCAGGGTTTTAGACCTGACCTCTGTGCTAGCAGGACACAGAGGCAGGGGGATGTCTGGGAAGAAGACACAGCCTCATTCCCCCTGAAGAATTTTTTTCTCTAATCCCTACTCTCCACCCTGAACCCCTCCCCTCCCGCATCTGTATCCACATGCCAGAACCTAATCCTGCACTTGGGCTCAGCGCTTTACAGTTTACAAAGCACTTTCATATTTACTATAATCATTTATTTATTAATGTTCTTTCATTCGTTACTTCCATCCTTCACATGTTTGTGCCGTGGTAACTGGGAATCACCAGTGGTCATGACCTGTTTGACACTTGGGAGCTACAAGATCTTCAAGACACAACCTTCACCTCCAGGATTCTAGGGTCTGATGGGGTGACAGGTGTGGACAAATGACGATGACCTTGTGGGGTGAGAGCTATGGCACGTGAGTGCTGTGCATATAGAAGGCACTTCTGTTAGTTAAGATGTGTTGGGCAGCATGTAACAGAAAACTCAAAAACAGTGGCTCAGGCAGTTGAGATGTGAAATATTCTCACGTAACCAGATGTCTGAATAGAGGTGGTTGCCACTTGGTCAGATGCTCAGAGATGTCAACAAAGACCTGGCTCTTTCCCTCTCTCCTCTTTACCATCCTTGGCTGTGTTGGCTTTTGTCATTAGCTTATTGCCTCATGGTTGCAAGATGGCTGCCACAGCTCCAAACATCATGTCTCATACTAGAGCATTCAAGTTAAGAAAGGAGTGGAGTGAAGCAGAAAAAAAGATTCTCAGAAGAAGTCCCTCTACCAGCAGATTTTCCCTTACATCTCAATGGCCAGCTCTGGGTGGCACTCTCACCCCTAAAACAATCTCTGGAGAAGGGGAGTGGGCTGCCAGGCTTGGCTTCTCCCCTGGGCAGGGGAGGCCCACCAGGCCTGAGCCTGTTGCTGCAGAACAAACCCAGGGCTCTGTGAGTGAAGGAAGGAGGGGTGGGCTGCTGGGCAGGCAGCCACCAGTGTCTGCCACCTGCTCATCAGTGCTTGTGACTGAGTGTCCTGGTCAGTGTGAGGTCTGGAGTGGTGGCCTAGCCTGGGCCCTGGGGGCAGAAAGCCATGCTCTGAGCCTCTGCCCCTGTGGGCTCTGTGATCTCCAAAGCACTTGACCTGCCCGAGGCACAGCCTCCCCCTGTGGAGAGGGGGCCAGAACAGCACCTGCCGAGTAGGGCGCTTGTGAAGGGGATGTGGGGTCGGATGTGCAGGCGCCTGGCCCAAAGGCATGTCAGCAGCTAGGAACCATAGCAGCCATTAGCCCCATTTGTGAAATGGGCCTGTGTACCTCTTCTGTCACTGTCCTGGGGTGACAACAACAGGGGCATCAGTTCACACGAGTGAGCACTTCCTGCGTCTGCTGGGTGCCCTTCACTGGCACTTGCTCCCTTAATCCTCACAGCCACCCTAGGAGGAGGATGTTCCTTTCATTCCCATTTTACAGCTGAGGAAACTGAGGCTCAGGGGTGACCCCAGGTGAGTGAGGGCAGCTGGGGCTCCAGCTCTGACCCCCTGCAGTGCCCTGGGTGGATCCACAGGCAGGTGCTCAGGTAACCCCTCCCCCCTGACTGTCACCTTGTCCAGGCTGGTGGCTGCGGCTGACCTCTTTCTTGCCCCTTCTCTCTGTCCCTCCTGGAGTTCCACGACCCCAGAACCTGTTTGAGTTGTAGGGAGATTTGCCCACCATCCCGGCTACCATTCCTTTTCCAAGTTGATGAATAAACAATGTAATCAGTGGTGTCAGCTGTTCCTTGGTCATGAATTGGCAACTTCCATTTTAAGGGAAAATAATATACACATTATATCCTTAACACAGAACATAGCATATGATACTACACTCCATATTTATAGTTTTATTGAATTATACAAAAACCGCTCCCAACAATTATACACCTACAGCACATTACATTGAATAACTGCACATGAGGCTCCTGGCCAGCACCGTGATGTAAGCTTGGGCACCAGGTGTGAAATGAAACATGCAGCCCAGCCCTGCAGGATGAGGGCTTGGCTGTCAACCCTGCCGGCCCTCCACTCAGATCTGAGGCCATCCCCACCATTTCCAGTCTTCCTGGCCCTCCCAGCTCCCAGAGAGATGGCCTTGGGGGTGGGGGGAGAAGGGGGACAGGGGAGAGATCCTGGAGTTGACTTCCTCATTTTACAGATGGGGAAACTGAGGCCCATTCATGCAACCGATCTCTCACCCAACAGTTTGCTGAGTGCCTGCTCCATGCCAGTCTCTGTTCTAAGTATGGGGCGTTCAGCTGGTGATGGGCAACAGGAAGAGACCCAAGCTGGCAGGGGAGAGAGCATTTCTCATTTTCAAAGATTATAACGTTTATTCTTCCACTTGGCTTTAACATCTTCTGGTTCTAATATTTGGCGACTGTGAAAAGCCCCACCTGCGGGCCAGGCAGCCAGCCCCCCAATCTGAGTCGCCCCGAGCCTTTGAGTCACCCCTTTTTCCCTTTAAGATTCCTTCCAAACCATCCCAGGTGTCTCCCTTCTTTGGGGCCCCCTGCAGAGTTTCTGAGTTTATGGCTGTCACAAAATGTTATCAGCCATGACAATGACAATTAGAACAAGTGTGCTGGGTGAGAAACTCCGGCAAGATTTAGGACCTGCAGTGAGTCACACCTCTGGAGCTGAGAGGGCAGCCAGCCACCCCGCTGTGCCTGACAGTCTCCACCCGTTGGACAGCTCGGTCACAGCCACAAAGTGATGCTGTCCCTCTTGAGCAGTGGGGCCTGCGGCACCCAGGCCCCTGCAGGGAGCCCATCCAGGCCCAGACACATTGGCCTTCTGGGTTCCAGGCTCCCCCCTTCCCTACTCTGTGCCTCCTGCTCTCAGGACAGCATCTCAAGTGTTGCTGCATCTGATTCCAAACCCTGATGCAGGAGGCTCAGTCCCTGTTAATGATCCTGAGCCCCAGCCACTGGTGAGACCACAGGCTTTGGCCTGGTTTCCAGTCTGCGTCCTGCCATGTCCTCGCTGTGGGACCTTGGGAAAGTTGCTTACCCTCTCTGAGCTTAGTGCCCTCACATGTGAGTTAAAGATAAAAACATCTGCCAGACTTAGATGTGGTAACACCTGTGACACCTTCAGTGATAGATTCTGTTATTATTACTCTGATGTTGTACCAAGCCCTCGGCACAGGGTCTGGGGCACAGTAAAGGCTGACACTCAGTAGAGCAGGAAGAGCAGGGACTGGGGAGCAGACTGCCGGGGTTCAAGGCCCAGCTCCAGCACTTCTGAGCTGTGTGACCTTGGATGAGTTCCTAAACCTCTCTGTGCTTCAGTACCTTCATCTGTAAAACGGGGATAGCAACAGTGCCTCCTTCACAGGATTGTTAGACAATTGAATGAACTAATGCACGTGAAGGGCCGAGCGCAGGTCCTGGCACAGAGTCAGCTCTTTTTATTCCAGGCCCCTACAGAGAGCTAACATTGAGGGGCCTCTAAAGATCTCCTTTTCTGCCACCACTGCACTTAGAGATGAGACACTGAGGCCAAGAGACACTAAATTAAGCATTTGAGAACAAGACAGTAGATGACCGTGCTAAATTATGCGGGGCGGACAATTAGAGAACAAAACGATCTGTAATAAAGGGCTAATCGGGCGGGACACGCGCTCAGTGTGCCCGGAGCCTGAGATGCAGCCTGAGACAGGACAGCCTCGCCAGTACCTGGCACTCTTGTTAATAACACGGACTTTTCCCGTTGATACAAGTGATGCCTACTTCCGGTGAAGCGTTTGGAAAGTACAAACATTAATCTAAAAGAGTATATACATCACTGATAGCTCCCCCCCAAGACAGTAACTTTTACTTTCTTCATTCTTTTTTCTCCTCATATACAACTACTCATTCATGACTGATTTCACATTGGAGTGACTGTCAGGATACGTTAGGTTATAATATAAAAATAAACAACCCTTCCACATAACAGAGGTTAAAGTAGCCTCCTGTAAGGGGATGTTGGGTGAAATAGTATGAAGTTTTAAGAGTCAGTAAGGCTTAATATTTCTGGAGAGACACCCTCAGCTCCTGTTAGCCCGGCCTTCACGTGACCCCACATCCGGGATCTTCTGCCCCTCAGCCTCTCGCCCTGGTCCCTCACCATCGCGCCTGGCCCCTGCCTCTGCCCTGGCCCTGCCCCCTCACTCTCCAGGCAGAACCGGGGGACCCTGTGAGACTCGGGGCGGGGCCGCCCCTGCTCTGCTCCGCCCCAGGGCTCCTGCTTCACAGGGACACAGTCCACGCTGACAGTGGCCCCGGGCCCTGCCTCGCCCCCATCCCCCAGCCCATCCCCCTCACTCACCTCCCTCCATCCTTCCTGGACCAGGAGCCCCGGGCCTGCTCCTCCTCCGGGCCTGGCCCTTGCCCCTCCCTCTGGCTGGATCTTCTTCCCGCGTCTACCCGGCTCCCACCCCCCGCCGTCCTCCTTCAGGTCTTTGTGCCAGTGTCACCTGCTCTGGCAGGCCTTCCCTGACCCCCCTGTTTACAAATGTGACCTCCAACACCCTCCACCCCCTCCCCGCTGCCTTTTACTCCTGGCTCCTACCGCTGGCTTCCACACTGCCGTTCACCGTTAACGCTGGGGTGTCTCCGCTTTCTAGAACCTAGGCTTCTCCCTGTTGCCGAGACAGGGCCCCCCAGGTGGCCTCTGGTGGACATTTGCTGAGGAAGTGACGCCCTGAGCGCTGGCTCTGCTCCCCGTGTGAGACGCTGTCCTCAATGATGTGTTGTCCCTTATTTGTCACAGCAGCTCTATGGAGCGGCTTCTAGGGACACCCCTATTCTCACAGGAGGTCACAGGCCTGGCTCAGGAACTGCCCGGCGTCACACAGATGCCGAGGGCTGGGGCCGGGGCTCCCAGCTGGCTTGTCAGGATCCAGGGCTGGGCTCTGAGCACTCCCAACATGGCTCTGCTGTTCTGGGACATTCCAGAAAGAGCATGGATGCTGAGTAGTGTGTGAGGTGACCTCACCACGCCACTGCCAGCACTGAAGGTCTTGCTAAGTCCTGTGGAGAAATGGATCCTCAGTGAGATTCCATTTACATTTTTCCTTCCCATTCTGAGCTCTGTGCTGCTCCATATTGGGGTTGCACGGACCCCAGAAGACGAGGACACGCCCTGGCAGCCCTCCAATCCTCGTCCTCCCCTCCCAGGTCGGCTCATCCACCCCCAAATGGCTTCGTCATCACCAGCCACCAGGGACCCCACACCTCTGTGTCCTTATCCCAGGATGCAGCCGCTACACCGGGGAGACCCAAAGCAGCGTTCCTGCAGGTGCACAGGGAGCTGGAGGGATGGTGCTGGTGTCGGGGGAGCTCAGCCAGGTGGGTCTTCCTGTGAGCTGGGAAGAGGCGCCCCCTGGTGGTCCAGTTATGAGACCTAAAAGTCCTTTCTCTTGGCTGATGTTGAGTAGGGCACAGGCTGAATTTATAACAATTTTGTCTTTAAGACACACCTCTTGCCCAGCTCCACAATGGGCCATCCAGATGCTCCCCTGACACTTCAGACCCTTCTCCCATTTCAAGGCACTCAAACCTACATGGACCACCTTCCCCCAAAGTGCCCCTTTGCCGGTTTCCCTCTCACCAGAAGCACTACCCTCCACACGGTGGCTCTGACCACCTGGTGGGTGAATGACCTCCGTGTCTTTCTCTGTTTTACCCCCACTCAGTCCAAGCTCCTTTTTTCTTTGCCGGGGTCAGGCCCTGACCAGGGCAGCTCCCCTAAGTTCCAGGACACATTCCTGGCCCTGGTACCCGCACCCCAGATTATTTCTCTTTGCCTAAACTACACTGAGTACTTTTCTGCTACTTGCAAAGAACCCTGACTCAGACACCAAGGAAACCTGCTTATTTAAAAGTCTGATTTAAAAAACACGCTTTCCAACAATGAATCTCTTTCTCTCTCTCTGTCTCAGAGAGGCCTCATCAAACAAGAGAAACAAGGCTCTTCTAAACCTATGTGGAAATTAAACCCACAATCTGGGCACACACTTGTTTGACAAGTGATAATTAACTGCTGACATTATAATTTCGGCTTGGACATAAATATGTTTTTCATTAAGAAGTATTCAAAGACATCCTTGTGTTCGGAAGGCTGGTATCATCTGTGGAGCTCAGCCACTCTGAGGATGGTTGCACAGTTGCTGATGAGAGTCTGCTGCTCCCTGCCAGGGAGGATTTGGACCCCAGAAGTGATACTACTATTTCATATCCCTGGGATTTCTGGGCTCCACAGGCTCCTGGCAATTCCCAGATGGCAGCCCAGGCAGCCCCCTCTCTCTAAGGAACAGTCCTCTCCTCTGGGTGTCCCCAGCCCCGAAGGTGCCTGGAATCAGAGCAGGGACTGCAGCTTCAGGGAGGGAGGGGGACTCTCATCTCTGCAGCCCCTGTGAGGCCTTGGCTCCTGCAGGGGTCCTAGCCCATCCCCCATTTGACAGAGGCTCAGAAAGTGGGAGTCACTTGCTTAATGCCACACAGCTTGGTGTGGAGCCAGATGGGGATGTGAACTCTGACCTGCCTGACCCCCCAAGTCTGTGCCATCCCCACTCTACACCCAACTCTCTTTCTCTAGTGAACTCAACTGCTCTGCGCTTCAGTTTCCTCATCTGTAAAATGAGGGTGATACGAGTCGTCTCCTTAGGAGGGCTTTTGAGGATGAAATAACCTGAAATAACACACACACACACACACACACCACTTAGAATAGTGCCTGGCACAAAGTAAACCCTCAACATGTGTTAGCTATAATGCTTATTAATTATTATCGTTATGAATATTTGCTATAGATTGAATGTTGGTGTCCCCCCAAAATTCATATGTTGAAACCCCATCACATCCTCAGTGTGTTGGTATTTTTTATTGTGGTACTCGGGCCTCTCACTGTTGTGGTCTCTCCCGTTGCGGAGCACAGGCTCCGGACGCACAGGCTCAGCGGCCATGGCTCACGGGCCTAGCCGCTCTGCAGCATGTGGGATCTTCCCGGACCGGGGCATGAACCCGTGTCCCCTGCATCGGCAGGCAGACTCTCAACCACTGCATCACCAGGGAAGCCCCTAAAAACCTTTTAAAAGAGACCCTGAGAGCTCCCTAAGCCCCTCCACCATATGAGGACAGAGAACCAGGATTCGGGTTCTCACCAGACACCCAAACTGCCCACACCTTAGTCTTGGACTTCTCAGCCTCCAGAACTGTGAGAAATAAATTTCTGTTGTTTCTATAAGCCACCCAGCCTGTGGTATTCTGTTATAGCAGCCTCAGAAGACTAAGACAATATTAATAGTAATATCATGGGCTTCCCTGGTGGCACAGTGGTTGAGGGTCTGCCTGCCGAAGCAGGGGACATGGGTTCATGCCCCGGTCCGGGAAGATCCCACATGCCACAGAGCGGCTAGGCCCGTGAGCCATGGCTGCTGAGCCTGCGCGTCCGGAGCCTGTGCTCCGCAACGGGAGAGGCCACCACAGTGAGAGGCCCGCATACTGGGAAAAAAAAAAAAAAGTAATATCAACAACATGTGGATATTATTAGGCAAACTTCTTCCCTCCAACCCAGAGACCAGTGGCTCTAAGCTTGAGTGGGATGTATAAAATTAAGACCACAAGGAGGCAGATTAGTCATATACTGTAGTGAAAATGCAGAATACCAAGAAAAGAGAAAATCTTTAAAAAGTAGCAAGAGAGAAGACAGATTACTTACCAGGGGATGACAAACAGGCAACAGATATCCCCCTGCAACAGTACAGAGAGCCAGGGAGCAAAATATTTTAGTGCCAAATGAAATGAACAAAGGAAAAATCTAGACCCAGAGAAATTATCATTCAAAATTAAATGAGAAAGAAATACATTTTTAGGCAAAGAGACACTTACAGGCCTTTTTAAAAGAACTATTAAAAAAGACACTCAGCAGGCCATTAAGCCTGGAAGGAAAGAGAGAATCAAACCAGCCACAGAGAGCAAAAAAAAAAGAGTAAATTTGGAGCGGACCATAGTAAATAAGTGTAACACCACCAGCCATATTACTTACAGCCAATGCAGGGACATAAAGGAGGGGGGACCACGGGTCTGGAATGCAGAACACTGAGGTGGAAAGAGCATCAGAGGAAACACATCCTGGGTCCTGTGCTTTTCAGAGGGAGGGGAGGGATATTGATCTACTTTAGGCTGTGTTCAGTCAAGTGTGCTTATTATGATTTTTAAGACTAAACGATTAAAAAGAGAATAGAATATGGAATTTCCAAACCAGGAGAGGGAAAAGAGGAAATAAACAAAACCTGATCAATATGAATGGGTGGCAGGAAATGAGCCAGAGAGAGAGAAAGAATAATAAAACAAAAGGAAACAGAAAAATCCTTGCAATTGAAAACACAGAGTGTAAGGTAGAATCCTGATTCTGCTTTTCACATCTGTGTGTGATTTGGGCAAATGACTTAATGACTCCAGTCTGCTGAGTCTTGGT
This sequence comes from Hyperoodon ampullatus, assembly GCF_949752795.1. Taxonomy (NCBI): domain Eukaryota; kingdom Metazoa; phylum Chordata; class Mammalia; order Artiodactyla; family Ziphiidae; genus Hyperoodon; species Hyperoodon ampullatus. The sequence continues at coordinate 24,888,822 of NC_136915.1, read as the reverse complement.
TTCCTCACCTGCAAACGTTTTGTTAAGGGCTATAAGAGCACATCCATGTAGGGGCTGCCAGGACGATCAGTGCAGTGAGCGCCACAGGGCAGGGAGTCGCTGTCACTGTGATCACAGTTGCTCTGGACCAGGCATGTCCTATGTGTGTCCCGAGCACCATCTCACTTCCCCTCCCAACAGCCCCACAAGGCAGGTACCACCATCATCGCTGCTTTGCTGGTGAGGACACAGGCTTGGTGGCGAGAGGCTTGTTGAGGTCACACAGCTGGGGAATGGCCGAGCCTGGACACACACTCGGGTCCTCTGGCCCTGAAGCCACTTGTTGACTCTGAGACTGTGTGGCAGACGTCACCTCTCTGGGTCTCAGTTTCCTAATCTGTGCATTGTGGGCGCGCAGGGCAGAGGTCGTGAGGCTGGGCAGAAACGAAGCACGTGAACTCTCAGCATGTTCCCAGCATGGGTAACAGGTCAGTAAGTGCTGTTATCGCCTGAATCGTACAGAAAAGGGACCTGGGGCTGAGACAGGCCCAGAGCTGGCATGACCTCCTGGTCTGATCTTCCCTGATTTGTAAGATCAAAGCCTTGGCTGGAGTGTGAGCCCTGGGAGGGGGCCTGGTGATCCCGGTTCCACGGACTTACACCAGGGCTGGCCTGGGTGATGAGTGAGGGAAGGAAGGAAGGAGGGAGGGAGGAAGGAAGGAAGGGTGGGTCCTTGGTCCTACTCCACGCGTCCATCATTCCCATAAGAGTGTTCTTTGCACCCAGGAGCCTCCCCAGCAGAAAGCAGCTCTGAGACACCTCCAGGCAGCAGGACACGGGCAGGTGCTTCATTAGGACAAATGAGGCCGTGTGATGTCCAGCTTGATTTTTCTCCTTTGAACTGATCGCCACCTGACCTGTGTTACATCTTCACCCTTATGATCTATGTCCCCTAGCACACCAGCTCCATGGAGCAGGGACTTTGGTCTCTGCTGGGTCTCACCTGGCAGGTGCTTAGGAAGGTGACAACACTTGGCCTTAAAGTGACATCACTACTCTGAGCCTCAGTTTCCTCATCTGCACAATGAGAGGATGATGCCCTTTGCAGCTATTGTGGGGACACAATGAGAACCTGCCCATCCTGTCCTCAGTGCTGGGGACACAGGCAGGGGCGAGGGGCTGCCCTTTACCTCTTTCAACCAGGGACCCTGTGTGAGAAATGGATTTGATGGACATCGCAGTGTGAGCATATTCTTTTTTCTTTTTTCCTTTGATGACAAAGCTTTCTGCAGTTGAGCTTTGTTTTATTAGAAGAAAAAGAGATCATCAAACTAGCTAAGCAGCCCATCAAGGAGATTTCCAAAGAGATAAAGAGGCAGGAAGCATCTCTCCCAAGACAACCTCGGCTTTACCTTTATCCTTCATTTAGTCAATTACAACTACTACTACTTTTTGATGCTTGAAATATCCCAGAAACTGCAATTTTTACTCACATCGTACCATTTAAAGCAGTAGTTCTCAAACAGGGTTGATTTCTGCCCCTCGGGGAACATTTGGCAATGTCTGGAGATGATTTTGATTGGGACAACTGGTGGGGGTAGGGTGGGGAAGTATGTTCCTGACATCTAGCAGGAAGAGGCCATGTCTGCTGCTAAAAGCCAACAATGTACAGGAAAGACCCCCAGAAAAAGAATTATCTGGCCCAAAATGTCAAAATGCTGGGGTTGAGAAACCCTGATTTAAACCCACCCAGCAACCTTGTGAGAGTAGGTCATCTCCCACCTTAGAAATGAGGAGACGGGGGGTTTGGAAAGTGAAGTGGAAAGTAAAGCGAAACTCACACAAGAATGTGGCTGAGCTAAGACTCAAATCTGGGTCTGTGTGAAGACTGCAGTTCTTTTGCTCTTTATATGCCAGTGTTATGGAATGAATGTTTGTGTGTCTCCAAAATTCATGTGTTGAAGCCCTAACCACCCATGTGGCTGTATTTAGAGGTGGGGCCTGTAAGGACGTAATTAAGGTTAAATGAAGTTATAGGAATGAATCTCTGACCTGAAGGATTTGTGCCTTTATAAGAAGAGACACCAGAGCTCTCTCCTCTAAAGGCCAGCACAGAGGAAAGGCCATGTGAGGACACAGTGAGAAGGTGGCCGTCTGCAAGCCAAGAAGAGAGCCCTCACCAGAAACCCACCCTGCTGACACCTTGATCTTTGACTTTCAGCCTCTAGAGCTGTGAGAAAATTATTTTTTTGTGGTTTAAACCACCCAGGCTGTGGTGTTTTGTTATGGCAGCCTGAGCTGACCAAGACAGCCAGAAACCCCCAGTCCTTTCATTATCAAATAATCTTCCCTAACAGCAGGCAGTGCATCGTGTGACAAGGATGTTTTAAATATTCATGTTTAATTGTGTAGAAGGAAACTTGATCTCATTTCATGGGAGCCACTGTTGCCTATTTCTCCTTTCATTTTTATAACCTCTTTCTCTGTCTCCAAGCGCAATTTGTGATGATCAAGAACAAACTGAAGGGCTTCCCTGGTGGCGCAGTGGTTGAGGGTCCGCCTACCGATGCAGGGGACACGGGTTCGTGCCCCGGTCCGGGAGGATCCCACATGCCGTGGAGTGGCTGGGCCCGTGAGCCATGGCCACTGAGCTTGCGCGTCCGGAGCCTGTGCTCTGCAGCGGGAGAGGCCACAGCAGTGAGAGGCCTGCGTACCGCAAAAAAAAAAAAAAGAACAAACTGAAGAATGTAGCAAATATAAGAGGATTCTCAGCTGCCTGTCTGGCCACCTGTGGTTCCCCCACTCACAGGCAGCCTGTGGGTGTCCTTGGCATCCTGGAAAGGTGAGCAAGGATCCCTTGGTGCAGTTCCCAGGACACCTGCTAGGGCTGCCCCTGTGAGGCTGGACTTGCTGTGGGAGAGCAGGGGGCGTGGAGGAGTCTGGCCAGAACAGCCCAGCCAGGCAGAGCCCATGAAGGTGACCGGCCGGATGGTCACTTGGTCTCTGTGCTCAACATTATTGGCTGAGCTGGGAGACAGGTAGGTCCTGGAACTGGTGGGGGTCCTACAGGTGACATACCCTGAGGTACCTCAAGGTCACAGACCCCCTGGGCACAGCAGGGGTCACCTCCAGGCTCCTGATCCCCTGGACGAAGGTGCCGCTCAGCTCAGCTGCACGGAACTCACTGCTGTGCCCTCCCCACCTGCTCCTTGTTCGTGATAGGAGGGAGTCAACACTCCTCCCCATGGAGATCAGGTCTTTGTGATCGGCTCGGCCTCCCTCTTCGGCTGGTCTTCTCCTCCTGCCCCCATGGCCAGTTCCGTCAGGGCTGATTGGGGGAGGGGTTGGCTGTCACCCAAATGGTCAGCAGGGTCAGACAGAGACAAGGGAATGATGGACTGTCCATCACACCTGCAGATGGAACCTCGTCAGGTGCGGTTTCGAACACCTTAGAGAGAGAGAGACACAGTTTGACTGAGCTGGACTATTTAGGAAAGCAGACTTCTGGAAGCAGGAAGAAATTCCAGAATCCCAGGTACAAATACACAGCATTCAATCCACATGATGGACAGCAGGGGTGGCATCCAGGTCACTGTCAGGGACCTGGATTCTCCACCCAGCTCCTCCAGGCACTCACGGAGAACTTCGGTAGGTCTCCCCTCCCTCCATCCCTGTGGGGGGTCAGACCACATGCTGACCTCTCATTAATACTTCGGCTGGGTCAGGGTCAGTGTGGGGACCGGAAGACACGTTAACCCTCATGCGCTATGATCAGAGCAGGGTCCCGGCCCTGCATCAGAGCCCGTTGATACTCTGTGCACAATTACACCAGTTTCCATACTTTCAGGCCCACCAGGTACTAGAGGCAGCCCACAGGGGGTGGGGGAGGGGCTGAGATGGGCAGACACAGGTGGAATCAAGGGAAGGAATGACACCTGGGAGAGCGTCAGTGACAGGACCACCATGAGAAGCTCCATGAGGATGTGGTGAGTGGCCGCCTGCTCATCACACCTCGTGGTTCTGAAAGGGACTGAAGTGGCTTCTCAAACCCACACTGCACAACAAGATCCATGTGTTCCTCCCCCAGCGTTCGCTGAGCACCTACTGTGTGCAGGCCCTGTGCTGGGAGCTGGGTGCACAGTGAGGACGAAATGAGTCCTGCCCCTGGGGGAGAAATGGAGACGCTGTTACCCTGTGATGAGGATGCGCCTGAGCTGTGGGGAAACAGTTGAGGGGTGACTAACTCTGACCTTGACCTGGGTCTGGAGTGAGAGCTCCCTGATAACCCGGGGAGTTTGGGCATTTGGAGACCATCTTCACTTCTCAGGGGAGCTGACCGAGGTGACTCAGTTTAGGGAGGGACTCGCCTGATGTCCTGGACCCAGGTTTCTCCATCCCCAGCATCATCTGGCCTCGGGGTCTCAGGGGATGATGACGGTGACGACACCAACCTCCTTCCTTATTCCCAGGCCGCTCAGCAAACTTTCCCACACCAACGGTAATTACACCTCCCAGAGGTCAATTTATAAGGAGACAGTAAAAATGTGTTATTTAAATAGCAATTATTAAAATCCTGCTGGGGATTTGCTCCATAATAGGTAATTATCTGTGACCTAATTGTGAAAACAATGTAGCCAATTCCATCTAGCTCTTCCTGCTTAACCCAGAGTTAATCCCACTGAGCAGCGTGTTCTGCGGCTTCAGCTGACATTTGCAGAATAATATTCTTATTAAATCTAAAATAAGGGCACCTTTGGAACCTCTGTGGCCGATCTGCCAAGGCTTTGGCCTCATGTCTGGGAAGAGATGCTGCCCTTGGACTTTGGGGTTTGCTGCTCCTGGAGACATAGACGTTCAGTACTTCACTTGGGCATTAGCTGTCCCTCTACTCGCTCGTCCACCTCTTCAGTTTTTGTTCATTCATTTCTGATTGCGTGCAGGCATCTCTTCACACACATTTAGGTGTTCATTCATTCTGCCCTTCACCCCTTGTTTCATTCATTCCTACTTCCGTGATGCGGCCTTTCATTTATTCCATCATTCTTTCTTTGTCCATTTGTGCACCCGGCGGCTCCTTACACAGTCCTCGGTGATTTCTTCATTCTTTCATCCTTTATTTCGTCAGTTCATTCGTTCACTCACTCCTGACTGTGCTCATCTATTCATCGCCTCATGCATGCATTTGCTCATTATTTCCTTATTCATTTAGGAGTTTATGCACTCTCTTGTTCATTCATTCATTCAACATGCATGCACCATTTGTTGGTAAACAGTATGAATTGGCAGGTTTGGTTCAACGTGATCTCACGCCCATCCATCCAGCACAGCAAAGTCCCTGGGGCCTCTTAAGTACACTTTGTGTTACAGTGTAACACAGTATATGACAAGAAAAGCTAGCAAATCACAGCTGCATAGCTGAATTTTTGCAAATAATTGTGCTGGCCCCCAGAAACCCCTCTGTGCCCTCTCCCTGTGTCTACCCCTCTGACTTCTAAGAGTGTATTTACCTGTGCTGTTCTGAACCTCAAGCAAATGGACTCACTATCTGTACCCCCATGTGTGTGGCTTCCGTTGTGTGCCACTGTGTTGGTGAGACTTATCCACCTGGTTGCATTAAGTTGTGTACTGTTTGTTCCTTTTGATGGCTAGGGTTATCCTGTATGAATATGCAACCATTTATGCATCCATCAATTCCAGATGGGATTTCAGTACTTTTCCATTTGGAGTTCTTGCTCATAGGGATGTTACTAACGTCTTCTGATGACCATACGCGTGCCTCCCTGTGAAGTGTGGATCCAGGAATGGAGCTGCTGGGTAACGGGTTATGCAGAAGTTCGGCTTCATGATACTGAGTTTTCCAAAGTGATAGCTTCAATGTAGGGGGCCCACCTTTGCTCACAGACTTGCCCCTGAGCCACTTGCCCTCCCTGGGACCTTGGTCTGTTCCAGGTACCCCCACCTCAGCTCACCTGCTCAATTCTCCCTCTGAGTCTGGGCTACCTCTGGGAGCTTCAGTGCAAGCCTTCCTCCCTGCAGTCCTACTGTTGGCTTCTTCCAGCCTTTGTCCCATCTTTCTGTTGTGAAGGCACATCCTCAGGCTACTCTGGGCGATGTTCTCTGGGCCTAGTCTGGCCTGGCCACATTTCCCACCCTGTGGGTATATGGGGCTTAATTCTGCTGGGGAAACTCTGGGACCCAGAAGGGACCCCACCTGACGGCTGAGGGAACTGGGGTTCTTGGTTGAAGGCTGTTGCCAAGGGAGTTGATTCCCTGGCGACTTTGGCCTGCCCCTAGGAGATCAAAGTGGGCTGAGAAGGCTTGAGAGAGTCTTCAGGCAATGGAATACAGGAGCTGGGACTTAGAATTCAGGTGTGCACTGAAGGAGGAGGGCCAGAGGCTGTGGGTGGGGCATTGCTGGCGTCTGCCATAACTATAAGATGAGGGTAAGAAGTCATACCTTAAAGATAGTGACTTGCAAATGGAGTGGAATTTTATAGTGACTCCGAGCTTCCAAGCCTGGGTGACTGAGAAGGTTGTAGAATAGGTCTTGTTCATTGGGGATACAGGTGAGGGGCAGCTGGGTGGAAAGATGATGAGCTAGGTTTCAAACGTGTTTCAGACACGTTGAGTTTGAGATGACAGAATATGCAGGAGGTGTCTCAGAAATACAGAGAACAGACTGAAGGGGCCCTGGGGTTGAGCAGGGAGAACAGGGGGGAGTGCCAACTCCGTGGCTCTCTCTGGGGCTGTAGTCAGCAGAATTCACCTCTTGCTGAATCTCCCCCTGCACAGGGTGTAAGCAAGAAACAGTGAAGTCTGAGTCATTAACTGTCAACGATGTCTCTTGTTTTGAAATTGGTTTGGGGCTCCTAAAATGGCCAAATTGAACTTCACTGCCTTGCTGAGCTGCTTCAGGTCCCACTGAGCACCTACTGTATGGATGACACTGAATTTGGGATGATGGGATCAGGATGAAATGGGACAATGAGGGTGGAAAGGTCTGGAAGAGACAGACACAGAAATTGACCCTGAGGTGGTGTGTGCCCCCATTCCTCCTGGCATGTGGGCCAGGGATCACCATCTCTAGGCAAGTACAAGTTCCTCTCTCGGGGTCCCTGATTCCAGGGCTGGAGGAATGTGAGCAGCGATTCTCTTGGCAGCTGACTGCTCAGGTGTCACCCTGAAACCCTGCCAAGTGGGGATCCCCTGCCTAGACCTGGCGGGGAGAGTGAGAAGCTACATGGCAGTCTCAGCCACAGCTTTCTCCAACCAAGTTCCACCAGGTATGAAGACCAGAGGTTGGTCCTATGGGACAATGCCCTTTTCTCATTTGATCCTCTAGGGAAAGGGGTGGGGGCCTCTGTGACTGGCCCCCAGGAGAGAGATGCCAGCTTTCTGCAAACCCACACTGCAGTCACGCTCACCCTCAGCATTTGGGGACCCTCAGAAAAGCACAGATCAACCTCAGGGTCCTCTTCTGTTTCCAGGACTCAGAGCCCAGGCACCTGCAGAACGTGTGATCCAAAGGCAGCACACCTACAACCCAGTTCCGTCTGATGCCCTCACGCATGTCCATTACCTGCGTCTCCGGTTCCACATTTGTGAATTGACAGTGATAATACCCACCTCCTAGGATTATGGGGAGGATTAAATGCGACCAAGGGTGAGAAGATGTTTAGCAAACTCTGACCTTTCATTTACGGTTGAGTTAGTCATTGTCATTCTCTCTGCAGGAAAGACAGGAGGGCATTTTTCCTCACTTTTGTTCCTTAAATTAAATAGTCCCAAAGTCATCAGGATTACACTTCCCTCACTGCCCCAACATTTATAGTCCTTCAGTAATTAAAAATTTTAATTTGGGAGGGACCTCACAGAAGGACTGGTCCAGTTGGGGAAACTGAGGCACAGCAGGGCGACAGTGGGCTCCAGGTGACCCAGTGGTTGTAGCAGAGCCTGGCCCCCACCCAGGAGGCCCAGCCGGTGGCCCTGCCTGTCTCACCTCTGCCTCTCAGCTCCCTGGGGTCTCCTACAAGCTTGTCTTGGATTCTTTGCCAGTTTCTCTCACCAAGATCAAAAACTGACAGCCATGAAGTCTAGCTTTCCACAGCTGGAGGCTAATTTGCTTTGGGGCTGCATTTTTGTTTGTTTGTTTTCTTCTTAGAATTACCTCCACTGCTTAAAGGCACATTTTAAAAAACTGAAAGTGGCTGTCAGTTTCACGCCAAAGGCAAACACGTGTCCTGTCCTCTGTGTGAATGCAACCTCACATCTAGTTAAAAGACCCATCAAATGAATATATTACAGGAAGCAAGGGTTTGAATTGGGAAATTTCAAGCTACCACACACATATTTTTGCCTCTCAACCTTTTAAATATATAATTTTTAACCAAGAGAAAGGAAATTGTTTTCAAAGTTTACCTTCCCCTTATAAATACCTGAATGAGTGTAATTTAAGCTTGTGTTGAACATGTGAAGTGTTAGCATTTTAACACTTCTATAACCTGCCCTCTTCTCTTGCTCCAGCGCAGGAGACTTTCTCCCTGCACAGCTTCGGGGGCAATTTCTCTTTGTAGCCCAAGGGTCTGTCTTTTCAATCCTCTGGGAGACACTGAAATCAGGTGAGGGCAGGCAGCTGCGAGATTACATTTCGGATTTCTCAGCACCTTCCATACACTGATCATCATGGCTTAATCTCCTGAGGGTCTACTGTGTGCCAGGTGCTGTGTCGGGTGTTTTTTAAATTCAGCATCTCTAACCCTCATGCTCTTATCCCGATTTGATCCACCATCACCCACAGCCTGGATTATTCTGCCCAATCATCTCCCTGATTCCACTCTTGCCTCCTATGGTCTCTTCTCCACTGAGCAGCAGGAGGGCCTTTAACAATGCTGGGCACCCACCTCTCTCCTCTGCTCATGCCCTCCCCGGCTCCCATCTTTCTCGGGTAAAGCCAGAGCCCTTCCTCGACCCCCATGCTCCCCGGGGCCCCTCCTGCACTCCGCTCCATCCACATGGGCCTCCTTGCTGACCCTTGGGGATACTGGGCACACTCCTGTCTCCCACCTCTGCTTGTAGTTCCCGTGGCCTGGGGCGCTCCCCCCAGGGACGCTCATGGCCCACAGGCTTACGTCCTTCTGGTGTGTGATCACATGAGTCCTTCCCAGAAAGGCCCTTCCTGACCATCCGTGTGAAACTGCACCCCAGCCTCCTGGCACTTCTCACCCCTCCTCCTGCCTAGTTTAATCTCCTGATCATTTACCGCTGTCTGCCATACTCTCTATATTTTATTTATTTACTTTGTTTATTGAATGCCTTCACAAAAATGTGAGCTCCATATGGGTAGTGACTTTGGTCTTTCTGTTCACTGCTAAATATCAAGCTCCTAGAACACTGATTAAGACATAAACACTTATTGTATGAATGAATAAAAGATTTACATTTGGTGTGCGTGGGATCAAGAGCATACAGACGAGAATCAAATAAACAGATGAAGAATATAATATAATCTCTAATAGTGATGGCTGTGGTGCTATGAAGAAAATAAAGCAGAACTGTGTAACTATTTCAGGTTGAAGTCCAGGAAAGCCTCCTGGAGGAGGTGACGTTTAAGCTGAGACCTGGATGAGACAGACCAGGCAACAGGCCCTGGGTGGGGGGGATGACGTGTCCAAGGCCTCACAGGTGGTAATCTGTGTGGAGCAGATTTGGAGGCCACATGGAAGGTGTGTGCAGGCCCCTGGGGAGCTCTCCTGAACACTCAAAATGGACAGAGTTCTGGGTCCTGCAGTGTGCTGTGCTGACCTCACGCTGGCCTTTTGCCCACTGAGTTATGTTATTACTCCATCTGGTTCCCTTCCCCAAGGGGCTGAGAGTGTCACTCAGTGGGATCAAACAGGGTCTATATCACCAGGGCCAACCACAGGGCCTGGCACCCAATGGGGCCTCTGCAGGTGTGTTTTGAATGACTCTCAGGTGAGGCAGGTGAGGGTGTGTTACAGAGTGTAAGCTTCACAGGCTGTGAAGCTCTGAGAGTCCTGGAGAAAATTGGGCTCATTTTCTCTAAACTGAGGACTTGAGACCCAGGGTAGTGTGTGTGCCTGAGGTCACACTGTGATATAAATAATACAAATGATATAAAAATAAGGCTCTGCATTTGAAGTTACAAATTTTTTCAACCTGAAAAAACACGTGCATACTCTTAAAATGGAAGAGAGTCAGATTAACTTCCAATTCATGACTTCTTTTTTTGAACCTACCCAAAAGCTGAGGTCAAGGAGCAAACAAGTGGACCCAAATCTGAAAAGACAAATGCTGCAGGAAGAAAGGATATGGAAGCACCCCCTCACCTACAGTGTGCAACCAGACACAGGTAAGAAGTGTTGAGATAGAATAATCAAGAAGTTGGTGAAGGCTGAGTGAGGCTGACTGGACAGTGTGAAGCCCCAGAATCTGGGGAGTCTGCATCAACTTGCTAGCTCTCTCTGGAACCCCAGGGGAGCTCACAGAAAGGGTCAGAAAGAGTCCTAAGCAAATGCCCATTGTGGCTCACACATGGGGGAGTTGCATAAAATTCTGCCCAAACCTTTCTCCCCTATCTTTCCTATGAAACAAAAACCTTAATCTAAGTGGAAAACAGGACAAGAACAGCTGCCCTTAAGGGGGAAGGGCAGGAATACTCACTGGGTCTAGAACTGCACAGGGGAAAGGGCAGGAGAACTAAGAAGGCCTGACCCTGAGAAGTAAGGAAACAGGGCCTAAGACTGAGGCTTAATCAGAGCAATAGAAAACACATCCCCAGTGGCCCTGCTGTCAAGATAACAAGCTTTGCGTCACTAGTAAGACCTGAAGGATACTGGAAGAGGGACAAGAGAGGAGAAGAGTGTGTAAAGAGACCCTCTCTGAGGCCCAGTGCAAAGGAAAGGCCTAAAGCACAGTGTTAAACAGACTGGAAAACTCTGGAAAGCCATTCTCTACCCTAAAAACAAAGCTTCACCACAGGAATTTGAAGCCTGTGGTACACTGAGGGTCACCATAACAACAACAAATCTCAAACCCAGTCCAGCTCCTCACTAGATTAACTCAAATCCCATCACTAAAGGCACTAGCACAAGGAAAAGTGTGCCCATTTCCAGGCATAAAAATAATTTCCTCAGTCTCTTCTGTCTGAGCCAAGGAGTTCAGCTTTCAACCAAAATATTGTGTAAGGTATACATGTGTAAGATATACATGTGTAAGATATAAAGTAATCAGAACCAGACTCAGACGTGACACCAACTGACAGGGAATTTAAAATAGCTATGATTAATAAACATATTAATCATAATAAGGATAACATGCAAGATTAGTTGGGTAATTTCAGTAGAAACTATAAGAAAAAATCAAATGGAAGTGCTTGAAATGAAAAATACAGTAACAGAGACGAAGAATACCTCCCATAGGCTCCTCAGCAGACTTGGAACGGCTAAGGAAAGAATCAGGGAACATGAAGACAGGTCAGTAGAAATTACCTAATTGAAACACAAAGAGGAAAGGGGACAAAGAGTGGGGAACAAAACAGACTAGAACGTCTAAGAGCATGGGACAATATCAAACAACCTAATAGATATGTAATTGGAATTGCAGGGGGGAAAGAGAGAGAGAATGAAGCAGAAAAAACATATGAAGAAATAATTGCCAAGAATTTCCCCACACTCATGATAGACAAAAACCCCATGTATCCAGGAAACTCAAAGACCCTCAAACAGAATAAATGTCACCCACACACATACACACACACACCTAGGCACATCTTATTCAAATGGCTGGAGAAAAAATGTCAACAAGAATATCTTGAAGGCAGTCAGAGAAAATAAAAGACATGCAGAGGGAAACAGAAAAAAGCATTACTGCAGACTTCTAATCAAAACTCATGCAAGCCAGAAGATATTGGAGTGACATTTTTGAAGTACTGAAAGGGCAACAAAACAAAACAACAACAACAACAACAAAATCCTCCAAAGCCTGTCAATCCAGAATTCAATACCAGAAGAAATATGTCTCAAAACTGAAGGAGAAATAAAAACTTCCTCAAACAAAAATTGAGGAAATTCATTGTCAGTAGATCTACTCTAAAAGAAATGTTAAAGGATGTTTTTCAAACAGAAAAAATCTGATATTAAACAGATAAAGAGGGCTTGCAATGTAATAAATAAATGTAAAATAAAATGTACCTTTTTTCTAATTTTTAATGGCTCTTAAAACTTAAATGACTGTTTAAAGCAAAAAATTATTTAGAGAATATGTAAAAATATGACAATAATAACACAAAGGATTGGGGGGTAATTAAAGAATAATATTTAAGTTCCTTATACTACACATGAAAAGGTATATTATTATTTGAAAGTAGACTAATTAAGGATGAATATTGAAAGTCCTAAGGAAACCACTAAAAATATAATATATAAATATGTAATACTTATAATAAGTTAATAGATGAGATGAAATGGGATAATAAGTAATCAATTAACTCAAGAGAAAGTAGAAAAAGAGGAAAAAAGAAAAAACAGATTGAAAAAATATAACACTCATCTGATGAATGACAAAAGTGGGATGGAACAACTGGGAAAGCCTTTGCATCTGGAACATTCTCTGAATCTGGGAGCTGCTTTCTTGACTTGGAAGACTTTCCAATGTTTCATGAGGCCTTTGATATAGTAACTCTAATAAAATCTCTTTAATTAGTTTGGTGTTGATCAACATAGCCATACATGGATTTGTCTTTTATTAAATTGCTGCTACTAGAACAGAAGGGTAAAATGCTGTTAAGGCAATAATATATTAGGAGGTCATCAGACTCATGACCTATTTGGCTGTTCCTGATATAAGGGTCACATTTTGGGCTGTGGAGCTCATAGATATTGGCACATCTTCCCCCTCAAACCAGGCATCCTAGAATCATAGGATTTAGAGTTGCAGCCCAGAGAAGGGAAGTGATTCAAGGTCATATAGCAGATTCACTTCTAGTCACTTCTCACTTTAACTTTCCTGGGATTTCTTAACCTATAAAGTTGGAGTGGGGCTGATAAACAAGGGGATCTTTGAGGTTTCTCTGCTCTGTATGAGTTTACTAGTCTTTGAGTCATAAAAGCCAAGACACAAACTTGGCTTCAGTATCAGAACCAGTCTCTGTGGTTATTTTGTCCAAGGTGCTGAAGACCCAGGGGCAGGCCCTACCCCAGGGTATTTAAGGCCAAGGGGAAAAGGACACAATTGGCTTTTGAAAATCCCTCCCTCCCTGCTAGAATCAATCTTCCTGCCACCCGCTCCAGTGTCTCACACTGTTGTTCCCCCCAAAGTCTTGGAAACCACAGATGGCAGGCACCTTGGAAGACAGGACAGCAGCACAAAGATCTACAGGACTCTCCAAGTGACAGTTTGTGGTCTGATGAATTTGGTCCTTCCTGCTGAGAGTTGGAGGCCATATCCACTCTATGTTAGACGTGGTGCAGAAACAAAGATACCAAAGCTAATTTTCCTCCCTTTAGCTATGGCATCTCCATTTGAAGAACGTGGGAATAAATAATCAGGCTGGCTTTCCAGTGTGGCAGAGAGAACTGGCAGGGGTACTCACTTAATAGGTGCTGGATAAATTCGGTAAAAAGGAGCACTCAGGAGCCAGGATGGGGTTATTACACAAGATCCCATAAAGGTTGAGTGTCAGGACCCTGATGTAGCAGATATAGCCAGTAGTATAAACCACCAGGAATGTGAGAACTGAGACAGGATGGGGGAACTGAGACAGGAAGGCAGGAGAATTCTCGAGTTAAGATCCAGTTTGGAATCAGATAGACTCAGATAACGGGCTAGAATCAATTAGAGAAGATAGATTTGAGGAGGGTAGAAGGTAAAATTCCAGAGGTTCCTAGTGATATCACTTCTTCCATCTTTCAGTTCAATTTAATACACTGTTCCTGAGTGCTCTCTGTGCTATCCACTTATATATGTGATGCCATTTAATTATTTTACAAATCCTAAATAAAGCAATGTTGTTGCCATTTACAACTAGGGATATGAAACCTCAGGGGTAAAGAGACTTACCCATTACCTTTCAAGTGGTGTAGTAGGCAGAATTCTCAGATGAACCCCAATGACCCATACTCCTGTATAATTCTTTCTCCTTGTGTGTGGACATGCTGTGTAACTTGCTTTACCTATAGAATATAGTAAAGGCTATTTTGGGATATTAAGGGATTTTGCAGATGTAGTTAAAGTCCCTAATCAGATGACTTTAAGTTCATTGAAGGGGAGGTTTAACTGTGTGGGCCAGGCCTAATAAGGTGAGTCCTTTTAAAGAAGGTATATAGGTCAGACACTGACGCTGTAGAAGTCCTCTCTATTCATTGCTGGTTTTAAAGAAGCAAGCTGCCAGGCATTTTACAGCCACAAAGAAATTAATTCTGCCAATAACCTGAAGAAACTTGGGAGAAGATGCTTCTCTAGTTGAGCCTAGAAATGAGAACAAGGCCTGGAGGACACCTTGATTTCAGCCTTGTGAGACCCTGAGCATAAAACCTGTCTAAGCTGTGCCCAGACTTTTGACCTAAGAAACTGAGAAGTAATAAATAGCTATTGTTTTAAGCTCCTAAGTTTGTGGTAATTTGTTATGCAGCAATAGAAAACTAATGCAGTTGGAAAGTGGTAGAATGAGATGTGAAATCTGCCTTGTCTTCCTGTAAAGCCTACACTCCATTGCAGACACCCCTGCCATCAACTCCACAGATATGCCATTGTTTCTATTCAGGGTTGAACTTGCCCTCAGAGGGAATTCTGATTATGAGCAGGCAGAATAGGAGTGAAAAGAGTGACAAGTTCCTCTATTTTCTCTGACTTTCAGGCAGAGGTAGGCACTGAATTGGCATGGCCTGGCAGCTCATTCCAGGGGAAAATGTGCATGCTGGCTGGCATCTCTAACAGTTGGTGGTGGTTTTAAGTGCCCATGGAGAGAGTGATGTGGGAGTGGCTAAATCATCAAAGAAAATTGTCCCTTTGGTCATCTTTGGCTCTAGGACCAGGGGTCATGAACACTGGCTCACTGGCTAGATATGTTTGGGATATCTGGCATCTTTCCCTTTTGAGATCATGTGATTCTGTGAATAACAATAAGAGCCACCATCTGTGGAGCATCTCCTTCACTCATTCAACAAATATCCACGAGTGCCCACCAGGTGTAGGATGCTGGTGCTGTAACAGTAGACCCCAGAAAACTGTTAAATGACAGAGGCAGGCCAGCTTGACTCCCAGCAACGTGAACACATCTTTGTGGCCTCTACCACTACATAGAGCTTCTCTGTCTGTTCTGGGTACTCAGGCTGCTCAATTGCAAGCCCTCATCACACATTTGTCCTTGGCCTCTTCATATCCTTGGATCTTGGAGTGTTGGGGGGTCAGAGAGGAGGGAAACAAACAAGCAAGTGGAGGACAAATCCAGAGCCAAGTGAGAATTCACTTCCTGTTTCTTCCCCTAAGAAATGGGCAACTTAACATGACTTAATTTAAGTGCAGCCTATATCTGATGAAGAAGTTGGTTAGATTCATTTTCTTCATCAACTATTTCAAGGTCAGCATTCATTTTTTTATGAGCTGAACTCAATCAGGAGAAAACATGCTTCTTCAGGACTTTTCCAACTGAAAATAAATGCCTCATTAAATTAAACATATTAACCTGAGAACAGTATTGATGTCAGCCAGACTAATGAATGTCCTTGTAGGGAATACACAATAGTCCTCAGAGGGACCCCACCAGCCATTAGGCACTCTCTGCAAATGTGCTCAATTATTGTAGGATGTGGAATCATCAAAGAGAGAATGTGGGAGAGGAAAAAATAAAAACAGAGGGAAAGGGGCTGATCCTGACACCATGGCTGTCTGTGTGACTATTGCCCTGATTAATTCCGGTATATTTGACACTTGAGAAATGGCATGTGGCCATCTTCATATGATGTGATTCATTGTTTATTCCAGAGGAGAGAAGCTTGTTTTTGCCTCTAAAATGTGAGGAGAGGTCAGGCATAAGTATCAGAAAAGCTGGATTCTAGTTCCTGCTCTGCCACAGTAGGACTGGGAATAATTCTCAGGTTTTCTCCATATCAGTGGACTCGTTTCTTCAAATCTTTATTGAGTCAAACATTGTGCTAGGCACTTTCTTATATGTTATTTTGTGGAATCCCCACAGAAACCCAATTAGCAATTGGGTTTATTAGACATATTTTTTTGTCCCAGAATTATAGAAGAGGAAAACCAAAGCTCATAGAAATGATCAGACTTGCGTTGCTAGATCTTTGGGACAGGCAGAGGCAGGCAATGGGGCCCTACTCTGGGAGACCATCTCTGGGGAACTGCATCCACCTTTGCATGACAATATAGAAGTGAGAGTGAATACCTGAGCCTGGTCAGAGCAGCATGATGCAGAATGTTGAAGGAAGCAGGGCTGTTGAACCTGGGGAGAGAAAAATCATATACAGACAAAAGAAATATCTCCAAATATAAAAAAGGCTGCCACGTGGAAGAGGGACTACATACCCTCAATGTGGGCTAAAGGAAAAGATTTTCAACAGTCAGAAATGTCCAGAGACAGTTGGGCTACCTCAAGAGATGATACGCTCTCCATCTTTACAGGTGTGCAAGTAGTAATTAGATACTGCTTGTCATATTTTCAGGATGACCTGAATTTGAATGACAGTGGTTGTGTTTTTTCAGGACAAACTATTTTACCTCTCTCACCCACAGTTTCCTCATTCTCAAAATGGAAAAAATAATGCAGGTTATTGTGAGGATTCAAATGGTGTATGTAATACATTACACACAATGCCTGCCTGGGAGCTGATTTTTTTACTATCAGCATTTTATTTTTATTGAGTGGATTCTGGCATCAGATGAGGCCTTGGAACTGTGTCCCCTTCCAGAACTCAACATCTTTAGGAAAAATGCTTTGTTAAAGATACTCTATTAATGCTCTAAAAATTAGGGGACTGTGCCCATTGTCATTTTATTGCCTCTTAGCTCAAATTTCACTCTTTTTTTCATCTTTATTGGAGTATAATTGCTTTGCAATGGTGTGTTAGTTTCTGCTTTATAACAAAGTGAATCAGTTATACATATACATATGTTCCCATATCCCCTCCCTCTTGCATCTCCCTCCCACCCTCCCTATCCCACCCCTCTAGGTGGTCACAAAGCACCGAGCTGATCTCCCTGTGCTATGTGGCTGCTTCCCACTAGCTATCTATTTTATGTTTGGTTCACTCTTTTTTTTGCCCTGCATTGTGATACTGAAGCTGGACCCTTTTAAACATTTCTCCTTTGCCAGATGATGCAATGTTAGACCTTGTCAGTAGGGGGTGCTGGGGAGACACTGCGGGCTATGAAAGAGGATGGATTGAGAGAGGATGGAAAGAGATATTCCATGCAAATAGTAATCAAAAGAGAGTAAAAGCGGCTATCCTTATATCAGACAAAATGAACTTTAAATCAAAAATGGTTACAAGAGACAAAGAAAGACATCATATATTAATAAAAGTATCATATAGCCAGAATGTATAACAGTTATAAACATTTATGCATCTAATGAAAGATTATCAAAATATATGAAACAAAAACTGACAGAATTAAGGAGAGCAATAGTTCTACAATAATATTTGGAGACTTTAATACCCCACTCTCAATAGTGGATAGGACAACCAGAAGATAAGTAAAGAAAAAGGGGACTTAAATAACACAATCAACCAATTAGATCTAGCAAACATATGCAGGGCACCCTACCCAACAACAGCACACACATTCTTCTCAAGTACACATGGACATTTTCCAGGGTAGACCATATGTTAGACCAAAATCTCAATAGATTTAAAAAGACAGATATCATAGAGAGTATCTTCACTGACCATAACTGGATGAATTTAGAAAACAATAATAAAAGTAAAACTGGAACACTCATAAATTTGTGGAAATTAAACATTACACTCTTAAACAGCCAATGGATCAAAGACGAAATGACAGGGGTAATTAGAAAATACTTCAAGATGAAAGAAAACGAAAATACAGGTACCAAAAGTTATGAGGTGCAGTGAAAATATTGCTAAGGAGGAAATTTATAACTATAAATACTTGAATTAAAAAATAAGAAAGATCAGGCTTCCCTGATGGCACAGTGGTTGAGAGTTCGCCTGCCGATGCAGGGGACACGGGTTCGTGCCCCGGTCCGGGATGACCCTACATGCCGCGGAGCGGCTGGGCCCGTGAGCCATGGCCGCTGAGCCTGCGTGTCCGGAGCCTGTGCTCCGCAACGGGAGAGACCACAACAGTGAGAAGCCCGCTTACCGCAAAAAAAAAAAAAAGAAAGATCTCAGATCAAAAAACCTAACTTTACAACTTGAGAAACTAGAAAAAGAAGAACAAACTAACCCAAGCTAGCAGAATGAAGAAAACAATAAAGATTAGAGCAGAGATCAATGAAATAGAGAATAGAAAAACAATAGAGAACATCAATAAGAACAAAAGTTTGTTCTCTGAAGAGACCAACTGACAAACTTTTGGCTAGATAGACTATGAAAAGAAGAGAGAGGGGCCTCCCTGGTGGCGCAGTGGTTGAGAGTCCGCCTGCCGATGCAGGGGATACGGGTTCGTGCCCCGGTCTGGGAGGATCCCATATGCCGCGGAGCGGCTGGGCCCGTGAGCCATGGCTGCTGAGCCTGCGCATCCGGAGCCTGTGCTCCGCAACGGGAGAGGCCACAACAGTGAGAGGCCCGCGTACCACAAAAAAAAAAAAAAAAAAAAAAAAAAAAAAAAAAAAAGAAGAGAGAGTACTCAAATTACTAAAATCAAAAAATGAAAATGGTGACATTACTACTGATTCTTCAGAAATAAAAAGGATTGTAAGAGAGTATTATGAACCATGGTATGCCAACCAATTGGATAATCTATATGAAATGAACAGATATCTAGAAGCACAAAACCTACAAAGACTAAATCATGAAGAAATAGAAAATGTGAAGAGACCTATAACTAGTAAACTATTTAATATTTTACTATTAAAACAGTAATAAAAAATCCCCTGTAAAATAAGTGGCCTGGACCTTATGGCTTCACTGATTTCTACCAAACACTGAAAGAAAAACTAATACCAATCTATTTAAACTTTTTGAAAAAATTGAAGAGGATGGAGCACTTCCTAAATCATTCTGTGAGGCCAGCATCACTTTAATACCAAAACAAGACAGACACTGCAAGAAAAGAAAACTACAGACCAATATCCCTAATGAACATTGATGCAGAAGTCCTCAACAAAGTACTAGCAAACCAAATTCAGGAGCATACTAAAAGGATTATACACCATGACCAAGTGGGATTTATTCCTGGAATGCAAGAATAGTTCAGTATATGAAAATTGATCAATGTAACACACCACTTTAAAAGAATGAAGGAAAAAATGATTATCTAAATTGATGTAGAAAAACATTTGACAACATTTAACACCCTCTCATGATAAAAAAAAAAAATCCAATAAACTAGGAACCCAAGGAAACTATCTCCGCATAATAAAAACCACTTATGAAATCTCCACAGCAAACAACACTCAGTAGTGAAAGACTGAAAGCTTTTACTCTAAGATCAGGAAGAAGACAAGCATGCCCACTTCTGCCACTTCTATTAAACATGGTACTGGAAGTTCTAGCCAGAGCAATTACTCAGGAAAAAGAAATAAAAAGTGCCCAAATTGGAAAGGAAGAAGTAAAATAATCTCTGTAGATGACATGATCTTATATGTAGGAAACCCTAAAGATTCCACACACACAAAATGTTAGAGCTAATAAATATAGCAAAGTAGCAGGATACAAAGTAAACACATAAAAATCAGTTGTATTTCTTTACATAACAATGAACATTCTGAAAAGGAAATTACAAAAACAATTCCATTTACAATAGCATCAAAAAGAATAAAATACTTAGGATAAATTAATCAGGGAAGTTAAAAAACTTGTATAATGAAAACCATAAAACATTACTGCTGATAGAGATTAAAGAAAAAGTGGAACCACATCCCTTTTTCACGGATTGGAAGACTTTAATGTTGTTAAGATGTCAGTACTACCCAAAGTGATCCACAGATTCAATGCAATCCCCATCAAAATCCCAATGACTTTTTTGCAGAAATAGAAAAACCCATTCTAAAATTCATATGGAATCTCAAGGAACCCCAAATAGACAATACAATCTTGAAAAGGAAGAACAAAACTGGAGGAATCACACTTCTTTATTTCAAAACTTACTACAAACTTACAGTAATTAAAAATAGTTTGGTACTGGAATAAAGACAGATATAGATCAAAAGAATAGAACAGACAGCCCAGAAATAATCCCTTGCATATATAGTCAAATGATTTTTGACAAGGGTACCAAGACCATTCAGTGGGAAAGGAGAGTTTTTTTTCAACAAATATTGCAGGGAAAACTAGATATCTATCAACGCATGCTCAAGAATGAAGCTGGACCCTTACCTCACATCATATACAGAAATTAACCCAAAATGGATCAAAGACCAAAGTGTAAGACCTAAAACTTTAAGACTCTTAGAAGAACACATGGGGCAAAAGCTTCATGACACTGGATTTGGCAATAATTTATTGGATATGACACCAAAGGCACAGGCAACAAAAGGAAAGGTAGACAAATTGGACTCCATAAAAATTAAAAGAATGTGTTTATCAAATGATAATATCCACAGAATAAAAAGACAATCTACAAAATGGGACAATATTTGCAAATTATATATCTGGTAAGGAATTAATATCCAGAATATACAGATAACTCCTAAAACTCATAAACAACAACAAAAAAGAAACAACCCAATTCAAAAATGAGCAAAGGGCTTGAATAGATATTTGTCCTAGGTATATATACAAATGGCTAATAAACACATGAAAAGATGCTCAAAATCACTGATCAATAGGAAAATTCAAATCAAAACTACAATGAGATACCACCTCACACCCATTTGGATGGCTATTATTTTTTTAAAAAAGAGAAAATAACAAGTGTTGGTGAGGATGTGGAAAAATTGGAACCCTTGTGCACTTCTTATGAGGATGTAAAATGGTGCAGCTGCTACAGCAAACAATGTGATGATTCTTCAGAAAATTAAAAATAGAATTACCATAAGATGCAACAATTGCAGGATTAAATAATATCTACTTCTATGGGTATATACTTCTTTGTATATACCCAGCAGAATTTGAAAGCTGGGCCTCAAAGAGATATTTATGCACTCATGTTCAGAGCAGCATTATTCACAATAGCCAAAAGGTGGAAGCAACCCAAGTGTCCATCAACGGATGAAAAGATAAGCAAAATGTGGTGTATACATACAGTGGAATATACCTTAAAGAAGAAGCAAATTATGACATATGCTACAACAGGGCTGACCCTTAAGGACATTATGCTAAGTGCAGTAAATCAGCCATGAAAATACAAATATGATTATACTTATATGAGATACTTATATTAGTCAAAATCATAGAGCCAGAAAGTAGAATGGTGGTTGCCAGGGTTGGGAAGAGGGGAGTAAAGGGGAGTTAATGTTGAATGGATATCCGTTTTACAAGATGAAAAGAGTTATGGAGATGGATGGTGGTAATGGTTGCACAACATTATGAATGTATTTAATGCCACTGAACTGTACACTTAAAATGGTTAAGATGTTAAATTTTATGTGTATTTTAGTACAATACAAAAAAAAGATGGGGGAAAAAAAAGGATGAGATTTCTCCTGCAATTTCTGTTTTTCTTTTATCCTTGCTCCTATGGCGTGACTGCCAGCGAAGTGAGAATGACCCCAGACTCTTACCTTCTTGTGGGTAGCTTCCTATTTAGTAGTTTTGGCCCACTGGCTGTGGGCCATTTCTGGCTCCGATCCCACGCTCAATTATTCAACACAAACAAGAGTTGAATTAACATTTCATGACCACATTGCTTTTTACCCAAATAGCTATCTGATTGTGAACATATTTACCTGAGTCCAGTTGTCCCACTGCTGAGATCTTCATCAGAAGCCTTTCAACCTCCATAAATCAGTTTTGATAACAAACCCTCTTGTGATTGTTGCAAAGTCCAATGTGGGGCAGGCCTCCTGCAGATGCAGTGCCCCAGTGACTGTGGTTAAACAAGGTCCTCTAGGGAGCGTGGCTGGGCGTCTGCTGGCCACATGGTCCTGGCCTCTGGTTCCAGGAGGCAATCTCTGATCTCTGACATTTACTCAGCAGGATCCATGGGATGAGTCTTGGTAAACAGCGGCCAAAAAGGATTTAGGAAGGGGAACTGCAGTGTGAGTTGTACCTGGAAGTTACTGAAAACCACATCTCTGCAGACAGAGAGGGAAGGGATGTATGTGTAACCCCTTCAGGGTGTCTTGAGGGCAGGCAGGTGCCTAGATGACTTATTGAGTCCGGTGGGGGTGGTGATGGGGAGCCCTGGCTTCCAGCCCTCACCTGTCCCATCACTGATTGTCTGAGGAGGTTCTGGGCACCACTGGGCAGCAGGAGGGGTTGTCCACATAGAGGTGGACTGGACATGGAGCAGTGAGGATCTGAACAAGGTTCTCCAACCAAGGCCAACAAGAAGGTCCAGCCAGAGGGGATGGTGGGAAATAAGACTCAGAATTTAGAGACTAGGGGCAGGTGAGAGATGGCCAGAAAGGTCAGTCCAGGCATTTCAGCAACAAAACAGACATACAGAGCTCCACCCACCATGGCGGCCGGGACCCGGTGGTGAGGGGAGATCACGACTCAGGGTGAAGAGGGCATCTATAAGATCTGAGAAAAGGGACAATGCCTGAGCTCAGAGCTCAGCTCAGAAGAGACCCCAGACCCTGGGCTGTTCTCAGTGCCCTGTCAGACCGCCGGGGCATTCACTGTTGCAGGAGCCACTGTGAAGAAAGAGTGGAGAGGGCTCGGGAGTAACTGGAAGTGCTCAGTGAGGTCATGTCTCAGAGACAGTTCAAGAGGTGCTGTGAGGGGGCTGCTTAGGACTAACTCTACAGGGAATCACAGGAGAGAGAAAAAGAAAGGGATGGTGGGGTCTGGGCAGGACACAGCTGATCTTTGGGGAGCATTATGGTAGAGGTGAAGTCAGGATTTTGGATTCTGGGCCTGACTCTGCTCTGAATCACTGTGTGAGCCAGGACAAGTCACTTGCCTTCTCTGGGTTTGTGTATGCAAATCTGTAGAATGAGAGGCATTAGCTGGGGGATTTCTAAGACTTCTCTCAGCTCAGAGGGTCAAACCTTGACTATTTTTCATTCTGTATGATACCCTCATCCTACCCTCACATCCCAATCCTCTGCCTCAAGTCTGACCAATGGCTCCCCAGATCAATTCTGCCTTCTGCCAGAGGAAGGCAAGTCAGCACCATCAAAGAACCTTAAATGAATTACACTGAGTCAGCAGCCCTCACAATCATGGCGTGAAGTGGGTCTGGCAGTGACGGGGCTGCTCGGTTCATTAGAGTCTGGGGATAATGTGCTCTCGCCCTTGGAGATGCCATTACGGGGTGGTTTCTGCAGCTTC
This sequence comes from Hyperoodon ampullatus, assembly GCF_949752795.1. Classification (NCBI taxonomy): domain Eukaryota; kingdom Metazoa; phylum Chordata; class Mammalia; order Artiodactyla; family Ziphiidae; genus Hyperoodon; species Hyperoodon ampullatus. The sequence continues at coordinate 24,865,249 of NC_136915.1, read as the reverse complement.
CTCCTTGGGAGGGAAGAAAACGGGGAGAAGGGGAAGCAGGAGATGAACCTGACTCACACCCCTGGGGGAGAGGCTGACACAGCAAAGTTTTGTGCTGCTCTCAGCTTGGAGACTTGGATGTTGGAGAGGAGGCAGCCATTAGGCTCTTTCATGTCCTGTGACAGGAACCTCAGTGCTTAAACCGGGCTTGAGCTCAGCAGGGTTTTATCAGGTTATACAAACACAGAAGCTCAGAGACAGAGTATCCTTCAGGAGCACCTTGACTCAGGGGCTCAAATGATGCCACCAGGACCTGTTTCTTCTTCCTTCATCTTTTAGAGTCTCTCTCCCATGCAAGACAATTGTCAGACTCCTCTTCATGGTAGCAGGATGTTTCCATCCTGACTGAAGTCCAGTAGAGAGAAATTGTCTTCCTCACAGCTGATCAAAAGTCTTGGATCATTGGCTCTATGAGACACAGCTCAACCTCTGTACCATCAGAAAGCACAGAAGGTTAGAATGTGCTGACTGGCTTAGGCCAATCAGGATCGTCCATCCCATGAGTGAGTTTAACCCCACCCAAGCCACAGGGGCTGAAAGTGAGGAGGGATACAGCTTTGTCATTAAAATAACTAGGTCATAAAACCCCACAGATTTCCTGTAATGAGTTTAGGGTGGAGGGAAATAAAAGAAAACATTAACAGAAACAAAATAAAGAGGGAAAAAACCAAATAGTTATGCATTATGGCTGATCTTATCTCATTTTCCCAGTGGCCCAATGATACTGGAGCTACTATCATCCAAGGTACAGAATCCTAGGATTTTAGAGTTGGAAGAATCTTTGAAATCCTTGGTCCAACCCCCTTACTTTCACAGGCAATGCAACAGAGATCCAGAGGGCTTAAGTGACTGTCTCAAGGTCACACAACTCAGGGGAAGATGTCAGAGTAGAAAGAAGCAGGGACCCATCTCCCTACCTGGACAAAAATTGTACTGGAAGAATCTGCCTAATTTAACTATTTTGGAAGTCTGGAGACTTTTAGAAGGCTTGCAAATTCGCCCAGGAGAAGTCTTGGCAGGTAAGATGTTGTTAATTATGGTTAATTTTAGCTCTTAGCTTGGTAGCATCTACCCTTCCCCCACTCCCTGGCTCAACATCAGGCAGCAGTGCAAGTGTTCTTGAAGTAGCTTGGACACAGCTTTAGAGCGCCAGTATGGGTAACAGGACCCTGTCCTCCAAATATCAGGATCTGTGCCTTGAGCACTAATTGCTGCTTCTGACTGTGGAGGTGCAGACATGGAGGTGAGCAGCCATTGTTGCAAGCCCTTCCTCTTCAGCTATAGTGACTTCCAGAGGACTTAAAGGGCTGGTGCATTTTCCTCCTTAATTTTTCTCTTTTCCCCTTTAAAGAGCCAGACATTTAAGGATGAGGACACTCAAAAACAATGCATAAACAGAGGAATTTAGAAGGCCACTGCACATATGCAGGGGAAGGCTCAGACAAAGCCTGAGAGGACCTTAAGTTTACACCTCAGGCTGACCCCTGACACAGAGACAGCCTACAAAAATCAACAAACCAACCACCAAACAAACACATCAGCAAATGATGGAAAAGCGGGGGGGGGGCAGAATCTGATTTTTAGAGTTACCATACTATAAGATCCAAATGTCTGGTTTTCAACAACAACAAAAATCACAAAGCATTCTAAAAAACAGAAAAAATATGGCCCATTCAAAGGAAAAAAATAAATAGAAACTATTCTTGAGAAAGACCAGATGGCAGATTTACTGGACAAAGACATTTAAATAACTGTCTTAAAGATGGTCAAAGAACTAAAGGCAGTTGTGGAGAATGTCAAGAAAACAATGTATGAAAAATGGAAATATCAATAAAGACATAGGATACATAAAAAGAAATTCTGGAGCTGAAAAATATAACTGAAATGAAAAATTCACTGGAGGGATTTGAAAGCAAATTTGAGCAGGTTTAAGAAAAAATCAGTGGATCTGAAAACAGGACAATGGGAATTATGGAGTCTAAGAAACAGAAGGAGAAAAGATTTTTTAAAAAGTGAACAGAGCCTAAGGGATCCATGAGACACCATCAAGCGAACCAACACACACACTATGGGAGTATGATTGTAACTTTGGTTTGTAACTCCGATTTTTGCTTTTTTGCACAATTCAAGAGACTAATGTATTAAAAATTATTAGTTTATGTTTTTGGACACAATATATAAAGATATAATTTTGTGACATCAGTAACTGAAAGGTGGTGGGTATAGTGCTGTAAGGAGCAGGGGTTTTTATGTTATTGAAGTTAAGCTGGTATAAATTCAAATTAGAGTATTATAACCTTAGGATGTTAACTGTAGTCCCCATGGTAACCACAAAAAAATAGCTATAGAATATACACAAAAGGAAATGAGAAGAATTAAAATGTTCTGCTACACACAAAAAATCAACTCTACATAAAAGAATATATCAATGCAGGAAATGAGAGACAATAAGGATAAGGCATACAGAATATAAACAGCAAATGATAGAATTAAGTCCCTTCTTATCAGTTATTACTTTAAATGTAAATGGATTAAACATCCCACTCAAAAGACAGAGGCTGACAGAATGGATAAAAACACATGAGCCGGTGGGCGCCTTCAAGATGGCAGAGGAGTAAGACATGGAGATCACCTTCCTCCCCACAAATACATCAAAACTACATCTACATGTGGAACAACTCCTACAGAACACCTACTGAATGCTGGCAGAAGACCTCAGACTTCCTAAAAAGCAAGAAACTCCCCACGTACCTGGGTAGGGAAAAAGAAAAAAGGAAAAACAGAGACAAAAGAATAGGGATGGGACCTGCACCTCTGGGAGGGAACTGTGAAGGAGGAAAAGTTTCCACACGCTAAGAAGCCCTTTCACTGGTGGAGACAGGGGGTGAGCGGGGGGGAATCTTCGGAGCCACAGAGGAGAGCGCAGCAACAGTGGTGCACAGAGCAAAACAGAGAGATTACCACACAGAGGATCAGTGCTGACCAGCACTCACCAGCCTGAGATGCTTGTCTGCCAGGGCAGGTGGGGGCTGGGAGCTGAGGCTCAGGCTTCGGAGTTCAGATCCCAGGGAGAGGACTGGGGTTGGCTGCATGAACACAGCCTGAAGGGGGCTAGTGCACCACAGCTAGCTGGGAGGGAGTCCAGGAAAAAGTCTGGAACTGCCTAAGAGGCAAGAGACCATTGTTTCAGGGTGTGCAAGGAAAGGGGATTCAGAGCACCGCCTAAATCAGCTCCAGAGACCAGCGTGAGCCATGGCTATCAGCGCAGATGTCAGAGACGGGTATGAAATGCTAAGGCTGCTGTTACAGACACCAAGAAGCCTGTGTGCAAGCACAGGTCACTATCCACACCACTACTCCAGGGAGCCTGTGCAGCCTGCCACTGCCAGGGTCCCGTGATCCAGGGACAAATTCCCCAGGAGAACACACAGTGCACCTCAGGCTGGTGCAACGTCACACTGGTCTCTGCTGCCGCAGGCTCATCCCACATTCTGTACCCCTCCCTCCCCCTCCTGAGTGAGCCAGAGCCCCCTAATCAGCCGCTCCTTTAACCCTGTCCTGTCTGGGTAGGGAACAGACTCCCACAGGCAGCCAACATGCAGAGGTGGGGCCAAATCCAAAGCTGAACCCCAGGAGCTGTGTGAACAAAGTAGACAAAGGGAAATTTGTCCCAGCAGCCTCAGGAGCAGTGGATTAAATCTCCACACTCAAGTTGATGTACGCTGCATCTGTGGAATACCTGAATAGACAACAAATCATCCCAAAATTGAGGTGGTGGACTTTGGCAGCAACTGTAGGCTTGGGGTTTGCTTTCTGCATCTAATTTGTTTCTGGTTTTATGTTTATCTTAGTTTAGTATTTAGAGCTTATTATCATTGGTAGATTTGTTATTGATTTGGTTGCTCTCTTTCTTTTTAAATTTTTTAAAATATATATATACTATTTTCCCTTTTCCTCTTTTTCTGAGTATGAATGTGTATGCTTTTTTGTGTGATTTTGTCTATATAGCTTTGCTTTTGCCATTTGTCTTAGGGTTCTGACTGTCCTTTTTTTTTTTTTTTTTGGATAGTTTATAGTGCTTGTGGATTGGTGAATTTTTTTTTGGTTTGGTTGCCCTCTTCTTTCTTTCAAAAATTTTTTTTATTTTTAATAATTTTTTATATTTTAATAACTTTATTTTATTTTATGTACTTATTTATTTATTTTTCTTTCTTTCTTTTTTTTCTCCTTTTCTTCTGAGCCATGTGGCTGACAGGGTCTTGGTGCTCTGACCAGGTGTCAGGCCTGAGCCTCTAGGTGGGAGAGCCAAGTTCAGGACATTGGTCCACCAGAGACCTCCCGGCTCCACAAAATATCAAACAGCGAAAGCTCTCCCAGAGATCTCCATCTCAACGCTAAGACCCAGCTCCACTTAACGACTAGCAAGCCTCAGTGCTGGACACCCTATGCCAAACAACTAGCAAGACAGGAACACAAACCCACCCGTTAGCAGAAAGGCTGCCTAAAATCATAATAAGTTCACAGACACCCAAAAACAAACCACTGGACATGGTCTTGTGCACCATAAAGACAAGATCCAGCCTCATCCACCAGAGCACATGCACCAGTCCCCCTCCACCAGGAAGCCTACACAACTCACTGAACCAACCTTACCCAATGGGAGCAGACACCAAAAACCATGGGAACTACGAACCTGCAGCCTGTAAAACAGAGACCCCAAAGACAGTAAGTTAAGCAAAATGAGAAGACAGAGAAATACACAGCAGATGAAGGAGCAAAGTAAAAAACCCACCAGACCAAACAAATGAAGAGGAAATAGGCAGTCTACCTGAAAAATAATTCAGAGTAATGATAGTAAAGATGATCCAAAATCTTGGAAATAGAATGGAGAAAATACAAGAAACATTTAACAAGGACCCAGAAAAACTAAAGAGCAAACAAACAATGATGAACAACAGAATAAATGAAATTAAAAATTCTCTAGAAGGAATCAATAGGACAACATTAAACACACCAACATTCAAATTATAGGGGTCCCAGAAGAATAAGAGAAAAAGAAAGGGAATGAGGAAAGATTTGAAGAGATTACAGTTGAAAACTTCCTTAATATGGGCAAGGAAATAGTCAATCAAGTCCAGGAAGCCCAGAGAGTTCCATACAGGATAAATCCAAGGAGAAACACACCAAGACACATATTAATCAAACTATCAAGAAGTAAATACAAAGAAAAAATATTAAAAGCAGCAAGGGAAAAGCAACAAATAAAATACAAGGGAATCCCCATAAGGTTAACAGCTGATCTTTCAGCAGAAACTCTGCAAGCCAGAAGAAACTGGCAGGACATATTTAAAGTGATGAAAGGGAAAACCCTACAACCAAGATTACTCTACCCAGCAAAGATCTCATTCAGATTTGATAGAGAAATTAAAACCTTTACAGAATAGCAAAATCTAAGAGAATTCAGCACCACCAAACCAGCTCTACAACAAATGCTAAAGGAACTTCTCTAGGCAGGAAACACAAGAGAAGGAAAAGACTTACAGTAACAAACCCAAAACAATTAAGAAAATGGTAATAGGAACATACATATTGATAACTACCTTAAGTGTAAATGGATTAAATGCTCCCACCAAAAGACATAGACTGGCTGAATGGATACAGAAACAAGACCCATATATATGTTGCCTACAAAAGACCCACTTCAGACCTAGAGACACCTACAGACTGAAAGTGAGGGGTTGGAAAAAGATATTCTATGCAAATGGAAATCAAAAGATAGCTGGAATAGCATTCTCATAGACTTTAAGATAAAGACCATTACAAGAGGCAAAGAAGGACATTACATAATGATCAAGGGATCAATCCAAGAAGAAGATATAACAATTGTAAATATTTATGCACCCAACGTAGGAGCACCACAATACAGAAGGCAAATGCTAACAGCCATAAAAAGGGAAATTGACAGTAACACAATAATACTAGGGGACTTTAACACCTCACTTTCACCAATGGACAGATCATCCAAAATGATAATAAATAAGGAAACACAAGCTTTAAATGATACATTAAACAGGAAAAACTTAATTGATATTTATAGGACATTCCATCCAAAAACAACAGATTACATTTTCTTCTCAAGTGTTCATGGATCATTCTCCAGGATAGACCATATCTTGGGTCACAAATCAAGCCTTGGTAAATTTAAGAAAACTGAAATCATATCAAGTATCTTTTCCAACCACAACGCTATGAGACTAGATATCAATTACAGGAAAAAATCTGTAAAAATACAAACACATGCAGGCTAAACAATACACTACTAAATAGCCAAGAGATCACTGAAGAAATCAAAGGGGAAATAAAAACAATACCTAGAAACAAATGACAATGAAAACACGACAACCCAAAACCTATGGGATGCAGCAAAAACAGTTCTAAGAGGGAAGTTTATAGCAGTACAATCCTACCTCAAAAAACAAGAAACATTTCAAATAAACAACCTAACCTTACACCTAAAGAAATTAGAGAGAGAAGAACAAAAAACCCCCAAAGTTAGCAGAAGGAAAGAAATCATAAAGATCAGATCAGAAATAAACAAAAATGAAATAAAGGAAACAATAACAAAGATCAATAAAACCAAAAGCTGGTTCTTTGAGAAGGTAAAAAAAATTGATAAACCATCAGCCAGACTCATCAAGAAAAAAAAGGAGAAAACTCAAATTAATAGAATTAGAAATAAAAAAGGAGAAGTACCAACTGACACTGCAGAAATACAAAGGATCATGAGAGGTTACTACAAGCAACTATATGCCAATAAAATGGACAACCTGGAAGAAATGGACAAATTCTTAGAAAAGCACAACCTTCTGAGACTGAACCAGGAAGAAATAGAAAATATAAACAGACTAATCACAAGCACTGAAATTGAAATTAAAATTTTTCCAACAAACAAAAGCCCAGGACCAGATGGCTTCACAGGTGAATTCTATCAAACATTTAGAGAAGAACTAACACCTATCCTTCTCAAACTATTTCAAAATATAGCAGAAGGAGGAACACTCCCAAACTCATTCTATGAAGCCACCATCACCCTGTTACCAAAACCAGACAAAGATGTCACAAAAAAAGAAAACTACAGGCCAGTATCACTGATGAACATAGATGCAAAAATCCTCAACAAAATACTAGCAAACAGAATCCAACACCGTATTCAAAGGATCATACACCACGACCAAGTGGAGTTTATCCCAGGAATGCAAGGATTCTTCAATATATGCAAATCAATGAATGTGATAAACCATATTAACAAATTGAAGGAGAAAAACCATATGATCATCTCAATAGATGCAGAAAAAGCTTTCGACAAAATTCGACACCCATTTACGATAAAAACCCTCCAGAAAGTAGGCATAGAGGGAACTTACCTCAACATAATAAAGGTGATATATGACAAACCCACAGCCAACATCGTTCTCAATGGTAAAAAACTGAAACCATTTCCACTAAGATCAAGAACAAGACAAGGTTGTCCACTCTCAAAATTATTATTCAACATAGTTGTGGAAGTTTTAGCCACAGCAATCTGAGAAGAAAAAGAAATAAAAGGAATCCAAATTGGAAAAGAAGTAGTAAAGCTGTCACTGTTTGCAGATGATATGATAATATACATAGAGAATCCTAAAGATGCTACCAGAAAACTACTAGAGCTAATCAATGAATTTGGTAAAGTAGCAGGATACAAAATTAATGCACAGAAATCTCTTGCTTTCCTATACACTAATGATGAAAAATCTGAAAGAGAAATGAAGGAAACACTCCCATGTACCACTGCAACAAAAAGAATAAAATACCTAGGAGTAAACTTACTTAAGGAGACAAAAGACCTGTATGCAGAAAACTATAAGGCACTGATGAAAGAAATTAAAGATGATACAAACAGATGGAGAGATATACCATGTTCTTGGATTGGAAGAATCAACATTGTGAAAATGACTCTACTACCCAAAGCAATCTACAGATTCAGTGCAATCCCTATCAAACTACCAATGGCATTTTTCACAGAACTAGAACAAAAAATTCCACAATTTGTATGGAAACACAAAAGACCCCAAATAGCCAAAGCAATCTTGAGAAGGAAAAACAGAGCTGGAGGAATCAGGCTCCCAGACTTCAGACTATACTACAAAGCTACCGTAATCCAGATAGTATGGTACTGGCACAAAACCAGAAATATAGATCAATGGAACAGGATAGAAAGCCCAGAGATAAACACACTCACGTATGGTCACCCTATCTTTTTTTTTTTTTTTTTTTTTGCGGTACGTGGGCCTCTCACTGTTGTGGCCTCTCCCGTTGTGGAGCACAGGCTCCGGACACGCAGACTCAGTGGCCATGGCTCACGGGCCTAACTGCTCCGCGGCATGTGGGATCTTCCCAGACTAGGGCTCGAACCCGTGTCCCCTGCATCGGCAGGCGGACTCTCAACCACTGCGCCACCAGGGAAGCCATGGTCACCTTATCTTTGATAAAGGAGACAAGAGTATACAATGGAGAACAGACAGCCTCTTCAATAAGTGGTCCTGGGAAAAATGGAAAGCTACATGTAAAAGAATGAAGTTAGAACACTCACTAACACCACACACAAAAATAAACTCAAAATGGATTAAAGACCTAAATGTAAGGCCAGACACTATAGAACTCTTAGAGGAAAACATAGGGAGAACACTCCACGATATAAATCACAGGAAGATCCTTTTTGACCCCCCTCCTAGAGAAATGGAAATAAAAACAAAAATAAACAAATGGGACCTAATGAAACTTAAAAGCTTTTGCACAGCAAAGGAAACCATAAAGAAGACAAAAAGACAACCCTCAGAATGGGAGAAAATATTTGCAAATGAAGCAACTGACAAAGGATTAATCTGCAAAATATACAAGCAGCTCATGCAGCTCAATATAAAAAAAGCCAAACAACTCAATCCAAAAATGGGCAAAAGACCTAAATAAACGTTTCTCCAAAGAAGATAGACAGACTGTCAACAAACACATGAAAGGATGCTCAGCATCACTAATCATTAGAGAAATGCAAATCAAAACTACAATGAGGGGCTTCCCTGGTGGCGCAGTGGTTGCGAGTCCACCTGCCGATGCAGGGGACGCAGGTTCATGCCCTGGTCCGGGAGGATCCCACATGCTGTGGAGAGGCTTGGCCCGTGAGCCATGGTTGCTGAGCCTACGCATCCGGAGCCTGTGCTCTGCAACGGGAGAGGCCACAACAGTGAGAGGCCTGCGTACCACAAGAAAAAACAACAACAACAACAACAACAAAAACAAAACAAAACAAAACTAAAATGAGGTATCACCTCACACCAGTCAGAATGGCCATCATGAAAAAATCTACCAACAATAAATGCTGGAGAGGATGTGAAGAAAAGGGAACCCTCTTGCACTGGTGGTGGGAATGTAAACTGATAGAGGCACTATGGAGAACAGTATGAAGGTTTCTCAAAAAACTAAAAATAGATCTACCATATGACCCAGCAATCCCACTACTGTTTATATACCTTGAGAAAACCATAATTCAAAAAAGTCATGTACCACAATGTTCATTGCAGCTCTATTTACAATAGCCAGGACATGGAAGCAACCTAAGTGTCCATCGACAGATGAATGGATAAAGAATATGTAGCACATATATACAATGGAATATTACTCAGCCATAAAAGGAAACGAAATTGAGTTATTTGTAGCGAGGTGGATAGACTTAGAGACTGTCATACAGAGTGAAGTAAGTCAGAAAGAGAAAAAAAATACCGTATGCTAACACATATATATGGAATCTAAAAAAAAGAAAAGGTTCTGAAGAACGTAGGGTCAGGACAGTAATAAAGACGCAGACGTAGAGAATAGACTTGAGGACATGGGGAGGGGGAAGGGTAAGCTGGGACGAAGTGAGAGAGTGGCATGGACATATATACACTACCAAGTGTAAAGTAGATAGCTAGTGGGAAGCAGCCACATGGCACAGGGAGATCAGCTCCGTGCTTTGTGTCCACCTAGAGGGATGGGATAGGGAGGGTGGGAGGGAGACGCAAGAGAGAGGAGATATGGGGATGTATGTATATGTATAGCTGATTCACTTTTTTATACAGCAGAAACTAATACACCACTGTAAAGTAATTATCCTCCAATAAAGATGTTTAAAAAAATAAAAACACATGAGCCAATATATATTGTCTACAAGAGACTCACCTCAGATTCAAAGACACAAATAGGCTGAAAGTGAAAAGATGGGAAAAGATTGGGTTGGCCAGAAAGTTCTTTTGAGGTCTTCTGTAACATCTTACGGAAAAGCCCGAATGAACTTTTTGGCCAGCCCAATGTATTCCATGCAAATAGTAAATGAAAAGACAGCAGAGTGGCAATACTAATATCAGACTTTAAGTCAAAATAGACTTTAAATCAAAGTTACAGGTCACATTAGTGGAAGACCCAGGTCTTCCTAGAGAGAATTTGTCCCAGCAGGCGTCCGTTTGCTCAGAGCTGCTTCTGAATTACAGTGAACTCTGCAAGTTGAAGCTCACTCTCGCTCAAACCAGGCAGAGCAATCTGTGCGCTCCAGGACGTGGACCAATCCTTCCCTGAGCAAGTTGAAAAGGGGGTCCCTTATCACCTCCCTGTCCCATTCCACACTTTCCCCTGAGTGGGCAGATGCTGTTTCAGTAAATGTATCCAACTAAGCTTGGCTGGAGACTTCTCTCTGGGATCCCATGGCTCTTTACACATCACATTCCTGATTGCAGAGCTGACCCCAATCTCTGCCACCCAACCCCGCCTGCCTGTTTGTCTCTAAAAGCATAAAATTAATGCCAAGAGTATGAGAGACAATGAGGCCCTTTGTGGTCATCTAGCCAAAACCCTGCATTTTTTTTTTTTTTTTTTTTTTTTTGCGGTACGCGGGCCTCTCACTGTTGTGGCCTCTCCTGTTGCGGAGCACAGGCTCCGGACGCGCAGGCTCAGCGGCCATGGCTCACGGGCCCAGCCACTCCGCGGCATGTGGGATCTTCCCGAACCGGGGCATGAACCCGTGTCCCCTGCATCGGCAGGCGGACTCTCAACCACTGCGCCACCAGGGAAGCCCAACCCTGCATTTTATAGGGGGCAAACTGAGGCCTAGGAGAGGAGGGGCATTCCAAGGCAGGCAGAGCGATCCGGGTAGAAGGGCTCCTGACTCCCAGTCTGATGCTTTCCCACCACCCCACTGACCTTGCTGGTTGCATGAGCCCTGAGCTGCCATCCTCATGGCCCCTGGCTGGGAAAATCAACCGCCCTGAAGTCAATACTTACACACTGACAACCTCTCCCTCTTGAACAGTGTCATCTTTGCAGTCTGTAACCACTCTTTTATTTAAACATGGAACTGAGGGTCAGAGAGTAGTTGGGGATTGTCCAAGGTTAGTTAATCACCAGTCAGAGATCAGGAGCAGCTCCTAGGCTCCCTGTGTCTCAGGACAGAAGCCTTCAAAGAGTTTGAGTCATGTTACCCTCCTTTGATCCCTGCAAGGCTGGCGTCCCCAGGACTCTTGCCCTTGTTATAGATGAGGGAACGAGGTTCGGAGAGGTCCAGCCCTCTGGGCTCCCTCATCCTGCTGGTCAGTAGTTAAGAGGGGATGGGCCAGGTCACGTGGAGTCCAGTCTGGTATAACCTGTCACCCCACACGCTGCCACTCCTACAGTTGGGAATGGACTTCCTGAGAGTAACAGGAACCTGGCCAATGGGGTTATTTTTCTCACCCAACAAGGCATCTGGGGGGATAGTGAGGTGAAGGCCCATTAGCTCCAAGATGCCATCGGCCCAGCCTCCTCCTCTATCTCCCCTCGGAGTCCTTGGCTCATGCCATCTGCCCACCCAGGCCTCAGTGGGAGGGGGTGGGAGCTCCTGTCCTTCCCGGATTTCTAAGAGTGCCCCAAGCAATCTCTGTTCCTGTCTGGTGGGAACTGTGTCACATGACTGCCTGCAGCGGGCAGGGACTGGATGTTTTCCCACCTCATTGGTGGGAAGTGTGTCACACGGCAACCTGCACAAGGGCTGAAAATATAAGGCTTTGAAGTAGGGGAATTTATTGTCCCCGACCAAACAGGGGTTGTGTTAGTAAGAAAGAAGACAAAGGTGACTATCAGTGCGCGGCCTTCAGTCTCTGCCCCCGTGTTTACAATCTCATTTTCATACTTGTTACCTGTTTGGATCCGCATACACACGTTTGTTGTAAGAGAGGCCGAGCCACTTCCCCAGGACCCCACTCCCGGGGTCGGAGTGGTTTGCCGACCCCGACTAGAGCCCGGCTCCCTGTCCTGGACACCGAACAGCTCCCCAGATCTGCACTCCTGCCCCACTTTGCCTGCTTTCTCTCTTTCTGTCCCAATTCTCTTCCTCTCCAGCTCCCCAGACCAGCTGGGGTCAGCGCATTTCCTGCAGCGTGGAGAGGGGAGGGCAGTGGTTTATCACTTATGGTTCGACAAGCATATAATATTTTCAGGCTGAATTACTTTAAGCAAGTGTGTTATGGGAAGTCCAAACTCAAACCAAACCCCCTGGTGTTACACTCCCTCTCACATCCTGCTGGTGGGATGTGCATTGGGGTAAGCTTACCTGAGTACATCTGAGCAGCGTCTATCAAAATTCAAAATGTGCATACCCTTTGTCTTAGCAATTTAACTTGTAGAAGTCAATCATTCTGAAATAGTCAAGACTGTGTATTTATGTATGCAAGGATGTCCACGTCATTTGTAAAAACATAATAGCAAAAATTTGAGATAATCGAATATTCATTAATGGATTGGTTACATAAATGATGGCATATTTCCACCATTGAATATTAAACAGCCATTAAAAAATGAGTGTGGTCCCTATGCACCGGCTCACGAGGCTATCCATCATATATTTTTGAATTAAAAACCCTTTGATGAAAAATATGAACAGCATGTTGCCACTTTGCATAAAAATTTCATGTGCACAAGTAAATATCTTGAAGGATGAATATTTATACTAGGAGACATGTGGAAATCCTTTATGGGTCTGATGACATGAGCTATCTAAGGCCATTGGGCACAAGATTGCTTTCTCTCTCGTCTGTTCAAGGACATCACTCAGCATCCCTCTCCTCTCTCCCCTGCATCATGAATTTTGCTTCTCCGCAGCATCATTCCCATCAATGTCCAACACTGAGTGATTTCTCCAATCTCAAAACAACATGAAAAACAAAATGAACCCTCTTCTGCTACCTTTGCTTCCCTTTATAGTGAAACACCTCAAGAGTCCCCATACTTGCTATCATCAATTTCTCGCCTCTTTTTTTCTTCTCTTTCTACTCATCCCAGATCTCAATCCCTCACCCTCCACCACAACTGGTCTTGTCAAGGTTACCAATGACCTCAGTACTGGGTTAATGGTCAGATTGCAATGACACGTGATCTAGGGGCATTTAGCAGCGTCACTCACTCCTCTCTGAACCCTCTCCTGGTTCCCACCTACCGCCCTGTCTGCTCCTCCTCAGTCTCCTTTGGTTCCCCCACCTGTAAACCTTGCACCACCCCTGGGCTCTGTTCTTCATTCTCTCTGCTTTATCCTCATTCATTCCCTTGGGAACCTTCTCAGACTCCCCTCACCTTTACATGCAGCTCAGATGCTGATGGCTCATAAATTTACTCTCAGCCTAATTTCTCCCCGAGCATCCACCACTATTTAGCATCTCCACCTGGGTGACAAACAGGCCTCTCAAAATTCACACGTCCCAAACCAAAATCCCATTCTTCGGTTTGCTCTCATGTTCTAACCTGCTGTTCTTAGAGTCTCCCTCATTTCACTTAAGGCATCTCCATCCTCCCAGTTTTCAAGCCAGAGACACTGGACCCCTTTTACCCTCTCAAGCCCCAAGTCACATCTACCAGCAAACCTGCTGTCTCCCCTTCGAAGCATTTCCGGCCCTTGACCACTTCTCATCGCCTCCACAGCTCCCTCCTTGGTTCCCCACCCCAGTCAGTGTCCACGTTCTCCTGGATTGTTGCAGCAGCCTCCTAACCGCTCTCCCTGCTTGCTCCCTTTTCCTCTAAGAGTGTGTTCCATAGACAGCAGCAGAGTGATCTTATTTGATCCTATTAGATTTACCAGATCATGTTTCTCCTCTGTTCAGAAACGTGCAGTGAGCTCACTGGTCACAGAAAAACCCAGAGCCTTTGCAGTGAACCGTGCAGCCCTACATTTACTGAGCCCTCCAGCACAGCTACCGCGCTGACCTCACTCCCACTACTCTTCCTCTGCCCCCTCCACTCCAGCCACACTGGCCTTGCTTTGCCTTGAACACGCCAGGTCTGTTCACGTTCAAGCGTCCTTGTGTTTGCTGCTCTTCTGCCTGGGGTCCTCCTTCCAACATGCTCAGGCCTCGCTCCTCTGTCTGCAATGACCAAGCCACGGACAACACGAATGGTTCTTGTACAAAGTTCTGCAGCTCCTGAGACCCTCCGCAGAGGAAAGTCTACATACCTGTCTAGGGCGAAGAGAAGATGGATGGTGGCCAGGTCCTTTCCAGACTTTACACTTTCTAGAAATAAAGTTTTCCCACATTTTTTGTTTGTTTGTTTGTTTGTTTTGGCGGTACGCGGGCCTCTCACTGTTGTGATCTCTCCCGTTGCAGAGCACAGGTTCCGGACGCACAGGCTCAGCAGCCATGGCTCACGGGCCCAGGTGCTCCGTGGCATGTGGGATCTTCCCAGACCGGGGCACGAACCCGTGTCCCCTGCATCGGCAGGCAGACTCTCAACCACTGCACCACCAGGGAAGCCCAGTTTTTCCACTTTTAATGTTTTTATTAAAAAATGAAAAGTTTGTAATGGTGTCTTGAATGAAGTGGGAGAATTGTGACTAAATCACCAAGGGCCACAAGTTCTGCCCTGAAGCTGTCAGGAGAAGGATTAGAACCCAGCGCCCTCAGAAGGGTCTTCATCTTGCAGACAGAGCCTCCACTGAAAGGGAGCTCATTTTCCCCACAGGTAACCCCAAGATACCTGACTGCCCTCAGTCCATGTGGGGTCCCAAACCAGTCGGACATTGACAGCACCTGCCTTTCTGGAGGAAGACAGCAGCAGTGGGGCTTTGCATTTCCCACAGAACAGGGAGACAAAGAAACCCTTCGGGCAGACTCTGTTTCTGTGTGTCCTGAATTTCCCACTCATTGTAATTAAAAAAGCTGATCAAAGTCATAGCTTGAGGCTCAGCAGGGCGGCATCCCCATCTAAGCAGTTCCTAAGATACCTCCACATTTTAGTGAGTGTCTTAGACGAGAGGAAGTGGAGAGATGATCAGGAAAGGCTTAACCTTTTACATTTTCTCTTCTGTGCTGTTTGAGTTGTTTTTTCCTGCAAGGATATATTACCTTCATAACGTGTGTGTGTTATTTATATATGTGTATATGTATTAATGTGTGCGTGTGTGTTTGTCCCAGCTTCAGGAGTGAGGGATATTTACAAGAGAAAGGGATTCCGTGGCTTACAAAAGGATTTGCTGAAGGCATCTTTGAAGCACTCTGCTCTCCAGGGACCTACAGAAAAGGATTTTGATTTATAAACACTTTCCTTTCTTGCTTTGATGCAACCCTTAAATACAGGTCCAATTTCTGTTTCAAGTTTTCTCCAATTTAACCAACTATCCTCCAGTTTGCAGCTATGTGCTGGGCACTATGCTTGGCACAGTGGGGGAAGAAAGATGAAGAAGACCTTTGTTCAAAGGGAAACTGACACTATCAACTCTCACAGAAGAGGCTTTGAAAGAACTTCTCAGAAGCTATTGGTAGGGGTGATTTAGCAAAACCCTCTGCATTGTCCATGAATCCAGCAAGGAGCTCAGACATGAACAGGTGTCTCTTGTCTCCCAGGGTGATGGGGCAGCCAGAAGACTCTACTGTAGTCAGTGGTGGGGGGGGAGGTTATGATGAAGGGGGAACAGCCACTCTGCTTCCCCATTACCACCATCACTGTGCAGAACCCACAAAAGGAGCCCTGCGATATGATAGGTGATGGTTTTTGAAACTAGAATAAAAAGAAGTTAGAGGCAGCTTGTGAAAACACATCCCAGTTAGATCTAGAGTAGGCAGGGAAGGGGCGACTGTGCATTTTTGAGTTCTCCAACCCCCAGCCAGCCCTGTAGTTGACCCCACTTGCAGGTTCCCTTCACAGACCCATGATGTATAACTTACCTGTGCCCCTGATGTTGAGCAAAAGGCAATCTAAAACCCTTGGGCAGGATTGCAGTTATATTGAATTTTTATTTTATTGTTCCTAGCTGAAATGAGGCTCTCTATTGATAAAACCTTTTAAGAGAAGGATATATTTCTTTTGAAATCAGAAACCAAGGCATGACAAACACATAAGAAAAATGAAGGTAACAGCATCCACCTCTTTGGGTTGTTGTGGGGATTAAATGAGACAATACCATGCCCTTGGCACAGTGCTGGCACATGACAATAGTCAAGCAGTGGAGCTGCTGTGGCCTGATTACTTTTGAGGCTGTGTGGTTGTGGCTGTTACTGTTGGATTTTTGTTGTGTGACCTCCATACCTTGGCTGAATCATCCATAAAATCAGAGCAACAATCTTTTCCCAGCCTGAAAACAGGAGGACCTGTTAACGCCATTTCCACTTTCTGTAATCTCTGTTGTTGCAGCTCTGCTGGGCTGGCAAACTTTGATGTTAATGATACAGGAAGGTAGGAAGATGAATTGGAGGACCCCACCCCTTTTTCTGTGATTCAGTACCTTCATTCGTTCATGCATTCGGGGGACACTTATGCAGCCTTCTCCTCTTTCCCATTCTACTGATGAGGAGACTGAGGATTGCAACCCTTGTTAAATTTGCAGCTTTAATCCCTCTCTGTGCAGGCAGTGGGCCCTATGTTTGCCTTGACTGTGATATCAAGAGCTCAAAGATTTGCCTGGGAAACAAGGATTCTATGGTGTTGGGCAGTTGGAAACAATTGGCTCACTTGAATGGGTCAATTTTTTTCTCGATCATTTCCAAAAAATCAATATTCGATTGTGCCACTCAGTGAGGTGCTCACCTTCCGCTCTCAAGAAGTGGAAGAGAAGATCACTAATCTTGACAAAATCTAAATAAAAGTGTCTCAAGCAAACCGGAGGGGAGGGGATGTGCAGGTGGCTCCTGAGGAGGCCATAAATCTGAGGCTGATGAATTGCCTGGGCCGGTGCCTCTGCCACTGGCATCCTGGCTCAGGACAGGAGTGCTGTAATTACTTCTCTGGCGGTGGTTATCTGAAGTGAGCTGGTCTGTTTCTCTCATTTATTACTGCTGAATTTCAGGTAAGTGTCTGCTAAATCCCCCCTCCACTTCCTTATCTGAATATTAGATTTATTTGGTGAGGGCCAGAGTGTGCCCTGCAGTAGGAAGGGCTCAGTCCCTGAGCCTGCCTGCCCAGAGGATTCCCCTGTGAGTGTGATGCATGGGTGGCAGGCAGCCATCTCTTCCATCACCATCTCCGTCGGTGGTACAATAAGTTTCCCTTCCTTCCCCTTCCCCTGCTCTGTGGACGGATGTGCTCAACTCAAGGCAGTGGGACTAAGGCTAAGAATGATAGAGGACTTTGGGAAGGATTTTCCTGCCGAGACAAGGGAGGGAGAAGGAAAGGGGCTGCTGGCCAGCAGGGCTAGTTTCTTATATCCAGTTTTAACTTCCTCTTCACTGCATGTTCTATTGAAGTCAGAGCCCCAACAAGAACTGACTTCAATCAGCAAAGCTACAGATCCTAGAGTGTCCACAGGTTCCCTGACACTTTAGGGTCTGAGCTGCATATCAAAATTAGATGGCTTTTTGGGACTTCCCTGGTGGCACAGTGGTTAAGGCTCCGAGCTCCCAATGCAAGGGGCCTGGGTTCGATCCCTGGTCAGGGAACTAGATCCCACATGCATGCCACAAGTAAGAGTTCGCATGCTGCAACTAAGGAGCCTGCCGGCCACAACTAAGACCCGGTACAACTAACTAACTAAGTAAATAAATAAATATAATACATATTAAAAACAATTAGATAGCTTTTCTTCCAGGCATAGTCTTCCCTGAGCCATTTCAGCTTCCCTGAAAAACAGACAAGTGCCTGATTCTGGGTACTATTGAGAATCACATAATAAGACCCAACATAATAGTGGCTTATGCAAGACAGAATTATACTACTCCCTTACATAACAGTTCTAGCATTGGCTATTGAGGCCTCATGAGGTGGCTCCACAGTCTTGGGGACCCAGACTGCTTCCATCTTCTGCTTGTCATTCTTAATTTGTTGGCCCTATTAATTTTGTGAAATATAGCACAATTCCATTTCCACATTCCCTCTAGTATGTGGAAGGGAGGACAAGAAGACAGGGAAAGTATGGCCTCTCCCTTTAAGGATGCAATCTGGAGGAAAAGAAATGCCACATTTGGGACAAAGCTGCTCTACTTTAAAGATGTTTGGAAGAAACAGATGTGTTGAGTTCTTTATCTGTAAGAAGTTTTGATATAAAAGATAGTGGTGATTCATGAGAGAATATTTACTTCTGGGTAAATGTCCTACAAGGTCATCATACACATACATTTCCAACTATCAGTGTATATGGGTAAGGTTAATAATCTTGAGTTTAGGTTATAATCTAATTTTTTCCTGAAAAGTAAAAGCAAATTCTGAGAAAACTCTCAACCATATGCTGTAAATGGGAATAAAGTAAGTTTTTTAAACAAAAAAAAATTTTTTTTAACAGGATGCAACCTGGAAATTGCACGTGTGAGTACTCACATGCCATTGGTAGAAATTAGTCACATGGCTGCACCTTGCTGCAGGGGAAGCTGAGAAGTGTATTTTTTAAAATTTTATGTAGCTGAAGTTTGAGGTTCTATAACTAAAGGAAGAAGTAGAGAATATAGGGGATGGAGTGAGTGGGGAAGGCTGGATGGCCATGTCAGAGATGTGTGTAAGAGGAATGTTTTTGGAAACTGAGGTGGGGATGGCAGTAGGGAAGGGAAAACGATGGGCCCATTCTATCTTTTCTAACTTTCCTGCCTTCCTAGGCTCTTGTTTTTCCTCTTCTGACCTTTCTCAGCCTTGACTCTGATACATGCTTTTTTTCTTATACTAATTTGGATCTTCTAAAGTATCTCCTAGGTCATGTAATAGCTCTGTGATTCACTAAACTAAGTGAGACCACATAAAAGTGTAGGGAATTAAGTTATTGAAACCAGCTCTGTGCGAGACATGATGCCAGGTGTTGGGGATACAGCAGAGAGTAAAAACAGATGTGATTCCTTCCCTCTTGGAATGTAGATTAGAGTAAGAGAAAATCACACAAATATATGTCAAATTGCAGCTATGATTTCTACCTGTGGCCAAGATGGAGTAATAGGGCCTGGATTTATCCTTCTACCTGAAACAATTAGACATCTGGATAAAATATATGAAATAATAATTTTTAAGATATTAGACATCAAGCAAAGAAGACACAATAATCCCTGAAAGATGGGAAATGAACAAATAACTCCCATTAATATTTCAACGTGAAAAAGTCTTTATTTCTATTTTGTTTTTGAAAGATATTCTTCAGGGTTTAGAATTTTAGAAGAAGGTTTTTTTTTTTTTTTTTTTTTTTTTTTCTCAACATCTTAAGATGTTTCTCCACTGTTTTCTCACTTGAATTGTTTCTGAGGAGAAATCTGCTGTCATCCTTATTTTTATTCCTCTGTACATAAAGTGTCTTTATTTTTTCCTCTGGCTGCTTTTTTTTTTTTTTGTGGTACGCGGGCCTCTCACTGTTGTGGCCTCTCCTGTTGCAGAGCACAGGCTCCGGGCGCACAGGCTCAGTGGCCATGGCTCATGGGCCCAGCCGCTCCGCGGCATGTGAGATCCTCCCAGACCGGGGCACAAACCCATGTCCCCTGCATCAGCAGGCAGACTCTCAACCACTGCGCCACCAGGGAAGCCCCCTCTGTCTGCTTTTAAGGTTTTCTCTTTATCACTAGCTTTGAGAACTTGATTATGATGTGACTTGGTGTAGGCATTTTTTAATGTTTTTATGTGCGTGTGTGCTTGGGAGTTGTAGAGCTTCTTAAACTTGTGGATTTATACTTTTCATCACATTTAGAGGATTTTTGGCCATTGCTTTGTTTTCTGTCCTGAAAAAGATAATTATGTTCTGTTCTGAAAAAATTAACCACCAGTGGACTCATACCACAAGAAATATTAAATGAAACCTTTAAGTCAGAAGAGAAATAATGCTGGATAGAAATATGGATCTCACAAAGGAATAAAGAATACTGGAAATAGTAATTATGCAGGGTAATATAAAATAACTTCTGTTATTATTTAAATCTCTCAAAAAACCACTGACCATTTGAAGGTTAGTAACAACATTATGGAGTTGAGTTTATAACATATGTAGAAGTAAAATGTATGACCACAATAACATAAAGGCACACGGGGGAGAGAAGGAAGTATACTAGTACAGAGTTTTATATTATATGTGAAGTGTTACACTATTACTTGAAGGTACATGGTGATAAGTTAAGGATATATAGTATAAATCCCAAAGCAACAACTAAAATACCAATACAAGATATAGATAATAAGCCAACAAAAATGATAAAATGGAATCAGAAAAAACAGTTATTCAAAAAGAAGGAAGAAAAAGAAGAAAAAAGTGAACAAAGAACAGACATGACAAGTAGAAAACAAAGAGCAAGGTTATGTGTGATACAACTAACCATATTAATAACGACATTAAGTGTAAATGGTCTAAACACCCACATTAAATGTGGAGATTGTCCCATTAGATAAAAAAGCAAGACTGAACTATATGCTGCTCGAAAAAAAATCCACTTTAAATATTAAGACATAGATAGGTTAAAAGTAAAAGAATGGAAAATGATGTCATGTTAAGAATAATCAATAAAAACCTGGAGTGGCTGTGTTAATATCAGAGTAAATGTCAGAGCAGAAAATACTACCAGGAATAAAAAGAATCATTTCATAATGATTAAGAGGTCAATTCATCAAGAGAAAGTAAAAGTCCCGAACATTAGTGTGACTGAAAGCAGAGTTTCAAAATAATGAAGCAAAAATGGATAGAACTGCAAAGAGAAATAGATAAATCCATAACTATAGTGGAAGATTTCAATATCACTCTCACAATAATTGATGGAATAAGTAGACAGAAAGTAAATAAGAATATAAAAGATTTTTACAACACTGTCAAACAATTTGATTTAATTGACCTTTATAAAACTCTCTACTCAGCAATGACAGGATACATATTATTTTCAACTACACATAGAACATTTACCAAGATAGGTTACACAAAGTTTCAATAATTTAAAAGGATTCTAATTATACAAAGTGTATTTTCTGTTCATAATAAAAAATTAGAACTCAACAGAAGAAAGATACCTGGAAAATCTCCCAAATATTTGGAAACTAAGTAATACACCTCCAAACAACTCACATTAAATAATGAACCAAAAGGTAAATAGAAAATATTTTGAATTGAATGAAAATGACAATTACATCAAAATTTATGATGTGCCACTAAAGCAGTACTTAGGGAGGAATTTATAGCACTAAACACCTATATTATAAAATGAGAAATGTCCAAAATCAATAACCTTATCTTCCACCTCTAGAAGCTGGAAGAGTAAATTAAGTCCAAAATAAACTGAAGAAGAGAACTGTTAGAAATCAGATCAGAAATTAATGAAATAGAAAACATAAATACAATAGAGAAATGAAAATAAAATCTGATAATTTGAGAAGATCAATAAGATAATAAGTATATACTTGGAGTGATTCCAAAAAAAGGGGGAAGATATAAATCACCAACATCAGGAATGAGAGATGGGGCATCACTATCAATTTTATAGATATTTAAAGAATAATATATAAGGGAGTAGTATGAACAACTTTATGTAAGTAAACTTGAAAACTTAAAAAGACAAATTTATTTAAAGGAACAAACTATCAAAGATCACACAAGAAGAAATTGATGGCTAAGATATTTTTATGTACATTAAAGAAACTGAATGATTGAACTTGAGTTATAAACTTCCCATCAAGAAGATTCAAGATCTGGATGGCTTATCTATAGAATCCCACCAAATATTTAAGGATGAAATAGTACCAACTCTACACAAAGTCTTCCATACACTGAAGAGAAGGTACTATACTTCCTAACTCATTCTATGAGCCTACGATTACTCTGATATCAAAACTATGCAAAGAAATTATTAGAAAACTACAGACCAATATTCCTCATGAACATAGGTGTAAGGATTTTAAACAAAATTTCAGCAAATAGAATCCAAATAAATAGAAGATGAAAAATACCATATGGTCAAGTGTAGATTATTTTTTTAAGAATGCAAGGGTGGTTTAACATTCAAAAATCAATCAATGTTATTCATGATATTGAAGAACAACATGATCATTGCAATAGATATAGAAAAACATTTCACAAAATCGAAGAGTCATTTCTGATAAAATGTCTCAGCAAACCTGGAATAGAACTGGACACTCTATTTTGAAAAAGAGCATTTAAAAATATCTACCACTAGCACCATACTTAATGGTGAAAGACTAAAGACTTTTCCCTTTGATATCAGGAACAAGGTAAGGACCCATTTTCACTACTCCTATTCAACAGTGTGGTGGAGTTTCTAGCCAATGCAACTAAGCAAGAAAAAGAAATTAAAGGCCTCCACATTGTAAAGAAAGAAGTAAACCTGTCATTATCCACAGATGACACAATCATCTACATAGAACATTCCATGGAATCTACAAAAAATCTAACTGAAAAGTGAATTTAGCAAGGTTACAGGATATAAAATTAACATACAAAAATTACATTCTATATATTGGCAATAAAAAATTGTAAATTAAAATAAAAAATCAATACCATTTACAATAGCATAAAATATAAAATCATTAGGGATAAATCAGACAAAAATGTACAAGACCTGTACACTGAAATTTATAAAACATTTCTGAGAGAAATTTAATACAACCTAGGTAGATGGAGAGATATACTGTGTTCATGAGTTGGAAGACCTATTATTATTAAGATGTTGCTTTTTTCAGGCACAGCTTTGACTATGGCATGTCCCTGCTTAGCAACATTCAAGAGCTCCTCATTTCCTACTGAAGGAAGCCGTGAAGCCTAGCATGTGATGTTGTCCATGATCCACCTGTGGAAGTTGTGCAGGAGGGTGGGGTGGTGCAGGAACTCTGGAGCCAGGCTGCAGCCATCCCAATCTGGCTCTGCCACCTACTGGGTGAGTTACTTAACCTCTTGGAACCTCAGTTTCCTCTTCTATAAAATGAGGATTATAATAGTGTCCACCTGGAGATGAATAAGTTTGTGCATGTAAAATACTGGGAACAGTGCCTGGTATGTGATAAGTTCTCAGTAATACACACATTCTTGTGATTGCTTAGGTTAATTTTTGGGGGAGAGGGAATTTGTCTAAACAGCACATTTTCCTTCTGGGCTTAGGCTCTCCCCCCACCTGTGACTGCCCCACCCTTGACTGACCACTCAGATGTTTTGTTTTTGTTATTGCCTCTCTCTGACTAGATGTCATGTCCCCTAAACTCTTGGTTCACCCAAATGCTGCACATCCTTCAGTGCATCAGCACCCATGGGCCTTGGAGACAGAGCACAGAGGATGGAAATGGACTCCGGGGCCAGATAGATGTGGTTTCGTTGCCACCCCCACTCTCACTTGCCGTGTGACCTTAGACTTGTTATTTAACTGCTCTAATCTTTGGTTCATTCATCCTGTACGTGCAGATGGTACCGCCAACCCCACAGGCTTCTTAAATGGATTGCGTGTGATAGTTCACGAGAAGGGCTTGGTGCACAGTGGGTGCCTAATAATTGCTGGTTGACACCATCAGTGCTGGGCTGACATAAGCCAGCTCTGCCTCCAGAAGGGCAGGAGAGATTCCTGAGGAAATTTCATCCACCAGCCTCACTCTGGGAAAGAGAAATGGAAACTTTTCTAATTCCAAAGAGTAAATGTCAGAGGCTTGGGAAGGATTCTGAAGTTCTGAAAATAAACACCCGGCGTGGAAAAAAATATGGGCAGGAAAGGAGGGGGTGGAGGTGGTAGGCCAGGGTGAGGCAGAGATGAGGTGCCAAGACTGGGGGGTAGACAGAGAGAGAGAGCCGGGGGTGGGGGGAGAGAAGGAGAGGGAGACGTAGGCTCCGTGGAGACTGCAGGATCCCTCTTCTTGGGATGAGAGACTCAGGCACCCTCTGAGCATTCTCCAGCCGTAGAGGACGTGCCCTACCCGAGGTCGTGGGCCTGCTGAGCAAAGCGTGGACAGGGAGACGACTTCAAAGCTCCAGAGAATCTCGATGCAGTGATCTACTCTGAGTCCTCCCTGCATCCCGGCAGGTCCCGGGGGTCCACCCGGGGCAGCTCCTAGAAGTCCTTCCTCAGCACCCCTGCTTCCCACCGTTCCTCCAACGTGCCCCTCGTGACTGGCTCCCAGGTCCCTCACCACCCTGTTCCCTTCTCCGGATCCCCGGTGACAGTGGGAATGCCCAGTTCCCTGTGCAGACTGGGAGAGGAAGCCCTTCTTGCTCCTGGCCTGACCCTCGTCCCCTGCAGCTGAGGCCGACCCTTGCCCCTCCCTTGGATCTGCGTCCTGGATGGGGCAGGGTCCCAGCCCCAACTTCTGCCCCCAGAGGCCTCGGGAGACACCTGGGCGTTGGGAGCCAGCGGAGGAGCACCCAGCTGTACTTCAGCCAGAGGCTCGGATCACGGCCTGGGCAGACAGTGGGCTCAGAGGGATGGGGCCACACAGAACTGGGAGGGCTGACTGCCCGTATCATCCATCTGTGTTTCAGTGACGTCCTGATGGTGCCCAAAGGATGCTCACTAGCTGGAACCAGTGACAGCGACCTTGGAGGGGCCAGGGAAGCAGAGGGAAAACCCATGTATGGACCCTTGGGTATGTGCCAGGCACCACACCCAGGCTTTGTCTATCCTGTTCCATTTCATTCAGTTTTGTTTGTGGGGATTTTACTCCTTATTTAATAGTTGGGAACGTAAGGCCCAGAGAAATAAAAGCAACCTGCCCAAGGCCACACAGCAAGCGTGGCTGAGGTAGGACTCCCCACCAAGGTGGGTCTCACTTGGCTGCGCTTGCCTCTGCACCATACCGCCAGCATGTGGCTGCTCATAACGCACCAGGACTAGGGTTTCTTCAAGGGGCATTTTTTTCCGCTCTGCCGGGCGCTGTTCCGCTTCCCCAGGACATAGCACAGGACTGAACAAGCCCTGGCCCCTGCCCTTGAGGGCTGGGGCGATGGGGGGAAGGGAGGAACGGCAAGGAAGGCGAGCAAAGGCTTCCCCAGGGGTGAAAGAAAGCATTCCCTGTGTGGGCCAGGGCACCTTCTGTGAGAGGTCACCAGAATCCAACGTGAAAGCCACTGAAGAACAGGTGCCCAGGATCAGCTACTGCAGCCCCGTTTATAATTGTGAAAAACAGAAACAACTTAAAGACTCACAGACAAGGACTTAACCTGGCGGTTCAGTGGTTAAGACTCCATGTTTCCACTGCAGGGGGTATGGATTCTCGATCCCTGATCAGGGAACTAAGATGCCACATGCCGTGCAGTGTGGCCAAAAAAAAAAAAAAAAAACCAAAAGCAAAAAACCCCCCAAAATACTCACAGACAAGAGATGGTAAAGAAGTCACAGCACTTTCGTACAATGCAGGGTGGGCAGCCTCTGAGAAGGATGGGGAAAAGTTTTGTGTGTTGACCTAGAAGAGGACCCTGATGCAGGGTCAGGTGGAAAAAGCAAGTTTGGATAAACTAAGGGCAGCCTCAGCTCTCACCTGGACTGTGGGGACAACCTCCCGGCTGCTCCCTACTTCCCCGACCACTGCACTGTTCTCCACTCAACAGCTTAAGAAATGTCCTTAAGACCAAAGTCAGGAAGTGTCCTTCCTTTTCACAAAGCCCTCCAAGGGCTCCTCATGGCACTCAGAGTAGCAGTCACAGTCCTTACAAGGCCCCTTAGGCTCTACCCACCCACCTCCCCTCACTCACGCCCCACCCCCTCCTGTTGCACCAGCCTCGGGGTCCTGGATGGTTCTGAAATAGCTGGGCACTTTCCTACCTTGGGCCTTTGCACCTGCTGCTTCCTCCACCTGGAATGTTCTCTCACCCGTCCACGTGGCTCACTCCTCATGCCGTCCAGGTTTCTGCTCAGACACTGCCTTGCCTGAGGTGGTGATGGGGGGCTTTCCTGAGCGCTCTGTGCCCCTTCCTCTGTTTAACTGTCCTTCGTGATGCTTTTCACCTGATGTAGCTAACAGTTAATTACCATATTCATTCATCATCTGTCACCCCAACATCCTGCAACCCAGCAGCAGAGGGACTTGGTTAATTAACCCTGTTGCGTCCCCAGCTATTTTGGGGCAAGACTCAACCTAGGGGCGGATAAATGGGATTTGGGGAACCAGTGACCATGTGTTGTTCGAGGTGCACATCTAACCACATTCGGACCAGTTAGAATTCCCCTTGGCTCCTGACTACTCCTGAGACAAGGGCCACAATCCTGGAGAAAGCCCGAAGCTCCTGCCCTGCCTCCTACTCCCAGCCACATCCAGCCTCTCACTTGCTGTCTGTGCTCCAGTTCCTCTGGATGTTTTCCAGCTTTCTGTCCTTGCCCTGCTTTGACTTCCCCAGGACCTTTGCACATGCTCCTTTGCTGCCTGAGGTGCTCTTAATTTCACATTTATTTATGAAACTTTGTTTAAAGCTGGTATCCCCCACTTAGCTGCAAGCAACATGAGGGCAGGGACTGTATGCTTCCTCACTGCCTGTCATCTATCTAGCACGATGCCTGTCACATCATAGGGGCTCAATCAATGAACGAATGAGAGAGTGAACAAATGAATGAGTGAATGCCATTGCCTTCAGTGGGGTAGGGAGAAGGCTGAGAGGTGTGTCCCTCTAACATCCAAGTGGCAAAGCCCAGGACCCAGGGGAAGGAGGGGATAGTGGGGTGGGATGAGGGGGACACAGCAGAGGACGGGGACAAGGACAGCATTTGCTCCCCTCCTGCAGCCCAGTTGGGCAAACCTGACCCTTTCACTCAGGAAAAAGTACCACTGAGTTTATCACTCCCTCCCACCATATCTTTTTTAATAGTTGCCTGGATTGCATTGCACAGATGTTCCATAATTTCTTTAACCATCTCCTGTCTGTGAATTTTTTTTTTTTTTTTTTTTTTTTTTTTGTGGTACGCGGGCCTCTCACTGTTGCGGCGCACAGGCTCCGGACGCGCAGGCTCAGAGGCCATGGCTCACAGGCCCAGCCACTCCGCGGCATGTGGGATCTTCCCGGACCCGGGGCACGAACCCGTGTCCCCTGCATTGGCAGGTGGACTCTCAACCACTGCGCCACCAGGGAAGCCCCTGTCTGTGGATTTTTAACTTGTTTCTGATTTTCACAATTATAAACAAGGCTACATGGCCAATCCTGGACCCCTGTGCTCAGGTGGCTTTTGAACTGGATTTTGGTAACTTGTCACAGAAAATGTTCTCATACCCGCTCGCCCTGCCCCGCTTAAGAGGTGGTTGGAGAGAAGCAGAAAGAGCCCTGGGTGGCAGGAAGGGGATCCCACTGCCACCTCCTCCCAGAAGCCTTCCCTGATCACTCCAACCTACACAGAGTTCACCCCTTCCTCCTCTGCATTGTGTCTGCACCTTCCACACACTTCCCTTCTTGCTCACTTCATGTAAGTATCAGAATACAATTTATGTTAGAACCCCTCCCCCATAACCAGGAGCTTCAGGCCAGGGGCCGTGCCTAATTCATTTCTGTGTCTCTAGCCTCTGAAGGTAGCTTGGATCTCATTAAGTGTAATGGAGAGTTCAACATGGGCAAGCTACTGCCCTTCTCCAGACCTCAGTTTTCCCCTCTGTGAAATGGATGTGGGCCTGGAGGATAGTTCCCTAAGGTCCCTCCCATTCTAGGGTTGATTCTCCCTCAAGCCTCAGTCTCTCCTTCTGTGAGATGGGGTGCTAAAACTCCCCACCTCGCTGAGGCTGTGAGGACGCAATGTGGAGGTGTGGATGAGGGGCCGGGGGCAGTGCCTGCACCTGGGAGGGGCTGCTCCCCTGACAGGTGGAGTGGGCAGGGCGTCCGTCCGCCCACCTCCACCCCAGGACATTGGCCGCCATTTCCTGGAATGCAGCTGAAACATCACTGGTCTAAGCTTTTCAGCCATTTTACCATTTTGTCCTCACAACCCACATGGGGGCTGAGATAAAGATCCTGGGTGATCCATATGAAATGCAAACCTCCTGTCCCCTAGCTGCTTAAAGCACCGCAGAGGCCCCCCTGTCCCTAAAGCAAAGACCCCAACCTTGAGCTCAGCTTTCAAGGTCCTTCAAGGTCAGCTCCTGTCCTGGCCCCTCCGGCCCCACCCACACCCACCCGGGTGTGGAAACTGAGGCTCAGAGAGACGACAAGACTCCCTAGGGCCACCCGCCTGGAGACGGCGGAGCCAGATTCAAACCCAGGCCCGTCGGGGTCAGTCCCTGGGCTCCACCGGCCCCCCAGGCCGCCCAGAAATGCCGTCTCCAGGTGTATGTGCACACACTCTCCCCAACCCCCGGTGGGCCTTGTCACAGCTGGCAAAGGCTGTTTCTAACTGTGTACATGGGTTTGACGATCAGAGGGCAGGTAAAATACTGCTCACCCTGGGGTGTTCATTGACCAGAAGGGGTGGACAGCCTCATCCATGCAAACGCTCCTGTTGGTTGTGTTTCCATGTGCTGGGCACCCCTGCAGCCTCAGCTCACCCTGATTTGTTTTCCTCCCAAAGTATATGAACCCCTTGATTTAGAAAGAATCTGGGAGAGGCTCTGATCTCTTGTGGTGATGTCTGGGAGAGCTCGAGCACCTTTGAAGGGAATCAGTGATTCATAATCACTGTGATTTGGGTCCCAGGCCCACACAGGACACTCCCCAGGCTCCTCATTAAAGAGCTAATTGTGATATTTGATGGCACAGCTGATGCGTCAACCGTGCCCTTTGCTGGGTCTTTAGAGGCATTTTGATGCAGGCCTGTGGGCGCCACTGTGCACCACGTGGGAGAACGGAGACCTCTGGGCAGTCTGGTGGGTATAATCAGCCGCGCACAGCCCAGCTCACCGGGAGATGGCCTCGGTGAATCCTCTAGAGCCGTGGGTGCTGGGCTCATGGGAGCTCTTTGCCTGCCTCAATTTCTCCTACAGCTCTTCTCGCAGCAACATCTCTGGGAACTGCTGAAGCAATGGACAAGCATCGATGAGCCAGGAGTCGGAGCCGTCCCCCTTCTCCTTTATTCATCGCTAGTCCCTGAGCTGGGGGTACATGGAAACACAAATACAGAGTCCGCCCTCAGGGGCTCACAGGCTGAGGGGGGAGGCAGAGGACAAGCATGATGCAGATGGATCTGTGTCATGTTGGGGGTGAGAGTGGGTCTGTAGTTTAGAGGCACTGAAGTGAGGTGGTTACAGGTCAGAGGCTTGAGACTTGGCTCTGTCACCAACTTGCAATGGGACTCTGGGTCAGTTATGTGCCTCCCTGAGCCTTGGTTTTCTCCTCTCTACAATGGGCATTATGTTGGGAATTTCTGTTGCTGAGTGACTGACCAAGATCAAATATTTATATTTGTGTGCGTATATATGTATATGTTTACATGTATGTATATACAACAGTGCATATGTATATATGTGTGTGTATATGTATATATGTGTATCTATATGTATCTCTGTGTATGTATATGTGTATATAGGTATGTATATATGTGTGTATATAACAGTATGTATGTATATGTGTATAGTATCTTTGTGCATGTATGTTTCTGTGTATGCATATGTATATGTGTATGTATATACATATGCATATATATGGCAGTACATATGTATATGTGTGTATATGTGTATGTATATGTGTAAGTATATTTATCTGTGTGTATGTATCTGTGTGTATGTATCTGTTTCTGAGTATGTATGTGCATATGTGTACATATTTATATATGCATATATATGGCAGTACATATGTATAACACTGGGACTGACATTGGCTCACCCTGTGCTGTTTCCTCTGTGGATTCTGATGTATGGGGTTGAGTGACTATAGCTGAGGATGCTGCCCATGGTGCTGCTAACTGGCATTTTCTGTTCTGTGTCAGGGACAGAGGTGGCAGCCATTTTTGTCCGCCCCACCACCCCTAATCAGGCTGCCTGACACTCTAGGTGCTGGCAGCCTGCGGCTGCTTTCCTCCTCCCCATGCAGCTTTCTGAGGTATGAAAATAGATGCCCCTGCCTCCCTATCTCTCCCCAGGTCAAGGGAAAGCAAGGGCAGAACAACTGTCTAGAAAATTCCCTTCAGAAAATACCAGTGTGGATGAATCAGCCCAAAGCATCCACATAAAGTTATTTCTGGGGTCTCATAGGACCTAAGCTCCCCACTCACTCATGCCTTCATTTAGATGGTATTTATTGAGTGTCTATTATGCTCCAGACCCTCAGGATATTCTAGCTCCTCATCTCACCTCGTCTCTGCATCTGGTCCTAATATTTGTCACCTGCAAAGGTGTTTCCACAAAACACCTGCAACCACAACCACAAACATAATTGTTTTGAGACCCCGCATTGCCATGAAATGCTGTGTGGCTCTGGCTCCCCAGGGGCTCCAGCATACGGCAGGATGCGATGGGATGAAGAAGAGGCAGCTGTGGTGCCCAGCAGGAGCTTGACAAACTTGCAGTGCCCAGTAGAAGCAGTTATCCCTGCAGATGGGTGTGTGTGTGTGTGTGTGTGTAGTGATGGGTAAGAAAATTGGAAGTAAATGGCCACTTCTACCGGATAGATCTGGAAAGCTGACTTGTCTTGTCAGGAAGCATCTGAGATGTTCTCCAGGGAAGCTGCAGATGCCTTGTGGGGGAATTGGATTGTGTTAGGAATAAGCACATGGGAAATAAAATGGATGGATAGATGAATGGGTGCATAGCTGGTAAGAGGGATGGATAAGAGAAAAATTTTGAATATGGGTGAGATGGACAATAGAAAGGGAATGGATGGGTGATGAGCTGAGTGCATAGAGACCTAGATGAATCCAATCTTAGATGGGAGGAGGGGATAATGAGGTTGCCACCTCTGTCCCTGACACTGTCCAAAGTGACAGTTCTCTCCAAATATTGCAAATTATAAGAATAAGGGGCTTGTAGCAAATTCTAATCAAGGGCAGCATCACAACAATAACCTTTGCTCTTTTTCATTGTCTGTTCCTGCAGCCTTTCCATGGAAATTATTTTGACATCTGCTCTGTCCCAGCTTGTTTTGCAAGCTGGGGCTTTAAAGAGGATCTCACTCTCTGGTGGGAAGGCAGACAACAAAGAATGCGAGTCTCATGCTACGTGCTGAGGGCCCTGAGAGCAGCATGCTCAGAGTTCCCTGGGGAGTATGGTGGCTGTGGCGTAGTATGTGCATACCACTTCTTTGAGCACTCTCTGCACTCTTACTTTGCTGAAGGTGTGGCATTGCTTACTGCTTACATGATGGCTCCCCTTTGATCATAACTGACTGGCCCAGGGGTAGACCCCTTGTCATCTTCACAGCCATATTTCATCTTAGTCACACCCAAAGGTCATGTGTAGTTAGGTTGAATTTTCACCTGCATGCAAAATAGAAAGTCATCATAGAAAATCTGTTCGGAGAAGTAGAGAAAAGGCATATATGAATGCTTGGAGAGAAGAGAGAAGGAGGGAGATGCTCTCTTGATTCCTTTGGCTTCCCATGCCTGGTACCCATGAGGTCCAATGATGCAGCAGCAAACATTATTAAATACTCCTTCATTGGAGCAGTCTCTGGACACCAAAGAGTCTTGACAAGGGTGGTAACAGTGAGAAAGGAAAGACTAATTCCACCAGAGAAGGTGGGATGGTTAGAGAAGGCTTCACGGGAGCTGTGACCCTTGAGGGTCGGTTTTGAAGGATAACTGAGAGTTCTCCAGGTATAGGAGGAAGAGCATGACGTACAATCCAGAAAATGCATGATGGTGAGCACGTTCTGTCAAAAGTTAGGTTTGAATACAGTTTGCCTTGAGAGTTTAGGTGATGCGGAAGCGGAGTAAAAAAAGCAACATTTATTGAACATATGCCAAGTGGCAAGGACTACCCACAGTGATTTTCCTATAGCAACTAATTTTGCCCTCACACTGCCCCACAAGTCAGTTAGTATTCTCCCCATTTTACAGACAAGGAAAGTGAGGGTTAGAGAGACTAGTGAAGGATGCACAGCAAGTAGGATGGAGGAAGAATTTGAACCTAGATCTGCAGACTCACAGCCTGTGCCCTCCCCCTGAACCTCAGTATGATCTCCTATGATGCGGGGAAGATGGGCTGGGCCAGTGGTGAGAGGCTCAGCGTGCCCTCTTGTCAAATACCCTGTGGGTCTAGGACACACCTGTCCCCTGCAGGAGAAGCCTTGGCGGGTGTTCCAGTGCCTGGCTCCCTCCTTCCTCAGGATACAGCAGATGCTGGGATGCAGGGCCAAAGATGCACGTATCTGCTGGGACAGACACTGTTTGATTGATGGATGTCATTAGGTAGTGTTGTTCTGCTGAGAAACAAAGTGATTTGCACAGGCTCAGTCAAAACAGCTGAAGGCAGTAGCTGAATAGAAGGGAGAGAGGGAGTGTTATTTTTACGGGCAGCAAGCCAGTGGTTGTGGAACTTTAGCAGTGAGACTTCAGTGCAATGCAAGAGGCCTGGCAGACTAGAGAGGAGGTCGGCCCTTCCCATGGTGGCCAGAGGGAATCCCTGGGGAGACTAGAAAGGGGAAAGGGAGGATGAAGGGGCGAAAGAAGAGAGGGGGCAGTGAGAAGAGGAGAGTTAACTGAAAAGAAGGAGGTGGCAGAGGAAAAGGAGAAGTGACTGGGAGAGAAGGGGTGAGCAGGAAAGGGAGGAGAGAAGAGGGACAAGAGGAGCTGGAAACAGAGGGAAGGGGCTGGAGGAGGGGGGAGGGGAATATGGAAGAGGGGGAGGGTGTCCTGGATAGAAGGGGAAGAGGGTGGAGGGGATGGGAGGAGAGAGGGCGGAGGAGACAGTAGAGGGGCAAGGGGAGCAGAGGAGATAAAAAAGAGGAAGAGGGAGGAAAAATAACCCAGAATAATAGTGAGAGGAGCAAGAGAAAGAGGGAAGGAGAGGAGGGGGAAAGAGGGAAAGACTGTAGGAGCGAGTGGGGAGGGAGGGGCAGCCACTGAAGCCAGTTTCCCAGGGCTCAGCTTGGCTGAACTCTCCAAATACGTGATGCCCTCAGAAGTTCTGAAATGAAGTGCACCCACCGTTCACGCCTGGCTCACCAGCAGGCAGGCAACCAGGAGACAAGTGGGCCCCGTGGCCCAGTTTGTGCTTGTTACAAGCTCCTAGTGGCATCTAGAACAACAGGTTCCCCACTCCCAGCTCTGGTCACACTCAGGGAACAGGTGAGTCCAACTCAAAACCTGTCAGGGTCAAGTCCATGTCAGCCCCATCCTTCTACCTGAGCCAGGACAGTCTGAGGGGCAGGGCTAGAATCCACACCTAAAGATGCCAGGGCTGGGAAGGGCATCTGAGTTGTAGAATACTTGAATTCTAGGACCAAGGTGTTCTCTCTCAACTGAAACCGTAACTAAGTCTTCACTAAGCCCTTTGATCTTTCTCTTACGAGCTAGTTGGTCCTTGGTGGTAGGTTAGGGGGGAACACCAGTTAATTCCATGGGCACAAGCCCACTGTTGCACCTTCCGACCAGTGGAATGAGTTCCTGGACCAGAAGCAATGTGGTGCAGAACCATCATGGTGGATAAGACATTTTGTGAGTCCAAGAATGGTAGTGCTTGTAGCTGTGTTATGGACAGGAAAGGCAAATTCATATCTAGAATGTGTGTCTGTTCCAGGGACGGTGAATCCTGCCCCCTCTATTATGAAGTGCTGTGATGTAATTAACATGCCACCAAGCATTTGGCTGTCTCCCCTGGGTAATGGGATCAGATCGGGGGCTCAGTGTTGGTCTCTGCTATTGGCAGACTAGGCCCTTAGTAGTAAAGCTGGCCAGGTCACCCTTGGTAAAAGGAAGCTGTTTGTATTAAACCTATGCATAGCCTTCTTCCCTGCCACTGTGGCCACTCTGTTTATCAGCCCATTGAACAAGTGCTAGGGTGACTGGGGAAAGGGGCTGAGTGACATCCACTAAGCATGTCATTTTGTTCAGATGACGATTTAGAGCCTTCTCTGCAGTGAGTGTCCGTTAAATGACACAGGACATAGTATCTTCATGGTCTGTGATGATTCTGAGAAATTCTTGAACCTTGTTCTCAGACTTCCTTGACACAAATCTTCCATCCTTTTCCTTTTGATTCACTGATCATCCAGCCAAACCCATGAATTAGTGTAGATTCATATTCCAGGCCTGGAAGACAGGGACAACCTCAGAGTTCTGACATGTCACACTCAGAGTTCTGCCAAACCGGAAGATTTTTCTTCACTTTCTTTCAAGATCCCTCCTGAGTGGGGCTATAATCTACAGCCATCCACTGTTTGATGGCAACATGCAGATTCATCCATAAACCAGGCTCGAGTCTGTTCTTCAACAAGAAGTTTGTTCTTCTTCAATAAACGGGTCATAAGAACCTCCGCATGAAGCCACAGGCAAGGAGGCAATGTCGAAGGAGTTTGAGCTACCTGCTCATGCAACTTACCTGGACCCGCCCAGTCTATTATATACCATCTCCCCTCCATATTAAATTGCCATTGCACACACTTGATGTTCTGGCTAGGTGGCCCAGGCAACATCCAGTCCATGATGAGAAGCTCAGGTCACTTGGTCACCTGATGTACCATGTTTAGACATTACAGATCTTCCTTGATTTACGATGCGGTTATGGCCCAAGAAATCCATCATAAGTTGAAAATATTATAAGTTGCAAATGCAGGTAATACACTCACCTACTGAGCATCATAGCTTAGCCTAACCTGCCTTAAACATGCTCAGAACACTGACATTAGCCTGCATTTACATTAACTGGGCAAAATCATCTAACACAAAGTCTATTTTAGAATGAAGTGTTGAATATCTCATGCAATTTATTAAATACTCTACTGAAAGTGAAAAACAGAGTGGTTCTATGGGTACAGAATAGTTGTATCGATTGTTTACCCTTGGGATTGTGTGGCTGATTGGGAGCTGCAGCTCGCTGCCACTGCCCAGCATCACGAGAGAGTATCTTACAGTATACTGCTAGCCTGGAAAAGGTCAAAATTCAAAATTTGATGTATGGTTTCTACTGAATGCATATCACTTTTGCACCATTGTAAAGTCAAAAAATCGTTAAGTCAGACCATCATTAAGTCAGGGGCCATCTGTAGTATTTACCAAGGCCCACTAACAAGAAAGAAGCTATTTCTCAACAAAGGAATAGCTATCTTCAAAAGAAGTCAAGGATTTTTGTGCCAAAAGACTAGAGTCTGTGTTGTGATTCTTCTATTGGTACTTGTCAAAGGCTCCACTCTCTACAGCACCCTTATTTGCCTCTGACACTTCCCCTGGATCTTAAAGCCCAAGTGGAGGAGCTTGGAAATGACTGTAAGGACCCTCCTGGGGCAGGACTGTGTGTCAAGGTTGGATACTCAACGCTAAGGCAGGTAGGAAGCAATTGGGGAGAGCAAACCCTCAGGCGCCCGTGACGCAGCCGTGGCTCAAGCATCTGGGGCTGGATGCACGTGTCTAATTTGTGCTAGAGAGACCCAGCTCAGCCTCAGACAGTCCTGGACCTAGAGATTGTCACACTGAGTGAAGATAGAGATTGTCAGAGTGAAAATTGTCGTACTGAGTGAAGTAAGTCAGACAGAGAAAGACAAATATCATATGATATCGCTTATATGTGGAATCTAAGAAAAGGCTACACATGAACTTATCTACGAAACAGAAAGAGTTACAGATGTAGAAAATAAACTTATGGTTACTGAGGGGTAAGGGGGGAGGGAGAAAGTAGAAGATTGGGATTGACACATATATACTACTATATATAAAATAGGTAACTAATAAGGACCTCCTGTATAGCACAGGGAACTCTACTCAATTCTCTGCAATGGACTGTATGGGAGAAGAATCTAAAAAAGAGTGGATATGTGTATATGTATAACTGATTCACTTTGCTGTACACCTGAAACTAACACAACATTGTAAATCAACTATACCCTAATAAAAATTTTTAAAAACGTATGGCTCTACCTGGAGACTAACAATCTCCCCATCACCCGTGGAGCCCTTCTTTGAGCCAGAACAGTGTTGGAAGTTCAACACATGTCACTGCATTTAACCCTAAAGCAACTCTGCAGGCAGATGTTATTGTCTCCGCGTACAGATGGGGAGATGGAGACACAGAACAATATGCTGACTTACTCAGGCCACTCTGCAGTGATGCGCAGAGCCAGGATGAGGCCTCGGCTGTCTGACCTGGGAGTCAGAGGTGCTTTGACAATAGGCCTCCGTTGAGCCACCTAACCACTCGGAACCTCAGTTTCCTCATCTGTGAAATGGGCGTTCATTCTGCAGCAGGTATTTGTGGAGCAGGCACAGATCTGGGCTTAGGAATAGTAATTCCTGCTCCGTATGGTTTGATGAAACAAAATGAATTCATAATTTGCCCATCCCTGTATCAGACCCACAGTAGAATCTCAACAAATTGTATTTCTTTTTCCTTTTCAAAATCCATATCATTTTCCCCTCATGGGCACATGCAGGATGGGTCAGTCGCTGCCTGGCAGGCTGAAACCTTCTTCCCCTCCACACTTCTGCACTTTATGTGCTGATAACATGGTTCTAACACATTTATGAACATCAGGGTATCTTCTGCAGTCATTATCTTTTAGAGGAATATAAATTGTCTTCACGATCTGACAAACTTGTGGTTGTTCTAAGGCTCAGATGTGATGCTGTAGGAGGGAGGTGAGGGGGAGTCTGAAGAGGCTTGGATTCGTTTCCCTGGGCTGGGTAAGAAATTATACAAACCACGTGGCTTAAAACAACAGACACTTATTATGTCACAGTTCCGGAGGCTAAAGTTCTGAAATCAAGGCATTGGCAAGGTTAGTTCCTTCTGGAGGATCCGAGGGAGAGTCCGTTCCGTGCTTCTCTCCCAGCTTCTGGGGCTGCTGGCCATCTTGGTCATTCTTTGGCTTGTGGCTGCATCACTCTCAACTCTGCTTCTGTCTTCACATGGACTTCATCTCTGTGTATTTCCTTTTCTGTCTCTTATAAGGATACTTGTCATTGGATTTCAGGCCCACCTTAATCCAGGCTGATCTCATCTTGAGATCCTTACCTTAATTACATCTACAGAGACTCTTATATTGAGGTTCCAAGTAGACACGTCTTTTGGGGGCCACTATTCAGTCCACTACCAGGCTACCTGCTGAATGCCAGTTCTGCCTGGCTTTGGGCAAGTCACTTTCTCTCCCTGGGTCTCAATTTCTCTTAGGTCATTTCTAAAGTTGTTTATGTTTAGAATGTTCCAATAGGGTGAAAGTCCCAGGAAGTGGTCAGACCAAACTTTCTTCGTTCAACCGTGATGTTCCTTTTCTGTGCTGGGCTCAGTGCTATATCCCAGGGAGGCCAATGACCTCCAGCCTCGTACTCCCAGCCGCTAAGAAAAGAGGCTAGAGAGAAAGCGGACTTGACGGGAGGCGATTACAGCAGACTAGAGCAGGTGTTCCATAGGGTCAGGGTCTGCTTCATTCAGACCATCATCAGGCCTGGTCCCGAGCAGGGGCTGGATAATTCTTTTTTTTTTTTTTTTTTTTTTTTGCGGTACGCAGGCCTCTCACTGTTGTGGCCTCTCCCGTTGCGGAGCACAGGCTCCGGACGCGCAGGCTCAGTGGCCATGGCTCAAGAGCCCGGCCGCTCCGCGGCATGTGGCATCTTCCCAGACCGGGGCACAAACCCGTGTCCCATGCATTGGCAGGCGGACTCTCAACCACTGCGCCACCAGGGAAGCCCTGGATAATTCTTTACTGATATATTTTGCAGCTGATAAGAGCTATGACAGGGTGCCCCAGATATTTGTTCCCAGATTTTTGTTTCCAGAGCCCAGAGGGGCAATTGGCCATGTCTTGGAGGGTCCAGATGGCTTCCCAGTGGAGGTGGTGTTCAAGCCAAGGCCTGGAGATTGAGTGACAGTGAACGAGGGGGTTGGTGGAGGCTAGGGTGCTGCTCCAGATACACGGGGCAGAGGTGAGAGACAGCTTCATCCCCTCTAGAACGGACAAGTGGTTCATAAAGGCAGTGTAGAAGGTGACACAACTTGCCTAGGTCTTGTGTCTCATAAAAGGTAGAGCCCAGATGACCCCTGGAAGTCAGACTCCAGAGCTGTTCTCAGGATAACTCCTCACTCTGCCATTTTGACACCATTACACACAGTTAGATCACAGTTATCAGAGTATATGTCATAACCCCCATTTTACAGATGAAAATGAAGAGCATTGGTTTCCTATTGCTGCTGTAACAAATTATCACAAACCTGGTGGTTTAAAACAGTACAGATTTTTTCTCTTACACTTCTGGAAGATAGAAGTCCAGACTCAGTCTCACTGAGCTAAAGTCAAGGTGTCAGCAGGGCTGATTCTTTCTGGAGGCTCTAGGGGAGCATCCATTTCCTTGCCTTTTCTGCTTCTAGAGGCTGCCCACATTCCTTGGCTCATTGACCTTTCCTTGATCTTCAAAGCAAGCATCATAGCCTCTTCAAATTACTGACCTCATCCTCTGCTTATATCATCATATGTCCTTCTCTACCCCTGTTTGCATCGTGTTCCCTTACTCTGACCTTCCTGCTTTCCTGTTACAAGGCCCATCATGCTTATACTGGATCCACTTGGATAATCCAAGATAATCTCCCCATCTTAAGATCCTTAACTTAATTATTCCTGCAAAGTCCCTTTTCCCATGTGAGGTAACATATTCACAGGTTCTGGAGATTAGGACAGGGACATCTTTGGGGGGCTGTCACTGAGTCTACCACACGAGGCTTAGACATGGTTGAGATGTGAGTCCCAAGATCTAGACCTATGATTAGTATACAGAACACTCAGTGCTAACCACTGTACCACAGTTCCTCCTTCCCCTTCTACAGAGAAGTCCCGAGCTGCCCAGTGAACCACAGCCCAATGTCAGACTCAAGAGGGTAGATCTGTGAATTGAGGTCTCACTGGGCAGTTGCCCTATGGGGCAGGTATGACAGATATTGCAACCACTGTTGTATTTGAAGCAAATGATCCCTGCAGAGCCAGGAGGTTTGTGGTTCAGAGAATTGGATGATGAGGTGAGGAGGTCATTCTCTCTGTGACATCCCCCTGTGGGCCACCCCTCCTCCCTTTCCCTGCTCCACAGGGACCAACTAAGCAGCAGAAGCACCAAATAGATTTTCTGTGGATCTGGCCTCCATTGGGAGCAGCTTTAAGAATAGTGAAGGATGAGAAAAAAATTCCAGGACTTGGGCTTCCCTGGTGGCACAGTGGTTGAGAGTCCGCCTGCCGATGCAGGGGACACGGGTTCGTGCCCTGGTCCGGGAAGATCCCACATGCCGCGGAGCAGCTGGGCCTGTGAGCCATGGCCGCTGAGCCTGCGCGTCCGGAGCCTGTGCTCCACAACGGGAGAGGCCACAGCAGTGAGAGGCCTGCGTACCGCAAAGAAAAAAAAAAGAAGAAGAAGAAAAAAAAATGCCAAGACTTTGCTCAGCAGGGGCCGGAGGGGTGATGCCCACGCTGCACAGTTTACAAAGTGCTCACATGTGCTTGTGTCTCCTTAGATTTTCAAAACCTCCCTGGAGAGTGGGTGAGATGTGGGTGTTGCTCTCCCCTGGAAGCTGTGGCTGTAGCATGGATGGGCACCGTTCCCCAGGCATACCCCAGCCTCTGCAGGAGTGGTTGAGAGCCTCCCGTGTACATGGCAGTGGGTGTTGTGGAACTGGTGAAGGAGGAAAGATTTGGGAGACAGGGGCATGGGCCCTGGGGAGACCTCTCTGAGTTGCCTCAGGAACATAGACCAAGGGGAGAGAGAGGAGGAGAAACATCCAACAGGTACCACATGGTAAGTGTAGCTCACCTGGCCAGGTGCCATAGACACGTGGCAGGGCCTGGGCCTCCTTCTTCTCTGTGCACCTGGAGTGACAAGGCCTGGCACCAAGCAGGGGTCTGTAATGGCCAAGGAATGAATAGATGAATGGATAAATGAATGGATGGATGGATGGATGGATGGATGGATGGATGGATGGATGGTTGGATGGATGGATGAGTGGATGGATGGAAGATGAATGAATGGATGAATGGATGGGTGAGTGGATGAATGGATGGATGAATGGATGGATGGATGAATGAATAAGGAGAGTAAGAAAGGGAGTGCAATATGGTGGTTAAGAGAGCCAGGCCTAGAGAGCCTCTGGAACCAGGCCTGGGTTTAAATCTTAGCTCTGTCAGTTGTTAGCTGTGATCTTGACCCAGTCCTATCCTCTGAGCTGCAGTTTCCTCATCTGTAAAATGGGAATGATAATAAAATCATCTATCTCATAGGGCTATTGCGAGAATCCCAGGAGCCAATCGGTGAAGGTACTTAGATCCAGGCCCGTCCCATCATGAGCTCTCAGTAAATCCTAGTTATTATTAGGACAAGGACGGTTTCTAGATTCCTGGAGTACTTAAATATAGCAATTGATAAATTGCAGCAGAAAGGATGTCCCTGCTGGTGTCTGGCTTAAAGTCTTCATGCTGCAGCTTGATCCTCATGCCTCTCACTCGCCAGCCACACTTCTCATCTCAGACCTTCCAGGAGGGCAGATTCAGAGCTGATGGTATGTGCAGCTCTGATCACACTGAGAGGCCCAATCAGTCAGTGTATCTGCAGCCCTGAAGTGACTCCTGCCTCAAATCAATGATGTTTACAAAGTTGGGAGGGAGGATTATGATTTCTTTTTCCTTCGTCCATCTCCTTTCTGGAACAAGCAACCATCTCTCTTGCAAGCAAATGCCTGTTCTCAGGCCCTGGGAGGCTGGTGGGATCTGTCTGGGTGGGTCCTGATGTCTTGTTTCAGTTCCACACCTGGACTGAGCCCTGGGCGAGGTGCTTCACACATGGGACTTCACCCCTCCCCCAGCAGCCCTGTGAAGTACAGTTTCAGGAGGGTTGAGTTACTTACCCAACAATGCAGAGCCATGAAATGACAGAGCCTCAGTATGAGCCTGGGACTCTGATTGCACCCAGCAGCTAACACCTGTTGAGTTCTGTTACTGCTCTAAATGCCTGTACTCACTGTGGCTGATGGTCATCTCCATTTACAGATGATGAAACTGAAGCTCAGAGAGGTAAAGTAACTGACCCCCAGTCACCCAGAGGTAAGTGGACTTGCTGGCATTCAAAGTCAGGAAGTCTGTTTTCCAAACCCCCCACTTAAATGCCTAAGCTTCCATTGTCTGGCAAGTCCGTGCTCTGCGTGCTTCTACATGCCACCCCGTGTTGTCCATCCCACCTATTTCCATCTGATGCTAGAATTGCCTCTCAGGAGCCTATGCCTGAACACGGGGCATGTGAACCTGGAGTTCACTGCCCTCAGGTACCGCTTTCCTTCCATAGGCTTGTCACTCAGCGCAGCTCAGTGACTCACTGAGGTCATCCAGCTTAGAAAATTCCAGGGCAGAACTTGAACCCAGGTCTATCTGGATCTAAAGCAGATTGATCCTCCTCTTCCTGAGCTATGGTGTCCCTCAAAACAACCAGGAAAGCTGCCAAAAAAAGGCAGAGAGGTTAGGTGAGTTGATGGAAAGGGGGAAGAAAGTGCCACAGGCAACTGTGAGCCTAAGAACTGGGGAGGGTTTGAGAAGGGGCCACATCCTGATGGGTGGATGGGCTCCAGGAGGCCAGAGGGAAGGGACGGCCGGCAGGTGCCCAGGCAAAGGTGAGAAGGTGAGATGGAGGAACCATGGAAAAACAGCACAGCCAGGTAGGTGAGGGGGAAGAGGAGAGCAGAGAGGAGGAGGGGCTGACCAGAGAAGGATGGACCCAGACGCAAGGGGACTTTGGCATCAGGCTGACCTTGGGCTTGAAGCTCAGCTCCACCACTTCTCATGGGTGCTGCCTTTGCTTAACCTCTCTGGGCTGCAGTCTCCTGTCTGTGAGGTGATAATCATACCTCCTCAGGCTGTTATAAACCACTATTATGACATTTTTTATACCATTTTAGACATATTTTATGCTTTTACCATAAATAATATATAGTGTTATTCAGTGTTTTGATATGATATCATGTTGTAAGCATAATTTTACATCTATCTTAACCCCAAATTAACTGTTAAAGGTATATCCAGAATAAATGAATGAATGAATGGGATACTTACAGAACAAGCCCTATGGTGGGAATGCTTTCTCCAAGGATGGTGAACACTCCAATCACTGGAGAGGGGTTCAAGCACAGGCCAGGTCATCTTCTCATGGCTTCTCCATCCTCTGGGGCCTTCTCACCTCTGCCTGGGTACCTGTTGGTCCCTCCCTCTCTTTGGCCTCTTGCAGTCTGTCCATCCATCAGATGGGACATTTCTTGAAACGCTCTCCAGTTCTCAGGCTCACAGATGCTGGTTGGGAAGGGGATACTTCACAAAGTGTGACTAAGAATAACGATAACAATGCAGCCAGGCAATTATGCTACAAGTTAAGGATGGACATACAATCACGACCCCCTGACTACTCCCCCACACTCTGCCAAGGATTAATCTTGCCTTTAAAGAGCTCCACTTCCCCAGAGTAGGAGCCACCATATTAGAGAAGGCCCTTCCCCACAAAGATAGAACAAGCAGACCAATAAAACTCCCCTGGTTTTGGCATTGCTTTGGAAATCGATGAGCTATGACTGCAAATCCAGCCTCTGTTGGCAGCTGCCTAATTTTAGCTGGATCTTTGCAGGCTTCTCACTGGGCTCATCCGCCCCCGCGACTAGCAGAACAGTTCCCAGAGCATCACTGATCTTTTGCCTAAAGTGTCCTAATGAAATACAAATCTGTTTTCACTTAAAAAGCCATCTGTCATGGCAGCACAGAAGAAATGCTACCAGGAGAACAATAACCATAATTTCATTTTAAGACTCAACCTTCCTCCTTTTCCTGCCAGAAAAAAAATCAATACCTTTTGCTGTTTCATTTTGTCGCAGAGCAATAGGGGGGAAAGCCATCAATAGGGTGTTAAAGATATTTTCAATTATATGCAAACTCCCTGTTTTAAGGGCCCTTGGCCTCTTGGAGTGAGTTAGCACCTATTTGCATGAGGGAGTTAGCCAAAACTTATTCTGTGTTTCTGTCCTGGGGCACTCTCTGGGTAAGTGGCTAAGGGGGTGACAGGTGTGCAGGATTCCCAGAGGGCCTGGGGTCCCAGAATATGCAAGCACCAGCCCTACAGAGCATCAGGCATTCCTGGGTGGAATGGGAAGAATAGGCAAAACTGATCATTGTCTTGCAGCCCAGAGCCCAGGTGGTGGGAATTTCCAGGAAAGGGAGGAGGGAAGGTCTGCTGCTTGCAGGGGCAGAGTGGGCAGCACGTGTTTTCCTGGCAGGACTGGGTCATCCAGCCTGACCCTCTGAGTGTCCAGTCACCTCATCCTTTTAAGTGGGACCTTTGAGACACAAGGAGGAAAAACTGACTTGTCCCAATGTCAGCCAGCAAGTTGAGAGCAGACAGAGGAAAGCGGATATTCCCTCTAGTTAGCTCCTTAGGCAGAGATGGCACTTTAGGCATTGAATATTGGGGATATATATGTCTTTCCAGCCTGCATTTTACATGCTTCAAAGTCTGGACTTATGTTGGAAGATACTTTAGGTATATTTTAAAAAATCAATTTTATTGAGATGATGTAGACGTAATAAAACTCAGCAATTTTAACTATATGGTTTGATGAGTTTTGACATATGTATATAGTTTTTTAACTATCTCCACAGTCACAGTGTTCACATTTCCATTAAACCCCAAATTCCTTCCTGTCCTTTTGCAGTCAATCCCTTCCAATAACCCATAGACTTTGTCAACTAATCTGCTCTGTCACTATGGTTTTTTCTTTTCTAAAATTTCATGAGAATGAAACTGTACAGTATTTAGTCTTTTGTGTCTCTTTAAAATTCGGCACAACAACATTAAGATTCATCTATAACGTTTATCAGTTGTTTATATCTTTTTTTTGGAGTAGTAGTCCATTGTATGGATATTCCACATTTTGTTTATCTATTCATGAGCTGATGAACTTTTTTTTTTCCAGTTTTTGGCTAGTATGAATAAAGGGACTATAAACATTCTCACACAAGTCTTTGTGTAGATGTTTGTATTCTTTTCTCTTGGTAAATTAGTGGAATGAGTCAATCATATAGTAGGTGCAAATTTAACTTTTAAAAACTTGTCAAACTAACTTCTAAAGTTATACCATTTCGCATTCCCATCAGCAATGTATGAGAATTTCAGAGGTTCAACATTCTTGTCAACAATTACTATTGTCAGGCTTCTTAACTTTAGCCATTTTATTGGATGTATGGTGCTACCTCATTGTGGTTTTAAGTTGCATTTCCCTAATAACAAAGATGTTGATTATCTTTTTCAAATGCTATATGCCATTATATACTTTCTTTGGTGAATTATCTATTCAAATCTTCTACCTATTTT
This sequence comes from Hyperoodon ampullatus, assembly GCF_949752795.1. Taxonomy (NCBI): domain Eukaryota; kingdom Metazoa; phylum Chordata; class Mammalia; order Artiodactyla; family Ziphiidae; genus Hyperoodon; species Hyperoodon ampullatus. The sequence goes on along the minus strand of NC_136915.1, from coordinate 24,820,403 downwards.
ATTGTTGACTTGTTAGTGCTCTTTATATATTCTTGATGCATATGAATTTTACAATCAGATTGTCCATTTCAACAAAATGTCAGTTGAGATTTTTATTGGGATCACATTGTATCTGTATGTCAATTTTGGGATAATTTACATCTTCATAATATTGTTTTCAGTTCCATGAACATGGGATATTCTTCATTTATTTGGACTTCCTTTAATTTCTGTCAACAATATGTTTTTCTAAAATTTCACATATTTTGCTAGATTTATCTCTTCATGTTATATTCTATAATGGTATATGTTATATAGTATGTTTTAAATGCATTTATAAATGGTATCTCAACAATCTTAGCCTTTTAATTAGAATTTTTAGATCATTCCATTTAAGGTAATAATAGATATGGTTGGATTTAAATTCACCATATTACTATTTGTTTCTTTATGTTCCATCTGTCCATTTTACCCTTATTCTACTTATACTGACTTCTATTGAATTAATTAAATTTTAATAAATTCATTTTAATCTCTATTATTGGTTTATTAGCTATATTACTTGTATTTATTTATATTTTTACTGGCTGCTCCAGCATTTGTAATGTACAACTTTAATTTATCAGTTTATCTGCAAATAATACTATACTAGTATAAGAACTTTATGACAGTAAACTTACATTTCCCCCCTCATGCTTTGTGCTATTGCTTTCTTACCTTTTACTTCTACATATATTACAAAGTCCACAATACATTGTTATTGTTCGTACTTTAAACAATCACCCTAAAGAGTAAAATATGAGAAAAAATCACGTTTACCATTGTCCTTGTCCTTCACTTGTGTAGATCCTAATTACTATGTGTTATCATTTTCCTGTACCCCTAGGACTTTCTTCAACATTCTTTGAAGGGCAGGTGTTGAATTCTCTCATCTACTCTGAAACAGTCTTCATTGCTTCCATTTTCAAATATTTCCACTGGGTACACAATTCTATTCTCATATTTTAAAGTTTAATCTTTCTTTCCATTAAGGATTCTGGAGATTTTTGATTGCTGATTCAATCTTCTTCCTAGTTTTGGATCTATTCAGATTTTCCATTTTCTCATATTTTTTAAGATGCCAAAGCAATCTATAGATTCAATGAAATCCTTAAAAATCCCAATTCCAGTTTTTTGTAGAAATAGAAAAATCTATCCTAAAATTCATATGGAATCTCAAGGAAACCTGAATAGCCAAAACAATTTTGATAAAGAAGAACAAAACTGGAGGACTCCCACCTCCTGATTTCAAAACTTACTACAAAAAGTTACAGTAATTAAAACAGATTGGTACTGGCATAAAGACAGACACGTAGATCGAAATAACAGAATAGATAGCCCAGAAATAAATCTTTGCATATAAATAAATCTTTGCATATAATTTTTGACAAGGGTGCCAAGATCATTCAATGGAGAAAGGAGAGTCTTTTCAAAAAATGATGCTGGAGAAACTGAACATCCACACACAAAAGAATGAAGTTGTACCTAATGCCATATACAAAAGTTAACCCCAAATGGATCAAAACCTAAATGTAAACCCTAAAATTATATAACTCTTAGAAGAAAACATGCTGCAAAAGTGTCATGACATCGGATTTGACAGTAATTTCTTGGATATGACATCAAAGGCACAGGCAACAAAAGAAAAAATAGACAAGTTGGACTTCATGAAAATTTTAAAATTTGTGCACCAAAAGAGAATGTCAACAGAGTAAAAAGGCAACCCATAAAATGGAAGAAAATTATTTGCAAATTATATATCAGCTGTATTGAAATTTTAATTAGGGTATAATGTCCTTCTTTGTCTCTTATGATTCTTAAAATTTTAAATCCATTTTTTTCTGATATTAATACAGCCACTCCTACTCTCTTGTAGTTATCATTCCCTCACTTTCAACTTATTTGTGTCTTTTGATCTAAACTGAATCTCTTGTAAATAGTTGGTTTATATATTTTTATCCATTCTGCTGATGCCTGTCTTTTGATTGGAGAGTTTAATTCATTTAAATTACTTCTGTAATTTTGCTATTTGTTTTCTATATGTCTTACAGCTTTTTTTGTTCCTCATTTCCTATATTAGTGTTCTCTTTTGAGTTTAGTTTATTTTCTGGTAATGAAATGTTTAAATTCTTTTCCATTTTCTTTGTATATATTCTATAGCTATTTTCTTTATGGTTACAATGGGGTTACAGTTAACATCCTAAAGTTATAACACTCTAATTTGAATTTTTAAAAATAAATTTATTTATTTACTTTTGGCTGCATTGGGTCTTTGTTGCCACATGCGGGCTTTCTGTAGTTGTGGAGAGCAGGGCTACTCTTTGTTGCAGTGGACGTGCTTCTCATTGTGGTGGCTTCTCTTGTTGCCGAGCACGGGCTTTGGAGTGCGGGCTTCAGTAGTTGTGGCATGAGGGCTCAGTTGTTGTGGCTCACAGGCTCTAGAGCACAGGCTCAGTAGTTGTGGCACACAGGCTTAGTTGCTCCACATCATGTGCGATCCTACAGACCAGGGGTCGAACCCATGTCCCCTGCACCATCAGGGAAGTCCTCTAATTTGAATTTATATCAGTTTAACTTCAATAACTTACAAAACTCTGCTCCTTTATAGCTCTGTCCCCACCTCTTTTGATTCTGAAGTCAAAAATTACTTTTTTATACATTGTGTGCCTCAAAACATAAATTCATAATCTTTTAAATACATGAGAGGCTTTAATTATGTAGAAAACAGAATGTGGAGTTACAAACCAAAGTTACAATAATACAAACTTTTAGCTTAATAATTTTTAAAATGTGTTATTTCCTTAAATCATGTGGAAAACAAAAGGTGGAGTTGCAAACCATTGTTACAACATTATTAACTGTTTTTTGTTTCTTGCTTTTATTTTTATTTTTATTTTTTTTTGCAGGGACGGTTTCTGTTTATTTTTTTCCTTTGAATAGAGCATACTTTCCTGTTTCTTTGTATGCCTCATAATTTTTGTTGAAAACTGGGCATTTAAATCTAATGATGTGATAACTGAAATTAGATTCTCCCACTCCCCCAGGGATTATGTTTTTGTTAGTTTTGTTTTGTTTGGCTGTTTACTGTTTTAGTGGTTAATTGCTGTAAGCTGTCTCTGTGCTAAGGATCAGCCTGAGGTATAAACTTAAGGTCTTCTCAGGTCTTTTTTGGATCTCTCCCTGGGCATGCATGGTCACTTTCTAATTTTCCCCATATATGTAATTTTTTTGAATGTTCTAGTCTTTAATGTCTGGCTCCCAAAAGGGGAAAATGAGAATAATGAAAATGGGAGGAAAAAATTGCCAGCCCTTTAGGTCCCCAGCTGGAGGACGAGGGGCCTGCAACAATCAGTGGAGCTTCCACAAGATTGCCTACCCACCTCTCTGCACCTCTGTGATCAGAAGCATCAATCAGTGATCAGAGCACTGATCTCTGACATTTAGAGGACAGGGTCCTTTTGCCTACCTTGACTCCTGCATGTTGTGTTCAAATTGTTTGAAGAACATGTGCATAACTTCCTCCCACCATGTTGGGAATGGGGGATGGGTGCTGCCACTGTACTAACAGCTTAATTCAATCAAAATTTACTATCCAAGACTTCCCCTGGAAATTGAAAACCTTAAACAGACCCCAGAATTCTAAAACAGCTACCAGACAGATTCTGCCAGTGCAATTGCTGTCTAGGTAGGGAGACAGATTCCTTGTGCTTCTTTCTCTGCCATCTTCCTGTGATTCATTGACTACTGTTTCTCAAAATATTTTTTCCTGTCCCCATCCTTCCCCCATATCCTCTTCTTCTGGAACTTCAGTTATAGGTATGTTGGGCCATTTGATGTTGTTCCATAGGTTACTGATATTTTATTCATTCTTCAGGTTTTCTTCTCACTGACTCATTTTGGATAATTTCCTTTGTTATGTCTTCAGTTTTGCTGATCTTTTCTGTTTCAGGATCTAATATGCTGTTTATCCCATCACTTGTAAAAAAAATTTTTTTTCATTTCAGAAATTATTGGTTTTCAGTTATAGATGTTTTATGTGGGTTTTTTAAACAGCCTGATTTTATTGTCTTTTGCTTTCTTAAACATAGAGAGTATATTTACAGTAGCTGTTTTAACATCCTTATTTACTATTTCCAATATATCTGTCATTTTAGGATTCTTTTCTATTTTTGTTTGCTTGTTTGTTTGTTTGTCTGTTTTTGGTGGTTATAAGTCATATTTCCCCGCTTCTTTGAATGTCTTGTAATTTTTTGTTAGATGCTGGACATTGTGATTATATGTTTTGGGCTGCTAGAATTTTTCATATTTCTATCAGTGGTACTGAATTTTCTTCAGGGAAACAGTTAAATTATTTTAAATCAGTTGGATACATTTGAGACTTGCTTTTAAGTTGTTACAGCAGATAGAGAACAGAGTTTATTTTAGAGCTAATTAACACCACTTCTAATCCAATAGCCTTCTAAGGATTCTACATCATGTTTTATTTATACTGAGGTCTTTCCACTCTGGCAGACAAGAACAAAAGTGCTCCCCAGCCCTGTGGAATCTTCAAGAATTTCTCTGTATTCGCTATGCTGCTGGTTCTTTCCCTGGCTCTGGGCACTTCCCTGTCATGCATGCACAGATCATTACTCACACAAATTCTTGAGGGGATCCTTCTGTATGTCTTTGGAAGTCCCTCTCTGTGCAGCTCCCTCTTCTCCAGTGGTCTGTTTTCCCAGTTTTAGCCACATTGACCTTCTCAAAACTCTGGTATCTTTCCCCTCAAATCATCAAAACTGCCGGGCTCTGTTGGAATTCTCATTTCATTCTTTGCAGTCTGGAAGCCATCTCCAGGAAGTAAGCCAGGACAGTCATAAGGCTCAATTAACTTGTTTCCTTTCTCCCTGTGATCACACTCCTGTGCAGCCAGTTAACTAATGTCTATTGTTTGACATGTTCACTTCTTAGTTGCTTAACGTGGGAGGGTAAGTTCCATTCCTGTTCGTTCATCATGGCCAGAAGCAAAAATCTCACATAATTTCCCTGTGGTTTTTATGTATATTTTAATGTCATTATCATTGAGTCAAATTTTTTCAAAATTGAATCCGACATAGAACCCCCAAATCTACAACTGATGGCCATAGAGCTTCTCAGAGTGAGTGACAAGGGGTCTGAGGCTGCCTACATCTGCTCTCCATTCACCCCTACTCTGACCCCCCAAGGTATCTCAAGGGAGGCATGCCAGTGAACACATTTGGCTTACGAGGTAAACTTTATCCCCTTTAGCCTGGTATTCAAGGGCCTTTGCTGCATGTCCCTTCTGACCCCCTCACCTCATCTCCTGACCCTCTGCTTTACTCTGCTCACCCCCATGAGGTTACTCCCTACTTGATACTCCAGCTCCATGGAGCTTTTTACCACCCCCTTGTGCACCTCTGTGCTTTGCTTATGCTGTTCCTTCTATTCTAGACTGCCTCCACACACCCTGGCCACACCCTCAGCCTTCCCACCTGGCCAGTAGACAGCATTACATCTCACATGGGACCAGGTAGTGAAGTTAGCACATACCATTGAGATGCAGAGGGCTGGGCAAAACTGCCTTCATTCTTTAAGTCACTATTTCCTTTTTAAAAATCTTACTGAACACGTATAGCTGAAGTCATAGAAGTGTCCTTTGTCTACACTGATTGCTAAGCTTTTCAGCATCTTATTCAATTTTTAAACTATAAAACTATTTGCAGCTTTCACACAAACCTGACACATAGTAGTTTGTCAATAAATATCTGTAGAATAAATGAGGGAAGAGGCACAGGAGTTCAGGAGGGAGGAATCATCTGAGCAGAGGAAGCAGGCAAGAATAAGCATGGCTCAGTTGGGGAACAGGGAAAAGAACAGAGTAGATTTAAGACGGGAGGAGAGACGATAGGCACAGGAGAAAGGGCCTTGATTAACCTCTGCATTCAAATTCTGACTACTATTTTTCTGTGTGACTTTGGGTAAATGACTTAGCTTCTTTGGGCCTCTGTTTTCCATAAAATAGGGATCAAAATGTCTACCTCACAGTGTTCTTGTGGAGTTGAAACAAAGTATGCATTAGGTCCTACAATATGAAATGATTGATATTTGACTATTTTTGACCTATAAATGCTACAGAAGCCTAAGCCCAGGTGACAAAAATCCCAAGAGGCCCTGTCCCTCCCCAGCCCTGACTGCCCCCTCCAGGGATGAGGTCCACATTTGAGTGTGTAAGGGTTGTGGCTCTTTTGCATCAGAAGCTAACATGTCTGCTGTCCCTGCTTTAACTGTGCCCAGCTGGCCTGTTCAGAGCCAGGCGTCCTCTCAGGTGGCACCAAAGAGCCTGCGACCTGGGAAGCACAGAGGATTTCTCAGATGTTGCCACAAGGCAGCTTCAGCTAGCATTGCAGATCAAGGCTTCGGGGCTCTCATTTTCTTTATTTCTCCAGACAATCAAAACTTTTTAACTGACAATTTGTCTCATACCAGATGAATGTGGGAAATGGATTTCTGGAAGGCAGGTCGTGGCAAGGTCCCCAATGGATGTGTGAACCTTTCCCATGTCCAGAGCTCCCAGGGTGCCTTTGAGAAGGTGGGGATGGGGGGCAGGAGGGCAGGAGCCTTGAGGGAGAAGGCAGATGAGGTGTGGCTGCCAAGCAGTCTATTTACTCCCATTCGCTGAAGGTTACTTTTAAATGGGATAAAATCATCCTCTAATCACCTTTATCTCTGTTCAGCACTTCTAGAAAAGAGCGACTTGACATTTTAGGTGAATGTAAATATGTAAAAATGAAAGGCGCATGATACTCAGTGGAAACTGTAGGATGGAGAAATCTGAGAGCATGTACAGTATGTGCCTCCTTCATGTCTTGAAAATGGAACCAGGTGAGGTGAAGGGGGAACTGATGCCTTGATTCCTGTGGGAAGTGTCTCAGGAGTCCTTCACATGTCCCTGTTCCTGGGGTGGGGATAGGGGGGGCTTGGCCCTTGTGTCCTCCTCACACCTGTCTCCCCTGATAGGCAGCGAGGCTTGCACCTCCCTCACCTCCCCTCCCCTCCCCTCCCCTCACTTCCCTCACTTCCCTCACCTCACTTCCCTCACCTCACTCACCTCACCTCATCTCCCTCAGCTCACTTCCCACACATCACCTCCCTCCCCTCCCCTCCCTCCCTCCCTCACCTCCCTCACCTCACCTCACTCACCTCACCTCACTCACCTCACCACCCTCACCTCCCTCACCTCCTCACTTCACCTCCCTCACCTCCTCACCTCATCTCCCTCACCTCCCTCACATCACCTCCCTCAGCTCACCTCCCTCACCTCACCTCACCTCTTCACCTCACCTCCCTCACCTCCCTCACCTCCTCTCCTCACCTCCCTCACCTCACCTCACCTCCTCACCTCCCTCACCTCCTCACCTCACCTCCCTCACCTCTTCACCTCACCTCCCTCACCCCACCTCCCTCACCTCCCTCACCTCCCTCACCTCACCTCCCTACCTCCCTCACCTACTCACCTCACCTCCCTCACCTCCCTCACCTCCTTCTCTCCCTCACCTCTCTCACTGCACATCCCTCCCTCCTCACCTCACCTCCCTCACCACCTTCAACTCACCTCGCTCAACTCCCTCAACTCACCTCCCTCCCTCCCTCACCTCCCTCATCTCACGTCTGTCACCTCCCTCATCTCACCTCCCTCACCTCACTTCCTTCACCTCACCTCCTTCACCTCCCTCAACTCACCTCCCTCACCTCACATCCCTCACATCACCTCCCTGACTTCCCTCACCTCACCTTCCTCATCTTCTGCACCTCACCTCCCTACCTCCCTCACCTCCCTCACCTCACCTGCCTCTCCTCCCAAAACTCACCTCCCTCCCTCCCTCACCTCCCTTACCTCCCTCACCTCACTTTCCTCACCTCCCTCACCTCCTTCACCTCCCTCACCTCACCTCCCTCACCTCCCTCCATCCCTCACCTCCCTCACCTCACCTCCCTCACCTCCCTCCCTCCCTCAACTCCCTTTACTCACTTCCCTCCCTCCCTCACCTCACTTTGCTCACCGCCCTCAGCTCACCTCGCTCATCTCCCACACCTCACCTCCCTCCCTCCATCACCTCCCTACGTCACCTCCCTCACCTCCCTCACTTTCCTCCCTCCCTGACCTCCCTCACCTCAGCTCCCTCTCCTCCCTCACCTCACCTCCCTGTCTTCCTCACCTCACCTCCCTCACCTCATCTCATCTCACTTCCACATCTTACCTCCCTCACTCACATCATTTCACCTCACCTCACCTCAATTCACTTCATCTCATCTCGCCTTACAAGGCAGCCTTGACTGCCTTTTCACCTTCTGCTGCCTTCTGGTTCCCCTGTCATCCTAGGCCTGTCTGTAAAACAGCTATGTTCAGCCTGAATAATGCACAATTCTCCTTCCCCTTTACTCCCTGTGGGGTCTCAATCTTCAACAAGCAGAGAGAAGCAGGTACAGGCCGTGATGCTGAGCCATGGCTGCAGGAGCTGAGCAAGGTGCTTGGTACCTGCCATGGGCTGCTTGGCCGTAGCATGGCTGAGGCTGCCTGACCAGCTTCCTGTCTGATGAGGGGTCCCCATCACCCTGAGGCACAGAGCTATGTATCTGATAACTGGGGTCCTGGAGAAGGATCTTCAACCCTATGCAGAGAGAAGGGGAATGCTGGGGTGCTTGAACCCCCTAATTCAGCATGCTGTGCCCATGATCTCAGTGTCATGTATGAGTACTGTCCACAGGACCCATGCCATTCACTTTATTTTGTTTTTATATTTTTAAATTTATTTTATTTTTGGCTGCATTGGGTCTTCGTGCTGCACGCTGCCTCCCTCTAATTGCGGCGAGCAGGGGACGCTCCTCCTTGCGGTGCGTGAGTTTCTCACTGCAGCGACTCCTCCTGTTGCGGAACACGGGCACCAGGCATGTGGACTTCAGCAGTTGTAGCATGCAGGCTCAGTAGTTGTGGCTTGCGGGCTCCAGAGCACAGGCTCAGCAGTTGTGGTGCATGGGCTTAGTTGCTCTGCGGCATCCTCCCAGACCAGGGCTCAAACCCGTGTCCCCTGCATTGGCAGGCAGATTCCTAACCACTGTGCCACCAGGGAAGCCCCGCCATTCACTTTAAACACATGGTATCCTGAGGCCCATGATCATTCCTGCAGGAGCATTTCCTGAAAGTGAACTTATGAAACCAATATTCTAGATGCACGTGCCAGACTGTTCACCATGAATCTGAGTGATTGTAGACCAAAGATTCCATCTCTCTGATCATAGGAATAAATACCAAGCATAATGGGAGCCAGGGTTTCACCATTAGAGAAAAGAGTGACCAACATGTAGAAGGGGCAAACTAGAATCCGCCCTGTTTACAAAACCCAGTTTTCTTTTTTTTTTTCACACTTAGCATATGCAACTTTAATCAACCAAAAGAAAAAGTTCCAAATGTACAAGTGCAAAAAAAATCCAAACTGTTGACATAGGCTTAACTAATATCACCTACTTTTACGTACAGCTGTATAAGTTCAAAAAACTATCCTATGTGTATGTACAAATGTTGTTTATACACAGCTCTGTACATAAGGGTCTATACATTTATTTCCTCAGAACTCTTAAGGTGTCACCTCTTGGCGAAGACATCAACACTTCATTCACATATCTTACAAAAAACAAGACTGTTTCCGGGACTGACACCACTGCATCCTGTATTCAGACCATGGAGGCTCCACTGGATTGGTTAAGTTCCTTCCACCATAATGTAGGCTGCACCAGATGCCTGGGTGCCCTTAAACAGCTTTGCACAGAATGCTACAAGGTAAAAGCCCATAAACCAACATGAGATGAGGAAGCAGAGTCCTAACCAGGGTGCCATAAGAAGCTGCTTAGGCAAGCCTGCTGCCCTGTTCTCTGTCGGTCCTCCAATTCATCTACACTGACGACTTTGGCGGGCATGGAGGGCAGGGGCTGCTGTAGCACATCTGAGTCATACAAGTTGGCAAGGCCCACGGGGGGAGCTGCTCCTCTGGCTGGGCCGGTGCTCTAGCTGGGAGTGCACATGGGGCAGGCCTAACCAGCTGGGCACATTCTGAGGAGTCGTCTGAATGCTAACAGCAGCTGCCTGGGAACCAGAGCCTGGAGGATGAAGAACAGAGCGCTGTCACTGCTGTTGCACCATTGCCAGATTTAGAGGTGTCCCAGGATGAGGGTTTAGGAGAGGGTGACTAGTGGCAGGTAAAGGGTAAAAGGGTTGACCCAGGATTGGGTCAGATATTCCCTGTAAATGATTCAGGTCCACCCCAGGAGGAAGCACCCCAGCTTGGAGAAAACTTGGAAGATGCTGTGGATGTACTCCCTGTGCCAGCATCCTTTGGACCAACCCTGGGTGAAGCTGGAGAGCAGGCTGAACAATGGGGATACAGGGGACAAGGGGGACTTGGTGGACAGTGTGGAGAAAAGATGTTCCTGGAACTGGGGACGCCAAGGTGGGTGTTTTTCTCCCAGTTGCTTTATGTCGATAATTTTGTCCTTTGGTGTAAGATTTGGTCTGGGATAGCAGGGTGGAAGATGAAAACCACTGTAGAGTTGACAGTTTGGGATTTGTAGTGGGAGAAGAGTCTCGATCAGCGGTGAGCACAGACCTGGATGACAGGAAGTTCTCTTCACTGGGCTTCTGAGTGTCCTCTTTACTGTCACCAAGAGCTGATTTCCAGATGCTGGCTCCTCCTTGCTTTTCTCTTTGCTCTCATATATCTTATGAATCACTGAGGTAGGGCTGAAGGAAGGAGAAAGCATGCTTGTGATGGAGGCGGCTGGGGCAGGGGAAGAGGAATTCCCTTGACGCACAGGTGCTGGTGACTTGGTCCCTCATGGTTGCCTGTTTCTGAATCCATCTCTGGTTCTGTCCACCTGCGGTTTACCAAAACCAGGCTGGTAGAAGTTTGTTGCCCACACTGCAAGGTCATGTGGCAGGCCAGCCCCTCCAAAGCTGCCTGTTGCAATTCTAGCTGGCTCATCTGGACTGTGACAGGGCTCATGGGCTTGCACATGCCTTGGAATGGATCTCTGAGAAGCTGCTGTGGTCCTGGTGTGAAACAAATTGGTGATGGTATTCTGGGACTAAGGTAGTCTGCTGAGTCTGCTCTTGACTGAAACACCTGTGACCAGGGAGGAGAGGGTACTCTTTGGCCCAGTAAAGATGTCTTAGGCTCCAAGCTCCCCATAAGGCCACTCAGAAGATTGGAAGAAGCAGGTCTCTGAACAGGTGGACCCAGAAGTTCCTGCAAGACGTTCTTAGGGACAGGCTGGCCTGGAATCTCAGCAGAGTACATCAAATGGCTTTCAAGGGTTCGGCTGACTTTGGGCTGAGAAGGTAGAGTCCCACTTGCCTTCATGGTGCTCACTAATGTGTTGAATGCAGTCATATCTCCATCTTTTCTGAGCTGTGGATTGCTGCTCACAGTACTCAGGGTCTCCTCTAAATGCTCTGCCATAAAGGGAATCGAATTCTTCACCTGCTGGTCCACCTTCAAGCCCTTGAGCCCTGTTTCTACCTCTTCCACTGAAAGCACAACCCCTGAATGTGAACTCTCTATAAGCTTTTCTTTATTTGCAGAAAGGCTGGAAAGGAGGGGTTTTAAATCAACGTTTGGCTTTCTGTAGCATTTCTAGAATATCCACTTTATTTTCAGCATAGTCTTCTAATGGTATAGGAGCAAAATATTTCCTCGTGTTCTGTCCGGGAGAGAGGATGGCTTGGTCCAGACCTGCAAGTCTCTCCAGCTCTTCATGCATTGTTGACCCAAGAATGCTGGATCAGCTTCCTAACCGGATCGGGTTAGGGAACCAACTGGCAGAGACTGACCCTTTTACCAAAACATCTTTTATCATCAAAGCCAAGCATGGCACCTTATCAAGGTTAAAGGACTCATTAAAGTCAATTTCTCCCGGGGACTGCTCAGGCAAGACGACATCCCTTGGCGCTTCCTGATCTGCAGCAGTCTCCTGTTAGAGGATGACCCCCACCTCATCCTCTTCAGCCACCCCTCCATTGCACTCGACTATGCCTTCCTTCACAGAGGCTGTCCGTCGCCTTGTTCTTTTTCTCCCCTTAGGATCTTCTTCCAGTATCTTATCATCAAAGCCAGTCAGCTCAATGGTTTCAGACTGACTTGTGGGTCCAGCTGAGAACCATTCTGGTTCTTCTGTGTAGGAATCGTGTCTTCTACGCTCAAACACAGGCTTACTATTCACAAACTCCCTGCTGAACAGCTTGTCCTTGTAGTCCCTCTCTCTGTCTCTGTCTCTCAAGTCTCACAGGTCCTTAGGGCTAAGACGGTGATCCTTCTCAAAGGTCTGGGGAGAGATTATCTTCCCACTGCCAATCCTTCGTCTGCCAAGCAGACGGAGCACATCACTGTCTTTATCCAGTAGGCTTCCTGAGTGCCGGGAGCTAACAGCAGCTGTCACGTGGCAGCGCCCTCTAAAGCTTCGTCTCTGCGGACTGAGAACAACATCTAAGTCATTTTCTTTCATATGCTCTCGGGGATCTACTATCCCGCACACCAGGGAAGGCCCATCTGTATCTAATTCTTTCTTCAGACTTTCCACTGGTGAGCTCTGCCCTGAAACTGGGTAGAGGGAGGCATGCCACTTCTCAGGGTCCTAGACACCATCACTGTCGTATTTCTCAGAGAGGCACGGAGGCTTCTGTTTGGAATGAGGGAGTTCTTTAATATCCAAGAGCTCCTCCCTAGGCAAGCACACTAAAGAGTATTCCTGTGGGGAGTTCGCCTCTCAAGGAGACATCAATACAGAGGACACTGATTTCTGTGAGGCATCCCAGAGCTGAAATCCTTATGTTTTGTATAGTGATGGGGGGATTTGGAGGCCAGTTGCTTCTTCGGGTCAAGGAAAGTATCTCCATTTTCTGTTTCACCCACACTTCGGTCCATGGCTCCTTGGTCTACAGTTTCAGTGTCTCGGCCGCCGTTCCTCTCTGCCCCTTGTGCCGGTCCGAGGGCTGCTCCGTGCGGCCTTCACTCTCGTCCCCCAGACCCCCAAAACCCAGTTTTCTCCTCTGAGGAATAGAGATGACCGTAGCACTCAGCTCCTAGGGTGGCTGTGTCCACACACACACACACACACACACAAATCTCCATCATTTATCATTACCATCTTATTGTTATTACTATGTACACCTGCAGTGTGAGAGCACCTCCTGAGCGGCAGAGCCAAGAGGCCCACTTCTGACCTTGACCTTCCCCTCATACTGCTAGGACCCCACACCAGTCTTTGCCTCCTGGTCTTATATCATCACTGAAGTCAATTCTGGGCTATGAATTTATGAATATTAATAGGACAGACATGACATTCCTAATCTTGCTGACACTTTCAAATGGTTCAGCAGAACATTGTTTGCAGATGCATGAAGAATAAACTTCATGCCTGATTTGCGCTAAATTATGAGTTCCTGGATTCTACTGTTCTTCTCATATCTATTTGTTCATTTATTAATAATATAAGTATTATAAACTGCCATGGGCACTATGCTAGGGGTTGGGGATAACTAACATTCATTCATTCATTCATTCATTCACCCAATGAACAATTATTAAGTGCTTACCACAAGCATGGAATAAATTATCCCAGCGAGTAGGGAGTGTCCACACTGGGAAGCAGGGAGGTGAGGTGGAGGCTCGCACCAGGGGGGAGTGTGAAGTCAGGCAGCTAAGGCTGCATTGGAAGATTGATTTCAAATGGGGGGATAATGAGGACCAGGTTTCTCACTTTCCAAGAAAGAAGTTAGGGATATAGAAAGGGAGAAAACCAGATTCATCCCTGTTGACAAAATTCTGCAGTGCAGAACCAGGGGGTTGGCAGTGAAAATGCTTCAGGTATTTGATTTTTTCGCAGAGGCACCTGGGCTAAAAGTAAGAGACGAGCCATGGGCAGTGCTGCCGTGGCCTCGGCCCAATGGCCACCCCTCCTGCTCTCTCCCCGGCTGTTGCTGGGCCCTGGGCAGCCTTCATGGGGCAGCGTCTGAGTTTCTCACCACGGGCTCTGCCAGGCCACAGGACTCTGATCCTGCCTGGAGGGAACTCTGGCCTCATCTGGCCTCCTCGCGTACCCCCGGGAACCCCTTGGGCCTCCACCCTGCTCTCCCTCCTCTGGCAGGTGTCTTGGGAATGGTCTGGGAGGAAGTTCAGCATGAAGGGCCTGTATTAGGAAGCGGGGTGGCAAGTTCTTTCAGGGATGGGGGATCTGGGTGGTGCATGGCAGTGTCCCCTCAGCCCCTACGCCCGCCCTCCAGGAACTCCCTCTCCTGGAGAAGCGCTACAACCCTGTCCTTCCCAGATACACACCCAGGACTAGAGGGGGCGGGGCAGAGGACCAGCACTCAGGCCCCAGGCTGACTGCTCCCCTGGGCCATTTCATTCTGGTGCTCCCTGCGGTCAGCTGATGCCACCCTCCGGACTGCATCAGACCCCAACTTCCCCACCAGCCCTGCTTCCTTCCCTCCCTCCCACAGTTGTGGATCTCAGGGGTGCTTCCTAATAGGCACTCTTCACACTGAACTTCCTGGGTACCCTCTACTAGCTTCCCTCAATGGTAACAGCTTACATCGCTATAGTATAACATCAAAACCAAAAAATGAAAACAAAACCAAAAAACATTGGCACGATTCTATTAACTAGATACAGACCTTATTCTGATTTCACCAGTTTTTATATGTATTCATTTGTGTGTATGTGTGCTGTTTGTGAAGTTCTCTGCCGTTTTATGGGATGTACAGATCCATACATTGCAGATGTGGTCATTACCAAACTCTTACATCATCATAAAGGAAATTTCTCATGCTATCTGTTTATCCTTATTTTTTAAAGATATAAAATATTTCAAGTGCAGTTGAACTCTGAATGCAATCCTATTCCCTACCCTCCATCCACAGAGGGGACCACCATTTCTAAGGTATCATATATGTATGTCTCCACAATAGCTAATATTTGGCAAGTGCTTACTGTGCACCAAGCTCCATTCTAAGTTGTTTCCATGCAGTAATACGTTCCTTACTCACCACAACCCAGGCATTGTTATCCCCAACAAGGATGCTGAGGAACAAAGAGATTAAGACAACTTACACAAGGATCCACAGCCGGAAGTGTTGATGCTGGGGCTTGAACCAGCCTCCACAGCCACTATTCTATAGTGACACACACATGTCTTCTTGCCACAGACATCTTCTACTCACCAAGATGTCTAGGAGATTCACTCAGGTTGATATCTGCAGACAGAGCTCATTAATGTTAACTGCTCTGTAGTATTCCCTTTTGTGATTACATTACAATTTATTTAGCCATATTCCTAGTGATGGATATTTAGAATGTTATGTTGTCTCTACTGCACACAATGGTGCAGGAACCCCCTTGCCTGTCTCCTTGTGCACACGTGCCTGAGTTTCTCTGTGGTTTATTCGTAGATGTGGAATTGCTGAGTCTTAGAGTAGTAATGTCTTTGACTTTGGAGGACATTACCAAGTCTCAGTGTATGCAACAATTTACACTTTCACCTGCCATGCATGAGAGTGTGAGATGACATATCCCTATTATTTTAATTTGCATTGCTCTGACTTCTAGTGAGGTTGGGTATATCTTTTGATTATTGGTCATGCATTTCAATTTCCTCTGTATACATTTTTCTATTGGGTAGTTTGTCATGTTCTTATTATTTGTAAGAAATTTTTGTGTATTCTGGATGATAATTCTTAATTAGTGATATGCCTGGCAAATATCTTCTTCCAGGCTGTGATTTGTTTTTTCTTTTTCAACTTTGACTAATTCTTCTATCATAGACAAGTTTTTAATTTTATTGTTTATTGTATTCAATTCTATCAATCTCTTCCATTACAGTTTGGGTGTTTGCATGTTTTATTTAAGAAATTCTTTCCCTTTTAAGGTCATTAAAGAGAATTCTTTTTTCTTATTGTTTTTAAGTTTTATTTTTCATGGTTCTCATAGTAAAGTTTTACTTTGTACAGTTACCTTTCTTATAAGACATAAGGAGTTCCCCCTACATACAGTCACTTTCCTAGCATGACTTGTTGTGCCATTTATCTTTCCTCTCTTATTTGCAATGCTCCCTCTATTGTATATGGAGTCCTTGCACACATCCCATCTGTTTCTCGTCCCTCCGCTGGTCTCTTCACCTTGCATTAAACCAACACCACACTGTCTGAAAAACGAGAGCTTTATCATAAACCTTGGTGTTGGGGAGGGTGAGTTGTCCTTGTTATTCAAAATTATTTCCCACATAAGCTTTTGAATCAGCCACTCAGTTTTACCTGAAGCTCTTTTAGAATTTTAATAATTGTAATTACACTGCATTCATAGATTCGCTTGGAGGGTAATTGACATCTTTAGACTATTGGTCCTTCCCATCTATAAGCACGTTATATCTCTCCCTTTATTCAGATTTTCCTTTATGTCCTTCAATAAAGTTCCATAATTTTCTCCTTAAAGGTCTTGCACATAGTTTCCTAAATTTATTTCTTGGTACCTTCCATCGTTTACTGGAATTTTGGGGTGAGGTGTGACTCCTGCTGGAACTTAGTCACTTACGAACCTCAGGATCCTAGTTAAGTCCCTTAAATGGTGCAATTCTCAGTTTCCTCAAAAATAAATATACCTCCATCAAAGAGTAGGCATGAAGAGTGAATGAAACCAAGGATGTCACGCCCTTAGAACATCTTAAATATCTGATAAAAATGTTAGCTCATCCTGGAGTCAGCATACATTTGGAATTGTGTTTCTGAATATGTGTTCTTGCATTTCCGTGACTGTGCTTTAGAATATGGTCCCCAGGCAGAAACAGTCAGAAACAGCTGTCATGTGACAGCTTCTGACTTATAAGTAATTGGTAGACAGCGCCTTCCTCCCTCCAAAGTAAAGAGCACTAAAGAAAGCACTTTCAAAGCACATGGTAAAATTAATACTTCTATTGAATCCCAAAGTGGGGCTAATTAAGTTACATTAAAATTTTTTCTAGTTAACTTACCAGAAAACCAACTAAAAAAGAAAATTATTGTAAAGATTTTTTTTCTGTTCAAAATTTAGTGTGATTTATTACCATAACTGCTCTTCTAGTCTTTTTCAGAGCAAAAATGCTTAAACTGAATTCATTTCTTTTAAAGTTTTGTTTTTTATAAAACAGTGTGTGCCTTATCATAAACATTTCAAATATTAGGGAAAAATACAAAGAAGTAGACATTTCCCCAAATTGTACCACTGAAGTAGAACCATTGCTGACATTTTGGTCACTATCCTGTTTATATTTCTTGATACCAATATATGGGCTTATGGGTCTGTGCCCACTTTTTGTTTTTCCTCTACAAGGTATTGTGGATGTCTTTCCACTTTAATAGTTGCAGAATTACATCATTTTATATCATTGCATTATATTCCATTTTATAGATTTGCACTAATTTAACAAAGCAATTCCTTCCTTATGGCTATTTGATCTTATGAAATAAACCACGCCCCGATGAAACACTGCAGCACACCTCTTTTTTGTGAATTTATGTGATTGCTTCCATCAATAGACTCCTTGGAAGTGAGATTATCAGGATAAAAGGCTTGCTCATTTTACATTTTGACACATATTGCCAAACTGCCTTTCCAAAAAGCTTGAATCAATTAGCACTGCCCTCATAGGGGCATGAGGGTGTCCATTTTCCAATGAGCTAAGTGGGTTTTTCAATTTTCTTAATCTTTACCTATCTGGTGAATGGAAAACAAACCTCTCTTTGCACATGTATTTCTTTGATCAGTTGAAAAATTAAACATCTTTTCCTCTGTTTATTGGCCATTTGAATCTTCTTTTGTGGATTGCCTCTCTGGGTAGTGAGCACGTTCATATGGTTGCTTATAAGTTCCTTGTGTCTTAACATTGTATATAACATTGGGGAACAGCCGCTTGGCTTTGGTCTTGGCCGTGTGCCTTGATTTGGTCAGTGGGATGTTAGCAGATGTGGTGCAGGCAAAGGTTTTCAATGTGTGTGGCTGAGCTTGCCCTCTTGTGCTTCTTCTGACCTCGTGAAAAGAGGATGCCCTGTCTGGCCTGCTGGTAGCAGAGTAATGAGAGACTCATGGCGTGAACTTGAGTCAAACCCATGGTCTGGAGCCAAGCCTAGCCCAGCCCAACCAAGATTGGCAGAGCCATAGCTGCTGAGCCACAGACATGAGTGAAAATGATTTTTGTTTGAAGCCACTAAGTTTGGGTTGGTTTATCATGCAGCAGTATTATGGGATAGATGACTGACATACCCTGCCATTCTCTTGCTGTGTGACCTTCTACATGTCATGTTCTTCTCTTGGTCTCAGTTTCTTTAAATTTTGCATGAAAGAGTTGACCACTGAGTGATTTCTAAGGTCTCTTCCAATACTAAGAATCTGGATTCCAAAACAGGGTTTCGTGGTGAGAGGGGAGGGAAGTGTTCCAGAATGAAAGGTCAACACACAGGTGCAAAGAAGGTTATGCAAGTAAGGCAATGGGAAGGGTTTATCCCACTGGAGCAGGTAGTCTGAGACACACAGGTGGGGGTGGGTTGGTGGTGTAGAGTTGATGCAGGAATGAATGCTGGGGCTTGGGCTGCCCGGAAAGCTGTTCTTATTCTTCCTCCACTGCTTCTGAAGCTCTTGCAAATTGGCTTCTGAGCCCACCATGCCGCCAAAACTGCCTTCTCAGTTCCAATTCTCACCACCAAACCCTCACTTTGGCCCTTAGCCTCCTAGAACTTGATGCCTCCTTCCAACCCTCTTCTCTGGCTCCTGTGCCCCCCACTCATCTAGCCCACGCCTCTCCATCTGTCCACTCGGTATCTGTCTCTCTCCCTGAGTCTACTCTGAAGGCGATCCTCAAGGATTTTTCCTCAGCTCCCTCTTTTCATGAGGGGAATTCTGGGATACTGACCCCAAGTGAGGAACCTGGGTACCAGGCAAAGGAGGCATAAGGAATCAGAAGCATCTTAGTACTAACAAAAAGCAAATGAGAGCTTGGGACGAACGCTAAGGGACCCAGCCCTGGACTTAAAGAACTATTATGTGCTACAGTTCCACGTCCACTCACAGCTCCAGCGCAATCATTCCTACATCGTATATTCTGTGCTTGTGGCTACAATAGATGGTCTGAACAGGGTAACCAACCCCCTCAGGCCACCTTAAAAGCAGAGGTGGGCAGCCTGAATTTCTCCTCTGCTCAGCACAGAATGGTCTTCAAATGTTCTTTCTTCAGTAGACCTGTTCCCCTGTTTCCTCTGGCACGTGTCCCCTCTAACGGCTGGTCTCTCCCACTATCCTGTGATCCTGAATTCTTAGCTCATCCTGGGCCCCAGCTGTGGTTTGATGGATACTCCACTGTTTATCTTGCAAAGAGACTTGACCTTGGATTGTAATTTTGCTTGATGAGTTTGCTTACTCTTCTTCCAAGCCCCACCCACCTGGGTATGGAAATTATTTACATACCTGTGCTCTTCACACTGGTATCAGTCATGTCCTCCTCCCCAGCCCCAGGAGGACAAGACCCCTGGTAATAAACCCTAATAACAAGACCCCCAGGATTTACCGTCACTGGTGCTTTGCTTACAGATGTGATGGAAGACTTCCAGCTGATGTGAGACTGGAGGCAGCACACTCCAGGAGAAGGAGGATGAAATGGGAAGCAGACACACCTGGCTCTTGAATTCTGGCTCCATCATATGCTGCTCATACACAACTCATTCCCAACCTGTTGATGATACACACACACACATACAGTAATGCACAGTGTCTGACATGTGACTCGATAAATCATAGCCCACATTCCAGAGGAACTTTTTTTTTTTTTTTTTTAGCATTTATCCTGTTTCTCTAATTTTCATCAAATCATCTGCTTTCTTTACCTGTAGCTGGCACAAAAGCAATTGGGACTCTGAACTCCTAGCCCAGGTCCTGCCACAAAGCAAGTGCCCTGGAAATGTAGCCTGATTTTGCATAACATAACGGGGTTCTTTGGAAACTATGTGTGCGTGTGTGTGTACTCTATTCTTCAGCAACATTATGAATATACCAGATGTCCTTGTTCTGTCTCTCATGTCCTTTGTCCTCATTGCATTCATTATTACAACTTTGTTCTCTTCCACTTTGACTTGAGTGATTTCCTGAAGCCGATTTCTATTTCCCTGATAGAATCTCCAGTTACGATATATTGTCTTTGTTGTTGGTTTTTATGCAACAGTCATCTCTGCAATGTTTTCATTTGTTTCATTTCTCTCCTAAGAGGTAGACCAGCTCATTTTTCTTCTCTCATTTTGTAACTTCCACGGATAATTCTTCTTTAAATCTCACTCTCTTCTTTGAGCATTTGTTTTGTTTTGTACTGAGTCATCCTGATCCTGGATCTTGGGTAATTCCTCTTAGGAGGCAAGTTCTTCCATCTTTTGCTCAAGTGTGCATTTCCTTTTGTTAGCAGGAGGCACTTCCTGTGTGTGGGTCTTGTGTTTCTCCTTGCTGGTCATGCCTCATCTCAGTGGGGTGGCCATTTGGTGTGGGGCTGGGTGGGGCAGTGCGCTGGGTAGTCCTTATATTCGTTTGGATTCACCATCTCAAACACCTTCAGAGCAAATACATCATTTCCTTTACCCTGGGGGAGCGATCTTCCTCAGTTTTCAGGGTCAGCAGATGGGCGTGTTCTTGGCAAATCTCATTAAGTCTCTGTGAGCTGTGGCCCAGGTGTCCCTCCCACTCCCTCCTTCATTCCTCTTTCCCTTGGGCTATCAGAGCCAAGGGGGCCAAGGGTGGAGAATGCCAATGGCTTGCCAGCTTGGCGTCTTCTCAGGTCATCACCCCTGCCATGCTGAGTTAGAGAACTCAGTCCCTTGTGGCCTGTCCGTCAACTCACCTGTCCTCTCTCCAATCACCAGGTCACTGTCTTTCAAGGACTGCACACCTTATATTTCATCTTTCCTGCCCAGTGAACAACAATTCCATCCTGAAATTGGTTGGACCTGAAGGCTTGCAGTCCTCCCTGTCTCCTCATACCTCACACCCGGCTCAGCAGGAAACCCTGTTGTCTCCTCTCCCATCAACAATGGGTCCAGAGTCTGATCCGCATCACCACCTGCGCTACGCCACCATCATTTCTCACCTGCATCATTGCAGTAGCTTCTCACCTGGTCCCCTTGCTTCCCCCTCCTTCCTGTGCTCTTCTCTACCCAGTGGGCAGAGTGGGCCTGTGAAACTGTGAGGTCCGGACCCTGCTGTGTCTCCCCATTTCACTCAACGTAAAATCCAAAGGTGTCCAGTGGACTGTGAGGTCCCCCTTCTCTGCACCCCCCACTTACCCCTGAAGTCATCCTCCCTTGCTGTCCACCTGTTCTTTCTGCCATTGCCTTAGTTGTTCCTTTTGCCTGGAACATCTTCTCCAGAATCTGCCTAGCCAACTTCCTCATCTCTTTTAAGTATGTCATCCAATATCACTGTATCATTTTGCTAGGGCTGTATAACAGTACCACAAACTGAATGACGTAAACAACAGAACTTTGCTGTCTCACACTTCCGGAGGTGATTAGACCTAGATCAAAGTGTTGGCAGGGTTGGTTCCTTCTGAGGGCCGTGAGGGAGGATCTGTTCCATGCCTCTGTCTTCTGGTGGCTTTCTGGCAATATTTGATGTTCTTTGGCTTAGAGATGCATCACCCCCTTCTCTGCCTTCATTTTCATGTGTCATTCTCCCTGTGTGTGTCTATCTCACAGTTTTCCCTTTGTAGAAGGACACCAGTCATACTGGATTAAGGCCCATTCTAATGACCTTATTTTAACTTAATTACCTCTGTAAGGACCGTATCTTTTAAAAAGGCCACATTCTGAGGTACTGAGGATTGGGACTTCAACATGAATATGAATTTGGGAGGGGACACAAATTAACTCATAAGAGTCACCTTCTCAATGAGACCTAGCCTTTCCTCGCAGTTTAAAACTGCAGAATTGCACCATCCCCTGCATCCTCAACCACCCAGCCCTCGTTTCTACTTGTATTGTGGAAGATGGAGTTTTTCCCTCCAATATTTCATTCCTTTTTGTTGCTGTTTTCAGTGAGTTTCCACCCTAATTGAGACTAAAACAAACATTACCCATGTTGCTCAGGGCCACCTCCCCCACCAAAATCCCCTCGCATCTCTGGTCCTGCGTTGGCTTCATCCCCATGCCTGGTCCAACCTGCATGGTCTTTGCAGGTGGGTGAGCTTTAGGTACCAGGTGACCCTGGTTGAGGGACCCAAGGGGGTAAGAACAGTGGCTTCAAAGCTATCAGAGGCCACCCATGGCCAATGATGTCCCCTAACTTCAACCTCAATGCAGTGACACCTGCCTTCCACTCAGGCAATTTATTGAGCTCTTTCTCTTCCTTAACACAACAGATCGGCCTAATGAAAATGCCTTTATTTCCTGGCTCGGGAGTGAGAGGTGGAGGTTCTCCACTGCCAACAAATCCATTTCCAAATCCTCTGGCCTCTGTCGGTCAGCAGCTGGCAGGGCAGTGACTGACTGCTGGGTATTACCATCAAGAGCCTTGTTTTCTGTGCCCCAGCAGCCTCTTCCCTCCCTCGCAGACAGAGTGAGGTCTCTCCTCCACTTCCTCTGTGGCCTGGCTCCTCCCCACCCCGCCACAAGTCCCCAGTGAACTCATTAGGAGACCAAACTGCACTCATCTGCTCAGCACCTCATCACATGTCACGAGTCAGAATGATGTCCCTGTTGGCTCCTCCATCTGTAGTCACTTTGGTAGGGGCTGAGGCTCCAGGTCTCCATGAGGGGTGGTAGTCTGGGGTGAGGAGATCTGCTTAGGCTCAGCCCCCAGAGAACATGGACGAAAGAGAGAAATCAGGCAACAGGTCTGATCTGGACCATCCTGAGGTCTCCCTTCTTCTTCTCCAGGTCAGCACATCCCAGACAATCCCAGAATCTTCCACCCCCACCACTGCTTGCCTGGAGCCTGAACTAAGCTCCCTAACTGGCTCCCTGCTTCCTGCATCCACTCTGCAGCCCCCAGAGTCTACTGTCCTCTGCTCAGCAGCCCCTCTGCTTAGATAATCTCCCTCTCCCATGAGAGCCTCCAGACAAAGGCAACTTTACCAGAGGCTAGAGAAGCTTAAGCTTCAGGGACCCTTAGTCTCCAGGTCCCTCTTAAGGCCCCAGTTGGGCCCCATGTAATGTGATTAATGAACATTGTCAATTCCAAGATTAATTAGGATTAGAAACTGCAAGGAAAACTTGCTATGCCCTGAAATCTTACTGCTCAGATATAAGAGGAACTTGACAGGATGCTTCCCAAATTTGACAACAGTCCTGAACATTTACATGGCATGATCCATAATGAATTGTGAAGGTGAAAAAAACTTCAAGCTTAACCATGTAGAAAACCGTGAAAATCAGGCTCTGCGGGAGGAAAGTCTGATTTAACTTTCTATTCTCACCACGGAAGATGATATTACAAAATCATTGTCTTAGGAACATGTGAATATAGAGAAGGCAGCCCAAACAATTCAGGGGAGAATGAAAGCCAGGAAGGAGTGTCAAGATGCTAAGTAATAAATAGAGTGAGATTTTCCTCAATTCTGTTATGTTTTCTGGTAATTGCTTGCTTTTTGATATCTACAATTTATTATAATTTCTTTGCTCATTCTAAATAACTATTAACTGCATAGCTAATTTTGATTCCAAATTGTATGTCCTTTTCTTAAAGAGAACTCCCCAAATGGTATAATTTTCAGACCCATGGCACCTACATCTACTACCTTCCCGGCCTTCCTACTGCACTTGGAATAAAACTTAACCTCCTCTGCTGTATGGTCTGTAAGACCTCCCCTCTCCACCCTGCCCACTCTGACCCTTGAATCCCTTTCCCCCACACTCACCACCCTACAGACTTGAGAATGGAGCAGACCTGCATTCAAAACCTTCAGTTTGAACTGCCAAGCAACTTGCAAATGTGTGAGGAATACATGCTTATTATTGTATGTCACTCAGATTTTTGTGGTTGTTGGTTACACAACGATAGCAGACTGATGCAGTGTGACTGAAATGTCTCACACGTACTCAGATCAATCAAGAGGATGTCTTTGTTATTTAGGAAGGCATAACTGGATCACAAACCTAAGAAAGCTGAAATCTAAAACATTTTCAAATTGACCACCGATTCTTAAGGATCTCAAAGGCAAAAGAAGTCCTGACCTTCCCCCAGTGATCTCAGCTCATTTTCAGACCCATTAGTGTCTAAGATTTAGAGTCACAAAAGGTCAGAATCTCTTTGTCCTGAGACGTCATCCAGTCTTAGGGACAAAAATATGTCAATCTTTATTTTAAGAGTATTTTTTTCCTCATGTAAAAATTATACATGTTCATTACAGGTAATGCAGACAGGCAGAAAGAAAAAGAGAAAAACTACCCATAATAACCACCACCAAAAATAGACTCTGTCAAATATTGGTTATAAAACATATGTGTTTATATATGCTTATATTTTTCTCATAAATAAAGGAGAGAGGGGGAAGCTGGGGCAAAGTGAGAGTAGTATCGACATATATACACTACCAAATGTAAAATAGTCAGCTAGTGGGAGCATAGCACAGGGAGATCAGCTCCATGCTTTGCGATGACCTAGAGGGGTGGGATAGGGAGGATGGGAGGGAGGCTCAAGAGGGAGGGGATATGGGGACATATGTATACATACGGCTAACTCACTTTGTTGTACAACAGAAACTAACACAGTATTGTGAAGCAATTATATGCCAATAAAGATCTATTTAAAAATAAAAAAGGTGAGTATGCTGTGCATTCTGTTCTGTAATCTTTTGTTTATGTTTACTATGTCATAAAAGACTTCCCATGCCATTTTACGTCTTCTGCACAATTGTTTTGAATTATGGAATTGTTGCTGAGATGACCTGCATGATCGTCTTCCCTCTCCCAGGCTTCCTGTTGTACCTGAACACCCCTGGGAAGGAGGTACCCTTTGAACCAGCATTATCCAAAGTACTGTAGCTTGACTATATCAGATTTTCCCAGCAGAGAAGCAGGACCCAAAGAGTAAAGGGACAAGCAAGTATGAGTGCATCAAAGATCTCACTCACATGACCGCACGTGACCAATCCTCTCACTGCAGACTTACTGACAGATAAGGAAACTGATCCCAAGGGGGCCCTGAGGCCAACTCTGCATCTGGACCAAGTTCACAGCCAAGAACCCTGGAGCTGTGGCTCTCTGCCCCCAACACATGATTCCTGCAGGCAGCAGAGGCAACGTGTTGACCACCTGTAGCCTCCCTTCTCTGCTCAGGTGGACCTTGTCTCAGGTCCCCGTGGCCAGTCCTGTGACTCTACCACACTCCATGTGACATGTAGAGGGAAGAGCCTGGGCTCTAAGGAGGGCTCCACTGTTGACCTGCTGGGTCTCCTGGGACATGGTTTCAGCTTGCCAGGTGTGGTAGAGACTGTCTAGCTGTTCCACAAATATGTTTCTTCTTCTTCCTGGGCACATGGCAAGGCTACATCTCCCAGCCTCCTCTGCAGGTAAGTGGGACCACGTGACTGCCTTCCAGACAATAGAATGTGAGCAGCAGTGACATATGTGACTTCCACTCCAGGCCTCTGAGATCCTCCCATGAACTCCCTACCTTTTTTTTGCCAGTCTGATACAGGCAGAGGACCAACTGCCCCCTGTTTCTGCTCATAGGGTTCTCTCCAACACAGCAGCTTGTTTCATCAAAGTGTGCAAACCAAGAAGGCAATAGAGGGCACAGGCTGGCAAGACAGCCTCCACCAAGAAGGTGTCCCGGACCCAGTCTCCTGCCATCTTGTGGCACCCACCCCTCAAGGACACCTGTTTGGGGTTTACATAAAACTTCTGTTGCATTGGAGCCATTATATATTCTGGGGTTGGTTTCTTAGAGCAGCGTGTGTTATTGTGGGTGATAATCAGAATTCACTGAGCATCTATTTTGTGCAGGACCCTGTGCTCCACATGTCACACATCTGCCCTTTCAATAGGACCATGACCTTGGGATTATTATTTCCATTTATTCTAGAGCAGTGAATAAGCTGGGAATCGAACTCAGCTCTTCTGGACACTCATCTCTCAATGCACAGCTTAAGGATCCAGAGGACCAAACACTCCAGGATCCTATGGGTCTCTGAATGCCTCCAGGGGAGTAGAGAGGTGAAGAGCGTGTGGGCTGGAGTCTGACAGGCCAGGGACCAGGCCTCCCCAGTGGAGGCGTCAGGTAAGGGCTCGGCTTACCTGCAACTCAGTCTCCTCATCTGTCTAATGGGTCTGCAGGAAGAGGATTCACCACATGGGGTCATTTGGGGGTGAGATGGGATCCTGACCATAGGCACTTGGCACTGAGTGGGGCTCTCAGGATAGGGCACCAATTGCATCCTTCCTTGAAGCAGCCCCCCTCCCTGCCCCTACCCTCTCCTGGTGCCTCCAGCCTCTCTCCACCCCAGCCCTCTTGCCTTTCCCGACTCATCTGTAAGTAAGGGCTTTTCCTCACCTCCGCTGGAGTGCTCAGAAGTTCTGCTTTGCTGGGGGAACTCGGACAGACGCCTTTACCGCTCGGAATAGTTCCTGGGAAGCCGAGGTACCTCTCAATTATTTATTAGGCAGACTTTCTCCATCAAAGGACCTGAAATTCTGGGAAACTTTTCCCTCTGTTGCCTGCTGGGCCAGTCACAGGGTCTTACCAATTTAGTGAGCCCGGGAGAGAAATGAGAGTCTGCTGCTCCCCCAAGGGGAGCCTGACTGGGTTGATCTAAAATAGAAGGGGAGGGAGGTTGACCTGTTTCGGGGCCGGTTATTTGGGGCTGGCCTTGTGGGCTGCTCCCGAGGGTGCTGGCTGAGGATCAGTGGGTGGTCCAGGTGCTGCCGGCGCTTCTGGGCTGTGGAGCTGAGTGGAGAGGCTGTTTGGAGGAGGGTGGAAGTCCCTGCCCTCGGTTGTGTCCATCTGTGTGAGGTCCCCATGCAAGAGAGCCTTGGTTACTGAGGCTCGAGTCTCGCCCACCAGCCCTGGTCTCTGTCACTTTCCCCCAAAACCCCCCCTCCAGGACCCAGGACTCGGGGGCCCAGTCAGCACACAGCTCTGCATTTGTGCAGAGAATTCTGGGTACGAACACTTCCTGCCTCTGGATGGTTGGGGGTGAGGATGGGAAACCAAAACCAGACGCAGCCAAGTGGAGCAAGTCTGAACTTTCATTCAAATACAGCCCAAGCTAGTTTTGTTGCTTGTAGCATTTTAGAGCTGGAAGAGGCCTTAGAAGTCACAGGACCTAACACTTTCGAAGACGCTGACTTGATTTCTGCTTAAACAATGGGTTTCCTTGCCTTCGGAGAGAGTCCAATCCTCATAGCTCTGCTCGAGGCCGACGCCTCCCAAGGAAACCCTCCACCATTACGCTGGAGGCTGCTTGTTCTAATGTGTGCCTGCCCAGGTCCGGGTCTTTCTGTCTCTGTCTTTCATCTGGAAATCCCTTACTCTCCCCACCTGGTGAAATGCTCGGCATGGACCAGCGAATAGCTTGCTGTCACCTGGCTGAAGTGTCCTCTGGTCCTACCAGGTGGAGCTACCTGCTTTGTCACCAGAGCTTCCATAGAGGCTGTCACACCCCAGAGCCTTGGCCCAGGATGCCCCCACCTGGTGGGTCATCTGCTCTGATATGTGCATCAGAGGCTGTTTCTCTTCATCCTTCAGGTCTCCGCTTAAAGGTCCCCTTCTCAGAGAGGCTTTCCTTGTCCCCATAGTCCAAGGTTGTCACTGTCCATCCCCAGCCCCAGAGCCAGATGCTACAACGTCACCCTGTTTACTTTTTTCCAGCACCTCCTCCCACCAGGGATACTCATGGATGACGGTCTACCTGTTCCTTCCTGCCTCCCCACTCCAGACGTCAGAGCCTGGGGGCAGGGACCTCGTCTGTTCGCTGCTGCACCCTCACCCCCATCTGGGCCGGCACATAGTAGGACCTCAACAAGCCAGTTGGCATGAGCGGACCTGACACTGGGCCTTTATCCGGCATCCCAGGTTGTCTCCTTGAGGACCGACCCACATCCTGAAGTGTCCCAGCTCCTGAGCAGTGTGATCCCGTCCTCTCCCCTCCAGTTCTCCTGTGCAGCACAAGGAAGAGGGGCTCAGAACCCAGCGGGGTGACTTCACCAGCCTCGCCCTGTCATGCTTCATGGCTCCTCTCTGGGCTCTTAATAACGGCCACACTTTGAGGTTGGAGAAGGAACCTTAAGGCCAGTCAAGTGGATAAATCACATCTTTTCAAATGGGCCAAACACGGATTTACACAACAGCCTGTGACAAACGCACTTTCAGGGGACGATCTGGCAGGAAACATCCCTTTTTCCAAAGGATGCCTCGGCCCTGGGAGAACTAATGAGGGCTTTTTCAGGATTCTAATTATTCCCGGTGCTGACAGGCTGCAGGGCCAGAGCAGCCGCCGCTGCCCAGCACTCACGCAGGCACCCAGCGTGTCTATTCCCGGGTCTCCAGGTGAGCGCCCTGCTCCCAGGGGTGCCTGGGGGCCCAGGGTCCGTCCCTGTGGTTCCTGCTCCCTCCTGCCGACAGGCACGTGACATCAGAGGGAAGAGGGCCTCCCTGTGAGCCCAGGACCTGGACACAGCGGGTCGTTACTCAGCAGGGCTCTCTTCTTCTGCCTGCAGCTGCAGGGGCCCAGCAGGGGAGGTTTCAGGGTCTCCTGCATGCCCCTGACAGGCTCCTGAGGCTGGGGGTGCAGTGGTTTGAGGCTCGGGCTGCGAGGCTCTTGCTCGGTAAGGAAATAAAGGGCCCCATACTGTCCAAGCTGTAAAGGGGGCCTTGGTGACCATCCACCCAATGCCTTGACTGTCCAGATGGGGGACGAAGGCAGACATGGGGATGTTGAAGGGAGAATGGTGCAGGGGCTGCATTCTAGGAGCATCCTTAGTGCTGTACACAGTGGGACGGGGCTCACCCATGTGGAGCCCCTGCTGAGGGCCAGGCACATTGCCTGGGTTACCTCACTCAGGGCTCACACCAGCCCTGTGACGCTGGTCTTAGCCCATTTCCCAGATGAAGAGAGTAAGGTTCACGGAGGTTAAGAAACTTGCCCAGCGCCCCACAGCTGGTGCCTCCTAAATGCAAAACTGGCCAATTGGGAAAAGACCCCTGAACTTCCTGGCTTTTACACCAGGATGTGCTTCCCAACTCCACCCACCTCTTGACCCCAGGGCTAGAGGGAGGGACACACAGGTCATGACCAGGGACCTCAGCTGGGTCTGCTCATGAGGAAGTATGCATCACTGCACTGCCTCAGGACCTTCCCCACACTATTGGGGTGTATGGGTGCCGAAACAATTAGATGGAGAGAAAAGATGAGGATTATGGCTGCTGGTTTAGTGCCTTAATTTGGTGCCTTGTAGAGATGCAGGATAATCAGAATTGCAGGAATTTCTCGGTTTCCTGATGTTCCTGCTCAAGGCAGCTCTTGCCGAAGACTCAGAGCAGCTCCTGGCTCCCTCTCTTGCCCCCAGCTCACTCTTCCCATTGGAATTCTAGAAAAATCCAAACTCTTTTATTGGACAATTGGTCAGTTTCTCAGCAGGGAACAGACGCAAGAGGGGGTAATTGAAATGTTTAATGAAGGGACAAGTACCAAGGTGTGGGCGGGATACAGGAAACCAAGAGGGGATGTTTGTTGATGCACTTGGGGTGAGCGACAGTGGGGAGCTGTGTCCATCCCAGTCCAGAAGGGACCAAAGGAGGGGGCGCTTACCAGACCCCAGAGACAGCTGCAGCCGTGGGAGAGGGGCCATCTGATGGAGCTGGGGTCACAGGAGAGAGATGCAGCCACTGCCAAGCGGGGTCAATGGGAGGACCTGGGGAACCAACACCTGACCTCTCTCCTCCGGCCCCTGGCCGCCAGGACCCAACAGAAAACGGGTCCCCAGGAGGGAGCAGGGCCCTGTCCGTGCTGCCCCTGCAGGTCAGTCTCCCGGGCACAGAGCAGGGGAGGTAGGTGAGGGTGGGTCTAGGGGCACACGGAGGACAGCAGCACATTTAATCCTCCCCTCGTCCTGTGGACAAGGACTCTTAGCTCCATTTTACAGTTGAGGAGAGTGTGACTCTGGGAAACTAGGGTTCTCTGTGGTGCAATGGGGCTGAGCCGGCCTGGTCAGCTGCAGAGCCTTCACGCTTCCTCACCCCACCGACTCCTTCCCGGCAGAACCACTGATGTTTCTGACTACCGGCAGCGGTGAGTGGTCCAATAACATCACTGATTAAGACACCACCACCTCCCATAATAGTGTCAACAGATGCTTCTGTATTTTCAGTTGAAAAAGAACTTGCAGGAGCTGGAGGTTCTGAGTTCATGGATGACCCAGGGCCTGACCTGGAAGCCAAACCTCTTTCTGCTTCCCTGGCGGCTGCATGCACGGAGCGCACCAGGAGGACAGACCCCAGGTTCCTCAGGTCTGGCAGGCAGATGGCGGCCACTACAACTCCCAGGAGAGACGAGGCTTCTGAGAAACGCAGTGGCGGGCCCAGCTCGCAGAACCCCGTGGTGCTGGATGCTCGGCCCCTCATTCCAGGGAGCTGCCCAATGCCCCCCGCCCTTCTTGGAGAGTTTCTGCTGCAGCTTCCCCCGTGCCCCATGGAGATGAAAGGGCCCTGCTTAATGCTAATGTTATTTGAGACAATTGCACACTAGTTCTTATCCATGGGTCTCCCTGAGGGTCCCTGGAGGTTCTCTGATGGGGGACCGAGCTGGAGCTGGAGAGCACTGAGCTGACCAAGGCCTGGACACGGGGGTTTCTGTCCGTCCCACTGCTGGGTGCACTTGAGGAGCCATTGCTTCTCTCTGATGAGCCCTGAGAAGCCCTCACCAGGTCCCCACTGGGAGCCGGGCCCATGTTAGGCTCACGGGAAGAGAGAGAAGCAAGCAGCATGGTCCCCGCCTGGGGGGACTGAGCAGAGATGTCATGACACTGCTGGGGGTGGGAGTTTAATTTGACTCTAGACTGAGTGACTCCCCCCACTGCGAAAGCTGCCCTCATAGCCCAGCATCCCTGACACCTCAGCTGCCCTCCAGCCTGAGTGTCTTTATGCCCTGGGGGTGGCGTTCACCCTGCCGGTCACCTCAGCAGCCCAGACCTGGGCAAGAGGGCCAGGCAGGTTCCTAGCCCTGGGCTCAGGGCCACTTAGGCAGAGGATTCTGGGGTCCCAGAGTGAGGTGAAGGGGGGCGCACAGTCCCCTTCCCTGGACCCTGCAGAGTCCTCACCCTGTGGATGGAGCTTGGTAAAGGAAGGGGGGGGATCCTCTAAAGCACAGGGGCCTCTCCTGACCTGGTTTAAGGGCAGTTCTGCCCGAAAGGTTTGTCACCCACTTTCCCAGTCCCTGACCTAAAGAAGCCCATCCCGGTGGGTGCCCCCTTGCCAGAGCTGCCCAGCCTCCATCCTCAGCACCCATGAGTGCATCCACCTCCACCGCCTAGCCCGGACCTGCCCGTCCCAACCCAACACCCACTATGCTCCGCTCAGCCAGAGCACAGCTGATAGAAATCAATCGAATCCTCTAAAAATGAGTTTTCCCAGTGAGTCAGCCCTTCATCTCTCTCTGTGCTACTCCCTGAGCATTTGATAGCAGATAAAAGAATAATAATTTTAAAAAAAAGACAGAAAGAAAAACACTTACATTTCCTGAGATGAATAGTGAGTGTTTGAGAGGCTGACATGTTAAAAGCACTTCTTTGTCTGCTGTCTACAGCGCGAAGCTGCCTGATGGGTCAGGCTTCCCTCATCTTCCGTGAAGTGTCTCCACGCAGAGAGGGGGCTCCATTCCCCACCTGCTCTCCCTCCTGGTATACAGGCTGCAGAATAAGGCCAATCTTTCTACCCCCAGGATGCAGGGACTCCACCCAGATCAGTCCTGTAACACCTTCTAGGTTCTCCTTCATCCAGAGTTGACTGATTTTGCAAAGCTGTTCTTTCTGGTTGCGGAAAGGGTGGGGAGGGCAGCTGAAACAACGGCAAATAAGGGACAATCTCACCAGGCCAGCAGCACCCCGAGGCGGCCCCTTGGCCACCAGCTGGCCAGGCTTCTTGGAGACACCTCTTCCTCGCCCTGAGCATCTTTCTAACATCACAGGGCACGGTCATCCGGCTCACTCCAGCTCACCAGGCAAAGGGCCTCTGTGAGCCCAGGGGGCCCAAGGTGGTGGGAGGTCCTGAGATCTGGGGTGCTTGACCTAACCCTGATCCCCCACTGCATGATCTGGGTGGCATGCCTCCTGCCCTGAAATGCACAGGAGCAGAGCTTGGGTCCGTCCTGCGGGTCCTCATGGAAGGGATGCAACAGGGGTGCTTAAGGGCCAGGCTCTTTGTTCAAGTTCTGGCTCAACCATGTACTGGGCAAGGCATTTCCCACCTCTGGGCCTCAGTTTCCTTGTCACAGACAAAGATAACAATGTGAAGATGAGATGAGGCAGTGCCTAGAAAATGGATAACATGGTCCCTGAGGTGTAACAGGCACTTGACATGGGTCAGCCCCCATCTATTAGGATTTGTAAGAGTATCGATCCAGCTGGGAGACACAAAGGGCTCTCCAGGTCTTGATTATGAGATTCCATGGAGCGTGGATCACCCACCCCCAACTCCATGCTCTACAACGGATCATCAGCACAGCCTCAGTGGCAAGCTCAGGGCCGGGCACCTCACTGGGCAGCTCTTGCGGGCAGAGGAAGTGTGCAGGATGAATGCAGGTGAGCTGGGGCCCAGCTCACAGGAGGCCATGCTGACTGGGTGCATTTCAGTGACAGCCTGTGCAATTGTTGCTGCAGAGTCAGCACGAGCTAGGCAGGGTGTGAGGTGGGGACACGTCTCCTGCCAGGGCGACCTGGGGTGATTTCTGTTAGTCCTTCATTCTCCATGGTGCTTAGAGGGAGAGATGGGGATGGGATGGAACTGGGGGTCTGTTCTTACTGGCTTGGATTCCATGAGTGACAAATCCTCAAAGCTTACCCTGCAATTTGCAGGTGGGAACATTGGGGGTTAGAGGAGTCAGGGTGACTCCCGGATCAGAGCAAGCCAGCCACAGTACTGTGGGTCCCAACTCCCAGGCCAAGCCTCCTGCATTACCCTCCCTCTGCAGGGAGTGACCCAAAGCTGCCTTCCCTCCAGGGCCCACCCGGGAAAGGGATCTCCCAGGGGACCCTTGTGACTGCACCCTTGAAGCTTCGTTGTTTTCCTGGCCTTCCAGCCCCTCCCTTCTACCAAATACCTCTCCTTCGACCCACGCCAGGTCCTACCTGTGCAAAGTCCTTCTTTGGAGATGGCTTTGTAGGCATTCTGATGTCTCTTTCACTTTAAAAATGGGAGTGGGGAAAGGACAAACCTACCAGCATCTGCTTCCTAGACTACTCCCACCTGACACAGTCACAGTGTATTTATCTGCACTTGCCGGAGACACCCCCCATGTAAATGACAGGACTGTCACTGTCAGAGGTGATTTGCCTTTAGATTAT
Organism: Hyperoodon ampullatus; assembly: GCF_949752795.1. Lineage (NCBI taxonomy): Eukaryota > Metazoa > Chordata > Mammalia > Artiodactyla > Ziphiidae > Hyperoodon > Hyperoodon ampullatus. The sequence continues at coordinate 24,786,784 of NC_136915.1, read as the reverse complement.
CTGCCTGTCTCCTCCCCATTGTGAGCCGATGGAACTTAGAGTGAATTGTAGGCAATGGAGAGAAAGGTCTGATTTATATTTGAGTAAATCTTTCAAGTTTTAGATTTTCCTGTCCCTTGTGGGTTTTTAGATGAAGTTTATGTCTTAGCTAGATCCTCTGCTTCAGCAGCTCACACAAGGTTGCAATCAAGTTGTAGGCTGAGGCTGAGATGTTATCTGAAGGCTCAAGTGGGGAAGGAGCTGCTCCCAAGCTCATGTGTCTGTTGGCAGGACTGTTCGCTGAACGCTGATGGACTGAGGGCCTCAGGTCCAGGCTGCTGGTGGCTGTTGGCTGGAGGCTACTGTCCATTCCTTGCCATGAGGGTATCTCCCATACCAGCTTGCTTCACCAAAGCACACAAGCCAAGAAGGCAACAGAAAAAGTTGACTAGCAAGAAGGAAGCCACAGTCTTTTGTAGTTAGATCACAGAAGTAACATCCCATCACCTTGGCTGTATTCAGTTGTTAGAAATGACTCATGGGTCCTGCCCATCCTGTCATCCCAGGAAGCAGGGATCATAAGGCCATCCTAGAAGTGTCCCCACTGCAGGGTAATTCATTAAAGCTCTTTTTTTGTTTTTTCAATTTTATTTATTTATTTATTTATTTATTTATTTATTTATTTTTTGACTGCATTGATTCTTCTGTTGTTGTGCACGGGCTTTCTCTAGTTGCCGCGAGCAGGGGTTACTCTTCATTGCTGTGCAAGGGCTTCTCATTGCAGTGACTTCCCTCGCTGCGGAGCACAGGCTCTAGGCACACGGGCTTCAGTAGTTGTGGCTCGTGAGCTCTAGACTGCAGGCTCAGTAGTTGTGGCACACGGGCTTAGTTGCTCTGTGGCATGTGGGATCTTCCCGGACCAGGACTCGAGCCCATGTCAGATTGGCAGGCAGATTCTTAACCACTGCGCCACCAGGGAAGCCCCTCATTAAAGCTCTTAACACAGCAGTCACTTGACTTCCTATTGCATTCCATTCAACCTCTCCCCATCCATACCCTTCATCACTGTTCGTTCATTTACTCAGTCATTCATTCAGCAGGTGTTCGCTGACAACTGCTCTATGCTAGGCCCTGGGCTGGGCATTGGGAATGGGATGGCTCAGCCCCAAGCAGCTCCCAGTCTGGTGGAGGGAGGTAGGAATTCATAGGAATGCCATCCCCCAGGCCACTCGGCCCTCTCTGCCCACCGTGCACTCCACACAACATCCTCAGCAGGATAAGGATGTACATGACATCCTAGTCCCTTCAATGTCCCTCATCCCTCGCTGGGCAGCACCTCCTCTTCAGAGACAAGACATTCAGAGGCCTCCCTCCACTCTCTCTCTCTCCCCACCCCCTGCCAAAACTTTCTTTAGGAACTACAGAAGAAAACTTGTTTATCCCAGGGCTTTGGTGCTGGAATCACAGGCAGATGGCACCGGAATTAGCAGCTCAGCAGACACAGAACGTTCCAAACACAATCAGCTCAAAACAGCCAGAACTTCTCCCCACCCAACCAAGTGTGGGGAGCAGTGCTGTGAGCCCTTTCCTGGTGGTTTCCCCTTCCTCTGTGCCCTCCTGACCCAGGCATCGAATCAGCCAGAGGCCTAGAAAGAGGACATGGAGCCCAGGGGTCTCAGAAAGAAGATAAAAGTGACAAGTGTCATCAATTGCCACCACAGAGGGGCAGAGATGGCCGTTAACCACTGCTTCACTATCTCCTTCCACAGTGCAGGGCTGGTCCTGGGGGTGGCTTCCCAGCCTGAGATGACATTTCCCAGAACCCATGCATCCAAGTGAGGCAGGATGCACATTCATTCTAGCCAATGATATGTGGGTGGAAATGATGTGAACCCCTCTGGGCTGAGCTGGTTAATTACCTGGTGAACTTCGCCTCACTCACTCCCCTTCCCTGGTGATCCCGGAGGCCATGTGTAGAGATGACATGATCACAGATGGAAGGAGCCTGGATCTCTGCATCACTGTTCAGAGGAGGTGCCTCCCTGGAGGAGATCCTCAGACCAGCAACATTCATGTGGACTTCATGTGGGAGATAAATCGGTTCTTCCTGGGTGAAGCCACTGTGATCTGAGGGCTATTTGTTACAGCACCTCACCTGTACTGACTGATACAACCCAGTCCCTCGCCTCATCCAGCCCTTCATCCAGCAGATACTTATGAGCCTCCTCTGGGTGCCAGGCTCTGTGCTGAGCACCAGACACAGCCATGAACAAGACCCACAGGCCCCTGCCCTCAGGGAACTCAAGTGGAGTTTGGGAAATAGCCAAACAAAAGGCGTAGATGATAACAACAACAACAACAGATTGGGTGATAAGACATCAAATAACAGATTTGGGGAGGTGGTGGGGATGGGGTGACCTTAACAGGGCTGTTGGAAAGTACCTGAGGGAGAACGGAGGGGCTGGGTTGGAAGAGCTTCTTGCAGAGAGAACAGGTTGCTGGCCACGTGACACCAGCTTTATGCAAATTACTTCACTCCATCCTCACAACAACTTCAGGGGGCTGGGGATTTCTATTGCCCATTGTACAGGGGAGGGACTGTGACCCCAGAGGTGGATTGAAGGAGCTAAGTCACATAGCCAGGACACATGTCTGTTTTGGTTTTTGTTCTTCCTTACGAGGAGATGTGTCTGTGAGAGTCAAAGGCACCTGGGGAAAGGCAGACCTCCTGCCGGGCTCTGACACCTGTCTCTCCCCCTGCGCAGGGCCAGGGCATCTCACAACTACATGAGCCTACACACCACCTTGGGCGCTTGTTCAAGTGCAGAGTCAGGCTCACTACAAGTCTGGGGTGGGGCCCAAAGTTTCACCAACACCCCACTGATGCCACCACTGCTGGTGACCACTGTGAATAGTAAGAATCTAGAACGGGAGCAGCCTGAATTTGGACCCCGCTGGTCTGACCTCACAGCCAGCACTCAACTCCCAGACCAAGCACTTGAGCTACTCAGGTCTAGAGAGGACTTCCTGGAAGAGGTGGGGTCTGATCTCAGAGCTGAGGCCAAGGTCAGTGAGGGTGTTGGAGAAGCAGCAAATAGGGAGGGTGAGACTCTGGTCATCCATGCCCTTTCGGGGTGGCAGGCTGAAGTTCAGAGTGACCTGTCTGAGGTCACACAGCTGGGTAGACCAGATACCCAAACCAGCCTCGAGTCAGGTCCTCTGCTCTCTTCCAAGAGGCCAAGGGGATGAGATTCTCTCTGGCCCATGGAATCTGGGTGCATGTGGCTCAGCATGAAACAAGTCTCTGGAGAAACGTTTTACTCCAGAAAGTTCTTCTGAGGGCAAAGTCTGAAGAGCTCTCAGATCTACCAGGTGCAGAGTAATTTGTTCCTGATTAAGTGAAATGTCATAGGTCAGAGAGGGACCATTTTTAACGTTCGAGGCTCTCTGCCTCCCTGCCTTCTCACAGCCTGTGAGTTTCCAAGTTTCTCCTCTGCCTCCCATCCTCACCTGTACCTTTGCACTTCTCTCCCTCCCTCTTGCCCTTCTTTACTTTTCTTCTCCTCCTTCCCTTCTTTCTTCCACACAGTCATTCTGACCATGCTCTGTGCCCTGCAGTGTTCTAAGTTCCAAGGAAACAACAGGAAGTGAGAGGGATACAGCCCTGCCTCATCTTGGAGCCTCCAGCAGGTCAGGGGAGACAACAGAGGAAATGATTAAGGGGATCCCTGTCTGCCCTCTGGAGACTTGCCCATTCACAGGACTCTGGGGCTGGAGACCGGCACATATGTCAGAAATGGCAATCGGGAGACATTCCCAGGGTGCAGCAAAAGCACAAAGTGGGAGGGGCTGACTAACCCTGGGTATCAGGGAGGGCTTCTTGGAGGAGGAGACACTTGAGCTGAGTGTTAGGATAAATGTGTGTGACTAAGAGAAGGCAGTGCCAAGGCAGAGCATGGCATGAGGACCTTTTTCCAAGGTTGTGGTTATTGACTAGATGAATGAATGAATAAATGTGATCAAGACCCTCCTTCTGGCAGTAGAGTTGGGTGTGGTATCTACAGGCCCTGCCAGAGCTGGGTGAGCTCTGACAGCTGCACAGGAAGGAGAGGGACATGGGCTTGGTGACTGTCAGTCCTCTAAAGGCCTGGCTCCACCCTCTGTCCTTTCACCAAATCCCTTTAATTGATTTGGAGTGATTGCGTTTCTCTTGTTTTTATCCAAATGGCCCTGGCAGGTATTTTCTTTCTCTTCTGGTAAGAGATACAGCGGATTATCACAACTTCCCATGCATTTATGAGAGAAGCTGGCCTTCTCTGAAACCTTAGGGACACATCTGCCTCTTCCTGGTAAGATGCTTGAGGACAGTGACTTAGTTGTTCTTATTCATCCTGGTACCCCCTCTCCAACCTCAGGACCAGGCATGTAGTAGGTGCTCAATAAATGTGTGTCAGATGTGGCTGCTAGTGTTTCCCATCTCCTCCTCCTCTGGAGGCTATCCTCCTCCCTGCCAGTGAGGTGAATACTCCGCCTTCAAGTCATACTGTCCTGATGCCTCCCTCCCTCCTCACTCACCTTCCTGTGGCCTGAGGACTAATTTGGAAACAGATCTAATCACATCAAGCCTGCTTCCTGCCCTTTGCCCTATACTTACAACCCTCCACTGGTCCCCTGCTGGTGGGATAAAGACCCAAATCTTGAGAGTGGCATTTGAGGCCCTCCACAATCTTGCTCCTGTCCCCTCTCCAGGATCCCGCCCACTTCCTGCCCTCCAATCACACAGGTCTTGGAGTTCTTCCTGGTTGCCAAGAGCCCTCCAGCTACTGGGCCTTTGCACATGCTGTTGCCTGGTCTGAACACTCTTTCTCAGCCCCAAGCTCACCTGATAACTGGTTTATTCTTCAGAGCACAGATGGAGGCTCATCTACTCTGGGAAAATCTTGAACTTCTCTATTCATAGCACTGTGAGCCTCTCCTTTAGAGCACCCGTAATTCTACACTTTTTTTGTGCAATTCTAGATTAGTCTTTGTCTCCCTTTCTAGATTGTGAGCTCTGCGGGACAGGGCCCCTGATGCTTTTGCTTAGCTTTGATTCTCCTAACACAGTGGCTGTCACACAGTAGGTACTCACAAGTGTGTTAAATAAATAAATGAATATTGTCACTGCAGGTCTCAGAGACCCCCACGGGTGGGGAATATGTCTCAATCACTGGGCTGGTATGAGGGTCAGGCAGGAGAGGTGTCTAGGGTATTTATATTTATATATATATATATATATATATATACACACACATATATATACACACACACACATATATATTTTTTTAATAAGAGGAGCTTTTTTAATATATATATAAATTTATTTATTTACTTATTTATTTTTGGCTGCCTTGGGTCTTCATTGCTGCGTGCGGGCTTTCTCTAGTTGCAGCGAGCGGGGGCTATTCTTCGTTGTGGTGTGCAGGCTTCTCACTGCGGTGGCTTCTCTTGTTGTGGAGCATGGGCTCTAGGCGTGTGGGCTTCAGTAGTTGTGGTGCATGGGCTTAGATGCTCTGCGGCACGTGGGATCTTCCCGGACCAGGGCTCAAACCCATGTCCCCTGTGTTGGCAGGCGGATTCTTAACCACTGCACCACCAAGGAAGTCCCTAGGGTATTTATATATTTAAGGAGGTGTTCTGTTATCCTCAAATGCCTCATGCCAACCAGAGAGTGTAGACAAGAGGAAAAATTGGATTTGAGATTTAAAAGAATCATTGACTCAGCTCCCAGGCCTATGTCTGGAAAGCTCACCTGTGCAGAGAATGGATGAATCTCCCACCAACACAGGCATCTGGCTCCCAAAGTAGTCCCAAGAATACCCTGTGGCAGCTGAACTGTTGTATGTTTTTATGCCTGCGTAATGTTGTTTTACTTCTGCAGGCTCATTATAGGGAAATGGGCTTCAGAGGCAGAACAGGGAGGGGAATGGACTAATTTCCCCAGTTGTGGACAAAATGGGAGGGATTCTTACCTTTGCAGGATGTGCTCAATGAGGAATTTGCAAGGGAAATCATAAAGCCTGCAGGCAGTGCAGTTCTTGGACTGATGAGACATTTTGCAGGGATTGTGTCTGGTGGAGCTGCTTGGCTCACGGCATATAACCTCATCAGAGTGCTTGTGAGGCCATTGTCCTCTCAGAGCAGACAGACAAGGACACTGCCATCCTCGCTCCCATTCAGGAGAACCTGGGACAGAAACCGAGTGAACAGAACATTCCCGGGTGTTCCTACTCCACCCTGCCCACCACCCCCTACCTGGGGGCCGCCTCCCAGAAGTTGCCTGGGATGCAGCTCCACCTGCTCTGGGAGAGGTTTTCAGGTACCTGCTTAGGGAAGACCTTGAGGCTTCTCATGGAGAATTGCAGACCCAGAGGTCTAGAGATCTAGAAGCAGCAAACTGCGGGCTGCTCTTCCCTCCCTGAATGCTCTTCTCCAGTTTATCCTTCAGGGCCCAGCTAGAGATACCCCTCCTCCAGGAAGCCCTCCTGGATACCTCTAGCCTATGCTGGCCTCTTCCTTTCTTAACTCTTCTCCCATGCTCTGCAGGGCAGGGTGGTGTGGAGGAAGGACATGCATGGGCCTCAGTGGCAGAAGGCTGGGGTTTGGACATGCTCTGCCATTCAAGCTCTGTGACCTTGGGCAAATTACTTGACTCCTCTGGGACTCCATCTCCTTTATGTGAAGTGATGTATTTTTCATTCATTCATTCATGTGTCCGGCACACATGCATTCTATGGTGATGGAAATTAAGGTATAGTTTCTGCTAAAGCTCAGCGTCTAGTGGGAATGTGAGGGATGACATTCTGGCATCAGCTCCCTTCCCTGACCTGCCCTCGGTGTTCTCTGCAGGGTGCCCAGCTTCTGGGAATCCTGGGGTGACACATGGTTAGGTAGCCATGAAGGAACAAAGGGTCCCTATGTCCCTGCTCCTCTGGGAGGTGTCAGACAGTACCTTGTCACCCTCCTCCTGAGACCCCAGGATGCAGTGTGTGGAGCACTAGCCTGGGAGGCAGAAAGCCCTGGCCCCAGACCTCACTCTTCCTAACTTTCTGTGACTCCCTGGGCAGGTCACATTACCTCACGTCACCTCCGTAAGGGCCCAATGAGCAGACACTGCTGCAGTGGGGAAAGCAGCTGACTGTTCATCAAAACTCCTTTTCAGTCCTTGGAGGGATGGTCCCAGTTAGGCAATCTACAGCTGGGGGTGGGGAGAGTGGGGTGAGGCTGAGGGAAGCAGAGGAGAGATGGCCAGGTTTATTCATTTTTTCTTTCATTTACAAATATTTACTTAGCATCTATTATGCACCAGGCACTGTGTTTCCTAGTGGTGACTACAGAAGAGGATTAAGTCTCATTGGGTTGTGGGTGATAAAAATATATCACAAACTGGTTGAGACAGAAAAAGAAATGCATTGGCTCCTGAAGCTAGAACATCTCAGGGGGCTGCCAGCTTCAGGTTTGCCTTGATCCTGGGGCTCCAGCTGTCACACTCAGTCTGTGCAGGCAGCGTTCTGGCACTGGGTGTACAGCAGGGAGACAAACAGGGGGGCTCATGTTCTCTCTGCCTTGACCATCCCTCTTTCACTTCATCTTTCAGAGATTTGTTCAACTGTGTTCATTTTTGTTCATTTGTTCATTTTTAGACAGGCTTCTCTTATGACAGCCAACAGCACCTTTGGCCCTACATCTGACAAGCTCAGAAAACTTAAAGGAAAGGAAAGCCTTATTTATGCTAGTTTCAGTCAAAGTCCAAGGGCAAATTCTGATTGGATTAACCTGGGTCATGTGCCCATCTCTGAGCCAATCACTAAGTCCAGGGGAATCAAAGGCACGGATTGGCGAGTGTTGAGTCACGCATTCACCCTTAGAGCCATGGTGGGCTCGGTGCTGGCCAAAGCACCTAGATAGACCGTGTGGATGGTGGGTGAGGAGCATGATTTCCAAAGGAAAATGAGAAGAACGTTGGTGGGGGGTTGGGGGAGTGGGAGGTGGGTTCTCAGCAGGTGCAAACAATCTCAATTTACAGGATGAAACTAAATCCTGCATCTTGCTTGGCTGCTGGGCTAGGAAGACAAAACTCACCTGGGCTAATGTGAGTCACCTTGACGACCTCCACAATCAGGAAACAGTGCACCTGCAATCTAGCACCCCCTCCAGATACTGACCCCCCTGGGTCAGGTGACCTCACCTGCCTTTGCTCCACCCTAGCAGACCTGGCCTTCTTCTGAGAGGGCGTGGGCGGGCAGAGCTGCAGTGATGCTGGCTCTCCATAGAGCACACACTGACTCAAACTGCCTCCCTGGCTGTGTGACTCTGAGTGAGCTCCTCAACCTCTCTGAGCCTGTGTCTTCGTCTTTAAAATGGGAATGATTAACCAACCTTGTAGCAGGGGAGGGTTGTTGTGAGGGTTGGCGACAACACCTATGAATCACCTGGTCTCCAGCACATACTAGGCATTAACGTGACGAAGTGGAGACAGGAGGTGCTCGTGGAATGACAGCCATTGCTATGCCCTCTAGTCTGGCACTTTGTAGGCGGGACGGTGTGTATTGCTGGCGGTCAGCCTCTCCCATCTGACCATGACCTCCTCAAGCACAGAACATGACTAAGCTTTCTCTCTGTGCCCAGAGCCCTGCACACGGCCCGGTGTTCTGTGGTGACATCTGTTGAGTCATTGGAAACTGATGTCAAAGGATGGAGGGAAGGGGAAGGCAATTCGTGCTCATTGTCCAAAAGCCGCCCGGCCTTGAACCTCTCTAAAATGTCTGTTTCCAGCCACACACATCTCTGCAGGACATAAATTTCTTAGCAGCAGAGGGGTATTTAAAGTCTCCATTAAAACAGCTGGACCTTGATGGAAACAGAGCTGTTGTCACTGTAGGGGCCTGAGAAGTGCCTGAGAACGGCAGGGACGCACAGGCAGGATTAATTCTAGACCTTTCAGAGACTCCCACCTTATAGCTGGGTTCAGGGCATAAAGATGTCAACTGGCCCCAGTGGCCTGAAGGGAGGGCCTTGCGCTCACAGCAGTGGGGGCCTTGCTGAACGATACTTCTGCCTTGGGGAATGTGGGCGCCCTGTCCACTTTTTCTTTTAATCTCATCTTAGAAGTTTGCCAAGAGCTGGGCTGTGAACGGCAGAAATGTGAGGAGATGCTGTTTCAGCAAGGGCAAAAATAGACATCACTGGCCATCATGGATTAATCCACCCAGCCTCATGGAGGCCCACTGTGCGCTGGGCCCTGGGCTTGCTGCTTACAGAGCACTGAGAAGGAGGCGGGCACATAGTAGGCTCATGATAATTCTTAGCTGTTATTCTGATGATAGTCGTGGTGGTGATGATGACACCCCCCACCCCCATTCCCACGTCCTCTCTCCTGTCATTAGGCGTCAGCCCCCGCCTGGCTGGATCATCTGCCACAGGGCTCTGTCATCCACGAGGGGCTTCTCTCCTTCTCGCTGGCTTAGTTAATCCTAAAACCCGCATCTCCAAGGAGGGTACCTGTGTTTGGCTCCAGGCTTCATCCTGCTCTGCTCACACTGGGAACTAGCGCCCCCCGCAGCCAGGCCAGCGCTGACCAGTACGAGGCTGTGTGTTTCTGATTCTGGTCCTGGTGTTCACAGTTCATAAGCAGGCCAACGTCTGTTCTCCTTTCTCACCTCCTGCAGAGAGACTGTCTTGCCAGAACGTGTGCCATTTTCCCACGAAGATCTGAGCAAGACCTCCCTGCACAGAGTCATCGATTGCTGGGCCAGCAAAGTAGGGAGGAACTAGGAGATGATTCAGTCCAACCCTTCCTGGTACAGTTGGGGAAACTGAGACCTAGAGTGGGGAACGTGACCTGCCCAGGGTCACTGATAGAACAGGGACCAGGACCTGCTCTCCTGACCCGTGGCTGAGGCTCTTTCAGCTCTGCCTTCGCCACATGGATCTCAGGCCTGGGGCTGGAAGGGCCAGAATCCCAAGCCCGGCACAGATGAGGGAGGGGCGGGTCTGGGCAGGACCTGCGTGGAGGGGGTGATATTAAGCCCATGGAGTAAAAGCCTCACGCTGGGCCACTTGGGTTCTGGAGGGAACAGTGGCTGAGGGTCCCCACAGTCCTGACTGAGCCAGTGCACAGACCTGAACCTGAAGGCAGGGCAGCCTGGGATGAAATTGTCACAGGCTCTCAGCGAAATGAGAAATATCAGGTCAAGGTAGTCTGTCGTTATAAGGTTGCCATTTATTCTTTTTGGAAAGGCCTGTTTTTTATGATGAAATACTGCCATTCTTACTTTCAACTGAACTTTTCTTTCTTTCTTTTTTTTTTTTTGTGGTACACATGTCTCTCACTGTTGTGGCCTCTCCCGTTGCAGAGCACAGGCTCCAGATGCACAGGCTCAGCGGCCATGGCTCATGGGCCCAGCCGCTCCGTGGCATGTGGGATCTTCCCAGACCGGGGCACAAACGCGTGTCCCCTGCATCAGCAGGCGGACTCTCAACCACTGCGCCACCAGGGATGCCCAAACTTTTCTTTCATTTATGAAAGGACTGTGAGAGTAGATCTTAGCTGCTGCTTTGAAACTTTCTTTGCAACTGTAGGATTTTCCATAACTGTAGGACTCTCCTAGCATTTTGTGCACTAATGTTTTTTGTGTATAACATTCCTCAGACTAATAATAAGTCTTCGTTCTTGAAATCAGTTACTACCACCCAGAACTTGTGTTCCCCTGAACCCAATTTGGGAAAGCTGGCATTTCAAAATCAGCGTGAATTGTCAATGAACTCTCCCAGAACTGGCTGGGCTTTCCTGGAAGTCTGTGTTCAGTGTTGGGAGATGTGAACAGGTGTCTGCTCTATCCTGCTGCCCTGTGGGGTCATAAATCATCCAGTGAGAGGCACAAACGCCCCCCTGATCTAGTTATGACATTGAAATCTCAGAGGGATATTCCAACACCAGCAGGGAAAATAATGTCCTAAGAAAGCCTTGGGCTTGTGACTTTTGCTCTTTATAATTTAGACGTTAGCAGTCTCTTAAGAATGTTTCTTGTGTGTTACTACATGGCAGGTCACAGGAACAGGATCTGGGATTTTTGAAAAATGTGACTCTCATTGGTGTGTCTGGAGTCCCCGTCTGTGTGGAGACAGTGAGGGGCCTCTGAGGTCTGGGTTTTGTGGCAGGTTTACTGATTATGTCATTGCCAGAGATGTTGGGCCTGACTGGGGCCTTCAATGCCCTGTGTGCAGTGACCCCTTTTTGACTACATCCTGGGCCTCATCCCTCTTGGTCACCACCCTCCAGCCACCCAGCTCTCCACACAGTTCTTCATACGAGCCAGGCCCCGTCTCCTCTCCAGGCCTCTGCACATACCGGTTCTTCTGCCTTATTTTTTTCTCTCTCTCTGTCTCTCTTCACAATTTATCCAGATAACTCTTATCTTTGTATCTCCACTGAGAAGCCTCTTCTGCCTTTGTCTCCTGCCCCCATATGGGGGCATAATCAAATCTGTACTTGTTTGATGTCTGTCTTCTTAGATCCTAGACTATAAGTTTCCTGAAGACAGAAATTGTTTCTGGCTTGTTCAGCAAGCCAGGATCTGGTGAACCCAGATCCTGGCACATGTAGATGTTCAATGAAATATATGTTGAATAAACAAAGAACAGAACAGGTGAGTGTATGAGTTACCTTTATTCACTCTGTAACTAACTTCCAGAAGTGTACACTCTTGTATAGATTCAACCTCCAAAGGATGTGTCCCCAGCCATGGGACCCTCTGCCTGCCCTCCTGTGTCCCCTCTGCCCCTCATGCCTCCATGGACGACATTTCAGCCCAACCTGGCCCTGCCTCAGCAATCACAGCCTCAGAAGGTGCTTTACAAGTTCCCTTGTGTGTGCAGAAGCACGCTCCCTCCTCCCTGCACTTCTGAGGCTTCCTTGGCTGGGGGCACAGACATTCATTTTTTGCTTCTCTCCCCCCTCCCAGGGCCCATCGACAGAGAAAGGGGTCCAGCCCTGGATGCACTTAGAGCAAGTCATTTGTGGGGACAGGTAGGAGGTAGCGTGTGTGTTCACATTAATTGAGCATTTAGTGTGTGTCAGGCACTGTTCTAAACCCATTAAAGGTTTTAAATCACTTAATCCTCTCAAAAACTCTATGGCCTATAGACTATGATTTCCCTCCTTTATCAGTGGGGAAACTGAGGCACGGCTGGTTAAGAAGCTTGTCCAAGGCCCCCAGGTAGTAGCTGGTTCAGTCAGGATTTGGAACTGGGCTTCAGGGCTTCTTTACGCTGCTTGGAATGGAGTCTCCAGTGTCTGGGGCAGATGATTCTTCTCTTGGGGAAAAGAAAGCTGCTTCCAGGCCTTTAGGAAAGTGCAGAGGCAGGAGTCGGTACCCAGAACTTAACACAGTTCTTAGCAACACCGTGAAATCAGCATGAGACCCTAACAGCCTGAGAGGGAAGGGTCTGGAGAATATGGCATTTGGGGTGTAGAGAGGGATCCTAAAGAGTTCGGGGCTTAGCACCAGAGCAACAGGCTGGGGGCCAGAGAAGGCAGCGGCTGGCCAGGGAGATTTCCAGAACCCAGGGGCAGGGGCGTTTGTCTCCTTCCTGTGCTGTGATTCCCTGCACTGCGTCCTAACCTTCTGCAGTGTCTGCACGGGTAAGAGCCTCCTCTTAGTGGTCCTGTGGGGAATGGAGGAGGCCGGCAGATTTCCCAGGCTTGGGTGACATGGGGCAGAGAAAAGGTGGTGGCTACAGGAGACCAGGCAGGCAGAAGAGGGTGTGGAGGACAAAGGACTGGATCTGGACCTCAGAACAAGTGGTGCCAGGGGGCCAGTTTCCAACACCAGGAATCCTTGTGGCCCTGAGGACAGGGCTGGACATCCCCCACTCAGGGGTTCTGGCTGGGGGTGAGTTATTAGCATATTCAAGGAAAGGGTGCCCTCAGGGAAACGCAGGCCCGGGATAGGACATGGGTCATGGGAGTTATGCCCTGTGTGTGCACAGCCTTTCCTTCGTCCTTACCCTCACCCCATCATCCCTCCCTCAGCAGCCTCGTCTGGAGGAGAAGAAATGGACTCTCCTCAGTCGCGGCTCTCTTTCCATCCACCTCCACTGAGATATTTGCCCTGTGAATGAAAACATTTGTTTTCATCAGAAACTTGGGAGCTGAAGGTGATGCTTCCATTTATCTCTCTTCTAGTGCCTCCCAGAGCTCCAAGGGGGCTGAGCTTAGCAGCGGGATGAGCCTGGCCCATTAGGGGGCGATCTTGGATCAGGAAAATGATGCTGGGCAAAGGATCTAATCTCCCTCCCACCTGCCACACCTGCCTCCAATTGTGACCATGATTTGTAGGACGACATTCCCAGAGTCAGGGTAATCTGGGGCCGGAAGATGGATTTGATGAGGCTTTCCATGTTAATTTTTGGCAATCACTTTATTTTTATGAAGGGGATGAATCAGACGCTGAAATGTTCTATCAGGACTGGCTTCCTTGGTCAAGCTCTTAGTCATGATTGTTGGGGCAAAAGGGGATCAATGTGTTTAAGAGTGTCACCCATGACAAACCACAGACCATGAGAAAATATTTGCCAAATACATATCTGATAAAGGTCTGTATCCAGAACATATGAAGAACTCCCAAAAGTCAATACTAACAAAACAAAGTACCCAATTAAAAAAGATCTTCTTTGAGCAGACACTACAGCAAGAAGAAGAGATAAGGATAGCTGATGAGCACAAGAAAAGATGCTTGACATTGTTAGTTATTAGAGAAATGCAAAATGAAACCACAGTGAGATACCAGTTCACCCCCACTAGGATGGAAAAATAACCGATAATACCCAGTGCTGGAGAGGATGAAGAGCAACTGGAACTTGCCCGCACTGCTGGCGGGGATGCAGAAGAGTATAGACACTTTGGAAAACAGTATGACCATTTCTTAAAAAGTTGAACATATACCACCATATGATTTGATCATTTCACTCCAAAGTATTTACCCAAGAGAGAAGAAAGTATCCATCTGTACAAATGCTTAGGCACAGACATTCATAGAAGGTTTATTTGTAATAGCCATGAACTAGCAGGAAAAAAATAATGCTCATCAGTAGGTGAATAGAAAAACAAATTGTGGTCTACCCATACAATGAGATACTCTTCAGCAATAAAAAGGAATTAAATATTAATATATACAACATTGATGAATCTCAATATAATTATACTGACTAAAAGAAGTCAGACAAGTAAGAGCACATACTGTATGATTCCACTAGATAAAATTCTAGAAAATGAAAACTAATCAATAGTAACAGAAAGCAGTTTGATTGTTGCCTAGGGCAGGAGACTGGGTGTGGGGATGACAAATGGGAGGGAGAGATTACAAAAGATCAGAGTCATGTGAGGGTGATGGACATTGCTATGGACTGAAGTCTGTGTTCCCCCGCAAATTTCTATGTTGTAACCAATGTGATAGTATTAGGAGGTGAGGGTCTTTGGTTGATTAGGTCATAAGGGTGGAGCCCTCATGAATGGGGTTAGTGCCTTTATGAAAAAGGTCCCAGGTAGCCAAGATGATGAAGTAGGAAGACTCTGAGCTCACCTTCTCCCATGGGCACACCAAAATTACAACTATTTACAGAGAAACTACCAATGAAAAAGACCATAAGACGAGCAGAAAAGACCTTCTACAACTAAAGATATAAAGAAGGAACCACAATGAGATAGGTAGGAGGGGCAGAGACAAGGTATAATCAAGATTCATATCAAGACTCACAAGTGGGGGGATAATTACAATTGCAGAGGTTCTCCCCAAGAAGCAAGTGGTCCAAGTCCCACATTGGACTCCCTTGCCTGGGGGTCCTGCACTGTGAAGAAAAGCCCCTAGAACATCTGGCTTTGGGGCCAACAAGTCTTACTTTATGGAGAGTCAGAGGGCTGTGGTAAACAGAGACTCCACACAAAATCTCACACACTCTGGGTAGAAGATTAATTTTAAAGGAGCCAGGGTCAGACTTACCTGCTAATCTTGGAGAGTCTCCCAGAGAGGCAGGAGACAATTGGAGCTCACCTGGGGATACAGATGCTGATGGCAGCTATTTTGGGGAACTCATTCTTACCACACTGGTGCTGTCAAGTGCCATTTTGGAATTTTCCATCTAGTTTATTAGCTTATAGGCAGGGACCTTGCCCTGCCTACCAGCCTGTTGGCACCAGTACTGGAATGCCTCAAGTCAAGCAAGTAGCTGGACGGAGACATAGCCCCATTCTCCAGCAGGCTTGATGCCTTAAGACCCCCTGAGCCCAGAGCCACCTTGGGACCTGACCTTGTCCAAGAGAGGGTCCAGGACCCAGCCCTATACACCAGTGCACAGGCATTAGCCCCAGAACCCCCAGGGCCCTGCAGCCAGACACCCTGGGACTCAGCTCCACCCACCAGTTGACCTGCACTAGCTGTGGGACTAGCTTCACTCACCAGTGTGTAAGCACCAGCCCAAGGACACTCTGGGACCCAGCCCTGCCCACCAGTGGGCCAACATACCAACTCCAGGACAACCAGGGCCCTGCAGCCAGACACCCTAGGACCTGGATCCACCCACCAGTGAGCTGGCATTAGCCCCAGAACTCAGCTTCACCCACCAGAGGGTAGACACCAGCCCCGGGATGCACCTGAGCCCCAGCCATCCCCACCAGCAGGTGGCCAACAGCCCCAGGACCACCACAGCCCCATAGCCTACCATGTCAAGAACCAGTCTACACACCAGAAGCCTGGCTCCAGCTCCAGGACCACATGAGCTCCTCAGCCAGAAGCCCCAGGATGCAGCCCTACACAGTAGGGGGCTGATACCACCTTAGGAATACCCTGGACCACCTACTTCCTCAGCCAGCCAGGTCAGAAAATGGCCCAGCCAACCAGTTGGCCAATAATAGCTCCAAAACCACTGGGAAGCCTGTAGCCAGAAACCCTGGGACCTGCTTCCACCAATCAGTGAGCCAGCACTAGCCCTGGGAATCCCCTGGACCCAGGCCCCACTCACGAAGAGGCTGACATTAGCTCTGGACCCTCTAGGCCCCAGCCTCACCCAGCAACAGGCCAACACCAGCTCTGTGACATATTTGATCCCTCAGCCAGACACACCAGGATCCAGCCCCGTTCACTAGAAGGCCAATACCAGATTTGGGACACACCAGATCCCACAGCCAGCCATGTCAGGAACTGGCCCTGATTGCCAGCAGACTGACTCCAGATCTGGGAACCCTGGTCCAGCTACCCACTCCAGAACCTGGTTCTGCACACCAATGGGCCAGCACTAGCCCCAGGACCTGCTATGGCTCCACAGCCAGCCACCTCGTGACTTAGACCAACCAACCAGCAAGTGGCAGCCTCCACACAAGTCAGAGCCTGGCAACCAGGAGCCAGCCACATCTACCATACCACCCATAGTAGTCAGCCTTCCACAACAAAAGAACCCAAACAGTCCATATGGGGCACACCTGGAACATATAGCTCTGGTGACCAAAGGGGAGTGCACTGCTGGGATGCATAGGACATCGCCTACAAAAGGCTACTTCTCCAAGGTTGGGAAACATAACCAACATACTGAATACATAGAAATAAAAACAGCAAATTAGGCAAAATGAGACAACACAGAACTATATTCCAAATGAAGGAACAAAATAAAACCCCAGAAGAAGAACTAAGGGAAGCGGAGATAGGCAACCCAAAGAAGAGTTCGAGATAGTGATTGTAAAGATGTTCAGAGAACTCAGGAGAAGATTGAATGAACAGAGTGAGAAGTTAGAAGTTTTTAACAAAAAATTAGGAAATACAAAGAAGAACCAAATAAAGATGAAGAGTACAGTAACTGAAATGAATAATACCTTAAAAGGATTCAACAGTAGGTTAGATGATACAGTGGGATGAATCAGTGAACTGGAAGACAGCATAGTGGAAATCACTGAAGTGGAACAGAAAAAAAGAAAAAAGGGGGAAAAAAAAGGAAATGAGGACAGTATAAGAGACTTCTGGGACAACATCAAACATATTAACATTTACATTATAGGGGTCCCAGAAGGAGAAGAGTGAGAGAAAGGGACCAAGAACATATTTGAAAATATAATAGCTGATAATTTCCCTAACCTGAGAAAGGAAAAAGACATCCAGGACCAGGAAGCACAGAGAGTCCCAAACAGGATCAACCCAAAGAGGACCATACCAAGACACACTGTAATTAAAATGGCAAAAATTAAAGCTAAAGAGAGAACATTAAAAGCAAAAAGGGGAAAACAACAGGTTACATACAAAAGAACTCCCATAGGCTACCAGCTGATTTTTCAGTGGAAATTCTGCAGGCCAGAAAGGAGTGGCATGATATATCTAAAGTAATGAAGGGAAAAAAACCTACAACCAAGAATACTCTACCCAGTAAGGCTTTCATTGAGATTTGATGGAGAAATCAAAAGTTTTACATATAAGCAAAAGCTAAAAGAGTTTGGCACCACCAAACCAACTTTACAAGAAATGTTAAAGGAACTTCTCTAAGTGAAAAAGAAAAGACCACAAAAAGAAACACAAAAATTGCAAAAGGAAAAATCTCCTTGGTAAAGGCAAATATGCAATAAAGGGAGTAAATCATCCACATACCTATCTAGTAGGAAGGTTAAAAGACAAAAGTAGTAAAATCATCTATATCCAAAATAAGTAGTTAAAGGATACACAAAACAAAGAGATGTAAAATATAATGTCAAAAACAATAAACATGTGGGGGTGGTGAATAAAATTGAGTTGTTAAAATGCATTTGGCAAACAAAAATCTGTAATAGATACACACACAAAAAGCAAGAATGGATAGGGAATTCCCTGGTGGTCCAGTGCTTAGGACTCTGCACTTTCATTGCTGAGGGCCTGGGTTCAATCCCTGGTCAGGGAATTAAGATCCTGTAAGCTGCACAGGGCACAGCCAAAAAAAAAAAAAAAAAAAGGAATCCAAACATAACACTAAAGACAGTCACTAAATCAGAAGGGAAGAGAACAAAAGAAGAAGGGGAAAAAAGAGGGAGGAGATATGGGGATATATGTATATGTATAGCTGATTCAATTTGTTATAAAGCAGAAACTAACATGCCATTGTAAAGCAATTATAGTACAATAAAGATGTTAATAAAAAACAACCCAAAACAATTAACAAAATGGCAATAAGTACATACCTATCAATAATTAATTTAAATGTAAATGGACTAAAAACTCAAATCAGGGCTTCCCTGGTGGCGCAGTGGTTGAGAGTCTGCCTGTTGATGCAGGGGACACGAGTTCGTGCCCCGGTCCAGGACGGTCCCACATGCCATGGAGCGGCTGGGCCCGTGGGCCATGGCCACTGAGCCTGCACGTCCGGAGCCTGTGCTCTGCAGTGGGAGAGGCCACAACAGTGAGAGGTCTGTGTACTGCAAAAAAATAAAAACTCAAATCAACAAATAATTCTAAATGTGTATGGAAACACAAAATACCCTGAATAGCCAAAACAATCTTAAGAAAGAAGAAAAAAGCTGGAAGTATCACACACCCTGATATCAAACTATACTACAAAGCTACACTCACTAAAGCAGTATGATACTGGCCCCAAAACAGACACATAGATCAATGGAACAGAATAAAAAGCCCAGAAAAGAACACACACTTACATGGTTGATTAATTTTTTGACAAGAATATACAATGGGGAAAAGACAGCCTCTTCAATAAATTGTGTTGGGAAAACTGGACAGCTACATGAAAAGGAATCAAAGTGGACTATTCTCTCACACCATGTACAAAAATAAATTTTACAAAATGGATTAAAGGCTTAAACCATAAATCTTCTAAAAGAAAACTTAGGCAGTGAGCTCTTTGACATTGGTCTTAGTAATATATTTTGTAAATTTCTTCTTGGTCAAGGGAAACAAAAGCAAAAGTAATCAAATGGGACTACATCAAACTAAAAAGCTTCCACAGAGGGAAGAAAACTATCAGCAAAATGAAAAGTCCACTTACTGAATGAGAGAAGAATTTGCAAACAATGTATCCAACAAGGGGTTAATGTCCAAAATATACAAAGAACTCACACAACTCAACATCAAAAAAAGAAAAACCCAATTAAAAAATGAGCAGAGAAATAGACATTTTTTTCCCAAAGAAGACATACAGGTGTTCAACAGGCACATGAAAATATGCTCAACATCACTAATCATTACTATTCATGAATTTTGAGGTAAATCAAAACCACAATGAAATGAAGTATCACTTCACACCTGTTAGAATGTCTGTTATCAAAAAGACAACAGATAAAAAGTGTTGGCAAGGATGTGGAAAAAAGGGAACCCTCATGCACCATTGATGGGAATGTAAATTGATGCAGCCACTATGGAAAATGGCATGGAGTTTCCTTAAAAAATTAAAAATGGAGCTACCATATGGTCCAGCAATCCCACTCCTGGGTATTTATCTGAAGAAAATAAAAACACTAATTTGAAAAGATATATACACCACTATGCTCATTGCAACATTAATTAAAGTAGCCAGGATATGGAAGCTACCCAAGTGCCCATTAGCCAATGAGTTGATAAAGAAGATGTGACATATATATAGACAGTGGAATATCACTCAGCCATAAAATAGAATGAAATCTTGCCATTTGCGACAATATGGATGGACCTAGAGGGTATTATGCTAAGTCAAATAAGTCAGACTGAGAAAGATAAATACTGTATGATTTCACTTATATGTGAAATCTAAAATACAAACCAAATGAACAAATATAACAACAGAAACTGTTATAGATACAGAGAACAAATAGGTGATTGCCAGAGGAGAAGAGGGTGGGGGGAGGAAATAAATGGGAGAGGGAGATTAAGAGGTACAAACTTCCAGTTGCAAAATAAATGTTATGGGTATGAAATATACAGTGTAAGGAATATATTTAATAATTATGTAATATCTTTGTGTGGTAACGTGTAACTAGACTTATCATGGTGATCAGTTTGAAATGTATAGAAATACAAGTCACTATGTTGTGTAACAGGAACAAACATATTATTGTAGGTCAATTATACTTCAAAAAGAAACAAACAAACTCATAGAAAAAGAGACCAGATTTATGGTTACCAGAGGCGGAGGGTGAGAATTGGAAGATGGCAGACAAAAGGCACAAACTTCCAGTTATAAGATAAATAAATACTGGAGATGTAATGTACAACATAATAAATATAATTAAGACTGCTGTATGTTATATATGAAAGTTGTAAAGAGAGTAAAACCCAAGAGTTCTCATCACAAGGAAAAATTTTTTCTATTTCTTTAATGTATCTATACGAGATGATGGATGTTCATTAAACTCATTGTGGTAATCACATCATGATGTATGTAAATCAAATCATTATGCTGTACATCTTAAACTTATACAGTGCTGTAAGTCAATTACTTCTCAATAAAACTGGAAGGAAAAAGGGAGCTCCTTCTCCTTTCTGCCATATGAGGACACAGCAATGAGAAGACACTGTCTATGAACCAGGAAGTGGGCCTCACAAGACACCAATCCCACAGCGTCTTCATCTTGGACTGTCCGGTCTCCAGAAGGTGAGAAATAAATGTTTGTTGTTAAAACCACCTGTCTGTGGTATTTTTGTTATAGCAGAGCAAAAGGATTAAGACAGGCATGTTTATTATCTTGATGATGGTGGTGATTTCATGGGTATATACATATGTCAAATTCATCAAAATTGATGCATGAAATATGCACAGTTTGTTGTATGTCAACCATACTGCGGTGAAGCTGTTTAAAAAAATTTAAGATGTCGCTACTTTGCAGTGTCTTGAGAGCTTTGAAAGATGCATGCACAGTGCTCCATGGTAGAGTGTGTTGTTGGCCCCCGTTCCTCATTCCTTCTCTGCATCAGCACCCTTTGCCATGTAACTTTGTAGCGCCCTTCCACTGTGGATGGGCGCCTGTCCCATCCCTTGACAGAAAGCATATGGCTCCCCCATATGGCTTGCTTTTGGCAGGGGGATGTCAGCAGATGTGAAAGCTACTGTGATACAGATTCAGGCTGTGTGCTGAGGCTGCCTCTTGCGTCTCTACTGTTGCTATGAGAGCATGCCTGGACTGACCTTCTAGAGGATGAGAGACCCATAAAGCAGAGCCAAGTTGCTCTGGTCACCCCAGTCAAGGTCAGCCTACATTGATCAGCCAACAACCATGGACACCCCTCCCCTAGGCTTTTTTGTGAGTCAGCCAAGATCATCAGAGCTACCTAGCCAACCCACAGCTGATCCCAAAGAAGTGAGCAAAAATGTGTCTGACGTTAGTCAATGAGGTTCTATGATTTGTGTTAGGCAATCTAACCGTGGTAATAGATAACTGATTCAAGTCCTAAAAGAAGGAACAGTTTGGGGTTATCTGGGAAGGCTTCCTGGAGGAGGTAAAGCAAGTTGGGTCTAATGGTGGACATGAACTGGCCAGGGGAATGACAAGGGAAGGGGCAAAAGAGCAGAGACGAGCAAAAGCCTGTAGGCCTGGCAGACCTCAGTGCAGGAAATTGGGACAATAACTCAGTGTGGCCAGAGCCAAGTGTGGTGCGAGAAGGGAGAAGGGATGGAGAGGGGGTGAGTCCTCATCATGAAGGGCTTGAATGCCAGGCAAAGGCATTTTTAGGGAAGAGAGAGCCATGGCAGGTCTTCAGGAGGTTATGATTTTAGAACAATCACGTGGCTAGGGCAGAGGGCAGATTGGAGCCAGCAAGATGGGAAGTTGGGGCCACAGTGCAGATGAGCAGGTAAACAAGGATGGTCTGAACTCTGGCTGGGACGGAGATCCCATGAGCGCTATTTGTGGGACAATGACCCCAGAGGGTTCCGTGTGGCTGGTGCTTCCTTTACAGAGTTTTTCCTCATTCCAGGCTCACCTAAGCCGCACCACGGAACCCTTGGCCTGAGTCAAACTCACCTCTCACTGTGGGCAATTAAGTTAAATTTTCCATCAATTTTGAATGGTTTGCTGATAGATAAGAACATGGGCAATAGTGTTTAAGGTTCAAAGTGCAAGGGCTGCAAAGAAGAGCTTCACATGATGCTTGCAAGTTTACTGTATTCATGAGATCCCATGTTTGCCTCCTGTTTATTGTGAGTTAATTACATGGTGCCTAAATGCATCCCTTGATAATCAACCCACGTTTAATTAACATTACGGATTGATTAAATGGGAATGATGTGCTTATGTGACATAAAGAAGAGTGTTTGTAGGAAGGTGTAATTGGCATTGATGAGGGGAGTGGGCACATTTACAGCTTCAGCTTCTGAATGGCTTCTCGTGAACTCCCTCTAGATGAGCTTTACAGCCTGGAGAGGGGTTAAAATTTACCTAACTGCTATCTTCTAGCTATGTCGGCAGCTCTGGGCAACTTGCAAAAGCTGTCTGGGTTATGGTTTTCTCTTCTTTAAAATGGGGTAGCAATATCTCCAACGCAAGCTAGTTCTTTGCTTTCAAAATATACTGCCCCAACCTGAAGGGAAGTGCCCACCTGGCGTCTCCCCACCACACCCTGTAGCCTCTGCAGACAAAGGACCCTGCTTAGTCCCTTCTGCAAAAACAGGAACCTTGTCCCTCTTCTGGGCTCGTTGTGGCCCAGCACCAGTCTGCCTTGCAGTGAGTGCAAGAACAGCTCCTGGCATCAAAATCCCTTCCCGGAAAACGTAGGTCCTCTACACAAAGAAAATCTGCAAAAATTCATCATCTTCTAATATTTATGCAGAAGACCAAACTATGAGACAAGGTGAGCATATGGTGCTAAAAATGCAGAATAGATTTACTGTGTCTAAGCCACAAAAACTACATTCTTGTGGTGCCTTACAGGGCTGAGTGGGGAACCCAGAAAGAGGGAAAACCCACTCCTAGCTGATGGGAGATTCTGATGGGTTTTTCTCCAGTAGCAAAGAGTCATTCATGAGAATCTCAGCATCTTAGAACCTGGAAATTATCAAAAGTTAGAATCTTATGTTACTGAGTTTTAGACTCTTTAATAGAATCTTAAACTATAAAACCTAAAGTCAGATGTCAGAATCATAGGATTTTAGGGACCTAAATTATCATCTTGCCCAGACACCCAGTCAACATCCAAGTCATTCATATATGTGAGAGAAAAGACTTCCAGACAGAGAGAGCAGCAAGTGCAAAGGTCCGGAGGCAGAAATGTGCTTGGTGTGTTTGAGGAATGGGAAGACCTTGCAAGACTCTGAGACTTTGGGCACCTCAGGGATAAGGGGGAGGATGCTCCCTCAGGGGAGCTGGGCACACAGTGATGCTTAATAAAAGTCTGAACATGTTCAATTCAGGACCCCACACAGCCAGAGGGAGCCAGACATTGGGTGCATAGGAGAGAGGGATGGGGTGTGAGGGGATTGATGAGAAGCCAGGTTGGGATGGGGGGGGACATGGGGTGCCAAGTAAAGGTCCTGGGTGTTCTTCTCGGAAAAGAGAAGGGACTGTCAGGGGAAGAGGGTGGGCTGCAGTGGAGGCCCCTAGATGTGGCCTCAGACCACAAGGAGGTGGCTGTGGCCAGGTAGATGGGAGTATGTTAGACAGGCCAGAACTCAAGTCCAGGCTCTATCAGGGACCCCTGTTAAGCTTGGGCCATGGGGTCACCAGAAGAGTAAAGAATGGCCTGATAATGGGGCCTCTGCAGTGCTCAGGACTCACTTCAGCAACTTGTAAACGAACTCGAGGACACTGGCCAGTGTCCTGTGGCTGCTTTTAAATGCTCCCTTGGGTGGGGCAGGAGGCTTGCTGAGGGTGAGGGGGAAACAGGGTAGGGAGAGAGGCCAGGAGAGTCAAGTGGAAGGTCACCTGGGGCGTGTGCAGGTTTCTGAGGGATTCAGAGAATACATGCAAATGTCCACTGCTGGCTGAGCACCTACCGTGTGTCAGGGACTTTACACATCCACTCATTCATTGACAACGTTTCATTGAGCACCTACTATGGGCCTGGCCCCAGGCTGAGACCTGGGAAGACAAGTGAATCAACAGATGTGGTCCTAACTTCATGGGGCTCATGTCTAGGTGAAGAAGATGGGGGTAAAAACCCCTCAAATAAACAATTAAGTGAAAGAGTGAAGCAGTGAGGTACGTGCCATGTAGAAAACCAGCAAGGGCCGAGACGGAACTTTGCCTCCTCACTCATTCTAACAAAGCATCCTGTATTTACAAGAAGATCCTCTCCTGAACCCACTTTACAGCTAGGAAAACAGACACAGAGAGGTGGGTAACTTGCTCGGGCAACATGCCTGGGAAGCAGCAGTGCTAGGATCCAAGCCTGCATCAAGAATACACAACAAGCTGTGGCTTGTCTTCCCCACCTCCCCTGTCCCTGGACGAGGGCGTCTCAGTGAGTGAGGGGTTGCACTGTTACCACAGGAACCACAGTGCAGGTGCTTCCCTGCGCTGAAAGGGCTGTTGGGTCGGGAAGACCTGGGTCCCAATTCTGCTTCCTTCACCTGCTTGCTCTCTGGTTCTGAGTGTGTTCACTGATTTCCCTGCATCTCAGTTTTCTCCTCTGTAAAATGGGAATGATGACATGTACCTTAAATGGCTGTTGTGAGGATCAAATGAAAAAAAAAAACAAAGTACCCAGCATAGACCCGTAGACACAGTGTTAAAATGTTTCCAGGCACATTGTGTTCAAAAAGTTTGTTCCACTTATTTGGAGAAAGGCATATTTTCCCTCTCTCGGTGATTTCAGAAGGCTTTTTCTTAACCCGCACATGTCAGGTGCTGGGAAGAACACGTTGCCCAGAAGCCAGAGGAGGCCAAGGCTGTAAGCCCCTGCTGTGCAGGCTCAGCCAGGTTACTGAGCTTCTCTGACCCTCAGTTTCCTCATCCGTAAAACTGGAACATGACACCCCCTGGGAAGGCTGTTATGAAGGTTGGATGCGGTGATACAAGTTGAGGGCCTGGTGTGGAACTGGCATAGAATGGGAGCTAGATACACCAGCCTGCTTTGTTTGGTGAAAGGACTTCTGCTCTCTTTGAGCTCAGACTTTTCTGGCTTATAAATGCGTGGTGGGACAGGAAGAGCAGTGAGGCCAGAACCGGAGGAGCTGGAGATTGGAGTCCCTCCTCTGCCCCAGCCTCGCTGTGCACCTTGGGTGAGTCACTGAACCTCCCTGACCCTCTGTCTCTTTGTCAATAAAGCAGAGAAAATCACGTTACTCCTAAACTAGGACCATCGGCAGGACCCAGTGAACCACACGAGAGACCCCAGAAAGGAAGGCAGAATGAAGAATTCTCTGTCAAGCTGTGTGAGCGGCCAGATCGACACGTGGAGAAATAGCAGAAACCCTTTAAGGATGCACTGAAGGCTGGAACACCTTATTCCTGAACATGTTTATGTAAATTAATTGGATCACCTGTCCTCAGCACCTTTTAATTGCAAAATGAATTCAGTTTCAAATGCTCAGCTTGTGGCCCCGGGAAGGGAAGGCAGAACCCAGGTTGGCAGGAAGCCACAGAGACGCTGCCCTTTGTGGTGGCCACGGTGGCCCAACGGAAGTCCCCGTAGCGCCCACCTGCTGGCCAAGACCCCACGGGATGCTGGAGGAGCCTGGGAGGTGGCTGAGACTCTCGGAGCAGAAGGGCTGATGGAGTCAGAGGGTGGTGACCTCCTAGCTTGTGAGCCGAGCAGCAGGGCTCAGACAAAGGCGTGGATGGTCCGTGGTGGTGGCCAGAGTGGCCCAGCATGAATACTCCACCCCAGCACCTTTCACTGGCTGTTTTTCTCCTCCTTGATGGCATGTCTACCACGTTCACTGCTGTGTGTTTGGGGCTGAGAAGTGTGTCTGGCACACAGGAGGTGCTCAACATGAACAAGTGAATGAATGAATGAATGAATGAATTTCAGCACAGTGAAAGGAGGGAGTTTTCACAGCATCAGAGTTGTCCCCGGTGGGATGGGCAGCTTCAGGAGGGAGGGTATCTCAGGGCTCTTAGAGGGAGGAGATGCAGGCGTTGGCTGGGAGGTAGATTTGTTCTGAAAACCTTTGCCTGGCCCTGCATGTACACCCCTCCTGTCTGCTCTTCCCAGAGATTTTGGATTCCTCTCTCAGGTCGAGACAGTGATTTGGGGTCCGTCAAACATGAGCTCAGCTCTGTTTTCTTAACTAATTCGGGAACAGCGTACTTCTTTGTGACTCAATTTTCTCATATGTAAGTGGGACTAATACAGTTGCCCTTCAGTATCCAAGGGAGATCAGCTCCAGGACACCTAGCAGACACCAAAATCCAAGAATGCTCAAGTCCTTATATAAAATGGCGTAGTATTTTCATATAACTTATGCACATCCTCCCATACACTTTAAATCATCTCTAGATTACATGTAATACCTAATACAATGTAAATGCTATGTAAATCATTATAAACACAATGTAAATCCTATGTACATAGCTGCTGGTGCACAGCAAATTCAAGTTTTGCTTTTTGTAACTTTCCAGAATTTTTAAAAAAATATTTTTGACCAGTGCATGGTTGGTTGAATCCATGGATGTGGAACCTGAGGATATGGATGGTTGACTAATTCCTGAGGCACCAGGGGCTGTGGAGAATGGGAAGGAAATACACCCTGTAAAGGAAAAATGCACACACAGAGTCAATGGATATTCCCCGTTTCCAGAGTCTGTGAACGCACATGGTCCGGGCTTGACAGCCACAAGGTGGGGGTCTGGCCACACCAGATCCTGTTGGGAAAGAAGACTGGACATCTAGTCTCTAGTTGGCGAAACATCAGCACAGCCTGAATTAACGCTTCCAGGTCTGAGCACCCCCAGGAGGGAGGTGTGGGCCACAGAGGGGTGGCAGCGAGGGGTGGGGGTAGAGCGAGGAATGCCTGGTTCCCTCTTCCTCCTTCTGGGAAGCCTCACTTCTCTGCTCTGCTCGGCCCCTGCATCACATTTGGGAGAACATCTTGATCCATCAACACAAGCAGCCGACAGGTATTCGCATATTCAGTGGGGAAGGATAATCCAGGTGGCCTCGTGCAATTCCTCTTCTGGTGTGTGAATGTGCACATGTCCTGGGTGGAGAGCCCACCCGCCTGCCTGCTGCTGAGTTCCCGCGAGGCCTGGGTTTGGCACAGGAGACGCAGGGAGTATTGAGGTGATGTGGAGAGGGTGGGAGTGTCTAGCAGAAATTAGTGCTTAGGGAAATAATTCAATAAATCATCATGAATCAGGAAAGGAGTTGCAGCTTCTGCATCCCAGGAGCTCTTGAGTGATGGTTCCCGGATCCTCCTGCTCTGGTGTTTGTCTTTCTCTGAAGGTGGTGGATGCGAAAGCACGGGTTACCAGGCAACCACCAACACCTGGCTCCAAATGTTATGGCCTGTAGGGGAGACACCTGGATAAACTCAAGGACTCTGCAGGGACACACTCAGCTGAGTGGAGTCACTGGGTCTGTCCACTGGAGAGCCTGGGCAGATGAGATTCACAGGGGAGCTCTGTGCATCATCCATGCAGCCCCAGAGCATCCCAGAAGTACTGAGGCCTCTGAGTATGCTGCTCCAAGCCTGAGCCTGACCCCCCAGACCCATCCAGCCACTCACAATAGAGGGAGGAGCTTGGGAGGTAAAATCTGCAGACCTGGTCCAAGCCCCATCACCACTTCTCTTGAGCAGGTCCTGAGTCACTGTGTAAATGGGGTAATGACACTAACTTCTGAAAGGAGGAGTGATCTGTAACTATGCTACTAGCCTCCCTCCATAAAGCTCCTGGGACTCCTTTCACGGCCTCTTCACACCCTGCTTCCAGCCTGGCAGATACAGCCAGTAGTAGAGAGTATAGAGGAGAGTTTTGGAGTCTGCCAGACCTGAGCTCAAGCTCTGTCTCGGCTGTGTGACCTTCGGCAAGTTACTTAACCTCTCTGTGCCTCATTTTCCTCATCAGTAAAATGAGGACTATAAGGGTTCTCATCACACAGGGTGGTTACAAGCTAATGGAAGTAAAGCCAGGGACATAGCAAGTGCTCAGTAAATAGCAGCCTTCATCCTCACCATCACCACCACCACCACCATCACAATCAGCATCATCACCACCGCCATCAGCATCATGATCATCATCATTGTCAACACCACCACCACCACTGTCTTCTTCATCATCATCATCATTGTCTTCTCTGTGCACACACAAGTATTATGCAATTGGGACATGCTCCATAGTCAATTCTCTTTCTTACCATTCTATCATCAGCATTTTCCCACATCACTGAAAATTCCTCAAAAGCATGATGCTAATAGCTTTGCAATTTACCTCATTTAGATGCACCATAATTTACCCCACCATCCTCGCCTGCCAGACACTTGGAGGATTTCAGCCTTTTCTCTTATGCACATCAAGCTTTGATGAACATTCAGAGACCCATGTGCTGAGTCCTTGACCGCATCCTCAGGACAGGTTCCTGCTGCAGTATCATGGCATCCAGAGCAGCCGTGTTTCTCAGACTCGGGGTCTTGATCATCCAACCATCTTCCTGAAAGTTGTCCTGGTGGATGCCGCCCAGCAGCCCACAAGGGTGCCCACTGCACCACCCACAGCCCTGGCCTTCTTCCCAGCTACACAATCATCGTATCATATTCCTGGGTGTCTGGAAGCCTGACAACAGGAGCAAAGGCAGCCTGGGGAGGGCAGCTCCGGCAGGGAGTCAGAGGAGCTGGTTCTGCCCCACCTGCCCTCACCTGCCAGGTTCATGGCCTGGCCCCTCTCCTCCTCTGGGTCTCTGCTTATGCACCTGTTGCCATAGCCCCCGAGCTGTTCTCCCTCCCTCTAGCCCTTCTAGTGCCCAGAACAGGGCCTGACACCCAGTAGGTGTCCAGTGACTATCTGTTGAAGCCTGAACTACCAAAGTGCGCTTTATAAAGGACAATTTGAACATGTCATACTCCCAATCCCCAGCCTTTACCAGCATTCGCTTCAATGTAGTTATTTGCTTCTTGCTGCATTTCACTGCAGTCCAGTAGAGGAGTCCGTCAACCTGGAATTTAAATCTTGGCTGTGCCACTCAGAAGTTGTGTGACCCCAAGCAAGTGACTCAACCTCTCTGTGCCTCAGTTTCCCCCTCTGTAACATTGGAATAATGATGCTTCTCAGTTCATAAAGTTGTGAGAATTTAACATATCCATGTGTATAAAGTGCTTAGAATAGCACTGAACACATGTAAATGCTGCAGAAGTGTTTGTTTTTGTTATTATTATTAATACACAGTCTAAGGGAGAGTCTCACTTTGGGTGAGATGTGGCTGACCCTAGTGCTGAAGCCCCTGTGTCCTGACCTGTCCCTGAGGCTCCATCCCTAGGCTCAGCTTCCCTCTGGCTGGCTTCCCTCGCAGGCATCCCGCTCCTCCGGACTGACCTCACAATTCTAAATATCGGACCAGTTCAAATCCATTCCAAACCCAGTAGTTGATGTCCTCGGAGTCCATGCTGAAAGCCTTCCGTCCCCAAGCCCCCAACCCCAGCAGGGCTGACCTCCACCTGATTGTAGGACCTGCTCCAGGCTCATGAGTCCTCCCTTCACCTCGCTGTCCTTGGAGCAATTTCCTCCATGCATCCCTGAGCTGATGTGAGCCTCCAGCATGGCTGGTCCAGGAGGACCCAGTGCCCCTTCACTGCTGACACTCGCCTCTGCAACTACTCTGTAAATGGGACGGGTCATCCTTGAACACGAGCAGAGGGGCTGCAGCCTGAGTGAGGCAGTGCTGGTCAGCAAATCTGGTGGTTGACGGGTACACTCAGAGGTAAGGGGAAAGCAGGCAATGGCAGCTCTCAGAGCCTCAGCCTCCTCATCTCGAAAATGGGATCAATAACAGTGTGTTCCTCCAGAGGCTTTGGAGGATTCTAGAGACGATGCCCAACGTGAGCCTGGCCCAGGGTCCAACATGCAGTGGTTGGTTATGGTTCTTAGCAGCATGATCAGATGCCCCCAGGGCTGTTGGATTTCTGGCCGACCCCTGTTCTCTGGAGTTTTCACACAGTTATGGCCTGTCCACATCCAGGACCAGAGGCAGCATCAGGACCAGCATTAGAGAGAAAATGGATTTGACTGGAGACCACACCCTCTCTGCTGCGTCTACCCTACCCCCACTCAACTTGCTGCTACCAGGGCTTCCAGAACATGCTCCTGGGCTCTGACCACAGTCCAGTTACATAGTCCCGGTCCAGGGAGGCTTGGTGTCTGGGACCAGAGGACGGGTGAGTAGAGGCCCATCTGCCTGAGGAAGGACTTCATGGGACAAGATGTCCTCCCCTCAGGGTCCCCATCAAAGTCCTTGTGGGTTCACGAGGTGACACTCCTTCTGCTCCCTGGGCCTCCCTAGCAGGGCGCAGTGTCAGGGTTCTCACGCATTCCCCAGCTCTGGCCGCCCTGTGAGGGGTGATGATGATGCCCAGTTACAGACTAGACTGTCCCCAAAGGGGCCTGGGAGATGCCAGCAGCCTTTTGACATGGTGTCAAATACAAGGCAGTCCCCACGGACCCCCAGGGGACCCTCAACATCCAAAGGAGTGGGGGGCCTTGTGGGGGATCTCAGGCCACAGGGGAGGCTGGGAAAGGGGAGAAACAGAAGGTCAATGGGCTGTGGTCAGCGGGAGGAAGCACAGGGGCCTGAAGGGCACAGCCGGCTTGTGAGCGAGGCCAGCTTGGCTCTTGGGAGGGGCCAGTACCACTTGTGTGGGTGAGAGGAAGCCTGGGGCAGAGAACTAACTGTTTTAGAAGCAGGAAATGGGATCAGAGCATCCTTTCAGGCTCACTGATGGGGCTGCTCTGAGCTGGGAATCCAGGACCTCCCTCTGCAGAGAAGCACCCCCAGCTCTCCCCACCTCAGGGGCCTCTGCACCCTTGTCCCCTCTGCCCAGGGTCTCCCCTCCACTTCCTGCTCTGCAGCTCTGAGCACCAAGCACAGCCCTCAGCACAGCTGTGCTTCATCACCTGTGCACTTACCTGCTTCCGTCTCCCCTGTTCAATCGTGACCCCCAGGTGACAAGGCAGGGACGGGGCTGCCTCGGTCACAGATGTGTCCCAGGTGAAGGGCGGGCACACAGTGGGCCTTGGTATGTTTGGTGAATGAATGGGGACAGGAGTGACTTAATTCAACTTTGGCGGAGTGATGAAGGAGATGGGGCCTCTCAGGGTTTCCGAGGGCTTTTCTGGGTTAAGAAAGCCCAAGGAGGAGGAGGCTCTGTGGGGCAGACAGTGAGAGCTCTGAGGCTCCTGGCCTGGTCAGCAGTAACAAGGCTGCTGCATTCTCCTCTTCTCCCTCCACCTTGATGGCCTCTGGCTGTGGCCTCACACCTTGCCTTGCTCTGCCCGTCTGGGGAATGGGGCAGATCTTCTTATGAGGGCACTAATCCCATTCAAGAGGGCTCCACCCTCATGACTTAATTACCTCCCAACAGCCCCGTCTCTAAATATCATCACATTGGGGATTAGTTCTCAACATATAAATTTTGGGAGGACACAAACATTCAGTCCATAACAATGACCATCTTCATTGCACAGATGAGAAGCTCAGAGATGTGCAGGTACTTGCCCTCTGTCTCTGGAGAGACAAAGCCCCTGTTTGTGAGTATGAGATGCCTGCCATTCCCCAGCATTATTTATTGGTTGAGATGTTCTTGAGCCCCCTCATTTGGTGTAACATATTTGATTTGAAGCTTGGAAGGACACCATGCAGGGCCTGGAGTTGGGCTGCCTTGAGAGGAAGCTGCTCTGCTTTCTCCTGTGACATCCCTATCTCAGAAACCCCAGACACTCCCTTCTTCTTCTCATCCATAACCATTCACTGAGCCCCTGCTGTAGACACCAGGCTGGGGCAGCTGGCGTCAGGCAGTGGAGGAGCCATCTGCAACCAGGGACAGTGGTGATCCATCACGGCTCCTCAAGGCCTGGCTTAGAGGGCATGGGCTGCAGTGAAGAAGGAGGAGGAGACAAAAGAGGCCTCCAAAAGTGGAGGTGGAAACGGAATCCATCACAGATACTCCCACTGGGCTGCCTCTGATGTGGGATCACAGCCAAGTTTATCTCCTCATCCATCTCCAGTGATCAGCTCTGTAATACTTACCTGGAACATTCACTGGAGAGTGAGTGTGGGTTCTAGACCCTCTGACCTGCAGTGCGACCCTGTGCAAGTGCCGCCCCTTGCGGGGGCGTCTTGATTTCTCCATCTGCACAGTGAGGAAGTTGGGGCAGCTCAGGGGTTCCTAACCTTGGTTGTGCATTAGAATGTCCCAGGGTGGTATGGAGCTTTAAAAAATACAGACACCTGGACCTCTTGCCCAGAGACTCAGACTTTGTCAGCCTGAGGCTATGTGATAGCCTGGCTATAAGCCAAGACTACAGAATCGGACAGTCCTGGACTTGAATCTTAAGTCTGCCTCTCACTTGCTGTGTGACTGTGGGCAAGTATCTGCACCTCTCTGAGCTTCTCATCTGTACAATGAGGATGGTCATCATTATGGACTGAATGATTGTGTATTTCCAAAATTTAGATGTTGAAATCTAATCTCCAATGTGATGATATTTGGAGGTGGGGCCATTGGGAAGTAATTAGGTCACGAGGGTGGAGCCCTCATGAATGGGATTAGTACCCTTATAAGAAGACCAGAGAGCTAGCTCACTCTCTCTTCTCCATGTGAGAATACAATAAGGAGGCTGTCTGCAACCCAGAAGAGGGCTCTCACCAGAACATGACCATGCTGGCACTCTGATCTTGGACTTGCAGCCTCCAGAACTGTGAGAAACATATGTCTGTTGTTTGTAAGCCACCTAATCTATGGTACTTTGTTATAGCAGCCTGAATGGACTAAGAGAGCCATGGGACCTGGTACACAGGTTGGTCATGTGACTCAGCTGAGCCTCAAGTCCCGTCTCCCTGCCCGGCCCTCCCACTCGCTGTTCCTGCAATGTCTCCTGCCCTGGGGCCTGCAGTGGTTCTGCCTGTTCTTCCTTCTTAATCAATCTCCCCTTTTTCTTCTCCCACTTAACAAACAGCTTCACTTAGAAAGCCATCTGGGAGTATGGATGACACAAGGCACATTTTGCAGAATAAGTTTTCAGAGAGAAGAGCTGAGAAAATAAAGGCACAGCACACATTTCCAATCTTATTGGGCCCCATGCTCTGACCTTTGGAGTAAAATTGGATTTCTGTGTTGTGCACCCCCTGCTCTGCATCCCCTCCACCCCTGCAACCACATGGCCTTCCCAACATTCTGGGCTCCATCTTCATTTGTCTTTGAGAGGTCCTGTTCCCAATGTCTCCTACTGATTCCCTCCCTCAGGAAAAATTCCCTTCTCTTTCATGGAGGTGGGGGAGGAGCTGCAGCTGGGGCTTCCCTAACCCAAGACTCCCCGCTCCTGTGTGAGCAGTGACCCACCTCGGGTAGCTGTTCTCTCTCCCTACAAGAGTCCCAGGTGAAGGTTGTCTTCTTCTGTGGCATCTCCCAGTACAGATTTCAGACCAAACAGTGTGTGTCCTGTGAAGGAGAGACGTGTCCACAGTTGGGAATGATGGGTGGACCTGGGGAGGGGTAATGAGCTCCCTGTCACTGGAGGTGTACACAGAGGATGGGTGAGCACTCAGCAGGAAAGCCTCACATGAGGCAAACTAACATAGAGGCTGGGGCATGGGCTTTAGAAGCCAAGAGATCTGAGCTGAGTCCTGGTCACGTTGATTGCAAGGTGTCTGACCTTCAGCAATGACTTATACTCACCAAGCCTGGGTTTCTTCATCTGGAAAATCAGGCAAAACAAGTTTCCACTTCCCAGGGTTGTTATGGAGACAAAAGTACATAATGTGTGCAAAGCACTGAACACGGAGTGCGGATTATCATTACCAGGAGGAGGAACTGGCCAGGATTTTGACACTCAAGCAACTTATGATTCAAAATTTCTGTGATTTAAAAAGCCTAAATCTCTGAGGTTCTATAATTCAGCTGCCCTAAGATGATAAGACTTCATAAGGTACTAAGGCTTCAAGACAGTGTGATGGTGTTATTCTTCCCATCTAATGCTCGTAGGAACCTGAGGCTTTGTGATTCCAGATTCACTCTCCATTCCCCAGCACTGGAGCCTGTCTCAGCCCCTGCAGGTGGTCTGAGGTCTGAGACATCTCCTTGGCCCTCTTCCCTCCCTCCCTCTTCCCTCTTCCAGTCTTGCGTCTTGATTCCCACCAGCCCTACTACTTCTCTTCTGTTCCCTTTGCCTAAACCCAGCACCTTTACCCCAGATTCACCAGGTCCCTCTGCTCCAGTCCCGTGTCCTGCGTTTCCCACCTCCACACCTGTTCCCCCACTCACCGCCCCATCTCCCCATCCCCACCCTACCTTCCAGGCCAAGTTTGAAAGTTGAACTTGGTGAGGCTCCCTCAACTCCCAGTGGAAATCAATGTTCTACTTCTCAGTGTTTCCAGAGCACTTGGTCTAAACCATGATCACAGCAGTTATCTGTCTGACCTCTTACTACTGTGGGGAGGAGACTTCTTCCCTCACTCTATGCTAGACTCACCTCTGAGGACCCTCCAAGAGCTCTCCACAATCTCCCAGAGCTCCTTTTACCTCTCTGACCCTCCTCTGTCTCTCCTCGTTCTTACACACTGGTACCTGCTCTGGAATGAATTGTGCCCTCCACCCAATTCATATGTCGAAACCCTCACCCCCAATGCGATGGTATTAGGAGTTGCGCCCTTTGGAAAGTGATTAGGTTTTGATGTGGTCGTGAGGTGGAGCCCCCATGATGGGATTGATATCTTTATAAGAAGACACCAGAGAGCTAGCTTGCTTTCTCTCCTCCAAGTGAGGACACAGTGAGAAGTCACTGTCTGCAGCCCAGAAGAGGGCTCTCACCAGAACCCTGCCATGCTGGCACCCAGATCTCAGACTTCCAGCCTCCAGAACTGTGAGGAAATTCACTTCTGTTGTTTAAGCCCATCTGCAGTCTGTGGCATTTTGTTCTGGCAGCCTGAGCTGAGGAAGACAGGTTTTAGTACTGAGAAGAGGTACTGCTGTAACAAATACCTAAAATTGTGGCAGCAGCTTTGGAACTGGGTAGTGGGGAGAGGTTAGAAGGGGGTTGAGGTGTGCGCTAGAAATATGGATGTTAAGAGAGATTCTGGTGAGGTCTCAGGAGGAAAGAGGAACATGTTATTGGAAACTGGAGCAAAGGCAAAATGGCAAAGAACTTGGCTGAACTGTTGTTCTGGTGTTTTGTGGAAGACAGAAGTTGCAAGTGATGAAATCATGCATTCAGCTGAGGAGATTTCTAAGCAAAGTGTTGAAGGAGCAGCTTGGTTTCTCCTGATTGCTTCGAGAGAAATAAGAAAGGAGAGAGATGAATTGAAGAGGGAATTGTTCAGCCAAAAGGAGCCAGAACTTGAAGATTTGGAGAATTCTCAGCCTCTTCATATTGCAAAAAAAAAAAAAAAAGAGAGAGAAAGAAACTTATTCTGCAGAGAACTCGTGGACTTGATCAGCCTTCTCTGCAGAAGCCTGGCATGGAGATGGGACCGCACTAGTGGAGACACTGCCAGCTGCAATAAAAGGGACAGAGAAGGTGAGAAGAGATGAAGGAAGGCTGTCAGGTCTCTTCAGTTCTATGGGACTGGCCATAGATAGTGCAGCTGTGAACATGCACTATCTTTCAAGGACCCCAAAGGCAGTTCAGGGATCATCAGGGCTGCCACTCCTAGTACAGCCAGAGCGCACAGGCTCAGGAGGCAAGGTTGCTTCCACCTGGGTTTGAAAGGGTGGGATGGGGCCCTCACAGAGAGCTTACTGCCTGGTGCCCTGTCCAACAAAGGGATCGGGCTGCCCTGCTGAGCCGTGGGGGTGATGCTGCCACCCCAATGGACCTGGAGGGCAGAGCACTGAACCAGAGAGGATTCTTCTAGAGCCTTAAGAGCTCATGAAATCTGCCTTGCTAGATTTTGGACTCCTTGGGACCTGCCTCCCTTTCCTTCTTTCCTATTTCTGCCTAGTGGAATGGGAATGTCTAGCCTGTGCCTGTATCATCACTGTATTTCAGATGCACTTATCTCTTCTCACAGGTTCACAGCTGGAGAGGAATGTTGCCTCAAGATGAATCATACCTCGAGTCTCATCCATATGTGATTTAGGTGATATTTAGAGAAGACTTTGGACTTCAGACTTTAGAGTTGATGCTGGAAGGAGTTAAGAGTTTGGAGGCTGTTGGGATGGAATGAATGTAGTTTACATTCAAGAAGGACATGAATTTGGGGGCCAGCGGTGGAACACTTTGGACTGAATTGTGCCCCCGCCCCCCGCAGTTTATATGCTGAATCCTTAACCCCCAATGTGATGGTATTTGGAGATGGGACCTTTGGGAGGTAATTAGGGTTAGATGAGATCATGAGGGTGGGGCCTTTACGATGGGATCAGTGCCCTTTTAAGGGACACCAGAGAGCTCTCTCTCTCTCTGCCTTATGACACAGCAAGTAGGCAGAGATCTGCAAGCCAGGAAGGGAGCTCTCAACAGAACCCCACCATGCTGGCACCACAATCTCAGACTTCCCAGCCTCCAGAACTGAGAGCAAATTGATTACTGCTGTTTAACATCCCCCAGCCGGTGGCATTTTGCTGTGGCAGCCTGAGCTAAGGCAGTGCCTGGCTCCCCTCATGGCCCTCCTCTCTTCTCCCTCTCCCTGAGTGAGCTCAGCCATGCCTGTGGGCCCATCCCCTGTGTATGGACTAACAGCCCCGATCTCTATCTGCTGCCATCACCCCCGCAACTATAATTCGTATTGAGAGTCCCTGATGTACCACATGGCCTTGTGCTGGACACATCGTGCTGAGCTGGACAGGCTGTGCCACCTCCTGGACCTTCCTGTATGGGGTCTCCTGTGGCCTCTGCCCCCTGAGTGGCCCACGGACTCCTGCCCCTTGACATGTTCAAAGTCTCATCCTTCCCCTTCCCCTCAAACCCGGTCTTCCCCGTGGTTCCCATTTTGGTGTTGCCCCCGCAGCTCCCACTCACCCAAATCAGAAACAAGGGGGCATCCCTGACTCTCCTGACACCTCAGGGA
Source organism: Hyperoodon ampullatus (assembly GCF_949752795.1). Classification (NCBI taxonomy): domain Eukaryota; kingdom Metazoa; phylum Chordata; class Mammalia; order Artiodactyla; family Ziphiidae; genus Hyperoodon; species Hyperoodon ampullatus. The sequence continues at coordinate 24,749,690 of NC_136915.1, read as the reverse complement.
CCATCAGGTCCTGCCAAGTTGAACTCCTTTAACTTCTGGAGTCCCCTCCCCACATCCACCGTCCCTGCCCCATCTCAGGCCCTGAGCATCTCCATCTGGCCAGACGTCGCTTCCCACCAGCCCCGCCTGGTCCCTCAGCCCCACCACGGCCCCTGCATTCCATCCTGTGACCCTGAGATGTGAGCAGGGGCGTCCTGCCCAGGGCCCCATGCTTTAGGGGCCCTGTTCTCGCCTCCTCCAGCTGTGCCTCTCCCCTCAGGGACTGGGGGACAAGGGACAAGCTCCAGTCCCCCAACCCCAGAACTCCCTTCCTGATTGACCCGAACCTGCTTCCAGGGCTCGTGTGGCCTCCTCCGGGGTCTGCCCCACCGAGGGTGGCCCGCACAGCCAGCACGTGCCCCTTAAACCCCGAAGTGCAGCTGTGGGTGGGGAGGTGCGGACAGAGCCTGCGGGCTGAGGTGTCGCACACTGTGCGTGAGACCGTGGAGCGGCCGAGCTGAGGGAGGGAACGGAAAACGCTGGTCCAGGCCGGGTCAGGGGTCAGGGGTCAGGGGCCAGCTGTCTCTGCTCCCTACATTCCTGGGCTCAGGAATTTGAGGAGGTAGGAGGAAAAACTTATTTGATTTGACAGTTCATTAGTTGCTTTATAACTTTTATTTTTATTTTATTTATTTTTTTTTGCGGTACGCGGGCCTCTCACTGTTGTGGCCTCTCCCATTGCGGAGCACAGGCTCCGGGCGAGCAGGCCCAGCAGCCATGGCTCACAGGCCCAGCTGCTCCGCGGCATGTGGGATCTTCCTGGACCAGGGCACGAACCCGTGTCCCCTGCATCGGCAGGCGGACTCTCAACCACTGCGCCACCAGGGAAGCCCGCTTTATAACTTTTAGATATTTATCCCACTGGTCTGGGGGCCTCACTGGTTCTTGTGCCCCGGGCTGCACATGTTGAGGGTGACCTGCACCCACACCCCGGCCACCAGACAGTGATCGTCCCAAACCCAGGACAGTAACATTGATCCCCTGTCCAGTGCTCTTCTAGCCCCCACAGGCCTAGAGACGGCGTCTTCCTCCAATGGCAGGCCCAGCCATGTGTGAAGAGGTTCCGTGAACTGGGACTGAGCCTTGTTGTGCCATGAAGACAAACAGGGCAGGTGCTCAGTGTCTACAGGGACATGTCCAGCCCGGAGCCCACGTGCTGGGGGGAGGCAGGGGATGGCCGAGGTGCCAGAGGCTTGGCTAGGCTCAGGGACTGTGCCCGTTGGGAAGAAGCATCCTCAGGAGGTCGGTGCTGATGCCGGGGGACCCTGAGCGCTCTGCACCCACAGGACCTCAGCTCTCCTGTCCAGAGAAGGAGCAGGTTGAGCCCAAGGCCTCCGGCGACCTTTACAAGCCCAAAGTCTGGGTGTCCGCCCCTCCCCCTCCCCCACCAGCAGCCTCAGTTTACAGCCTCGGCAGCTGCGGTCTCTGACCCCAAAGGCTCAGGCTCACCCGTTGCTGTCCTCACCTCTGCTGGCAGAATCTGGAGGCAGATGAAGCTGTTCCAGGAGCCTGGGTTACTTGCCCCAGGGTTCTGAAGTGGGGAGGGGTCCCTTCTACCTGCACAGTGAGAATGGTGATGGGACCAAGGACTGAGACCCAGCCTGGGCTCAGTGGACCCAGCTTTGGAGGCTGGAGCCTGGCTGAGAGCTTCTGCCTCAGGGCCTGCCTTCCCCAGCTACCTGTTTCCATGGTGACCAGAGCCCTCTGGCTGGAGCTGGGCCCCACCTCCATCCTTCCCCAGCCCACCCCACCCCTTCCCCTAAGGAGGGAATGTGCCTTAATCCTAGGTGAGCAGGTGGGAGGACATCACAGCTGGGCCTGCGTGGGTGTCACAGTCTGTGACATCCATGACCAGGTGATGAGGTGACTAGAATCCAGGCATCCTCCACCCCCACTTGTTTTTGATACAAATCAGGGAGGCTTTAGGACAGGAGATCTGATGCTTCTGCTTCTTCTCAGCCTGTGAAGCTGAATGCTCTGTCTCCTTCAGAGATGTCAGAGCAGGGGTCCCGGGCAGGGCCCAGGTTTAAGTTTGTGCACTGGGGACCCGGAAGCTGGTGAGGTCGATGGGGCCTAGAAGGGAAACTCCCGGTGGGAGTCCTGGCACCTGGGTTGGCAGCTGGCAGAGGCCTGGTCGTCCCTGGGCTCAGCCCGCTTCCATTCTGAGCTGACCCTGCCCTGGTTGCTGCCCACTGGTTCCTACTGATCTCTCCAAGGGGGCGGTGGGTCCCTGACAGGGTCCCAGATGCGGCTCAGGCTTTGGAGGCAGCAGACATCCAGGTTCCAGTCCCAGCCCTTGCATACGCCTCTTCCCTTCTTTCCAGCCTCAGTTTTCTCATCTGTAGAGTGCGGATGATGAGGCCAACTTAGCAGGGTGGTCATGAGGCCTCAGTGCATACAGGATAATGAAGGACACAGGGACAGCATCATGAGGGACAGGACAGGCACAGTCAAGGCACAGGCTCTGAGGCCAGACCCTGGGTCCCACCCTATCTCTACCTCTAAGTAGCTGAGGGACCTCTGCCACCTGGTGCTGTTACTGCCTTCTGTGTGACCTTGGGCAGGTCACTCTCCCTCTCTGTTCCCTTATCTGTGAACAGGATCAGTGACCTCACCCATGTCCTGGGAGATTGAAGACAACAGGCAGGTCGAGTGCTGGGCACTGATGAAGGGAGGTTATGCTGTGTCTGAGCCCCGATGGGGAGCCCTTCTTCGGAACACACTCAAGCCTGGGACAGTGATGGGAACAGGAGGGTGTGGTGTAGGGAGGCCGCAGGGTTAAATGCACATTATGGAGGTGTCAGAAAACACCCCAGGGGGTGCAGCCTCCCCACCGCGCACCCCACCCCCAGTCTGAGAGCCAGGCAGACACAAGGCTCCTGTCCTGGTCCTGAGCTAGGGGTCCTGACCTGCTCTCAGTTCTTTTTCAGAAAGAAACTCCGCCCTTGGGCACCAAACCTGGGAGGCACGGTGCCTGTAGTGACTAAGGAGGAGAGTCAGCACATCTCAGAAGCAGCTGCCACTGATGGGGCTCCCACAATGCACTGGGGCCCGTGCCAAGAGCTGCCCAGCATTACCCTTGGCACTCTCAGCATCCCTGTGTGCATGTGAGGAGCCAGGGCTCAGAGAGGGCCAGCGCTTCTCTCCAAGATGCATAGGAAGGGCAGAGGCAGGAACCACGTCACGTCCACCCCAAAGCTCAGCCCTTGAGGAAGAGCCTGTGCGTGCAGCTCCCATCACCGGCCTGGGCTCAGCCCCATCCTACCCCATGCCCCCTACACTTGCCGATGTTGGCTTGGGCTCAGGATGTGCCCCCTCCTCTGGACTACTCATCTCCCCGTGGGTTGGTTCCCAGGCCAGCTGTCAGACGAGCGATGGCGGGACATCTATATTGAGGGCTGTTGACACAGACACCTTTTAGCCTCCGAGAAGGGCTCCTCTGAAAGCTGAGGAAACACTTGATGGAAAATAAAAGAGACTGCAGCTTTGGGACCTGAAAAGTCAATGGCAAGGGCAGTTGGGCCTTGCACTTGGCAGGAGGATGGGTATGGTGGGGGGAAGGCGCAGGGCCAGCCTTCCATAGACAGGGAGGGGGCTCTCCAGGCAGGTGCGATTTGAGAGCTGCCTGGGAGGTCCTTCCTGGCCCCAAATGCCTCAAAGGTGGCAGTGATCGGGCAGGACCACCAGCGGGCTGTGGGATTCATACTCTTGGAGGAGCAGGCCTCTCCTGTTCCCACCTTTTACCCGCACTCAGGGTCACTTCTAATGTCACTGTGCCTCTGCAGAGATGTCCACAGCTCTGCCCTTCATCGTCCCCTCCTCCCCTGCCTCCACTTGCCATCATTCCGTCAATGTCCTGCTCTATCACTAGGACCTGCTGTGTGAGCCCGGATGCCCAGAGGCCCACCCACCCGCCAGCACAGTCCGTCTCTGAACCCCTCTGATCCCTCCAGCCCACTCTGTTTTCTCAATCAGCCCCCAACATCAGCGACTGGGCATTTGCCCTTGGCGGCGCCCAGCTCCACAGTCCCCACAGCCAAGCAGGCACCGAGACCTCCTGGGGTCTCCACGTTCCAGCCCCTCTGCCTCCTCCACTGCTGCTGTCCTGGTCCAGACCTGTCAACTCACGCTCCAGGGGCAGCACAGACTCCTCTCTCCTCCTAGCCTCTAGTTTCCTTCAACGTGGACAGAAGATCATCCTAAATCAGACCTCATCACTTCCCTCCTTCAATGCCTTGGGTGATTCCTCTCTGCTCTGAGGACCATACCAGTATTACACTGATAATACCAACGCTCCTTGGTATGACTTCTAAGCCCATTCAGTCAATCATGTAACAGATACCTATTGAATCACTATTATGGGCTGCATACATCTGGGGATGCAGCAATGATAAAATAGTCACAGATTGCTGCCCTCATGGTGCTCACATTTCTAGTACACGGAGACAGACAAGAAACGGTTGGGCACAGTATGTAACACAGGGATGGGTAGGAGCTAAGGAGAACAATAAAGTGGGTGGAGGGAGAAGTTATGGGGAAGGGCTCAGAGAGGCAGAACTGGGCAGGGAGGCCTCGGTGAGAAGGTACGTTTGGATAGCAGCCGAAAAGGATATGAAGGAATGAGCCTTGTGGAGTTCTGGGGATGAGCATTCAGGAAAAACAAGTGAAAAGGCCCTGGGGTAAGAACAAACCTGGTGTGTTTGAGGACCAGCCAGGAAGCACCTTCCCTTTCAGCCTGGCGGGGCCTCTGTGATGGTTAGCTTTGTATGTCAACTTGTCTGGGCTAAGGGATGCCGAGATAGCAGGTAAAATATTATTTCCAGGTGTCTGTGAGGGTGTGTCTGGAGGAGGTTAGCATTTGAATCAGTAGACTGAGGAAAGAGCCCTCAGCAATGTGGATTGGCATCATCCAATAATCCACTGAGGGCTCAAATAGAACAGCAAGGCAGAGGAAGAGAAAATTCTGTCTTTGCTAGAGCTGGGACATCCATCAGTGCTGCTGGTTCTTGGGCCTTCAGACACAGACTGGGACACCATCAGCCCCTGGTTCTCAGGCCCTTGGGTTTGGACTGGAACTATACCACCAGCTCTCCTGGGCCTCCAGCTTGCAGATGGCGGATCTTGGGACTTAGCTTCCATAATCGCATGAGGCAATTCCTCATAATAAATCTCTCTCTATCTCTCCCTATATCCTATTGGTTCTGTTTCTCTGGAGAACCCTGACTAATGCAACCCCTTTGTTCTGGCTCCCCTCCCACCACCATCTTCACCCTATAGCCACCTCCCACCACCACCAAAATGTGCTACTCTCTCACTCCTCTGTGACTTGTGCTGTTCCTTCTTTGGAGATGCTTTTCCATGCACTCCCTCACACTCCGCATTCTACAAGCGCTCCCTGAAGCTCCTCCACCCTTACCCACACAGGGCCACACCTTGCTCTATGTTTTCAAATTTCCCTCTATCAAGCAGGCCTTGGAATCTCCCAGTCGTTGCCATTCCTCAAGTGTGCCAGGCACAGTCTCACCACAGGGCCTTTGCATGTGCTGTATACTCTCCCGGAAGCCTCAGACATTTTCATGACTCATGTCCTCACTTCCTTCAGGTCCTTACTCAGATATCACCTCCTCAGAGGTCCCCCAGGCCCTCCATCCCTTCTGTTGCTCTCTTTTCCTTCATAGCATATACCACAACCTGGCAGAGGTGACAGACTCTCTTGCTGGTTTATCATCTGTCTCCCCAACGGACTGTGGCTCCAGGGGGCGGTAATTTATTTTGTCTGTGATGTTCACAGCTGTATCTCCAGTGGCTAGAACAGTGCCTGCACACAGAGACTGATATATTTGGGGAATAACAAATGAGTGAATGGAGGGTGTTGATCACATGGCTCTGGAAAACCCTGTTTCTGCCCCGACCCTTCTCCCCCTGCCCAGCCACTCTGGGCTCAGCTGGGACAAGGCCCTGGCTCAGTTGCCTCTGTACCCCAGCACTAGCGCAGGGCCCAGCACACGATAACATCAGCAAGTGTTTCTGCCCAAGTGAGGGAGCTGATGGATGGATAGACAGGGTGTCACTGAGAGCCCAGGGTTTAAAAATAAACCCACTCTCAGCTCTCCCATGTGTCATTTCTAACTTCCCATAAAAGCCCTTGGTAGAGCAGATATCAGTCACTCGAGGGGGATATTCAGGTTCAAGAAAGAGAAAGCTTATAAATAAATACTTATAAATAAAAAAGCTTATAAACAAATCAAATGAACCCAATGGGCAAAGGCCCCTTCTTGCCCTGGGAAGGCAGACACGGTGCAAGGAGAGAGGGATGGAGATTTGAGAGATTTGTGTTTCTGCTGAGTGGTACCCAGGGCAGCTGAGGGCAGGGACCTGGAAAGATCTAGGATTACGGCTGCAGGTGCCCCAGAGCAGGTGGCCCCCTCCACAAGAGCCCGGGCCTCCACTTCACCTGCCGGGAGGGTGTGACAAAAACATGCCCTGGCCAGTGCCCAGGCCTTGTCCTGCCACTGTGGGGGAGGGAGAATGATAGGAAGCTTCCCCAAGACCTCCCTCCAGGGGTCCCCACCACTGCCTCCCCCAGGGCCTCTCGGGGCAGCCAGGGGCTCTTACTGCCATGTGGCTCTAGCCCTCAGCTAGGGGTGGTCGCTCTGCGGAGGGATGAGCATGGTCTCCTTGCTCCTTGGTCCCTTCTCCCCCATCCGCCTGCTCTCCCCTGATGGAGGGGCATCTCCTGCAGGGCTCTCCCCTGTGATCCTCCGGACATCCAGTTGCCTCCCACCCCTTTCTCTGCGATGCAGCTCGGGAGCCGCACACACACCAGACGCCACCCCAGCCTCACCCACCAGCCTGCGCCTCGTCCACCTTCCTACTCAGGAAAGGGCAGCTTCATCCCTCAGCTCCTCAGCCAGAAACCTGCGCGCACCCATGACAAATCCCTCACCTCCACACCCATCACCCCCAAGGTGGGGCGTTTCACCCTCCAAAACACCTCCTGGACCCGCCCCCTGCTCTCCATCCCCGCAGCACTGCTTTGGTCCAAGCTGCCATTGACTCCTGCCTGGACGACCCCCTTCACCTCTTCACTGGGCCCCCTGCTCCTGCTCCAACCTCCAGGGAGGAGCCAGAGAAGCTTCTTAAATCCCCAAACTGATCGGGCTCCTCCCTTACTTCAAACCCTTCAGTGCTGCTCGGGGAACCTTGAGTAATCCCAGCCCTGCCAGCCAAGGCCGTGAGCCCCGCAGCGTCTGGCTGCTTCTCCTCCCCCATGCTCCCTCCTCATCACACTCTGTCCCAGTGCCCTTCCTTCATCCCTCTGACACCCTCCTTCCCACCCCAGGGCCTTTGCACATGCTGTTCCTTCTCTGTAGATCACTCTGCCCCCCACTCTTCAGGTAACCAGCAGGTCTCAACTTAAATGTCAGTCCCTAAGACCATCATCTGAGTTAGTCCCCCTCAAGATCCTCCCACATCCTGTACATGGCATGCTTGGCCCCACCTGAGGTGCAGTTGTCTATGTGGCTTTTCCTTGAAGGGCCACAATCCCCTCCTGACAGTGAGTCCCAGGAGTTCAGGCACATTGCCTGGTGTGTTTGTCATCCCTGCACCCAATATGAGCTCCTGTCCCATGGTAGGTTCTCAGCAAACGACCTGGGTGAATAAATGGGACCGTAAGAATGGAAAAGACATAAGAGATAAGCAGCCTGTGTTCCTTAAAAGAACAGATATAACTCAGAGTGCTGTTAATTTTTGTATGGGGGGGGCTGTTTTTTATTTTATTTTTTTGTAACTCACGCTGCTTAATCAGAGCCGGTAATTACAACTCTTGTTTCTGGTTTTTGCCTCCTAGATTCGGGCCCCGAGGGCAAAAACCATTTCATATTTAAGCAGTATTAGTTCTGCGATGCTCTCAGGGGAGCCAGAGCGTGCCAGAGTGTGGAGTGTAATTCTCAGCGATGCTAATTAGATCAGGAAAGCAGCCTGGGCTCAGGGCAGGGCTGCTGGGGGTGGAGGGGAAGGGTCTCCCTCTAACAAGCCAGAGAGGCCAGCACTACCTGCTCTACTGTCCACTCACATTTCCCCAAGCCCTGGTCCCCAGGGGAGATGGAGCCATAGTCTCTCCTGGGACGCCTCTGCCAGACCTCCCCTGGAAGCAAGGATGGCAGCCGGTGCCCAGAACAAAGTGTGTTTCTGCCACCCTCCTCCCACATCCATCTCAGGGGCTTCCTGGATCTTCTCCTAGGTGGCAGGTGGTGAGGGGCAGTGGGAGGGACTGTGGTGGGCAGGGTGGGGTGTTTCTAAATAGACAGTGTTCTCCTTTTTCCTGCTAAGGATGGGATAGGATGGACCCTCTTCTTCCAATCACATCTCTTCATTTCTACCAGTGTTCTCCACCTTTATCCTCATCACCATCAGCAGCATCATCACCATCACCATCTTACCTACCAGGTCCCAGCTGGTACTGTGTATTAGGTGATTTGCATACATGATCAAAAACCCTGATGGAAAATTCCTGAGGCAGTATCATTGCACCCAGTTTGCAGATGAGAAAACCAAGGCTTACAAACACCAGGCCCTGGCGAAGCCCTCACAGCTGGTGAATGGGGGAAGAGTACTTAACGAGAGAGGGTAGTATACCCTAGTGGTTAGAACATGAACCTTGGCAGCTAACAAATCTGGGTTTGAGTCTGGCTCTACTGTTTACTTCAGGTGCATTTTCTTAGCATCTCTGAGCATCTATTGCCTTCCCTGTCTCATTTCCTTTGTGTCTCCCCAACAATGCCACCAGTTGGTGGTTAGATATTGTGCCCATTTGGCAGATGCGGAAACTGAGGGTCGGGACGGGGAGAACTTTGTCCACCTTTGTGCAATTAGGATGCAGTGCTGGGACCTGGCTCAGGTCTGTCTGGTGACTTTCTCCCCTCTGTCATCCTGTCCATGCTGAACCAGCTCAGTCTTGGGGAGGACTTTTCCTCCCTGGGGTCCCTGGGACAGGCGGGTTTGCTCAGGAATAAGGCACACCCTTCATGTCAAGCTAGAGGGTCAGGTGGTCCACACATATGACCCCGAGTTGTGTGCAGCTGAACCTGGCCCAGCAGGGGTGGGGGCTCCACAGAGTGAGGAGGGGGTCTCATCCTGCACATCCAGGAGCTAAGAACCTCCTCTCCCCGAGGAGGCCACATAGTATAGGTGTTGAATCATCAGGTTCAATCATCATGTTGGAAATCTGGTTCTGCCATGTGCCAGCTGTGTGTCAGCTATTTAACCTCTGAGCCTGTGTAGCCTCGTTTGTAAAATGGGGCTGATACCAGAGAGTATCCACTTCACAGGGTCACGGCAAGATGGAATGAGTAACGACACAGGAAGTACTCAGACCAGCACTTTGCAAGTAGGAAGCACCCAGTTCCTACCATCCACTCTACTATATTTGGCCTGATTGGCTCTGCATCCCTTCTGGAGCGTGGATCCACCCCCAGCTCCAATCTCAGCCCACACAGTGAGCTGTAAGGGGGACAGCTCTGACCTGGAGTCAGGAGCTCAAAGTGCCCAACTTGGTTCCACCAGAACTCGTTGTGTGGCCCTGGGTGTGTTCCTCCTTCTCTGGTCCTGATTCTCCACCTCTCCTGGACTAGACAGATGGCCCTGGGGCTCCCTGCCACCTCTAAGATCCAGGTACACTGTGATCAGTCTGTACCTAGACCCACAGAGCTCTGGACCCTGGGAAGATGAAGGCAGCAGAAAAATCCACCCAGAAAAGAGAAGAGAAGTGCATCCCGTTCACTGTGGCCGCTGCTCATTATCATTTCTTGAGCACTTCCTCTATGCTGTGCTGTGCTCTACAGCATTTACAGCACTTTACAGGCATTGCTTCATTCGAAACAACTCTAAGTTGGCACAGTTATTATCCCCATTTTACATGTGGGGAAACTGAGGCCTTAGGTCCAATGTCATCTCATCCAGGAAGTGCTCTTAGCTCTAAAGCCCTTCTTACCGTGGGCACAGCGCTAAGTAAGATCAATACAGGTATCATTTCACCTAATCCCCAGGCCATCCCTTTGGTACATGCAGGCATCCTCAGCCCCATGTCACTGATTAGAAAACTGAGCTCAGAGAGGCTACGCCAGGACAGAGCAGCTAAGTAGGGAGGTCAGACCCACCATGATGCCCTGTCAACCATTCTCAACCACCCACTTCCTGACTTTTCTTACCTCTCTCTCTCCACATCCCCCTCTTTCCCATAGCTCGCCTGCTGCCTCTCTGGCTGATTCATCTCAGTCCACTCAGCTGAGTTTTCCTCCGTCTCATCTTACCTTGGACCAACCAACCCATCGTGACTGGTGTTCCTCAAAGACTTGTTTTCATTCTCATCACTGTCTACACTCTCTCGGGACAGTCTCATCCACACACGTGGCATCAGCTACCACCTCCAAAGCTAAGGATCCCAAACTTCCATCTCCAGGGTGGTAGATAGAGATATGGGACTGGCTCTGTCACTTACACACAGCAAGGCCTTGGGTAGGTTGCTTCACCTCCCTGAGCCTTGGTTTTCTCACCTATAAAAGGGGGAAAATGACATCTTCCTCACTTAAAGGTCCTCTGTGATCAAATAGGTCACAGACGTGGCTCTGACCAGCCAAAGGCCTGGCACACAGTAGGTGCCTGCCCACACACACTATCTCTTTTCTTGCCATGAGATTCCCCTGAACCAATAGTCCTTCACCAAACTTTTAGCCAATCCTTCTGTGGGTTCCCCAGAGGAAGCAAGGGGGCTCTTTTAGGTGGGGTGGTCAAGGGAGACCTTTATGAGGAGGTGCCATTTGATCAGAGACACGGATGAAGTCAGGGAGTGAAGCTCAGGAGTATCTGTGGGAAGAGCCTTAACAGCTAGTGCAAAGGCCCTGCGGTGGGCGAGTCCTCGGAGTGTTCCAGGGGTGTCAAGAAGCTGGTGTGGCTGGAGAGGGATGAATGACTGGGAGCATGGTGGGAAATGGGGGTGGAGAGGTGGGTGGCATCAAGCCAGGAAGTGTCTGCTGGACCTTAGCTGGAGGGGTGTGGGGAGATGCGACAGTGCGTAATGTCACCCCTCAGGGCTCAGAAAGGATCCTAATGTGACCATAATGTGACCTTGGGACTTCTAAATCCAGGTCTAACCAGCCACGCCACTGCTGGAATGTCCATCCCCCGGCAGAGGGCGTGAGAGACTGTCCAAAGTTGCCCCGTCTGCTGCCCACACTCTCCCCTCCACACCATCCTGACCGGCTGGGAGAGAGATCAAAGGACGTCTCCACTGGGAGAGGAGCATCGGAGGGCACACCTGTGCCCGCCCGCCCCCAGGCCTTTGTTCGCGATGTGATGTGTAGAGGCCAGCGTGAGGGTAACAGGCCAATGCTCACCCCACACCTGGTTCACAGTAGGGTCCCAGGAACATTGTATTCCAGGAACATATTCACAGGAAGAAAAAGCTGGGTCCCCTGGGGATGGGGTCCCTGAGATCGGTGTAGGAAATATTAAGGGGAAGGGGGGACCAGAGAGAGCCCATCACGACCTACAGGCAATCCCATCTGCTTTTCCTGCTTGTTGGCTCTGCTGAGATCGCCTTCCTTGCTTCCCTCCCTCCTTCTCCCTTTCTTCTTTCCTTCCTCCTTTCCTGCCTCCCTAGCTCCTTTCTTCCAACAAACTGTAACTAAATTTTCTCTGTGGTGTGATATCCGGTCTCAGTGGGATCCCAGGCAAATGATAATTCCAGCGTCACTTCACTCACGGTGTGATACCGCGCAAGGGCCCAAGGGGACCTGGCTTCTGCCTGGGTGGGAAGGAGAGAGAGCGGGGAGCATTTTTTCCATAAGACTCTCTGTTCCAGGCCAAGTGCCAGGGTCTAAGGGCTCTTAAGGGCCAATGAGAATGTTTAAGGTCCAGGAAAACAATTTATTTGGTTTCAAAATAAAAAAGGAAAGCTGCAAAGTTGAAATTGATAAATGTTTAATCGAATGTCTACAAAACATAACATTTTCAACTGCTCACCTTTTCCTCCAACTCAGCTTCTGCGGAGTTACATATAATTCGTATTTCGTGCGGGATGTGGGAACATTTTAAGATGTTCGATCTGATGCGGGAAGGAGTTTCTAAAAGGAAGAGTGTCTGGGGCTGGGAAGGTCTCATGAGAGCCATGTGTGTCCCTGTGTGGGTGGGGAGTAGAGGCAGGGGGTGGGGGAGAGTGGAGACTTCACAGAGGAGGGGGCATGTGGCTGGAAGGGACCAGCAGAGAGAAGGGCGCTCCCGGGCAGGGGGAAGGGCACGTGCACAGAAGCAGGCCCGGTGGAGCCTGGCGCCCCTGAGGAACAGGACCCTTCACTACACCTGCAGCATGAGGCGGGGTGGGGGCAGGGAGGGGCGGCGGTGCTGGGCACACGCGCTCTTTCCCTCCCGGAGCCTGTCTGCGTCCTCACACCTCCTTCCCCATCATTAAAGCCCAGTTCCACTGTCATCCTCCTGGAGGCCCTAAGGCTAGCTGGGTCTTCCCACTGGCCCCTCTGGCCTGGCCCTATGAACCCCACTTCTGCTCATAGGCCTTTCTCCCTGGTTTAGTCATGAGGAAACACAGACGTGTAGAATAGGGAGAGAAAAAAATAACCGGAACCACAAAGCAGATTCCAAATTCCCTTCTTGGGTAATTTCTGGAAACAAGTCAATTTTCCTTCTTTCTCCCCAGCCCAGTGTTTCAATGGAAACCTCTCTCACGTCCATTTAAGGGAAAGTCATGCTGTCGCAAGCCCCTTTGGGGATGGCACCCATTCTCTGCCCAGCCAGAGAAGGCCTCTAGGCTGGCAACAGGAACCCGAAGACCCCTGTCTTCCCAGGGCCCTCAGAGGGAAACCTGGGGATTCCTGGGGCTGGATCTTCCACGAGTGGATCCTACCATCAGTGCAGACCTGCCAGCGTCCCCACCAGCCACCAGGTGCAGCAGTGGGGCTACGCTGCTCTTTTCCAGAAATGCTAAAGCTTGCTGGGGTCGAGTGCTGCAAACTTGGTGGAGGTTGGGGGGTGGGGTGGAGTGGGGGTCATCACTGGAGGAGGGGCCACCTCAAACTTGCCTGTCCAGCCAGCCTGTCCCCAACTGAGGCAAGAGCCCATCATCAGCAAATCGTGGCTTTAGGTTAAATGCTGTCTTCTCCTGGCTCTCTGGTCTTTCTTCCAAAATGCGAATTCTCTCTGACCTCTGGGGAAGTGGGTGGCTGCTTTCTCTTTGGGAAGCAGAATCTCAGAGCCCTTAGGTTGGGCGTTGGAGGGCTGGGTGGGCAGGGTTGCTGTGAAAGTAGAGAAAGCGGCCCCTGGAGACAGGGTGCTATGCCGCTTCATTGCTGAACTGCATTAGACAGGTTATTTAACCTCTCTGGGCCACTTCCCAACCTTGCCTATCTCATGGGCTGGCATAAAAATGAGCTCAGTCACTGTAAAGTATTTGAGATAGCGCCTGGCAGACAGGAAGCCCACAATACGTGTTAGTGACTATAATAATAAGAGTAATAGTACTTATAGTAATTATTTGTATTTTTGTTATTATTAGTTTATATTGTGTCAGTAGTGCCTGTTGATGCAGGGCAAGCAGGAGGCCCTCAAACCCCTCCCTGGTGTGGTCCCTCCCTCCAATCCAATCCCCTCCCCCCACCATCTTTTCAATTACACGGAACTCCCTTCCTCCTCCCCTATTTTCTGGCCTCCCTGCCTTTGGACATGCCGTCCCATGCCTGGAAGGCTCTTGCACCATCTCTCCCTGGAAAGCTCTTACCCTGCCTGCATGAATCAGCTCAGATGCCACCTCCTCGGTGAGGCCAGCTCAGAGGTCCCCTCCCCCACCTCTTCTGGAAGCCCCCTGGGTTGCCAGCACCTTCTCTGGGCTCCTGCAGTAATTGACACATTCCAGGTCCCACCTCCAATCACCCAGCACCAGCACCTTCCCTTACATTCCCCAGGGCAGGGACTCCCTCCACTGTCTTTCCATCTCTGTGTGCCTGGTCCCAGAACCCCACTTGGCACAGTGTGGGTGTCCACGAGTGATTACTAAACAAATAAACCAAGTGCATAACGTCCGGTTCTCTTGGGTCCTGAGTTACTCACCGTGTCTGAGCCTCGGATGCCCCATCTGTAATATGGCTGTGATAGCCCCTGTGGGGCCCTCCCTCCCAGGAGCGCAAAGAAGGCTGGCATCCTTAGGCCGGCGGAACTCCAGGGCAGGGGCTGCGAAAGGGAAGGAATTCTGCCATTAAGCTCATCAATTCTAGCGTCTGGTCTTTGGGGAGAAGAGCTTGCCTGTTAATTAGGGTTGTTAGGGGAGATACAGGCGGGGCTAGTATTGATGCCAGCGTCGACCTAGGGCAGCCACACCCGAGGCTGCGGGCGGCAGAGGCGGGCACTGGGACGGGGCCAGGTGGGCGGGAACCTCTGCCTCATCTTTGAGGCAGAGAAGGACCAGCGTTTTCCTCCTGGTGTGGGAGGCCCCGCGGCGGTCCCGGATCCGGCCTGAAGGTGGCGCTGCAGGCTCTCGCAAGGACAGCTCAGCCAGGGATGCAGCCCTGTGCCTGGAGGTGAGGAGGGTCTGGAGAGAACAGAGCGCGGGGATGGGGCGAAAGAGGGGCGGAGGAAGGAGGAAAGGCAGAGAGCGGGGAGAAGGGGATATAAAGGACTGGAGGAGAGGACAGAGAGAGAGAGAAGCGGGGAGATCAGAGGAGGGAGGAGAGAACATGCTAGGGCGGGAGGGGGAGCAGGAGGCTTCTTCCCATCCCAGGGGCTGGGACGAGCCCGATCCTCTCGGAATCCCCTTCCCCCCAATGCCTCAGAGGGGTCACTTCCTCCCTTACCCCCTCCCCCATCCCTGCATGGCTCCCAGGGCCCTCAGGGTGAAGCCCAGCCTGCACAGCCCAGCCTCATCCTCTGTGGTCTGACCCTGGAGGACCCCTGCCCGTATTTCTCCACCTTCCCACCCCCCATTCCACCCTCACATCCCAGCCCCAGCCATGCAGCACTGCCTGCCACTTCCAAGCGTCCCGGTTCTCCCTCTCTGCCAGACCTTTGCAGGTGCCGGGTTGCTGCTGCCAGTAACAACCTTCTCCCCTATTCACCCCTCCTGCTGGCTCCCCCATTTCTCCTCCAGGTCTCAGCATGGGCACCATCTCCTCCCAGAGGGCCTTTTTGACCCCTTTCCAGGGTCAGGGTCCTCTCCTGGGCTCCCCGTCCCATCCCACATCTCCCTCCAGCTCAGCACTGACCACTCTGGGTTGTGAATGATTCATCTGTTTCCCCAGCCAGAACAGGAGCTCCCCGAGGACAGGGACATGGCCTTGGCCCCTCGGCGTCCCCTTTGTGGCCAACCCAGGGGCTGAACAGGCACAGGTGGGCAACAGACCATGCCTGTAGGATGAGTGAATGATCCGATGAAGGGCCGAGTGTGGGAGAAAAGGCAGAGAGAGACATGGAGGAGGAGGAAGAAGAAAACAAAGCAGAGAAGACATGGATTAGGAGAGAGAGCGCTGAGGAGGGCACCCCAGCCCCCAGGTGGGAAGGACCCCCTCTACCGTCCCCAGGGCCTCAGCACTGCCAGGCAGGGCTCTCCCATCTGAGGTCAGCTGACTGCCTGGCTCTGGACCCCTCTCAGCGTCCAGCAGTCCTTCCTTATTTCGGGGGTACAGGTAACAGAACCTGCTCAGCTGCAGGGGAAAGGGTCTCTCAGGTGCCCAAGGCAAATCAAGCAACCAGAACTACTGAGGGATCTGAACCCAGACCAGGGAAGGGAACCAGCCAGAAGGCAGCTTGCTCTCTCTCTCTCTCCATGGGACTTTCATTCTCTACCTTTCTCAGTATCCTACACACTTGGACTTTATTTATCCTCTGCTCAAATAACCAGCAGACCCAATTAGTGCCTTTTTTAGAGTCTCAACCTCAGATTTATAGGAGAGATACTGCCCAGCCGGGGCAGGTGTCTGCCACGATCCAGTCCCCATGGGGTTGGGTGGAACAGGTCAGTGTCAGAGGACACAAACAGGGCTGCTGGGGGCAGTGCAAAGGACACCAGGACATGGGGGCAGGGAATGCCACCGGCACCCTCACCACACCCTCCCTCTGGTGTCATAGGTGCAGGACCTGCTCCTTGTCAGACAGTCTGAGGGGTCGTTTCACATCTTGGTCAAACATCACCTGACCAGCTCTTGTATTCCCATTTTACAGATGAGGGACCTGAGGCTCACTGCCTGTCCTCTTTCCATCCCCTGAGCTCCTAGACTCTGTTCCTTCCTCTGCCACCATCCTGTTGAGTTTCTTTAGTCCAGACTCTGTCTTCTGGGGCCTCAGTTTCCCCTCTGTAAAATGGGGAGATAGAGCCACGAGGTCCCTTTCAGCCCTGACCCTTGCGGGATCCCTTTGCTCTACTTAGAGGCAGCCAGCGGCCTCGGCGAAGCCCGTGATCCATGCCCTTCCCTCGTGATGATTCATTTGCTGTTTGGGGCCCTTGAAGAAGCCCCTGGGTAAATATTAATAATGCAGGGTGGCCTTCATGTCTGAGAAAGAGGATGAATCATTTCCTGCTTCCCTCCAGGCTCAGGATCGTAGCTGAAAATATGCTGGCTCTTCGGAGCAGCTGTAAAGAGACCTGGATTGATGGGGTCTTGTAGCTGAGGGAGAGCCATGAAAAACTTCTCCCCTGGCAGCCTTGGGGCCTGAAGCCTACTGCCCCAAAGGCATGTCTGCATGAGAAGGCTTAGCGTCCAGGCCGGGTCCTGCCGAGTCCTTGCTGCGTGGCTCACTCTGCCTCTCCTGGATGTGTCTACCGGCAGGGCTGGAGGAGGCAGGTGTGCAGAGAGTTTGGTTCTCAACGCACCGAGCCTCCGGGTGCTCACCTTCCCTGGGCCCGTGCTGGTCACACGTGGATGCACCTCTGTGTCCCCACCCCGAGTGCACTACTCAAGGGCAGGGCCCCCCAGGTTTCAATCAGTACCCCCAGAGCTGACACAGGCCTGGTGCTTTGAGAGCATCTGTCCAGCTCGTAATGAGCCCCTGCTCAACCCTCTTCACCTACAAGGCATTTCCCAGAAGCCACAATTGTGCTGTTTGACCTGCCTCTGACGAGAGCAGGCGAGACCAGAGCAGACCAGCCGAAAACCAATCCAAGATGGACCAGGTGGATTCTCTAACGGAGGGAATCTAGTTCCATCTGGGCTGTTCTCTCAAATGGAGACGTTTGTGCTCAGGATCTGAGGGGGCCATCTTCTGTCTTCACGGAACAGCAAGAAGAGGGTCCAGCCCATTCCCTGGGCCCGTCTCCTTCCGAGACCATGCTGCCTCCTCATCCTTGGGTTCTAGGAGATGTCCCAGTGTCACTATCATAACTCCCCTTCTCTGCTTAAGCCAGTATGGGTTGATCCTACTACACGCCACCAGAATCCCACAGATCCAGGCACACCCTGCATGTGCCAGGCGGTGCTCAGCCATTTGACTGCATTATGTCACAGCCTTCTTTTTTACATCTGCCAGGTGGGCATCTCCAGCCTCCCATTTTGCAGGAAACTGACACGGAGGAGCTCAGACCCCTAGTCTAGAGTCACCAGAGCATAGTCTGATTTCCCCACAGCCCTGGGTGCATCTCCTGCCACCAGACCTTATATGATACAAACGGCCTGGGAGCCAGGGGTCCAGATGGACTTACTGGGGCCACTCCTTCCAGATCTCACCAACTCAGGCCCCGGGAGAGTGCTCACCAGGGAGCTGGGAGCTCAGTGAGTCCGCAGGACAGCCCTGCAGTCACCAGTTCTGGAGCTGGGAGACGGGCGAGGTGAAGGGGTCCTCTACCCATCGCTCTCTGAAAAGGACAGGGCTCTTGCAGTCAGCTCTCTGCTCTGAGTCATTTGACTGGTCTGGGGTAATTGAAATCTCAGAGCCATCTATTAGTCTCAGGCCACAGATGATTGCCAGGCGGCTGCAGCCCCTGCCCAGAGCAGGGACCTAACTGACCTTCCATTTTGATCTTGCAGCTGGACCAGTGGGTTATCTTCAGGGCCAGGGCGCCTAAGACCTGACATCCCCTCCCTATTGGTTCTCCAGGTACTGAGGGTAATTGTCCACCTACTGCTGCCCTCAGGGGAGGGTGACCCCAGCGCTTGGAGAGAGAGCTGCTTATAACGAGGGGCACAGGGGGCAGGGGCTCCCTGCAGCCTGTCCTGCTG
Organism: Hyperoodon ampullatus; assembly: GCF_949752795.1. Taxonomy (NCBI): domain Eukaryota; kingdom Metazoa; phylum Chordata; class Mammalia; order Artiodactyla; family Ziphiidae; genus Hyperoodon; species Hyperoodon ampullatus. The sequence continues at coordinate 24,731,439 of NC_136915.1, read as the reverse complement.
ACATCATTAGACTGGACAGCATCGATCTCCACCTGTCCAAAGGCTGCCTTCAAAGTCAAGGGCAGAAGCAACAGAGGACCTTGGAGACTATCATCCACAGCCCCTTCATTAAACTGCTGAGGGAACAATGTTCCAGGAAGGGTAGGGACCAGCCCAGGGTCACATGCTGAGGCTACAACCCAGACAGTGTGTTATTAAGTGGATAGAGATTCCATAGAAACTACAGGCCAAACAAGACACAGCACCATGGGATTCAAGGTTAATCAGGCAGACACGGTCTGCATCCCCGGGGAAATTCACAGTGTAAGATGGGAGAGAAGCTGCTAATTCTCTGTGAACCATGGCGTGTGTACCACAGGGGTTGAAGGTCTCAGAGTCAGGGAGGACTTCCCAGGAGAGAGAGGGAGAGACAGGGACAGAGAGAGAGGAGGATGAGCAGGAGAGGTGAGCTAGGCTGTGCTGGCATCTGCACACACCAGGGGAGGGTGTTCCCAGCAGAAGAGGTGGGCGTGTGCAGGGTGAGCACACCAGAGTGACTGGAGCTTGGCCAGGAGGAACAGAGGACACAGGCAGAGCACAGAGGACCATGGGAGGAGCCTGCCTCACTCAGACTCCAACTCCACACCCCTTCTGGGTGTGGCTATTTCTGCAGGTGGAGCCTTTCTACACCAAAGCAAGCAAGCACAGGTTAGACAGTCAGGCTGCCAAGGCAGCTTTTGAGCAGTGGTTTGCCATTTGCCAAGCTCTCTTCACCCCTATTCTTTCATTTGGTCCTGAGCACTGTCTACACTGTGCAGATGAGGAAACCGAGGCTCAGTTCAGGGGCCAGTCTAAGGCCTCCTAACTAGTGAGGGGAGAAAACAGAATTGAGTCTAAGCCTGTCTAATTCCCCAATTACATTCCCCCCATCCTTTGCCAGACTGCCAGGCAGGATTTTAAGTAGGGTGAACTAGGGAGGGTTTCTCCCAGGACGTGAGTTTCAATCTGATTTTGGAAACCAAAAAGGAACAGGAATCAGATGGCAGGGAAGGTGGGGGAGAGGAGAGTCCAGGTGTAGAACCTGGGGTGGGGAAGGTTCTACAGGTGCAGTCAGCTCACCAATGAGAGCAACAGTAGCTGTACTTACTTGAGCACCTACTATGTGCCCAGACTTTGCAAGCACCTGAGATGTGTCATTTCATTTACCCCACAGATGGCCCGTGACGTGGACACTATGACAGCTGATCAGTGGTGGAGCTGGGACCAGACCAGGGCTATCTGAACAGAACCCGAGGGCGCATTGCCACATCCTAAATGGAGCTGCTGCTGCCAAAATGTCTCCCTGGCTGCGTGACCCCTGACAAGTTGTTTACCTTCTCTGTGCCTCTGTTTCTTCACCTGTAAAACAGAGATGATGCGGAGCGGCTGGGCCCGTGAGCCATGGCCGCTGAGCCTGCGCGCCCGGAGCCTGTGCTCTGCAACGGGAGAGGCCACAGCAGTGAGAGGCCCGCGTACCACACACACACACAAAAAAAAACCCCAAAAAACAGAGATGATAATACCTATGAAAGATGAAGAAAACATTTTTGTTTATCAGAATTCTTTCTAGGAAGAGTACAAAAGAGTCTGAAAAGAGAAATCTGTGTGATGACAAAAGCCAGTACCCCCAGGGTATGGGGCCAGCTGATGCCAAAACTTTCTAGAAGGGGAGGGTAAAAGCAGTCTGCAGAAAATAGGGAGGCCTGCTTCTTCCATAGAAGGGGGTGCAGGGCAAGGGGAAAACAGCCAGGGAGGCAGTGAGTCTGTGCCTCTCCCCTCTCCGTGCAAATCTGCAATAAAGCTATTAAATTCATAAATGCTTAGTGTGGGTGGATATTTTAGAAACCAGTGATGGAGCTGAGCTTTGCACTTGAAGTAACCCAAAATGAAAGAGACCCAGCCAGGCAGACAGAAGAGCCCAACTGCAGGAGGAGGGGTCCTGGGGCTCAGGACCACCCATGGCCATAGGCTGCCCAGGACTCAAGCCAGTTACACTCAGTTCTCCCAGGGTCAAGGGCACCGTAGCTGGCACCTGGTTTCCCTGACCTTGATAGTCATATCCACCTTTTTGTCATCTCCCTAACCGCCCTAAAGTCATGCTCTGCTTCATCAAATGTCGAGCCTCCCCTGGATTCCATCCTCTGCTGCCCAGCACCTCCATTCTCACACTTTCCATGCTGTCATCAAGTTTGCAAAGCAAGCTCTCACCTCCCATGTGAAAAGCGAAGCATGGCAAGGCAAACAGCAAAGAAGAAACAAGAAGCCCTCCCTTAACCCCAGCCCCTCCTGCTTCACCAGCTCTTTGCTGGCCCCTGCTTCCTCCCCTCCACCCAGAGCAGGTGAACTGCAGGGCGCTTTTCACCTCCTGCCCCAGGGCTCTTCACCTCCTGCCCTGGCACCTTTCATGTCTCACCTACTACTGCTTTCTGACTTGTCAGGGTCACCCATAACCTTCATGTTGCCGTGTCTTGTGACCACTTCTCTGCTGAAGGTGTATGACGTGAAGAGCCATGCCCCCTCCTTCTGGAAGTGCTCTGACTCCCTGGTACCACCTGCTTCCCTCCCATCTGCTTGGCCCCTCTGTCTCAGTTTCCTATGCTGAACCCTCCCATCCTGACCCTCAGGGCTCAGGCCGGGCTTTCCCTGGTTGGGAGACATGCTCTTTCTTGCGGAAAGCTCATCAATTGCGGTAGATATTTTTAACAGCTTCATTGAGATGTAACTGACATATGATAAACTAAACATATTAACAGTGACATATTTAAAGACATAATTAAAGGGATATTTTGATAAGGTTTGACATACATATACATTCGTGAAACTATCACTGCAATCAAAATAATGAAAATATCCATCATTCCCCCAATTTTCCTCCAGGTCCTTAGTCATCTCCCCTGAAAATCCCTTCTCTCCCCACAGGCAATCACTAATTTGCTTTCTGTCACTATAGATTAGTTTATATTTTCTAGAATACATCAATGGAATCAAACAAGATGTACTCTTTTTTGCCTGGTTTATTTCACTTAGCACAATTCTTTTTATTTTATTTTATTTTACTTGATTTTATTTTACCTGATGTGCAATATTGTGTTAGTTTCAGGTGTATAGCAAAGTGAATCGATTATATATATATATTTTTTTAATACTATTTTCCAATACACGTTATTATAAGACATTGAATATAGTTCCCTAGATTTCTTTATTTATGTGTGTGTATCAAGAGTTTATTCATTTTTATAATGGAGTACTATTCTATTGCATGGATATACAATTTGTCCACTTTTCTGTTGATGGACGCTTGGGTTGTTTCCACTTTTGAGATATCACAAATAAAACTGCTGAGAACATTCATGTACAAGTCTTTGTATAGACATATGTTCTCACTTCTCTTGGGTAAATACCTAGGAGGGGAATATTTGGGTCTTATGCTATATGTAAGTTTTACTTTTTAAAAAACTGCCTAATTTTTTCCCAAAGTGACTAACGTTTTACATTCCCACCTGCAGTGTATGAGTGTTCCAATTCCTCCACATCCTCACCAGCACTTGGTATGGTCAATTTTTTTTTTTTTTTTTTTTTTTTTGCGGTATGTGGGCCTCTCACTATTGTGGCCTCTTCCGTTGCGGAGCACAGGCTCCAGACGCACAGGCTCAACGGCCATGGCTCACGGGCCCAGCTGCTCTGCGGCATGTGGGATCTTCCCAGACCGGGGCACGAACCCGTGTCCCCTGCATAGGCAGGCGGACTCTCAACCATTGCGCCACCAGGGAAGCCCCGTCAATTTTTTTTTTTTTACATTTAGGTAAGCAGTGTTGGGATCGATCTCACAGTGGTTTTAATTTGCATTTCTCTAATCACTAATGATATTGAGCATTTCTTTAATGTGCTTACTTGCTGCCTTTATTTGTTCTTTGGTGAAGTGTCTATTCAAATCTTTTGTCCATGTTTTTAATTGGGTTGTTTATTTCCTTATAATTGAGAGTTACCAGAGTTCTTTAAATATTCTGCATACAACTCCTATATCATATTTGAAAATATTTTCTCCCAGTTTGTGCCTTGTCTTTTCATTCTCTTAACAGCAGTTTTTGAAGAGTAGAAGTTTTAAATTTTTATGAAATTCAACTTATCAATCTGTTCTTTTATGAATTTGGGGTTTTGGTGCCCAATCTAAGAAATCTTTGCCTAATCCCAGATTACAAAGATTTTCTCCTATGGTTTCCTCTAAAAGAGTAGAGTTTTAGGTTTTAAATTTAGGTTTGTAATTCATTTGAAGTTAAATTTTATATATGGATCAAATTTCAAAAATTTGCCTATAGACTTCCAATTATTCCAGTACCATTTGTTGAAAATACTATCTTTTCTCTACTGAATTGCCTTTCCACCTTTGTCAAAAGTCAGGTGTAAATATATGTGAGAATTTGCTTCTAGACTCTATTCTGTTCCATTGACCTATTTGTCCATCTTGATGTCAATACCACACTGTCTTTATTATCATAACTTTATAAGCCTTGAAATCAGGTAGTGTTCGTCCTCCATCTTTTTCCTTTTTCTTATAAACTTGCTTTGCCTATTCTATGTATTCTGAATTTCCATATGAATTTGAGTATCTGATTGTAAACTTTTTCAAAAAAGGATTCTGTTGATTGGGATTGCAATGAATCTAAGGACCAACATGGGGACTTCCCTGGTGGCACAGTGCTTAGGAATCTGCCTGCCAATGCAGGGGACATGGGTTTGGGCCCTGGTCCGGGAAGATCCCACATGTCACAGAGCAACTAAGCCTATGCACCACAACTACTGAGCCTGTAAACCACAACTAGTGAGCCCACATGCTGCAATTACTGAAGCCCATGAGCCTAGAGCCCGTCCTCCACAACAAGAGAAGTCACCGCAGTGAGAAACCCATGCACTGCAACAAAAAGTAGCCCCCACTCGCCACAACTAGAGAAAGCCCATGCACAGCAACAAAGACCCAAAGCAGCCAAAAGTAAATAGTAACTTTAAAAATAAATAAATAAAATAAAAGGCTAAGTTGCAAAGATTTCATTAAATAAAAAAGAAGGGCTAAAAAAAAAAAGACCAACATGAAGAGAATTAACATCTTAACAATATTGAGTCTTCTGAGCCATGAACATAGTGTATCTCTATATTTCTTTAGCCTTCTTTAATTTCTCTCAACAGTGTTTTATAGTTTTCAGGATACATATCTTCTGCCAGATTTATTTCTAAGTACTTTTTATTTTTGATGCTGGTATGAATGGTAATGTTTTATTAATTTCAATTTTGACTGTTCATTACTAGTATACAAAAATACAATTGATTTTTGTACATCCTGCAACTTTACTAAACATACTTACTAATTCTAGTAGCTTTTAAATGGATTCCATCAGATTTTCTACGTAGATGATCATGTCACCTGTAAGAAAAGGCAATTTTGCTTCTTTGGGTGCAAATCAATCTGGGTGTTTTTTAATTTATTTTTCTTGTATTATTGCAGTAGTTGGAACTTCCAGGGCAATGTTGAATACAAGCAATGAAGAGTGGACATCCCTGTCTTGTGTCTTCATCTTAGTGGGAAAGCATTCAGTCTTTTCCCATAATGTATGATGTTAGATCTAGGATTGTCATAGACACACTTCATCAGGCTGAGAAAGTTCTCTTCTATTCTTAGTTTGCTGAGACTTTTCATCAGAAATCTATGTTGGATTTTGTCAAATGCTTTTTTTCATCTATAGACTTAGGCATATGGTCTTTCCTTTTTAATTTGTTAATATAATGGATTTCTTTGATTGGTTTTTGAATGCTAAACCAATCTCGTATTTGTGGGATAACCCCCACTGAGACATGATGTATTAACTTTTTCATATGCCATTGGATTTTATTTGCTAAAATAATATTTGGAATTTTTACATGTATGTTCTTGCGGTATGCGGGCCTCTCACTGCTGTGGCCTCTCCTGTTGCGGAGCACAGGCTCCGGACGCGCAGGCTCAGCAGCCATGGCTCACGGGCCCAGCCGCTCCGCGGCATGTGGGATCTTCCCGGACTGGAGCACGAACCCGTGTCCCCTGCATCGGCAGGCAGACTCTCAACCACTGCGCCATCAGGGAAGCCCCTACATGTATGTTCTTAAGGGCTATTGGTCTGCAGTTTTCCATTCTTGTAACATCTTTGCCAGGTTTTGCTATCTGAATGACACTGGCCTCATAAAATGAGATGGGGGAGGGGTATTATTTCTGTAGACGTCATATTAATTCTTAAATGTTTGGTAGAATTTACTAGGGATGCTATCTGGTCCTAGAGTTTTCTTTATGGGAAGGTTTGTAACTACAAATTCGATTTATTGAAGAGATATAGGAATATTTAAGTTACCAGTATCTTCTTGAGTGAGCTTTGGTAGTTTGAGTCTTTCAAGCAATTTGTAAGACTTTCATCTAAATTGTCAAATACATTGTCATAATGTTGTCATGAATATTCCCCTACTATCCTTTTAATATCTGTAGAATATATAGTGATGTTACCTCTCTCATTATTAGTATTAGTAATTTGTGTTTTTTAACTGATCACTCTGGGTATATATTTATCATTTTATTGATCTTAAGGCATCAGCTTTCAGTTTCATGGTTTTCTCTTTGTTTGATTTCAGTTCACTAATTTCAGCGCTCATCTTTCTTATTTCCTTTTTTTCTGCTTACTTTGGGTTTCACTTTCTATTCTTTTTCTAGTTTCTTAAGATGGGAACTGACGTCATTGCTTTGAGACCTCTTTTCTTTTCTAATATAAGCATTTAGTGCTATGCATTTCCCCCTAAGTACTGTTTTAGTCACATTCCATAAATTTTGATATGTTATGTTTTCTTTTTCATTTAGGTGACAAATACCTTCTTGGGGCCCTTTCAGTTTCCATGGTCCCTGACTCACTGTGGTCCATGGGTAGAGCTGAGTGTAAATGGCCGGGAGACTGTGACCCATCACTTACTTTTCTAGTGAGTGAATCTGGAGACCTCAGTTTTACCACTGATCGCATGAATGATTCCTGATGGCCCTTCCAGCTTCACTGTCCTCTGATTAGACTCAATTTAAACCACTCATTTCCTGAGTGAAAAACCAGATTCCCCCACCCAAGAGCTAGGTACATCTCATGTGGTCAGGGGCAAGATGGGCCTAGAACCCCTGCTCCTGGAGCCCAGTGGAGAGCCCTTTAGCACCCAAATTACAGCTTACCCAGTACAGTCATTGATTCGTTCCCTCATGCCAGGCACAGTGCTAAGCTCCTCATGCATATTATCTCATCTAATCTTTATAACAGCCCCGTGGAGTAGGTGCAGTTCTCATTGCCATCACAGAGATGTTTAAATCAAGGCTCAGATGTTTAAATCAAGTCTCTTGCTCTGGTTCCACCTGGAGAAGTGGAAAAGTGTGGGCTCAAATCTGGGTCTGTCTGACCCAAGGTCAGCCCCCCTCAGCCCTAGGCAGTTCATCTCTCCTTCCACTTCACCCGATTCAGGGTGTGGGCACAGTCTTGGGGATTTAGGAGCACAGGAGCAGAAGAGAAAGACCAGGAGGAAAGGGGGCAAGGCTGGTTGGAGGGAGGAGAGAGCAGGAGGGAGATGCTCTCTAATTATGAAGAAGTCTTTTGACCTTTTCATGTTCGTTCAGCTAAGTAAAAGGAGTTGAACTTTGCTGCACTGCTTTTAAGTATAAATGCAGATTAATGAGGAAAATCTGCTTTGCTAAGCTTAGAAAGCATGGAGATCAAATTGAGCATGGTATTAAGTCTGTTAATGCCAACTCTCAGGGCCAGAGCCAGAACCACAGCTCGAATCCCATGTGTGCTCCCAGCCATGTCCTCACATCCTGCTAAGAGCAGAGGCCTTGCTATGTTAAAGGTGAACCCCAGGGAAGGGGCTGGGGAACTCAAACAGGAGTCTTTGTAGCCCACCCTCCTTTCTTTGTCTTAAGACCAGACAACTCATGACCGTGTTAAGTCTCAGCAAAGCTTATGATAGAGGTTTCCAGGGGCTGATCCTGTTGGATCCTCTGGGCCCCTCAAAGACATTGCGGAACAGAACCCAGGCATCTAGTATAAGGGCAGGTGAGGGCAACTGGGATGCAAAAAGGCAGAGTGGGGAGAAGGAGAAGGTGACTTCCTATTCAAATCCCACGAGCTTGGAAAACTTGGCCAAGGTATCTCCTGTCTCTGAGCCTCAGTTTCCACACCTGTATAATGGGGCTCACGTCTCCTGCTATGAAGAGTGATGGTGAGGATTAAGTGACATAATTCATATAAAGGGCTTGGCATCTGGTTCATCTCCTCAGTTATTCAATAAATATTTACGGATGGGCCCCGGGGAAACATCAGGCAGGAAGCAGACATGGACTGCCACTGGCCATGGAGTCAATAACATCCATGAAAGCGGCTGAAGCCAGGGAAAGCCACCTAGGAGCTGGTGGGTCAGTGGCCCGAAAACTGGGTGAGCAGGGTGTGAGCCTGACTCTACCCTGACCTGCTATGCAACTTCAGGCAGTCACTCAACCTCTCTGAGCTTCGTATTTCTTACCTGTGTAAAGAGAGAGGGTCACAGCCTGGGAGCACTGGGTATCTGAAGGTGTGCTCAGCCTGCATGATGTTGTATCCATCAGAGCCTATGGTGCTAGAAGCTTCAGTACCGTGGATCTATCAATGCAGTTGGGAGCTGTCAGAGGACAGGAGCAGTGATGAGAATTCTGCCCAGCATGGAACCCCAGATCACCCCCTCCACTGGAGGTCCCCCTTCAGGGAAGGGGGTGGACTCCATAAGAGAGAAAACTTGATACTTGCTTTGCTCAGGCAGGCTTACAGAACTGGGAAGACCGCCTGGATTCAAATCTGGGCTGTGTGACTTTGGGCAGGTCACTTTCCCTCTCTGAGCCTTAGTTTCCTCATCTGTAACATGGGAATAGTTACACCTCACAGGGCTGATGAAGTGTGAAAACTCAGACTCTGGTCCACCCAAGGCCTTGATTATGCATTTGTGTCCTTCCTGAGAGGGCCAGCAGTTTCTCCATCCTTTAAGACCCCATCCTCAGGGACCCAGGACAGCTTGGGGTTACAGAGACCTTCTCAGGGACCTTTCCGATGTCACCTGGCTCTGTCAGTGTGAAGAAACCTTCTCCTGACAACCTCTGTTATCACCCCCTGTTGATAATTCTCCCACCCCTCCCACCCCAAGGGACTCTGCCTGCCACCAGGCCCTCAAACAAGGCTCACGCGGACGCCTGCTCTGAGCTCCAGGTGCTTTGCTGGTTTGTCAGTGATGGGTCCAGCAGCCCTGCAAGGTGGGCCTGACCCCCCTCTTACAGATGGGTAACTGGGGCCCAGAGAAGGGACTAGAGCCAGGGTTGGGGCCACTCCTGTCTGGGCTCAGAGACAGCACTGTCCCTGCATCCACCATCATCTCACCCACTGTCACTGGGCTCTGTCCCCACGTGGATCACTGGTGTCATTGAGCACTGGTTCTGGGTACCCCTGGAAGTGCGCTCCGTGGGCTAAATCCTTCAGTCCTCACCCTCTGGGGTGAGGACGTCAGGACCTAAAGATGAAGTTTCACCTGCACTGACCACCAGATCCCACATCGGCCACCTCACTCTGACATCTGCGTTCATAACCCTGAGCTTCAGTGACATACCTGCTATGTCTTCTTTCTGGGGCAGCCTCCACCCGCCTTACACCAGTGTACTTTTCCACTGGGAAAAATACAATCTCAGTTCAAGACCAAATCAAATGCCACCTGTTCTGGGGATCCTTCCCTGATCTCCCCTCCAGGAGCCTCCATTCCGGGAAGAGTCCCTCATGAAAGCATCAATCTTCTTCATCCTTGGGGTGTGTCCATATGTCCTTTTCCTCCTCTAGACAATGGTCCCCAGACTGTGGCCCATGGTAGCATCAATCAGCCCTGATGAAGGATCTGGCTATTTAATAGAAACTGCACTGTGCTGGGGGATGCTGATTAGATACGTCTCACCCCAACAGTCTCCGGGATCCTTTGGTTGAATCCCTTGACTCTGTGAAGGGGGGCTGTAATCCCCAAGCTGCCTCAAAGTCAGGTGGGGTGGGGACCACTCATCTGCCAAGATTCCTCCTAATGAAAAATGTATGAATATTCCTTCTGCAAAGACACTTCAATGCCCTGATTCCCCCGCCACTCTCTGTCCCCTCTCCTTGCTTTATTTTCTTCCCAGCCCTTCCTCACCAGACAATATATGTTCATATGTTTATTTGCTTATTTACTTTTCCCTGCACTAGAATGTCAGGTCAGTGGCAGAGAACTGGACCTATCCTATCCACCATGGATCCCTTGGCTAGAAGAGTATCTGCACACAGTAGGTACTCAAACGTGCTTGTTGAGTGAAGGAACAGATAATGAATGGACAGTTAATGCCGGGGGTCTGGAGTCAAGCAGATATATGGGTTCAAGCCTCGGCTCTTCGAAGCTCCCACTTGTTCCTGCATAGGCGGCATCTCCTCTGTGAGCCTTTGTTTTCTCATCTATATCATGGAGCCATCAACAAAAGCTCCTGCCTCTTGAGATGTGGTTGCACTAGCTTGAGACAAGTCTTCCAGAGAGCTGAGCACAGGCCCTGGTGCTGAGGGAGCTCTCAGCAAACACTGTTCTCTCTACAGCTCCACACAAGTTGTCCTCATAGGCTTCGAGCTGGGGGGCTCAGGGTAGGTGGCTCACTCTGGAGCCTCCGTTTGCTTATATGTCACATGGAGATCATAACACCTATCCTGGAAGGTTGCTGTGAAGGTTCAGAAGGTGATGATGATGATAGCTAAACTGATTAACAGCTTCCTATGTGCTTTACCCTGGCTTTATACAAATTGGTGTGTTCCATCTTTATTTCAACCCTAGGGGGCAGGTGCTAATATTATCTCCATTTCACACTTGAGAAGCTGAGGCACATGGCAGGGAAGTAACTGGCCCCGGGTCACCAGAGGATAAGTGGTACAGGGAAGGAGATGGGGAAGAGCCACAGTGGATGCTCCGCCTACACCAGCCCCACTCAGTGCCTGGAGGCCCCAGGGGCAGGGCCAGGGACTCTGCAGGAAATGGACACTTATTAAGCACTTGAGTGCCAGGAAGTGGATGGAAAACAGAGAACAAGAGAGGCCAGACCCTGTCCTATGAAGCAAGTATGGGGGGAGGCAGAGGGGGCTATAGCAGAAGCACAAGCTAGAATGGGTTCACTGACAGGTAGCCATACTCACGCTATCATGCAAATGTCCATGGGGTTACTGGTCTTTTGGAGTAACTTGTTCCACAGTCGCTAATACAAGGGCATCACAAAGCAGAGAGGTCTATGCACGCCTTTAGCTCCTGATTTAGTTAGCAAAGAGCTTCGCCCAAGTTAACATCTTGCTGGGTGGGAAGCTGGGCAGCTCCAGGGTCCACAGTGCCAAGTGTCCAGGTGACCCTCCCAGGGGAAAGGAAGGCCAGGTTCGCCTGCAGGGAAAGGAGAGAGCAGAGGGCAGTGAGAAGGTGGGGGCAGCAGAGGGTGGGAGTGGTGCTGAGGAGACAAGGCCAGGAAGACACTGATCTTACTCCATGAGCCAATCAGGACAGGCTGTGTGTGAGACAAGAGGCAGAGACAGAAAATGCTTCCCTGACATCCCAGACAACACACACTCATGCACCCGTGCACACACTTGCACAAACACGTGCACATGTGCACACACATGGACATGTGCGTGCACGCATACATTCACACACTCATGTGCACACACACAGACACAAACAGCACGTTTCTTCATGGAACGCGTCACCCCCCAATTCCACATTTGTTGGTGTGACTATTAGATCATCGTGTACCCCCCACTAGACTGTGCACAGCTTTGGGAAAGCAGGGATGGCTGGGGTCGGGGGATGCTCACCATTGCCTTTCCCCCAGCACATAGCAGTTGCTCACTAACCAGGCATTTGTTCACTGAACGAGTGAAAGAGAAAGGGAGCAAACCAAGTGACAGGAGGCAAGGAGGGGGCTTGGTTTGGGAGGTTAGCACAGCGCTGACAGCACGTGAAGGAATGGGCTGTGCAGAGGCACATGGCTGGGGAACTTCTGGGAGACTTCTGGGAGAAGCCCTTCACCTCATTCTTCGAGATCAAAGACTACTTGACACTTAAGCATCTTGTTTGTTCTATTTTATAAACAAAAATCAGCAAGGGATTTGGGACCTGGAACTCAGAGAGTGAGGGCTGGGAAGAGCCATCTCCACACTGATAGATGAACTCACTGGCTCCAGTTTTTTCAGTGGCTCTCGTCAAGATCACCCCCGGGCTTAGATGGGGAGTCTCCGCACTCAGCAGGGTCTCCAGTGAGCCTAATAGCAACGGGCATTTATTGAGCACTTACTGTATGCCCAGGCCTGAATCCAGCACCCCACATATACTAATCTGTTTAACCTTCACATTGGCCCTTTCAGGGAAGCCCTCTCCCTGTTTCAGATGGAAGCCTAAGGCACAGAGAGATGTGGCCACTTGTCCAAAGCCTCATAGCTGCTGAGTGTAGGGTGGTGAAGCCTGGGCTCCAGAGTGACTCCAGCCTGGCTTATACACCTTCCTGTCTGAGTGACACAGGGTGTCTCTTCAAGCCTGAAATCCCTCATCTGGACAGTGAGGGCATTCAGCAGGTGCTTGATAAATGGTCCCTTTCTATGCACAGGCCTCATGGTGACCCATGAAGATAACTGAGAGCAGCTCAAGCCAGAGGGAACCTGAGTATAGCACTGGAAGGGGCTTAGATCATTGACTCCAAAAGCCCCATTCTACAGATGAGGAAACTGAGGCCTCAGGAGGGAAATGAGTGGTTCAGATTGCTGGGGTTGGGGTCACACCTTCCCATTCATGGGCCAGTGTTCCTTCCTCACCCACAGCTGTGGTTCAAACATTGCTTCTAAGTTTTAAAATAATAATAATCAAAATAAAGGGACGAGCAAGGAAGTCGCTCCCAACTGACCTGTGGGGCGAGGGCTGGTGCTCACCTGCTTGCTCTAAGAGCAAGGAGAGGAGCAGGGTTCTTCTCTAAGAGGATGAAGGCTGAGGGCAGTGCCTGTGGGTGCCCTTTCTAGAGCAGAGCCATGGATGTGGTGCCCCCTCAGTGCCCTTCAGTAGCTCTTCACACCAAGCACTCCTCTGGGACTTCATGGCCTTTCCCAGCAGCATCTCCTGACACACCCACCCCTGAAGATCACACCCTTCTCTGAACCTGCTTCACTCTCCCTCAGGGTTAGGTCAATTCACTGAAAATGCATTTCTAGAGCCCAACCTCTCGGATGACCAATCGTACAAAAACTTATCCACAGAAGGACTAACAGACCAAATAATAATTTACCAAAAACCGTTAGACCAACCTTTTGATGACTGTATCCATGCTATGTGTCCGTTCATCTACTCAGCAGCTATTTACTGAGCACCTATTGTGTGCCGGGGCAGTGTCGCACAGGGTCAGGAGTGAAGGTGCTGAAATCTAGGGGTGAGGAAAGTTCATTTATCTGCCAAGGCGCGGACGGTGGCAAGAGGCAGCAAAAAGAGCCAAGGGAGGGAAGGAAGATGGTTCTGGGAATGTTAGTCAATCTCCTGTGACCTGGGCTGGCCTGGCCGAGCTGTCTGCTGCCCCACTGTCCCTCCCCCCAAGCACCCTCTGCCTCTGCTCACCAGACGCAGACTCAGGACTCTCACCCAACCCAGAAAGGGAAGGGTGGTTGGGAGGGTCAGGTGGGTGAAAAGTGATGGGGTGGGGGAAGGGTGGTGGGGAGGGTGGAGGGGTGGGGGAAGGGTGCTGGGTGGGTGGAGCAGTGGGGGAAGGGTTCAGGGTGGGTGGAGGGGTGGTGGGCCTTGATGAGCGGGTCTGCAGCCCGTCCAGGAGAAGCACAGCAGGAGCACGTAGAGACCCGTTGCTCTCAGCCTGCTCAGCTGCTCGAATGGCCTCTCTGCTTCTCACTGGTCTCAGCATGGCTCTCCCGCAGGGCCAGCTAGCATACAGGTTCTTATAACTGTCAGCAGCGCTCTGATGTGGGATCCACCAGAAAACCCCCCGAGGTCCTCCTCCCGACCCTCCCGGAAGCCTCGGGTGTCCCCAGGCTGCCGCGCCGTCCACAGTTCCAGACTGAGATGCAGATCAGGCCTCATCTCCAGCCTCCTACTGGGGCCAGGTCACAAGTGGACTAAGGCCCTTGCTTCCCTCCCTCCCCAGAGGAAGGAAACTCTCCCCAGGCCCACTGCCAGGCAGTTCCCCAAGAGCTTTCTGGAGACAGGGTCCTCTGGGAGGGGTGGGGGCACAGGCCTGATTCCAAGGAACGTTCTGGGTACTTGGATGACAAGACCCCACTCTCTCCTCCACCCCCTGATGGCAGTCTGTGTCAGGCCTCCATTTTCTGCCCTGAGCTTTGAGATTGGGGCCTTTTCTGGGGCTGCATTATACTCCAGATGTGCGCTTCCTTTTCCTGGATGTTCAGAGAAACTGCCACTCTGAGCCTGGGACCTTGGGCTGTCTAAAGTGGGAGCAGAAGTGGCAGGTCCTAAACTCAAGAAGCAGGGGAGGGAGTGAGGCCCGGGGAAAGATACAGTCACTGACTGCTGGTATTTTAGCCCTATATTCCTCTGGCTTTCGTATCACTTCCTCCAAATCTTTTTATCATACTTCGATAACCATTTGAAAAGCTACTGGGGAGAGGCAACTCTGGGAAAACAACAACAGCTGACATTTACATCACTCCAGACTGAGTACATCACATTCATTACCTTGTCCCAGGCTCACTACAGCCCTGCCAGGTAGGGGCTATCTCTTCCCCCAGGGTATGGAAGACGAAACTGAGATATGAAGAGGTTAAGTCATCAGCCCAAGGTCACACTGCACTGCTCGTAAGTCTTGGACCAACCTCTCCATACCCCACAATTCCCTCCCCACAGCTGCTGAAAAGGCCCTTCCTTATTATGTAAGAGGCCGAGAGGGCAAGCAACTCCTCCACGGCCACACAGGGCATTAGTGGTTGAGCCTGCCTGGGATTTCTCCACCTGCAGGCCACTCTGGCCACCTTCTCCTTGGGTACCATGAGGGAGGTGACTCAGAGGATGGAGGAGGCCGGACACAGGGAGGCCCAGGCAACTCTGAAGGGTGCCATGAAGATGGGCAGTGCCCACAGCAGCCAGCAAGCTGCCCAGGGACCCCAGGCTCCCTCCTTCCTCCCACCCACATGCTGCAGAGAAACACAGGCTTTGAAAATGAAAGCTCGCTTGAAGTAAACAGATTAGTGGTGGTTTTGTGCTAGCACCTTATTAATTAAATGTCCTAAATACATTGAAACCCGAGCATTTAATTTAGATTTATAGGGATAATTTAAATTTATAAGATCAGCTATTATTCATTAAGTACAGAAAATGCCAATTGATTTTCACAGGTGATATTTATTGAAGTGTTAAAAAAGAAAACTATGTAAAATTTAATTACCCTGGTGGTGAGCTAAGCGCTGGCAGGGAGTTTAAGGAGATGGTGGAGGGAAGTATGCCTTACTTCAGGAGCTGTTCTCTTGTTTTCTGGGTGGCAATTTCATCCTCCCCTTGTTAGTCATTGAAATAGAAGTAGGCATCACACCATGAATAAGATACCCACATCATGTGTCACGATGCAAGATGCTGTTCCAGCCGCTGCTACGCCAGCTTCAGGGCTGATGGGTAGGGTGGAGTGAAGTGGTGCAGTGGAAGCCAGGGTGGGAGTCTGGAGCCCTGGGTTCTCATCCCAGCAGGCATGGCCTTCCCTGTGACCTTGGGGCACTCACCTCAACTCTGTGTACTCACCTCCATAGCTCAGAACCAAGAAGGGCATGGCTGGTGGTATGGATGTCCCTGCCGGCTCTGATGTTTGATGAACTTAAAGATTTGGTCCCCCATCTGGATGGGACATTGGACGTCATGTCCTAATACCTTGATCTGTCTCTGTCTCTCTCATACACCCCGCAGTCTTGGGAGCTCCACTTTCATGATGCTGAAGGGACCACATCTGCAAGGTGGCAGGTGGGCACAGCGATGGGCCAGCTTCCCTCCAGGTAGAGTCAGGCCAAGCCACAGGGCGCTGTGCTGAAGAAGTGAGGAAGGTGGCCCCATGTAATACAGGTGCCATGGCCTCTGAAGGCAGGACCAGGGTTAGTCTTGCAGAAACCACACCAGGTGTTTTAAACTGAGGAATTTAATGAAAGGAACAAGTTACAAGAATGTTGGAAGGGCTGAAGGAACCAAAGGGAAGTAGAGATAACCCAGAGGTTAGTTCCTGCACGGGTTTCTAGAGCTGGGGCGACACAGGGAGGGGTAATGTAGCCAGAGCCCAGGACCACTTGCTGTGATGCTGGTGGAGATGCTGCCACTGGGGCCACCCTTGACCTCTACTGCCAGACCCACCAAGGTCCACTAGAGCCCACGCCCACCCACTGCTTTTGCTGAGAGAGCCCATGACTGCTGCTGGGACCACCAAGGGCCACTTCCATGCAGCGAGTGCTCCTTGGTGAGCATCTGTGTGGGTCCTAATATTCTCACACTATATGCTGTTCTGAGAGATCCACCTACACAGGTCTTCCCCAAACCTCTCTGTCACCAATCCTTCCATCCGGTTCTCCCCAGACCCTGATCATTTGGCCAAACTGTTAGCCATTGCCTGTGAATTGGGTAGATCTTGGCCTCTGGCCGTTTCGCCATTTCAGCTCAGTGGACAGAGGTGTGCAGGTTGAAGACCTGTCCCCTGGGAGGGTTCCTCTTGCTCCCTGTTTTCAGGGTCACCAGCATGGCTGAGCAAGGCCACCAGTTAGCTGGTGCATTGGGGTGAAATGTTTCATCTCCACCAAAAAAAAAAAAAAAATGTCCACTGGGAACATTTTTGTGACCTTATTTAGAAAAGGAGTCTTTGCAGATATAATTAAGGTAAGGATCTTAAGATGAGATCATCCTGGATTAGGGTGGGCCTGAAATCCAGTGATGAATGTCCTTACAAGAGACAGAAAGGGAGGCACAGGGACACAGGGTACAGAAGGCCATGTGGAGGTGGAGGCAACTGGAAGAGGCCGGGAAGGTTCTCCCCCGGAGAGAGCATGGCTACCAAGTGTCTGGTAATTTGTTACAACAGCCATAGGAAGTGAATATGGCTGGCAATGGAGAACATTGTACGAGGTCAGTGGTGTGGATTAAGAGAAGGGGGTCATACAGCTGGAGAGGATGCTGTGAGACTCTTGTCACCTGCTCATGTGATTGACCTGCCTCCAGGATGGGCTTGAGCCCCAGTTACACAGGCCACTTTCACCGGATGCTGGACAGGTGCTGAGGCCGGCTCTATACCCCAGTGTTCAGGCAACACCCAGGGCAAGATGGGCCACCAGGTTTCATGGTCACTTGGTGGCCCGGCACTCAGCATTCATTCCATCTCTACCAGGGCCCAGTAAAAAGCCAAGAGCTATTTTCAAATGTGTGACAGTTACCGGCAGAAGAAGACATGGCTTTGTACTGAACACCCAGACAGCCGTGCTGTGAGCATCCTAGTGGAGCCTGCTACTGAGCATCCCTACTTGAAGAGTTGAGGACCACTGGACGGCCTGGGCCCTGAGGCCCAGGTGTCAGGGCAGCTGGCCCTGGAGACTGGAATAGCTTCAGGACCTTTTCTAGCTCTGAGCCCCCTCAGCTTGGCCAGTTATTCAGAAAGTGGGTCCAGGCAGTACACACGCAGGTCATGTAGGTGGCTTCCAAAGTTCAGAGAGTGCCCCCCACCCCAGGGGGCACAATCCTTAGATTGTGCCTCTCATCCCTAATCAGTGCCTTTACCTTCAAGTAAGAGACAGCGAGCTCGTGAGTTCAGTTTGCGTTGCAAATCTACACCCTGCAGGAGTAAATTTTAGATCTGATTTTCATTTGCATCTGACTTACGGCTGTAAAGCATAAAAGCTTCCTTAGGACAATCATAGAAGATCACAGGTTTTCTGGCCATGCTTTGCACGGAGTGTTGAAACGCCATGCTTGTCATTTTCTTTCTGCAAACTCTCCCGTCCTGTCCTGAGTGGCCATTACACACCTCATTCCTTATAACAGTCGTCGTTACCACCTCCGAGGCCAGCACAGCAGCCGCTGGTCTGACGAAGGCCACTATTATGTGGGCACTTCATCCCTGGCAACCACAGGGGATGATTCCAGTGACTGACCACCCCACCTGCCGTGAAGTACCAAGGGCCTGCTCTGCCCTGGCAGTGAGGTCCTCCTTCACTGTGCTCAAGCCTCATCCAGGCAGACAGCCCAGCCCCAAACCCATCAGTGAGGGCTTGTCTCCTGCTGTCACTGCTGATAGCAAATGCTGCATCATTCAGGGCTCATTTAAGAAAAAAAAAAAAAAAAAAAGACAGAAATTCCACTAGGAACTGCAAACAGAGGGGATTTAACGAAGGGAGCTGGTTATAAAGTGTTGAAAGGGCTGAAAGAGTGAAAAAGGAAGATGAGGGTATCTAGGGCTAGAGGAGAGAAAGGGAGGGGGAGGGGCTTCCGAGCTGGGGACCGCATTTCTTGCTGGCTCTGGGGGCCTTGCTGCTGCCACAGACCCTACAGATGCCAGAGCCACCCAGGCCCTCTGCGGCTACCACTGGCCACCGTTGCTGCTGCCAGTGTCATCATAGAGTGGAGGAGCTGGCAGCCCCTGTGCAGCCAGAATCTCTTCCAGAAGCAGGGACGGGATGCAAACAGCTTCTCCCCCTCCTACTTTTCCATCCTCCGCTAGCACCTTCCAATGTCCAAGGCTAACCAGAGGCCAGGGGGTCTGGGAAACAGTGTTAGGCGGGCTTCAGCATCACACAATGGTGTTAATGAAGCAGAGAGCACACAGCAAGTGGATAAGCGACAAAACGACCCATACAGTGGGGTTCAGACCTTGGACTTTGGTGCTGGTCAAGTTTCAGACTCAGCTGTGTGCCCATGAGCACGTCATTTAAGTAAAATGGGGATAATGACGTCCACCCCACAAAGCCATTGTATGTCTTTTTTTTTTTTTTTTTTTTTTTTGGCGGTACACAGGCCTCTCACTGCTGTGGCCTCTCCCGTTGCGGAACACAGGCTCCGGACGTTCAGGCTCAGCGGCCATGGCTCACGGGCCCAGCTGCTCCGCGGCATGTGGGATCCTCCCGGACCGGGGCACGAACCCGTGTCCCCTGCATTGGCAGACAGACTCTCAACCACTGCACCACCAGGGAAGCCCCATTGTATGAGTCTTTGTATGCAGGTGTCCAGGTGAGGGCCTAGCACAGAGATGCCCTCCCTCCACGGGGCTTGATATTATCAGGGTCAGCCTCACCCCTAACTTACTCTTTGACCTTGAGCAAGTGCCTGGGCCTCTCTGGGCTCCATTTTTACTTCTGTCAAGTGAATGGGGTTAGACTACAGGCTCACTCCAGCCCCATGAGCTGTATGACTATGAATCACTCCTTAAATGAGATGGACGGGCTGGGACTGGCAGGAGGGACGGAGGGAAGGGGTGACTTGGGGAGGCTTTGGCTGAGTCGGAATGTTCTGAGCGGTGCACTTCACTGGAGAATATGTTCACACATCAAACGGCTCACACTTCAGCTGCCTTAATGCTCCCTGTATCTCCCTGCTGATGTTGCCCCTGGCAGCGCCAACCTGGTCTCTGTTCTCTTTGAGGTGACCCCTCTCAGCACTGCTTAGTCGACAAGAAATTGCCAGGAGCAAAGTTTTTCTGCACCCTGTGGTCCGGAAGGAAAGGGAGCCTCCAATTAAATCCTTCATGAAGATTAGATTCGTAAGCTCTGGGGCCTGAATGTCTGAGCTTTGAGGATCTTCCTGTTTGGACAGGAATTAGGAGTCTAAACCTGTTGGAACTCAGGTTCAGGAGTGCTGGAGATGCTGCAGGAGCCAGGGTCCTTGGGAAGCTCTGTCGCTTTGTTGTTAAAAGCATTTATAATCCCAAAGGGTTCGGAATCCTACTCTGACATCTGTTAATTTACACCAGTTACTTAAGATCTCTGCGACTCAGTTTTTTCATTTATAGAAGGGAAATAGAAATATCTTCTGTAACTGTCAGATGCACTGTTTTGGCCCAGGCGGCATCCCTTTCCACCTTTAATATTCAGCACCCATCAATCCCACCAGCTTCCTTCAGGAAACTAAGCCTCTGTACTCCCCAGGCCCTGATTTTCTGGTAGGGTTATCAATCAGTGACCCTATCCACCCCCCCCCACCTCAGAGACAGATACAAACCTAGACTGAACCAATCATAGCACTCCACTCCCCCAGGAAATAGTGATTGGTCCAAAGAAATACATGACCAAAAGCAGGCCTATCAGAATCCTTGACCAGGACTTTATATATGGCTATCCCTCTGGAGTCACTAGTTGGGGCTGCCATTGGTTATAACTCTGCTTCACTCTCCCACCTCCTGCCTCATGAATAAGTCCATAGCAAAGAGAAAGATGCTCCCACACAGTCAGAAGAAAAATAGAGGTGTTGAGATAGAATGAGAGATGCGATTGGAGCCCCTGGATTCAGCTATGTCTGAAGCTGTTCCCCACTATCTGTCTCAGTCATATAAACTACTGAAGTCCCTCTTTGGTTAAAGCAGCCTGATCCTTTTGATTGAAAGTGTTGACCCCATTCAAGCTGGGGAGTTAGTAGCTCAATCAATGCCGGCTTTTACTTCAGCCCAAGTCACTGCATGTCTTACCCTGGTGATTATCACCCTGATCTCAGATGCCTGGGGAGTGTCTGTCTCCTTCCTGAGAGCTCCTTGGGGCAGGTACAGGGTGTGATGTGTCCAGCACTTACTCAGGGCCTGTACAGAAAGCGCTCAGGAAACGTCAGATGAATGGAGCCGTGCGTGAGCACGAGAACACTGACCCAGGACTTCCTCCTCCTTTGTGTCCATCATCCTGCTCAGGCCCCTCCTCCTTGACGCCTCCTTAAACAACCTTGTAACCATAGTTACTTAAGCATTTCTGTCCCCCTCCAACATCCTCCTCTGGACTGGGAGCTCTGCATTTATTCATATTTCATATTTATTTATTCATATAACATAACCCAGATATTTATTGAGCACTTCTTATTAAGCATCTAGAGGTACTGTTCTAGGCTCTAGGGATACAAAAATGAGCAAGACAGACCCAATCCTACCCTCCTGTCATTTACATTCTAGTGGGGGAAACTGATGAAAAATGAGGAGATGTGCTCCATAATGCCAGGTTCTGAAAGACATCCTGCATGGCAGGAGAAGGGAGGTGGCAAGTCAGGGCGGAGCTGGTGAGTGAAGGAGTCCCTATCTTTGTCATCACCTGCTCCCCACAATGACTGCCCGCTCCTTGTACAAGCCTGGGGCTGAGTAATGTTGGGAGCATGAGTGAAGTATAGGTAGGTAGGTCAGTTGTTCTCTGAGGCTTGGCCGTGGGAAGCAGAGCCCTAAGGGAAGTGGGGGTGAGGACAGAGGCACTGGAGAGACCTCAGAATCCCCACTCCTAGAGCTGTGACCCAGTTGGGGTAGGGCCCCGGTACTGAGTGAGGAAGCAGGAGGCCAGTCTGTTGCAGGCAGAGCCCAGGAAATATCCCAGCTGACAGCCAGAGTTGGCTCAGAATCCCTGAGGGCACCTTTCTCATGAACTAACCTGGTCCCTGCCCCTGGGGGCTCAAGAGCTACAGACAGAGAGTCCAATCCAGGAGGGAGCAGGAGGAAATACCCCAAACTTTCTCTCCTCCCATCCCTCATCTGCTGGCAGTGCTTCCCATTGGCTGAAAGCAACAGAAGCCAGCCGGCAAGAGGCCCTGATACTGTACACATGGGTCATCCTCACTGGTTCAGAGCTGGACAGAGGGGGCTGGAGGATAACTGGGGTATGGAGAAAAACCAGCTGGAGAAGGTTAGAAGAATATTCCCCCCAAAGCTAATGGTGTTACTTCAGAGAGCTTTTTAGAGTCTTTTTCTTTTGGTATGAGCAGAATTTTTCACAAAGATTGTGAATCATTTGTGTTATTGAGCTATTTTAAAGGGAAATCAGACGACTTCATGCTCAAGGACAGAAACAAGGTAACCTTGACATCATGAAACCCCGCCCCCCCGGAAACTGGGGGCTCCAGGTCGTACTTGAGGCTTAGCAGGTGCAAACAGGCTGCAGTGAAAGAGCAGGGTCCAGGAGCCTAGAGATCTCAGTTCAGGTTCTGCCTCAGCTCCTACCTGCAGTGTGAGCTCAGCTAAGTCCCTCCCGCTCTAGGCTTCAGTTTCCCCAGTCTGCACCAGGGATCACTAGTGGGCTTCCCAGTTCCCATGGGCCAGGAGCCCTCTGAGAAGGAAGAAGTCATCAACACGTGAAGCCTGGGGTTTTTCGATTATGGGAGATGGATGACTGAACCAATTTATACAGAGGAAAATAATCCAGAAAAATGTCTCCTGGAAAACACCTGGGAGCATTTCCAAGATGAAGGAAATGCAGTGATGAGCCCTTATAATTAACGTCTGCCGGGATGGGAGAGAAACTCGAGGGCCAGGTGTTTGCACAGCAGTTTGGGAGGTGGAGGAAAGGCTCTGGGAACGGGGATGAGGAGCCTGGCAGCTGGAAGTGGGGAAGAGAGACGGGCCGGGTGGCTGGGTCACAATACCAGATGTGTCTCTACTTCAGAGCGTGACCTTGAACAAGCCCCTTTGCCTCTCAGGGCCACAGTTTCCTCAGCTATAAAAGGAAGGCGTTGAACACAAAATCTCTGTGGCTCCAGGCAGCTCTGTTTCCACATCGATCGGGGATTCTTTCAGGAGGTGAAAGGTTGGAGAACAGAAGTTTTCAGGGTCTTCAGGGCTGGGGGCACATTCCTTGTGAAGTCAGGAGCACAGGTCCACAGGCTGAATTAAAGGCTGGCCTTACTCCTTCCTGGCTCTGTAACTCCTGACAAGCTCTTTTCCTTCTCTGTGCCTTGGTTTATTTCCCTGGTGAAAGACAGTCATAGCAGTGATGTTTTAGGGTTGAAATCTACCATCTTCCTATTTGTTTTCTAGTTGTTCTTTCTTTGTGTATCTGCTCCCTTTTCTTTGCCTTCTTTCAGATTGATTATCATTTATGATTCTACTCTGGCTTCTGTGTTGGCTTGTTAGTTGTTTAACTCTTTGTGTTGTTATTTTAGTGATTGCTTTAGCGTTTACTGTATAGATCTCGAGCCTAACACAGTTTACCTACATGATATATAGTTTAAGAACATTACCTACATTTCACTAGTTTAAGAACTTTACAGAAGTAAGGCTCTTTCCCTATGGTTGTGCTAGTGTTACCATGCATTTTACTTATACATATAAGCCCCACACTAAATTATTATTTTTGTTTTAAAGGTCAATATTCTCACATGTATGTGTGAATCAATAGCTGGTTCGTCTGTACAGCTAAGTAGTATTCCATCGAATGGATGCACCACCATTTGTCTATCCATTCACCTGTTGAAAGACATCTTGGTACAGTTTGGAGCAATTATGAATATGGCAGCTGTAAATATTTGTGTACAGATTTCTGTGTGAATGTAAATTTTCAATTCACTTGTGTATACTTTTAGAAAGGGGATTTCTGGATTATATGGGAAATGCATGTTTATCTTTATAAGCAGCTCAAAGGCCCTCTTTTTATATAATTTTCTTGAGATTTTGTATTTATATTTGTATGATGATAACTTCCACAGAATTGGCTAGTGTTGCTAAAATTTAATACAGAGTGAAAGGATACCAAGATATACCTTAATATTGAATTTGACTTGGGATTTCATGATGTCTCTGTGAAACAAAATGTTATTTCTTGCAAATTTTCAAGTGGTTACATATTTTGATGTATAAGTACAACTTATAGTAAATGAATGAATAAGAATGGTGGATATGGGGCTTCCCTGGTGGCGCAGTGGTTGAGAGTCCGCCTGCCGATGCAGGGGACACGGGTTCATGCCCCGGTCTGGGAAGACCCTACATGCCACGGAGCGGCTGGGCCCGTGAGCCATGGCCGCTGAGCCTGCGTGTCCGGAGCCTGTGCTCCTCAACGGGAGAGGCCACAACAGTGAGAGGCCCGCATACCACATAAAAAAAAAAAAAAAAAAAGAATGGTGGATATGGAAATGGAATTGGAGGAGTGGATGTAAATAAGAGCTGAAATAGAAATCTAAGGCTTGATGTATCTTCTGAGGTAAGAGAAGTAAGAGTAGATGTAGAGGGGAGAGTCCAAGATGTCCATGATGGTACCATCTATATAGTTACCTAACCAGAGCACTTTATTTTTTCGCATAGATTTGAGTTATTGTCTCCTGCCCTTTTATTTCAGCCTGAAGGATCCCCTTTAGTATTTCTCATATGGCAGCTCGACTGGGGACAAAGTCTCTCAATTTGTGTTTACCTGAGAATGTGAAGTTTCTCTTTCATTTTTGAAGGATAGTTTTTCTGGATATAGAATTCTTGATTGACATACTTTCTTTCAGCACTTTGTGTCATGCCATCATCTTCTGGCATCGACAGTTTTTGATGAAGAAGTAAGCTTGATGAAACTCCCTTGTATATGATGGATCATTTCCCCTTCTTTGTTTACAAGATTCTCTCTTTGTCTTTTGACAGTTTGTCTATGCTGTATTTAAGTATAGATCTTTGAACTTAACCTGCTTGGATTTTGTTGAGCATCTTTGATGTGTAGATGGATGGTTTTCATCAAATTTGGGAAGTTTTGGTCATTATTTCTTTAAAAAAAACTTCCCTTTTCTCTTTTCTCTTTCTTCTCTCCTTCTGTGACTCCTGTTATCTATATGTTAGTATGTTTGATGGTGTCCCATGGATGTTTGATTCTCTATAAATTTTCTTTATTCTTTTATCTTTCCGTTCCTCAGACTCAGGTAATCTTAACTGATGTATCTTTAAGTTCACTGATTCTTTCTTTTGCCAGCTCAAATCTGCTGTGTCTGAGCCATATTTTCCTCTTTTTGTGTGTCTTAAAATTTATTGTTGGAAACGACATTTTAAATGATATAATGTGGCAACTCTGGAAATCAGATTCTTCACTTCTCAGAGTTTTTTGTGGTGATGTTTGTTTTAGTCATTGTGTGTGTGTGTGTGTGTGTGTGTGTGTGTGTGTTTGTGTTTAGTGATGTTTCTATAAAGTCTGTATACCTTGTCATGTGTAGTCATTTAAGTCTCTGCTCAGACAACTTGGTGGTCAGCTAATGATTGGACAGAGACTGCCTTAAAAACCTAGAACCAGTAAGTTTCTCAGTCTTTGTTGAGGGGCTCTGTGTAGGGATTAGGGCATGCCTTCAACCCTCAACCAGTTTATGACTCTGCCTTAGCCTTCAGAAAGCCCCAAGGTCAGCCAAAGTTGAGGATTTAGGGCCTTCTCTGGTATTTCCTGAGTATGTACACAGCCTTACCCATGCTCATGGCATCCTTGATTTCTGGGAATATTTTGGAGGTTTTCAAAGCCTGTATGAACAGCCTACTCCCCAGTTTTGTCTTTTAAGCTTGTGGTTAGTCTATTGCTAACCCCAACTGTTGTCCACTGTCTCAGGCAATCATGAAAATTAAACAATTGTCTGTAATTGTTTTTGACAAATGCTCCCCAGGAAAAGGCTTTTTGCACTGGGCGAGTTTTGACTCAGGTAAAATAGAGACAACTTTATGAGTGGGATCTTCTAGGGAACTACCAGAAAGGTCAAATAATGACCGTTTTCCAAAAATGTGACTTTGAAGATGCTCCAACCTTGTTCTGCCCCCTTCCATGGTTGCCAGTCTGCTCTTCTCACCATGATTCTGGGATGTTGGATTTCAAGGTTACCATCATGCTAGAGAGAGTGGGATGGGACTGCAGCAAGATACAATGCTAGAAAGCTCACTGTTCTTACTGAGATTCAACCTATTTTTTTTTAATAAATTCACCCAGGATTGCTTCAAACCTGGTTTAGTTAGTTTCTAGAGTTCTGAAAAAGTCAATTCTGAGAATTTTTGCCACTTTATCCATTGTTTAATGGAAGAGAGAATTTTCAGTAGTCCTTACTATGCCATTTTCACTGATGTCACTTTTACGTTGTTTTAATTAGAAACTTGCTATCATTTTTATCTTTGTCACTCACATTCTTATTTTTGTTCCTCAGTGCATAACGTAATTTTTTCCTCTCTTGCTGCTTTTAACGTTTTCTCTTTTTCACAAATTTTGATCAATTTGATTGTGATGTGTCTTGTCATACTTCATGTTTCTTGTGCTTGCAGTTTACTGAGCTTCGTGCATCTCTGGGTTAATAAGTTTTGTCAGATTCAGAAACTTTTTAGCCATAATTTCATTAATTTTCTTTTCTGTACTTCCACACTTCTTATCTTTCAGGGGCACCGGTTACACATATTTTAGGCTCTTAAAGTTTTCCCACAGTTTATGAATGCTCTATTCAACTTTTAAAATTATTTCTTTTCTTTTGTGTTTCATTTTGGATAGTTTCTATTGCTGTGTCTTCACGCTCACAGATCTTTTGCTCTGCAGTGTATAATCTGCCATCAATACCATCATCTGCATTTTAAAAAAAGTCTTACACTTTTAAATTTTCACCTCTTGACATTCTATTTGAATCTTTTTCATCTCCCATGTTTCTACTTATCATACTAAATCTTTCCTCTAGTTTTTTGAAAATATTGAATAAAGTTATAATAATCATTTTGATGTTCTTGTCTGCTAATTCTGATATCTGTTAAGTTCTGGGTTGATTGATTTTTCTCTTCATTACAGGTCATATTGTCCTGTCTCTTTGGATTCCTGATAATTTTGGATGGTATCAGGCATTGTGAATTTTACTTTGTTGCATGCTGGATATTTTTGTTTTTCTGTAAATATTCATGAGTTTTGTTCTGGGAGGTAGTTAAATTATTTAAAAAGAGTTTTATCCTTTTGGTTGTTGCTTTTAAGACTTGATAGACAGACCAGAGCAGCATTTAATCTAGGACTAATTTTTCCCAATACTGAGGTAACATCCTTCTGAGTATTCTACTCAGTTCCTTATTAATTATGTTTTCCAAGTTGGCTGATTGGAACAGATATTATTCCCAGTCTTATGTAAACAACAGGGATTATTTCCTATTCTAGTCTTTTTAGATGGTTCTTTTCCCACACGCACGTGCTGGTCATTACTCAGCTAAAGATTCAAAGAGGATCCTTCCCAGATCTCTGGGGCTCTCTCTGTGCAGCTCTCCCCTCTTCGGTACTCTGTCTTGGGAGCTCTCCCAGACTCTCAGCTCCATCTCTTCAACCCAGAGTGTCCTCCAGGTTCCATCTGGATTCTCCTATCCTGATCCATGTCTTGGAAACTCTCTCAAGACAGTAAGCTGGGCAATCAGAGGGCTCACTTCTTTTGTTTCCCATCTCTCAGGGATCGTTGTCTTTCATTGCATGAGGTCAAATGTCTTAAAAAGAATTGTTTTAAATTTTGTGTGTTTTGTTTAGTTGTTTCAGGCAGGAGAGTAATTCAGTTCCTGTTACTCCAGCTTGCATAGAAGCAGAAGTCTAGGGAAATGTGCATTTTTTCCATGTACTTGAACTTTAAATCTTCCTAGCAGGGTAGATACTATAATTGTTCCCACTCTGCAGATGAGGAAACTGAGGCTCAGTTAAGTTTAAGTGACACACTCCAAGTCATGCAGCCAGTATGTTTTATGTCTGAGTCACAAACCCAAGTCTATCTAAGCCCTGAATCTCCCCTAGCTGTGAATTTCCCTCCCGCCCTCACTCAGGTCTCTGCTCAAATACAACACATGGCCAGTTCCTTAAGGGACTTTGTTTTTGATGGAGTGCTGTGCAGAGGTTTTAGACAAGCACTGAACAGCCCAGGTTTTTATGACCACCTCCTCCCAGCATGGAGACCGAAGGGCCAGAGCAATTTGTTCACATGTGCTGAAATATTGCTTCACCGTCCCTCTGTGAGGGGACACTGCCCTGACACGTCCTGGTGAGAGAGGCAAAGCAGGCGTGAGAGTGGGTGAGAAGTGGGTTTGCATATGTTGACAGTTCAGGGGCAGAACAAACGTGAAAGGAGATAGTTGTGAAAACAGAAATAGAGACACAGATGTAGAGAACAAATGTATGGACACTAAGGGGGGAAAGCAGGGGGTGGGGATGAATTGGGAGATTGGGATTGACATATATACAATAATATGTATAAAATAGATAACTAAGAAGAACCTGCTATATAGCACAAGGAACTCCACTTCACTGTACAGTAGAAAGTAATACAACACTGTAAAACAACTATACCCCAAAAATACAAAAATAAATAAGTAAAAAATAAATTCAATTATATATGAAAAAAAACCCCAGAATGTCCATTAATTAGATCCTTTAAGAGGACCCTTGTTCTCACTCCAGCAGAGACAGGAGGGCACACGCAGTTGTGGGGCCTGCAGAGCACAGGAGATCCTGCAGAAAATAGGGGCAGGGGAACCCCATGGGGTCAGCAGGAATGACTGAGTCTAGGGGACATGTGTGAGCAGAGGAGAGACACTTGCTCCTGGGACCTCACTGTCCTCACCTGGGGGCAGCTCTGGAGACCCCAGGGGCCATGTCTCCACTGACAAGTGACCCACGTGAATAAGCCCAGCACAGAGGCTGGACTTGGACAGCAACCAGGCAATGGCCTCACCCTCCTCTTCCTCACGAGGGGTTCAGCACTGGTCTTCCACGGCATGGGAACAAATTCTGTTTGCTGGCCACTAGGTGGTGCCTTTTGCCTTTTGGGTATAAGGGATGGGTGGGGGGTGGATCTGGGGCCACCTCTCTGCCCACCCTCTGCCCTCAGAGACGCTCTCTGGGTCACCTGACATGTATGCACCCCACCTCCTCCTTCACTAAACGTTTCTCATCCTGACTCCTCACAGGGCCTGTCTGGGATCCTGGGAAAAGGACGTAAATTGGTCCGATCCTTGCCCTTTTGGGACTCCCAGATCATTGCAGGAGCAGTCAGAGAAACAGACAACCGCCCCCAGTGTTGTGAGGGCATCCCAGAGCCAGCCAACATCATGGGGCACTTGCTGTGTGCCAGCACGCGCTACGAGCTTTACATACAGCACTGCCTGTCACCCTCCCAGCAACTCGGGTGAGTCAGAGGATATCCTTATCCTCGTTTGTAACATGAGAATATTTCCTTTGTCTATATGGTTAGACTTTTTACCCTGTACACGCATGAGCATGCAATACATACATGAGAATGTGTTCACGTATGACTTGGACAATACAAAAGAAAAGAGTGCATTGCCCTAGTGGATATTAACAGTCCCTTCTGGCACTGACTGTCCCTGGATCTTTGATTCTGGACTTTCCAAGAGTGGACCAACTGGGATCTGGGGATGCTGAGAAGTGAGGCTATTGGGGAAGACCATGGGGGATGCCCATTGTCGGAGGTGGAGTACATTAAGTCTTTTAGCTCCTGCGTTGGTCCTCACTCCTTGCCCAACTTCTGATAAGACTACCAGGCTCCTCTGATTCTGCCCGATACACAGACACTCATCTTGTCTTGTTCACTACTCTTCAGACTCACAGGCGTTATTTGGGGTTTTTTGCATAGACTGGGATTCTTTATCCTTAGGGCCTTTCCAAACGCCGTTCCCTTTGCCAACAATGTGTTTTACCTTTCAGGACACTTTCAGCTCCAGGAACATAAATCTGACTCCAATAGGTTTAAACAAAACAGAGCAAAAATGAGGCATCTCCTGGCTCATTCGTCTAAAATGTCCAAGGGTTGATAGCTTCAAGCACAGCTGAGTCCAGTGGTTCAAATGGTATCATTTTACAATCCCATCTTTTCACCTCTCCCCTCTTCCCGCCCTCCCTCATCCTCTCACCCCACCCCCACACAACTTCTGTCCCTCTGTCTCTCTCTGATGTCATCTCCTTCTCCCCATCTTCCCCCATCCCCAGCTAATTAAATGATACGGATACTGTACTCTGTGTTTCATTTGCGTTTGGCTCAGGGGCCATGGAGGGCCTGAAGCTGCATGTTCGTTAAACGGCTCTGTGTAGAGGGATGTAATGAAGTGATTTTATTACAGCCATCATCTCGGCCCATCCTGGGAGGAAATTATGTACTCATTGGAAAGGAAGAGAGCCACAAAGCTCAGCCGCAGTGCCTGGGGTTGGAGGGGTGAATGGGGGCCGGTGGGGAGGACTGCTCTCTCTCAGGCTCAGGAAATGGCCTGAGCTGCCTGGACCCCAGAGCTCTGGCTGGAAGGGGTGGGGTAGGAAGGGAGGTGAGGCTGGGCCCAGGTGGCCCCTGTTACTGCACTGCCACCATAACTGAATGGCAGGAATCCCCACTGGCTTTGACTAGCGCCATCTTCGAGGTTCCTAACTTGGAGCCCCAGAACTCCTGGAGGCGCTTATCACGAGAGGCCCCTGAATTTACCTGGGTACCAAGCACTGTCTGTCGATGGAATAATCAACACATAACACAGCTCCTTTGTATTATACGTGTGCAACTGCAATTACAGTGAGAGGGAAAGTTATTGAGAAGCATTTCTGCCTTCTTGGTGGCCTCTGTCTTGTGCATTTCCTCTGTCTTTGGGATCTAATAGTGGTAGTTGGGGCAGAAATATAACAATAGCAGCCACCATCTCTTGAACACCTACTGTGTGCTGGGCATGGAGCTTAGTGATTTCCTTGGATTATTTTATTTAATCCTTACAACACCCCTTGGAGGTAGGTACTGTATTATCCCCATTTTATGGGTGAGGAAACTGAGGCTCAGAGAATTAAGTGTCGTGTCCAAAGACACAGAGCTGGAACGTGGTGCATTGAGGACTTGATCTTAGGTCTGCCCAACACCATGGCCTCACCACTGCTCTCCACCACCTTCCACTTAAATGGAGAGCTCATAGCACGTGGTGTCCCACACTTCCTTTAAATGTTAAAGATAGTCCTTGTGCTCAAAAAAGATGGTGATAAGTGAATGTTTCTGCAGAAGGCTCCCCTTCCTCTCCAGGGCTAACTGGGAACGGGCTATAATGCATCTGAGCTGAATGAGAAAAAGGCTGAGTATGTACCTCTGAATGGGGGAGGGGGCACTTCAGGGTTTGAACCCTGTTGTGGGGCCTGGTAGTCAAGGGATAAACCATTGGGGTTGAGGAGGCTCCTGGCTTGTGAATCAGGAGATGTGGGTCTGACCCATGGCTCTGCCTCTGATTCACTGAGTCAATAAATTCAACAAGTGTTAACTGAGCACCTACTATGTGCCAGGCACTGTTTCTGGCACTGGGGATACAGCAGTGGACACAGCAGTTCCTGCCCTCATGTATGTGGCATTCCAGTGTAAGGTGGACAGAGGGGGTGCTGTTTACCCGTCTGTACAGAGCAGGCTAAGGTGGGGGGTCCAGGACAGCAGCACAGCCTCAAGGGTCTTCAGGGGTCAAGCAGGCATGGCAAGTGACTCACACAGGCTGCAGGGACCGTGCGGACCCCAGGCTACGTCTTGGTTCCTGCTGCCTGTTGCTGGGACAATGTCTGTCTTCTGATTTTTTCTAAAAAACAGAACTCTAGATTTTTGCATGAAGTCCTCAGATTTTATATATTAGCAAATTGATGAAATGACAAAAAACATTGTTACTAAAACTCCACCCATTTTTGTGGGTCTGGTCTGTAGGCCTCCATTTCTCAGAGATGCTTCCTCCATGACAGACAAGAGGGTCTGCAGAGACCCCAGTGCCTAGTGGGAGGGACCAGTCGTGAGCCCTCTACCTCAATGCAGGGGCCTACTTGGCTATCAGGGTCCAAGTTCCATAAAAACATGGGCAGCTTGGGGACAGGTGGCCCTCAAGCCCCTGTGTGATGCCCACATGGTGAGAAGACCAAGGCCCAAGAGACAGAGGGGGGCTGCCGGGATTTGTCGGGGACAGCCCAGATCTTGGTGGTCCCTCTGGGTCCTGGTCAGCCTGACTCCAGAGCTCCCTCCTTCAGACTCTCTACCCTGCTGGCTGCCACAGTGCAGGGGCTGTCCTCAGACTCAGAGTCTCAGCCTCATAGTTTTAAGGGGCCTGGACACACCTTCAGGAGGATGTGAATTCAGGCTGGGGTCTCTGGCTCCAGTGTGGAAGATTCCCACTCCCTCCCCACCGGCGTCTAGATGGACCTGGGTCTGCAGAGCTAACTAGGCCACCCACCTCACCAGTCCCTCCTTGGTTTATTAGAACCCAGACAGGTTAAAGAGTTCTGCTGACCCCTTGGATCACAGCACAACTTTGGGCCCCAGAGGCCCCTTACTCTGCCAAGGACTGTTTATAGACAAGATGTGTTAATTCATCAGCAGGGAAGCAGCTGCACTGCTAACAATCCCTGGGCGTGTGAACCATCTGTGCCCAGCATCCTGGCACGCAGCTGGGCCCATCCTGCTAGTGGGACCTCGTCCTTTTCTTTCCTGAGCCACAGGGACCTGGAACCTGAGAGACTGACAGGGTCTGCTCTCCCCGAGGACAGAGATGGATGCAAGTGGGCACTTAGAGGAAAGCTAGGGGGAGACCTGGAGGAGGTGATCTGGCAGGGAAAGAGAGACTTCCAATGGGCTAGAGGGGAGAATTCAACTTTCCTGAGTACCTGCTATGTGCCAGGCATTTATACACGCCCCCTCATCTAAGTCTCATCAACTTTGGAGGGCAGATGCCACCAGTCCCATTGTATGATTATACCCATTTTGCAGATGAGGAAATTGAGGCCCAGACAGATTAAGTGACCCTCCCAAGGTCACACAGTTTGGCCGTGGTGGGGCAGGGATTCACACTCAGACCCCTGGTGACCCCTAAGTCCATCTTCTTTCTGACTACACTGTCTAGGTTCGCTCCTCACTGCGTGAGGGTCCCTGGCTCCTTCACCTCTGTTGTCCCCCACCCCAAAGCCATCAGGTGAATCCCTGGGAGAGGGAAGCTTCAGTAAGTCTCAGTCTTCAACCAGGAGGGGCCAAGACCATCACCTTGGAGAAGCAAGCATTTCCCGGCAGAGTAAATCACCAGGCCTCTTAGTCACTGCAGGTGTAGACGCTGCTCTCCTTCCCCAGGAAGTTTGTAAATCATACCTTAGACCTGGATTTGCGGAATCTTCTGGGGCTGAGGCAGGAAGCAGGCGGAGGGATGCAGGGTGAAGAGCAGCGCCCCAATTCAGGCCCTGGGGGGCTTCATGGAGGGGGGGTGGCACAGCGTGGTGCTGAGGGACCACCACTGTTCCCACCTGCAGCCCTCGGGGAGGTCCAGACCCTTCCTAGGGCCTCTGACAACCCTGACATTCCAGGGTCTCTGACCCCAGTGTCTGGGTATCCGAGGGCAGCTGGAGCAAAGGGTCTAGGGCTCAGGGGTGGAGGCTGGAGAGGGGTCTTGGGAGTGAGCAGCAGCTCTGAGCCGAGCTCTGGGTGGGGGTGTTTGGTGGGAAGAAGCGGCTGATGATGGTCACAGAGAACAGGCCCAGGGAGGGGTGCTCAGCAGGGCCCTGGGCCATGGCAGCCGAGAAGAAGCCAGAGGGGCAGGACTCAGCACCCTGCCCTGGGAGTCAGAGTCTGGGTCAGTTCTGCCGCTGCTGACTGGCTGTGTGACCTTGGGCAAGTCACTTGGCCTCTCTCGGCTTCAGTTGCCTCATCTGCAAAGTAGAGGTGATTATTCCTGTCCTGGATGCTGGGCTGTTGGGAGACCTCAAGGAGGTCAAGGAGCAAAAAGACAGTCGGGAGGGTCCATCCTGAACACAGGGTGTGGGGCTTGGCCACTGAACTGGGTAGGGCCTGGCTCTGCTCCACTGGCCTCTGCTCCCAGCCTCCTGGTGATTGGCCAGGTGCTGGTGTCCCCGCCCCTGAGAGCACAGCTGATTGGGCAAGGTGGGGCCTTTAGGCAAATAAGTCTGTTCCCTCCCTCCCTCCCTCCTCCACCAAGGCCACCATCACTGGGGCCTCACACATACTGGCTTGAGTTTCCCCAGGAATGGCTGGAGCCTTGTAAAACATGTGATTTACTGTCTAAATGCAGGACCGCTCTGGCCATCTCTCCTCAATATCCATGCTGCTCTCCCAGCCCTACCACTGACCCTCCCCTTCCTAATCCCTGCCCCCTCCCCCAGCTGTGTGATTTTGAGCAAGCACTTCACCTCTCTGAGCCTCAGGCTCCTCCCCTGTTAAATGGGGATGAGAATGCCTACCTCATGGATGTGTCCTGATTATTTACACACTCTCGTAGTCCTTAGACAAACATTTCTTGGGAGCTTCCTGTGTGCCAGGCCCTGGTCTGGACACTGAGGACATGGAGATGGACAGTGGAGAGGCCTCTGCTCTCTCGGTGCTTCCATCGTGGTGGGCTGCTGGGTGGCTGCAGCAAGGAGCTGGCGGGGAAGGTGTTTGCAAGTGGCCAAGAGCCGAGGCAATGCAGAGTGCGTGGGTGACACACCCCCAAAGTCACGGGTGGGTCATCAGCAGAGCCCAGACCAAGAGGGCTACAGAGCAAACACGTGACACACCCCCTGTGATGGGACCCACCGCGGGATCCTACTGATTTTCCGTCCCTCAACCCAGTGAAGTCACCTCCTTCTCTGGAGATATTCAGCTTCCCTGAGGAGCATCAGTTCACAGGTGGAGGACAAGCCCTGATTGGCTGCTTTTGTCACCTCAGGCCCAGCCGGAGGCTCTTGGGTGGTCTTTTGACTCCCTTCTCAAAGCTTCCCATTCTCCCATACACTCCTAGCCCCAAAACTTCCTGCAGATTTACTAGGGACTGGGGGAGGGAGAGGGGCTTCTTTGGGTCTTGTTTTAGAGCCCTCATTGCCTCCCTCCCTTCCCATCCTTCCTTCTAGAAGCTCCCTCTCTACCCCTGATAAGAGAATTTTTAATTCTTATAATCATCATCTGAAAAATTGGGGTCTTCTACAGGTAATTAAAATGAGATTCTGCTCTACCTTATCTATCTCTCCCCTCACCTTTGAACGTGATGCTAATTTCATAGCACACCTGGCACGAGAGCTATGAGAGGAAGCCCCTGAGGGGGCTTCATGTGGGAAGGTGGTGGGCGTGAATGTGGATGTGGAGACACATCTGGGGACCAGTGCCCGAGTGCGTGCAGAGTGCACCAGCAAGTGTGAGTGTGTGAGCATGTGCTTGCATGCGTGTGCAAGGACAGGCAGGCAGCACCTGGTCAGGGGCAGCACGGGGGAGCGGGGTTAGGGGACAGATGATGGTGTGAGGGTACCTGGGGGTGGGTGATAGGGTGCAGATCTGCCCTGGGGGTGACAGCTGGGGGGCCCTGGAAGCCTGTAGGTCCCCCACTTCCTGGTTGTTTATTTCTCCTCTCCAAACCTCTTCTCTGTCACCTGCAAAGTGGACACAGTGACCGTTCCTCCTGCATAAGACCGTTAGGAGAATTAAGCGCAAAGGTCTCTGCGCTCAGGTGGGTGCTCTGGGAGGGTTAGTTGTTAGTATTCGGCCACCACTGAAGGGTGGCAGGGTGGGGGGTAAGGTGACCAACCCTCCCAACTTGCCCAAGTCTGAAGGGTTCCCTGGGATTCAGGATCTTCTGAGCTAAAACCCACACAGTGACTATCCAGTGAGGGGCACTGTGGTGATCTCCCAGGAGACAGGGCATGACCTGTGGGTGATGAGAGGTCAGCTTGTGGAGTGCAGGGGGAAGAGCTCACCTTGGTTGGGGGCCACAGTCCCCAAGGCAGGCTTTCGCTGTGGCTTCACAAACGTTTCCCATCTGACCCAGTGGAGAATCGTGGGCTCCTCGGCCTGAGAAGCAGTTTGTGGATAGTGGCCCATTCAGATGGACCCCATCTGGCTCCAGCAGCACCATCCTGTGTTAGGTGGGAATTCACTGTGGAAGGTCAAGACTGCTGGGACCTCAGGCACCTGAATCTGTTCTGAGCCAGCCTCGGGGCTTCCCTCTAGCATTTGGGTGGGCAGTGGTGGAGCTCTCCCAAGGCCTCAGGGGGCCTCTGTGCTGAGTGAGGTACAGTGTGCCAAGACCAGTCTAGCCTCTTCTCCTGCCCCCAGTGCTCTCAGAGGGAGCTTAGGACCCTCTAAGGGAGGGGACCACCAGACCCCAGCCTGCAGGAACCTCAGCCCCAAGGGGGATGGGAAGACACAGCCATTCCTGAGCACCTACTATGTGCTAAACACCTGTGCCTGCCTCAGCCCCCAGCCCCCCAACAAGCTGCCACTGCCCCATTTTACAGAGGAGGAAACTGAGGCTCCGAGGAGTTGAATGACTGACCCAGAGCCGCAAGCCCCAGTGGCATGAGCCTGGGTCTGTCGCGGAACAGGGTCCACTCCTCTCCCACCAGCCCTCCACTGACCACTCACTCGGGGTCCTGGGGTGAGCCTGTGAGCCCCACCAAATGTCAGGGTGGTGGAGAGGACACGAGGGGAGCAGGCACCCCTCCCCATCAGGGCACAGATTCCACCGCAGGGCTTCCAGTGTGACCTCCCCTCCTCTTAGCCTTGGACCCCCACCGGGGGGATCAGTGGAGTCTACACAGAGAGGGTGCAGAGCTGTGGTTGTGCACAGGGTGCTGGGCTCAGAATCCCACACTCAGCACCCCCTGCATGACCTTGAGCTCCTGGCTTCCCCTCCCCATGGGAGGATGGTGGTGAAGCAGTCCTGATGCAGATGTGTGATGAGGGTCGTTGTTACAGACACAGACCCCGTTAGCACAGGGCCCAGCGCCAGGTGAGCGCTCAGTGAAGAAGCTAGTGCAGGATGACGAGGGTGATCACGAGCATGAAAGCTGGTGAGGAGGGCGGACACCTACAGAGCATGTGCTGATGAGCTAGAGGACACGTGGGTGCTTTATTCAGGGCCTGGCTCATAGGACGAGCTCAGTGAAGGCTGCTGTCCCTGTCACTCCCTGCTCACTCCAAGCTGGCCTCTTGCTGCTCCTGAGCTCTGCGCACTGACACCCTTCCAGCAACAGCATTTCCACCACACCACACTCCCCAGTGCTCACCCATCCCCAGGCCACCACCTTGAATTCTGGAAATAAAGAGCAAGTTTCAGTCTAATCTGTACTCCAGCCCTGGTGCTGATAAGACCCCACCTCCCTGATGTTTAATTCCTCAGCCCTGCGGGGCCCCTGTGGCCTCCACTGCAGCCTTTCTGAGCCCAGCAGCCCAGCAGCTGCAAGGCTGTCCTCACCTGTCTGACTCCTCCTGCTGCTCCCAGAATAAACTTCAGAGTCCTCACTACGGTCACGAGGTTGTGCATGAAATGACAGCTGTCTCCAGCCACTCCCACGACCTCATCCTGCCCACACCCTCTTATGCACAACGACTCAGCCACCCTGGCCTATGGAGAACTCCTAGATGTTGCCAAGGTCATCGTATTCACTGTCTTGATGCCTGGGAAGCCCTTCTCATCCACAGATCTCAGCCTAAACCCTGAGAGCCTTCCCAGACCCCTGGAGAAAGAACCCCCACCCCAGGCACTCTGTACCACATCATCCTGCTTTATTTCCTTCATGGCATTTAATACTTTAGGCAGTTATCTTGCTTATTCATTCATTGGTATATTTATTATCAATCTCCCCCATAAGGTGCAAGCTTTGTGGTATGGAGACCTTGTCTGTTTTGTGCCCTGTTGCATCCCCAGTGCTCTGCATGGTGCCAGCCACATAGTAGGTGCTCAAGAAATGCTTGTTGAATGAATGAATGAATGGATGGATGAGTAGGTGGATAAGCCCAGCTCTCTCTGTTCCTTAGTTATTAGTGAGGGCTTCAAGAGGCTTGGGGCTGGTCCTAGCTCTGCCTGGTCTTTCCCAGGATGGAAGACACAGTGGGGAACTGTCCTCATGATCTCTGGGCCCTTCGTCCTTCTGGCACAGATGGTCCCCTGTATCCAAGGGGTTTGAGAGTCAGCATCCTCCTCCTTCCCTCTTCCAGTCCAGCTCCTTATCTTCCCCTCAGGGTCCCCCTGGACTGGACCGAGCTGGCCTGACAGGCTCTACCCACCCCAGACCCCAGTCTTACAAAGAACAAGGGAAGATGTCCAGTGGGGGAGGCTGGATCAGAAAGCCTCACCTGAAGAGGGGACACAGTTATGCCCATAGAAGCTCCAAGTAAGACAGTCCTCAGAGCTCCAAACCTGAAGAGAGAAGCAGTCCTGTCCCCCCAGTATGATATGGGAGGCACGGTCCTGCCCTTAGGAGCCCCTAGTCTGGACAGAAAAACAGACCTGCCTTTACAAACCTCCAGTCTGATGGAGGAATCCTAGTGCTCACTGGAGTCAGGGGCCTCCTGAGAGAGATCAGGAACCTGAGTCACTGCGGACTCACAGAGACATGAGCTTACGTCATCCCAACAGAGACCATGGGTGAGGCGGCCCCTTTCATAGGTGGGCACCCCCCCTCCCTGAGCTCTGGGCATGAGACAGAAGGGCATCATCAGGGAGCCAGGGGCTCCCCTCCAGAGACACAGACCCTCTCTGGCTCCCTCCACCCTGGAAGGTGGGCGGCCAGAGACTTCCAGTGTCATGGTGGACCAGTCCCTGGCCCTTTCTGGGCCCATGTCATCCTTGGCTGAGGGCTGGGTGACATGGAATGCTGCTTCTGCCTCCACACTGGAATCTGTCCTTTTTCTCCTTGCCCTGGCCTTCTCCCACACTCAGTGGTGTACTGGTAAATAATTCACAACTGGCTCTCCAGGAAACAAAGTTCTGATTTGTAGTGCTGGCCAGTCTCTGCGGTGTGAATACTCCCACCATGTTCAATTTCAAGCTACCAACGAGATGTTAATGAACAGGAGGTTTGGAAGAGACACAAAGGAATACACCATTCTACAGTGTTTCTGTACCATAGATGCAACTAGCTTCAAACGTGTATTCAATAGTACAATATTATACTGTAAATAGGGATTGATAGGTTTTGCGTGTTTATTACCTTTGATTTTAATATAATCTATTTCATTGTGAGTTAAAACAATTTAATTGTTCATTGTGGCTGTGTTTAACAACTGATGAAATTCCTGAAAATCTAACCATCAGTTCCGTGAGCTGGTTTGAGCCTGCTCTGGCACGCCACTGCCCCTACCCCTCTCATGTCATCACCCCTGCTTCTTCTTTTTTTTTTTTTTTGGCGGTACACGGGCCTCTCACCAC
The DNA here is from genome assembly GCF_949752795.1 of Hyperoodon ampullatus. Taxonomy (NCBI): domain Eukaryota; kingdom Metazoa; phylum Chordata; class Mammalia; order Artiodactyla; family Ziphiidae; genus Hyperoodon; species Hyperoodon ampullatus. The sequence continues at coordinate 24,692,294 of NC_136915.1, read as the reverse complement.
CATGGCTTCTCCTGTTGTGGAGCACAGGCTCCAGACGCGCAGGTTCAGCGGCCATGGCTCACGGGCCCAGCCGCTCCGCGACATGTGGGATCTTCCTAGACTGGGGCACGAACCCGTGTCTCCTGCGTCGGCAGGCAGACTCTCAACCACTGCGCCACCAGGGAAGCCCCATCCCTGCTTCTTGATCCTACAGTTATGAAAATAAAACCTTGACTGATTTCACGGGCCTGGAAAAGAGTCCAACGCAGAGTTCCTGGAGGCCAGGTGGTCAGCCCACACCTCACTTGATCACCACTCCTAATGCAGTACTTGTCACTTTCAATTTATTTTTCAATACCTTTATCCTCAGAAATGATATCTAATTATACTGTTTGACTCAACTGAATTAATCATGGGGTGGTGGGCAGGGAGCATCCTTAGGGCTTTATCTGAGTATCAGGAGCAGTTAACACTTCAGCCCTCACTGAAGCCACCACAGTGGGGACATCAGGCTCTGGGGGTTTCCCTGGAAGACCCTGCTCAGAACTTCAGTGGAGGTCACCTGACCCAGACCTCTTGGTCTTCCTGCAACCTCATCCTTGCCGTGGGGAGTTTTAGAGGAGCAAACTCATTTCATGGGTAAAGCTCAAAGCTGGAAAGGACTTCCTCATTCTTCAGATGGAGAAACCGAGGCTCAGAGAGGGGCAGGGTCTTGCTCAAGATGATACCCTATCAGGGAAGATTCAGAGGGAGACACCTGGCTCCCCAGCCTGACTCCTCCTGGAACCCCCTGCCCCAGCCGCAGCAGGGGTGACGTTCCTTGGCTGAGAGAGAGTGTGGGGATTATCCAGGGTTTGGGAACACAGCTCTTGAAGGTACGATGATGGGGATCCCTGACCATCACAGGGCCTGGGCCATCAGATGCGGATGTTCTAAGGGATAGCCCCACCCACCTCCATCTGTGGCTGTTCATCCTTTGATCCAATCAACCTCTGAATTTAACCCCGAGTCTCCCCGTTTTCTCCATCCCCCACTCTGACCACAGCCAGGCCTCCCTTGTCTGCATAATCTCTCCTAACTTCTCCCCCAGCCCATCCTTTCCCCATCCATCTGCAGAGTCATGGACTCAAAATACAAATCCCGTCATGTCATTCTCCTACTCAAAACCCTCAGAGCCTCCCTCCGTTCTTAGAACAAACCTTAACGCTTCATGGGGTCCCAGGGACGGGGGATGACCTGGTTCCCACTGCTCTGTCCTCACCCCACTCGGGGTGTTTGCTCACCTGGTTCCTCCACCTGGGGGGTCCTCCCCTTCCTGGCCAGGTTGACACAACCTTAATCCCTTAGGTTTTTCAAATTCTCTGTGATCTCCTCAGGGAAACTTATCTGACCACCCGTCTGACCTTGATCCAAATTAGTTTCTCTCTGCTAAAATTCTCTCTCAGCCTGTCCATTTACCTTCTTCAGAGCACTTAACTCGAAGTGGTAACCACCACTGTGTGCTTTGTTAATAGACTCGTCCTCGGGGGAGGGGCTCTGTCCGTCTGCTGCAGCCCCAGCTCCTAGAACCTGGCCTGGGCATAGCAGTGGGTGCTCAGTGCAGACCTTTGAATGAATGAATGAGTGAATGAGTGAATGAATGACAGCCTCTTCCCTGGTGCACACTATGTGCCAGGCCCTGGAGCTGCACCTGTGAACTGGACATGGCTTCAGCCCTTGCAACCCTCATAGTCTCCCAGCGTGACAGACATGTAAATAGATGACCACAGCCCCACAGGCTCAGGGTGTAAGGAACGGGGAATGAGAAAGAAGGGGACACAGGGGAGGGTGATTGGCCCTGGAGCTGTTGGAGAAGGCTTCAAGGAGGATGTGAAATCTGAGTTGGGCTCTGAGGGATGAGTAGGAGTTTGGCCAGCATTGAAGGCAGAAAAGGACATCCCAGGTGGAGGGAGCAGCATGTGTGTTAGTATTAACTATTCTAATCCTCACAACACCCGCAATGGAGGCCCTGGAATGTGAGCACAGGCAGGGACCAGGTGGTCCAAACCTTGTCTCCGGTCTACAGATGGGGAAACTGAGGCCCACAGCAGAGAAGTGACACTTGCTGATGGGGGCAGGGGGCTCATATGAGAACTCCCAAGGTCTTGGCTGATCCACTGCTGCATAGCCACCTCCAGCCCCACCCTACCTGCACCCCTCTTCTTCCCACCTGGCTCCCTGAGAGCTGGCCCCAGGCAGGCCCCACAGGCACAGTTTCTCACTGCCCTCCCATAAGCTGGGGAAGTGACCATTGCCCACAGGCACAGGAGAGATGGTCAGGCTCCACACAGGCCAGCAGGAGTCAGAGAAAATCAACCTGGAGCTTCAGATGTAAAAATGATCATTTGAGTCTGAGACCATGTGCTGGGAGCTGGAGGCCTCAAGGTGTGTGACTGGGTCTTGGCTGGGTAAGGGCCTTTCGGATTGGACTGCCAATGTCTCAGAGTGACCCCTGATGGCTACAGCATGGTGGGTGGGGAGGGTAGGGGCCAGGGACCTGAGAAGACCCGGGGGAGACTAGCTGGAGAGCAGCACTGGGGCTTTGAGGCCAGACACACCTGGACTAGGGTCCCTCATATTCCCTTTCTACAAAATATTTCGTAAATGTAGACTCAGGAAACAGAGTACTGGAAGGAGATATTCCAGTTCACGCAGTTAACTCTGAAGATTGTATAGGGAGGTTCCCAGAGCCCAGAGAGGGAGAGTGATTCACTCTAGGTAACACAGCAAGTGGTGGGAAAACTGTCTGCCCTGCTTCTCTTGCTGTTGTTCTGTAAAGCCCCAAACAGACCCAGTGTGGATGGTGGCGGGGCCCAACAGAATCTCCTGGGGTCCTAATCCCAGCCCAGACCCAAACAGAATGTCTGAGGTGGGGCAAGGAATCTGTGCTTTAAACAAACTCTCCAGGTGAGTCTGATAGATAGCAGATGTGGTGGGCTCTGGCTGACCCAGATTCCCTCGGGTTAGGGAAGGTCATATGACCCAATAAGAGCCAATGAGATGCATTAAAACTTTTGCTGGAGATGAAGGGACAAAGGCACTTAATCTTTCCTGTGGGAATGGATCCTGGGGGTATGTGAGGGCTGGAGCAGGGCAGCCATTCCCAAAGCAAGATCTACACTGGGACTCTGCCTCCCCTATTGGCTGAGATCAGCCATGTTGCATTTTCTTCTCATTCGCTGTAACTGAAAGTGCTGACACTGTTGTTAACTATTACTCTGCTGCTGCCCTGGCCCCCAGAACTCAGTTTCTCCATCTGTGCAGTAAAAGGAATTGGGCTGGTTAAAGCCTAAGGTTAGTTAGTTAGACCAGCTCTGACATTTCAGATCTCGAAGGAACCTCAGAACCTGGCAAGACTCAGAGCTCTTGGCATCAGACAGGGAGTTTTCTTGCTTAGTCCCGAGGGTTGGGGAGATGGCAAATGGTGGAAGGGATAATGATAAGCACAAGTCAATCATGGCTTTCACTTGCTCACCTGCTGGGGGATTTGGTTTGGAGAAACAGTGCCAGGGGAGGGAAGGAGAGCTTCTTGCTGAGCCCCGGGACGCTCAGTGGTGACAATGATACCCAGGTTTCCAGTAATCCCTCTCACCTCTCAGGTGTGTAAAATGTATCCTAATCCACTTGAATCTCCCCATTGCACCACACAAGAAGTAGAGCCCAGGAGGAAAGGGCAGCCCAGAGAGGTTAAGTGCCCCCACCCAGGCCACACAGCCATTACAAGACTAAGCTAGGGCTTGAATCATCTCCACGTGCTCAGTCTCCAATCTCCCCAGACAGCTGCGCTGTCCCCTGACTCAGGTGGTCAAGTGTGGCTGAGCTGATGATGGACACCTCTAGATGACCACACAGGGCTGCCAGGTGGAACCTTTCTGCTGTCACCATATGGGAGGAGGGTGAGGGGAGTGGCCGTAGCATCATGGCTAAGAATGTAGGTGTTGGGGCCACACAGCCTGGTCCAGATCCTGGCTCCGCCACTCAAAGCAGTGGGACCTGGGAGCAGTGATTTAACTCCCTGTACGTCCGTCTCCTCACCTGTAAAATGGGCACGTAGGAGAGTCCCTACCTCACAGGTCTGAGGTGAGCTTTAAGTCAGTTTATATTTACAAAGCTGTTCAGCAGTGCCTGGAACACAGTAGGTGCTACGAAAGGTCCATGAGTAACTCGCTTGTAGAGAGAACACATTCCAGGTTAGATAAGTCCCCCTAGGGTCACAGCCCTCATCTAAAACCTTGGCCCTGACTCTGCGGCCCCCTCCCCAACCTCGGCTATTCCATGTAGTCCAGATAGAAACAGCCTTCCTTCCTCTTGGCCTTTGTACCGGAGCTCACCACACCCCTCAGTTCTGAGCTCCTTTCTCACCAGGCCTAATCCTTTCAATCCTCCCAAGCTGGCCTCTGAGGATGCCTCTTTCAGGAAGCCCCCTCTGATTCACCCCTGAGCCTGCATCCCTGTCTTCTCGCCAGTGCTCATGGGCTCTGTGGCCAGGCCCCTAGTCCTGTCTCTACCAACCCGGTAGAGGCTCCAGAGAAGTGACTTCCCCTCTCCAGGCCTCAGTTTCTACATCTGACAAGTGGGCATGATTATCCCTGCTTGACGGACTTCACAGGGTTTGAGTGAAGAACGAATGAAGGGGTGGTAGGGTGGGAACTACTCAGAGTTGCTGGGAACCATCTGAGGACCGTGGCTACCATAAGCTGTGGTGCGGCTGCAGGTCTTGTTCTGGCCACTGGTCCTGTGGGCAGACGTGCCCCACGGTCAATGCTGCACGAGCCTCGGGCAGGTCTGGTGTGCATTCCAACTCTGGCAGAGAGCTGAGAGACCTTGGGGGAGTCATGTCCAGTCCTCACTTGTGCAGTGGGGGGGAGCCCTTTGCCCGCCTCTCAGGGGAGGTGAGGGGGGAATGGGAGGAAATGGTGTGCCGCAGGGGTGCGGGGTTAGGGTCCCAGGGTGAGCTCAGCGGCCCTCGTCCAGCACAGCATTGACAGAGCTGGGGGCAGCGTGGTGCCCGTCCAGACAGTGCCATATTGTCCCTGCCCCCTCAGTCCTCTCCCCCAGGCCCACCCCTCCTCCCTCCCTCCACCCTGACTGGGCATCGGTGCCCACCCAGGCTTCCCCTCAGCTTCTCTGCCTGAGCCCCTGACATCTTGTATTTTACAGAGCTCCCTCCCCGACTCCATCTTTTGTCAAAACACCAGCTTTGATTTCTGACAGGCAGGACGCAATCTGAGGGATGACTGGCAGCCACCAAATGCTGTCGGGATGCGGTGGAGGCAGAAAGGAGGGTGTGAGGATGTTGGAAGCGCAGGAGCACACCTGGGCCCAGGGCAAAGGGGGGCGGTACTTGATGGGGCCATGTCTCCCCAGTGCCTCGGGGATGGGCCCCTAGGCAGCTGTCAGAGGGGCAAGTCCCCCGGGGAGGGGTGATGTGTCTGCCTCGTAATCAGATAGCACCTCAGTCCCCAAAGCTGCCACAGCAGTGATAACAATACTGGGGGCCTGTTTATTGAGCACTTACTGTGTCCCTTTACATGCACCTCCTCTATTCATCCTATACCGACTCTCTGAGGGAGGCTTTCTTATTGCCCTATGTTACAGGTGTGGGAATGAAGACTCAGAAAGGTTGAGGAACTTGTCTAAGGACACAGAGCTAGGGAGGGGTAGAAGCAACTTCACTGTTGAGCTCCTAAAGAAACCTCCAAGGGACCAAGATGCTAAAAAGTAAAGGGTCTCCTTCATGTGGGGGGGGTGCTGGAGGTGCAGAGAAGACCATGACCACGTATCCCCAAGGCCAGGGCTAATTCCATGTCTTGTGTACGTTCATGGAGATATGCCTGGACTATCAGTGAAGAATACCAATGAGGAATTTCAATAAACATGAGGAATAAACACCCCAGCTTGCTCCTAGGCTGTGTTCAGCATGGACGCCTTGGAGGGTCCCCAGTAAGACTGAACCGCAATCACTAACATCCTTCCTGTCTCATCCCCCTCTCCTTGTTCTTCCTGGGAACCCTTTCTGAGCTCTTGTCTTGGGATCTGCTTTCAAATGAATCCAGCCAGGGACACATGATCAAACCCTTTCAAAGGAGCTGGGGTCAAAGCTTTCCTCTTGGACACACCTATGGAAGCCCAGGTAGAAAGATCTAGGTGTGGGTTCTGTGAGCCTGGGGAGGGACAGGACTGACTTGTGGGCAGCAGAGCCAGAGCTCGGGAAATAAAGCAGAGAGCATCCCAGGGAGTGGCTGGAGAAAAGGCCAGGGAGTCAGCTAACCTGCCCTACAAGTTAGTCTGAAGGGACTAGTGGAGGTGGATGTAGGCTGAGTCCCTGAGGCAGCTGAGTGTGCATAGTGACATGGAGCAGGGGCGCTGGGGCTGCAGGGGCTCCCTAACGACTGAGATCAGCCTGGAGGATTTATCAGTGAGAAACCACAGCCTCTTCCCCGCCCAGTGAGGCGCTTCAGCTTCGAAGGGCAGAGAGAGCCCATCTGTGCGCTGAACACTGACAATTGTATAAAAGCATTTTTCTTTCTTCACTTTGGCAACTAGGAAGCCCAAGGGCCAAGTCCATGGCTGACCTTTAGCAATGGCACAGGAATGAATGGCATGCATCTCTGTGCACCTAACTTCCGTAATGATCTTCATTTTTTTTTTTTGGTCTACATTTCTTTCCTCCAACTTCCAATTGTTTATATTATACTTTTGCATTGTGTATATTTTTTGGAAGCTGCTTCAACTCCTTAGACAAATAAAGTAGGGCATAAATAAACACAAAATATAAACCCCATAGGTATGCAACTGTTAACACTTTTCTTTCTATCTTTTTTTAAAAAATTTTTATTGGAGTATAGTCGATTTACAATGTTGTGTTAGTTTCAGATGTACAGCAAAGTGAATCTGTTATACATATACATATATCCACTCTTTTTTAGAGTCTTTTCCCATATAGGCCATTACAGAGTATTGAGTAGAGTTCCCTGTGCTATACAGTAGGTCCTTATTATTTATCTATTGTATATACAGTAGTGTGTATATGTCAATCCCAATCTTGCCATTTATCCCCCACCCTGGTAACCATAAGTTTATTTTCTACATCTGTTACTCTATTTCTGTTTTGTAGTGAGTTCATGTGTACCCTTTTTGTTTAGATTTCACGTATAAGTGATATCATATGATATTTGTCTTTGTCTGACTTACTTCACTCAGTATGACAATCTCTAGATTTTTCTTGTAAAAATGGCAAATATGCACTGTAAAAAATAATTCAAGAAATACTAGATAAAAGAAAAAAAAAGTAAAATAAACCTTTCTGTTACACAGAAACATCTGTAATAAATATTTGGTGGACAAATTCCAGGCATATCTCCATGAACCTACACAGGATATGACAGAAGAGATAGGAGAAAAAAAATAAGATCATAATGGGATCATATGTTTCTTTGAATTTAAAAGAAGAAATGGAAATTGTGGTAAACTTGAAGGAATTATGAACTTCAGATACATTTTGATTCATAAAAGATGTATCTTCTTACAGTTAAGAAGAAAAAAAATGAAAAATATTTAGATGTTGCTATGATTTTAAAATAACTGCTGATTAAATTTTTATACACATGTGATACCTCCCTGGTAAGAAAGATTAGGAAATTAGCAGATCTTTCATCCCACCACCTCCTGATTTTGTCATACTGGGTCAAGGTTATACTCTTTCATGTTGTTTGGAACCAACGTGGCTGTGACTGTTTAGACTCAGGCTTTGTTCTGTGTGTGTATAGATTTAATAGTCAGCACCAATCCTCTCCTCCTCCTCCAGAACCCCAACACACACACTCCTGGCCTTGCCTTTCCTGAGTTCTTTTTTTTTTTTAATGTGTTTGTTAATGGTAATTTTTCAAGATAGACTTATAGAGGTTGTTTCCTAAGTTCCTACACACTTGAGACAGAGTATCTATTGCCTTAGGATCTGGAAAATCAACCTGGCTGGGTATAAAATCATATGGTTATATTTTCTTGCCCTCTGACCTTGCTAGATGTTCCATGGTCTTCTAGTGCTGCCATGGAGAAGTTTGTGCCAACCAGATTTCCCCCCATCATTGTAAATTGGCCAATGAGACTCTAGTTTTGAATCTCACTGTATTGTTCAGATACGTTTTTATGTTGACATATTTTTATCAGTTTTTTTTTTCTGAAAGGTGTTATGCATTTTTAATATGCAGATTCAGGGGTTTTTTTTGTTTTGTTTTTTAAGTTCAGGATTGTTCTCTTGCATTATTTCTTAGATTATGTTGTGCCACTTGCCCTATCGTATGCCTATATATTTGACAGTCTGTGTTGAAAACATCATTTTCTCCCTAATCATTGAAAAAAGTTCTTTTCTAACTAATTCTAGCCTGTTCACAATATTTCTTATAGTATTTTAATCGTGTGCTTTTTTTTTTTTTTTTCTGTTTCTAAGGTGTATTTCATCCCTCTTGTTTCTTTTCTTCTATTCCATTTCATACCCAGGCAAGACAGCTCGATATAATTTTGTGCTGTTATTTTGTAAGCCCTTACTTCAATCCCTTTGAGGATTTTTTAAAGAAATGTCATGTTGTCTGTCATTTCTTGACATTGCATAAAATTAATTTTTCTCATGTCTTCCCCTCTTTCTTTGGGCAATTCCTCTTGTGGTATATTTTCCTCATCTGTCTTTGTTTATGTTCCTTTTCTGCCTTTTTGTAACATCTGTGCACATGTCCTGTGTTGGTTTCCTCTTAGCTCAGTTTTGGATGGGACCAGCTCTTTTTGGGAGGGTAACATGGGAAGGAGTGGGAAGGATGGCCTCAGGGAGACTGAAGCATCCGTTTGGGTTTGTTGTCTTAGTCTCTCTCTCCACATCAGTCATTTCTTTTTCTGTAGGAGTACAGCTCAGTGTTTGACATCTCAGTGGACAGTGTGGCCCCATCAAAGCTGTTTCCGGGGACTGTGACCCAGGGCTTGCTGGTTCCTCACCCTCCCTCTCCCCTCCTTGCCTCTGGCAGCTACCTGGGGCCAGGAAGTAGCACATCAGTGTGGCTTCTCCTTCAGCTCAACCTTAACATCCAACTAGGTCTCCTTGAGGTACCTCCACTCCTCTGGAGGCCTGCCTGTGTCTCAGCACTTTAAGCCAAGAGTTTTTGGGTAAAACACTCAAATGGGCATACTTTGTTTTAACGAAACTGGCTGCTACACAAGACTGAGGATGTTCATGTAAGTTATCAGTTTCTTTACTTGTTTTGATAGATTATACAAAACTTGGCACGTTTCAGATTTTGTGGTTGGAGTTGTAGTCGATTTCTGGTATAATTCACAATGAAAAGACACCTCCTCTATTTTTCATTTTTGTTTTTGTGATTGTTGTTTTAGGTTGACTTTGAGAGAAGAAGGTAAATATGTGTCTACTCCACAATTTTCTCTTAGGCATCAAGTGCTTTCTCCTCCATTATCTTTTTCAATCCCATTGCCAACGCAGGGGAGTGGCAGGGTGGTTTCCTCTTAGAGCAGAACAGAGAACTGGGGGACCCAGAGCCTGAGAGTAGAACAAGACTGCATGGCCATCATAGGCAAGAACAGGCAGCACTCACATGTACCCTGTCTCACTTCAGGAACAAATCCTGACATGTGACCCATAACTCTCTCACACACTGGCTTTTGGCATATGCAAGGCCTCTGCATTCCCATGGCAGACATCACTAATCCATCACAGCACTCTTTCTTCCTGATCCTGAATCCAGCCCCGATCTTCTTTTCAAGGCTACATGTGACCCATAACTCTCTCACACACTGGCTTTTGGCATATGCAAGGCCTCTGCATTCCCATGGCAGACATCACTAATCCATCACAGCACTCTTTCTTCCTGATCCTGAACCCAGCCCCAATCTTCTTTTCAAGGCTACATAACAGGAAAACAAAACCAACCATCTGGCATGGGTTTGTGAAATGAAACTTGTCTGCCTACCTGGTATTAGAGATTTTCCAGGTATGCTGAATAGTTGTGCAGTCAGAGAGCCCTGGGTTCGAATTCCAGTTCTGTGAAAGCCTAGCAGGGCAAAGTTGGGCAAATATCTTTGCAACTCTGAATCTCAGCTTTCCCATGTGTTAAATAAGGATCATTTAGTTGGTTGGGGGATTACATGAGGTAATGTTGGTAAAGTTCCTAACCAAGCACATGGCACATAACAGATATTCAATAGTACTTTTAGAAAGAAATGAAAAAAAGTGTTGTTCTTCTCTTGATGAAGCTTATGAAGATGGGGGAAGACAGATTTCACCCCATATGTAAACTCTAGTATTGAATACAGTTGTGAGGTTGGGTCCAGACTCAGTGGGGCAGGTGCTATAATTGATTAACAATGTCTGCCATGTGTATGAGATGAGAAGCTGTGATTTGTGTGCTGCCATATATGAAGTGGGAAGTAAAAGAGAGGTTGGGATGTTCAGGCCCTGCTGCATCATGCATATCCCACTGTTTCTTGTGAACCACACAGGTATATGAAGAGAAGGCTCTGCTTTTATCACCATGGTGTTCGCTGCTGCTCTGATGACAGTCTGGTAACTTTCATTATCTAAGCTGAAGGGGAGCCAAGACTAAGTGATGCAGTGAGAAGGTCACTGGGAGGTGTCAGAAAGCCTATATTCTAGTTCTGGGTTCCCATGGACCAGCTGCTTGTCCTTGAGCAAGCCTCTTCCTCTTGGGGGTGGGGAGTAGGGGGGAACAGGTGGTGGTAGTGGATGAATGTTATCCTGGAAAGTGAAATTGGCCTAGGTCATCTCTAGGAATTCTTCCAGTAGACACTTAGTAGATTTGGGATTTTCTGGTTTTTATTTGTTAAAATGCAAATTTCTGTATGCGTTTTACATTTTAATTGTAAAATATATATAACATAAAATTTACCTTTTTTAAACATTTTTATTGGAGTATAATTGCTTTACAATGGTGTGTTAGTTTCTGCTTTATAACAAAGTGAATCAGTTATACATATACATATATCCCCATATCTCTTCCCTCTTGTATCCTTCCCTATCCCACCCTCCCTATCCCACCCTTCTAGCTGGTCACAAAGCACCAAACTGATCTCCCTATGCTATGCGACTGCTCTCCACTAGCTATCTATTTTACATTTGGTAGTGTATATATGTCCATATATACACTACCACTCTCTCACAAAGTGTAAGTGTAATGGCCTTAAGTACATTCACATCACCACTATCCATCTCCAGAACTTCATCATTCCACACTGAAACTCCATACCCATTAAACAGTAACTCCACATTCTCCCTCTCCCCAAGCACCTGCTAACCACTATTCTACTTTCTGTCTCTAAGAATTTGACTATTCCGGGTACTTCATATAAGTGGAATCATACAATATTTGTCCTTTTGTGTCTGGCTTATTTTACACAGCATAATGTCTTCAAGCTTCATCCATGACATAGCATATATCAGAATTTCACTACTTTTTAAGGCTGAATAATATTTCATTGTATGTATACACCACGTTTTGTTTATACATTCATCTGTCGATGAACATTTGCATGGTCTCCATCTTTTGGCTATTGTGAATAACACTGTTATGAATCTTGGTATAAAGATATCTTTTGAATCTCGACTTTTAGTTCTTTGAGGTATCTAACCAGAAGTGGAATTGCTAGATTATATTCTGTGTTTGTTTTTTTAGAGGACTGCCACATTGTTTTCTACAGTGGCTGCATCACTTTACATTCCCACCAGCAGTGTCCAAGGGTTCCATCCTCACCAACTCTTGTTATTTTCTATTGTTTTGATTATAGTCATCTTAATGAGTGTAAAGTGGTATCTTATGTGGTTTTGATTTGTATTTCTCTAATTTTTATCATTTGTGAGAATCTTTTCATGTGCTTATTGGACATTGGTATATCTTCTTTGGAGAAATGTCTGTTCAGGTACTTTGCCCTTTTTTAAATTGTTGTTGTTTTCATTGAGTTTTAGGAGTTCTTTATATAATCTGGATATTAATCCCTTATCAGATATGATTTGCAAATATTTTCTCGCATTCTGTGGGTTGCCTTATTACTTGGTTGATAATGTCCTTTGATGTACAAAAGTTTTTACAAAATTTTTGATGTGTTCTAATTTATCTATTTTTTTCTTTTGTTGTCTGTGCTTTTGGTGTCATATCAAAGCAATCATTGCTGAATCCAATGTCATGAAGTTTTCATCTATGTCTTTTTCTAAAAGTTTTATAGTTTTAGCTCTTATATTTAGGTTTTTAATCTAATTGGGGTTAATTTTTGTATATGTTGTAAGATAAGGGTCAATCTTTATTCTTTTGCATGTAGATATCCAGTTTTCCCAGTACCATTAATTAAAAAGATTGTCCTTTCCCCACTGAATTCTATTGGACCTCTTGTTGAAAATCTCTGGACTACATATACAAAGCTTTATTTTGGGGCTCTGTATTCTACTTAATTGGTATATATGTCTGTCTTTATGCCAGTACCACACTGTTTTGATTACTATATTTTGTAATAAGTTTTGACATCAGAAAGTGTAAGACCTCCAACTTTGTTCTTTTTCAAGATATTTTTGGCTGTTCAGGGTCCCTTGAGATTCTATATTAATTTCAGGATGGATTTTTCTATTTCTGCAAAAAAAATCATTGGGATTGCATTTAATCTGTAGATTGCTTTGAGTAGCATTGACATATTAAAGTTAAGTTTATAATAATATATCTTCAAATCCATGAACATGAAACGTGTTTTTGTTTACTTACATCTTCTTTTATTTCTTTCAGCAATGTTTCATAGTTTTTAGTGTACAAGTCTTCCACTTCTTCAGTTAACCTATTTCCTAACTATTTTATTCTTTGTGGTACTATTGTAAATGGAATTGTTCTCTTAATTTCCTTTTCAGATTGTTCATTTTTATGAACAAGCTGACTGCTCCAACTAGAACTTTCAGTACTATGTTGAACAGAAGTGGTAAAAGTGAGCATTTTTTTCATTTCCCTCATCTTAGAGGAAAAGCTTTTTCAGTATTTCACCATTGAGTACGATGTTAGTAATGGATTTGTTTTTTAAAGAAAGACCTCAAATCTCCCTGCTTCTGAGTTTCCTAAGCAAGCCCCAGAAGGTCATTGCTTTTCCCCATGGAATTAATGGCCCTGGACCTTCCTCCTAATTTAATGCAAATCCTAGCTGGCCTTATTGTGCAGGAGTTTCAGTTCATGTTTACTTTCTTGGCGATACAATCCATCCTCATTTCCAGCCAAGTTTCTAATCCCTGCAATTTTCATGGTTCTAGTAATTATGAAAAAAAATCCAAAGGATAAAACATTTGCATCCTGTCTATGAGATTACACACCTTAGTGGAGTTTATTAAATCTATTTTGCAGTTTCTGAGAAAATTAGACTCACTCTGTGTGGCTCCAGAAGACAAAACAAGAGCCAGTTGCTAGAACCTTCCAGGAAGCAGATAAAAATTCAAAGGGAAGAAACACTTTTTGCCTGTCAGAGCAGTCAGCACAAAGAGAGCCACCCCAGGAGGTCAGGGACAAAGCCAGCAGGGTCCAGTGCCTGGTGTGGTCATTGAAGGGGACAGTTGAGAACAAGGGTTGTGGGTCATACCTGGGTTCACTTTCCAACCCTCTCTTTCCCCGGGATTCAGGCAAATGAATTGATTTTTCTAAGCCTCTGGAGACAAGCATGCAAAGCACAGAACAATATTTTGTGGTCATGCTATTATTTCATTATATAGAGTAAGGGAGTGCTTCGCTCCACACCTAGTTTCTTGCTTGGGCTGCATGTCCATCAGTGGCCAGCTATGGCCCTGCTCTATATGTTCTTCACTCAGGAAACCAGGCTTTTGAGTTAGCCACTGTTTAGAAAGTTTCTTCTCACTGTGTAAGAAGAAAAAAATAACTTTGGGGTTTCAGAGGAGAGAGGGAAGAGTGTCTCACATTGACGTTTAAGTGCCCTGGCCAGAACAGAAACATGCTGCTTCCACTCAGAATGAGTGGATCAGAGCTAGTTACCCAACAAGCCCTAACCAAGAAGACCAGAAAGGAGGTCAAGTCCTGAGATACTTGATGAACAGGACCAGGGACAACGACACTGAGCACTCTTGTCTGGTGGATGATGGCATCTTTCAGTGGGAACCTGGAAAAGAGCATGTTTGAGGGGAAAAGTCAAAAATAATGCTAAGGATTTTCCACTTCTAGCATGACAGCATGAAAAGCTCCAGAAACCCATTTTTCCGTGAAACTGGTGAAAAATACTAAAAAACAAAACAAAACAAACCCCACCCAAACCTTTAAAATCTTTAGAAATTGTCCTATGGACACAAAGCAAATACAGAAGCATTTATTTAAGAAACCCCACAAAAACTGATAAGACCTGCAGAGTCTGGGATATTTGAACCAAGACTCATATCCTTACCACCTCTGCCCAGTTCTACATGATGGAAAGTGCACTCAATATTGGTACAGCTGAGAACACAGGAATCCCTCTTCCAGCCAGAGACCTATTTTCCCAGGAAGGGTAGGATATCAGGATTTCTAATCCTGTCCCCAGCTACTTGTTGTCAAGGTTAAGTTCAGGGCAAGTGTGGCTAAGACGTGGAGGCGCTCATATTCTGCCCATCCCCCACTCATGGGCTCTACTTGAGTGCAACATCACTGAGAATAATGGGACCCTCACTGTCCTTGCCCTGCATCATGGGGTGGGAGATTCAGACATAGAGGCAAGTCCAAGAGATCTGGAGCTGTTATTGCCCCATCCACTAAACACTCAGATCCTGAAGTGGGGATGTCATACAAAGAGAAGTGTGCCATTTTCCCCACACCAGAACCAGAAATGAGGCTGAGAGATGATTTTACTCAAGGGGAGTAGCTGGGTATAGAATAGAGCGCACCAAATTACCCCCACCCCAAAGGAGCTGACTTTATTATTTGCAGCAGAATGTGGAGAAGTTCAAGTGTAATTGTCAAAATTAGTGAAAGTCGTAGTGAAATGTAATTGGGAAGAGATTGATAGATTCATTGGAGATATAGGTTAAACTGAAGGCCAGCTATTTTCCCAGAGAGAGAACTAGGGAGAGACAGGTGAGAAGAACCCTCCGGGGGTCAGAATAAATCTCAAACACTGACCTCTGAAACTATCCCTTCAAAGGAGCCCAAGTTTGATTAGATTTGTCTGTGAAGCAATTTATGCTCCAGAGCATTTTTTTTTTAAACAACAGAACAATTAGCTAGCAGTAAGTGGAACTTAACAGCTGGGTCTGGTCACCCCAAGGTGGCTGTGGGCATACCTCCTTCTATTCAATATTGTACTAGAAGTTCTATCCAGGATAATTAGGCAAGAAAAAGAAATGAAAGGCAACCAGATTGTAAAGGAAGAAGTTAAACTATTTTTAATTACAGATGACATGATTTTGTGTATAGAAAGTCCTAAGTCATCCTCTAAATTTACTAGAACTAATAAAAAATTAAACCCACTAAAAACCTATTAGGACAAATGAGTTCACCAAGACTGCAAGACACAAGATCAATATATAAAAATTGATTGTATTTCTATACACTGGCAATGAACAAACCAAAAATGAAATTCAGAAAACAATTACATTTACAATAGAATCAAAAAGAATAAAGTATTTAGGAATAGATTTAACCAAAGAAGTGCAGAACTTATACTCTGAAAACTATGAAACTTTATTGAAACAAATTAAAGATGATGCAAATAAATGGACAAATATTCCATGTTCATGGATTGGAAGATGCAATATTGTTAAGGTGACAATACTCCTGAAATTGATCTGCAGATTCAATACAATCCCTATTAGCATCTCAGATGATTTCATTGTAGAAATTGAGAAGCTGCTACTAAAATATATGTGGCTTCCCCTTCCCCACCGTGTCCTCAAGTCTGTTCTCTATGTCTGGGTCTTTATTCCTGCCCTGCCACTAGGTTCATCAGTATCGGTTTTTTTAGATTCCATATATGTGCAATAGCATATGGTATTTGTTTTCCTCTTTCTGACTTAGTTCACTCTGTATGACAGACTCTAGGTCCATCCACCTCATACAAATAACTCAATCTCATTCTTTTTTATGGCTGAGTAATATTCCATTGTATATATGTGCCACATCTTCTTTATCCATTCATCTGTTGATGGACATTTAGGTTGCTTCCATGTCCTGGCTATTGTAAATATTGTTGCAATTAACATCATGGTACTTGTATTTTCTTGAATTATGGTTTTCTTAGGGTATATGCCCAGTAATGGAGTTGCTGGGACATATGGTAGTTCTATTTTTAGTTTTTTAAGGAACCTCCATACTGTTCTCCATAGTGGTTGTATCAATTTACATTCCCACCAACAGTGGAGGAGGGTTCCCTTTTCACCACACCCTTTCCAGCATTTATTGTTTCTAGATTTTTTGATAATGGCCATTCTGACCGGTGTGAGGTAATACCTCATTGTAGTTTTGATTTGCATTTCTCTAATGATTAGTGATGTTGTGCACCTCTTCATGGATTACATAATTCCATTCATATGAAATGTCCAGCATATGGAACTCTATAGAGAAAGAAAGTAGATTAGTGGGTGATTAGGGCACCTACTAATGGGTGGGGTTGAGGGGATGGAATAGGTGGGCAGGAGGGCAATAGTTAAAGCATATGGGGTTTCTTACTGAGGTGATGAAAGTGTTCTAAAATTGACTGTGGTTGCCCATATCTGTGATTATACTGAGAACCATTTAATTGTAGACTTTAAATAGGTGAACTGTATGGTATGTGAATTATATCTCAATAAAGTTGTTCAAAAAACTAAAAATAAATAAATAAATAAATAAATAAAATACATGTGGCATTGCAAGTGACCTAGAACAGCCAAAACAATTTTGGAAAAGAGAAACAATGTAGGATAATTCACATTTTTAAACTTCAAAACATACTAGAATGCAGCAGTAATAAAGACAACATGGAATTGGCATAAGGACAGACATATAATCAATGACCTATAATTGAGAGTCCAAAAATGAACCCATGGTTCTGTGGTCAATTGAGTTTCAACAAAGGTGTCAAGACAAATCAATGGGAAAGTAATAGTCTTTTCAACAAATGGTGCTGTAACAACTGGATAGCCACATGCAAAAGAATGAAGCTGGACCATTACCTTACATTATATGCAAAAATAACTCAAAATGGTTCAGACATAAGTGTAAGAGATGACTCTACAAAACTCTTAGGAGAAAACATAAGGGTATACCTGCATGACCTTGGATTTGGCAACAAATTCCAAGATTTGACACCTAAAGCCTGAGTAAAAAACAAACAAAAATAAAGGTAAGTTTGACTTTAACAAAATTTTTAAAACTTTTGTTCTTCAAATGCCACTGTCAAGAAAGTGAAAAGGCAAGTCATAGACTGGAAAAATGTATTTGAATGTATCATATACCTAATAAAGATAGACTATATTTTTAAAACTCTTACAACTCAGCAACAAAAAAGACAAACAATCCAGTTAAAAATGGACAAATGATTTGAATATACATTTCTCCAAAGAAGATATACAAATGACCAATAAGCACATGACAAGGTGCTCCATATCATTAGTTATCAGGAAAACCATTTCATACCTACTAGAATAAAAAAGTCAGATAATAACAAGTGTTATGTGGAGAAATTGGAACCCCTATATATTGCTGGTAGGAATGTAGAAATTATAGTCATTTGGAAAACAGTCTGGCTGAAGACAAAGAGAGTATCTTGAAAGGAGCAAGAAAAAAATGACTCATTACAGATGAGGAGCTATCAATAATATTAACAGCTGACTTCTCATCAGCAACCATGGAGGCCCAAAGGCAGTGGGATGACATATTCAAAGTGCTTAAAGAAAAATTGTCAACTAAGAAATTTATATCCAGGAAAAGCATTCTTCAAAACGGAAGGAGAAATTAAGATCTTACCAGAAATGCAAAAAACTGAGTATCTGTCACTAGCAGAGCTGTCCTGCAAGGAATACTGAAAACAGTGCTTCAGGCTGAGATGAAAGGACGCTGGATAACAATTTTAATCCACATGAAGAAATAAAGAGCACTGCTATGGTAGCTACATAGGTAAATATAAAAGTCAGTATAAATGCAATTTTTGTAATCATTTTCTTCTCATATTTGATTTAAAAGACAACTGCACAAGGCAATAATTATAAATCTGTGCTGATGGGCTTAGAACATATGAAGATATTTTGCATAACAATAATAGCCTGGGAGGAGGTAATAGGACTTTATTGGAGCAAATACTTTTTTTATGTTTTTGAAATTAAACTGGCATTAATTTGAACTAGATTGTTTTAAATTAACATTAATGGTAATCCCTAAGGCAACCACTTAGAAAATAATTTTAAACTATAATAAAAGAAACAACAAGGAAATTAAAATGACATCCCTGGCAGAATGGGGCAGGGATGTGCCCTGGGGCACATCATCTTGGGGCAGTGTGACTCTGGGCCTGCCTGCTTTGTTACAGGCAATCTCTGCCATCACCATCACCTTCACTCTCACATGTGTCCCATGAGGTGGGCACCATGGGGACCAGGATCTCTGTTAGACATATGGGAAAACTGAGACAAGGGAATGACCCATGGTACTGTGGCTTGCTTGTGCCAGGGCTTGCTCCAGAACATAGGGCTCTAGATCTTTAGTCTTGAAACTTGTGAAATAAATTCATAGCTGCTTTCATGGCACACTAAGTCCCTGATGCTAATTCTTCAGGGGGCTTAAGAATTATCTGGTCAAGGAGGATAGACATGTCTGTTCAAATGCTGATCCCCAGGCCCCAGTAATTCTGACTCAGTGGGTATCAGATAAGGCTGGGGAATCTGTAATTCAAACAGGCACCCCCCACTTACTTCTGCCCACCTCTTCCCAGCCCAAGGTCACTCTGACGCAAGTTTGCGTGCAGAGCACACATGGAGAAATCCTGGTTTTAGGATATTCCAGGCCCTGTTCTAAGGACTTCACATTCATTTTGGCCCAGCTTTTCAGAGCACAGGTTCTGGATCCAGCCTACCTGCATTGCAACCCAGGCTTCAGCACTTACTCGTTCAGGTTAAAGCATTCAGAATGGTACCTGGCACAAAGTACACGTTTTATAATGTCAGCTCTCTTTGTTATTACTTTCTTACTTAGTAGTTGAAACAATCTTAAAACCTAGCTATCCTCAGCCCCATTTTGCAGGTGAGGAAGGGTGGGCACAGAAAGTTTAGATAATTTTTTAAGGACACACAGCTAGTGAGTTGCAGAGATGGGGCTCAAGCTTCATTCCATGTGACCCTAATGTCAGTGGTCTTAACCGCTAGGCTGCCCTGCACTAATGGCACATGCTCCAGACCCTGCCCTCACACCAGCACCTGTGTGGTAGGGCCACACAAGGCTGTCAGGAGAGGCCACCTCAGGTTCTGGGCTTAGCTCCTGCCCCTTAAAGATGGGAGAAGAGGTCCTGGGGGCTGGGGAAATGATTAGGGAGGGGTAGACCCCTGGCCTCTTCATGCCCTCCTGGACCCACCTAAAACCATTTTTAAGACTTAGACAATGCTCACCAGAAGACAGGTGTCCTCTCAGGGGACTCTAGGTTCAATTTGCTGATCCTCACCCCCAGAGATCTCAAATTGGCATCTCCTATGTTGGATGAGAAGGTGAGAAGATGACAGAGCAGCTTCAGGAAGACAGTCCTGGGCTTCAATCTCAGCTTTCATGTGTTTGAGACCTAAGGTAGGCCTCAGCTTCCTCATCTGTTAAATGGGTATAAAAGTAGAGCCTATCTCAGCAGGGTCTCACAGCAGAATAATGGATGCTGAGCATTCAGGACAGCAGCTGGCAAACAGAGCACGGCCTCTACAGAAGTTAGCAGCTGGTGATAACATCATTCTCCACACACAGGCAAGGTCGTGTTGGCTTCCCCTGACATGTTTTCTTCCTGACCTTTGCACTGAAGACTTATCTGGAGCCTAGAGTGACCCTAGTTCTCCCTGTCCCAAAAGTCTATCCTCTGGAATCGTGTTAAGTTTCAAGGACAGATGTGGGAGACAGACCAGGGCCAGGTCTCAGCTCGGGGTCCTTGGAGGCTCCTCAAGCCACCTGGAGCCCCTGGGCCTCATCCAAGCCCAGCTACCTTCTGGGCTGGGGCAGGTACACCTGCTCTGATGGAGCTGAGCCCTGACTGCAAGGTTTCCCTGCTGGTGTGTGACTTCAGGGGACATAAGTCAAATGCCACTGGAGAAGAAAATGCTGAAAACTACTGAGAGATAGCAGCCTTTCTCAGCATGGGAGGAAAACTGAGGATTCTGAGGTGAGACAGTGTCGGCCTGGGGCTGGAATCTCTGTCTTCTGCCATGAGGTTGTGTGTGGCCTTAGGAAACTTCCTTCCCCTCTCCAAAGAGCCTTGGATTCCTCGTCTATCAGCTGAGGTGTTGCCATCTACTCACAGAGTTGTTGAGAATGTGAGACAGGAGTAGAGCTAGGAGCAGAAGCTCATTTACAGCAACGACGAGCATGTATTAAGTGCCAGGTGAAGCCCTGTCCAGCCATTGTCTCATTGCATCCTGACAGCAACCTCTTGGAGTAGGCACTATCATGACTTCCATTAACAGATGAGGCAAGGCTCAGAGAGATTGAGCATCTTAGCCAAGATCACACAGCTGGTCACAGGAGAAGCTGGCCTTGAACTTGGGGCAATGGAAGCCCACCCAGGACCCTCGTCCAGAGCCTCTGCCTCCACAGCAGGGCCTGTCAAGGAGTGCAGTGTCTTCCCTCCCTCCACACAGCCTGCGCATCCCCACCCTAAGACCCTCCCCGCTCTTCCCCTCCCATGCCTCAAAGCGGCAACCTGCATGGATGTCTAGTGGGTGCTGGGCTCATCTGCAAGTACAGAAGTGGGTTCTGCACCCAGATGGAGCTGGACCAGAGGCAGCTTGAAGACTCCGTGACGCTGAGCAGGAAAGTCACTGAGCCTCTAAATGCAGGCAGCAGGAGTTATTAATAAGTTAGAAAATGAAGGTTTACCACTGCAGGGCTTGGCGAGCCCTTGCCCGAGACCTTCTGCTGTTGCTTTCCTGACCCTCCCTGGTCGTTGACAAGGAAGCTCAGAGATTTAGTGCTTTTAATAAAGCAGGTGCCCAGTGTAAGAGAAACTTCCAGTTGGGTCACTCTCCTGGAGAATGGAGACAACTCTGGCTGAGGCCAGGGAAGTCAGAGGTCAGCCCCTCACCTTGTTGTACATCCTCAGGTGGGTCATCAACTCCAGCACTGGTCACCAGTGCATCCACCAGTAGGGACTGGCCTCCTTCCTCCTGCCTGGCTAGTGCCCCAGGGACCTCCCCTGTTTCCTTCATGGATTATTGTTGTCTTAAAAACCAAAAACCTAGAGTTGATTTCAAAGCTGTCATGGGGTAGAGAGGAAGCAAAAGGGCTGAGGGCCGGTCTGGTCTGTTGTGAATCCAGACTTTACCACTCACTTGTGGTGTGAACTTGTGGCCCCATGTGAGTTACTCCCATCTCTGAGTTTGGTTTTCTTTGCTGCTCAGTGAGCCACGTGTCCTAACCTCTAGGCTGCGCTGACCATGTTTGTGGCACTTTGGTTCTTGACATTGTTTGGTGGGTGACTTGCTCCTGTGGGTGGCTGTTTGCTGTCCTGCCTGGGAGTCCCCAAAGTCAAGGCTGAGTCAGGGTCTGCATCCTGGGGAGGCTTCCTGGAGGGGTGGTCAACAGCAGGAGATGCTAGCCACTCCTTCCTTACAGCAGCCTCTGGTCTTAGGGCTCAATGAGCTCTGGGGGCCACTCAGAGCCCCCTGGGATTTGCAACGTGTTCCTGCCCCGAGGATCAGCTGAGAGCTGCCTGCTGCTGAAAACAGACTTCTCCTTCCTCAGAACTTGAAGCCCTCAGGTCTGAGTCTCATATCCCCATGTTGGCATCAGCAGCCAATATGGGGTGGGAGGATTAAGCAAGTCAGAGAGAGAAAAATTAATGGATTCATTGACAAATAGAGACAGAGGTACCAGGTGGGCTTTATGCCCACTCAGAGAAGGAGGTACACCTGCACACATAGGGGCATTCACACAGAGAGATGCATGTGCACGCGCACACACACACACTAATTCGCACAGCTGGTCAGTGGCAGATCCAGCATTTGAATCTACATCTGAGTGTCTCCAGGACGCTCCCCTTTGCCTGGGGAGAGCAGAGCTTCACGGGAAGCAGAGACCCAGGCAGAAGGAGTCTGGGGTCTTCAGGGGTTGGTGATTTTCCACCAGCTGAAGCCCTAGAAACTGAGCCTCGGAAAGGAGGTTCAAGGTCATGACTTTGAGGCTCAGAGAAGCCCTTGGGGCCGACCACGTCATGTTTGTCAGCCCCGGCTCTCTGGGAAGCAGACACTGAGAGGGAATCTGGAAGGTGAGAGTTTCATTTGTGAGTAAAACCTGTGAAAGATAAAAGGGAGACATCAGAATTGGGTGGGGGAGGTTCTGAGGAGGGTCTAATCAAGTTTCCATCACCCCCCTGGGGTGCACCTGAGTAAAGGCTGGCATCAGCAGTCCCATATGGAACAGGAAGGGCCGCCCCCAGTATCTGTGCTGTGCTCCATCACTGCAGAACAGGGCCAGGCCTCGAGGACTATGGCAGGACCCGGAGGCACCGCAACCACCTGCACTCCTCACTGGTGGCCAGTTTTTCTTGGCGTCCAGGCAGGGTGCCTCTGTGACCGCCACACCGAGCCTAAGCCTAAGCTTTGGTTTCCAGTGTCACTGAGGTCATTTGGGGGGGTGTTCTCATCGCACCTGAGGTTTCAAAACTTGGGCTCCGTCTAACTGTGAGCTCTTCTCAGTGTCCTGCATCGGACAGATCTGAGATCCTGGAGAGATTTCATGAACCTTAGAGAGCTGAAGTTCTTGATCGGAGGCCCCTGGATGAGCTTCAGGGATGCCAAAGTCCCCTGAACCCCTTAAGCTTGAGTAAACGTAACAACGATTTTATATCCTGTTGATGGGTTTAGGTCCATCACAGGTGGGGTGGGAGCAGGGTGCTGGATACCTCTGCATCCAGGAGGGGAAGGAATATGGAGCTCAGAGGCCATCTCTGGAGGGAAGAGGGCGCGGGGAGGAGGAGCAGCGATGGGAGGGAAGGTCACCTCTGTTGTAAATCAGGTCATAAAGCGTGACACTAGCCAGGGTTTAAGCCAACAGTTTTGAGATCTCAGGTAGCAGACACCCAGGGGAGCCCAAACGTAATGTTTACAGGCAGGTAGGCATTCTCCTGAGCAGAAAGTGCAAAGATTTCATCAGATTCTCAAAGGCATCTGTTTAGGTTAGGTTCTTGCTGCAGTAACAAACCACCCCCAAATCTCAGTAAATGAACACCTAAGTAATTTACTTCCTCCTCTGATAAATCCCACTGTACTCTCAATGTAAGAGTGAACCCTAAAAGTAAACTGTGGACTTTGGGTAATTATGATGTCAACCTGAGGTCCAACCTTGGTGGCAAATGTCCCATTCTGGTGAGTGATGTTGGTAATGGTGGAAGTTAGGTATGTGTGGTAGTGGGGGATATATCAGAAATCTCTCTTCCTTCCTCCCAATTTTTTGTAGGCCTAAAACTCCTCTTTAAAAAATAAAGTCTTTAAAAAAAACAACAAATTTATTATCTTAATGTTCTGGAGATCAGAAGTCTAAAATGAGTGAGTAGAGTTCCATTCCTTCTGGAGAGTCTAGGAGAAGTTTCCTTTCCTTTCCTTTTTTATTTATTGTTTCCTTGCTTTTTCCATCTTCTACAGGTGGCCCACTTGCCTTCACTCATGGCCCTGCATCATTCAATCCGATGCTGTCATCACATCTCCTCCAGCTCACTTGCCTTTCTCTCTCTCACTTATAAGGACCTTTGTGATTACGTTGGGCCCACCTCGAAAATCCTGGATCGTCTCCCCATCCCAAGATCCCTAATTATTGACATCTGCAAAGTTCTTTTTGACATGTAAGGTAACATATTTACAGGTTCCAGGCATTAGAATGTGAGTATCTTTGGACAGCCCTTATTCTGCCTACCGCAATCTGTCCTCTAGCCCCCAAAGAGTCATGTTTATTCTACATGCAAAACTCATTCACCCCATCCCAACATCCCCAAAAGTCTCAATCCATTTATAGCATCAACTCAGAGTGAAAAATCTCCTCAGCTCAAAAGCCCCAAATCTCAGGATCTAAATCATCTAAGTCAGTTACCTGATGAGATTCTGGGTATGATACAACCTGGGGCAAAACTCCTCTCCATCTGGAGACCTGTTGAAACTAGAATAGGACACCTTAGTGTCCTCATTCGTAGAATAGGGATATTAATAGTTTCCACCTTGTATCAGAGTTCATCCAGAGAAGCAGAACCAGTAGCAAATTAGATATACGTGTGTGTGTGTATGTGTGTGTTTACTAAGGGATTTATCAGAGGGAACCAGCTTCTGCAGTAACAGTGCAGCTGGCTAAGCGAGGCTGTCTCCACATCTGATGCTGGAGCCCAAAGTCCACAGGCAGGCAGTCAGGAAGGGAAGATCACAAGCAGGATGGAAGCCCATGAAGATGGGCTGAACCCATGTCTATTCTGGTTGACTCTGATCTTGGTGATAAGTGTATCTGCAGAAGCTGGGCCCTTTGTCACAGAGCTGAACACACCACACAGCTGACCCAGGAGTCAGAGAACTGAAGGAAGATCTGGAGGAATGGAGAGAAATTTCAGGCTCAACTTGCTTCCCGCTGACAATCAGCAGATCGGCAGCAATTTGTGCACTGCATCTTAGCTGCTGCCCCTGCTGTACCGCCAAGTCTCATGAGTTGTACCTCCTTTGTACCCATCCTAACAGGAAATTCAGGTAGAAGGGAATTCTGGGAACACAGCTGTGCCCAGGTTGTCACATTAGGAAGCCATCACGCACCTCCTAGAGCTGCTGGAGGAAACAGGCAGCATCTGAAAAGAGCTCAGTTCAGTGACCGCCCCAGCAATGTTAGGGCTCATCACAGTTATTATGATGGTTATCACATGACCTGGCCCATCAGTCCACATGGGGAGCGTGTTTATGGTGAGTGGGCCCCCTTTCATGGAGAGCCACACTGATGATCATGGAGAGAGAACTTTCTCTCACAGAAAACATGCTATTCCATCTTCCCTTGGAGTTCAGGAAAACGTAATTAGTCTCAGGCTGGAGGAGGCTGAAGGAGGGTGGATAGCCATCCTTGAGGGCTGGTGAGCATGAACTTTCTGCAAAGCTGGAGACCTACTTTGCTGGGACCAAAGCAATGTGCAAAAATATAAAGGATGCAAAGAAAGAGAGAACCTATAGACCACAACAGTGGGAGGCTGGAAGCTGGAAAAGAGGGATGAAACTGCCTGGAGAGGAGCCATTGAGATGTAACTGCAGCAGGAACACATCTGGGTTTCTATTTGTGTGAAATGAATAATCCCTGATCCAGTTGTGTTGCCAGATTTGGGAGAAGAAAAAGGAAATGTCCCACAGTTGCTGAGAATATGGGTTCTGGGTTCTGGTTTTAAATTTCCTTAGTTGTGGAGTCTAAGTTGAACACAATGGGATCTTTCTGTGATGCCTGGTGTCAGGGTTGGATTTAGGGTTGGATGGAGGGGTGTTCTGGGGTCCATGCAGGGAGAGGTCATTTTCCTGGAATGAGAGAGAAGGCAGAGCTGAGTCAGCACCAAAGGTGGGATAGGTTGGAGCTGGTAGGACTGCGGTTGGAGGGATGAGGTGGCAGTGAAAGGGAGGGTGACTCAGAGCTGAGAGGGAGGGGCAGATAGTTCCAAACAGGGCTGCGGGCTTTGGAGAATAATACTGCAAGCAGGCAGAGGCAGGTATGAGGTGCCCCCTGTGTGAGTGGACTGGGGGGTGGCAGTGCTAACAGCTCAAAGGTACAGGAGTTCCCTGGACCTCCCAGGTCCGCTGCTATAACAAATTATCATAGACTGGATGGCTTATAAACAGCATTTATTTCTCATAGTTCTGGAGTTGGGAAGTGCAAGATCAAGGCACCAGCAGATCCGGTGTCTGGTTCCTAGAGGTTCTTTCTAGCTATAACCTCACATGGTGGAAGGGGTGAGGAAGGTCTCTGGTCACTTCTATAAGGGCACTGATCTCATTCATAGGGCCCCACCCTCATGACTGAAGCACCTTCCAAAGGCCCCACCTCCTAATACTAATACAGGGCATGCTAGGTTTCAGCATATGAATTTGGGGGGACACATTTAGTCTTTAGCAGGGGTAATAGCACCCCCAAAGATTGCAGTGGGGGTAATATAACCTGAAATATGCAACAGGCTCAACCCAGAGCATGGATATGGAAGGTCCCTGATAAACAGAGCCCCCTCTCCACCCACCCCAGGCCAGGACAGCACCGTCATGCTTCTGGGACTCGTGTCCTGCTCCACTCACTTCCTCCTGGCTGTGACCTTGGGCAAGCCCTCCTGAGCCTCAGTTTCCTCATTTGCAAATTAAGGATAATAATAGCACCTTCCTCCAAGTCGAGGTGAGGACTCAGTGAGATGATACTTGTAATGTGCCTGGCTCAGGGCCTGCACAGAAGGCACTCTCGATTAAAGGCAACTGGCATCACCTCAAGCTGGGGGCTCTGCAGGGGCCTCTTAGTGAAGCCCTGGACCCATAGGAGGGTTGTTCCCACAATGATCATTTGCTTCAGGTGTTCTTTCCAGAATCTTCCATGGGATCCTTAGCTGTCCCTCTTCTGCCCCCTGGCCATCTCCTGTCTCTCTGTCCAGCTTTGGCAGGGCCGATCTGACCTGAACTTCATCTCTGGAGATGGATTCTCTGCTCACAAAACTGTCCATTTGCCGTCAGTATCCCACTGAAATTGTTACTCTCCTCCACCTGGTTAATGGCTGGAGCACAGCGTTGTTGGGGCAACTATGAACAATTCACTCTCCTCACTCCCTCCTCACCAGCAATTTGGGGAAATGCAGCCAATTCTTTAGACACTTCATGTAAAAAGCAGAATTTCCACAGTATGAGATATTCCCTTTTTCCTTTCTTTTGTTTTCTTTTAAATGACAGTCTCCCTTGCTCATTATTCTGTCTCAGGGAAGATCTCAAAAGAGTGATGATTCTAGGGAATTCATGAACTCTTGGGAAGTTGCGGCTCCTAAAAACGAACTCATTTACAGTGTGAAATATGGCTCCGTGTGTGTGTAACCCCGGGCAGTTTCATGGGGCCAGGAAGGTGGGGGCTTGAATTGCTTCATTGTAGAGCTGTCTGTAATTACCTGCTTCTTACTGGTGCTCGTGGCCTCAGTTTCAAATTGAGAAATCAGAGAAAGTGATGCAGCAAATGTGGGTCCCTCAACCCTGCCTCAGCCCTGTGATGCAGCCAGGTAAGGTCCCACTTGCACTTCCCACCTGTACAGCTTCCTTGAGCCCAGGCCCCTTCTCTGGCTGACTCCACTTT
The DNA here is from genome assembly GCF_949752795.1 of Hyperoodon ampullatus. NCBI lineage: Eukaryota > Metazoa > Chordata > Mammalia > Artiodactyla > Ziphiidae > Hyperoodon > Hyperoodon ampullatus. The sequence goes on along the minus strand of NC_136915.1, from coordinate 24,664,788 downwards.
GGGGCTCCAGGCCCTAACTCTGGACATTTATCTGTGGCCTTGGCATGGGGTCTGTGACTCTTGCTCTCCCTAATGTCTTGCTCCAGCCTCTTGGGTCCTTCCCACTGCAGAACCAAGCAGACGGCCTGGCAGGTGGAACAGAGCTGGATTTCATACCATCCTCAGGCCTGGGCAAGAAGCTGTGTCATGGACAATGTAGAGGACCCTGCTCTGTCCATGGCATCAGGAATCTCTGGAGCCAAAGGGGTGATGGGCCCACCTGGAGGCTACCTGACACCCTCACAATTCTAGACACTTTTTGGCACTTTTTGGTGCCTGGGACCCCAGAATTCCCTGCCCAGGTGGCCTGAAGCCCACTTCCTGACCCAGGTCAGCCATCAGAGGTAGAGTCACAGTGAAGAGGAAGCAGGGTTCACATCTCTGTTAAGAGGGCTTGTTGGCATAGCTGAGACCCTTCTGTTGCAGGTGGGTTTCTGCCATGGCAGGGGTGGAAGTGTCCAGAGGTTGCTGGAGCCATCAGGGAAATGAGAGTCACCAAGGGGGCACTGTCCCTGATCCCTCAAGATCAGTATCAAGTTCTAAATATCAAAATTCATAGAATCATAGTATCTCGGGGCTGCAGGGACATTGGTCTAGGCATTAACTGAGAACCTGATGTGACGAGGATGAGGTTTATCGTCATGCCTGTGTTCATAGCCATCCCCTCCACTCTGCTCCCAAGAGCAGTTTAGTCTCTGCCTATGCAGCAGGAATCTGGGACCTTAGCCCACAAGAGCTCTGTTTAAGGACAATTTGCTTATCCTGGAACCCAGGGCCCCTGTGTCCTCCACACAGAATGATCTTGACTGCCACTCCCCCAGAAATGCTTGGGCCAGGGACATTGGGAGGCCCCTCCCAAGGCTGGCTGAGCCCGCGGAGTTTGCAGACAATGAGGGCTGCTTAGGCAGGGGTGCAGAGAAAGTCCCAGAGCTTCTCCAAGTGTGGGCTCTGTATTGGAATCAGCCAGCACAACACAAAACCTATTGAGCCCAGATCCCCACTGAGGGGTCCACCTGGGGCAGGCAGACCCAGCTCAGAGGATCTAGCACTGGGCACTCTGTCCACACCTATGTCAGTGTGAGGGATCTCCAAGGGGCTCAAGGGCCACACTCAGCATCTCTGGAGGGGGAGGTTTTCTGGCTGGTCAGCAGCCACCTGCCAGATGCCTGGGTCTCCACCATGAGCATGGGTAAAGCACGTGCTCATGGTGTCTCCATCTGATCCCTCCCCAAACCACCAGGAGGAGGTTAGAGCCGAGACTGAACCCAGGGCCTGCTGATCCCTTCCCTAGACACACTCTCTCAATCCCAGCAGCCCCGGGGGCTGGTCTCCCAGCCTCTGCTTGACCCCTTCACAGACAGGGTGCTCACCACCTCCCGGGCCAGCCAGAGCATCTCATGGTGTTCTGTGTGGAAGGAAACAGACCAACACACCTGTCCAAGTTCTCCAGGCCCCAGGACAGGTCCTGACCATCCTCTGAGCCCCTGCCCTGCAAGTGGGGAGGACAGGGCACCGGCCAGAGGCTCAGGTTCAAGTCCTGACCCTGCATCCCCACTGCACCCCCCAGGGCTGCTTCCCCCTCAGAAAGGGAGACTCAGACACATAAAGGATGCCTGTGCTCCCCAACCTATGCCACCCTGTGTTCTGTGATTGCCGTCATCCTTGTTAGTTTTTTACCATGGTCTCCTCTGCAGGTTCTTTCAGAGCTGGGAGCTCATTCTCAGGGAGCCGTCTCTGTTCTCATGATCTGCCCCTGTCTGGACTCTGAGCTCCCTTCAACAAGGTTTAATTTCCTTTTCCAGCCTGAGGTTTATTCTTTTCTATTTGTTATTCAAGTTGGAACATGGTAGGTCAGTGCTGTGTCTCAACAGGGGAGAGGTTCAGGGTAGAAACACAAAGCCTCTGACCACCCCCCAAATCTCCTCATATCAGAGCTGGGGGAAGGGGCACAGCAAAGCCCAGTGGAGGCCAGTGGGAGACTGAGTTTCCCACCTGGACTCTACCTGTGACCCCGTGTGACCTCATGCAGGTCACTGCCTCTATCTGAGCCATGGATTTTTTTCATCAGTAATGTGGGGCAGAACCATGCCCTTGGCTACCTCCCAGGAAGGTTGTAAAAAGAAAATGGAAGAAAAGAGGAAAAGGGACTCTGTTGATTAGAGTGTTCAGCATATTAACCTTGAATGTAGCTATGAGGTGGTCAAGGGTCAGCATTTTACTATCAGCTTTATGTTCATCTCTTCTAGGTTTGTTGTTTGTTTGTTTCTCTTTCTCTCCTTTCCTGTTCTTTTTTTTTTTTTTTTGCGGTACGCAGGCCTCTCACTGTTGTGGCCTCTCCCATTGTGGAGCACAGGCTCTGGACGTGCAGGCTCAGCAGCGATGGCTGACGGGCCCAGCCACTCTGCGGCATGTGGGATCCTCCCAGACTGGGGCATGAACCCATGTCCCCTGCATCGGCAGGCGGACTCTCAACCACTGCACCACCAGGGAAGCCCTCCTGTGTTCTTTTGAATTAGTTAAATCTATCTTTTTGAATTCCACTTTTATTTATCTATTGGCATTTTAGCTATACCTACTTGTATTTCTTAAATGATTGATCTAAAGATTACAAAGCACATCTGTAACTTTTAACCTTGCATTTGTGTAAGTCCATTTTGTGCCTTCCCTCATTATCCTTTGTGATATAGTTGTCATATATATTATATCTATATACATTATAAATTCCACGATGCAATATGATATATTTTTGCTTTAAAGAGTCTGATGTATTTTAAGAAAATAAAATGAAAAAATAGTCTTCTATACTCACACATTTCTCATTTCTGCTGTTCTTCAATATTTTCTTGAATATTTAAATTTCCATCTGGCACCACTTTCCCTCAGCTTAAAGAACTTTCTTTAGTATTTCTTATAGTTCAGTTCTGCTGGTTATAAATTCCCTTAGTTTTCTTTTATCTAAAAATGTTCCTATTTCACTTTTGGTCATGAATGATATTTGTGCTGGATATAGAATTCTGGATTGACCATGCTTTAAAGATGCAATTTGATTGTCACATGACCTCCATTGCTTCTCAGTAGAAATCAGCAGTCAATCAAACTGTTGTTTCTCTCCATGTAATATGTCATTTTCTCCAACTGCTTTCAAAATTTTCTCAACTGGGTTTCAGTAGTTTGACTATGATACACCTAGGTGTAATTTTCTTTGAATTCATTCTGCTTGGGGCTTGCTAAGCTTCATATATCTGTAAATATTTGTCTTTCACCAAATGTGAGGAATTTCCAGCCAATACTTATTCAAGTAGTTTCTTCTACCTTTCACACACATTCACACATGTGTCTGTACACACACACATTCTTCTAGGGCTGCAGTTCCATATATGTTAGGTTTTTCTTTTGATATTTTTCTACAGACAACTGAGACTCTTTTTTAAATTTTAATTTCTATATCTTTTAGATTGGAAATTTCCATTGATGCATCTTCAGTTTCTTGGTTCTTTCTTCTGTCTTCACTTTTCTGTTAACACATCCACTGTTTTTTTTTAATATTGTGTATTTTAGGTCTACAATTTCCATTGGTTCATTTTTATAGTTTTATTTCACTGCTGGGATTTTTAAAATCTTTTCATTCATTATTCTGAACATATTTTTCTTTACCATCATGAGTTTAACTATAATACCTGCTTTATAATTCTAGCATTTGCATTACCTTGTGTCTGATAAGTCTAACGTTTGGATCATCCTGAGATTGTTCTCCACTGACTGCCCTTTTCCTGATTTTAGCTTGCACTTTTATATTTCTAGTAATTTTGGATTTTATCTTGGACATTATTTTATTTTTTATTTTTGACTGCACTACATGACTTGCGGGAACTTAGTTTCCCACCCAGGGATTGAACATGGGCCCTCAGCAGTGAAAGCACAGAGTCCTAACCGCTGGACCGCCAGGGAATTCCCTATATCTTGGACATTATTAAAGCTATTTTATAGACATTTTGGATTCTTCCAAATGAGGGTGGTTCGTGTCTGCTGGCTCTGGGGGCAGATGCAGCCAGTGCACACAAGAGCTTCTTACTTAGCCTGGGTGCCTGTGCAGCAGCAGCTGCTCCTAGCAGGCCTCCCAGGTTCCATTACTTCCCAACTGCAATGTGTTCCCAACATGGCAGAAAAGAAATCTCAGAGTACATAACTGGTCACTTTCCTTCCTTCCTCTGGCCCTCCCTTCACTGCTCCATGGCTCCTCTTCTCTTGGGATAAAGAAAAGACCCACTCTGTTGGCCTGAAAGACACTGCACAGCCAGAACCCTCCCATCCTGGGATGCTACATAACAGCCCCCTCCCTCCAGACCTTTGGGCATCTTCATCCCCTGTGAGTGACACTCTTCTTCCTGCCACAGGCCTTTTCACAGGCTCCTTGTGCTTGTAGTTCTCTCTTGATCCCCCTTTCCACAACATACCCCTCACTCTTTAATCCCAGCTTACCCATCATCCCCTCAGGGGTACCCTCTCTGACCTTCTGTGACAAGGTCAAACCTCCTATCTATATGTCTTCATAGCACTGCACCCCTCTCCCTTATAGTATTTATTACAGTTGTGAATTCACATTAATTTATGATGTTCTTTAGTATCTGTTTGCCAAACTAGACTGTCAACTGCACAAGGGCAGAGACTGTACTGGTCATGGCTTACATTGTAGTCCCCAGGGCCTGGCACAAAGTGACAGTGTAATAAAAACATGTCACAAGGTTGTGTGGTTAGGAGTTTGGCCTTGGAAAACATGCTGCACATCTCAGTCTTAGGACTCATTTCCTTTTAGGAATATGGTTTTGACCCTTGAGTGTGGTTTACCTTAGGCAGAACCTTTCTTTTTTAAAAATTTTTATTGGAGCATAGTTGATTTACTATGTTGTGTTTAGGCAGAACTTTTCATTGCAAAGGCCAAATGGCTTAAGCCATCTTTCCCACAGGGTGCAGAAAGCCTGCTTGAGAATGAGGTCAGCACAAGAAAGTAGAGATAGGAGACTGAAGGCAGGAGATAGAGCCCCAGATCCAGCCACCAATGAAGTGAGTTCTTCCCCTGTATTTTCTGGTTCCATGGGCCAATAAATATGAATCCCCTTTACCTTAAAACTTATAATATTATTTTTACAGAAAGAAATGTATGAGTTCATTACTTAAAGTTTCCAAGGTAACCAAAAGAAGAACTAAAAATATAATAATGTTAGCAGAAGGGGAGACCGGCTGGTAGAATGAGCTAAAGCCTCAATCACTCCGGAAGTCAGGAGATGTTGGTACAAACATGTTATTTAGCTTTATGAGGAAACTGGTAGGAGAAACAGCTAAACAAGTTAAAATTTGTTTCCTCTGACAAGCAGAACTCAGGGTGAGAAGTTCAAGAGACCACTACTTTTCATTATCAGTCTCTCTACACAATTTTTTTCAACTGTATGCATGAACCACTCTGCAAAATGAAATATACAGAAATAAGTTTGGCACATAACATAATTGCAGTTCCTTAAGCTGACTTGGCTAAAAGAGCCCATTCACTTTTTGTTTTATAAAAATAAACTCTCACACTTATAACTAAGGTAAACATTAAAAGCCGCATAGTTTATTTTGTTGAAGTGATTGTGTAATTAAGGTTTAAAAATAGAACCTGGGATAACTTTCTCCCTGATGTTTAAAGAAAAATGGCTTGGACAGAGGTGGACTCAGTCATCAGGACCACCCCAGGGAGGCTTTTCCTGGAGGAACCAGGCTGGGCAGCAGGGGCTGGGCTTGGCCCCCTGTGGGGATCACCCAAGACATCCATGGCCTGAGGTCTCCTTCCATGACCCACACAGAGGCCCATCAGTGCCTAAGCCTGGGTGGCCTCGAGCCCACAGGTGAGCGTCCCAGAGGTGGAGGACGCAGCCGTGGTGGGTGGGCAGACGGCCAAGCCTCTCATTGCCTCAGGAAGCCTGTTCCCAGCAGCCTCTGGCAGGGTTCACCCTATTCCCTCCTCCCTCCCTCCATGGCGGCCTTTGGGTAGCAACTCATACTGGGGCAGACTCCTGGGGCAACGGCAGATAGTGAGAAGGATGTGGGGACCACAGCCTTGGAGTGGATGAGGGGCCATGCTCTCTCCTGCATCCTGATTTCTTCCCTGGTTCAAAATAATCTTCTAAGTTCACCTTCCTTCTGACCTCCCCTCCCAGGTCAGTCCCTCCACAAGCCTGGCTTTTACTTCCTCCTCTAGGGAGATAAAAAGATGAAGCTAAGAAACTCCCCTGAGTCCCTTCAACTCTGAGTTTCTGTGATTCTAGAATGGACCATCCATGGGGGTAGAAACTGTACATGTCTTGTTCAGCCCTGCACCCCTAGCACCCAGCTCAGCACCCAGCACAAAGAGGACATTTGGAAAATATTTACTGAATGAAGTAATGAATTCTAAGATCCTATAATTCTAAGTGTCTAAGACTATGATTCTAGGACTGTGTGGCTCTATGATTCTAGAGTTCTAACTTGCTATTACATTTTACCAAGGATCCCAACACCAAATGCCAACAGGGGCCCGTCAGGGGCCGTGTGTAAGTGAAATGGCCAGATGCAGGTGCAAACTGACAGTTCCTCAGGCCCCACAGAGCAGGGCTCGTGCAGGCCTCATAGACTGGCTCAGCCGGGGCCTCTGTATCCAGCCTCACTGACAGCTGGCCACCCTTCCTGGTGACACAGCCCGTTTTCTGGCATCTCAGCTCTGAGGCTTCTCTGCTTCTCCATTCCGGGCCTCACTTCCCTTCTGGAGTTTGGTTCTGCCCCTTTACTGCAGCTTGTTTGAGGCAGAACCTTTTCTTGCTAGAGGCAGAACCCAAAGACTCCTAGGAAAAGGTGTAACGATCTACATACCTGGAAAATACAGCAAGGTGGAACTGCCTTCAGGGATGGGTCGAGGCAGGGGCTCAAACCATCTCCCTGGGGCTCTACTTCCTTCCTCTATCTTCTTCTCTGTTCCTCAGTCTGTGCTGACCCCCTTCTCAGGAAAGCTTTCTCCTTACTGCGGGGAAGATGCAGCCGCTCGGGGCCTCCATGGTCCTTACAGCTTGGGATCGTAGGGAAAGAGCAACCATCTCTCTCCAAGGGTCCACATGTCCAATCTCAGGGAACACTCTGATTGACTGAAGCCGGGTCATGTGCCCCATGTGGGCAGGGCCAACCGCACCACAGAATTTTTTCCTCCTCACAAAGAGGATTCTGTCACCTGCAGCCCTGGGGCTGGGCCTGGGGGTGTTAGAAAGTCAAATGCTCAGGTGTCCTCTACATGATATGGAGGAAACAAAGGTCTTCCTGGTGTGACTGCATTTCCCCTAAGTCACAGAGGGTGAGAGTGAGACCCCTGAGCTGGTAGACCAGCTCTACTCTGTCCAAACACCGTTGGCAAGGATGCGGCAGCCGTCAAAGGGCTGGGAGACAGGCCTTGCAGGGGAAGCAGAAAAGTCGGAATCTGCCTCCTCAGCTCCTTGGGCTCTCTGCGTAGTTGCGAGAAGAGAAGGAGGGCCCGGAGGCCAGGACCAGACTGCCCAGCACAGTCACCAGGCCTCCTGGGATAGGTAAATGCCCCAGGCATTGTCCAGGTCTCTGCACCTCTACTAGGCTGCCTCGTGGGCTGCAGACAGAATGAATAAATAATAGGATGGTGGATGCTTTGGAATAACCTAGAGTTAAGAATGAAGGTATTTATCACAGTCAACCAAACAGACAGCTGTCTGTAGTTGCAGCAGGCATGAATCATAGGAGGAACGAATCAGCAGCTGCCTCCAGTCAGCTGGACCAATCAGATGAATCTGTTCGGCCAATCACACACTGATCATTGATAAGCGTGCCTATTAAGAGATAGGTGGATAGAATTGGTGGTGGTCCACGTTCTCCATGACCTCCAGGGGTTCCCCACCTCTCCCACTTGGGGAACAGCCTCTCTGACAAGCTCAGAACAAAATGGCCTCCCGTGGGTACCCCCAGCTCAAGGCACACAGGTGGGGTCCTGCCTGGCATCTCAGTGGCACTTTGATATATACTTGAGTCATCAAGCTCATCAGAGGTGTCAAAATGTTATGACAGGAAAGAGAAGTGATGAGTGGGATCAGGTGGGGTTAAATATTTGTCAGGTTCCTGAGTGGCATACTCAGGAGACATCCCCACCATCTCCACAGGGTCATCAATGGGTCACACATGGGCTGGGAAAAAGAAGCCTGTCCCCACCTGTCAGTCTCATTCAGGGTCTCTGAGGGTATTAGACTATTTTCTAACATTTTAACTACTTTTTAACATTATTGCACTAAAATTGCTGTACACAAATCTGCACATATTGAAATTGTACAGTCTGGAGAGTTTGGGCAAATGTCTACACCCATGAAACCATCACCACAATCAAGATAATGAACATATTTATCTCCCAAATTTCCTCATAGGCCTTTGTCAGCCTCCCACCCAACCCTCCAGGAGCCACCAAACAGCTTTCTTTCATGATAGGCTAGTGTGCATTTTCTAGAATCATATATAGAATCCTGGTGTCACTCAGCGTAATAATTTGGAAATTCTTCCATGTTTGTGTGTGTGTGTCAATAGTTTGCTCCTTTTATTGGCTGAGTAATATTCCACAGTAAAGATACACCCCAATTTTTTTATCCATTCACCTGTTGGTGGACATTTGGGGCTATTACAAATAAAGATGTAATGTACATCTATGTACATGACTGCATAAGCAAATGCTTCCTTTTATCTGAGGCAAACAGCTAGGAGGGGAATGGTTAGGTTATATGGCAGGTGTATGCCTGACTTTTAAGGAAACTGTCAAAATGTTTTCTACAGTGATTGTACAGTTTTACATCCCACCAGAAATGTATGAGAGATCCTGTCCCTCCACATCTTTGGTATTGTCAGACTTGGGCTTTAGCCTTTCTAGAGGGCACTTAGCTATAATTTCTACTTCCCTAATGACTACCGATGTGGAGAATCTTTTCATGCCCTTATTTGCTACTCATATATCTTTTTAAATAGACTATCTCTTCAAATTTTTTGTCCATTTTTTAAATTGAGATGTTTTACTTTATATTATCAAGCTTTAGGAGCTCCTTACATGTTCTAGGTAAGAATCTTTTACCAGATATATGTGTTGGACATATTTTCTCAATTCATAGTCCACCTTTCCATTTTTGAAAGTGTCTTTTGTGTGGTAAAGTTGTTAATTTTGATGAAGTCTGATTTATTGATTTGTTTCAATTATAATTTGTGTCATAATAAAGACCTTCAAATTTGTTCATCTAGTCATTCCCTCATTCATCAGATATTTACTTGGTGCCTATTATGTTCTAGACACAAAAAATACAACAGGATGCTCCTGCTTTCCCTATGTCCAGGGGAGGGGCAGACATAAATAGATAATCAAACGAATGAACATATCATTTGAAACTGGTATGCTTGTTAGACAGGGAGAGAATGGGACAACATGAGGGAAAAGAACAAGAGCCTTATTCACGTGGGGACTCAGGGAAGGCCTCACTTAAGAAACTCAGTTTAAAATGAGTCCAGGAGAGGTAAAAAGGAAAGGGAAGATCTTTCCTGATGGCCGGAACTGCCTACGCAAAGGCCCTGGGGCAGGAAGGAGCTTGAGGCATCTTAGGAACAGAGCCACCAGCATGGCTGGAAAGAGGCTGGAAACTGACAAGGACCAGGTCAGGTGGGACCACGTGGGCCGTGCCAAGGTCTAGCGGCTTATTCCAGGGTGGTAGGGGCCGTGAGGCAGATTTAAGCTGGGTTTTGATGCTACCGGGATCGTTTTTTTTCAAGTTCGTTTGTCTGCACTGTGGATAGTGGACTAGGGGAGGGTTAGGAAGGGAGAAGAGCGTTCCAAGAAGAGGGAGCAGCTCACAGGCAGTTCGGGCCTGAAGGAACAGGACGTGTTCCAGGAACTGCCCGGAGCCGGTGGGAGCATGGACAGAGGGGAGGTGCTTGAGATGAGGGTGGGGATTTGGGGCGTTAGGGCCCTGGCTCTGTCTTTCTCAGCTGTGTGGCCTTGGGTGAACTCCTAAACCTCTCTGAGCCTCATCTCCCTCTTCAGGAAATGGGGCTGAGACACCTCACTCCAAAGGGCTTCCCTGAGGGCCTGACAAGCTCTTGTGCATGGCTCAGTCCTCGGTGCTGTCACCCGTGGCATCATGAATCCATCTCCCCACTGGTGAAGGGGCATCACAACATCCCTGGGAGGCAGAAGGGCCAGGGCTTTGTCACTTCCATTTTCCAGATGAGAACCAAGGTCCAGGGAGGGAAAGTGACTTACCCAAAGGTGGCGAGTGGCAGGCAATGCCCAGGAGACAGAGGCTGAGGATGGTGGGTGGTTAGCATTGGAGCTCTCTGGAGCCCCATGGACATCGGTTCAAATCCCATCTCCCACACATTGGCTGGATGCCTTGATCAGGTGGCCCAACCTCTCTGGGCCTCAGTCGCCTCATCTGTATAATGGGGCTGTGCTTATACTGCTTCTCTCATGCGGTCGTTGTGAGAACTGTAGGACATGGTGCAGGTGCGGGGCTGCACTGTTTGGGCAACTTCATCTCATAAATGGTGATTGTGGTGCTGGAATCTGGAATTTTCCCCAGACTTGGCAGAGTAACCGAGGCTGCTCCATATGTGGAGCCCAGGAATGGGTAGAAGCGCCTTAATACACTGGCAAAAAGGAAGAGCATCAGGGCGAGAGGCCGAGACGCTGACAGCACACTAATGAACTGCCCTCACAGCTCGGGGGGAGCAGCCTCCCTGCACCTCCCCCACTGCCCTTTTCCCACTTCTCTTGGGTGGGCCAGCTGTCATTTCTCCACCATGACAACAATACCGATAATTACTGATACCCCTAAATCAGCAGCAGCAGGCTGAGGGGACTCTGAAAGAGGAATCTGCAAGCGGCACCACCTACCCTTTTCTCTGTGACCTTGAGCTGGTCCTTCCCTGTCCTGGGCCTCAGTTTCCCCAGCTGCAAAACAGTGACCCGTGGCCAGAGGGTTCAGCTCAGGACTGGGCAGTGAGAGAGCAGGGGAGGCTCAGAGACTCAGGGGAGATGAGCAGCTCAGGGAAAGAGTGAACACACAGTTTGCCCACAGGATGGGCTTAGGGATACGGGGCATCCTGGGTGGTGAGGCAGTAGGACTAGGGAGGATGCTGAGTGGGGCTGACAGGACAACAGTCCTAGTACCCTAGTGGGGCTGAGTAGTCCAGAGCACCATCCTCCCAACCAGCTTCCAGCCTCCCCTTGGCCTTGCCCACTTTGACAATGGTCCTCCCAGAGGTTAGAGGTGATCTTTGAACTCCCTCAGCTCCCAGCCCTCCCTGGCTCCCCTTTACACTCAGAGGAAAAGCCAGAGCTCCAGGCAAGCTCCCCACCTTGTGCCAATCTACCCTCCAGACTGCCCTGAGACCTTGTCCCTCTGCTCCCTCCCCAACTCACCAAGCTCCAGCCACACTGACCTCCTGCTGTTGCTCAAACAAGCTAAGCCCATTCCGGCCTCAGGGCCTTTGCACTTGCTGTCCCTTCTGCCAGAAACATGCTTCCCTCTGCTCTAACCAGGGCTTGTCCCTTCACTTCATTCAGGTCTATGCTCAGATGTTCCCAGAAGTATCACCCACCCCAGCTTATCACTCTCTGTGATAAGCACCCGATCCTGCTTTATTTTTCTGTATAACACTTATCTGCTCTGACATTATTTAGGTATGTCTTGTTTGTCACCACCACCCCCCACCTTATACACTATAACAGGAGCTCCACAAGGGCAGGGACTCAGACTCTTCTGCTCCCTGCTGTGTCCTCAGACCACAGGACAGCACCTGGCACATAGTAGGTCCTCAATAAATGAAGAAGTTGGATCCAAACATCCCTGAGTTCAAGTCCAGACTTCTTCACTCTCTTGCAGTGTGACTTTGGACTGGACCTTGACCTCTCTGAGCCCAGTGTGCCTCATCTGTAAAATAACCGTGCCAACTCACAAGGGGGTTATGAAGTTGTCAGAGTTGATACAGACAAGGAGCCAACTGTGGGGCCTGGCATGTAGTAGAAACTCCAAAGGTGAGATACAGTTATTGCTGCTGCTATTGTTGTAACAGTAGTAAGGAAGGGGTTTGGATGCAGTGATCTTGTTTATTTATTCATTGGTCCATTCCCTTCATAAACCCATATTGACACATCTGCTTTCAGATGCTGAGGACACAGACAGTTAGGTCTAGGGAGAGTCACAGTTTAGTGGAGGGAAGACCAAGAAGTTGGTAATGAGGGGCCATGTGTGGAGACAGAAATAGGCTCATTGGTAGAGACATACGGTTGGGGAGGATAAACTTTACAGTAAGAATCACAGAGAAGTGGGTGTTGGAGTTGGGTCTTGAGGAGTGAGTAAGAGCTCGCCAGGCTGACAGTGAGGGAAAGGCTTCCAGGCAGAGGGAAGGGCAAATGCAAAAGTGGGGGCAGGTGTTTGTTTGGTGTGTACCTGGCTAATGTCCGTTCCTCTGCGTGGCTGGTGCAGGGCCAAGGAGCTTGGACCATGGCTCAAAGACATTGTAGAGCCTGAGGTGGGTTTCCAGCAGGAGGGACCCAGTCAATTTTGTGCTGTGGAGGGTCACTCCAGGGCAGAGTGGAGGGTGGGCTGGAGGAGAAGGGCTTGAGGGCAGAGAGGCTGTCAGTACCTAGAGCTGGGGCAAGGGTGGGGGATGGAGTCATCCAGAGGACCAGGGAGGAGCCCAGTGGTGAGGACGGGCCCCAGATCAGCTCTGGAGGAGCATCCAGGCCAAGGGGCTTCACATGGAAATGTCTGAGCTGCAGAAAGAGGCTCCTTCAACTCCCAGATAACATCAGATCCTCCCACCTGACCAGGGCTGGGATGACAGGAGGCTGTGAGGTCAGAGAGCTGAGATGACACTACAGTCAGCCTAGGAATCCCCCTCACAACCCACAGGGATGTCAGGAAGCAGTGTTCTGTTGACTGGAACCTCCGCAGAGAAACCTGACAAGACTAGAGAAGTGTCCTCTTCCAGAAAGCCAAAGGGCGACACATTTGTATCCATGACACATTCATATTTTTCAAGAGACAATGTGATTGTTTTCCTAATTTTGCTCTGGAAAGCACTGAATGGAAGATTCCACCTGCTGTGAGAGCCTCTTCCTCCCTCAGGCACTCAACAATAGAAGTTTCCAGGCCCAGCTCACTGATGCCTGAAATTCAATCACTGGAGCGTCATTCCTTTGGTTTGCAGTTTTGTCCTTTGTAAAAATGCAAATGCCTACACAGCAAGAGGTATTCAACAAAAATAATTTATCTTCATTCACTCAACAAATATTTACTGAGCCCCTTCTCTAAACCAGGCAGTGGTCAGAGGCTGGAAATAGAGAAATTAATTAAGACTCAGTCCATACTTTCAAGGAACTCACAAGTTGTGTGTGTGTATATATTTTGGGGAAGGGCAGACACAGAAACCTAACCATAACAGTCTTGCATGTGATGTGATGGTGGTGGGTACAAGATGCCATGGGAATCCACAATAGGCATGATCCAATTATCTGTTGCTCAAGGTCATACTAGGAATCTAATACGTCATGGAAGAAGAGAATCCCAGCTGGGGGCACAGCCAGAGTGAATGGATGGAGTCATGAATTGGGGGGGGTGATGGGGGACTCCATGCCCCTCAGCAGGCTTGGACACAAGGCAGGACATGGGAGATGGGGCTGGAGCGGCAGGGAGAGCTCCTCATTGACTGGACGGAATTACCCATCTCAGGTGGTGGCGTCTGTCACAGTGCTTTGCTGCCTCCCCAGCTACCATCTCACCTCCACCCACCAAGCCCTGCCCTTTGGGAAACTGCCAGGTCCCAACGCATACTCAGCTCCAGAGGTGGGGCCTGTTTGGCTTAAGCCATCGTTCCCGTCTATCCTGCTGGTACATGATTGGTTCAGGGAAGGGCACATGACCCAACTCAGGCCAAGGAGAGGAGGTGAGATGTTTGCAGGGGGTGGGGGGTTTGTGGGAAAAGGATCCTCGCCTCTCCTCTCCTCTCCTCCAAGAGAGAGCCCACAAAGGACCCACACTTTTCTTCTGGCTCTAGAGAGTGAGGGTGTGAGTGGCCAGGGATGAAGGCAACACTGGAGGAGATAATGTCAGAGAGGTGGAATCTGGCTGGGCCTACATCTGTGGGTCTCAGTTTTCTGAGCCAGCAAATCTCCATGGTTGTTTAGCCAATTTATTGTTACTTTCAAGTGAAAAGTTCCTTATTGGGGCAGGGCAATTCTGGAGGACAGAATTGGATAGAGCTGGAAAAGAAGCAGCCAGGGGTGCCCGAACCTGAGGTGGGATGGGGGTGGTCAAGTCTCTCTCCTTCTGATTTGGTCTCCAAGCAAAGTTCTTAGGAGTAAGATCTTTCTTCAGAAAACATCCCCTGACCCCTTACACTGCCCTAGCACCTGGATGGTAAGTCCTGGTTAGGGGACTGGATTCTATCCTAACCCAGCTTGCTGCCTGACTGTGGATTCTGGTGTAGTCATTGCCCCTTTCTGGGCCTCTGTTTGTGATTCATCCCCCAGCTTCCAGACTGAGCTCCCCAAGGGAAGTGGTGATGGTCAAGCCAACCCTGCAGTTCCAGAGTCTAGGACAAGCCTAGCATAGAACCGGTGTCAATGAGGCTATTGACCAATCAATGTGGGAGCTACCCCTTCCTGCTCTAACCTGCCCAGGTCAGGGCCATGTGTGATGCTGACATTAACTGGCTGCTGTTCCTCTGTCCATCCCAGGAGTCTCATGGAGACCTCAGCCCCATGCCAGGGCAGCAGACCACATGGGGGAGGTGTCAACTCACACAGAACTTCTAATACAGCAGCAATTAGACTGAAGTGCAAGAAAAATCACCCCAAAACTCAGTCGTTTACTTTCTAGCTGCAGCTGACCTGGGCAGTCAAGCTCTGGGACTTTCTCTTCAGTCTGCTTATTGGTGTGTGTGTGTGTGTGTGTGTGTGTGTGTGTGTGTGTGTGTGTGTTGGGGACAGGGGAGAGAAAAATGGTCAAATGGTCCCTGCTAGAGGACAGACGCAAAGGATGGAGTGAACCAATGGGGGCCAGCCCAGAGCCACTGCTCAGCTTTGGTGGTGTGGACTGCACCTCAGAGTGCTTGGCCGGGGAGGACACATGTCTGTATTCACAGGCATGATCAGAGAAGGCTGCGGTGGGGAGACCCACTGGATGTGGGTCAGGTGCCCAAGGACTGGACTTGCAATCTCAGGTCTGTCTCCAGCCTTTCTAGGACTAGGGTTCCTCTCTTGAGGGTAGGTAGGAGGCAGTGGAGTACAAAGAGTGAGAGCCTGGGATGGGGTACATTGGCCTTGAGAGGGTTATAAGGTTAAGAAGAATCATCACAGGACACGACATCACTCACTCACTTACTAATTCATTCGCTAGTGTTTTTCTTCTTTTTTTTTTTCTTTTTTTTTTTTTTGCAGTACACGGGCCTCTCACTGTTGTGGCCTCTCCCATTGTGGAGCACAGGCACCGGACGCACAGGCTCAGCGGCCATGGCTCACAGGCCCAGCCGCTCCGCGGTATGTGGGATCTTCCCGGACCGGGGCACGAACCCGTGTCCCCTGCATCGGCAGGCGGACTCTCAACCACTGCGCCACCAGGGAAGCCCTCATTCGCTAGTGTTTTCAATCCTGGGATTTGTTGTTACTAGTTGGGGAAGTCGGTAACAAATGGAATTACACAAATGTAATATACTATATTACATGCACTATATTATGTTATATTATATTATAAATTATAATAAGATCCATGAAGGGGGGTATGATGAGGAGTCAACTGGAAATGATGAAAAGAAGTGCAATAGATGTGGCTGAAGGGTGGGGGTGGGGGAAGAGTTAACTGATACTTATTTTTGCCAACATCTTAATCCTCACGATAACCCAGCATGTCAATAATCTAAACACATCAATTAAAAAGGCAGAGATCTTCCGATTGGATAAAAAAGAAAGACACGACTTCATGCCATCTACACAAGAAAAACACTTTAAATATAAAGGCATGTAAGTTAAAAGTAAAAGGTTGGAAAAAGATATACCATGTAAACATCAATCAGAAGAAAGCTCAAGTGGCTATATTTGTATCAAAGTTTATTTCAGAGAAAATACTATTACTAGGGATAGAGAAGGTAATTTCATGACAAAGAAGTCAATTCATTAGGAGGACATACAATCCTACATGTTTATGGCACTAATAGAACTTCAAAATACATGAAACAAAAACTGATGGAACAACAAGGGAGATACATAAATTCAAAAGTATAGTAAAAGATTTCAATATTTCTCTTTCAAAACTGATAGAAAAGTACACAGAAAATCAGTAAGAATTTAGAAGGTTTGAACAACACAATCAACCAACTTGACATAACAGCAGAATATACATTCTTTCAAATGCACCTGGATCATTTACCAAGATAGATCACAGTCTAGACCATTAAAATGTCTCAATGAATGTAAAAGGATTCAACAATGCAAGTATGCTCTCTGACTACAATGTAGAATTGAATTAGAAATTAATAACTGTGAAAAATCTCTAGAAAATTACTATTTGGAAATGAAATAATACATTTCTAAATAGCCCATAGGTCACAGAAGAAATCAACAGTGGAATTAGAAAGTATTTTTAACTGAATGAAAATTAAACACAACATATTGAAATTTTTGTGATGCCACTAAGTCAGTAATTAGGATCTTTATTGTAACACTAATGGCTTATAATAGAAAAGAGGAAAGGTCTCAAATCAATGATCTCAGATTCACTCTTATGAATTAGGAAAAAAAGATCAAATGAAACCCAGAGAAAACAGAAGAAAGGAAATGATTAAGATCAGAGTAGAAATTAATGAAATAAATAACCGAAAAAATAAAGCAGAAAACCAATAAAACAAGAGCTAGTTCCTTGAAGAAATCAGAAAAACCGATAAACCTCTAACCAGACTCTACAGGGAAAAAAAAAAAAGACACAAATTACAAATATCAGAAATGAGAGAGGTGACCTTAATGCAGATTCTACAGATATTGAAAGGATAATAAGGGAATATATGAACAACTTTATGCAGTAAATTTAACAGCTTAGAAGAAATGGATGAATTGCTTGAAAGATATAAACCACCAAAGCTCACTCAAGAAGAAATATATAACATGAATAACTGTAAATCTATTAAATACATTTTGAAGTTAAAAATCTTTCCCAAAAGGAAAATCCAGTTTCAGATGGCTTCACTGGTGAGCTCTACTGATCATTTATGGAAGAAATGTTACCAATTCTACACAAAGTTTTCCCCCAAAATGGAGGTGAGTGACTACTTTACAACTCATTCTTTGTGGTCAATGTTTCTTTCATGCCAAAAACTCTGTAAAGACATAATAAGAAAACTACAGCCAATATTTATTATGAAATTAAGTGTAAATTTTCTAAACAAAAGTTTAATAAGTGAAATCCAGCAATGTATGAAGAGGATACTACATTATGGCTAAACGGGACTGATGCCAGGAGTGAAGAGTTGGTTTAACATTTGAAAGTCAATGTAATTCATCATATTAAGATGATAAATTACAATGAAAACTCAAAAACAGAAAAAAAACTATATGATTATCTTAAGATACAGAAAAAACATTTGATAAAATCTAACATTCATTCATGATAAAAATTCTCTGTAGGGTAGGAATAGGAGTGAACTTCCTCCACCTAATAATGGGCAGCTACCAAAGCCCTATAGAACCTGTCTTTCCCCAGAAAGACAATGCTCTACTCTTAAAATTGGGAAGGAGACAGATGTTTGCTCTTACCACTTCTACTCAGTATTGTACTGGAAGGACTGGTCAGTGGAATCAGACAAAAAAAAAAAAAAAAAAGTTAAGTCATTCAGTAAGGAAAGAAACAAAATTGTGTTTATTCACATATAATATGATTATTAATGTAGAAAACCTAATAGGATTTATAATACAGAAAAGATATTGGAACTTAGTATCTTTTAATAAGTGAGTTTAGCAAGGTTGCAGGATATAAGATCAATCTGAAAGTATCAGGTGCATTTCTACATGCTAGCAACAAATAATCAGAAATAAAAATTAGAAAAACAATACCATTTACAATAGCATGAAAATATGAGATTCTTAGGGATGGATCTGATAAAAGATGAGCAAGTCCTATACACTGAAAACTACAAAACACCGCGTTTCCCTCTAACTATTCTATAGATTCAATGCAATCCCAATCAGAAACCCAGCAATCTTTTTTGCAGATATTGACAAACTGATTCTAATATCTATATATAAATGCAAAAGACCTAGAATACTCAAAACAACTCTCCAAGAGAAAAACAAAGTTGGAGAACTAACAGTACCCAATTTCAAGGCTTATTATAAAGCTATAATAATGAAGACAGTGTGATATTTGCATCAAGAATGACATATAGATAAATGGAACAGAAGAGAGTCCAGAAATAGACCCAAACATACGCAGACATTTGATTTTTGACAATTTCCTTGAAAAGTGACAGTTTTTCCAACAAATGGTTCTGGGACAATTGGATATCCATATGCAAAATAAACAAACAACTTTGATCCATATTAAATGTGAAACCTAAAACTATAAAACTTCAGAAGAAAGCATAGGAAAAAATATGTTGCTTAGGCAAAGATTTCTTAGATATAACATCAAACACACAGCTTATAAAGGAACAAACTGATAAATCAGACTTCATTAAAATAAAAAATTCTCCTCTTTGAAAGGTACCTTTAAAGAGAATGAAAAGATAAGCCACAGACTGAAAGAAAATATTTGCAAATCATATGTATGCTAAAAGACATGTATCCATAATATGTAAACAATGCTCAAATCTCAATGTAAGAGAACTCACAGTTTTTAGAAGGGCAAAAAAAAAAAAAAAAATTTAAATACCTCATCCAAGCAGATGGCAAATAAGCACATGAAAATAGGTTCAACAACAATCGTCATTAAGAAAATGCATATTAAAACCACAGTGAGATATTAAAATTCACCTGTTACAGTGGTTAATATTAAAAAGACTGCTCATACCTTGCACTATACATTTTACATGTAAACCTCTAGCAACTTACCAAGGAAGATTCTGTTACTATCCTCTTTTGACAAGTAAGGAAGTCCTAATCCTTACAGTGTGAGACCTGGGAAGGCCTAAGGGAATCAACCAATCCAACCCCTGTCCTGACCCACTTCCCCTACCACCTCTATTTTTTTTTTTTTTTTTTTTTTTTTTTGCAGTACACGGGCCTCTCACTGTTGTGGCCTCTCCCGTTGCAGAGCACAGGCACCGGACGCGCAGGCTCAGCGGCCATGGCTCACGGGCCCAGCCGCTCCGCGGCATGTGGGATCTTCCCGGACCGGGGCACGAACCCGTGTCCCCTGCATCGGCAGGCGGACTCTCAACCACTGTGCCACCAGGGAAGCCCCCGCCTCTATTTTATAGGTAAAATAAGGGACCCTCAGTAGAAGTGGCTGCCCAAACTCACAATTGATGACTTTATTGAGTTCCTATGGTTTACTCCTACCTGGAGCTAAGTTTATGGATTTGAAAGAGCTGGATCACATTATGAAATGCTCCACCTGTTTATTCACTTGGTGTGAAATGAAGGTTGTACATATATATGTATATCTCTGTGTGTGGCCATGTGTGAATACACAGTTTTGTATGAGTAATCATGTCAATGTGCTTCTATGTGTATGTTCTGGTGTATGCATATATGTACTTATGTGTCTACAACCCTTCTAAATTTCTCAGAAACCACTCTGGGTCTTTTTCCAAAAGCCTTTTTAGGATCTATAGTGACATATATGACTTACTCAACTTTTCAGCAGACCAACTCAATCCCCTCTGTCCCCAGGTGGAGGGTAGATGGAGTTGCTTTTGCCCTTTTCCTCATTGGTGTAACCACTGAAGAATAAAATCATGGTCCTTGGAAGGAAGGGTTAGCTGTTATTTTTATAGACAAAGCTGTGAGCTTGGATGGCTCATCTAAGTGAGATGTGATCCCAGAGAGGTATTCTCCTTCAAAACCACAAAGCTAAAATAAATTAGACACATAAGTGATATCAACACAAAATACAGACCTGAAGTTCTCTTCTCCACCACCTCTTTGCTTGACTAACACCTACTCACATCGGGTTAAAGTTCATCCTCCCCAAGAAGGCTCCTCTGATCTTCACATTCCCTTCCCAGTTTCCACAATCCCTTGTGCCTATTCTGATCCATGATATCCTACAGCACTGGATAAGGAGAGGTGGAAAGAGATTGATGGCTAACCATCATGAGGGGACTTTCCATATCTTGATTGGGATAGTGTAATCAATATGTGTATAGGTTTGTCAAAAGTCACTGACCTATATATTTAATATGTGTCCATTTTTATGGCTTATAAATTATAATGTAATTAAATTGACTAAAACATATTTACCCCTCTGCCCTCAGTAGTACTCAGTTCCTCTATTCTACATTCACCCCTCCCAGAGTGGGGACAGAATAGGGAACTTTTGTTGAGAACTCATCTACTGAAATGTTAATCCTGTTTCAGTACCATGGACAGAGGCTGCTCCGTTGAAGAAGGGCTGGAGGATGTTTGCATTGTACTGGCCCAGGAAGGATAGCCTGGTATCTTCTGGCTAATGGTGTCAAGACATGTGGGAAGCCCAGGTCATGGCAGTTCATCTGGTCCAACTCATTGCATCTGCTCAGCATGTTATCTAGACCACTACATATTTACAGATGTCCAGAGAATATCATCAAGCCGTAATGGGGAAAGCAAAGAGGGAAGTTCTGAAAAATATAGGTCCAGTCCCTGCCTCCTTGCCATGCCATTCCACTTGCTCATGCCATGACCTTGAGCAAATCACCTTCCTCATCTGGACCTCAGGTTTTTAATCTTTAAAATGATGAGCTGCACTTTATGATTTCTAAGGGCCCTTCTAGTAATGACCCCCATAGGGACTTTACAACTTCCATATGACAATATATGTGGGTCCCCCCCTTTTACAGATAATCCTGACTTCTAGCTTTGCAAGCCATAGTTCCTGGTTATATAGCATTTATAGCCCATCAGCACTGTAGGATACCACCCTTCTCACCCTTGATGTCCACATCTCTCTGCCCTGAGCCATTCTGGTACCTAGTCCCACTGGGCAAGGAAAGTCAGAAACAGTCATGGACAAAGACTCAAATATGGTCAACTGTGACAGGTAGGTGGAATTTTGGCATCAGACAGAACTGAGTCTGGGTCTGGACTGCTACCCACCCTCTGTGGAATTTTAGAAACATCATTTCATTTTCTGAGCCTCACGTGATATTGGATATTTGCCTGACAGAGTAGTCATTCACAGTCACGCTGAGCCAGTAAATTCCCCTCTGCCATCCTTCTAACATTTGCACCCCTTGTTTTGCAATTGTACACGGGATAATGATTCACTCGTAATTCTCCATTTAAGTCTCTTCTTGATTGATCTACTAGATGAAATTTGCCTTCAGCTTCTTATTACAATACTCATTACAGCCACCATTAGAACATGGATTCATGACTGTTCTTCCAACTAATATAATTGCTGTTAGACTGATATGAATAATCCCTCCTGCCACTAACATAATCAAAAGTTGTTCACTGCACTCCTTCACTTGCATGGTTTGGATCTCTGTGCTTGTCCAGGTTTCCCTCAGCTTGAGCCAACCCATCTGCTCCTCTCCAAAAACACAGGCCTTTCTCCTCCTGTTGCACAGCCAGTTCTGCATCCCCTCCTTAAAGAACACATCTCTTTGTAGATTTGTAGCAACTACTGCCGCTGCTACTGCTGCCCCTTCTAGAAATGACCTGGGCCAGATATGGTGCTAAGGACTTTGTCAGTATCATCCTTATGAGAGAGTTGCCATTCTCATTCCCCATTTTATGGATGTGGAAACTGAGGTTTAGAAATGTTGAGTGAATGTCCCTCAATCATTTGACTAAAGAGTGATGGATCCAGCATTTGATTTCAGGTGTTTCTGATCCTAGAGCCCATAGTTTTAGCATTTTTCACCACAGAAGGGAGCCTGTCCTGTCCCTTTCCTGCTCTACCTCCTCTGCATTCCTTTCCCCTCACCCCCCCATGATCTTTGCCCACAGCACAGAACTTCTGCCTTGGATAGAGAGCCTGAAGTCTGTGATTCCATCTAACCTTCTGTGACAGAGTAGATATCCCTCTTCATAGGGAGCATTCTGCGGACCCCAAGCACTGTAGCCTAGCTCGAGACCCCTCCCCTGGCTCTAGACCTTGTCTGGGAACTAACATATCCATTTCCCCTTTGCTCCTGCCAGCAGCTCGGATGTGTCCTTGACTCTACATCAAGCAGCACTTCGCTACCAATCTGTGATGTATGGGTTTATTTCTGTCAGGGTTTATTTCACACAGTTCTGTCAGGGTTTATTTCACACAATTGTGCTGCGGAGGTTTTGGAGCTCATGTGATCCTCAAGCATTTTGGGAAGTAGAATATTATACCCACTTGAAAGACTGGAAACTGAGGCCAAAGTGACATATTTTTGGAACTGAAAGAAACCTTAGAAATCATCGACCTCCTTGTACACATGAGAAAACAGACCAAGAAGGAAAGTGACTTGGCAAGGTAGCCAGTACCAAATCTTAGGGCCCTGGATTTTCAGTCCCCATCAATAACACAGCCTGTGAATAGGTTCAGGGTTTTGTTTGTTCATTTGTTTGCCTTTTCAGCATGATTCCCACTTAGGCTGTTTTTTAGAAAATGCTGAGTGGGGCAGGAACTGTCTGGATTCAGGCTCAGAGTCCCAGGTCTGTCATTGATTCAATGTGTATGGCCTCAGTTTTCTCCACTGAAGAATGCTCTTTCCCTGACCAGCGTGCTGAGTTTGAGTCCCCAGGGTATTCTGGATATGCTTAGAGTATCTTGCTCCCCCGCCCCCCCCCCCCCAACAAAGACATCAAAGCCAGATGTGGTCTTTGCAACTCAGCTGATCTCAGCTTGGAAGCAGGCATTTCAATTCTCCAACAATGAGTTAATTCCTCCTACTGGAAATCCTGACCCATGCGTGTGAGCTCAATAAATTGATGGGTCGAAATTACCATTTCCTAGGGCTGCTCTCATCAGCTGTGAACAAGTAATTGTCCAGGTGTTTCTGAATGAGCCCTGGAGTCCAGCTGGGACAAGTCTTCTCTCCATAGTGACATTTCCTGGAAGGTGGCATTGAATTATGTTATATTATAAGAGCATTTCACTCTGTTCTTTAACCTTTATTTAACTGGAGTTGGGACTTCCTGCTGAGTCTGAGGACTCCTCCCAGCAGGAGGGTGTCTGGGTTGTATAGACCTGACTGCGTTACGGATGGTGGAATGGGACAACACAGTGAAGGCCTCAGGGTGGTGGGCTGTGCAGTCGACAGCCCTTTGGGGTGTGGTGGGGGAAGGCTTACTGTGGCAGAGCCAGGCATGCCGGCATAGATGTCTGCAGTAGACGCCCAGCTTAGACGCCCTAGAGAGACTACTGTTTGTTCATTCACCCATTTATTCACTTATGCTCTCACTCACTCAAGAAACATATATTGATCATCTCTTTGTTAGATGACAGGGATACACCCTCGGTCTTGCACAGGAGAGAGGCTATGAGACTTGTCTTAAAAGACATCGCAGCATTTAAAGCTCTGACGTTAAATGCTCTGAGGGGAGGAGAGGAAGACATCTGTCTTAGAGTGGGCGCCCCAAACCAGACCCAGGACAAGCACTTGGGTTCTGGTGGTTGATTTGAGAGGTGATTTCAGGGCACACAAGTGAGAGTGTAAAGAATGAAACAGGGAAGAGTGAAGCCAGCACAGGGCGCATCACTGAGTGGGTACCTCTGTGAGCTGCCAGGGCTCAGTCCCTCTGAGGACCTCTGAGGAACCATGTGGAAACACCTCAGAACCATCTTCTTGGTGGCTGAGGTCATTATCCCCCGACCCTCAGCCCCACAGTGTGAGAGGTGTTCCCAGGATATGTGAAGGCCCCTGCATTTGGACTTTGTGTTGCCAGAGAAAACCCACAGGCAGAGAGAAGGAGAGAACTAGCCATTTGAGGCAGGAGGCTGTCTGTGCTGGGAGCCGCCCACAGCTGCAGGACCTCTCGGGATGGGCCAGGGGACATGGGCTGAGGTGGCGACAGCATCTGCTGCAACATGTTAGAAGAGGTGACATCTGAGTGGACCTTGAAGAAGGGCTAGGAGTTTTCAGCTGAATCGGGCATGAGGCATGGCTCACCCAGGCAGCCGGGACAGTGCCAGATGAGACAGAAGGCAGGATGTTGTTTAAAAAACACTTCCTGCTGGTAGGAAGGAGAGAAGCAGCTTGAGGGCCAGGAGAGCTCAAGAGGATCTATTTTCAGGCCAAGAATGGGAGAAGTTTGGGCAGCTCGTACGTAGAGAAGGTTTGGGTCACCAGGGTGGAGTGTCTGAAGAAAAGAGAGAGAGGTAGGGACGCTGGATGCCGGGAGAGACAAGCCCTTGCAGACACCTCTGCTGGAGGGGGGTTCATGTACAGAGAGCCTTCCTCCAGGGCAGGGCACCTCTTCCCCTGAGATGGGTGGGAACAAGCAGATAAGGGGAAAGGCGGTGTATTCCTCAGCCTCCATTTCCCCATCATTGGAGGAGGCAATGCCTGGCAGCAGACAAAGAGCCAGACAGGAGTCTAGGATAGTCCTGGGTAAGGGGAGGGGGCGCAGAGCAGTGAGGACCAGGACGAGGGCGATGCTGGTGCCAACAGATGCTTCTCAGTTTACAGACGATCGGAGAGTGATGCTCCTGAGCAGGCTTCCTCTTCCCACTCCAGAGACAGAGGGCAGGAGGAGGAGAGTTTAGATTTGCTTTCTCATGAAAAGGCTTTCTCAGCTCCTGGGCTCCTGCAAGCTTGGGCTGCCACCACCATGTGCACATTCATCAGACACTGGTTCATCCAGTGGTGCTTTCTGCGGCCCTACTGCATGCAGAAAACCGCCTCAACAATGTGCAGTTTTCTCAGAGCTGTTCCACACTCATCTGGGGGTGGAGAAAGCAGACGATGCCTCACAGTGACCAAGGCTGAGACTCAGCAGAGAAGGGATCCCACAAAGAGAACGTCCCCTGACTGCAGACAGGAAGGCTCTCCATCTCTTGGACCCAGGGAAACATGGGCAAGACTGGAATTGTTAGGGGCCTGATCCTCTTCCTCTCACTTTAGCTTTGCCTCTGGGCTAGTTAGTCCCCCTCTCTGGGCCTCCAGTAATTGGAAAGATAATGAGATCTGCCCATCCAGCCTCACAGGGTCCTCATAGGTCCCAGGAAGTATTGGACATTAATGGATGGAGGAATCTTTGGAAGTTGAATAAAGAAGCTCAGATGATAGGTGTTATTTATCATGATTTCTCCTCCTCAGTTTCTCCATCTGCAAATGAGGGAGCCTAGAACCCAGATACATCTGGGCTCCTGCCAAGCCATCTTTGCAAATCACCCTGAGAGAAGTTGATTGAATCAAAGGCAGGGGTTTTCAGTGCCTCTTTTTGGCAAGTTCTCAGAAAAATCTTTATCTTTGCACAGCTACCAGATGGTCCTCAACACAGATCTGAAAGAGGAGGAGGTGAGGAAAGAGGCCCGGATGAGAGGAGCCAGAGGGAGCTCAGAGGAGACTGCGCGCCAGACAGATGTTGCTGCGGGAAAGAGGCTGGAGCAGCAGGGGTCTCTGGCTGCTGGGGATCAGGCAAAGGACCCTGCCCCCAGCTCTCTTCAAAAGAAAATGCGTTCAGAGAATAAGCGCACAGCCGAAGAAAGAGCAGGGATCGCTTTGAAATGAGAGAAAGTGCCATTCCCGGCAGCCTCCCTCTTCCCACACCAGGAGAGAGCTGCTTAGAGCTTAGATGTGCTTCTCTGTCCTTGAAAAGGCCTCTCAGCTCCTGGTCTTCTGCTGACTCAGCAGCCCCCCACCCACCCACCGCCACCCTGCCCTACCCCACCGCGTGAGAATTCAACAGACAAATAAGCACTCAGCAGTGCTTTCTGCAGGCCTACTCTGTTCCAGCCCTGTGCCTGGGGAGGCAGCTGATGTTAGGGCTCAGGGGAAACTGAGACTGGCTAGCGTGGGTGTGCAGATGGCAGCCTGGTTCAGGTCTACAGAACGTTCAAGTGGCTGATGTGGTCCAGCTTAGATTGGCTGGTACTGCTGTGGAGTTTCCATGATCCCTGGCTTTGCAACACTGTGGTGGCCCTATGCCCAGTACATAGCAAGGAGGTAAACCCAGCCAGGCCTGCAGCCTGAAGCATATCCATCCAGCCAAGCCCTGTCTAGACTAGCTGACCTCTAGCCATACTGTAAGAAATGAATGAGAGTGCATTGTTGTTGTCTAAACACTGAGTTTGGGGGTAGCTTGTTACACAACAATGGCTGACTGATACAAGTGCCTAGCATATGTCAGTCATTGTGTTTAGCACAGGGGTCAAGGAGGTGACAGGATTCCCATGGTTCCTGCCCTCTTGGAGCTCACAGTCTTGTTGGGGACACAGTCACAGTCAATGAACAAACCACCAATGAATAAGCCGTGAAACCTAAAATGAGGGAAATATACTAGGAAGTGCCCCACAGAGGAATGAGGTGGCCAACTATGGGTGCTCAAGGAGAGCCCCTGGAGGAGAGTACATGTATGCTGAGACCTGCCTGATAGGAAGAGCCAGGTGAAGAGCTGAGAAGAGTGTTTGCAGGAGAAGCAACAGCAGGTGCAAAGGTCATTTGTCACAGGAACTCAACGGCCAGAGATGGAGGAAACAAACAGACAGATGACTATGAGAACAACAATAGCGAAAGCCAATGTTTACCGAGCGTGTGCTAGGAACTGTTTTAAACCCTTTACTGAAATGATCTCTTTTCATCTTGACAACATACCAAAGAAGAAGTAAGTGTATTAGAGTTGTTTTGGTTGAAAATTACAGAGACCCAACTCAAAGTGGCTTCACCAAAGGGGAAACTGACTGGCTCGTAGAGGTGGGAAAAGAGAACAAACAGCTTTAGGCAGAGCTGTATTCAGGAACTGTATTCAGGTCAGTGGAGTTTCTCTCTCTCTCTCTCTCTCTCTCTCTCTCTCTCTCTCTCTCTCTGTATTCTGCCTCTGTTCCTTTGACTTCTTTTTCTGTGGGGCCCTCTCTCTCCCTTTGTGTCTGAACTTCCTCAAGAGAGAGCAGAGCGGAGAGATGTGAGAATCACAACCATCAACAGCTCCAAGCTCCCATCATCCCATCTGGGGACTCTGGAGGGAAGAGAGAGCTCCCTCTCAACGTCCACATATATAATCCCAGAAAGGAATCAGATCAGCACCTGCTCACTCCTTGAACCTATCATGTGATTGGTCCAGCCTGGTCCTTTCACTCCACCTGAGTAGATAGGATGAGGGTTGTGACTGGTAATCCTATCAGAATTGTGTGGTCTAAGTAGCGGTGATGAAAAAAAGGGTGGAGGGGGTACAGTTACCAGAAAAAGAGAGGAGATACTGAGTAGACACAAACAGTAGCTTTTATTATTCCAGCTTAACAAATTAGAAAGCTGAGTCTCAGAGAATAAATGACATTAGTCAGCAGTTAACAAAGCAGAACCTCAAATCCATCTCTGCCTGACTCAAAAGCCCCAAATTCCTAATCATCGGGCTCTTAACCAGCCCCTAACTCTGAGCCTCAACAGACCTCAATTCATGATTGCAACCCGGACAGGAAGACTCTCAAAGCTCAGATGCACAGGCCCCCAGAAGGCTCAAGAGTTTGCAAACCTTACCTGCATGATGGCTTTAATGTGAGGCTGCATTGCTTCCCTTTCCACAGGGTGCAAACACACGGTGGCAGGCTGTCTCCTGTTGTCCGAGCAGTGCTGAGAGTGAGTGTATCAAAGGGAATAGAGACCCCAGTTATTATTGCCAGAGGCAACATTAGCCAAGAATTAGAAGGTATATTAAGGGCACTGCAGTATGATCTGTTTGTCATTTGAACACGCTCTCCAGCAAAATACACAGCCCCAAACAGTCAGACACAATTGGAGTCTCTCTTCCTGCCCCTTGGTTCTTCCCCTGGGCTCCTTCCCAGCAGCCAGATCCTCTTTCTACCTCTCCTGCCAGGCCCAATCTGGTAAATTTCATTTAAGGGGTGATTCATAGCCATACAGCTCATCAAATCTGGAAGGACCTTAGGGAGTCTCTAGTCCAACCTTTTTCATTTATCAGAGGAGAAAACAGAGCCCTGGAGAGGCTGGGCACTCGTTCAAGGTCGATAAGTAAATGATGGGACATATTATAAGCCAGGCTCTATGTTAGGCACTTCCACATAGCTTATCTCATTTAATCCTTATGTGATAACCTGTGAAGTGTTACTATCTCCCAGCTTACTTCTGGGGAAACTGATTCTCAGAGATGTTAAGTGCCTACCCAAGGTCACGTAACTAGTAAGTAACAGAGTTGGCTTTCAAACTTATTTATTGTTCTTACAAAAATCCAAGCCATGAACCAACTGTGCACATCGTTCATCTATTTGAAGTTTCTCTTCTCTCCATCCCTGCTCTCCTGTGTCCTCTGGACCTCTGCAGCCTGTATATACCAGACTCCCTTGTCACCCGGCTTGCAGTTACCTGCTGTCATCAAAGGGAGGTGCCAGAGGAAAACTGGAAGGTGCAAGGAGGGGGCGTGCCACTGGGTGTTCTTTCTCTTTTTTTCTGGCATATTCAAAAGGAAGAATTTCCTGCTTCTTTGGTGCTTTTTTCTGTGTGCACTGGCTTCTTTCTGTGTTGAGTGGCTCTGGCAGCTGTGGGGTCAGTGATTGCAGCAGTGGCGGCAGTATCACACACCCCACTACAGCCAGCAGGAAATGTGGTCCGCAGTTCTGTTAACAGGCGTGGTAGCAGCTTCCTCAAGTTACTGACCTCTTGGTTCTTTCACCTTCAACTTTTACTCCTGTCGCTCTTTTAAGACAGCTATAGACAGTTCCCCGAATTGAATCTCCAAGTTTGAAAATTCTCTGCGGCTTCCCTAAGTGAGTGAAGGTTATAGTATTTGTCCCCGGGAGTGACTGAAAGAAACAAACCATCAAGAATGGGACTTGGGGATAAATTAGGAGGTTAGGATTAACATATACACGCTACTATATATAAAATATATAGATAACAAAAAAGGACCTACTGTATACCACAGGAACTTATACTCAATATTTTTTAATAACCTATAAGTGAAAAGAATCTGAAAAAGCATATATATATAACTGAATCACTGTTCTGTACACCTGAAACTAATACAAAATTGTAAAGCAACTATACTTCAAAAAAAAAAGGAATGGGACTTGGGTGTTGGCTGTCTGGTGAGTGGGGATGACCTCATTACTAGTGAACAATGGGATCCTGGGACCCCCTAGATGCAATGACATCAAAATTGCTTAAATTATCAAAAATTATCAAAATTACTTAAATGATGTGGCTGTGTGGGGTGCAATGCCAATTGAAGGCAAAACTGTAGGTGGACCCACTGGCTGCATCATGGTAGTAACAATGACTATTTACAAGGGTCATGGGATATGATGATTACATATGACTGATGCCTGTACTGAATAGTTTACAGAAAGAAATTCACCAGCTCAGCACTTTAGACTATCAGCTCAAAGCATGGCCACAGAACTGGGGAATTTCTATCATGACTCTACAAGGATCTCTTATCTTTGGTAGCCACAGGACAGATACAGATGAAAATCAGACTCCAAATTCATTCACATGAGTACCAGAATTACCATCCAAGTTGAACTCAGGGCTTTGTCAGTTCTCATATGTGAAAGTTAAGGCATTTGTTGGGAAGTAGAGGGTCCCTGAGAATCGGCATGAGAGCTCAGATGAATCCAAATGTTTTGTTCCTCCACATCTCTCTGAGACCCCCTCTATCATCAGAAGCTGTTGTCCCTCCTCTGCCTGAGGAAACTAGCAATCATTTCTTGAAGATCCTATAATAATAAAAACTCAGGGGTGGTAATTCCAATCACAACCCCATTTGACTTACCTGATTGGCCTGTGCAGAAAGCAGTCATATCTTAGAAAATGATCGTGGATTATCATAAAATGAATCAGGGAGTGAATCCAATTGCAGCTTCTGTTGAGATCAACACTACCTCTGGCACTGTGGAAAACAAACAACGTTTCAGACACTGCTTACAGTTATTGAGCTGGCAGATGCTTTCATCTCTATAGTAATTTACAATGACCACCAGAAGCGGTTAACTTTAACCTGGAAGGCGTGTCAATAAACCTTAACTTGTCTTAGGTATTTCTCGGCTCTCTTGATCTGCCATAGTCTAGTCTGAGACACCTTGATCATTTTGGTATCTCATGAAACATCACTCTGATTTATCAGATTGATGACAGCATG
This sequence comes from Hyperoodon ampullatus, assembly GCF_949752795.1. Taxonomy (NCBI): domain Eukaryota; kingdom Metazoa; phylum Chordata; class Mammalia; order Artiodactyla; family Ziphiidae; genus Hyperoodon; species Hyperoodon ampullatus. The sequence goes on along the minus strand of NC_136915.1, from coordinate 24,634,274 downwards.
CTTATTGGAAGCATTAATCAGGAAGTAGAAAGTACAGTAAGTGCCTTCCTAAGGTGACTGCATGTCAGATGGGTGGGAAATGGAAATAAACCCCATGAGTAATCAGTGGCTTGTCACCTTGGTAAAGTTCCTAGAGTCCAGTCGTATGGGGAACTGGAGGGTATATCATCCATAATGAAAGAAAAGTCTCTCTGCCTTGCACCACCTACCTCCAATCAAAATTACTTGATAACTTAACATGTAAAGCTGCCTGTTTTGAGTGGAGCCCAGAGCAGGAAAATGATCCACAGCAGGTCCAGGCTGCAGTGGAAGATGCTTTGCCATCTGGACCTTTTGACCCAGGAGATCTGTTGGTCACCAGAGTTTATATGACAAACATGGGTTCTTTAACAAGTCTCTGGCTAGTGCTAGTAGGGGATTCACAGTGAAGAGACTTACTTGTTTGAAGTATAAATATGCCCTCTTCTGCAGATTTTTCCCTATTTGAAAAGTATTTCCTGGTTTGCTCTGGGGCCCCAATAGAGACTGAACACCTAGCTATGGGAAAAGTGATTGGATCTGAGTGGCTGTCAGGAACAAGTCAGAAGGCTGGCCTTATACAGAAGAGAGCCATCATCGGGTGAAAGGAGTCTGTGCAAGTTTAAGCTCAAGAAAGTTTCAAGGCCACAAATAAGTTATGCAAGCAGGGGCTCATCCCACTGCACATACTCCTGATTCATTGTTAGTTTTCCCTCAGCTCACGTGGATGGTCTCAAGGGAGGTTCCCAAGATGAGGTGAATGTAGCAGAAAACACTTGGGCTTGGCTTACACATGGTTCTTCATGCTATGCTGGCACCAGTGGAAATGCAAATGCAGCAACACAGCCCCATTCGGGAGTGTCCCTGAAAGTCAGAGATGATGGGACTTTCTGTCAGGAAACAGTACTTGAAGCAGCACCTCTGTTTGTTCACTTGGCTTGAGAGGAGAGATGCCCAGAGGCAAATATTTCCCTTGATTCATGGGCTGGGTCTAAAACATGACCTGGAGATTAGGGAAATCACAAGAAGGAAGTGCTGGTGACAAGGAGATTTGGGGAAAAGATAGGCTCTGAGTTCTCTTGAGATGGCAGAGTGTACAAAGAGCACCACTGTGAAGATGCCACCAATAATCATTTGAAAAGATGACCATCCTGAGCACGTGAGCTGGCCTGTGTCCCCAGACTCTCAAATGCTTGTAATATTTTCAGGCACCATGGCTATAGCGTCAAGGATAGATGCATGGGCTTAACAGCATGGGCTTTCTCTTACCTAAGCCTAATCTAGCCATAGCCACTAATGAGTGCCCAATCTCTCAATTTCAGAGTCTAACACTGAGCCCTTAATATGGCAACATTTCCTGGGATGACCAGCCAGCCACTTAGTGGCAGGTTGGTTACTTTATATCCCTTCCATTAGAGGGGGCAGGTATTTACCTTTAAGGAATAGACCCTAATATTTCTGTCAGTTCCTCTAACCATGGATCTAACCACAGAATATCTTACTTACTATCATAATGTCCCACACAACATTGCTCCTAAGAAACTGATTTTCCAGAACAAGGTATGAGCAAGGGGCTCATGCCTGTGAAAGTCATAGTATGCCTTGCATCTATGTGAAGCAGCTACACTGATTGAATGGTGGAATTGTCCACTGATGACTCACTTACAGGGCCACCCAGGAAAGAACACCCTGCCAATTCTGCGTGGGGTCCTACAGGTTGGGGTACCAATGCATGGTCTGTCCTTCCCTTAGTCAGGATTCATGTGTCTAGGATCAAGGGTAGAAGCGAGAGTATTTCCTCTCACTATTATACCTAATAGCTCACAAAACTTTTGCTTCCTGTTCCCACAATTTGAACTCCGATGATTAAAATATAGTAGTTCCCAAGGAGAGATGTTTTCACTGGGGAATGTGGCAATGGTTCCTTTGAACTAGGAGCTAAGAAGGCTACTCGGTCAGCCTGGGCTCTTCATGCCCCGGAACCACCAGGCAAAGAAGAGGGTTCTGAACTGGCTGTGTGATTGGTCCTGACTATCAAGATCAAACTGGCTGCAGTTACACAAAAGGGGGCGGGGGCATCTCTGTTTGAAACTCAGGGGATTCTCTGGATGTCTCCAGTAGTGAAATGTAATTCAAGGCTACATATCAATCCTGTAAAGGCAGACCAACTAGAGATGCAAACCTTTTAGGAAAAAGGTTTAAATTACCCAGGAGGTAAATAGAACTGACCAAGCAGGACACCATCGAGAGCCAGAGGGACAGGAAAAGGGTGGTCGGAGAAGAACGTTATTATAAATATTAACTACAGTCTATTGGTCAGTTATGATGGTAGCAGTTATGAATATTTTATTTTCTTGCTTGATATTTATATATATTAATGATTCGCTATAGACTGAATGTGTCTCTCAAAATTCATGAGTTGAAACCTAATCCCCAATGTGATGGTATTAGGATGAGGGGCATTTGGGAGGTGATTAGGCCAAGAAGATAGAGCCCTCATAAAGGAGATCAGTGTCCTTGTAAAAGGGACACCCAAGAGCCCCTGTGCCCCTTACAGCATGACAGCCATCTATGAACTAGGAAGTGGTCTTCACCAGACACGGAATTTGCTGGTGCCTTGATTTTGGACTTCTCTGCCTCCAGAACTGTGATGAAAAACTTCTGTTGTTTATAAGTCACCCCATCTAGGGTCATTTTGTTACCAGCAGCCCAAAAGAATTAAGACACCATTATGTTTTCCCATTCTTTTTCTCTGCTATTTTATACTAGACAGTTAATAAGGGTTTAGATAATTGTAGGGTTTTTTTTTTTTTTTTTTTTTTTTTGTTTTTTGGTGAACTGAATATCCAGGTGATACTGTGATAAAGTTGGAAGAATTCTCAGAGTTGAAAGAAAGTGGCTGGTGGAACTTAGTGTTTTCCTCTCTGGGAAAGGACAAAGAAGGATTAACCATACTGGTTGGAAGTATGAGGTTGTCATGGTTAATCATGGAAACTGTTGCTATTCATGGACACAGGTGAAAGGGTGAGCATGCATGCTGAGCAGTCAAGGAGTGACAAACAGGATATCTTCCTGTTTGCTGTCAGCTCTATTCCCACTCTCCCCGCCTCTACTCCATAATGTAGGGATGGACCCAGGAAAATACATTGCCCAGCATGCTTTGCTAGCAGCCTTCCTGTTACATCAGCCAATGGGAGGTGTCAATGGAGAGGGGCAGGTGGAAGGAGGAGGGAGGCCATTGTTCTTCCATTCTGTTTCTGGAGGCTTCTCTGCAGTGGAGGATGACTATGGGCTCAGCAGATGTGTTCCAGCAGATTGATAGTAAATTAATTCATTCACTCAGCACGACTCACTGAGATACAGAACTGAATGGAACACAATTTCTGCCCATAAGGAGCTCACAACTTAGAGGAGGATTAGAAAACTGTGATCCCCAAGCCAAATCAGGCCTGTCTGCATTTTGTATGGGCTACCAGCTAAGAGTCAGTTTCAAATTTGTAAATTATTGACCAAAAGAAAAATCAACAGGAGAATATTTTGTAACACATGAAAACTATATGGAGTTTACATTTTAGTGTCTAAAAATAAAGATTTTTTGGAGCAGACTGGAAGAGCTGAGAAGTTGCAACAGAGACAAGAAGGTGTAGGGGCTTCCCTGGTGGCGCAGTGGTTGAGAGTCCACCTGCCGATGCAGGGGACGTGGGTTCGTGCCCCGGTCCGGGAGGATCCCACATGCCGTGGAGCGGCTGGGCCCGTGAGCCATGGATGCTGAGCCTGCGTGTCCGGAGCCTGTGCTCCACAATGGGAGAGGTCACAACAGTGAGAGGCCCGCGTACCGCAAAAAAAAAAGAAGGCGTAAAGCCTAAGTTATTTGCTGTCTAGCCCTTTACAGAAAATGTTTGCAGATCCCTGACTCAGAGGGTAAGGCAGGGATGTGAGGCGTGTACTGAGTCCTGCTGGATGGTAGAGGAAGGGGGGAACCACTTCTGGTAGGAAGTAACAGCCTCCAGGAAGAAGAAACAGATCCTACAAAGGCCTAGATCTACGAACCCCCATGGCTTGTCTGGGATGGTTTGTTGTTTCGTGTGGAGTGAGAGGTGAGGAAGAGCTGAAAGGCTCAGAGCCAGACTGGAAAGGGCCTTCAGCACCCAGAAGTGGGGGTAGCAGAGAGACACTGCACACTGTGGAGTAGGGGATGTGTAGGGAGGTCGCTCTGGCTACAGAATGAAGGAATTGCACGGGGATGTGACAAGTAGCAGGAGAAGGGTTAGGAAGGCAGCTGGGGGCAGGAGGAAGATCTTTGGTTGTCCATCCCTGGCCTGCCTCTTTCTAGCTGCATGGCGTTGGACAGGCACTTAACCTCTCTGAGCCTTCCTCATCAGTCTGGCAGGGATCACAATACCCTCCTCTGAGAGTTGTGGGGAGGATTAGATGAGCTGCTGTATTAAGGTGTTTGGTTCTCAGTGGGTATAGAGAAATGGCCACGGCTATTACTGTTACAGTCACAGAAACAGTCCTGGAGGGCAGACCTCCTACCCCAGCTGGGTGCTCCCTGAGTTCACGCCTGCAGGGTTGCTCAAGTCCATGAATTCTGAGGAATGGACAGAGCAGGAGAACTGGTTCCTGGAGACCAAAGAAGGAAGGATTGTCATGACTGTCCTGGGCCCCAGGGGACACCCCGGGGAGGGAAGTGGCTGCGAGAAGTAAAACTCACACCCTCAAGTGACTTGTCATGTTGCTTTCAGACAGCAGGGCTGGCAAGAGACCACAGCTTTCTCACCCGTCACTGCCAGGCTCTGGGACCTTGTGAGGGTCCCCTCTGGAAAATCAAGGGGTTGGAGTGGGTGACCACCAAAACCTCTTTTACTAGCAGCTTCCAGACATCCTTCACAGCTGCCTGCTCCAGCTCCTAGGAGCCAGATTTCTTGTCTCATCAGTGGGACCACGAATGACCCCAGCCCAGGGCCTGGACTTCATGGCTGCCATTCCTCTTCCTTCCACACTGCCTGTTAGTCTGGGCCTGATCCCTCTTGGAGGGAGCCCTGCCTGACACAGTGCCCACCAGCCCGTCTGGCCATGCAGTGTGGCCCCTCAGGTCCATAAAAGCCATGGTTCCAGGCCTGGGTGTGTGGGAGAGAGACATTGGGGAAGCCACAGCCATGGCACCCAACAGCCGGCAGGAACTGAGTGACCACCTCCCATCTGGAGGTGGGACCACTGTTCCAAACTTCAGAGTTGGAAAGGACATCAGGCCACCCAGACCCAGCACACCCAGTTCATGGATCTACCCAAAGAAGTCAGTGTTGGAGCCGGGACTGGAGACAGGACTAGGGTGCAGGGCTCAGGACTCCCCATCCAGGGCTCCTCCCACCATGCCTCCCTGCTCACCATTTGTCACACGCTCTCAGGCTGGTGTAGGCATGGCCCAGATGGCATCTTCCATCGCAGGCAGGTGTGCATCTCAGTCATGGTGTGGTGTCTGGTTCTTATTTAAATGAATAGCACGGGGAGGACAGAATTATGACCCAGGAGAAATGAGAAAAGCCTTGTGAGCTGAGGTGTACCCGCTCCACTCCTAGACTCCCGAGGGCTCTGAAGCGAAACTCAAGGGCAATTAGATTTTACATATTTTCCTTTTTCTACTTCAATAAATATTGCCCATGAAAACCGATTGACATTTTCTCTACTTCATGCATAATAACTAGTCTTATAAATCTAAATTATCCTTATAAATCTAAATTAAAGGCCTAGGTTCAAATGGATCGAGAACATAATTAATAAAGTGCTAGCACATCACCATTACTAATCTGTTTACTTCAAGCCAAACTTTCATTTTCAAAGGAATTTTTCTTTGTCATGTGGGAGTGGGAAGAAGAGGGAGAGCCCAGGGAACCCCGGAGAAGTTTCCAGGCTTCCATGGCCATTGTTCATCTCATTTGTTAGGACAGCTTGCTGGGGCCCTCGGGTGGCCACCTCAGGACAAGAATCAGCTGGATTGTACTCTGGCTCCTGGCCCGCAGACTGGACCACTTTAAGAGATGAATGGTGCTCTAGTCACCCCCAGGTGGTTATCACATCCTCACCCCCACGTCTAATGATAATGAAATCTTCTCTCTTCAGCCTGCCCCCAGCATTTCCTCCAAACACAGCCCCTCCCTCCACCCCAGCTGGTGTTCCCACCACAGTCCATGGCACCACTTGTCTGGTCTGAGTTAATGCAACAGCCCTTGCGTTTCTCTGGTCCTGGGTCCATCCCTCCTGCTGCAGCCCGCACTCCATGAAGCAGCACTGGGATCTTTCTAAAATGCACATCCCGCTGAGTCTTCTCAAGGCTTGCTGTCTCCCAGAGCTCCCCACTGCGCTCAAGGTCAAGGCCAAATTCCTCCACATGTCTCCTGAGGTCCCTCGGGGTCCAGCTCCTGCTGCCTCCCCCATCTTCTCTTTTCATGGTCACTCCCAACCCCCGCTACCTGCCTGGGCCACGCTGACCTGCCTGCTTCTCCCACCACCCTGCCTTTCACCTGACCTGGTTCAGCCTCCAGCCCCACCCCCCAGTGAGAAGGGTCCCGCTCCTCTCCTCCCTGGATGGACAAGTGGCTGAGCCCGCTGACCCATGCACAGGAGCAATTTGGGGTCCTGGTTTTTGCCCTTTCCTTGAATAACCTAAAAATTATTACTAAAAGGAAGCATTTGAACTCCCAGCCATGGGGAAGGAAAGGATCCTTGGTCCACAGATGGGAAGATGAGGTTTCAGTCTCTGCTCCACAGCAAGCTCTTGGTTCCCAATTCAGGGCCTCTGCCTTCTATTCTGCAATGGGGGCTTTGAGCTCAGCAATATAGGAGTCCATCTCACTCTAATATTAAGGTTCCCACCTGGTGTCGGGGAGACCTCATCATCTCCATGGACCACTGTGAGGTCTGTGCTTGAAAGAGGATGGGTCCCACCATCTACTGAGCACCTACTGTTTGCCAGGACCAGAGCTAAGTGCTTACCAAATGCCGTCTGCATCTGTTTCCAGGAGAGTCCTGCCTACACATGCGCCTCCTACTCCATTTCCAGATCAGGGATATGAGGCTTAGACAGAGACCCAGCGTCACCAGGATGATGTTTAAACCAGGTTGGAGTCACTCTGGAGCCCAAGCTTCACCCACATTCACCAACTGTGAGGCTTTGGGCAAGTGGCTGCGCCTCCGGACCTCAGGTTTCCCATCTGTAAAATGGGGATGCTACAATAGCACGTTCTTCCCTCAAAGGGCTAATATGAAGCCTAAAATGGGTTAGTAAGTGTGAGCTCCAGGGCCCAGCACTGGGCACACAGCAAGCGCTCAATAAATACTATCTCTCGTCATGCTCAGCTTTTCTGAGAAACTCTGTAACAGAGTTACAGAGATCAAAGCTGGAAGGATGGGTTTTCCTGGCTCTTCCCAGCTTTCACATGATATATTGCATGTCCCAAACCCTGTGTCATTTGTTCTCACTAATGTGGAACAGACTTAAGAAGCTTAAACATGAACTAGTGCCTGATTTCAGCAAGTGAGATTGAGGACCCTTCTCCCAGAAGCCACTTTGAGAAATGTCTCAGCTGGTGAGTTTGAACAATGCCCCCCTTAACCTGCTGCAGACGCTGGTGTTGACCTGATCTGAGAAAGTCCTCTCCCTGTCGCCCGGTACTCACTCTGCTCTCTGTTTGGTCATTCATTTGACACACGCCGGCTGTGCACTGGGCACTGTGGGATAGCAGGGAAGGAAGAATTAGAGCCTGCATTCTGAGCTCAATCTCTAGTCACACAAACAAATGAGCATCGAGAACATGACATTCCACAAAGGAGGGACCATGATACTCCAAAGGGGAAAATGTGTGTGATTGAATCAGGCCAGCGGGTCAGGTCCTTTCTCAACCCCTCTCCCTCTGCAGGAGGGACCCGACCAGGCAGGCGAGAGCAGACAGAGTCAGAGCGAGATGGTGGTTGATTAAGGAAAGATCCTGTCCCCACTGAATGTCTAGAAATGCCCCTAATCTGTCACTACAATCCTTCCTGCTCCCCTCTCCATCTGGATCCTTCCAGACAGTCCCAGAGTGGACCTGCAGGTGAGGGTGGCTGATTCCTCCTTGGGCCATCAGTAGCTTCCTGCCTCCTGGGGCTGGTTTGGCAAAGGCCTGGAGCCATGGGAGAGACAGCTGGGGTTCCACCCGGCAGGGGTGGGAGGTACCCGGGGTGAGGCCAGCAAGGTGTGGCCCCTCATTCTTGTCACTGTGAGGCCCAGGCTGTTAGGATGTTCTACTTAACAGCACTGAGAATTAAACTCTACACCCTGACATGAGCTCACTCCCCTGAGAGCGTTCCAGCTCAAATACTGATTAAATATGAAACGGTTCCACCTTCTGAGCAGAAGTCAGGGAAGCACAAGCCAGAGATGGAAGCTGTAATTAGTAGCTGATTATGCTGTGTGAGTTATTAAAAGATAAAATAAAATGGAAACCAACATCCTTCAAACAAAAACAACTAACGACACTCACAGTTATTTCTGCTCTATTTAAAGGGACATGGTGTTTTTATTCCTTACTCCCTTCTCATTTTTATAGATCCAGTGTTCATTTAGGTCATTTCCTAAGCACTTGCTATGTGCCATAGATACTGGGGGCAGGGGTGAGAAATAAATAAGTCAGGCCAGGTGCTGGCCTCTTGAGGTTCACAGTCCAGAGGGTAACGTTGCCTTTCAAGGAAAAGTCTTGACAGATGTGCAACACCTTGGAATGGGGCCAAGCATGTCATGTATAGGAGGCAATGTGGGAGGATCTTGAGGGGGACTAACTCAGATGGGGGTCTTAGGAGCTGATAATTAAGTTGAGACCTGAAGGAGCTGGTTACCTGAAGAGTTGAGGGCAGAGTGATCTATGGAGCGGGAACAGCATGTGCAAAGGCCCTGGGGTGGGAAGGAGGGTGTCAGAGGGACGAAGGAAGGGCACTGGGGCAGAGTGTGATGAGGAGGGAGCATGATGGGGGGAGGAGCAGCCAGACTCTGCAGGGCTCACGGCCTTGGCTGGCAGGGCTGGGATTACTCAAGGTTCCCCGAGCAGCACTGAAGGGTTTGAAGTAAGGGAGGAGCCCGATCAGCCTGGGGATTTAAGAAACTCCTCTGGCTTCTCCGTGGAGGATGGAAGGAGAGCAGGAGCCCAGTGAGGAGGTGAAGGGGGTCGTCCAGGCAGGAGTCAATGGTGGCTTGGACCAGAGCAGTGTGGAGCGTAGGGACACAGGGGCGGGTCCAGGAGGTGTTTTGGAGGATGAAACGTTCCACCTTGGGGGTGGTGGGGGTGGAGATGAGGGAGTTGTCGTGAAGACACCCAGGTTTCTGGCTGAGGAGACTGGGGATAGAGCTGCCATTTCCTGAGTGAGAAGGTAGGTGAGGCAGTAAGGCTGGGGGGTGAGGCCAGAGTGGCACCTGGTGTGTATGGCTCCCAAGCTGCATCACAGAGAAAGGGGTGGGTAGCAGCTGGGTGTCCAGAGAGCTCCGCCAGAGACACCATGAGGGCTCCATCAGAGGACAGTAGTGTGTGCCTCCAGGGGAGAGAGGGATAGGTGGGGGAGAAGGGACCAAGACAGAGAGAGGAGACCATTCTCAACCTCCATCATCCCCAATTACAGACTGAGGTCTTGGGTGGGAAGGACACCTGGCTGCCCCCAAAGGCCCCAGGGGAGGCTGAGGTGAGGACCCGGCTGCAGGGAGGTCTTGGGGAAGCTGGGGTTTCTCTCCTGGGACCTCCCAGTTCTCCCACTTTGTGGACCCCTCCTACTTTGTGGTCCTGGCCTCCCCGACTGCTCCGGCTCCCTGCCTGTCACGCTCTCCCAGGCAGGGGAGGGGAGGCCCAGAGCTAAGGTGGAGCAGCCCGTCTGCTCCTGGCCACTGCAGGCTGCAGTTCTCTGCACACCTCACCCGCCTTCCGCTAGGAGCTAAGCCACCCGCAAACCTCCCTCCTGCCCACTCCCCCAAGATGTTTCTTCGATATTATGTTCTTCTCCTCCCAGGGCAGGAACGGCCCTGTCTATTGTCTCAATTTGATTTGTTATACTTGTTTGTAAGCTTTCTGGTTTTTAAACCTGAACATTCCCATCAATTGACTGAACTCTGCTCTTCCTAGAGCTTTTCAAAGAAAAAATTGCACACAGAAAGGCTTAGTTTTACTGTTGTCCTGTCAGAGCCCCACTTTCCATCTGTCTATCAGCCCCCTCACTCAGGCAGCAAACACTTGCCCATGTGTGTCAGGTACTGAGACCTGCACTGGGAGATGGGCTGACACACAGCCCAGCCTGGACCTGGTCCTGACAGTGCACGGCCATGTGTGAGTCTGTGTATCTGGGGACAGTTTGGGGTAGCAAACCTGGAAAGTGGTGATTACAACTCAGTGTGATCAACACTATTTAATCATTGTTCATTCTTCATTCAACAAACATTTTGATCACCTACTATGTGCAGGCACTGTTTTAGGCACTGGGAATACAGCTGTGAACAAAAAAGGATTTAAAAATTGCTGCCCCATTGGAATCCCTGGTCTGCTGGGGAGACAGATGATAAACAAACATGGAGTCTGTCACCTTCTGGCAGGTCGTGGCATATGCTGTGAAGGAAAAGGCCACGGAAGGGGTGGAAAGGGATGGAGAGCCTGGGGGACCTCTCTGAGGAGGTGACATTTGAGCAGAGACATGAAGGAAGTGAGAGTATGAGCCATGTGAATGTCTGAGACTTACTGGCAGAAGGAACAGCAAGTGCAAAGGCCCTGGGGTGGAAACATACCTGGGATAATCTGAGGAACAGCAATGATCTGCCTGGCAGAGGAGGCACAGGGAGACTTCAGAGGACAGAGAAAGCCCTGTCCCTGTGTGGGTGAAGGTGCAGAAGTGTTCAGGAAAAAGTCTCTGGAGGAGCCACTCTTGCCCTGAGACTTGAAGAATGAGAAGGAGTTGGTCACCTGGTACATCCCACCTCTTTACTGTCTTCCCAGTTAGAAATTAAGTTCCATGGGGGCAGAGATTTCCATCTGTTGTGTTCACTGCTATATCACCAGCACCTAGAGTGAAGTCTCAGACATAGTACTGATTCAATAAATATTTGCTGAATGAACAGCGTTAAAAGTGTGCCACAAGGCAGATTTTATCCTCAGGGAAGGACTTTTGAGGTGGGAGTGAATTAGAGGGGTCTGATTTAGGATGATCTTCTGTCCACGTTGAAGGAAACTAGAGGCTAGGAGGAGAGAGGAGGCTGTGCTGCCCCTGGAGCGTGAGTTGACAGGTCTGGACCAGGGCAGCAGCAGTGGAGAGGCCAGAGGGGCTGGAACGTGGAGACCCCAGGAGGTCTCGGTGCCTGCTTGGCTGTGGGGAGTGCGGGGCTGGGAGAGCCAAGGGCAACTGCCCAGTCGCTGATGTTGGGGGCTGATTGAGAAGACAGAGCAGGCTGGAGGGGTCAGAGGGGTTCAGAGACCGGCTGTGCCAGAGGGGCCTGCGGACATCCAGCTTCACACAATGTAACAGTCACACAGTGATGACTAAAAGGATAAGTATGAATTAGAAAAGCGAAGCTGGGACTGAATGGTGGGTGGTCGGACTGTGGACTTCTCTGCAGAGGAATGATAGATGCAGAAGTAGTGCTGGTCCAGGAAGACAAGCCAGGGCAGAAGGTCTGACTCATGATGTGCTAAGGCGTGAGTCCCAGAGCCGGGTCACATCTGAGTAGGGCCGTGTGGACCTGGCAGAGCCACCAAGTAAGGGGGAAACCCCAGGCTGAGTGTATTAGGAAACCACGTCACAGGGTTCACACACAGGGTCCATGACTGAGCCCACAGTCCATGACTGGACCAGGGCAGACCCACTTGCCATCCCTCCCTGGCATGGTGCCCACTGTCACACATGAGAGACTTGGGGGCAAGGAGGGCTTCTCAGATCGTTCTCGTACCCCAGGCTGGGGGCCCACCTGTCCTCAACAGGATGGCCCTGAGAAGGGAGTGGCCCAAACCCAGGTTCTTACCTTCCTTTCTGGTACCTTTTCAGTCTCCAAGAGCTGCAGCGTGTTTTACTTTCTATACGCTTTTCCTCAGCTTTCGGGGAGACCCTGCTCTCATGCTAAAAGGCATCAAAAGCAGACCTTCTGCCCTTGCTGCTCTGAGAGTGGGGCTGCCTGCAAGAGCTGATCCCCACGAACTCGAGACTGGTGGCCTTAAGGAGAGTTGGGGAGCAGCTTCCCCGCTTCCCTCAGCATCAGCCAGTGTGGAGGGCATGAGGTAGGATGGGGCTGAGCCCAGGCCGGTGATGGGAGCTGCACGCACAGGCTCTTCCTCAAGGGCTGAGCTTTGGGGTGAACGTGACGTGGTTCCTGCCTCTGCGCTTCCTATGCATCTTGGAGAGAAGCGCTGGCCCTCTCTGAGCCCTGGCTCCTCACATGCACACAGGGATGCTGAGAGTGCCAAGGGTGATGCTGGGCAGCTCTTGGCACGGGCCCCAGTGCATTGTGGGAGCCCGGTCAGTGGCAGCCGCTCCTGAGATGCGCTGACTCTCCTCCTTAGTCACTGCAGGAACCGTGCCTCCCAGGTTCAGTGTCCAAGAGCGGAGTTTCTTTCTGAAAAAGAACTGAGAGCAGGTCAGGACCCCTAGCTCAGGCCCAGGACAGGAGCCTCGTGTCTGCCTGGCTCTCAGACTGGGGGTGGGGTGCGCGGTGGGGAGGTTGCACCCCCTGGGGTGTTTTCTGACACCTCCATAATGTGCATTTAACCCTGCGGCCTACCTAAACCACACCCTCCTGTTCCCATCACTGTCCCAGGCTTGAGTGTGTTCCGAAGAAGGGCTCCCCATCGGGGCTCAGACACAGCATAACCTCCCTTCATCAGTGCCCAGCACTCGACCTGCCTGCTGTCTTCAGTCTCCCAGGACATGGGTGAGGTCACTGATCCTGTTCACAGATAAGGGAACAGAGAGGGAGAGTGACCTGCCCAAGGTCACACAGAAGGCAGTAACAGCACCAGGTGGCAGAGGTCCCTCAGCTACTTAGAGGTAGAGATAGGGTGGGACCCAGGGTCTGGCCTCAGAGCCTGTGCCTTGACTGTGCCCGTCCTGTCCCTCATGATGCTGTCCCTGTGTCCTTTATTATCCTGTATGCACTGAGGCCTCATGACCACCCTGCTAAGTTGGCCTCATCATCCGCACTCTACAGATGAGAAAACTGAGGCTGGAAAGAAGGGAAGAGGCGTGTGCAAGGGCTGGGGCTGGAACCTGGATGTCTGCTGCCTCCAAAGCCTGAGCCGCACCTGGGACCCCTGTCAGGGACCCACCGCCCTCTTGGAGAGATCAGTAGGAAGCAGTGGGCAAGAACCAGGGCAGGGTCAGCCCAGAAATGAAGTGGGTTGAGCCCAGGGGGGACCAGGCCTCTGTCAGCTGCCACCCCAGGTACCAGGACTCCCACCAGGAGGCTCCCACCAGGACCCATCCACCTCACCAGCCTCTGGGGCCCCTGGTGCACAGGTGTGAACCTGGGCCCTGCCCAGGAGTCCTGCTTTGACATCTTGGAGGACAGTTCATTCAGCTTCACAGGCTGAGAAAAAAGCAGAAGCATCAGCCTCCCTGTCCTAAAGCCTCCCTGAGTTGTATTAAAAACAAGTGGGGGCAGAGGATGCCTGGATTCTAGTCACCTCATCACCTGGTCATGTATGTCACAGCCTGTGACACCCACTCAGGCTCAGCTGTGATGTCCTCCCACCTCTCACCTGGGGTAAAGGCACACTCCCTCCCTAGGGGCAGGGGTGGGGTGGGCTGGGGAGGGATGGTGGGGGGATGGGTGGGGCCCAGCTCCAGCCAGAGGGCTCTGGTCACCATGGAAACAGGTAGCTGGGGAAGGCAGGCCCTGAGGCAGAGGCCCTCATCCAGGCTCCAGAGCTGGGTCCGCTTAAGCCCAGGAGGGGTCTCAGCCCTCAGTTCTTTCACGGTTCCCACTGCACAGGCAGAAGGGACCCCTCCCTACTTCAGAAGCCCAAGGCAGGTCACCCAGGCTCCTGGAACAGCTTCATCTGCCCCCCAGATCCTGCCAGCAGAGGTGAGAAGAGCAAAAGCTGAGCTCAGCACCTGTGGGGTCAGAGACCGGGGCTGCAGGGCTGGAAACAGGCTGCGGAGGCAGGGGGTGGAGGGAGGGAACGCCAGGACATTGGGCTTGTAAAGGCCCCCAGAGACCTTGGGCTCAGCCCTCTCCTTCTCTGGATGGGAGCGCTGAGGTCCTGAGGGTGCAGGGTGCCAGTGGGGGCCCAGCTCACACCCCTGACATGGAGGCAGGGCCCATTTGTGTGTTGTGGTGGGCATGGGGGGCAGTGGGGCTGCGGACCCAGTGTCTCCCCTTCTGCTCTGCTGACCTCGGCTCTCAGACTGGACAGGCCCAGTGTCCACGGGGGAGCCAGCTGTGGTGGGTCATGGACACCTGCCTGCCCTTGCCTCCACTTTGGAGATCTGTTTAGGGGGCCCTGAAGGACCACGTGGGATCTCTAAGCCTCTCGTGACCCCACAGGCGGCCTCCCGCTGCACCCCACGCTCTCACCCAGCACCCACAGGCTTCTCAGGATGCTTTCCTCCTGTCCCCAGAGCTGAGCCCCATGCCAGCGGGCCTTACTTCTCACTGGTCCATCTCTCATCACAGCAAAATACATGTAGCAGCATCGGAGACGTCTATTTACTCTTGCCTTCTTAAAAAAGCTTTGCGGTCTATAAGCATGCCACCCCTGACCTTCCCTCATGTCCCAGCATGAGAGGATCACAGACTCCCCCATAAACTAGAAACTGTCAGGGGACCTGGGTGAGATCTGGGGTGCCCTGAGACCAGCAGTTCCCACCCTGGATGCCCACTCCAACCCCACCAGGTTTTGATTAGTCTTCAGTGACACCGGGCTCCTCCTCAGATGACTCAAATGCTGAGACACAAATGGGAACTATTGGTTTCCACAGTACCATAGCCCAGTCCCAGGAAAGCCTGGATCTGACTTCATAACTCATGCTCCATCCCTCTCCTCTCAGGTCCTCAGGGGAGCAGCTGAAACCAAAGGAGCAGTTGCAGATGGAAATCAAAGAGCCATCTTGCAGTGGCTTTATGCTTGGTTAATTAGGGACCACGCTTCCCCAGTTCTCTTCCCCTTGTGGTTCCGAGTTAGCACTGGCTACATGAGACTACCCGTGGTTTGGAGGCAGGAAAGAGGCGCTGGTCGTGCTTTACCCTCTGTTGGCTCACTGCGTGGGTGTGGGAACCACCTGCACGTGCAATTCCTCCAGCTATCCCCCCATTCCCTCTTGCATCTTCCTAAGTCCTGGACCAAGTGCCCCCGGGACCCTGAGATGGGAGGAGCCAGCTTCTCTGCACATTGTACAGTGAGAGCAAGGTTGGAACAGACAGGGCCTCCAAGGTGTCCAGTTTGTGGGTTCTAGTCTATCTTTTTGTTTGTTTGTTTGTTTCTGCGGTATGCAGGCCTCTCACTGTTGTGGCCTCTCCCGTTGCGGAGCACAGGCTCCAGACGCACAGGCTCAGCGGCCATGGCTCACGGGCCCAGCCACTCTGCGGCATGTGGGATCTTCCCGGACCGGGGCACAAACCCATGTCCCCTGCATCGGCAGGCGGACTCTCAACCACTGCGCCACCAGGGAAGCCCTCTAGTCTATCTTTGCGGTGTCTGTTTATCCTCAGTCCCATCCACAGTCAGCTTTCCTCCCTGACTTCCCGTCCAGCTGACCTACAACAGCTTCAGGCTTGGCGCTAGGTGGAGACGCAGCAAACAGCCTTCAAGCTCAAGTGCAGGAGGTCCAGCCCCTCTGAAAACACAAACAAACCCAAAATAAATAAAGCCCACCTTTTCCTCTAGTACTTAGACCATTTCTGCTTCTGAGTGAACCTTGATGTATAAAACTCTTATTCATAACTACATAGATACCCCATGTGCCTGCCACCCCTCACTTAGGGAGCCCCAGGTAGAGGGGGGTTGGACACCCATCACTGGCCTACTTGCTCTCGGATTCAGCTCTTGCCCCTTCGCTGCTCTGAATCTCAGGGGGCACCCCTTCCCAGGCACCCTGGCCCTCTGAATGGGTGAAGCTGTAGGAGATACAGGTGGAAGAGCGGAGGTGCGGAAGCCAGGACGTTTTGCTCCCTCTCTCTCTGCTTCAAGAGCCATTCTCAGCAGCAGCTGTCTCTCCCCGTCTAATTCCAGCTCCCATTGGACGGCCTCTCGCCCTGTGGTTCCAGGACTCCCTGGGTGGCCCCCATCACAGCTCTGTCTCCCACCTGATAATCCCAGGTTCTAGGCTCTGAGGGGTGGAAGGAGAGAGCTGGTCCAACGCCATCACCTTCCATGCGCTGACCCTGCCCGCTAGTGAGCGTGGCCCAATCAGTGTCCTGCCTCTGACCAATCAGATCTGCATGTCTTCCTTTCTTGGGGAGCGTGGAGGGGTCTCAGAAGGACACCAGAGGTGAGTCTGCCATGGGACAAAGGTCGGAAGTTTTCTCCCCAACAATAATAATGAGTCAGACTGTGATTATGATTTAAACAATGTGCAGTGGAAACACCAAGCAGGTCATTGATTATTGTCTTCAATTGGAAGGTGAACTAAGCCTCAGGAAAGTTCTACTTGCAACCTAGGTCTTGAAGGTGAGATTTCAATGGGCAGATATGGGGCTCATTTGGCGGGGAGGGGGAGGCAGAACCGTGGTGCAGCGGGTTCAGGAATGCGGAGGGGTCTGGTATGTCTGGGACCAAGGATCCAGTAGGGAAGGCTGGATTTAATCAAAGTGGGCCCCAGCAGAATAGAAAGGCTGGTGAGAACAAAGACAGAAGATTTGAAGCCAAGTGACGAACAGAGCAAACACTCCTTGTCCATCACACAGCGTGGGGCTGGGATGAGCGCTACTGACAGGGCACGGGTTCAGAGTGTGATTCTTTGAAGTGCACAGCCTCAGGTTACTAATAAGCTTTAGGCAAGTAGAGTAACACAATCATAATTTCTAAAAGCCAGAGAATCTTAAGGAATCGTATCATTTCAGGATAATTGAATTATTGGAGCTCACAGTCTTGGGTTTTTATAACTACAGCAACTTTCAATCTTAGCTCTCCCAGGGGGTCACATCCCAGCCTCCCCCCGCCCCACCCCACTGCTGGTTATGATAATACACACTCTGTGCTCAGTGCTTTGCACACATTATGTCATTTAATCCCCATGACAACTCTGGGAAGTGGAAACTTATTTGCCTGATTTTCCAGATAAAGAAACAAAGGCTCCATGAGCATAAGTCATTGCTGAAGGTCAGACACCTTGTAATCGACCCAATCAAGTCCCAGCCCATATCTCTTGGCCTCCGAAGCTCATGCCTCAGCCTCTCTGCTGGTTTGTCTCTTGAGAGACCTCTCTGCTGAGTGTTCACCCTTCCTCTGTGCATACCTCCAGTGACGGGGAGCTCATTACCCCTTCCCAGGGCTGCTCATCCATGCCAACAGTGGACACATCTCTCCTGCTGTTCCTAAATCTGCCCTGGGAGGCCCCACAGAAGAACATAACCTTCACCTGGGGCTCCTGTAGGGAGGGGGGCAGCTGCCTGAGGTGGGATGACGATCACACAGGAGGGGGGAGTCGGGTTAGGGAAGCCCCAGCTGCAGCCCCTCCCTGGCGATAGAGAGGGGGGTTCATCCTGAGGGAGGGAATCACCCAGAGACATTGGGAGCAGGACGTCTCAAAGACAAGTGAAGACGGAGCCCAGAACACTGGGCCCTGGGGGTGAGGGATGGATTATAATACAGAAACACAATTCTCCAGCAGTCAGAGGCATGCGGCCTAGTAAGATTGGACTCGGAAGTGCTGTGCCTTTAATTTCTTGGCTCTTCTCCCCGAAAACTTATTCTACAAAATGTGCCTTTGTGCCATCCAGCCTCCCAGATGGCTTTTTAAGTGAAGCTGTTTGTTAAGTGGGAGAAGAAAAGGGAGGGGTGGGGGAGCGGCGGAGCCACTGCAGCCCCCAGGCCCTGAGGGAGGAGATGCAGTGGAAGCAGTGGCGCTGCTGGCTGGGGAGTGGACTTTCCGGGACGGACACTCCCAGGTTCAGCCAGGCCCACAATGGGCCAGAGTCCCAATTATAACTGCTGAGGCTTCAGATACGTTCCCCTGATCTGTGTACTTCAGATACATCCCCCCCAAATCTTTAAACTGAAGACTAACCAATTTACCGGTGGAAAAACTGAGGCCCTGAAGGGGCAGGAATTTGGATAAGGTCACAGGGCAAGTCACTGGATGAGAAAACGGCCCTTGCTTTCAGCAAGGCTGTGATGAATTCCATTCCCATCTCTGCATTTTGTGGTCACTTTGTTTTCCTCCCCGCTCTTTCTCCTTCACCGAGATGGCCCAGCCCCTCCTGTCCAGCTGGGCCTTAAAGGGCTGCAGGAATCATTTTCTCTCCAGTGGGCATCAGACGGCAGCAGATGGGCCCTTGGTCACTGACGCTCCTGCAGTTGGAGACCTGAGAGGTCCCTCTTCATGGCCACAACTGTCCACCTAGTAGTCCATGCACTTCTATGGCCTTCCATGGAGGTTTGGGAAACAGCACCTCTGTGGTTTCCAGGGACCTTCCTTCCCGAAGGGAAACTCAGATTTCTGATGCAAAGCACAGCTCCAATTCCTATATACATATTTGATCTCAGGGTGTAACTGTTGCTCACTGCCCTCCACTAAGCTTTCTCAAGTCCCCTCACTCTCAGCTATCACCTCATGCCTAGTAGGACAGCAAACCTGATTCCTGGGGAATAAGGAGGAGGAATCACTGAACACTTGCTAATCCTTCTCATGACAGGAGGACTACACATGTCCCTTCACAGTGACTACGGGGTTACCAGGGGTCACCTGGGCTCCCTGTGTCCTCCCCCTGCCCCACCTTCCCCTGTGGCTATGGTGACTCCTCCTCTTTGCCTGCTGGCTCCAAATTGCCCTGGGAGCAGCTAGAACCTTGCCATTCAATGGAAGCCTTGCTGTGTGTCCTGGTAAGAGCATACCTCTTTGGGACCAGGACCTCCAAAGTTGAAGAGTCCAGAGTAGCAGAGCTGTAAACAAATACTGATGTCTGTCCTGTGGATGTGAGCTGTTCTCTATCCTCTTTTCTAATAGGAATGGAAAGGAGCACATCCTCTAAACCCAGGCCATATACTATCCACCTGAGGCCTCTTTAATCTGTTCTCACAATGATATCACGTCCAGCACATCACCTCCAATCAACCGGGCTACTTGGTTGAGACTAGTCTGAGGCCATTTCCCAGTATCCATCTGTTTCTGCAAGGGTCACACTTGCAGCCTAGATGGAGACATGATAGGGATACTGTATATGCTTGATTTTTAGTGATGGCACTCATCTTCACCATCCTCCACCCCCCGGCCCAGATGTGACATTGTTTTTGATAGTAATCTTGACGAGAGTGAGAGATGGTTTCAAAGATTTGTATTTGGCCTTCTTCACTATGCTGGCTCTTACCCCACAGTCCAGGGATATCCAAAGGTGGGGTTATCACAACTCTCAGGTGTATCAGTTCTAATTATCCACTCTGGGTCTGGGGAAAGGGCCACTGGGTGGGCCCAATGTGAGTCAGACTTTAGTCAGAACGCCACTTAACGCCTGGTTCCCACAGGCCCCCACTCTAGCAAGTGGGTCATGGAGACACTGAGTCACCAGGCACCAGTGTCTAACACAGACCTTATGCCCAATAGTCCTTAAAATGGTTATTTCCTTTCCTCAGTGTACAGTCACCTGAATAAATAGCTATCGTCCCTTTCGGGAAGGTTGGGGAAAATCATGTTGGTATATACCTGCCGTGATGTTCAAGGATCCTTCTTCCCAGGCACCTGGCCACCTCTCCCATCAGTGGGGTCCAGATCTGAAAATTGGCTCAGGTGTGATAACTGAGCAAATGATTATTACGTTTTATTGGGGTGGCTGCTCTAAGCCGCCTTCTGCATTCTTGTTTTTTTTTAAACTTTTTATAGATTTATTATAGATTCACATGAAGTCGCAAAAAATAGTCCAGGGAGGTTCCATGTAATCTTCAACTAGTTTCCCCCAATAGTTACAGCATCATAACTATAGTACAATATCAAAATCAGGAAACTGACATTGGTCCAATCTGTATATATAGTTCTATGCCATTTTATCACAGCTGGAGAATTTTGAAAGCACACTGCCCTCAAGATCAGGGCCACTCCATCACCCCCAAGATCTCCGTCCATCTCTCCTCTGTAGTCACACCTACCCTCCTCCACTTCCCCTGGCAACTGCTAATCTGTTCTCCAGTTCTACAATTTTGTCATTTTAAGAATGTTACGTTAAGTGGAATCATGCCCCTTTGGGGACTGGCTTATTTTTTTGTCACTGGACATAATGCCCTTGAAACCCACCCAAGTTGTTACAAATATCAATAGTTTGTTCCTTATATATCGCTGAGGGAATTGCACGGTGTGGCCGTCCATTCTTATCTTATATTTGGTTATAAATGTTAAGAGGCTGCCTGCTGGCCTCTCTTTCCACACCTACACCTACCCACAGCTCCCTTTGGAGTCCTTCTGACCTTGACGGTCACTTTGGTAAGCGTCGCCTCCTTGCTTCCGGCAGTACGTGCCTCTGGCCAGCCTCTGTCACTTCAGGGGCTCCTCAAACCCAGAGGAGAGGCGAGCCACCGCTGGGCTTCTCAGTGATGCGGGGGCCCCCTCAGCAGCCTCCTGGTGACCTTGTGAACGGTACGTCCTCCGCCGTGGGACACACTCCATGCCAGCCTGCCCCTCTCCCCAGCGTCTTTATTCCTTCCTCTGCCGCCTGCCAAGGCAACTCAGGTGTCTTCACATCGTTGAGAATTGGCCATCACTTTTTCGAGGCCATACCGGGGTCTGTGCTAGATTGTTAAATCCTGTGTTAAATCCAGATGTTCCCAAGTCAAGGAATTCTGTTCATTCAGCTGCATATCCTGGCTGCCTTGATCAGCAGACCCTCCATCCACTGCCCTGAACGAGATGACTACAAGTCGGGTCATTCTTCCCACTCTTTTGGTGGGTGGTTTACTTCCTCCTTTATCAGGCCCAGCATCTCCCCAGCTAGATTCTGCTGGGATTGAAACCCTACTTATCAGCCTGGCAGCCAGAGGAAGAGGTGGGCCAGTTTCTGAGGGGGCCACCTGTTACCTGAGGGGCTAGGCCTGTACGGTGTCTTTCGGCCCAGAAGAAGCTGTGGCTCTTCCTTGGAAAGGGGGATGGGCTGTCCCTGCAAGCCCTGAGGGTTTGGGAAGGGTTGCAGAGTCAGTATCCTCAGATGTCCTTGACCCGTGTTTCAGAGTTCCTGGCTTTTCCCATCAAGGCCCCGACCAATGTATAACAGACCTGCCTCGGCTGAGCAGCCTTTAAACATCTCTAGAACTCTGTGACGCTGACAATTAGACCTGCGGTCTGCTTTTCAGCCAAGTCCACTCTTCCGCTACAGGAGATAAGGGCCTCTGTGAGCCAGCGGCAGGCAGGCCCTTTGGCTCTCAGGCTGAGCACTTGAGGACTTGTCAGGAGCCCCCAGTCTCTCAATACCCCTCTGCTTGTGTGGATGCAACTCATCAGCTCAATTCTCAAAACTCTGAAAACTGTCTGAGTTGCCTTGACAGACGGTGGAGGAAGTGCCCGGCCAGCTCTGCTGTCTGTAGAAATCGCCTGTGCCCCCTCTCCCCACCTCCCGCCATACACACATGCCTTCTGAATGCCTGCATCATCACACCTGCCGCAGGATGCTCCTCCCCTGGGGCATCTTTCCAGGTAACCGCAGACAAAATCTTTAACAACTGAGGTACCACTTTCAGCCAAACACTATCTGTGCCCAGCCTTCCCACTGGTATAGTGTCCTTTACCCTGTGTGGGGCGGTGAGCCAGCCCCAAAGCCCTTCTCACCTGCTTCCCTCTTTCTTCAAACCCCTAACTTGTGTTAGTCTGAATATTCCAAGAAGCATACACAGAGATGGGGTTACAGGTGCAAGAGATGCATTACAGCGAAGCCCTGTGAGGGGCCCATGGGGAGGGAGCTGGGGGCTGGCACAGCCGTAAGACCACTGTGCAGGTCTGATCCTTGGGGAGAGAGAGAGAGAGAGAGAGAGAGAGAGAGAGAGAGAGAGAGAGAAAGACAACGGGAGGCTGAGGCTTCAGTGAGCAGCTGTGCAAAGTTCCCTCTTCGTGGGGAAAGCAGGGTGAGAGTTCACCTTTAGCCAGCACCGCTCTCGGCCAGGCCCTGTGAACCAGTGTTTACATGGCTCTTAGGGCTCCTTGTAAGGTGGGCATGTTCACCCTCATTTTACAGAAGAAGAAACTGATGTTCCGGGAGGTGGTCAGCTCTCACAGGGTGGTGATCTGGGGCTGCAAGACAGACTTGATATTAAAGGCCATGCCCTGTCCATGGTACCACACTGGCCCTGGGGAGCAGCTTGGACAGAGGCCCAGGTAGGTGACCTGTCTGTGGCTAAGTGGGGCCCAGAACTCAGGTTTGGGGTCTGGAAACTGTTGGAGAGGCCAGACCATGATTGCTTTTGAATGCCAGGCCACAGGGGTTAGATTCAGTCACGTAGGCCTGAGTCATGACAGGGGCCTCTGGGCATAGCTGGTCTGCAAGCAGGATTTGTTTGGCTCACCCAGCATTTTTTAAAACCTTGGTTTAATTACCAACACTTAAAAGCTGTCAGATTTGACATAAGAATCCTCATTCCTGACTTCTCTGGAAAAATCAGAACATCTAAGCTCTTTTGTCCCTATTTCCTACAGCGGGAGGTTGCAATCAAGTGGCTTCTGCCACATCAGGCAGGACAGGAGCTGTCCAGTTTGAACCACTTGCAAGGGGCTGATCCCACACTCACATCCCACTGGGGCTCCTGTGTATGGCCAGGAAAAGCGAGGCCTGGCTGCAGAAACTACCCCAAATCTCACTGGCTTCACACAACAAGGGCACCGTAGGTCTGGCTGGCTCTCCTGGGCAGCCATCTTCCATGCAGAGATTCGATGATGCAGGCTGTCACCTTGGCTCCACCATTAGAACACAGACCTGGTCTGTGATGCCTGGGGCAAGAAGACAGAGCTAGAGGGTCTCTGCTGGAAATGAAGTGCTCTGGCCTGGGGGTGCCACACGTCACCTGCTTCCCACCCACCAGAGAGAGCTAGTCACCAAGGGGCAAAAGAGTGGACCACTTCTTCCCAGGAGGAGAGGAGACCATTCATGAGTGAGCAAAGTCCCTGCTCCGTGCCTGTAAGCTTTAGGGCTGTGACCGGGAGATGGGAGGCAGCATCTCACTCACTCCCACGGTGCTTCTGTCTGAAGGTACCGTACTAACACTGACCTGTGGTACTTTAGCTAATCCTTACAGTAACCCTATCAGGTGGGCTTGACTATCCCAGCTTCACTGAGGGGAAACTGAGGCATAAAGAGATTGAGTAACTTTGAAAGCCAGTGGTCTGGCTTTCTTAACTACCACCTTGTACTATCCTCACTGAAATGCTGTTGTATCACCAGCAATCCCATTTTACAGATGAGAAGGTTGAGGCAGTGTCTTGTCGATCAAGGCAGTGAGGAGAAAGAAATGTAAGTGATGAGGAGCTGGAGCAAAGGAGAAGGAGGAATGATGAGGCCGTGTGTGTGTGTGTGTGTGTGTGTGTGTATTTAAAGAACATTCTGGTAGTTCAGGGTTCAACACATATTTGCTGAACACCTACTGTGTGTCAGGCCCTGTTCTGGGTAATCCTGTGCTGGGCACTGACTGGATGGGCTGGAGCGAGGGAGAATAGCTGGGGAGTTATTGCAACAGGTGCATAGGCGGAGACCCAGAGGAGGAGAGGGACCAGGCCATGCACCCAGCAGGTGAGGGCAGGTGGGGCAGAACCAGCTCCTCTGACTCCCTGCCTGAGCTGCCCTCCCCAGGCTACCTCTGTCCTTGTTGTCAGGCTTCCAGACACCCGGGAATGTGATTCGATGATTGTGTACCTTGGGAAGCAGGTGCCACAGGCCAGAGCTGTGGGTGCTGAGATGGACACCTCGTGAGTTGCTGGGGGGGTGTCCATCAGGACAACTTTCAGGAAGATGATTGGATGAGCATAACCCCGAGTCTGAGAAAGGGCTGCTCTGGATGCCGTGATTCTGTAGCAGGGATCTGTCCTGAGGATGCGGTCAGGGACTCGGCTCATGGGTCCCAGAATGTTCATCAAAGCCTGATGTGCATAAGAGGAAAGGCTGAAATCCTCCAAGTGTCTGGCAGGCGAGGATGGTGGGGTAAATTATGGTGCATCTAAATGAGGTACAATTGCGAAGCTATTAACATCATGCTTTCGAGGAATTTTCAGTGATGTGGGAAAATGCTGATGATGTATAGTGAGTTTATAAAAAAAAAACCCCTGAATAGCTGAATAAATTGTATGATCTCAATTACATAAAATTCAATATGTGCAGAGTGAAAGATAAGAAGGTTGGGGAGGAGGAGGGAGGGAAGAAGAAGGAGCAGAGGAAAGAGGAGGAAGAGGGGGAGGAAGAGGAGAAAAGGCGAAGAGGAAGGAGTAGGTGATGGAGAAGGTGGGGGAGGAGCTGCCTCCTTGTGGTCCAGCATTGGCCGCGTATCCACTGTACCACACACTTTTATTCCCAGCATCCCTGCCTGGCGGGGCTATTCACTTCGTTTTACAGAGAGGAAAGTGAGGACAGAGAGGCTAAGTGATATGTCCAATGTCACGAAGCTAAGACATTGAGCCTGGATTTGAACTCACATCTGGCTGACTCAAGCCCTGGATATTTGCTAAACTGGGGGAGCTGGGGCAGCTCTGAGGCTAGGACATTTTGCCTCAGGGTTCAGGGTTATTTGGCTGGTTGGGAAAGGAGAACCTAGCTTTATAGGGACATTGTGGTTGCAGATGAGGTTGGTATCATCAACAACCCCATTTTGCAGATAAGAAGGTTGAGGCAGTGTCTCAGTGTTCAAGGCAAATAGTGGAGGTGGAGTTTGGGCCCAGGTCTGTAAACTCTGTAACCTGTGCTCTAATCTCTAGTGCAAGCTGCTGGGAGGGAGCTGGGTAGGGGAGCAGGCATGGACAGGTCACTACCTCCCTGAAAAATCCCTTGTCCTGACCCCTGGGGATTCCACACATCTCCATCTGGGGAGGGGAGAAGACTCCCCACCTGCACTGGTGAGTTCCATGAAGCGTTCCCCTCCTACAGGGAGCCCCGGTGACTCTGCTTGCTTGTATCTGCCCCATTAAGAGACCTTGGAGTTCATCCATGTGTCTCCCTAAAGCTGGAGCTGTTTAGCCAGGGATGGATGGCTGAGGGGCTGCCTGGTAAACCAGCCTGCAGCACTTGACATCTCACCCAACACCTGAGAACAACAAACAGCAGGCACTGTTACTCAAAGGTTCCTCAAATGCAGGACCTCCCCCGATTCACCCCACCTCCCCTCTCCCCGCCCAGCCAGAGACTCTTGGGGAAACTCTCCCTCTGTCTGCTCGCTGACTCACCGGTGATGACCCATGATGAGTCCGCATGTCCCCAACTGCTTCCTGGACTTTATCCCCTCTGTCTCTTTTCGTCCACTGCTTGTGCTGATGGAGCAAAGTGTTCTGAGCTGAAATCTGTTGCAGCAGTTCAAGCAGGCAAGTGAGGCTTGTGGGAAGGAGGAGGGAACGAAACTCTTGTCCCACCCCCTCCCCTCCTATCCCCCTCTGCCTCCTACTCCCTGCTCCTGGGTGACTTGGGCAGGAGGCGTTGACGAGGGCTGTGCTGTGCTTTGGCCACCAGAGTCTGGCTGCCCAGGCTCTTTCCCAGCAGAATCTGAGGCAGCCCATACCACATGCATTCAAGGGGGCACAGGAGGATGCTGGGAGAATTTAATTAACTGTGTGTATGTGTGTGTGTAATCCTTTACAGAGCACTTTTTTCCTGTACCTTCTCCACAGCCCATAGAGGCTGAAGGAATTATTAGTCCCATTTTACAGATGACACAGCTGAGACAGAGAGGCAAGTTATTTGCTCCCGGAGTTTCCAGCTAGTTGGTGGTGGCAGGCGGACTTGAACTCAGGTTCAACTAATAGAAAATCACTGCCTCCTCAGACAGAGTGAGGTGTCTAGAATCTCTGGCTGAAGGAGGAGGAGGAGGGTCACAGGTGGGGAGGCCAGGGGTCCTCAGTACAATCATGACCCCCCAGGTCAATGCCTGAGTCTCCTGCATCTAACCTCCTTCAGTGGGTCTCCCAGCTTCCTTCAAAACACCCCCAATCAGGGCTTCCCTGGTGGTGCAGTGGTTGGGAGTCCTCCTGCCGATGCAGGGGACACGGGTTCGTGCCCCGGTCTGGGAAGATCCCACATGCCGCGGAGAGGCTAGGCCCATGAGCCATGGCCGCTGAGCCTGCGCATCCGGAGCCTGTGCTCCACAACGGGAGAGGCCACAACAGTGAGAGGAGCGTGTACCACAAAAAAATAAAAAATAAAAAAAAAACACCCCCAGTCACAGATCAAAGTCCCCTCCTCCCAAGGCTGCCCCCCACCAAGAACAGCTTGACTACAGAAGTTCCTCGTTCCAGTGAGCTGAAATTCCTTCCTTCACCCCTTCATTCATCTGTCATGCATATTGATGCAGACACGTGCCAGGATCCAGCCCAGGGAGACAGCAGTGAACAAGACAGATATGCCTCCATGGAGCTGAATTTGTTCAAAGAAATATACACAGTCAGATGAGGAAAGAGCCAGGGGACCCGCGGGGAGGAGTTGATGTTGGGCCACTTCTGGTCACCACTGGGGACCATCTGCTCCTTTGGCTGATCCATAGCTGTTCAGGAGGAGGCTCCCTCCAGGGTCCCCCTGCCAGCTCTGAGGGGTCTGCCCAACCCCAGGCTCCCTGAGTGTCAGAGCATCTTCTCGCCCTGCGGATGGGGAGGCCTCCCAGCTCCTCCTTGGCCATGTGCTTGGCTTCCTGCTGCGGCCACCATAAAAGGCGGAGTTTGCAAAGCCAATCTCAGCTCTGTCTTCCTCCCCTTTGCCAAAAAGTTAATTGATTTTGCAATTAAAAATGCAGAGAGCAGGCAATGCAATCAATTTTACGAAAACTTGCTCAGTAATGAAGTGTTTACTTCCAAATAGGGCACTTTCTCTGCATATCAATCTGGGCCTCTCACCCAGCATGAACAGGATCCTCTCCAGCCTTACTTCTCAGGTTCTCATGCGTTTCACACACTGGGTCCTGGAAGGACTTCGAGGCATTTGGCCCCCGGCTCTCCTTGAGGGGCAAGTATAATTTTCTCAGTCTTATAGAAGAGGAGCCTGAGGGTCAGGGAGGTGCGGTGTGGTTCCCCCAAGCTGCACAGTGAGGCAGGGGCAGAGGAGAGTCCAGTGGAGGGCTGCTCCGGCTTCTGGACTCACTGCTCTTCCTGTCCGACTGCACGTTTAGAAGCCAGAGAAGTTTGAGCTCAAAGAGAGAGCAGAAGTCTTTTCTCCAAATGAAGCAGACTGGCGTATTTAGTGCCCACTCTATGCCAGTTCCACACCGGGCCCTCAACTTAACATCACCACTTCCAAATCTCACAACAATCTTCCAAGGGAGCGTCATGTTCCAGTTTTACAGGAGGAAACCAAGGATCAGAGACGCTCAGTAGCCTGCCTGAGACCACACAGCACAGGCCTCCTGGCCAGCCTTTTGGGGCAGGTATGTTGCAAATGTGTGTGCGTTGGGGGGTGGGACATAGTTCTGTGTGTACTTGTGGGAAGAGCATAGACTTTGGCAACCATCCATCCATCCATTCAAATCATTCATGAATTTGGTCATTCATTAGACAGATATTGATTGAGCGTCTATGCGCCAAGCTCTGTGCTAGGAGTCAGCGATAAGCAAAGCATGCCAGACCCACCCCCACGGGGCTCACAGGCTGGGAAATGGGGAGAGACAAACTCAATGATATAATCATGAAAATAAATGTAAAATGGCACCTGTGGCAGGACTAACAAGACAGCGCAGATGGAGCCATGAGAGCCTGTAATAAGAGCTCTGATCTGGTCATGGAGGGCTTCCTGGGGGAGGTGACACTGGAACAAGATCTGAGGCCAGGAGGCCACTTGCTGGAACCTCGTGGAGCAAGCTTGCCTGTGGGCTGGGTATCTGAGCAAGGTGATGATTGTGGTCCTGGAAATCCTAAAATTCTGTGATCTGACATGTTTCCGATTCTGATTCTGACCCATTATTTTCTAGTTTTAAGAGTCTATTAAAGTAAAAAGTTTAAGATTTGAGAATCTAGGATCCAGGGATTCTGACTCAAGCTTTCATACTTAAGATTCTATTAAGTAAAGATCTGGGAATTGAAGACTCTGGGATTTGAGGACTGTCAGTCAGTTCCTTAGAGTCTGGGATTCCAGTGTAGGGGCCTTTGCGCTAGAGAAGCACCTGCCAGGATCTTTTATCCAGTGGGCATGAGCTTTCCCCTGGTTCACAAAGTGGATGTATATGCAGCTCTTTGTGGCGTGGAGAATGCAAATTTATTCTGCAGTTCCAGTGTCAGACGATTGCCTTATCTGCATGTTCCAGTTCCCAGAATAAATATTAGAAGACAAGTCTGTGGAGATTTTCTGTGTGTACACGAGTTAATTCCTCCAGCCAGGGGCTCGTCCAGACACGGATTTTAACACAGGGCGCCATTCCCACACTCACTGCAAGGCAGGACTGGTGACTGGGCTGCAGCGAGCCCAGAAGAGGGACGAGGGCCCTGTCTCCCCAGGAAGGGACTGAGGGGGCCCTTTGTGTGCAGAGGCTTGGGACCGAGGTGGGACGAGGCAGGAGGGAGGGCAGCCCCCCCAGTTCTGGGCCATGTGCGTGGATGGGGCCGTTCTCCACGAGTATCTGGGGGGTCTGTGCGTGAACCCCGGGGTCGGGCTCACCCGGGGCTGGTGCCAGTGGAGCCTCCCCAGCGGGGGGGTGAGGGCAAGGCAGCCCCCGCCATGGGTCAGACACTGTGCTGGGCCCCAGATGGGCTCCAAAGTCAGGCAGAGGGGGCAGCGCTCACCAGCTCAGCCCTGTGATCTCTTCAAGCCCCTTGGGATTCAGTTTCTTCAAGGGGACCAAGGGTCTCAACGACCCCACCCACCTGCTGGTTCTAAGAATTAGAAACAGAGCATCAATCCCAGCAGACACTCCCATAATGCATGCTGGGGGCCAGGTACTGCTTAAAGGGCTTCGCATAGTTTAATCCCCACCCCAGCCTGGTGAGGGGGGGTGCTGTCATTATCCCCACGTCACAGATGAGGAAACTGAGGCACAGGGAGTTTAAGTAACTTGCTCAGCATCAGGCTGTTACTCTAAAAACCTGTGAAGAGGTATAGAAACATTTAAGTTTTTCCAGCAACCCTCCTAGCTGGGTGCCCAGGAACTGGCTAAATTTCAGCTTGGGCACCCAAGGGCCTGGCCCTCGTTCCGCTGTGACGGATGCTCAGGTTGTAACCAGGTAACAGCAAGATGCAGTTGACGCCCCCAGGCCTTTGCTTGTGCTGTGCTCTCTCCCTGGAACACCCTTCCCCCTTGTTTATCCAGGAAATTCCTATCCATACATCAAGGCCCAGGCCAGGCTCCGCGCTCTGCGGACAGCCCCCCACCCCCTCCCTGCACCCTCTGCAGCCTCCTGGATGGCACAGAGTGCGCTGCGGGGCAGGCTTCAGTCCTCAGGACCTGCCACCCTCTCTGTTCACTTGTCCCTTCTTTCCAGCAACATCCGCCGAGCCTGGCCCCTGTCCTAAGGCTCACATTCTGGGAGGGAAAAACAACTCTGTGGTGTTGGTATTATTGCCCCATTTTAGAAAACCTCCTACCCACCAGGTTTGTCATTTCCTGAGGCCACAGGCCCCGGCAGCAGGTAGCAGTCCGGGAACTCTGAGCCCCTTCCAGGCTGCCAGGATCACCCTGTGGGGCGATGGAGCAGCGGTTCCCTCTGGAGGCTGTACAGTGCCCCCTCCTCCCATCCACATCTGTCCCTCCTTCCCGCAGCCCTGAGATGCCTCCTTCTGTCACAAACCACAGCACTGTTGCATAGTCACGTTAATTAACTATGAACAGATCACTAGAGCCTTACCTGAGATTTATGAGGATATGTTTAGGTACCAAGTGATTAACTCAAAACAACAGGCGATACACATGGAATATATTAATACACAAACCTGGCAGGCAGCCTTTCATTCCCATACCTTTCCCTTAGGGACTCACCGGTGGCCGGCGGCCCAGCTCGTATCGATTAGCAAACCATTAAAAATTTATGACAAGTTGGAATTAATTGGCCACAGTGAGGAGTGAGTTTGACTCAGGCCAAGGTTCCATGGCCCTTGGAACAGGGCCTGGAACAGGGAAAACTCTGTAAAGGAAGCACCAGCCACACGGACACTACAGCCGTTGTCCCTCAGATGCTCTCACGAGGTCTGTCCTGGCCAGGTTCGGGCCACCGTCCTCCCTCACCTGCACTGTGGCCCCAGCTTCTTGCAGACTCTGACTCACCCACCTCCTCACGTGGCAAACTGGCCAGAAACCTGCCGTGGCTCCCTGTCTCCCCAGATGGATGGCCTTACCCTGGCCTTCAAGACCCTTCATGCTGCATCCAGCCCCCCTGCATCCCCATCTTCCTCCATGCACCCACCCTTGGATCTGGCCATCCTGTCTCATTTCCAGAACTTCCTTGAACTATGTTTTTCTAAGCCTCTGGACCTTTGCACATGCTGGTTCTCTCACCCTCTCTTCCTTCTCCTTTGGCCAATTCCCATCAAGATGAGGCAGTTCTCTGCCCTGGGTCTTCCCTTTCCCCCTTTCACCCCCAGATCTCTCTGGGACTCTGAGCTGCTCCCCTGTCAGCAGCCCCCAAGGAATCAGGAACAGAGACCCAGGCATTTGGCAAGGGCCAGAGGCCAGGCTGCCTGGCTGAAGGAAGGAAGCTCATCATGGGCCTGCACCCCTGATCTAGTCCCTTCCAGGAACAATAGCGGGGCTGCTTGGATGCAGAGGACAGCCCTGCAGACCTGCAAACCTCCTAGTGGCCCCTGTCCTACATTCACAGAGACTCAGAGACAGGAGAGGCTGTGGCCTGGCCTGGGAGACAGTCAGATGGAAGAGCCAGGCAGGGCTGAGGAGAGAAAGGTGGAAAAGAGCAAAGTGGAAGGGAAAGAAAGGGGTTGGGCCCTAGAGACAGGTGAGCCTCGTCCACCCACCCTGGGGCAGTGTGCTCCTCGGCCGAGTGGGTGACCACAAGCAAAGCAAAGGCTTGGGTCAGACACACCCGGGTTCCAGCTCCGTTTCTGCCCCTTACTTGCTGAATGACCTCGGGTAAGTCCCTCAGCCTCTCTTTACCTCAGTTTCCTCATATGCAACATGGGCATCATGACAGATACCCATGCCTTTTAGGATCCTGCTGTGGATTAAGAAGGTAACTCAGAGAAAGGATTAGGCCCAGGCCTGTGTTAGCTCCATCTCTGAATGTCCACTTTCTCAGGGCGACTGAGGATTGGAGGGCACATACAATCACAGCTCCACGGTGCTGTGTTTGTGTCACTCTGTCACCCCCTCCTGGAATGAGCCTGGGCTCATCTAGCAGCTGAGTCCAACCTTGCCAGGCTTCCTGAGGCCCTGGAAGAGTGGAATGGAAGCATCAGCTTCAACTTCCAAGTTTCTGATGAACACGAGTGTTTCCATCACTGAGTGAATATCTCAGTGGGGCTAGGTGGACACAGAGCAGGGAGAGTTGACTCCTGCTCTTCTGGACAAGGCTGCCGAGGGAGGGAGGGAGGGGCACGGAGAAGGGAGAAGCTTCTGCGCACACACTGGGCATAACTCCCCTGTCCCCAGACCCCAGGCTTTGGGGGAGACCCAACCTTTTTTTTTTTTTTTTTGCGGTGCGCGGGGCTCTCACTGTTGTGGCCTCTCCCGTTGCAGAGCACAGGCTCCGGACGCGCAGGCTCAGCGGCCATGGCTCACGGGCATAGCCGCTCCGCGGCATGTGGGATCCTCCCGGACCGGGGCACGAACCCGTGTCCCCTGCATCGGCAGGCGGACTCTCAACCACTGTGCCACCAGGGAAGCCCAGACCCAACCTTTAATGTGCCCATAATGGAACCCCAACCCAGACCCTGAACTGTGGGAGGTCCATCCTCCAAGCACCCACTGCTCCTAAACCCAGCTCTCACTTTGATCCTGAAAACCCTCTTGCTCCTGTCTGGTCACCTGCAGCCACTGGTCTTTTCTCTGCCCCAAGTTATCCAAACCTCAGATCCTGTCCCCAGAACCCTCCAATTCCTGCAGGGCCACAGCAATGAGGCCGATGAGTTTCTGGAAGGTTAGGGCTCAGTGGGGAGGCTTACACCCTTCCTCAAGCTCCCACGGAGGACCCCTGCCCCCCGCCTCCCGCAGACGATTACAGTCTTCGTTATTTACCGACGCTAGTGGTTAACGTGTTAAGAGAGGGGCAGATTGCCGGGAAAGGAAATGGCAAGGCACTGGGGCCAGTGAGTGGCCCAGGGAAGGGTCTCAGAGATGCTGATTTGACGGGGAGACCTGGAGGGTGAGCGAGATTTAGCTAAAGTGTGAGGGTGGAGAGAGCAAGGAAGAACGTTAGGCAGGGGACCAGCGTGTGCAGAGACCAGGAGGGGAGACCGAGCAGAGCGGGAACAGGGAAGAGCCTGCAGACCAGAGTGGCTGCGGGGTGGCGACCCAGGGGGACGAGGCCAGGACGAAGCTAGAGAGACGGGCCCCAGCCACACAGGGCCTGGATGGCTCCAGTCAGGTGCCTGCTCTGCATCTCAGGGACAGGGGTGGCTCCTGAGGGGAGGTGACAAAAGACAAGATCTTGGGAGGAGTTTGGACAATTCTTGTTGGAAACAATGGGGGTTGGCCCAGCCTCCCTGGCGATGGCACGATCAGTAAACCTGCCACGAGGCCCAGGCCTCAGAGATCCCCTCCGTCCCACATGCAGGTAGGGGCTCCAGACCAACCAGAGTCACAGGTTCCAGAAGTTCTGGAAACCAGCCCCTGTTCCCAGGACCTGCCTTGCCACATAGGCATGAGAAGCAGTCTTCATACAATAGAGACAGTCCAAATGACGTGGGGCAAATCCAGGCACCCTGGATCTCCTGGGATGTGGCTTTGCTCCTGGCATCGGTAAGTGTCTCGGGGATGCCCTATCATGATAGGGCATCGGACGGTTAGAGGTCAGGAGAGCAGGACCCCAACAGCATGGGCACCAGCAGGATGATTTATTACCCAGAGGGCAGGGGAGGAGAGCAAACACACTCGCGCCTCCTAAGCCGGTGCCCAGCCAACGCCGGGGGAGATCACTACTCAATCACACCACAGTTTAGACGTCTTAACATTTAAACAGATCCCAGACTGGGTTCAGGGGGACTCTAGTTCTGGCTAGTGATAACTGGTGCTCCAAAAACAAAGGTTTATTACATGGTCAAATAAGTTGGAGTAACATTATAATCACACACATTTATGGGCTGAAATCTCGGAGATGTCCTGTAGGTGGCAAAGACATTTCGAAAGAAGCAGCTAAAGATGTACTCACAATTCTTTCATAAAAGAAAGTTTTCTCCTTCTCTCAAAAAAGTAAGAATGACACAGTTTCATAGTAAAAGACAGGCTTTTCCAAAAAGAATAATTGCCAACCTTATACCGACAGACTACCTCGACCTGATTTTTCTCATTTCACCGAGAGCCTGTGACAGTTTCATCCCAGGCTGCCTTGCCATCAGGTTCAGGTCCGTGCACTGGCTCGGTCAGGTCTGTGGGACCCTCAGCCACTGTTCCCTCCAGAACCTGAGGTACCCAGTGTGAGGCATTTATTCCATGGGTTTAATATCACCCCCTCCACGCAGGTCCACGCCTCTTGCCCAGACCTGCCCCTCTCTCATCTGTGCCGGGCTTAGGGTTCTGGCCCGGCCAGCCCCAGGCCTGGGATCCGTGTGGCAAAGGCAGAGCTGAAAGAGCCTCAGCCACGGGTCAGGAGAGCAGGTCCTGGTCCCTGTTCTATCAGTGACCCTGGGCAGGTCACGTTCCCCACTCTAGGTCTCAGTTTCCCCAACTGTACCAGGAAGGGTTGGACTGAGAGATCTCTCGGGTCCTCCCTTCTCTGCTGGCCCATCAATCGATGATTCTGAGCAGGGAGACCTGGCTCAGATCTTCGTGGGAAAATGGCACATGTTCTAGCCTGACAGTCTCTCTGCAGGAGGTGAGAAAGGAGAACAGACATTGGCCTGATTATGAACTGAGAACACCAGGACCAGAATCAGACACACACAGCCTAGTGCTCGTCAGCGCTGGCCTGGCTGCGGGGGCGCTGGTTCCCAGCGTGAGCAGAGCAGGATGAAGCCTGGAACCAAACACAGGTGCCCTCCTTGGAGATGCGGGTTTTAGGATTTACTAAGCCAGCGAGAAGGAGAGAAGCCCTTCCTGCATGACAGAGCCTTGGGGGAGATGGGCCAGCCAGGAGGGGGCTGATCCCTAATGACAGGAGAGAGGACGTGGGAATAGGGAGCAGGGAAGTGGGACTGTCACCACCACCACCACCACCATCATCATAATCGTCATCATAATCATCATCAGAATAACAGCTAAGAATTATCATGAGCCTACTATGTGCCCACCTGCTTCTCCAGGCTCTGTAAGCAGCAAGCCCAGGGCCCAGCACACAGTGGGTGCCCATGAGGTTTGGTTGATTAATCCAAGGACCACCAGTGAAATCTATTTTTAATCCTTTTGAAACCACATTTCGTTTCTGGTATCTCAGACCTACTGTTGGCTCACTACTAAGAGTGAGATTGAAAGAGAAAGTGGGCCGCTCTCTGGAATTAGAACGTATTCGTTTGGTCCAGGAAGTACAGTCGCCACCCTTAAGAATCTCATCACCCCATGAAGGAGGCTGACCTAGAAACAAAGAGGGAATGGCAGGCAATCGTCTCTGTTCTTACGGCCCCCATTTTACATGGAGGAGATGGAGTCCCAGAGAATTCAAATAATTTGCCCAGGATCACAGAGCTTGGATGGCAGAACAGGTCAAAATCCCAGCATTCTGCCACTGAGGCCCATGATCCTTGCTCCACCCAACCCTGCCCTGCAGAGCACGGGAGAGGAGTTAGGAAAGGAAGAGGCCAGCATGGGCTGGAGGCATCTAGGAGGGCTTCCTGGAGGAGGGGGAGCCCAAGCTGGGCCCTGAAGGACAAACTGGAGGAGAAGAAGAACATGCAGAGAGGGAGGACAAGCCTCCCCAGTTTGCTGCCTCCAGATCTCTAGGTCTCTGGGTCTGGAGTTCTCTGTGAGAAGGTACAAGGGCTTCCTTGAGCAGATGCCCCAGAACCTCTCCCCAGAGCAGGTGGAGCTGCATCCCAGGCCAAGATGGAGGCAGCCCCCAGGTAGGGGGTGGTGGGCAGGGAGGAGCAGGAATTCCTGGGAACATTCTTTCACTTGGTTTCTGTCCCAGGTGCTACTGAATGGGAGTGAGGAAGACAGTGTCCTTGCCCGTCTGCTCTGGGACGACAACGGTCTCACAAGAGCTCTGATGAGGCCTTTAGACCATATTCCATCAACCAAGCAGCCACACCAGACCCAATTCCCCAAAAGTGTCTTATAAGCCTGAGAACTTCACTGCCCACAGACCTTGTGAAGGTAAGAATCCCCCCATTAGGTCCACAATTGTTTCCCGTCCAGTTTCTGCCCCCGAAGCACATGTTGAGAGCCCATTTCCCCATCGTGAGCCCATAGAAACAAAGCACCACACACACGGCCTGAAAATACACATCAGTTCAGCTTTGTGGGGTATTCTCTGCGCGCAGGTAGAGAAGCCATATGCCTGTGTATCGCGCAGGGGAGACATATCAGTTCCTTTCACAGGCCAGCTTTCCAGACCAGACCCTGGACACTGAGTCAGCGATTCTTTTAAATCTCAAGTCCCCTCTCCCTTCTGCCCACCCTCGCTCCGTTCCTTCGACAGATGTTTATTGATGCCAATTATGTGCAGACACTGAAGTAGACGCCAGGCTATGGGGATGAGTGAGACAGATTCCAGCACTTGGTGGACAGCCTGTCTTGGTACGAGCGCCAACAGGAGGAAACCCAGCAGTGACAATATTCATTTACTTATGCAACACATTTGTTGAGCACCTGTTAGGTGACAGCCTGTGAATTAGGGGAATTGTCAGTAAGCAAAACCACATGGTCCCTGCCCCCTGGAGCTCACAGTCTAGAGGGGGAGACAGACATTAATCTATAATCACACAATTAAAGGTATAGTGATGGGGCTACAAAGGAGAGGCTCTTGGGGGGCTTTGAGATCATACAACTAGGCTGGAGAGTCAAGGGAGACTGGAGAATGCTTTTGTGAGGACAAGATGCCTGAGCTGGGGTCTGAAGAATGAACAGGAATTACCTGTCACAGGAACAACACGTGTAAAGGCACTGTGGCTGGAGGGCTCTTAGGGACCAGAAAGAGCTCTAAGACCTACATGGTTGAAGGACAGGGAGTTGGCGGGGGAGGGAGGCTGGAGAAGGAGGCACAGAGCAGACCGTGTGTGGCCTCAAATTCCACATTAAGGATCTAAGTCTTCATCCTAAGAACAGTAGAGGCATTTGGAGTGTTTTAAGTGGTGATGCCATAAAGGAGAGTTTGGGTTAAATTTATTCATCCGCTCACTCATCCATTTAACAAATACAATCTTGAAATGAGTCCCTGGACACCCTCTGCCCTGGCCTCTGTCTACTTTCTTCCCGTGGTCACACTGATCTGATTCATGCCTTAACACTCAGCTCAGGTGTGTTTTCCTCCAGGAAGCCCACCTGGTCTCCAGGATGAGTCTCCCCTCCTTTGTGCTTCCACAGCACCCTGGGAGCATCCCTGCTCTGTCACTGCTGAGTTATGAGCCAGGCCCTCTGCAGTCCCTCCTAGGAAGAGAGACTCAGGGGGGGAACAGGGGAGGAGTGTCAAATCTTAATGTCCTGTGACCGCTGCTGCAGGACACACAGCAGGATGGCAGTACTGGAAGGAAGGAAGGAAGGAAGGAGGGAGGGAGGGAGGGAGGGGGGAGGGAAGAAGACACAAAGGGACTTGTGGGATAAGCACAGGGTGAGGACGGGAGGCAGAGGAGAAAACTGGAAATTAATGGGTTGTGAGAAGTGAGAAAAGCAGAAAAGATGAAATATTTAAAATGGTCACACTTTGACCGGTAACATTTTGTTTAATCAAGTACAGATTACGCTGTGCCTCAGGTGGATATGAGAACCAGTCAGAGTTTGCATCTCAGAAGAGCTTTCTGCAGTGAAACATTTTTTTATGAGGGTCATTTCACACCAAGCTGGCTACATCCGCGATGTCAGAGGCAGAGGTAATCCCAGTCCCTCAGTCTGCAAAACAGCGGAGGCCTTGACAAGAGGCTGGGTTCCAGTGTTTGGTCCCATCCCGCCGAGGCAGTAGGTTTGGGCTGATGCCCCAGGAAGCAGAGGGACCCCTGCCGCGCCCTCCTCACGGCCCTGTGCACAAGGCCGTGATCTCCTGAGACCTCCTCCCCTCGAGGCCCACCCTACCCATCTAAGTGTGAGGGCTGAGCCAGGGCTGGCCCCGAGGTCCCAGGAGCCGCCTCCCAGCTTTTTCCCCAGCGTGTCACACCCAAGGCCAACCAGAGGGTCCCTTGCTGAGGCATCCTGGTGGATTTGGAGCCCTCCATACCTGGATTAATCTTGGCTGTCCTGACTGCCAGCTGTCAGCTTCCTTGTCTATAAAGCAGGAATATTTCATTCATTCACCAAGTATTAATTAGATGCCTGGAGTGTACTAGGCAGTGTCCTAGGTGCAGGTACAGAGTAATGGGGACAGACAGGGTCCCTGCTTCCATGGGATTCATCTAATGGGCAATCCTCCTGTGTCCTAGACTTGTGGGGATCAGGGTGAGGCACGTGGGGCCCAGGACACAGGGTGTGTGCACTGTCAGAGCCTGGGAACCATCTGTAGGATGAAGGTCAACAGCAGAGAGACACCTGGGGCTCCAAGGGTTCCAAGGCACTGACTCACCTCCTCTCCCTCACTCCTCGCCCCAGCCCCTTGGGTTGTTGCTGCTTCTCCATAGGCATGAGGAAACCAAGGCTCAGAGAGGTCATGTGTATTGCCCAAGGGTACACAGCTAACTTGGGAGGGTCCAGGTCAGATCCCAGCCCCATGCTCTTCCCATGACCCTGGGTTGTGCTTCTGACACCAAAGACGCCTTCTGCAACCCTTGGGGTCATATCTCTGTGGGTCAGAGGAGCCTCTCAGGCCATTTCACAGGACCCCGGCACTCAGACAAGCCAGGCCACCAAGCTTGTCTTCCTCCCTGGCCCTGACCCCTCCCAGATCCATGATGGCGGGTTGATCCTGACCAGGCCCTTCCTGGTTGTGTGACTTGGCCCCTCCACTCCACCTCCTTGGGGCCACAGTCCCTCTCCTGTAAAATGGGCACTAACAGTCCCCAGCCCCCTGAGGTTGTTGTGAGAATGGAGTGAAGAAATTGGCATAAAGCTGGGGGCACATGGCAGCATAGTGGGGCTGCACCTGCTGTTCTCTCTGTAGGAAGCTCCTCCAACCCAGCCGCTCCCCCCTCCTCAGGCGTTTCCCAACGCCCCCCCACGGCCTCCCCAAATCTGGCATTTGATGTCTTATCACCCTATTTCCTTCACAACAATCTCCAGGCTAGTTGACAATTTTATTTGTTTATTTAATCTTTCTTCTGGCTGTTTTCCCAACTGCTTCTGAGACCTCCTGCTGATCTCATTCACCACTGTGTCTGGTGCTCAGTACAGAGACTGGCACCCAGAGGAGCTTGATAAGTACTAGTTGGGTGAAGGGCTAGATGAAGAGTGTGACTAGGTTGTATCAGTCAAAATGGATGAAGTAACAAATAGCCCCAATTCCCGGTGGGGTCACTCAGTAAGAGATGGTTTCTCTTTTGTGCAAAGTCCAAGGAGAGGTGCCTGGTTCTCTCTGGGTAGATGCATTTCCCAGCAGTGATGGGGGATCCGGTCCTCCCATCTAGGAGGCCACTACCTTCTCACAGGGCCTCTGAGCTCTGGAAAGGGAGACACGGGAGAGGAAGACTCCCTGACCACTCATATTCTCTCTGGTTTTCCGGTCTTCTCAGTTTGCCACAAAGGCTGACCCACCCACAGCTGGCTGTGCTGAGGGTTCCACATTCAAAGCAGCTCAACCTGGGTTAGGATCCTGGCTCTGCTCTTCTGTGGCCTTAGAAAGCCCACGTGATCTGACTTCTGTCCACTGAACTGTCGTGATTTCTCTTCCTGTTCTCTCTGACTGGAGCACTTTTTTACTCTCTCTTTGCCCAGCTTCAACCCTCCTCCTCCTTTGATCTCAGCTTAAAATTTCCCCTGGGAAAACTTCTCAGACTCTCCCCCAACCCCAGCTGATGTTCGTTTCCCCTGGTCCCTGAGCCCCATTAGCAGGAATCATCCCATATCGTCTTCATTTGTTTCCATGTCTGCCTCCCGCGTTTGGCTTCCCCAGTGCAGGGCTGACTCTGAGTCACAACCACATCCCCAGTGCCAGTCGGATGCCCCATCAAAGGGGAAGGAACAGAAGAATGAGCCAAGGAAATTCTCCCAGCCTCAGTGTCCGCATCTGAAAAATGGGATTAATAACTCCTTGCTCATAGGATGACTTCGAGGATCTGATGCTATCGTGGGAATAAGGTAGGTTGTTTGCAGAGATGTCTGTGATTATTCCCCATGCCTGCCTCTGTATCCTGGTCCCCTGCAATGTGACATTCCATGTGACTTGACATCTCCTCCCATTGAGATGTGGAGTCTTTTTTCCCATCCCTTAAATCCAGCCCGATCTTACGACTTGGTCTGGCCAAGAGAATGTACAAAAACAGCTTCGTGCCACTTCCACACGTAGACCTCAAGAGACGGCCTACTTCTCCCTCTGTATCCTGTGACTTCCACTGAGGAAGGACAGGCTCAGCCGCATGGGCCAGAGCCACATCAGTCCATCACCAACAGCAGAGGCTCCAGGCTCAGGAGACAGCCCCACCCAAACCAGCAAACCACCCCTACATTGACTGCTCGCTGACTGTACACAGACAAGCTAGGTGGTCCTGGGCCAGCTAGGCTCAGCAGATCCCCAGACTCGGGCAAAACCGGCTCTTCTTGTTTGAGGCCTCTACACATTGGAGAGATGTTTCCCATAACAGCTCAGTGGTCCAAGGGGCACGATGCCTCAACGTGATCGCCTTTCTGCGAGTGTCACTCCCTTCACTCATTCCCACAAGAGGCAACAAGAAAAAATCAATCACAAGTGTTCCAGCGCATTGCCTGTAATAGAATGGGAACGGAGTTATGAGTTTGGTCTGTGTGGAATCGCTGCCATCTCAGGATGGATGAGGAATGAGAGATTTCCCTGCACTCCAAATACCAGGGAGTCAGAGGAGGTGGGGATGAAGCCCCCTCTCTGTGCAGAGACACTCTGAGAAGATAAAAGAAACCTGACTTATCAGTCGCATTCATGACATTGACAGCAAGGGAAGATGCATTTTTAACAATTCAACCTTGCAGACTCTCACAATTTATCTCAATAAATGCCAGGGTGTCTCTTTTTCTTGCCCTGTTCTCTCACTATGAAATATTCAGGGAGTAGTGCAGTGAGAAGATGAAGGGTTGACAGGCAGGAAAAACTCATATTTAGATGTTTTGATAAAGTGCCAGCAGCCGTGCTCTGTGCTGAGCTGAGACAGGCCCGGCAGAGCTGAGCGAGGCCGGAGTGGGTGGAGATGGGGGAGGGAAGGAGACAGACATCTAAGGCTGCCCACCCTTAGCTCTGGTGCAAGGGGCCCCTGCCCTGAGTCCCACTTTGGACAGCCCTGCTCCAGCCATGCTCTGGCTGAGGATCGGCCCACAGCTCCACAGGCACATAGGGATACTGCAGGGCCCAGAAGATGTGCCCACCCAGAGCCTGCACCTCCCCTCCTATACCATGCTCTGTCTGTCCAGGCTCCTGGAGTTCCCATCCCAAATGCCCCAGAACACTTTACATCCTGTGCTGGCCTCTCCCCAGACCCTTCCCCCAAGAGCAGCCCACAATGCCTATGTGAGCACCTCTAGCCCACGAGGGGCCAAGGAGTGGACAGGATGGATGGTTCTTGGACTTGCAGGCCACGGCATCCCATGCAAGTCAGGCCTCGCTGGTTGAGGACAGAGCAGGGGGTGGGCAGAGGAGGGAGGCCGGGATGCGGTCCCCATACATACTCTAGCCCTAAGTGACAGGGTGGAGCCCTTTCCACCCTCCCTGACAACATTCTCCTGCACTGCGGGTGGGTGGCATGACTCCTATCTTGCATCAATAGATGGAGAAAGTGGGGTTCAATACGCAAAGCACCAGCTGAGCCCACACTCAGCTGGAGGGGGGCAGAGCCACCATTAGAAGCCCCTCTGTCTACACTCGGGCCTAGTGGGTGGCGGGGGGACTCTTCAGCACAGGGTTTGGAACACGAACGTGCACCAGACTGCCTGAGTGTGCATCCCGTCTCTTCCCCTGGCTGAAGGTGACCTCACACAATTACTTACCCTCTTGGTGCCTTGGTCTCCTCACCTGTACCTTACATAAAGATTCAGGCTCACAGTCCGCCTTAGGCATCTCAGCTGTTATAACAAAATGCCATAGACTGGGTGGCTTAGATCCCAGGTATTTATTTCTCACAGTTCTGGAGGCTAGGAAGTCCAAGTTCAAGGTGCATGCAGATTAGATTCTTGGTGAGGGCTCACTACCGGGCTTGCAGATGGCCACCCTCTGGCTGTGAACGCACATGACCTCTTCTTTGTGTGAACAAGGAGAGAGAGCTCTGCTTGCTCTTCCTCTTCTTATAAGGGCACTAATCCCATTATGCGGGTTCTACCTTATGACCTCACCTGAACTTAATTCTTTCCCAAAGACCTCATCTCCTAATACCATCACACTGGGGGTTAAGACCTCAACATATGAATTTGGGGGAGACACAAACATTCAGTCCATAACATAATCCCTTACCTAAAATTCTCAAATCCCCAAAGTTCCCAGAAGAGAGAGTTGGATTTTTCCCTTAACTTTGGTGTCAAAACTAATTTGATGGCAAAACTTGACTGAAACTAACATGAGGTTATTTATAGTCTATATTTAAACCATCAGACACTGAGCACAGATCTCCAGGTTTGATCACTGGGGTCTGCCCTGGGTAGGGTAGGGATTATGGGCCCACAGGCGCTACCTCAGAGGTTGTTGTGAGGCTTACAAGATAAATGATGTAGTTTCTGCGACAAATAAATTGGGAGGAAAAATGAAGAGCACATAAAGGAGAAACTATTGATGAAAAAACTATTGAGAAACTATTGACGAAACTATTGATGAAAAGAGACATAAAGGGCTTCTCAACCAATCACCGTGTCAACTTTATTTGAATCCTGAGTCAAACAAACAAACTACAAAACAAAGAGAAAAAGGAAAAAAATAATGAGACCTTTGGAAAAATTGAATATTGTCTGGACATTTCATGGAATTAAGGATTTATAGTTCATTTGGGTAAGTATAATAATAGTATATTGGTTATGTTAAAAAATTAAAATAAAGCCAACTTGGGTGGAAAAATACCTTTGTGTCCCTAAGACTACAAATGAATTGAAACCACCACCTTGTGTGTCAATCTTCAGCTGGTAGGGACCACGATTTTGTTTCTCTTTCCACATGTGACAAATAGGCTGACTGGCTCTGGGTAAGAACTCAAAGACTGTTTGCTCAGTGATGGTTCAGTGAGAATCAGCGACTCCCCTGCAGGACACTCCACACAATGGGAGACTGGGGTCTGGGATCTGGTGACCAGGACTCTGCCAGCTCAGTGCCCTCCAGCCAGGGGTGGCTCTACCATCAAAAGACCTAGTGGCTTCAGGAGCTATGAGAGACACATTGATGACAATCAAAGTTTGAGACATTAAAAAATGTACACTAGGGAGTCCCCTGGTGGCGTAGTGGTTAGGATTCCGGGCTTTCACTGCCATGGCCCAGGTTCAGTCCCTGGTTGGGGAACTGAGATCCCTCAAGCTTCACCCCATGGCCAAAAAAAAAAGTAAAAATAAAAAACAAAAAAAAAGTACACTAAACAGTGTTGCCTAAGGACTCCTCAGGGTGTAAAAAGGGCAAAGCTGGCCACAATGGTCGGCAGCCCCTCCCATTAGCAGGTGGAGTCTATACCCCCCCGCCTGGCCTTGCCACTCGCTTTGATCCACAGAATGCAACAGAACTGGCATCGTGCAGGTGTAGGAAAGTGGCAAGCAGCCTAGTCTAGAAAAGATGGCCAGCAAATTGTTAGGGGAGGTGGGAAAGACAGAGGCGAAACGCCTGCAGCAGGTTTGAGCCATGACCGCCCTTGTTATATAGTCACAGAGCGATGGACAGTAACTTAGGAGATGGCGGGTGTTTCTGACAAACCCTCAGACCTCGGCGAAATGATTTCCAGGCAGAACAGTGAAAGCGTCTGTTGGCGTCTCATCTGTGATGAAGCTTGTGGAGGCAGAGATGGGCTGAAGTGAGACTGTCCCATTTGCAGGCCAAAGTTCGAGAAAATAGAGTTGCGAGGCCTTGCTGGATTGGAAAATGAAACGGATTCTTATCCTCAGTCTCCCCAACCTGTAAACAATTTTCAGTGAAACCAGGCCTGCTGCCGAAGACTAAATCTAGTCTGAGGCTGTAAGATTTTTCAAGACTGAAGATTTAAGGCAGTAACTCCAAGACCCTCTCAGCTAGAGAAAAGATTTTCTAAGAAGCTCAAGGATACGATCCTAAAGCAGGATGCAGCCTTTGTACAGAGAGGCATGTCTTGAAGACAATCTTTTGTGGGCCTCTTGCTGGATGGAGTAGG
This sequence comes from Hyperoodon ampullatus, assembly GCF_949752795.1. Classification (NCBI taxonomy): domain Eukaryota; kingdom Metazoa; phylum Chordata; class Mammalia; order Artiodactyla; family Ziphiidae; genus Hyperoodon; species Hyperoodon ampullatus. The sequence goes on along the minus strand of NC_136915.1, from coordinate 24,590,305 downwards.
GTGTAACTGGATGCTTGGAAAACCCAAAAAGTTAAGAGTGTGTTGTACCAGCAAAAGGGATTCCAATTTGGACCAAAGGAGCTGGGCCTCTGACGCTCTGAGGGCAGGAGGTGGGCTGAGAAAGACACTTGGCTGCAAACACAGGCTGCTTCTTACTGAAAAGAAGAACCTAGAGGCTGAAGGCAGCAGCATGATGCTAAGTCAACACCTTGGGAAACAACATCCTAGGAAACCACTCCCAGGGGCAGACAGGGCCCAGTCGAGGACCATCCCTGATTCTGCAGAACCAGATAATATTTGCCCACCAGGATGTTAGGATTGCATGAACTCTGTTCTTCCCCTCTTCTGATGGGAGGGTTCATTACATTTATCCCATCTGTGCCTCACAGTTCTTTGATTGGTGTGTGGAGCTTCTGGGTCATTGGAGCTTCTGGGTCTTTTGATAAAGAGAATCTTCCTCAGAGAGCCTCAGACACATACAGACCTGGTTTGATCATGAGATCCAGGGCGTCCTCATTTATGCTATAATTGGATGAGATTGGGGGGGGGGGGTCCCTGCGGGGGAGAATATTTCGCATGTGGGAATTGTATAATTAATTATGGCCAGAGGGAGGATAGTGCCAGAGAGAAAGAAAGAAAAAAAAAAGGCCACAGTGCTTGCAACTCTTCACACCAATAGAGGAGGTTTAGTACTGCATCCCCTCTGCCAGTGTGAGGCAGTTTGTCACATTATTTTCCTTCCCAGCCTTTTCTCTGAAGGCATGACTGGCGTTAACTCATTTTATCCTCACAGCATCCCATGACGATGGGGATCATCATTGTTCCCATTTCACAGATGAGGAAGCTGAAGGACAAGAGATGGAGTGAGTTCCCCCAGGCCACATACTTGGTAAATAATTATCAGGCCAAGACCCATGCCCAGCCAGGCTGCCCTGTAGCCTGCACACCACCACCCCCTGCCACTCCACCCAGCACTTCCTGACCCTGCTGTCCTGAATGGGTCACACGTGGGCAGAGATACTGCTCCCCCGGGTCTAGGGCTTGGGGCAGCCAGATGTCCCAGCTCACAGTTCTGGCACAGGGAGGGTGTTGTCCCCTAGGGTGCCGGTCCAAGGCTGCCATTTTCCAGGCTGGCCCTGATGGTGGAGTTTTAAGGCTGCCAAGAACAGCCCTGCTCTGGGCTGCGTGTCCTCTTACAGCCAGCACTTAAGGAAGGCGATCATTGATCCTTGCTGTTAGTGTGGCTGGAGATGTTATTGTGATCACAGCCATGGGCTGCATGCTTCTCAGGACATCTACACGGGCACTTCCAGGGAAACGCTCACCTTATGGGAGGATTCAGGACTCAGCCACACGTCCCTGCTGGATCTCCCGACTAGAGAAGTGGCCCAGGCCCTGTCTGAGCCTTTTAATCCAGACCAGAGGAGGTCCTGCAGCCTGCTCTGTGCCCAAGGCTCCCCTGGGCCTTCAAGGGCTGAGACATCCTTCTTGTTATCACAAAAGGTCTGGCTCTGACCCCATTAGGAGCAAATACATGAGAGAAGGGGGCATCAGTTATGACAACTTGATAAAAGGAGGTCATCACACACACACCCGATTCCTTCATCACTTACCTGGGCCCCCCACCAGGGACACTGACTCCCCCCAACATCCTCTGTTCTTAGGTCCCCAGGGGAGGCCACCTTCAGGCCCACATCCCTGTGAGCTCCATGCTCTGAGCTGGGGGGTGAAAGGAGGGCAAAGACAAAGGGTCCCCATGCCCCTGACTCAGAGCAGACCAGGCGGCCTCCATACGGGAGTGGGCTCTGTGCTTTAGTAACTTCTTATAAAGCCAAACAGCCTGTGGTAGAAACACGGGTGTCATCTCTAATTTCTCTGATGCTTGAAGCCTCTGCATGTTTAGAGAAACAGCATAAGAATATGGCTCCTGTCTTGTGTTCATGGGGAATTATGCTCCCCCTGGGACCCTGGGCATGTTGCCCATGTTTATTTTCAAACCAGAGGGATCTCAGCTGTTATGAGGGGGAGGAGGCTGCCATCAGAGGACAGCTGGATGGACCTGGGCTGCTGAGGGGTCAGGACCAGGAATTTCTTTAGACTACGGGAGTTGCCCAGCAGGTAAGGTGACCAACCCTCCCAGTTTATCTGGTACTACGGAGGGGGTTTCCTGGGACCTGGGACTCTGAGTGCTAAAATCAGAACCTGGGCTAAAATCCTGGGCATGCAGGGATGGCAGGCCACCCTACAGGCAGGGACAAAAGCCCAGGTCAGGGTCACATCAGTCAAGACTGGGAGGCTGAGTGGGTGGGTGTGGTTTGAACTCTAGGATGGGAAGTCATAGGACGAGCTTGATGATAAGAAGCTAGCGTTTCCTGGTTCTATCCTCAGCACTTTGTATTTATTTACACGTGCAATCCTCTTAATATCCTTCGAAGCATTATTGTTCCCACATAGCATGTCAGGAAATGGAGGCACAGAAAGGCCTGGTGTGTCCCACGGCTGATGAAGGGCACAGATGGGATTTGTGTCTTAGAGCTCACTCTCACAGCCACAGTGATAAACCCCAGACTCTCCAGCCAGACACAGAAGGCCCAGCCTAATCCAGCCATCCTCTCATGCATCAGTTAGCTTTCACTGCGTAACAAACCATCCCAAAAGGTAGCAGCTTAAAACAACAAATGTTGATTATCTCTCATGATTCTGCGGGTTGGTTGAATGGTTCTTTCTGTCCAAACAGGCTTGACTGGGGCTGAATTGTCTCTCATGCTGGCCTCACTCATCTGTCTTGGTCTCAGCTGGGACAGCTGGGAAGACTCTGATGGCTGGGACCACTCTCCACGTGGTCTCTCCTCCGAGGGGCCAGCCCAGGCTTATCCACATGGTGGTGACCACAGGATTTCCAGTAGCAGGACAGGACTAGCCCACATGCACAAGGCTTTTCAAGTCTCTGCCTGTGTGTGCTGATGCCCCTACGCCCAGCTTCTGGGTGAAGGGAATCAGGAGCAGCAACAACAGAAAAGAGGGCCTGAGTTCAGAGGTGCAGGAATTTATGGGAACTTATCCACCACACCCCATCTCCAGCTTCACCTCTCTCTAGCCCTCTCCCCCAGTCAGCTGCTATGGCTCCGTAATGCACCCACCTTCTCTCTTACCCACTGCACACACCACAAACGCTGCCCCTCCACAGGGAATACCTCTCCCTTGACTTAACCTGGGCAGCTCTTTTATATTCAAAACTCAGATCAGGGATCACCTCCCCTGGGAAACCTTCCCTGACCATTGCCCCAGAGACCCAGCAGACCGGTTAGGGCCTCCCCTGCTCTTCCCTGCATCCCTTCTCATCATCTCACAGCACTTATCACCTAGTTGTGTGTGTCCTTCCCCACCAGCCCCCAGGGAGGCCAGGAGTCCTTCAGTCCTTTCCAGGGAGGAAAGGAGGGGCTGAGCCTTAGGTGAAAAGGCCAGGATAACCAGGGGATGGACGCCAGGCCAGTGAGCAGGCAGTGCCAGGCCCAAGCCCAGCTGTGAGAAGGCCAAAGAGTCTGAAGCCAACGAGCCAGCTTTGAAGCCTGAAGCCAAAGAGCCTCCTGACATATCTGTTGCTCAGAGAGCCTGACATCCGCATTATAGATGGACCTGACCTGACAGCATATCTGAACTACACACCTGGCTGGGGTCAGGGAGTGGGGACATGGGGGGAGCTCTTTGGGGAAATTTCCAGTATTTATTGAATGTGGAAATGATCAGGCACTGAGAATACAATAAGGAACAAGATACACAGACCCTGGCAGGGAAGTAAATATTTCTTAGTCAATTACAGTAAAATGAATTACCCCAGCAGGGTATGGAGAGGGGAGAGCACCTGAGATGATGACAGGGCTTGACCTGGTCCTGGGTGAAATCATGGAGGCTTCCCTGAGGAGGTGATATTTGAGCTGAGAAGGCATTTGTAGATGAGGAGAGAGGAGGGGAAGTGCTGAGCAGGGAAGTGAGTGTGTCCCATTCTGAGGTGGGAGAGGGATGAGTATGTCTGAGGGATGGAAGGAAGATGACCACCTGGGCTGCTAAACAGAGAAGGGGTCTGCCTGGAGGGTCTGGGGCTCAGGGGGAGAGCAGCAGTTCTCAGCCATCAGGGAGCAAAGCAGGAGCAGTTCCTGGGGGCTCAGTGCTCCCGAAATCAACTACAGTAGGGCAATAGGAAATGCGTCTTCAGTGCCTGCCATGAGCCAGGATGGAAACGTGTACTTTTGCTCATTTCACTCTCAGCAGCCCCATGTGGTAGGTAGTTATTGCTCCATTTAACAGAAGAGGCCTGCAGGAGCTGAGTGGTTTGCTCTGGGTCATATAGCTCTGTGAAGCTGGACTCCATAATTAGATGGTGCTACACAGAGGCTGGGCTCTAACTCACTGACTTGAAATCAGAGGGTTATTCCACAAACACTAAATAATCAGCTACATGTGCTCTCAGCACTGAGGGCTTGCAGGGAATAGTCAGGACACTGTCTTTGCCCTGGGGAGTGAGGGGAGGCTGAGGTTCTAACCTGGACAAATACGTAAACAACAAAGGTCAGCGACGTGAGCTACAATGAGAGGAAAGCAAGGAAAAGTGACAGGTGGGGTGGAGCGTGGGGACAAGATTGGATGGGTGGTTAGATGGCCCCCGGGAGGAAGTGACGCTTGTGCTGAGACCTCAATGCCATGAAAGGGTTAGGAGGAAGAGCCCCCTAGGCCAAGGAAACAGGAGGCGCAAAGCCCCTGAGGCAGGAATGAGTTCAATGTACTTGAGAAGCTGAACAAAGGTCAGTGCGGTGGAAACAGGGTGAGTGAGGGGCAGAGGGCAGAAGACAAGGCCCAGGGGGCAGGCAGGGCAGATCTGGTTGGGCCTCGGGGGCCACATGTGCTGCTGTCCCCTGTGTGCCCTCCAGACTCACCCTCACCCACCTCCCCTGCTCTGTGCCCGGGAGACTGACCTGCAGGGGCAGCACCGACAGGGCCCTGCTCCCTCCTGGGGACCCATTTTCTGTTGGGTCCTGGAGGCCAGGGGCAGGAGGAGAGAGGTCAGGTGTTGGTTCCCCAGGTCCTCCCGCTGACCACGCTTGGCAGTGGCTGCATCTCTCTCCTGTGACCCCAGCTCCGTCGGACGGCCCCTCTCCCACGGCTGCAGCTCTCTCTAGGGTCTGGTAAGTGCCCCCTCCTTTGGTCCCTTCTGGACTGGGATGGACACAGCTCCCCACTGTCGCTCGCCTGCAGGTGCCTCACCAGCCCCTTCTGGTTTCCTGTCTCTTGCGCTCACCTTGATGATCATCCGTCCATCGAACGCCCTGCGATTGCTCCCTCTCCTGAACCGTCTGTTCCTGCCAGCAGCTTTACTCTTACTCCGAGATGAGCAGTTTGGATTTCATTCTAAGATACTAGAAGTTTTAAATGTGGGCAGGACTTAATTTTTGATTCAGCATTTTGCTACAATCTTCCTACCTGCCATGGGGAAGGATGGTAAGTGAGGCTGGAATAGATGGGGGACCCCCTGGGGGTGACTGCAGGGTCCAGGAGAGTCTGATGGAGTTTATTCCAAGGTGGAGGTAGTGGACAGAGGGCCCAGGTCAGGCGGGACAACAGTACTGAGTCCCGAGACCCTAAATGAACCCCATAATCTTCACCCTCACCCTTCACCCTCTTTGTTGCCCCTCCCCCATGGGTGTGGGGATAGGGCACAGGGCAGCCAGGCCTGTCTCACGCCTCAGGTCCGGCTCTCTATTCCCAGCAGCACCAGGCAGGTGCTGGGCGACCTGGGGTGGCTGAGAGGTCGAGATTCGCAGCTGTCACGGCGACCCTGGACCTTGAAAAGGAGTGTGTTGGCAGGAGGGAGCAAGAATCATGGGCACGGACCCTGGGCCCCCAGGCACCCCTGGGAGCAGGGCGCTCACCTGGAGACCCGGGAATAGAGACGCTGGGTGCCTGCGTGAGTGCTGGGCGGCGGCGGCAGCTCTGGCCCTGCAGCCTGTCAGCACCGGGAATAATTAGAGTCCTGAAAAAGCCCTCATTAGTTCTCCCAGGGCCGAGGCACCCTTTGGAAAAAGGGATGTTTCCTGCCAGATCGTCCCCTGAAAGTGCGTTTGTCACAGGCTATTGCGTAAATCCGTGTTTGGCCCATTTGAAAAGAAGTGATTTATCCACTTGACCAGCCTTAAGGTTCCTTCTCCAAACCCTCAAAATGCGGCAGAGAGTCACCCGCTGGGCTCTGAGCCCCTCTTCCTCGTGCTGCACAGGAGAACCGGAGGGGAGGGGACGGGATCATGCTGCTCAGGAGCTGGGACACTTCAGGACGTGGGCCGGTCCTCAAGGAGACAACCTGGGATGCTGGATAAAGGCCCAATGTCAGGTCCGCTCATGCCAACTGGCTTATTGAGGCCCTACTATGTGCCGGCCCAGATGGGGGTGAGGGTGCAGCAGCGAACAGACGAGGTCCCTGCCCCCAGAATCTGACGTCTGGAGTGGGGAGGCAGGAAGGAACAGGTAGACCATCATCCACAAGAGTATCCCAGGTGGGAAGAGGTGCTGGAAGAAAGTAAACAGGATGAAGTTATAGTGTCTCGCTCTGGGGCTGGAGATGGACAGTGACAACCTTGGACTGTGAGGACAAGGAAAGCCTCTCTGAGAAGGGGACCTTTGAGCAGAGACAGATATAGGGAGAGGGGAAGAAGGGGTGGGGAGGGGGGCTCGCCCCGAGACCTACACTGTAATGCTCTCTGCCCTCCCCTTCCCCTGATTCTCCTCCTCATCCCTCAGGGCTCAGCTGAAATGTCCCTTCCCCCAGGAGGCCCTCCCTGACTGGCTTGGCTGCGTGGGGGTATTATTCACAGTCTTGACTCTTGCCCTTTTCTGCGACGTTCAAGGTCAGTGTCTTGTTCAACTTTGTTTCCTGCTGGACACTAATACTCATGAGGAGAGACAGGGTCTGGCACAGCAGCCATCCCAGCACCCAGCACAGTCCTGTCCACATGGGCACTCGGTAAATGTTTGTTGAATGAATGAGTGAATGAATCCATCCAGTCCCACACGGTTTTCTCCTGCCCACTCCTAAATCCTCCTTTATTAATTACTGTTCTTAGGAAGTCGCAGGCTGATGTCATGCCATCGCTCTGAGATGCTGAGCTGTTGGGAAGTCCTTGCAGTAGGCAGATTTTTACAGGGTACCGGTGATCCCCACTTCCTGGTAGTCACACTTTTGGATAATGCACTCCCCTTGAGTGTGGGCTACACTCATTGCTTCACTTTCGTCAGATAGAATACGCCAGACAAGATGGGAATTATTTCTAATTTTTGATTTGGACGGTTCTTCCTCACTCTCTCTTGGGTTACTAGTCTTGGGTGTAGCCAGCTGCCACGTCGTAAGGAAGCTCAGCGGCGAGGTGCATGTGAGTGAGCTTCGAAGCAAATCTGCCGAGGCCTGCCCAGAGCCACAGGAGTGAGCTGGAAGCAAATCTCCCCTACTCAGCTGTGAGATGGATGCAGCCCTGGCTGATGCCTCAATTGCAGCCATGTGGGAGATCTTGAGCTAGAGGCCTCCAGCTTGGCTGTGCCCAAACCCTTGACCCACAGAAACTACAAGATAATAAATATTTGTTGTTTTGAGCTGCTAAGTTTTGAGGTCCTTGTTAGACAGCAATAGATTACTAATATACAGTCATCTGCCTGCTTAAAATTCCCTTGTGGTGCCTCATCACCTTTAAGATAATTTTCAAAATCTCTTTGAGTAGGATTGTCAACACCTTGAGGTCACAATCTTGTCCTAATCTTATATGTCTCTTCAACATGTGGCACAGAATCTGTATTATAATAGCTGTCTATTATTTGTTTGTGAGTTGAAGGAAGGATGGAAGGAAAACCGAAATTCATGTTTTTAAAAAACACCATTATGTACAGCCTTGTGGTTTGGATGGGACTGACCCTCCTGAGAAACTGAGGAGGGGCATGATTGGTCTAAGCCACTCAGGAATCACATTCACTTTGCCATAGCAATTGTACTTAAACCAGTGCAAACCTTAAAGGTTTTGCCTAGAATTATGGGACATGGATGCTCTCTATCTTTTTGAATGGTTGGTGTCAGGACATGAAACTGAAACCTGATGTAGCCACTTTGTCACCATGAATGAAGCCAGCCTGAGGCCAAAATCAACATATGAAGAGAGCCACAGCAGAGAACACTGTAAAAATTTTTTTAATTTAAAAAATATTTTGGCACCATGATCAAACCCCTCCTGAAGCCCTACCTACCTGGAACCTTTTAGTTCTGTGAGCCAGTTAAACTCCCTCTTTGTTTTAGGAAGTTTGTGTTATGTTTCCTGCTACTAGAAACTGAAAGGATCCCATTTGATACAAATTTCTACTTTCAAAGTTATCTTCCTCTTTTTCCCTATTCAGTTTAGTGAACAAGTGAGTTGCCCAGTGAGTCACTTACTCAGTGCTTCTATGTGCTAGGCCCTTCTATTTGCCCTCCTATGAACACTTATCCTAAGAACATGAAAATGAAAAACAGAGAGCCCCCAACTTAAAAGGGCTCACCATCTCTATGAGAAGGAATGGCAAACAAATGACAGAGGTCAAGGCTTCATATTTTCTGATAGAGGTGTTTGGAGCATGAAAGACAGAACAGTTAGTTCTTCCTGGTGGAATCAGGGAAGGCTTCCAGGAGGAGGTGACACTTCACCTAGTCTTTGGTGAGGGCTGAGAATTTCACCAGGTAGGAGAGAAGATGGGGATGGGAGACATAGGTGCAAAGGCCCAGCACTGGGGAGGTGTCTCAGGCATTGGGACAATTTATACTGTGGTTAGCGCTGAGGGTCCAGGCAGGGCAGAGGCTAGAGGCAAGGCTGGAATCCCCTGGGGGTCAACAGGTCAGCATGTGACCACTAATATGTGCTAATGGTATCAGGATCTATCCAAACAGAAGGGGGGCCCATCAGAAGTGTCTGAGCAGTCAACAAGTCACGGTCTTTGAAAGGTTAGACCTTATAAAGTCAAAAGTCCCTCCTGGCTCTAAAATGCTCTGAATCAGCAAAGCCAGCAATGGATGTTGACTTTAACTGGGGCAAGTTAACAGACTTGTTTGAATTGAAGTTACACAAATAAGTTCATGAAGTCCAGGGAGTGTGGGGGGAGTAGGGGACAGGTCACAGAGATCAGAGCTGGTAGAGGAGACCCGAGCCTTAGTCACCAAGGCTCCCTCACATGGGGCTCCACACACAGAAGATACAGGATCATGCTCCTGGGGCATTTCCCTCTCAGATCTCCTCACCCACCAGAGACACCAGCAGCACCCAGCTTCTGCTGGGAATTCCCACATAAACAGGGCAGCCCCCCAAGACCAGCCCCCCCAAAACCAGTCCCAAATGAAATCAAACCCTTTTCCTTCTCTTTTAGATGAGTTACAGTCAGCTTTTCCTTTTGGGAGGTGGCGGATGCTCATCTCATCAAATGGGTAGAAACCAGTGCAGCAGTTATTAGGGGCCCTTAGAGGAAAAAAAGTCAGGTCAACAAAACATCAAAGACAGTTTGGCTTCCTGGGTAACAGTGAGTCATAGAGATGGTGCCTCAATTCCCCTAGCAAAGCAGAGCTTTGAAGGTCCTCAGCAAAGAAGGTAAAGAAGAAAATGCTTCTCTTGAGTATAATCAGGAAAAGCATCCTCAAACAACTCCATGTTTGATAATAAAATATCCTCTCACTGCAACCCCACTGGACAGATGAAGAAACTGAGGTCAGGTAAGCTGAGCCCTTATCTGATTCCTCCATTTGGGAGGCCTGGACACTGGCCTGTCAGACTCCAGCTGGCACTCTCTTCACCTCTCTGCTCACCTGGCAGGACTCAGGGACACATAAGATCCTGGAGTGTTTGGTCATCTGGAACCGGAAACCTTGCCAGCCATGGGATCCGGATCTGGAAGACCAGAGTTTGAATCCTGGCTCATTCCCTGCTCTGGAAAAATGGGGATAGTAAATCCAAGGTCACGGTCCTGTTGTGTAGGGTTAAAGGGCAATTGTGCATCATATGTGGAGCATAGGGTCCTGCCTCAGTGAATGCTTATTCCCTTTTTCATTTCTCCCATTTAGATGAGGAAAGAAAGCCCTGAGTATTACTGAAGACAATGTTAGCAGCTCTAAAATCCAAGCTCTAGTGTAGAAGGGTCCAACATGATAAAAGTTGATTTCCCTCCCTTGCAAGGTGGAGAATTAGGTCTCACTGACAGGTGGGTGATCCCCTCCAGGGGGCAATCCTGGTCCCAGGCCCCTTCCATCCTGTGGCTCTGCATCAGTCTGGTGGAAGAGGGAGGAGTTCACGGGAGTTTCTCAAGAGCCAACTGCGGAAGCAGCACCTGTCACTGCTGCTCACATTCTATTGTCTGGAAGGCAGTCAATTGGTCCCACCTACCTGCAGAGGAGGCTGAGAGATGTGACTTTGCCATGTGCCCAGGAAGAAGAAACATATTTGGTGAACAGCTGGACAGTCTCTGTCACTCCCGGAGAGGTAAAACTATGTCCCAGGAGATCTGGCAAGTCAACAGCAGAGCCCTCCTTAGAGCCCAGGCTCCCAGGTGTGCACAGGGCCCCAGGCTCTTCCTTCTACCTGTCAATAGGAGTGTGGCAGAGTCACAGGACTGACCATGGGGACCTGAGACAAGGTCCACCTGAGAGCAGGTAAGGAAGGCTACAGGTGATCTACACATTGTCTCTCTGTTGGAAGAAATCATGGGTGGGGGACAGAGTCACAGCTCCAGGGCACTTGGCTGTGAACTTGGTCCAGGTACAGAGTTGGTCTCAGCATCCCCTTGGGACCCCTTTTTTCATAGATTGGTACTCTTACCTTCATACCCCCACTGACCTGTCTTTCTGAGTGCTGAGTGCATAATCCTTGATCCATCTCTCTGGCTCTTTGCACACAGGGACACACTTACATCTTGCCATTCACATCTCTTGTTCCTCTCAGGGTCCTGCTCCTCTGCTAGGAAGATCTGATGTGACCAAGCCATGGTACTTTGGATGATGTTGGTTCAGGGGTGCTGGACTCAACAGGAAGCCTAGGAGAGGGAAGATAATCTCATGCAGGTCACCAATTTCAAATCCCTCCCATCAGACAGATGAGAAAATGACACTCCAAGACAGGATACTTCACAAATACACATAACTCCCACCTAGAAATCCACCTCTAGGAATTTAACCCTTAGAAACAAAGGTTAGAGCTATTAGCCTGCTGCGGTCAGGTCATGGCATGGGATGCTGAACTTTAAAAATAACATTATTCCTCCACTGCTTTAAAAGTAACACACACTTATAGTGAAAAAAGCATGAAGGGGAAAATTAAGATCGTTATAATTCCACTTCCTCAGATGTTCCCTGGTAGGATTTTGCTGCATTCCCTTGCACTATGCCCATCAAAATGCATACTCAAATAAACACAAGCATCTTTTTATATATAACAAAGTAGAAGCATACTTTATTTGGTTTATACTATCTTTTTCACTTAATCTCATTTTGTGAGCTTTTTCTTGCATGATTGAATATTATTTTTAAAACAGGCCTTTCCATGATTGTACCATATTCTAAAGTTGGGTGGCAAATTATCTAGACATACATTCTCCAACGTGGCAGCCCCAGCCATAGGTGGCTGCTGAGCATTTGAAACGTGACTGGCCTAAGTTAAAATGGGTGTAAGTGAAAAATACACACCAGATTTTGAAGACTTGGTACCAAATAAAAAACTTAAAATAGCTCACTAATAATTTTTATACTGGTTACATGTTGAAATAATACTTTGGATAGATTGGGTCAAAAAAATATGTTACTAAAATTAATTTCACCCATTTCTTTTTACCTTTTTTTAACATGCCTACTAGAAAATTTTAAACTAAATATGTGCTTACATGTGTGGTTTGCATTGCATTACACTTCAGCTGGATGGCACTGATCTGGGTAGTCCCCCACCACAGTTAGATAGTGAAGCACTTTTCAAGATTTTATTACTTTCTAAACAACAGTGTAATGAGCCATGGAGAACAGTCATAGTTGACATTTACTGCGTTTTTTTTGCACTCCTGGCTCTATGCTAAGCATCTTCCATGCATGACAGTATATGAGCCTCCTGCTTCCCTTTCCAGGAGGTACTGTGACTGTCCCCATTTACAGATGAGGAAATCAGGGCTCAGAGATGATAGGAACTTGCTCAAGGCCACATGGCAGCTAATTACTTGGTGGAGCCAAGACAGAAACACAGATCTGATTGATTCTCATGGTTTTCACTGGTAGCTCACTTCCGATTTTGCGTGTCTTTCTGATAATTGCCTTGGGAATAATTTCTAGGAATGAGAAGCATGGATCAAGGGTTTGTACATTTTAAGGCCCCTAGGGCATATTGCTTTCTGGAATGAAGTTGTCAATTCAAACTACCAACAGCAGTCTATTAATTCTGCAAATAGCCGTGGAGTGTTTACTGTGAGCCAGGCACTGCTCTGTGTGCCTGAGGCCACAATTGCCAGGATAAACATGTCCTCACCCTCCTGGGGTTCACATGGCCCTGCTCCCAGGGTGGGGGAAGGGGTCAGTCACTGAAAAGGGACATTATCCGTTGAGATAGAAATGTGCATTGTGAGGTGGACAAGTAAGGAAGATAGAACAGGGACTGGGGCAAGACAAGGTGGTTACGGGAGGGGGGCTCCACTTTAAGTAGGATTATCCCCGAGGGCTTCTCAGAGGAGGTGGCCTTGAGCTGAGCCCTGAATAATCAGAAGGGGAAATTGGAAGGAGACATTCCAGGCAGGAGATACAGCAAACACAACGTCACCACGGTGGGACAGAGCTGAGCAGTTAGAGGAACAAGGAGAAGGCAGGTACGCCTGCAGCATGGTGAGTGCGGGGTAGGGGTCGCAGAGGGAACAGAGTGGGTGGGATCGGGAGGGCTTGCAGACCTGGCAGAGGAGTTTAAGTTTTATTCCAAGTGCATTAGGAAGGCCTTCAAGGCAGCTGATCCACGTTTTGTGGGACCTGAAACAGAAAATTTGGGACTCTCTTGTTAAAAGAGCCCAGAATTAGGAATCATACTTTAATATTCATTTCAAACGAGAAAAGAAATTACAATACATCACAGATTTTAAAAAGCTGAAAATTACCCCCAAAATTACAAATTGAGAAAAAATAGCAGGATTTTTTTTTTTTTTTTTTTTTGCGGTACGCGGTCCTCTCACTGTTGTGGCCTCTCCCATTGTGGAGCACAGGCTCCAGACGCGCAGGCACAGCGGCCATGGCTCACGGGCCGAGGCGCTCCGCGGCATGTGGGATCTTCCTGGACCGGAATTTTCCCGGACCAGGGCACGAACCAGTGTCCCCTGCATTGGCAGGCGGACTCTCAACCACTGCGCCACCAGGGAAGTCCAGCAGGATGTTTTTGAATTAGCATCCTGACATACCTCCAGAGTATTTCTTCCCCTTATATTTTTGGTCTGCATCTTCTCAGAAGACATCTTTTATGGTGATAATTTGTGATATCATTTTCTATAGAAAGGATAGGAAAATAATTTAGCCTTTCCTCGAGCAGAGTTTGACAGAAATTATTTTTATTATTATTATTATTGATGGTTTCTGAATGTTTTATTTTCATCGTCACAATTCATTATTGATGAGTTGTCCTGTAAATTTTTACGATTGTTGTCAAACTTGGGAAAACCTCTATCAGGTTATTTCACACAGGAGCTGTGAGATTTCAGGGCCTTTTAAAGCTTCTTGAGCAGCCGTGAACCCCAATTAATCCTCGAATTAGGTTGCTTCTTAACCACATTTCTGCCCCACCCCAGGACCTAGGGAGGGGCCTGGGCGTGGAAGGTTATGAAGCTAAATCCACATGTAAACCCACGTCTAACTGGACGACGTTGGGCAGGGGAGGGACGGGAAGGGTCTAACCACCTGGATGCTATACAGAGAATGGACTATAGGGAACAGGGGAGGCAGCTGGACCACAGCTGGGTTGTCCAGGAGAGAGACGGTGATGCATGGACCAGGCTGATGACCATGCAGATAGGAGAAATAGACAGATTCCAGGAATGTCTTGTATGGGCTGACCTGGGGGAGAAGCCTCAAGGATAACCTGAGTGTATCAGGATGTCAGAGTGTCTATAACACCACAGTCCAGGCTAGACTGGCTGCTTGATTCTTACCTTGCTTCCTTGCATTTGGGGTCCAGGGCCTTGTCTGCCCCCCATCTTCCTCTTTTCTATGGGGGCCCATCACATGTAACTGGAACCAGATCTTCACCCAGCAGAGAGGAGGGAGAGCCAATGGTGGGGTAACAGAGCCTGCGACATCACTCAGAATCAGGAGAATTAATGAGGTGCCCACCTCGGTAAGAGCCTGGATCCCCCAAGAAGCATGAATGAAGATTCAAGAAGAGAGCCAGGCCTGCGTGGCTGCAGAGAAGACAAGCTCATTCGGCCCCGAGGGAGGGGAGACATGGCTGCCCTGGAGAGATCAGGAGAGGACAAACCCACCACCATCAGTCAGGGCTCACACCAGCCACGGACTGGCAGCTTGATGCCTAACCTACTTGGAAATGGGCCTACGGGTGGCCGACAGACTCCATCTCCTGCTGCACCAGCAAATAAGGCAGGTCCATTAGGCTGATTTGTCCCATCGTTTGCAGGAGGAACAAAAAGTTTGCAAAGCTGACCAGTGGACGTGCTGACGTCTTAGAGCTGGGACTAAAGTTGGAGGTGGCATCTTCTGACAGGGGTCACTGCCAGCCTTGATTCTGTTGCCCTTCCTCCCTGGGGCCTTCAGCCAGGAGCACGTAGTACGGGTGACCAGCTCCAGGGTCCTCACCAGCAGACCTAGGCCCTGTGACAAGAGGGGTCCTGGGCTGGGTACAATTGTCCAGAGCTATCCGGACAATGAACTTCAGCGTGGTTGATGATGGTGGTTGGAAACTCATTGCAAAAGCAATAAAGGATGAAAAAAGTGGGAGAAGATGGTCCCCCTCTTCTATCAGGCAAGGAAATGCTACAGCACCAACCTCCTCACTTTGCTGAGAGCCTGGAATACTGTGAAATAGCTATGAGGGTGGACTCTGCAGATGGGCTCCGACCTTGAGCAGGACATGGATATCTCTGCGTTCGTGTGTTCATTCATTCCCTCATTCATCCCACAAATATTTAGTGAGGGCCTACGGAGTGTCAGGCCCGGTTCTAGGCTCTACTGATCTTGCATTAGTCAAAATAATTTCCCTGTCTTTATGGAGCTTATGTTCTAAGAGGGAGGGACAGATCACTAACAAACAGAATAAAGAAAGAAACGGCACATAAGCACCAGAGAAAAAGAAAAAGTAAAGCCAAGTCAAGGGGGTTGAGAATACACAGGGTGAGGGCAAGATGAAGTGTGAAATAATGTAGCCAAGGGAGACCTGGTGAGAAAGTGCATTAAGGAAAGATTTTCAAAGGTAAGGAAGTTAGCCATGCAGATGAGGGTATGCCTTCTGGGCAGGGGCAACAGCTGATGGTGAGGCCATGCAGGGGCATTCCCGGAGCATCAGGTAAGAGCAAGGAGGCCACGTGGATGAGGTGGAGGGAGCCGGGGGTTGGGGGAGCAGGAGAGGAGGGCAGAAACACGCTGATGGTCAGAGTGGATGGGGCTTCATGGGCCTGAGTGAGATGGGAGCCCTTGCAGAGCTGTAATGCAGGGGAATGACAGGAGGTTAAAGGGCTGTGATGCAGAGGGATGACATGAGATGTCATATTTAGCAGGACCACCCTGCTCACTGCATCAATGTGGGGGCAAAGCAGGAAGGAGGGAGACCAGTTAGGAAGCTCTGACAGTTTTCTAAGCAAGAGACGGTGGTGGCATGGACCAAGGTGGTTGCAAAGTAGGTGGCAAAAAGGGGAAGAATTCTGGACACATGTTGAAAGGGAGCCAACAAGATGGATCTGCTGATGGATTCATGGTGGGATGTGAGAGAAATACAGGAGTCAGGGATGACTTCCAAGTACTGGAAGGATGGAATTGTCATTCGATGAGATGTGAAGGCTACGTTCTACATGAAAACATCCTTGAAAGGTGGGGCAGTGACCTTTAGATCGGGGCGAGTTGGGGTGAATGTGTGACTATCTAACCATTGCCCCGATTCAGCATGGCAGGGGTGATGGGCTGAGGAGACAGATCTCAGGCTGACAAGCCATTGCCAGGGTCGTCTCTGGTCTCCTGGACACACCAAGATGAAGAGAGTGAGGTGGATCTCAGCTCACAGCCCACAGAGAGTCTGTGAATGACTGACTGGTATTTTGCCCAGAGGCATTCGAAATTCTTGTCCCCTGAAAACCGACCCCCTGCCTTTGACAAAGGAAATGACACATTTGGGGTGAGGGTGTTTGAGATCACAAACCCAAATTGAAGCTGAGGATCACCCCGCTCCCAGCACAATTGGCCAACTCTATTCAGAAATGGATAAGGACCAGCAAGGACTTGCACACAGAAACAGCCCCTCACAAAAGAAAAAGAAATGAGAAAAAAGGAACATAAACAAAAGGTAGATGAAGAACTTACTTCATAAAAAGAATTACTCAAGATCCAGAAGAGAAGTTCAGATAACCTAGCAGGTTGACTAAGCATAAAACAAAATAAGAAACTCAAGGAGCCAAGAGCTCAAAGAAAAGCTTCTGATGAGAATTATAAAAAGAGAGAGTTGAAAATGAGCTGGTGTATCTCAAGAAAGAAAAGAAAGAATGAATGAAAATGTTACAGAGATGAATGCCATGAAAGTCAATAAAAGTGAGTAAGCATGAATGGAGATTCCATGAGGGACACCGAAAATCAGCTTCAGGAAATCACTCCAATCAAAATGGAAAAGAACAAATTTGGAGAAGTGAACATAGGCGTTTCTCACCCTGCCACATGCTGCCTGGGACCCGCGTGACCTCCAGTGGGTCTGCACAGCCAGTCATGATGGGTTACAGGGGCAGCAGGGGCTGTGGTGGCCTGTGGACCATGCTCAGGACCCTGACCTGAGGTGGCCGGTCCCACTTCAACCTCATTAGCCTGTTCACTTACAGACACTTTCTACTTACAGTCCCTCACCCCCTGGCCAAAGTATTTCATAGCTCCAAAGGCCCTGGGTAGAGGGTTTACAGGTTACAGGACAGGTTAAACTGTCTCAGCAGCCAGGAACTGGGGCACAAGCACTGCACAGCCTTTTTCTGTTGTTCTGGAATTTCCATGCCTTAGTTTGGCTGCTAAAAAAATGGAGTTATTAGAAGACGTTTCAAAAGGAATCAGAGATTTATTTTTATTGATCTCTTTGTAAGAGCACCCTATCAAGCTGCGATCAGCATGTACCAGCAACCAGGCTAACAGCACGGACAAGGCCATCACGGAGTCCTGCTCAGCCTGCAGTGAGTTCACTGCCATGTAAGGAAAGCATTTTCCAGGGACGCAGAGAAGAAACCCCTCACACCACTGCCTCATCCTGGGAGGCCTGAAGCTACTGAGTTATGGGGCAGTGGTTCCCAAGTAGTTGCTTGAGATATTTCACAGACAATATTATTTTCTTTGGACCATCCTTGGAGTTTCATTAGGGTAAGAACAATCCTTAGGTCTTAAAGACTTCAAGAAAATACAGTTTATAAAGTCATTCTCATTGTTTCCAATTAGCAATAGGGTATCTACTAAAGCTGTTTGCTACCATAAAATGCAATAAAAAAGGCAGCAAGGTCAAAAGAAGACATTCCACTATCATGGTTCATAGTATTAATTACATGCTACATAAAAAAAGATATGTGTATATACACACACATACACATACACTATATATACTATATATTACTACATATACTATATTATACTGTATATATACCATGCTATACATTATGTGTACTGTATACTATATATTTACAATATATATACAACTTTTTTATTGAATTGTTAACTGAAGCTTTAAAGTCACATATGAAATGTATCAACCTAAGATGTATAAAAAAACACATTGTTGACGCTAAGAAAAAAATGAATATAGAGAGGGTGGTAGATGTGGAGGACAGACCAAGGAAGTTGGATAACAACACAGGGCTGCTGGGGAAGGAAACACAGTGATTGGGGTGAAGCAGTATTCAGAGAATCCCACTGTGTTCCACTAAATCTGCCACATGTACTGACACCTGTTGCACAGCAGAAACTGGGCTTGAGGCTAAGAATACAAGCAAGATGTGATTCCTGTCCTCAAGAAGGTCTTGGGCCTGTGAGGACTACAGGCAAATAAACAGATGATTAAAATAAAATGGGAGGGGGCTTCCCTGGTGGCGCAGTGGTTGAGAGTCTGCCTGCCAATGCAAGGGACACAGGTTCGAGTCCTGGTCCAGGAAGATCCCACATGCCGCGGAGCAACTAAGCCCGTGCGCCACAACTACTGAGCCTGCGCGTCTGGAGCTTGTGCTCCGCAACAAGAGAGGCCATGATAGTTAGAGGCCCGTGCACCGCGATGAAGAGTGGCCCCTGCTTGCCACAACTAGAGAAAGCCCTCACACAGAAACGAAGACCCAACACAGCAAAAATAAATAAATAAATAAATAAATTTTTAAAAAACAGTAAAAAAATGCCAATGTTAAAAATAAATAAATAAATAAAATGGGAGAAATTCTAGAAAAGAGGTTAGCTCTAGGTACTATGGGGGTAGGTGGACCATGGTATTGTATATGACATGTGTCAGTCACCGGGCTTGGCCTCGAAGTAACACTGTCAGGTCACTGTTATGGAGAAATCTGAGATCAAAGGGTGGGGAGTGACTTGGTAAGGTCACATGACCTGCAAATGGTAAAACTGGGATCTGAAACCAGGTGTGTCTGCTTCCCGGTTCATCTTCTTTCTCCTTGAATGTGCTGCCTCCAGTCTTACATCAGCCTGAAGTCATCCATCATGTCTATAAGGAAAGCACCAGTGATGACAAATACTAAGTATCTTGTCATGAGCATTTATTACAAGGGGTTTTGTCCTCTTGGCGCTGGAGAGGAGGACATGACTAGTACCCGTGGGTCAAGCACAAGTGTACAAAGACTTTGTCTAGGGATGGTTTCCATACCTAGGCAGGTGGGGCTTGGAAGAACAGCAAGCACACTCATCAAGCAAAATTACAACTCAAGGCAAAGACTATTTCCAAGATGAACAGTGCAGCATCCATCAAACCACAGGCTGGGGTCCAGGATGAGCTAAGAATTCAGGACCACAGGACAGTGGGAGAGGCCAGGCGTGAGAGGGGACACGTGCCAGAGGATAGGGGGGAACCGGTCTACTGAAGAAAGAGCATTTGAAGGCCATCCTGTGCTGAACAGAGGAGAGATGCAGGCTCCCCGTCTCAGCTTTAAGGTGGCCTGAGGTGTTTGGTCACTCTGCTCAGATCATCTATTGTAGCCACAAGAACAGAATATATGATGTAGGAATGATTGCACTGGAGCTGTGAGTGGCTATGGAGATGTAACACGTAATAGTTCCTTGAGTCCAGGACTGGGTCCCTGGGAACTTGCCTTAGGTCTCTTTCTAAGGTTTTGTATTATTTAAAAAAAAAAAAAAAAAAAAACAGCAGAAAACGAGCATTATCTGTTGCCATTATCATGGTTTTACTTCCTTCCTGTGCCCATTGCCCGTAATCCTGACCTACAGGTTCCTAAGTCTCTTTTTTTTTTTTTTACAACTTTATTGGAGTATAATTGCTTCACATTGGTGTATTAGTTTCTGCTTTATAACAAAGTGAATCAGTTATACATATACATCTGTTCCCATATCCCTTCCCTCTTGCGTCTCCCTCCCTCCCACCCTCCCTATCCCACCCCTCCAGTCGGTCACAAAGTCTCTTTTTAGAGTCTCTAAGCCCCAGATCTGTTAGCAGGTCAAGGAGAAGGGACCCTGGGACACAGCTTGGGGCATCTGCAGAGAAGAAGCAGTGAATGGAATGTAGGAGCAGAAACAGAGTGGACAGAAGCTGAGGGAGGGAAGGAGGGGGACCAGGGAGCACAGAGTCAGGGGCGACCAGAAAGAGGCTGGGACTGGGGCAAGGTCAGGAGCTAAATGTCCAGGCAAGCACTTGCTGATGAGACCTTGTCATGGAGAGCTGGCCCAGGAGCCAATTTGCAAAGGGTTAGGAAGCAGGTGACGGATTAACACGTGCAGATTCCTGGGGAGCCCAGGCCCCAGATTTCTTGTGTCAGCTCCCAAAACCCACCCCCACTGCATATCTCAGACCCCTGCTCCAGCAGGACCCACCTGCCCCCATCCCCTTCCCCACCAGCCTTCTTTCTACCTCAGAGCTGGACTTTCCTCGTGGAATACTCCACATGGTTTTAATTTTCAAGGCATTAAAGAGATTTGACTATGAGTTCATTGAAATTTCTCCATCCTCAGTTTACACTGGATATTGCATATCTCATCTTTTCCTGATTTTTTTCCTCTTAAAATGTCAAGGTGCTCCGTTTTTAGAAGCACTGCATGGAGATAAAGGGGATTAGAGTGCAATTGGATCCTCTTTAAAGGTAACTTGGAGCAAATGGGAGTAAATACAACCACTCGGAGTTCATAATCTCATCTCCCTTCTCCCTCTGGGCTCCTACCCTCCCGCTTCTCCATCTCACCCCCTCAAAAGCTGCCCTCCTAGCTCCTGAAGTAGGGGGATTCAGTAGGCAGGGTCGGCCTTCCAGAAATCCTGGGGGCAAGTCTAGAATGGCAGGGGGTGGCCCGAGAGGTGAGTAGAGGCCTCCAGAGAACACGCAGGGTTGGGGGCTGGGAGCACAGAGCCTGCTGCCCCTGGGAGGTGAGTCCCATCAGGATGTGGTCTCTGCTTCCAAGCTCTTTGCTCAGGGGCCTGAGGGATGGTGCAGGTCACCAGGAGAGGCTGGTGCCCCCAAATGTGGCAAGAAACCCCAACCCCAAGAGCCTTCAACTTTGCAGCTGAGGCCGGCAGAGGAATTCCATCCTTTGCTGCCAGATCCAGGGCTAGAAGCTGGAGGGATCGTCTAATGCCACCTGATCATGGTCCAGGCAAGACACCGAGGCCAGCGAGGGACTTGCTGAGGCCACTCGCCAGCTGGCAGCAGGGTAGAGCTCCGGTCCGCTCCCCTGCACAGCGCGGCTGTCCTGCCTCCCCTCCCTTGGGCAGTTCCTGGAAGCATTTCCAGGAATCTGAAATCTAGAAACAGCCTTTTGATATTTGTTTTGCATGTCTTCAATTTGGGGGTATCCATTTTAAACTTTCCAGAACAAAGATGTTTCTTTCAATTGATCTAGAAATTTAATTTCATTTTTCCTTTTGTTTTCTTCCCCCTTCAAAAGCTGTTATTAAATCAATGGTGTTCTGATAGACGCCATCGCAGAATACAGCAAATAGGTTAACGGTGAAAAATAGTTCTAGTGTTAAAAATTCTTACTTTAGTGGGTTTCTGTGTTTCCAGCACTGTGCTAAATGCTGGACTTGCTTTTTCTCAGTAAATCCTACCAACATCCCCAGGAAGTGGGTACCAGCATCACCCCATCTCACAGCTGAAGAAACCAAGTCTCAGAGAGGTCCAGTTACTCACCCAGGGTCACACAGTAGGCAGTGGAGCTACCATTGTACTTAAACCCAGGCCACGTGGTTGGAATCTGCACTGGATGGATTACATCAGCGTGTAGGTTTACATTACATTTATCACCAAGGATTATTCACTAATCCTTGCTGGACACTGGTGTCGCCAAGCTGACCATCTCGTGAAGGACATCAGTAGCCACCTTCTGTCACCAACTTGCTGTGTGACCTTAGAACAAGTTACCTTTCCCCCTCTGGTGGTCAGAGCTCTATGTAGAATGAGGGGCTGGACACTCAGAGGCTTCCCCCACTCAGATGTGACGTCCAGCCGGCCAGAGGGGCACCTGTCCCCAAAGGGCCCTGTGCTTTTCTCCCCCCTGGTTTCCTGGAAAGCCCCCCATCCGGGGAGAGGCTGTGAGACCACACACTTTGCTCTTCCTGCCTGCTGTGCAGTGGCACAGAGGCTGTTGCTATCCAAGGACAGCGTTTGCATTCTCTGGGACCCCGATTCTCCCGTCATGTCCTTAGCCACTTGCACTGGTGCCGGGCTGAGTGCCCCCAGATAGGAGCACTGAATAACCTTCCCATGAACTCCACCTCCTGCAAATAAATAGAGGCCAAGGGCCCTCATCACAGGGAGGTTACACATAACTAAAAATATCTTTCACACATTATGAATGGCTGTTCCCCCATCTCTCTGTGACAAAGTTGACAGTGAAATGTATCCGTTTTCCAGGCCTGAGCTGTGAGCGCAAGATAAAAGTAAGGAAAAGCGTGGGGGCCACAGTGCAAGAAGGTGGCTTTATAGTGAAATAATGGTTATCGTTCTCCTGGTGGTGTTTCTTCTGTGCCGCCATGGCAGACAGCTCTCTGAGTAAGAGCAGATCTGTATTTCATTAGGACACTTTAGTTAAAAAAATCAGTGATGCTCTGGGAACCGCTCTGCTGGTCCACGGAGGCGGATGAGCCTGGTGAGAAGCCTGCAAAGATCCAGCTAAAATTAGGCAGCTGCCAGCAGATGCTGGATTCACAGTCTTACAGAGTCGATTTCCAAAGTGATGCTGAATCCAAGTGACTTTAATTGGTCTCCTTGTTTTGTCTTTTTGAAGAGGGGCCTTTTGTAATGAAGTGTTTCTTCTTTTGTAATGAAGTGGTTCCCTCTCTGGGAAAATGGAGCTAGTATTTGAAGGGAGGCTTGGAATTTGCCCAAGGGCAGGGTGGGAGTGGTTGGTCCAGCACAGCAGGGAGAGCCTGTGTGACCTTGGGCACGTTATTTCACCTCTGAGAGCCTCAGTTTCCTCATTTGGGAGCAATAACAGAAGTAGGATTATTTCTGTTTTATGTATATATAATTAAATGACATAAAGCTTCTAAGAGCTTATGGGATGCCTGGCACATATTAATCAATATATTTTTGAGTTTTTCTCATTAATAAGCCATAGAACCCTAGAGTGAATGGGAGCATAAAGCCAGCCTTTCTCTCTCTCTCTTTTTTTTTAAATTTTATTTATTTATTTGTTTATTTATTTATTTATGGCTGTGTTGGGTCTTCGTTCCTGTGCGAGGGCTTTCTCTAGTTGCAGCAAGTGGGGGCCACTCTTCATCGCGGTACGCGGGCCTCTCAGTATCGCGGCCTCTCTTGTTGCGGAGCACATGCTCCAGACGCGCAGGCTCAGTAATTGTGGCTCACGGGCCTAGTTGGTCCGCGACATGTGGGATCTTCCCAGACCAGGGCTCGAACCCGTGTCCCCTGCATTGGCAAGCAGATTCTCAACCACTGCACCACCAGGGAAGCCCCAGCCTTTCTCTTAACAGAGGAGGAAACACAGAGGTTAAATGGCTTGACCAAGGTCAAAGCAAGGCAGGAATGATTAGGCTGCAGCATCATGGACAGCATCTCAGCATCTGTCACTCAACTTCAGACATCGGAATTCATGGAGGAAACAGCATAGGGCAAGGCAATGTCAGCCCCATTCTTATGTATACACACACCACATACACAGACACACAGACACACAGAGGCACACATACACACGCTGCCCAGTCCCAACCTCCTTCAGTTTTCAATGGACTTGATGGATAGGATCTGAGAGGCAGGTTTGGACAGAAGCTTGTGTTCTCGTCTTCCTGCTTCTCCCGAAGAGTTCTCCACATATATCCTTTGTCGTTCCCTCCTCTTTATTGTCCCAATCACCAACCTTGTCACCTGAAATCATGGCCATTGCCCTGTCGAAGTGCTTTTTATGCTTTTGGTGAAATTCTTTCCTATGATTGGAGAATTTGCCATCACCGGACATAGAGCCGAAAATGCCAGACATGTTTTTTTTCCCAGCCTCCTTTGCAGCTTGGACCAGGTCATGTGATGTGGCTCCTCCAATCAGATCCCCCACCTCACGGTCTACACTTTGGGCAAAAAGCCCAATAGGAAGTGGTTCTCTTTGTTGAGTCTGTTCTGGTGATGGTGGGGACAGAGGTTGGAACATGCCCCCTATCATCCATGGGAAATGAGATGGCAGTGGTCCGCTGTAGTCTGAGGCATCTGGTGGTGGTGGTGAGGGTGGTACAAGCTGTGGGTCCAGGGCTCCATGGAGGAGGCTGAGATGCTGTCACCAATAGGATGATTTGGGGCATTTCCCCTGGTGCTGCAGCCCCCAAACCTGACTCTCCAACTCTCTCAGTGATTCTGCAAACAACCCCCAACTATTTCATAAACTTCTTTCCTGCTTAAATCATCCAGAACTAGTTCTGTTGCTTGTAATAACCACCATGATTGGTTATTATACCAATTATTATTACCAATTGGTGTTATTGGTAATAATACACCGACTATGAAGACCTAAAGTTCGACTCTTACATGTTACAACTCTGCTCTTCAAATACTCCCTACTCCTTAACACCAAGTTAAAGTGCTGCCTCCTCCTGGAAACCTTCTCTGATCCCTACAGTTAGAAGTGATTGCCCACTACCTGACTTGCTGGTGCTCTTAGCCTGCGTCATGGTAGCTCTTCCCAGGCAGTGGCCCAGCATAGTCATCTCCTACAGCCCATGGAAAATGATGGTTAAGAGCTCAGACTCAGAAACTACTGTCTGGGTTCAAGTCCTTGCTTTTCCACTAACTAGCTGTATGACCTTGGGCACGTTACTAAACCTCTCTCTGTCTTATCTGTAAAATGGGGTGATAGCAGCACACACCTCACAGGACTGTTGTGAAGATTATCACGTGTCCATGTAAAGCCCTGATGACAATGCCTAGACTGTCATAAACACCACGTGTTTGTTTCTATCACCTCCAATCACCCCACCACCATCACCTGTGGTCCCCAGGTGGGTGAGGTGCTCCTCATGTCGCGTGACTCATCCACTGCCGAGTGACCCTTCAGGGACCTGCCTGTCATCCCTGCTGGTGGCTTCCAGAGCACTCGGCCAGTGTTACCAGCTTTTCTGTACTGCTGAACCCCCTGATCGTAATCAGTGCCATGCCTGTCACGGGCCCCAACTCCTTTTAGCTCCCCTGAGGCCACTCATACCCACCCACTTCCTGCCGTCTTCACTGCTGCCGCCCTGCTCTCATCTGCACCCAAACCATTGCAGAGGCCTCCTAACTGATGTCTTTGCTGCCAGAGTCTCCCTCCCTGTTTCACCTGCACCCAGGTACCTTCCCAAATGCGTGGCCTTGAGCACATGCTCCTGCTGAAACAAGAAAGTACGCTGAGTCCCTGTGGCCCATGGGTTGAAGTGCAAACTCTGTACCCAGCATTCCAGGCCCCTCCTGCTCTGACTCCTGCCGGCTCCTGACCTCCTGTGCTGCCAACGCTACAGCATCCCGAATGCTCCCAGTTCCCTGACTGTGTGGCTCTCTCTCCGTGCACCTGAGCCTCTGCGGGCCGGCCACTCACTCTCCCCTTCCCTGTTGGTGACTCTACACATCCTCTAGGCCTCAGCCCAGAGGTGACCCCTGCAGAGACAACCCCACCTCCTCCCTGCACCCCCATCAACTGTGCCCAACAAGACCTCCACCTGTGTTGGCCCACGGACCCCAGTGTGAGCCCCTGAGGACAGAGCCAGCCTTTCTTCTCTGGATCCCTCAGGACTTCTCAGCTCAGGGTTGGCAGAACAAGACCCCCAAGGCACCCAGCTCTGCATCACGCGAGTAGGCTCAATGTCATCACAAACCCAACATGCCCAAGTCGAAGCTCACGAGCTCCCTGCCCTAGAAACCTGGCTTCTCCCCAGTCCTCGCTCCCCATGAAAGACACCTCCATCCACCCATCCAGGGACCCAGCCAGGATCCTGGGTGCCATCCTTGATGTCTCCTTTCCTCTGGCACCCAACTTGACGTCCAGCCCTGTCATTTACCTCTAATAACTGCATCCATTCTGCCCTTTCCATCTTCCAGGAAGGACCCTCTTTACAGGCCCCCTAGGACTCCACTCTTCCCTTCAGTGCTGATCTGTTTATGATTCTAATTCAGCCCTCTGATCAAGACCCTAAAATCCCCGAAGACAGGAACTGCACCTGTCTTTTCTTCACCACTGAATTCTCAGTTCAGGGCCTGGCACGTAGCAGATGCTCACCTAATACCTGCTCACTGGGTGTATAAATAAAAGCTACTGTCTAATAAGCACCTACTGTGTGCCAGGCATTGGGCCAAGCACTTAATTCAGTCTTCCCAATGTCCCAACATGATCCTGTTGCAGAGATGACAAATCCGAGGCTCAGGGAGGTAAGTAACTAACCCAGAGTCCCATAGCCAGTCAGTGGCAGAGCCAGAACTCAAGCACAAGTGCCTCTGACCTGGCTTCAGTGTCTCTAAAATACAGACCCAATTTTACCCCCATCATGACAAGAACCATTTTGTGTTGTGCTTGTCCTCTTAGGCACTTGCCTCCCTCATCAGACTGTGAGCCCCTGAGGGTAAACACACTATTTCTATTCCTGTATGCCCCCAGCTCAGGGCCTGAAAGCCTGAGTAACTGAATAAAGGAGATAGGAAGAGGGAGGCAGGCCTGGCTCAACAATACTTCTTGAATGAAGGATCCAAACAGCACCCAGAGATGTTGCTATATGATGGGCTGCAGGAGGAATCAGGGAAGGCAGGGAGCCCCCACGTGCCCACAGCCCCTGTGATCCACCCAGGCCACTACTGGTGAATCACTACTGGTGACACCAGCATGGCTGTCCTTGGTTGTTGATGCTCAGCCACACCTGCGTGACTGCATGTAGATGCTTCTAAAGACCCTACTAAGGTCAGAGGAGACACACCAACTGCACTGTCCTCAGATCCTCTGAAACCTGCCATATTCGTTCTTTAATGAGGTGCCAAGGCAACATCCACGCGAGGCTTGGGCCGGACACAAACCACGTGGTTATGAATCAGTCATCCCTTCAAAGGCTCCCATGTCCTCAGCAAACACAGCTGACACAGATCAGAGCCTCCGGTGCCTCCCACGGGCTCCTGTCTACATGGATGGGTGTGGTGAAGCTGGGGGAAGCAAATCAGGATGAGCCTGAGCCTGCGGGGAGGGCCAGAGCAGGAGGCAAGCGGAGCGCGGGTCACTGAGCGCCCTGGGCTGGACAGCCTGTGACTGTGAAACACAGACTTGGGGAAGAAGCATCTCTTCCAGCTGTGACAAGGCCCGGGTGGTGGCGGGGTGGGCAGGGCACAAACTCCCTGGAGGCGGCATTTCTGGGCGGCCTATGGGGCCGGTGGAGCCCAGGGACTGACCCCAACGGGCCTGGGTTTGAATCCGGCTCTGCCATCTCCAGGAAGGTGGCCTTGGGGAGTCTTGTTGTCTCTCTGAGCCTCAGTTTCCACACCCGGGTCAGTGTGGGTGGGGCTGGAGGGGCCAGGGCAGGAGCTGGCCTCCTGGGGTCTTGAAAGCCAAGCTCAGGATTGGTGGTCTTTGCTTTAGGAGCAGCGGGGTCTCTGCGGTGATTTAAGGAGCTGGCAGACAGAAGTTTGCATTTCAAATGGGTCACCAGGACCGTCATCTCAGCCCGCCTGTGGGTTATGAGGACAAAGTGGTAAAATGCTGCTGAAAAGCTTAGACCAGTGATGTCTCAGCAGCGTCCCAGGAAATGGCAGCAGATGTCCTGGGGTGGAGGTGGGTGGACAGACGCCCTGCCTGCCCCACCTGTCAGGGTGCCGGCGCTGCACCCGGCATCTCACGCACATCTCACTGTGTCCTCACAGCCCCGGCGAGGTAAGGGGTATTACCGTGCCATTTTATAGGAAGAGAAACTGAGGCCCAGAGAAGAGCAGAGGTTTACTCACGGGGAACTGTCCAGTTTGGTTGCATTTGAGAACAAAGTAAGGAACAAACCATCATGAACCCTGATGAGGGCTGGGGACACAGAACTGAATCATACACAGCCCCTGCCCTGAGGAAGTTCCTGGTTATAGGGCAGGGGGGTTCTAATATAAATTATATGTCGATACTTACGTAAAATGAGCAAGAAGGAAAGCATGTGGAGGGTACAGATACAGTGAAGAAGAGGAAGGAGTGAACTCCATGTAGATTGGGGTGTTCAGGGAAGGCTTCTAGGAAGAGGTGGAGGTGTCAGGAGGAACCACCTTTCAATTGGCAGGTGATGGTGTTGGTGGTTTTGCAGGGTTTCCAACACCCTCACCCCCAGACGGCATCCGCAGCCCTGCTGGGTTCGCAGCATCGAGGTTTGATGAGAGATTTGAAGAAGGTGACTGGTCATCCCCACATTGTGCTCGGTGACACTAGAGTCCCCTCATCAGGGGCAGGCCCCCTGCCCCCCCCCTCCAGGAACGCCCAGAGGTTGACTGAAACCCCTGCCCAGGGTCTCAGGGAAGCACCCTGTGTCCCAGCCACACCCCCACTCCCACACTCTGCCTCTCCCAGGGTCGGCACCTCCCCTCTGCCTCTCCCCCTCCCTTCTTCCCTCCTTCCCTTCTGCGCCGATGTTTATTTTCAGAAACTCAGACTCCTTCCCAAGCCTCTGACATTTACTCTTTGGAATTAGAATATTTTCTATTTCTCTTTCTTAAAGCAAGTCTGTTGGCTGAGATTTCCCAGGGATCTTGCCCGCTCTTCTGGAGGTGAAGGGCTGGAGCAGAACCTGCTTATGTCAGCCCAGCACCGACTGTGTCAACCAGCAATTATTAGGCACCCACTGTGTACCAAGCCCTTCACATGAACTACCACATTCAATCTATTTAAGAAGACTGTGGGGTTGGCATTACCAGCTCCACGTGCGGGATGATTGAACCGAAGCTTGGAACAGTTAAATAACAAGTCTAAGGTCACCCGGCCAGTGAGAGGTGGGGCGGGGATGAAACCACAGCCCTCTGACCCCAGAGTCCATTTCTGTCCTCTGTGCTCTGCCTCCAAGGCCCGTGGGTGCTGGTGCATTGAAGGGTGTGCAGCATTTTGGTGAACCAAGAGTTTAGGGGATGTGGCATCCAGGCGGAGGCAACAGCAAGGGTAAAGACACAGAGGCAGGAAGATGCCAGGCATGTTGGAAGGGCCAGTCGGTAAGGCTGAGGTAGGGGGTTCAGCTCCAGGAATAGGGAAGGATGAGGATGGTTGCAGAGGCACACTTGGCCTGTGTGGTTGCAAGTGACAGAAAATCCAACTCCGGCTGGCTGAGCTTCAAAGGAAATGCATGGGCTCCTCTGAGTGCTCAGCCCAAGGGTAAGGTGAGCAAGAGTGAAAGGAGGGCCTGATCTCAAAGGAAAAATACTGACCAGACCAAAAGAAAAAATATATTCACAAGAGTCAGCACAAACGAAGAGCTGACATACATCCGACACTGTTGTAAGCCTTCTACATGTATTATCTCATTTATCTTTGAAACAACACTCGGGGGTGGATATTAGGATTTCCAGTTTATAGATGAGGAAACTAAGGCTCAGAGAGGTTAAGTAACGTGCCCAGGGCCACACAGCTGGTAGTAGGTGGCAGAGACCTAATTTGCATCTCTACTCTAGAGTTTAGGTCTTAATCACTGCACTGCCACACCCTCCTGCGTGGCTGTCACAGGCCTGATCCTGGTGGCCTGGCCTGGGAAGCTGAGTGGCTTCCTCCGGTAGCAAATGAGGAGCCCTCAAATATAGAGGCTGTGACGCTGTCAGAGCTGTGCTTTAGAAACCCACTCAGAGGCAGTGTGGGGGCAGGTCTGGCGGACAGGGACAGTGTCCAGGCAGGAGCTGGGGTGGGCCTGACTTGGCACAGCAGTGGGGAAAGAGAGGGGGATCATGTGAGATACTCACTTAAATTCCCTCGGCCATTTGACCTGTGCTGGTGGAATAAGCGGCAGGTTCATGGATGACTGACAGCACAGCTCTGAAGGTGCCTCTGGGTTTGCATCATTTTCCAGTCCATCCTCCTCACTTCTGGCAGGAGGAGGCATCCAGGGCCTGGCCCTGCACATTCTGTTCACCATCAGCCTCTGGGACCTAGCCCAGCTGTGGGGAGGGCATCCTAGCAGGCTCACGCCAATGACCAAGAGATTGAGAGCAGCTGAAGTCCCACAGCCCAGCACTAGAGGCCTAGCTAAGCCGTGTCCTCCCTCCAAAGAGGAATCAGGAAGGGTGTGAGTAAGGCCTGGGATTCCCTGCGTGTTTGACAGGTGTCAGGGACACAGCCTGCTCCCTCTGGGCTCAGACTAGAAAGGCCAGCTGGCCCCTGTGCCTTCCGGGTGGAGCTGCTCTTCACAGGGTGTCAACAATGGAATAACGGACCTTGCCAGAGAGGAAAGCCAGGCATGCAAGACATCCATCTCCTCCTGTTTGTCAGGGAAGAGCAGGGCCCGGCTGCAGGGAGGACATAGGAGATTATTTCTGGGGCCAGTTTGGAATGCGGTGGTGCAGGCCCACTATCAACGTTCCTCATTGCTGTCCACCAGGGATTCTGTTCCCAGGAATCCCAGGAGGCCCTGATCCTCAAAGACCAACAGGGGCCATGGGCCACCAGTGCCCCTTTCCTCAGTCTCACGGGGCTGCAGGATGCAGCTGCCTTTTCCCATCATGCCTTGCCTCCAGTCAAACCCACAAAAGGCTCCCATTGCCTCTGACACCACCGGCCAGCAGGCAGCTTCCCTCCACACGGTGATTCAGGGCCCAGGCTCCTTCCATCTCATGGCTCCGTCCTCCTCCAAGGCCTCAGATTTCTCTGCTTCCAGAGGAGAAATAGAGACTGGAGAAGGCACACTTGCTTCTTAATCACCTTGGACCGGAAGTGACACCTCACTTGTCCCAGTGCCCTGGTATGAGCTGGTCATGTGGCCCCACCTACATGCAAGAGGGGCTGGGAAATGTGGTCCTGCCAGGGCATCCCCTTCCCAGCCACAACTCTGCACAGCCCCTCACACTCATTACCCACATCCCCATGGACAGCACGGCCATATTTGCCACTGTCATCACCTCCTCATATCATTGTGGGGTCCTGGAGAAAGGTGGAGAGTAGTTAAGAGTCCAGGCAGGTGTAGGTTCAAAGCCTGGCTCTCTCCCTTAACAGCTTGTGTAAATTGGGCAGGTCCCATCACCCCCCAAGCCTAAGGCTCTGCATCTGTAAATAGGGGTCCTGATGCCCACCTCACAGGGCTGCCATGAGGCTGTGAGGTGGCCCCTCCTAGACAGTGGTCAGCACAGGGCCTGGCCCTCGGTGACCATTCACTTGGTGGGAGTGGCTCTCATGGGGGAGACCAGCCCACTGGGGGAGGGGGAGGGAGCAGGAGGGCCACGAGGAAGGGCATCAGCTCAAAGTATGGCCTTTCCAGCTGGCCTTTATGTTGCAGCTTTTGAAGTTTGATTCAAAATCCAAAGGAAAGACTCCATTGAAAGGGGAATTCATCATGACAGGTAATGCAGGGAAAGAACGGAAACTGTGCCTTCTTTAGAGACATGTTTGGATCTCTCCCAACAGGAAATCACCTAATAAAAACAGTCCTGATGCTAATTGGGACAATGGAGATGAGAGAGCCTGGAGCTCCCAGGTGGAAAGATGCCAACAGTAACTGTAGCTGATTCAGGGGAAACATCATGCTGGAACAGCCAAAAGGGAGGACCTTCCTGATATTGAAAGCAGACTCTTTACTCCCTGGGCTCCAAGTTTGGATTTCAATCCTGGCCGTGGGGCTTACTGTGTAACCTTTGGAAAGTCACTTAATCTCTCTGTGCCTATGGGCTGAGGGTCCTGTCTTATTGCTGTTTCACTGGGCCCATTACTCAGACCCATGGTCCAGCTCCCAACCCCAGTGGCCTAAGCCACCAGCCCCTGGCTGTCCTGACACCACCTTCAGCAGATCAAGCCTTTGTTCCCTAGTGCTCCAGGCTAGGGTCCTGGTCCCTACCTCAGCTGATCTTTCTGGCCAAACCTTGTGGCCCTGAAGTGTTCACCTCACCCCAGACCTGTAAACCAGATCCTGGGACAGATGAGGTCTACCAAAGTCGTGTGCAAACCCCCAACAGCCTGCAGTTCCCCTTCACCCCAACCAGGGAAGGGAATGTGAGGTAGGAGGTGAGAGGGGCTGAGCATGTGCCCTGCTCCTGGGAGAACCCTTTCCAGACCTTCCAGAAGCTGGAAGGAGGTTGGGAGATGCCCCATGGAGAAAATACTTCTGACTCTACTTCCTGAAAGAATTGATTTTTCTTATTTTTGAAGTCAAAGCTCATAGGGTCAAATTTAATCCAGAGAAGATTTTACATTTGGTTCTGAGACAAGAGAGAGGTCATAAGGGCTATGGGTGGGGATGACCTCCATCCTCCGCAAACACACAGCAGGGGTCCAGGGAAAGTCTTTAACAGCCAGCCTATCAGATGTCTCCGCTCCAGGCAGAGGGTTAGATGTGAGGTCTCTGCGGCAGCTCACGCCCTACTCTGGTTTCTTTCTCATACCTCACAGGTGCTCTGAATCTACCCACAACCTCCCAAATTCAAGCACTCAGGGAATAGATGGCTCAAAGCCCCATACGACACAGACAAGTCTTCAGTGGGTGGCTCAGCTCTGTCTACATTTAAAGGAAAGTCCAAGGAGAGCTTCCTGATTGTGGAGACCGAACTTCCCCGCTCAAATCCCTTAAAATCTTCTTGTGTCCCTACTAGAGCAATGGAACTTTCCAACATGGCTTTTAGGCCCTTCCCAGCCTGATCCCAGCCTCTGCCCTGCCTCATCTCAGCCTCCTTCTTCACATTATCTGATCCACTCACACTTGCTTCCTGATCTTGCTGACCTTCTACCCCAGGGCATTTGCATACACAGTTTCCTGCACCTGAAAGGCTCTCCCCACCCCTTTTTGACCTAAACAACTCCTGCTTAACTCCCAGTGATCAGCTCAAATATCACCTCTTTGGCCAAGCCTCAGACCTTCCTATGCACTATCCCACACAACTCTACTTTGACACACTAAGCTGCAGTTTCCCCCATATGTGTATGATTTGGGGGTACAATGCCCCTCTCCCACTGTAGTCTAGTCTTTGGCTCATCCAGACCACATCTGTTTTCACTCACTGTTGTATCCCCACTACCCAGCATAACGTCAACATACAGCAGGTGCCCAGTAAAGATTGGGTAAACGTGTGAATGATGTACAAGGAGTTTCCACAGTGGTCATTGGAAAGGGCTAAGGATCCATCAGGAGAATATGGCACCCTCACTAACTAAACTGTCTGTATGTTCAAGTGGTCTCACTAGCTTGGGACTCCCAGAGTTAAGGAGTGTTACAGATGGCACTTTGGGAGACACAAATTAAGGCAAGAATAGAATGACACATCAATGTCAAGGTTGAGAAAGCAGAAAGAAGGCCCCCAGGAAAGAGGGAAAATGGAGATGCAGAATAGACCCATGTCCTTCCTCCTCACTGCCAGTCCCACCCAATTCCCAGAAACATTGCCCTAATACACACTTTGCATTGTAGTGGAGCCTACCAGTCACTTCCCAGCATATCCTTCTCTACTTCTTTTGGTAACAGAACCTGCCATTCCAGGTGTTTATATGGCTGCCAAGAACAGTTACGTTTCCCAGCTTCCCCTGCAGCAATTAGTCATGTGACTAAGTTCTGCCAATGGCCCTTGAGCAGATGGTATGTGTGTGTGCATGCGTTCATGTGTACACATATATGTACAACCTCTGGACTGTGCCCTAAAAACATCTTCCCTTCTTTCTGGCTGGAGGGTGGCCATGGAGATGAGCTGTATTTAACCAGTGGATGGGGAAATAGCTTAGAAGTGGCAGAGCAACAAGCTGGAGGGAGGCCAGGTCCCTAACACATTAGCTCAGGACACTGACACTACGATTATTCCATGAGAAATAAACATTCTTCTGTTCTATGTAAGCCACCGTTATCTGGTTCTCATTTCCTATATCTTAATAATACACTGATCAAGGCATCTGACAGCTTTTCATGGTAGTTGAAGTCTCTGAAGTAAGTCTACTCAAACAGTCTGTGTATCAGTTACCTAGACTATGTAACACACCACCCCAATGTTAAGTGACTTAAAACAACAACGTTTTATTTAGTTCACAGTTCTGGGGTTCGAAAATTTAGACTGGGCCATTCTGGCTGAGTTCCTTTGTGTCTCTGAGGTCAGTGGCAAGTCAGCTAAATAACTCTACTTCTTCGGGCTGGCTGGAGGTTGGCTGGGACAGCTGGGTGCTGTGGTCTCTCAGCCTCCAACAGGATAGCCTGGGCTTGTTCTCAGAATAGAGGCAGGGTTTCTAGAGAGGGTACACATCCATAAGATACATGGGCTCTGGCATGTCACTATTTCCATGCATTCTGTTCACCAGAGCAAGTCAAGGGGTGGGAAAGAGACTCTACCCTCTGATGGGAGGAGCTGTAAAGAATATGGATACAGGAAGGGGGAGAAATTGGGACCATTTTTGCAATTGATCTGGAAGAGATTGATGTCTAATTCTGGGATTTAGGGCCCTATAAGGCTAGGGGCTCAGAACCATTTGAATAGGAAATTGTCTCAAGTCTCATTCCTACTGGTGCTCTGGGCTACAGCAGAAAATGTCAAAGGCTGTGAAGAGGAAGATAAAGTGGGTCACGGTGAGAAGGCTTTCCCAGCCACTGGCCTATCTCCAATCTCTCTGGGCATGGGATTCCAGAATCCTAGCCTTGGAAAGAACATCAGAAGATGTCCAGTCCCTCCCCAGGCCTCTACTTCATCAAGAGCTTGAGCTGCCCATACAACTTCCTGCCAGCACATAGCCCACCTTCTGCTTGGCTCCTCCCTTTATGGGAAACACTCTCCGTCCTCAGAGGCAGCTGCACCCACTGGGAGAGAGGGGAAGGAAAGAAGGAAGGAAGGAAGGAAGGAAGGAAGGAAGGAAAGAAGGAAGGAAGAAGGAAAGAAAGAAAGAAAGAGAAAGAAAGGAAGGAAGAAAGAAAGAAAGAAAGAAAAAGAAAGGAAGGAAGAAAGAAAGAAAGAAAGAAAAAGAAAGGAAGAAAGAAAGAAAGAAAGAAAGAAAAAGAAAGGAAGAAAGAAAGAAAGAAAGAAAAAGAAAGGAAGGAAGAAAGAAAGAAAGAAAAGAAGGAAAGAAAGTAAAAGAAAGAAAGGAAGGAAGGAAGGAAGAAAGGAAGGGAGAAAGAGAAAGAAAGAAAGAAAGAAAAGAAGGAAAGAAAGAAAGAAAGAAAGAAAGAAAGAAAGGAAGGAAGGAAGAAAGGCAGGGAGAAAGGCAGGGAGAAAGTGAAAGAAAGAAAGAAAAAAGAGAAAGAAGGAACCGTCTGTGCAAGTGGGCTCTAGGGTCAAGTCCTTTTCACTGCAGGGCTCCTTCTGGCCCCCACCACCAGGCCTAGTGGAGTCATCAAATAAATCCAACATTTAGGAAACGGAGGACAGGGATGAGGGATCAGCAGACACTTTCCTGAAATTCAGTGGTAATAAAGGAGACAAATTGACCAGCTCGCTCCCAATAACTACCACGAGAGAAGTACTTACACCTCTCCTGTCCTGAGAGAGGATGCTGGTGGCACCTGTCCAGGTAATTCATCAGCCTCAGATTAATGGACCCCTCAAGAGCATCTGCACACGTATCCATCCAGGTTTCTCAGGAAACCTCTGTTTAGATTTCATCAGGACTATTTTTCTCTGTCATCCCCGAGTGGGGAGGTGGGCTACCATACTAGATGGCACAATTGAATATTGATTTGCTGGCACTAACCCAGCAGAAAAACAGTCCATTCAAGTGAACCAGTTGTTTCCAATTGCCCGAGACCTCCCCAGGGCCTTGGTTTCCCTTGCAACTCACTGAATTGTTGGTATCACATCAGGTAAGCAGAGAACCTAGCCGTGTGTTTGCTGGGACTAAGGCTTGGCCATGTAGAAAGCACAGTAAGCCTTGGTTCCCTCATCTGTAAAATGGGAATAACAGGAATGGGATGATGGAGACTGTCACTTTCTGGTATTTACATTTTTCTAACATTTGAATTCTTTAAAACAAGCATATATTTTCCTTTATGATGAAAAAATCAAATGCAATGGAACTATAAATAAATAAAATTAAGACATATGAATAAATAAAATTACATACCTCATTGAGTTGCAGTGAGGGTTAAAGGAGATGGTTCAATGCCCACAGTGCAGGGCCAAGCACGTGCTGGGTGAGCAATGCTTGTAGCTGCCAGGCTCCTCTAATTATTATGGCTGATAATAGTTGTGGCCACTGGAAATCAAGGTTCTTGTTATGAGAGTTGGGCAAGTGTGTCAACCTCTCTGGCCTTGGTGAATTCATCTCTAAAATTAGAATGTCAGAAAACTTCCTAAAAGGAAACAATAATGCAAAAACCCACTCACACCCTACTTGATGGTAAAGATTGAATGCTTCTTTCCTAACATCAAGAACAAGAAGAGGATGTCCACTCTGGCCACTTCCACTCAAACCTGGGGGTTTTAGCCAGGTTAGTTAAGCAAGAGAAAGAAATAAAAGGCATCCATACTGGAAAGAGAGAATTCAAATTATTCCCTTTCACAGATAACATGATCTTGAATACAGAAAATCCTAAGGAATTCACAGAAAAAAAACTATCAAAACTCATAAATGAGTTCAGCAAGATTGCAGGATATAAAATAAATATACAAAAATAAGTTGTATTTCTATAGACTAGCAATGAACAATCTGAAAATGATTCAGTAAACAATTTTATTTATAATTACACCAAAACAATAAAATATCTGCAAATAAAAGTAAGATACATGGGAAAACTTTATACTGGAAAAAAGGGAAGGCTTCAGATACACCCTATTGGAGGCTGTGGTCCTGGGAGAGCTGCAGACAGGCTGACTAGAAGCAGAGCATCCCCTGTGATTGGGTAGGGGGCATATTTGGCTTCCTCTGGTCGGTCCTAAGTTGGAAGCAGAAACAAAAATTGAGGAAGCTGTCAGTTACTAACATATCCTAACCCTTTGGGGCCACCGTATTACAGAAGCTATTGTTTAGCCTACTAGATGGTCACTAGAGATAGCAATCTGGCTTCCTGCAAGTCTGACTGACAGCAGGCTGGCTTCCTGGGCTATTTATTGTAGGTAAGAGATTGGCTTCCTGGGCAGGTTGCTGCAGGTTGCGGGTCAAAGTTCTGTTTTTCTCTATGGCCAGCCCATGGTCCAGTTATATATTCGGTCTCTCAGTGTCTTTTGTGCATTTTAATTGTCTTTAATTGTATTGAGCTCTTCACTTAGCCCTAGATCCCAAAGGTTTTCTTCTATGTTTCTTTCTGAAACTTTTATGTTTTACATTTAAGTCTGTGATCCATTTTGAGTTGATTTTGAGGTTTCAATAAGATGTGGTTTATGGATGCCTATTGTTCCAGCAAAATTCGTTGAAAGGGCTATTTTTCCTCCATTGAATTACTTCTGCACCTTTGTCAAAAATCAGCTAAGCATATATATTCACGGGACTGTTTCTGGGTCTCTATTCTGTTCCACTGATGTCTGTGTCTATCTGACCACCAATACCATGCTGTTGTGATTACTATAGGTATGTTTATGTTATGCAACTTATATCTCAATAAAGCTATTTTTTAAAGAATCAGAATGACCATGCTTTCTTGCCTAGAGGCAGAGGGATGGACTTGAAAATCTTTTCACGCCATTTCCAGTCCGAAAAATCCATTTGTGAGTCACAGCAGGGTTGGTGACATTTGATGTTAACCCTTCAGGAGGACAGGGATGACTGTAGGGGTCCCTTCACCTCTCTATGGCCTGATGCCTTCACTTACTTACTCACTGATTCACTCACCTGCTCACTCATTCATTCATCTAGACTCCCAGGAGCATTTATTTAGCACTTTATAAGTCATCACTAGGTCCTCCGGGAGGTCTAAGCCTGGTAGGTGAGGAACACACAGAAGAAGGTGAATCTAGTGCAGTGGGAGGTGCCGGCTGCAGGGACATGTGGGGGCTTGGGGAGCTCCGAGCAGGGCTTGTGTGAATCTGCCTGGGGAGGTCAGGCAAGCTTCACAGAGTGACACTGAACTGAGAAGGGGGAGGGGGAGTTTGTTGGGATGTCGTGGTGGGAAGGGCACACCAGACAGAGGGAACAGCATGTGCAGAGGCTCAGAGGCTGGGAAGCATTAGGCCTGTTCAAGAAAGAGCACATGGTCTGGAATGGCTGGAGGATGGGGTGCATGTTTCAGGGGTGGAGCAGAGGTGAGAGATGAGGCTGGAGAGGCTGATGCCTGGGATCCCTTCTCCCTGTTTTCCCATCAAAGATGCCTGCAGGACTTCTTTCCATGTGTGAATTACAACATGGGCTTAGATAATGTCCCTGCTGTTCCCTCTGCCGGGAGCCCAGCTCCCTGCTCTGTAGGGGAAATTCTACTGATCTTCCAAGGCCCTGCCCTTATGAATTCCTGACCCCTTCCTCCTCCCAACCACCCTCCTCAGGGTTCCCATAACCCTGATACACATCTCTGACTCATTCCCCGAAGGTAAACATTGTGTCTTAGTCCTTTTTTTTTTTTTTTTTTTGCGGTACGCGGGCCTCTCACTGTTGTGGCCTCTCCCGTTGCGGAGCACAGGCTCCGGACGCGCAGGCTCAGTGACCATGGCTCACGGGCCCAGCTGCTCCGCGGCAAGTGGGATCCTCCCAGACCGGGGCACGAACCCATGTCCCCTGCATCGGCAGGCGGACTCTCAACCACTGCGCCACCAGGGAAGCCCTCTTAGTGGTTTTTTTTAATTTCCATAATCTACTACATCACTTGGCACATCACTGACATTCATACTTTTTTTGATTAAGTCATTTCTACCTGAAACATGTGGCGTGATGGGCAGAACACAGCTCATGGTCATGAGAACTGGTTAGGGAGTCAGACAGACCCAAGGTCAAATCCAGACTCTGGCATTACCTCTCACACCTGAGTTTCTATGGTAAAATGGGGATAACAACCCATTTATCCATTCAGCAACTATCTATTGAATAGCTACTATATACCTAGCTCTTGTGCTAGACACGGGGCCACAGCAGAGATCATCACAGCTCCGGCCCTCTCCTCAGGTAATCAACAGTCCAGTTGGGTCATGGCTCACAGATGTTAAATAGCCACTAACTGATATATGATTATAGGGTTTGATGAACTATGTAAAATAATTAGTGATACAATGATCAGTGAGAGTCAGGGACCTCATTTGGATTGGGGGAGGGGTGGCTGGAGGCTGGTGTGCAGAAGTGGCAAGTTGCTAGTGCCAAGCCAGACAGAGGGCCTGGGGGTGGGGTTGCTAAGGGGAGACACCAATGAGCTTTAGGCGGCTTGGGTGCAGTGGGACAAGATGCACTTATGGAACAGCCAGAGGCTAGCAAGGCCGGAGAGGGGCAGTGAGAGACAAGACAAGCAGTGAACTCAGGGAGGGGGGTGGAGGGCGGATCGTGGGGCATGAACAGAGCAGGGGGAGCTGTGTCCTAAGGCAAGGAGACGGTCTGTGACCCGAGCCTATCGCTGGTGCATTTACTCTGGGCCCTTGATTATCTATGGCTGATGTGGCCCTACTGTTGCTGTGTGGCGGCTCTGGTGACTGTGGTGACTATACTGTGACCTCTGGACATGGCCATGCTGGCCTGGCTGCTGGGCAAGGAGGCAGCCGCTCAGGAAGGAGGCCAGACATATGCTCTAGGGAGAAGCACCCTCCCAGCTTCTGCCCTGTCCTCTCCCTTGCTGCCTCCTGGGGCCACTCTTACCCACCTGTCACCAAGGAGGCACAGGGTAGTGGTTCAGGCTTTGAGCTCTGGAGCGAAACAGACCAGAGTTCAAATCCCAGCTCTCAGTGCTACATGCTGTGTGACTTCAGGCAAGTCACTTGGCCTCTCTGAGTCTCATTTACCTTCTCTGTTAAACAAGTATATCTCACGAGGTTAAATGAGATGAAATATGTGAGTGCCTAGTAGCATGCCAGGTATACAGAAATCACTCAGTAGTTGCTCACTATTGTTAGTGTGACTAGTATTCAATGCAGGCCCAGCGTCTGGGGCCTGGGGAGCATTTGATGCAGGTGGGTGGCTGACATCAGCTGGAATCATATTCTCTCTCCTGCTGGCCAACGCTGACTTGAGCCTCCTCCTCTGTCCTGTTCTGTGCTCCAACCCTCCCTGCCAGGGCTCCCAGGGGTCTGCTCATGGTTCCACCCCTGAGCTCCATCCTCCTGCCTAAAAAGCTCCTGTGATGCAGAGCCTTCATCTGCACACCTGTGTCTCCCCTGAATCCCACCTCCCTGGAGCCTCCGAACTAACTGCTGAGCTGCCACAGGCAGGTGTCTGGGCCTTGGTCCTGCCCTGAGCTTCTCCTCCCCAGCCCACCACCACCCCATTCCCCTGCTGGACCAGGTCCAGGCCGGCCCCATCCTGCTAGCAGAGCAGGGAGTGACATGGAGAAGGGAGGCAGGTCCCAAGGGTAAGATGTGTCAGCATCCGTGCCTTTCTGATCCCTGGCTCTGTACGGTCTCAGAACAAAGATGTTAGTTGACAGGCCTCTGTGATGGCCCCAAACTTCAGAAAATTGGAATAAACCATAACCATATGGGTATACTCTATGCAGAT
Source organism: Hyperoodon ampullatus (assembly GCF_949752795.1). Classification (NCBI taxonomy): domain Eukaryota; kingdom Metazoa; phylum Chordata; class Mammalia; order Artiodactyla; family Ziphiidae; genus Hyperoodon; species Hyperoodon ampullatus. The sequence goes on along the minus strand of NC_136915.1, from coordinate 24,549,732 downwards.
GGCTAAATGAGAAGACAAGAACTGATGGGAAAGTTCTCTGCCTCCGCCTTCTTGGATCCCCCAGCTCTCACAAAAAGCAGATTAGTAATGGTCTGCTGCTCCGAGGATGAGACACAACTCCAGCTTAACCAGACCCCTCCTCTCTCCAGCTTCAACTATCCCACCACCCCTGACCCTAAATTTTTTCACCTTAGTCATGCAGGCCTTCAAAATGTCTGTGCTCCCTCCCACCTCAGGGCCATTGCACATGCTCTTCCCTCCATCAGGAACACACTTCTCTTTTTGCCCAATTAAGACAACTAGCACGTTCCAAAGTAGGAGGTGACCCTGAAAGTGCGGTGAATTACAGGGTCCATTCCTGGCTGGTGGGGAACCAAGACTCTGGAAGGGCCCTGCTCACCCCTGGTCAGCCTCCTCTGGAGGGAGGAGGACTTGCTTTCATAAGCTTCCTTGAACTTTCTTTAAATCATAGTTTCAGAGACCATCTTATCAATGTGTAACCTAAAAAATTCATTCATAACATGTCCCTTTTGTGTAACATGCACAGTTTTGGTGAGAGAGGCAGGAGAGCTGTTCCCCCCTCCTCCCTCCAGCTCCCCCTCGGCCTGCAGTCGAGCCCCGCTGGACACCCCATGAGTCTGTGAGACCAGATGTGACTCTGCCCTCTGGTTCTGGGCAGATTTGGGAACATTGAGCAGGGTCTTGCTAAATTGCCCCTGGGCGCAGCTTCTGAGAAGTTCTTCTTTCAAAGTCTCCTCTGTTGGGGAGTGGACGGTGCCAGTTTCCCTTGGAACACAGAGCTTATTTTACTGACCTGTGCCCCCTCTCAGGGCCAAGAACAGTGCCGGCACTTAGTAGGACCTTAGAAAATCTCTGGTTGAATTGGACAGAACATGAAACAGGAAGTGAACAAGCTTTCAAGGGGTGCATCAGAGCATGGAAACCAACTGTTTGTAAATTAAAACCCTTTTCTTGGCCCCTGGAGAGTATAGCGCTTTCAAGGAAGCCTTTGACCAATACTTGGGTAAAGTGCAGAATTTCTTTCAACTGTAAATAGTCCTGACTCAGGAAGCTGAATCCTTCCAACACCCACACCCACACCCACACCCACACACACACATACACCTCTCTCACTATATGTAATGAGTCAATCATAATTATTCATGGATTCCATATTTGAAATTTTGCCTGCTTGCTAAAATTTATTTGTAACCCCAAATCAATACTTAAGGTACTTTTGCTGTCATTCATGTACACGCAAAAAGCAGGGAAAAATTTGAGTGACCCGATGCCAGCTGAGTCAAACAAAGCAATGCTCTGCCATCTTGTTTCAGCTCTCATTCTGTAAACTAGTGTCTTTTGTCCTATTTAGTGCCATGTTTTTTGTATTTTTGTGCTTTTTGTTGATGATTTCGCTGTTTAAAACGGCCTCCAAGCACAGTGCTGAAGTGCAAGAGGGCTGTGATGTGCCTTACGGAGAAAATATGTGTGTGAGACAAGTTTCACTGAGGCATGGGTTTATAGCGCTGTTGGCTGTGAACTCAATGTTAATGAATCAACAACATATATTAAATAAGTTGTAGTTCAACAGAAACACCCATAAATCAAGGTTATATATTGATCCATTTACTTTTGTAGAAACTGCCATACTTTTTGCCAGAGTGGCTGTATCATTTTATATTCCCATCACCAATGTATGAGGTAATCCATTTCTCCACATCCTCACAAGCATTTGCTGTTGTGATTAATTTTCATTTTATTCATTCTGATAGGCATGTAGTGATAGTTCACTGTGGTTTTAATTCACATTTCCCTAATGGCTAATGATACGGAACATCTTTTCGTGTGCTTATTTTCCATCTGTATGTCCTCTTCAGTGAAATGTCTCTCCACATTATGGAAATAAGCAAAGATCAACCAAATGATAAAAGCAAAGGCTATTTATTCTGAGCTCACCAAAGCAAGGGAGTCAGCCACCATCACTTGCGTTTTGGCAGAGACTCAAAAGAAGGCAGAGGAGTGGGAAAGCTTTATACTGGAAAAAAGGGAAGGCTTCAGATACACCCTATTGGAGGCTGTGGTCCTGGGAGAGCTGCAGACAGGCTGACTAGAAGCAAGGCATCCCTTGTGATTGGGTAGGGGGCATATTTGGCTTTCTCTGGTTGGTCCTAAGTTGGAAGTAGAAACAAAAATAGAGGAAGCTGTCAGTTACTAACAAAGTCCTAACCCTTTGGGGCCACATATTACAGAAGCTATTGTTTAGCTTACTAGATGGTCACTAGAGATAGCAATCTGGCTTCCTGCAAGTCTGACTGACAGCAGGCTGGCTTCCTGGGCTATTTATTGTAGGTAAGAGATTGGCTTCCTGGGCAGGTTGCTGCAGGTTGCGGGTCAAAGTTCTATTTTTCTCTATGGCCGGCCCATGGTCCAGTTATATATTCAGTCTCCCAGTGTCTTTTGTGAGTTTTTAATTGTCTTTAATTGTATTGAGCTCTTCACTTAGCCCTAGATCCCAAAGGTTTTCTTCTATGTTTCTTTCTGAAACTTTTATAGTTTTATGTTTTACATTTAAGTCTGTGATCCATTTTGAGTTGATTTTGAGGTTTCAATAAGATGTGGTTTATGGATGCCTATTGTTCCAGCAAAATTCGTTGAAAGGGCTATTTTTCCTCCATTGAATTACTTCTGCACCTCTGTCAAAAATCAGCTTAGCGTATATATTCATGGGACTGTTTCTGGGTCTCTATTCTGTTCCACTGATGTCTGTGTCTATCTGTCCACCAATACCATGCTGTTGTGATTATTATAGGTATATAGAAAGCCTTAACATCAGGTAGAATGATTCCTCCCACTTTATTCTTTTTAAAAAATGTTTTAGCTGTTCTAGTCCCTATCCTTTTCCATATAAAGTTTAGAATAAGCTTGTTTATGTCTACAAAAGACTTTACTGAGATTTTGACAGGAAATGCATTAAAATTATAGATCCATCTGGGGACAATTGTCATCTGTGCTATGTGGAATCTTCCAGTCTGAACATTGTATGTCTTTTCATTTATTTAGGTCTTCTTTGGTTTCTGCCATCAGCATTTTGTAATTATCAGGATCATACACAGGTTTTGTTGCATTGATACCTGAGAACTCAATTTTCTTTCGGGAAACTGTAAATCGCATTGTGTTTATAAATTTTGGTTTCCACATTTTGTCACTAGTAGAGAGAAATGTGATTGAGTTTTGTGTGTTGATCTTGTATACTGTGACCTTGCTGAACTCACTTTCCAGTTATAGAATTTTTTTAATAGACTTTAGTTTTTTTGAGATGTTTTAGGTTCGTGGCAAAATTGAGCAGAAGGCATACAGATTTCCCTTATACCCCCTCCCCCCCATATTCATAGTCTCCTCATTATCAACATCCCCCACCAGAGTGGTGCATTTTTTACAATTGATGAACCTGCATAGACACATCATTATCACCCAGAGTCCATAGTTTACATTACTATTTACTCTTGGTCTTATATGTTCTCTGAGTTTGGACAAATGTACAATGGCATGTATGCACCATTATAGTATCACTGCTCTAAAATCCTCTGTGCTCCACCTATTCATCCCTCCCTCCCCTCTAAACCCTGGAAACCACTGATCTTTTTACTGTCTCCACACTTTTGCCTTTCCAAAATGTCATATAGTTGGATTCATATAGTGTGTAGCCTTTCACATTGACTTCTTTTACTCAGTAATATGCCTTCAAGTTTCCCCCATGCCTTTCCATGGCTTGACAGCTTATTACTTTTTAGTGCTGAATGGTAATACCACAGTTTGTCCAGTCATTCATGGAAGGACATCTCAGTTGCTTACAAGTTTTGGCAAAGATGGATAAAGCTTCTATAAACATCCGTGTGTAGGTTTTTATGCGGATGTAAGTTTTTAACTACTTTGGGTAAATACCAAGGAGTGCAATTGTTGGATAGTATAGTAAGAGTATATTTTCTTTTGTAAGATACTGCCAAACTGTCTTCCAAAGCGGCTGTGCCAGTTTGCATTGCCACAAGCAGTGAATGAGAGTCACTGTTGATCTACATTCTCACCGGCATTTGTTGTTGTCAGTGTTTTGGATTTTGTCCATTCTAAAAGGTGTGCAGTGGTACCTCACTGTTGATTTAATTTCCCTGATGACATACAGTGTGGAGCATCTTTTCATATACTTGTTTTGAATTTGTATATTTTCTTTGGTGAAGTGTCTGTTAAGCTCTTTGTCCCATCTTTTAAATTGGGTTGTTTGTTTTCTTATTGTTGAGTTTTAAGCATTCTTTGTATGTTTTGGATAACAGTACTTTATCAAGTGTGTCTTTTGCAATTTTCTCCAAGTCTGTAGCTTGTCTTTTCATTCTCTTGACAGTGTCTTTTGTAGAGCAGAGATTTTTAATTTTTAATGAAGACTGGCTTATCAGTTCTTTCTTTCATGAATTTTGTCTTTGGTGTTATATCTAAAAAGTCATCACCAAACAAAAGGTCATCTAGATTTTCACCTATGTTATATCCTATGAATTTTATAGTTTTGCATTTTACACATAGGTCTATGATCCATTTTGAGATTATTTTTGTGAAATGTGGAAAATCTGTGTCTAGATTCATTTTTCATCTTTTTGTATGTGGATGTCTAATTGTTCTGTCACAATTTATTGAAAAGACTGTCTTTCCTCATTGTGTTGTCTTTGCTTCTTTGCCAAAGATCAATTGGCCGTATTTATGGGGGTATATTTCTGGGTTCTCTATTCTCTTCCATTGATCTATTTGTCTATTCTTTCAGCAATAGCACATTGTCTTGATGACTGTAGCTTTATAGTATGTCCTAAAGTTGGGTAGCATCAATCCTCCAACTTTGTTGTTCTCCTTCAATATTGTATTAGCTATTCTGGGTCTATTGACTCTTCATATAGGCTTTAGAATAAATTGGTCGATATCCACAAAATAACTTGTTGAGATTTTGATTAGTTTTGCATTGAATCTATAGATCAAGTTGGGAAGAACTGACATCTTAACAGTATTGAACCTTCCTATGTATGAACATGGAATAGCTCTCTGTTTATTTAGTTCTTTGAATTCTTTAATCAGAGTTTTGGTTTTCCTCATACAGATCTAGTATATATTTTATTAGATTTATACCCAAGTATTTCCTTTTGGGGGTGTAAATGTAAATGGTACTGTGATTTTTATTTCAAAGTCCATAATTTCATTGTTGGTACATAGGAAAATGATTGATTTTTATGTATTCATCTTGCATCTTGCAATCTTACTATACTATAATCACTTCTTAGTTCCAGGAGGGTTTGTTTGTTTCTCTTTTGTTTGTTTTGGGGTTTTTTGCTTTTTATTTTTTTGTCAATTTGTTAAATTTTCTACATGGACAATCAGGTCATCTATGAAATAAGACATTTTAATTTCTTTTTTCTAAATCCATATACCTTTTACTTCATTTTTTTGTCTTACTCCATTAGGTAAGACTACCACTACAACGTTGAAAAGCAGTGGTGAGAGGAGACATTCTTGACTTCTCAGTGGAAAAGCCTCAAGTTTCTCACTGGTAAGTATGATGTTAGCACTAGGGGTTTTTTTAATAGATATTCTTTATCAAATTGAAGAATTTCCCCTCTATTCCTAGTTTACTGAGAGTTTTTATCATGAATGGGTGTTGCATTTTGTCAAATGATGTCTCTGCATCTATTGATATGATCATGTGAGTTTTCTTCTTTAGCCTGTTGATGTAATGGAGTACATTAATTGATTTTTGAATGGTGAAACATAAATTTTTGATTTATGCCTGGGATAAATCCTACTTTGTTGTGGTGTATAATTCTTTTTACATATTGTTGGATTCTATTTCCTTATATTTGGTTGAGGATTTTTGCATCTATGTTCACGAGAGATATTGGTGGGTAGTTTTCTTTTCTTGTGATGTCTTTGTCTACTTTTGGTATTAGGGTGATGCTGGCCTCATAGAATAGGCTTGGAAGTATTCCATCTGATTGTATTCTCTGAATGAGATTGTAGAGAACTGGTATAATTTTTTCCTTAAATGTTTGGTATACTTCACCAGGGAACCGTCTAGGCCTGGTGCTTTCTGTTTTGGAAGGTTGTTAATTATTGATTCAATTTCTTTAATAGATATAGGCCTATTAAGATCATCTGTTTCTTCTTGTGTGAGCTTTGGTAGATTGTGTATTTCAAGGAATTGGTCCATTTCTTCTAGGTTATCAAATCTGTGGGCATGGACTTGTTCATAGTATTTCTTTATTATCTTTTTTTCATGTCCATGGGATCTGTAACGATGTCTCCTCTTTCATATCTCATATTAGTAATTCATGCCTTCTCTCTTTTTTTCTTTGTTAGCTTAGCTAGAAGCTTATTGATGTTATTGATCTTTTCAAAGAAACATCTTTTGGTTTTATTGATTTCTCTATTTATTTCCTGTTCTTAATTCCATTGATTCTGCTCTAATTTTAATTATTTCTGTTTCCTTTGGGTTTTATTTCCTCTTCTTTTTCTAGTTTTTTAAGGTGGAAACTTTGATTGATTTTAGATTTGTCTTCTTTTCTAACATACACATTCATTGCTATACATTTCCCTCTAAGCAATACTTTCACACTATCTAACAAATTTTGATAAGTTCTATTTTCATTTTTATTTAATTCAAAATATTGTTTAGTTCCTCAAGCTTTCTCCTTTGACTCATGTGTTATTTTAAAGTATTTTGTTTAACCTTCAAGTATTTGGAGATTTTCCAGCTACATTTCTGCTCTTGGTTTCTAGTTTAATCCCACTGTGGTCTGAGAGCAGACATTATATGATTTCTATTCTTTTAAATGCATTAAGGTATGTATTATGGCCCCAAATGTTGTCTATTTTGGTGAATGTTTCATGTGAGTTTGACAAAAATGTGTATTCTGCTGTTGTTGGATGAAGTAGTCTATAGATATGCATTATATCCAGTTGGTGGTGTAGTTGAATTAAATTATGTCCTTACTGATTTTATGCCTGTTGCACATGTCCATTTTGACAGAGGAGTGTTGAAGTCTCCAATTATAACAGTGGATTCATCTATTTCTTGCAGTTCCATCATTTTTTGTTTCACATAACTTGATCCTATGTTATGAGCTGCATACACATTAAGAATTGTTATGTCTTCTTGGAGAATTGACTCCTTCATATTATGCAATGTCTTCTTTTATCCCTGATACCTTTCCTTGAACTAAAGTCTGCTCTATCTGAAATTAATATAGCTACTCTGCCTTTTTTATTATTATTAATGCCAGCATGGTATATCTTTCTTCATCCCTTTACTTTTAATCTTTATATTTAAAAATAGGTTTCTTGTAGACAACAGCTATCAGTTAATTTTAAAATAGGAAAAGAATAGAGAAAACCAATGAAATGAAAAGCTGGTACTTTGGGAAAATTTAACAAATTAATAAAACTCTAGAAAGACTGACAAAGATAAACAGAGGACACAAATAATCAATTTCATGAATGAAATGGGGATGTTCTTACATATCTTACAGCCACTAGAATTATAGTAAGGTAATAATATGAACAACTTCATGCACATAAACTTACAGTTAGAAGAAATTAACCAATTTTGTGAAAACCACAAACTATCAAAATTCAACCAAGATGAAATAGACAATCTGAATAGCCCTATAACAATTAAAGAAATTGAATTCATAATTTAAAAGCTCCCCCAAAAGAAAATCCCCAGGAGTAGATGGTTTCACTTAAGAATTCTATCAAATAATTAAAGAATTAACACCAATTTCACACAATCATTTTGAGAAAATAGAATAGGAGAGGGCACTTCATGACTCATTTTATGAGGCCAGAATTACCTTGATACCAAAACCACTCAAAAACAGTACAAAAATGAAAATTATAGACCAAAATCATTCATGAGCTTAGATACAAAAATTCTCAACAAAGTATCAGAAAATTGAATCCAGTAATGTATAAAAGCAATTATAAACTTTGACCATGTAGGATATATCCTAAGTGTGAAAGTCTACTTCAATATTCAAAAATCAGTCAGTGTAATCCACCATATCATCAGGCTAAAGAAGAAAAAATTATATGATGGTATAAATTGATGGGTAAACATTTGATAAAGTTGAATGCCTATTCATGATAAAAAATATTCAGCACACTTGGAATACAGTGTGCTGAATTTCTTCAATGTAATAAAAGCATCTACCAAGCAACAACAAAAACAACAAACCCTACAGCTAACATTGTATTTGATGGTGAAGGACAATACTTTCACCTTAAGATTGGGAACAAGGCAAGGAGGTGTGGTCTCACTTTATTCAACATAGTATTGGAAGTTCTAGCCAGTGCAATAAGGCAATAAAAATAAAGAAAAGCATACAAACAGGTAAGGAAGGAATAAAACTGTCCCTACTTGTGGATGATATGATTGTCTACATAAAAAAACCCAAGAAATCTAAAACAAACAAAACAAAGCAAAACAACATTAACAAAAAACTTGCAGAGACTTCCAATTTCCAATCCAACACGTAAGAAGCTGGAAGTCACGACTCTGTCTTCATTGACACAGGGCAAGCAGACTAGAGTGACAAACAATCTTGCCTCACAAGCCCACCTCATTCTGCCTTGTTGCTGCCAGCTGGGAGTGGAAGCTCAGCTCTTCACTGAGCCCCATGGAAACAATAGAAGGTAGGGGAGACCAGAAAGCTGACTAACACTGCCTCACTTTCCCTCACTCAACCTTGCTGCTGCCCAATGTGTGTCCATCTCTCCATGGTTCCCTGCTGAGACCAGAGTGGGGTGGCTGGTGAGTGGAGTGCTGACTAACCCTGCCTCACATTACCTCACTCAATCATACTGATGCTAGATAGAGGTGGAAGTTCTGCTCACCACTGGACGCTGCTGACACCATCAGAGGGGAAATCAGAGCACCACCACCCACTTTTCAGGGGTGTGGGGAAAGTGGAAGATCATCTCTCTGTTTGCCCTGTTGATATTATATGAATGTGGCGTTGTTTTCCCATTGATGTTCGGTTAGATCAGGTGGTATGGCCTCAAAATGTTCTTGTATGTTAGACAACCCTTACCCTTGTTACTTGCCTAGAGAAAAATAGGATTTTCTTAGAATTTATGTTTTTGCCTGTGCCTGTTCATTGTTCCAGGTTGGAGACATCTACAGAACTCTGTCTAGGGTATATGAGACACAATAAGAGAACTCAAAGAACTCACCACCATGTTATTCCTAAAGTCTTGTGGTCCTGGGAAGTCTGCTTCCTTCTTTCCACCTTCCAGAGTGTTCCTTTGAGTTTTTGTTGAATTATGTCCAGAGATTTTAGTTGTCAGAGGGAATACCTGGGTGAAATGAGGCTACTCCAAGATGGCCAGAACCAGAGGTCTTGACATAATCTTTAGACAGAATGAATTTTAGACAGACATTGACGATCATTTCATATCCTCTTCCCTCTGTGCTGACATGTACTCTTTCTACCAGAAGGTCACTCAGAATCTTGTAAGACTTTGTTTAAGAACAATATACATTACCTGTGTCAGTTTCAAAGCATGTCTGCAAATTCTTTGACACTCCTTCAACAGAAAGATAAGGTCTATGCCACTACATCTTAAACCTAGAGTAAGCTTACTGTCTGGTCGATCAATAGAATACAAAAGTGACACTATGTGTCTTCCAGGCGAGCTCATAGAAGATAATAAATCTTTCTCTTCGTTCTTAGGAACATTCATGCTAGAGCCTTGAGCTGCCATATAAATATTCTGACTGCCCTGAGGCCTTTATCATGAGGAAATTCAAACTCATCCACCAAAAGAGACCGCATGGAGAAGCTTTGAGACAACAAGAGGGGAAGGAAAAAAATGGCTAGCCAGTCCCCAGATGTTACTCTTCCACCCCCACTCCAGCTCTACCCACAATCTAATTGCAGCTGCATGAAGAGGGAGCAGGGAGATAGTAGGTAGGAATAAGGTCAGCAAAGTGGTTGGGTAGGGGTAGGGGCTCAGTTCATGTAGGGCTGGGTGAGCCATTGCAAGGACCCTGGCTTCTTCCCTGACTGAAATGGAGTCACTGAAATGTTCTGAGTACATGATGGACGTGATATGACAAGTTAACTAGGATCACACAGGACCTTTTATGAAGAGCTGACTCTTAGAGGAAAAAGGAAACAGGGAGGGCAGTTAGAAAGCTATTGCAATAATTCAAGACAGAGATGATGTGACTGGGATGGGGAACCAGGGAGGTAGCTGTGGAGTCGAGAAGTGGTCAAGTCCTGCAAATGTTTTGAAAAGCAGCCAGCATGTTTGCTGATAGATGTGGTATAGGATGTGATAGGTCAAGCATGACTCCAGGTTTCTGGCCTGAGAAACTGTGAGAATGGAGCTGCCTTAACTGAGCTGAGGGAGACAGTGGGAGCAGCAGGTTGGGAAGTGAGGCAGGTGAAGAACAGGACGTCAGTTGGGACGTGTGAAGGACATTGGATACCTGTTGGGCTCCCAGGTGGAGATGTTGAATAGACAGTTGGATGTATAAGCCTGGCATTCAGGAAGAGGTCTAGGCTGAGATGTAAATTTGGGATCCACCAGTATATGAATGGCTTGTAATGAATATGACTCTGACGAGGTCCCCAGGAGAGTGAGAGAGGATAAGGAGAAGAGGACCAAAGATGGAGCCCAGGGACAGCACAAGTTTACAAGTCGAGGAGCCAAGAAGAAACCAGCAAAGGAGATGGAGAAAGACAGCCAGGGAAGTAGGAGGAAAACCAGGAGAGGATGGACACAGAGGGGAGAGAGGGTTTCAAGGAGGAGGGAGTAACGGGCTGAGTAAGATGACAGCTGAAAACTGATCACTGGATGTGACAGTATGAGGTGATTGGTCACTTTCACAAGAGCAGTTTTGGATGAAGAGGTGGAGATGAAATCCTGATATGAGTGTGTTAAGAGAAAATTGGAGGAGAGAAGTAGAAAGTGATGAGTATAAATAATGCTTTCAAGAGGTCTGACCGTAAAGATAAAGCAAAGAAATGTGTTTGTAGCAGGAGAGGTGGTTTTTCTTTTTAATTTTATTGCATGTTTTATTCTTTGTGGCTGTAGAAATAAATACTGGCGTGTTTGCACACTGATGGGAGTGATCCAGTGGAGAGGGGAACTTTGATAATGCAGAAGGAAGAAGTGAATTGCCGAGGTGATGTTCTTGAGCAGACGAGAAAGGATGAGATCTAATGCATAAATGGCTTTGGAAAGGGACATGTGAGTTTCAGACCTGTGATGAATTTTCCCAAGGGTCTCCCAACAAGTTGCACATCCTTCCACATATTTATCTGTGCCAAACCAAGACAGGGTATTTTTGCATCATGCTGCTCATATTTTTCAAGAAACTTGTTTTCTTTGTTCAAAACCATGTCATAGAGATTCTCCTATGTTAGTACATAGAGACCAAACTCAATCTTTTTAATGACTGCTTCGTATTCAGTAGCATGGATGCATCATTATTTATTTAACCAATCTCCCGTTGATGGACCTTTATGTTGTCTCCAATGTTTTATTTGTTATTGCAAATAATGCTGTAGATAAGCTCCTTGCATAAATGCATATCCTTGAGCGTTTCAGAATCACTAACTCCTAGAAGTAAAATTATTGGACCAAAAGCTAAGTGCCTTTTGAATTGTGATAGATGCTGCTCAAGTGTCCTCCGCAAAGACTACTGCAGAGAACATCCCACTTGCGGTGCAGGAGTGTGACAAGTCAATAGCATGTTTGTTTAAAGTGGGTCTCAACTTTAAAGTGTTGCCAGAACCATAAGTGATAAACCGCTGACCCCTCCTCTCCAGGCTGGGAGAATGTGCCAACCCCAGCTGGTCTGGGGAGCTGCAGAGGCAGAGAATTGGGACGGTGAGAGAGGAGAGAGCAGACAACGCGGGGCAGGAGGGCAGATCTGGGGAGCTGCAGGGAGCCGGGCTCTAGCCTGGTTCCTCGAGCCACTCCTGTGGGGTCCCGGGCAAGTGGCTCAGCCTCTCACTGCCTGATCACAGCAAACATGCTTGTGTGGATCCAGGGAGGTAGCAAACATGAAAATGAGATTGTAAATGTTGGGGCAGAGACTGCAGGCTGCCCACCAATAGTCACCCTCCTCTTCCTTCCTCGGGACACGACCCCTATTTTGTCCGGGACAACGATTTCCCCTACTTGAAAACATCACATTTCCCCTTCTGCAGGTAGTCATGTGACACAGCTCCGGCCAATGAGATGGGAGCAGAGGTTCCTGGGGGCATTCTGGGAAATTCCGTGGACAGCCTGCCGCTGATCCTAAAAGGCGCCCCGAGGCTCTGGTGAGCAACTTCGATGCGACCTCAGGGACGCCCTAGTGCGTGGAGGACATCGAGGGGAGATAAAGGAGGAGACTGAGCCAATGGCATCTTGGAGCCACTGGACCTTCACCAGCCCCTTCCAGACACCTCGTTGGGTGAGAAAAGTAAGCCTCAGATTTGTCTACGCCTCTGCTGGTCAGGTTCCCTTTACTCTCAGGAAGGCCGTCCTGGATTTTCCACTAATGCCGCATGAGAACTTTCTGCAGTCTGGTAGCCTCTCCGGGTCGTATTATTTTTTTTTGGTGGGAGATGGATCAAGCCATTTTATTGAAGGGCTTCGGAGGAGGGTAGAAAGGCTGGGAGGACAATGAGATCCGACGTCCTTCTCCCAGCCGGGACCTCCAGCTTCACAGTCACTGAAAGATCTTTGTTCACGTATTAAAGTGAGGGAATCAAACCAGGAGTGGGGTTTTTTTAATACATTTTTTATTTTTAGAAGAACTTATATTCACAGAAAAATTTCAAAAAGAGTATAGGGGGTACCTTTGTACTGCTCACCCCGTTCCCTTGACGTTAACGTCTTAGTACCTAGGGTTCATTTGTTAAAACCAGGAAACTAACACTGACACATCACTGTTAAGTAAACTCAACTTTATTCTATTTTCACTAGTTTTTCCTCTAATATCCTTTTTCTGTTGCATAATCCTATCCAGCACACCACATTACATTAAGTCCTTGTATCTCCTCACTCCCCCCTCTGGTCTGTGACAGTTTCTCAGCCTTTCCTGTCCCATATGACCTTGACAGTCTTGAGGAACATTTTGCAGATGCTCCTTAGTTTTTTGTTTTTGTTTTTGTTTTGCGGTACGCGGGCCTCTCACTGCTGTGGCCTCTCCTGTTGCGGAGCACAGGCTCTGGACGCACAGGCTCAGCGGCCATGGCTCACGGGCCCAGCCGCTCCGCGGCATGTGGGATCTTCCCGGACCGGGGCACGAACCCGTGTCCCCTGCATCGGCAGGCGGACTCTCAACCACTGCGCCACCAGGGAAGCCCTGCTCCTTAGTTTGAGTTGGCCTGATGTTTTCTTCATGACTAGACTGGGGGAGAATTGCACAGAGGTGAAGTGCCCTTCTCATCACATCATCACATCATCACATGCTACCCACAGGATTTATCACTGTGACGTTAACATCCGTCACGCGGTTAAGGTGATGTTTGCCAAGTTAGTCCCCACTCACCCACTCCTGCCCTTCCCATGCTTGATTTTTTGCAAGCAAATCATTGAGTATGGCCCAAATTCAAGGGTTAGGGAGTTAAATTCTATTTCTTGGAGCAGAGAGTATATTCTTTGGAATTCTTCTGTAAGGAAGATTTGTCTCTCCTCTTCTATTTATTTATTCATTTATTTATTCATATAAGAATGGGCTCATGGATATTTATTTTATACTTTGGGTTTTAGTTTTAGTATTGTATCATTTATCTTGTTTTTCAAATTGTATCGTCTTTGGGGGGCTCTTTCAGGTTCCTTTGTCCTTTTGCCATGCTCCCATCATTCTGTTTTTGAGCACTTCCTTACTTTCTTACAAGATGCCCCAGGCTCGTCTTGTATATTCCCATCCTCAGTCCTAGAATCAGCCATTCCTCTAAGGATCTGTGGTTCCTTTCATTTTAGAATCATATTAGAAACCAAGATCTGGGCACTCGACCAAGGGATTGTGAAGGTACTTTCAGCTCTAAAACTATAGGATTCTAGACTTAGGATAAAAGTGGTTCCAAAGTCATTCCATTATAGGGAGGATGAAATGAGATCTGCCATGTTCCATAAATATTCGTGTGAGCCGTGCCTGATGGAGGAGGTGCCTGTGACACCTTCTGCTGTTCCCACTTTTACCTCCTCATCATCATCATCCTTGGGGAGGGGTGATGGGCTCCTGCCTCACTCCAGAGACCAAATCCCCACCTCGGACCCTTGCCTGGTACCGAGGTCCCCGTACCACAGCTTGGGTCACGGCTCTGCTCCTGTGGGGCCACTCCTCCCCTTTTACCCCCTGTCTTGGCTTCCCCAGAAGCAGACCCTGCGATAAGGGTTGGAGGGTGAGTGGTTTATTGGGAAGGTGGTCCAGGTAAGCATCAGGAGGACTGGGGAAGTGAGACAGGGTAGGGAAGGAAGCCAGGAAACGTTGCATATTGAGCAGGTGACTGCTGCGGCAGCAGGGCCTCAGTCCCGGCTTCGGGGCAATCTGGAAGGTGATGCAGAACACATCTCAGAGCTGCCCCACTGGAGGGGAGGGGCAAGGAAATGGGAGGGTTTACATCCAACCCCAACCTTCGCTGGCTGAGGACTGGTCCTAGGCATCAACTCCCCAGCACCCCAGCTAGCTCTGTGTGCTGGCCAAGAGGAAGCCCTCAGAGGAAGCACCAAGGATCCTTAAAGTAGGAGACTCAGCAAGTCTGAGACAGGGGTGCCAAGCGGACAGGGGTGGAGCACCAGCAGCACCCCAGATTCCGCAGCCTGGAGCCTTGTTCGGAGCCAGAGAGCAGGCCTCCTTGATGGATGGAACTGCTCCTGTCTGCATACTACCCATTGCTGGACACCTGGCCTGGTCCATCCAGCCATCTCTCACTTGTACCAGAATGTCAGGTTCTGTCTCCCAACACCTGTCACCTTCCTGTCTACCTTGGTGGAAGCACATTGTCCAGATCCTCACTGCTCCACATCCAGGCCATCTCAATGTTGACCCACCCTCCTGCTGCCAAGTGGTGCCCAGAGCATCCTCAGAAGACCAGGGATGGGACAGGTGAGGGCTGGAAGCTAAGGCTCCCTACCCCAGCTCAGCAAGTTGCCTGGGCACCATCTCAAGTCAACAGCCACTTGCTTCTCTGAGCTCCTGCTGTGTGCCAGGCACCATGCTGAGAGCTTCCTGTGACCCTCACATCCTCCCTGTGAAGGAGTGTTCAACAGCTGTACCTTCTGGGCGGGGAAACTGAGGATCTGAGAGGTTAAGTCTCAGCCCCAAGGTCACCCACCTGTCGCTAAGGAGCCTTGAAGGGGACCCACACACATCCCACGCTCCCACTGCCCTTATCTGCAGCGACGTGGTTTTCAGTAACCTCCAGGTATAACCCGTGCCTCAGTCCCCTTCCCAAATCCTGGCCATTGTTTACCTGGAATAAGTCTGGAGCTCCCACTAAGTCACTGTTAGAGATGGTCCCCAGGCTGGTGCCCAGCAGCAGAGACTCTGTGTGAAATCCAGCCCTGCTCTCCGATTGTGACTTGCCCGACAATAATTAGTTCATTATGTCTAAAGTGCATCTGATTCCTCTGGAGGCTTTGCAGTAATTACAAGGTGGTACATTATTAAAAATGATTTATGGAGGCTAAAAGCTTTGGATGAAGAGCTCAGTGGCAAGATTGCTGGGCCACTATGAAAGAACTTGCCTGAGGTCACAGGCTGGATATGAACCAGGACCTGTGGCCGGCTCCACCCCCGGCCCCCAACCACTGCCCTCACTGCCCCTCTGCTCCTGGGTGTCCATCTGTGCAGCTTTTAAGGCTCATGTCCTCAACCACCCTATGAGGGCAGGGCTGGTCAAATCACTGTCCCCCATCTACAGATGTGGAAACTGAGGCCCAGAGAGGGAAGGCAACTTGCCCAAAGTCACACAGCAGGGAGTTGGGGGATCCCCGTGTGCCTAACTCCTCCTCTAGGGCTGCCTTGCCTGCCCGCCACCACCCTCCCCATAACAGTCCTCAGAGGAAAGCACAGACTGAGGCCCCCTTCTCCCTGGGGCGGGGGTGTTGTGGGCTCACAGAAAAGCCTCCATTCGCGGTATCTCCTGTCCTGGTGGCCAAACCCCTCTTTCTAGGTCTGCACCACATCCCCCCTTATCCTCCCCCTGCCAAGCCCCGGGGCTGTCACTTCCCTAATGTACCCACTTTACTTATTACCTTCAAGGAAGACTTCATCCAGGAGGCAAACACAGAACACCTGCTTCTGATGATTGAAGGCATCCTGCCTCCCTTGGATGCAAAGGGAGCCCCTGCAGTAACACACCATTAACCTCTGCCAGGGCTGGACAGCCCCCGACACCCCGACACGGTGCATCCCCGTCCCCGTCCCCGCAGGCGCTGGGCCCTGGGCAGTTTCTCACAGTGGCTAGTGCGCCGGCTCGGGACACACTATGCTTTGCATCCCGCTCTGCCGCTCACTAGGTGTCAGATTTCAATCCAGCCACCTGACCTCTCTGAATCTACTCTCCTTACCTATAAAGTGGGAATGTTACTTACATTCTCCAGAACTCAGTTTTCCCCTCAAAAAAATAGAGAAGTGAGTTCAATTATTTGTAAGCTCAGCAAGGACCTGGACCTTTTGCTGCTGTATCCCTGGCACCTCAAAAGTGGTAGGATGGGCTTCCCTGGTGGCGCAGTGGTTGAGAGTCCGCCTGCCGGTGCAGGGGATATGGGTTCGTGCCCCGGTCCAGGAAGATCCCACATGCCGCGGAGCGGCTGGGCCCGTGAGCCGTGGCCGCTGAGCCTGCGCGTCCGGAGCCTGTGCTCCGCAACGGGAGAGGCCACAACAGTGAGAGGCCCGTGTACCGCAAAAAAAAAAAAAAAAAAGTGGATGACAAAACGTTTTTGTGAAGCCATCCACCTGCCTTCTTGCTCCCATGCCCTCCCTTCACTGGGCGAGGTAGCAGACAGGGCTTGCTGAGCTGTGCGAGAAAGGCCCATCTGGCCCTGAGGCCCAGGGGCAGGGATGTGGGGTTCAGGCAGAGGAGACTGGTGGGGCCCCTGCCGTGTCCGCGCGGCCTGTATGATTCCAGCCACCCTGCGAGGGAGGGGCTGAAGCAGCCAGGGAAACTCACCTAACGGGGGTGGAGGCTGGTGAGAGCTGGGGAAGGAAGGGGGTGAGCTTGGGAAACCGCGAAGTGGCCGGTTTGTGTGCACTTGGACGTGGGGCACGTCCCTGGGGGACCCTCCCTTTTCCCTCATTTTTCTTGAGCCAAGCACCAGGTGCCTCCACAGGCAAAGGGCTGAGACAGGGGCCGTTACACGGAGGAGTTATGGGTCTGAATGGCCAGTGGGAACCAAGCAGGACTCAGCTCCTCAGCCATCCCTGGGGCTGGGGACGACCTGAAGATGAGGAGAACGTGTGTGTTTCCTCTCCTGTGAGATCAGGGGGGGCCTGGACCACCTCCAGGTCTCCCCCTCCCCCAAGATGCCACAATTCTCCTTACTCCTTTCAGGGTCCCTCTCCCCTCACAGAGCCCTTAGGGCAGCAAGGGGAAGGGCATGGCCCCCGAGGCCCCAGGGCCACACGTGGAGGGGCCAGCAAGGCCACCTGACTCCTAGTCCAGGGCCAGTGGTCTTCCATGCCCCCTGGAGAGTCAGATGTAAGGGTTCCTGCCTGCCAGCTTCCTCAGAAGGTGAGGGCGGTGGGCCTGTGCCTCGAGGGCCTGCACTTTCTCACCTCCTATCTGCACGTGGACAAAATGAACTTGGAATGGGAGGCGCCCAGAATCCACTTTACAGATGAGGAAACTAGGTCTTGGAGAGGTCAAGTCATTTTCCCAGGATCCTACAGGCAGGCAGTGTCAGAAGTGGGATCCAAACCCAGGTCTTGGTAGCTGCAGAGGCGGAGCCCTTGGTGACAGAGCCTGGACCCTGGCGGTGGCCTGCACTCCCCTGCACCCAGAGAGCCCCGGCAGCGCCCAGCCTGCCCTGTACCCTGAACTGTGGGAGCAGCTTGGTCATTTCCCAAAGACTCTGCCTTTTCCCAACCCCAGGCCTCCACATCTGAGCAAACCCTGTCCCTGTAGCTCCTGACAGCCTACACGACTGTGGCTGACCTGGGCCTGGGGCACGCCTGGGCTCCGTCCCAGGACCAGGCACCCTGGGTCGCTGGGTGCCTCAGGGGCCTAGCCCTGGGATTCTGGCCTTGCTCGTTCGTCTCATTGGCAGGTCTCTCCTGCTGCTTCAGAGCCCTCAGCTCCCCCAGGCTCCCCAGGAGAGCAGGAACAGCCAGGCCACGCCTCCCAGAACACAAACTGCCCAACTCCACCAACAGGACAGCTGCCCAAAAGGCTGAGCCCATGCTGAGCAGAGCTGGAGGCCAGTGACCAACAGCACAGACGCCCCAGCCAAGCCCTTTCTCCACTCGAGGGGAGGGCGGGGCTGAGTGGCGGTGACCCTGCAGATCCCTTGGCCTGGTGGCAGCAGGAGGCAGTTGTCTCCAAACCCCACCCTTCCTTGATTGACAACCTAGCCCCAGCCAAAGACAACCCAATTTGTTGCATCTTCCCACACTTACAAAAGCACTAGGACACTATTACCGGGTTGGGCGGCCCGGGTCAGGGAGGGGTTTGTGGGTGAGCCCCGGGTCCCCCGCCCGCTGAGGAGACAGATGGGGACGGGCTTCCTCTCACGGGGTTAGGCATAGACCTGACTAAGGTGCCAGCTATTCCACAGAGAAGAACGGTGGCATTTCTAAACCAATTTGTGGTGCACACTGTACAGTTCCTCAACCCCTTTTCTACAGTTTCTGAGGAGAAACTGGCAGACCTTTCTCTTCGTATCCAGCAAATTGAAACAACTCTCAATATTTTAGATGCAAAGTTGTCATCTATCCCAGGGCTAGACGATGTCATATTTGAAGTATCTCCTATAAGTGTCACTAGGATCACAAATGAAACACATTCTGAAACCACTTCAGAGCAATCACAGAACAGTTTACAAGACTCTGGACCACGGGAAAGTGAAGTAACACCAGAAAATACCTTAACTGTAGCCAAGGACATAAGATATGCCAGATATCTCAAAATGGCTCAAGTGGGTGTTCCAGTGATGGCAATAAGAAACATAATGATATCGGAAGGTCTAGACCCAGATCTTCCTGAGAGGCCAGATGCCCCAGTGCCTGATGTAGAAGGTGAAAAAAATACAGAAGAGAGCTTCCCCGGTGGCACAGTGGTTGAGAGTCCGCCTGCTGATGCAGGGGACACGGGTTCCTGCCTTGGTCCAGGAGGATCCCATATGCCGCGGAGCGGCTGGGCCCGTGAGCCATGGCCGCTGAGCCTGCGCATCCGGAGCCTGTGCTCCGCAATGGGAGAGGCCACAACAATGAGAGGCCTGTGTACCGTAAAAAAAAAAAAAAAAAAAAAAATACAGAAGAAAGTTCAGACAGTGAATCTTCCTTTAGTGACTAAGCTTAATTTTGATAACAACTACAGATACATGTGTTGGTGCACATTTACATTCTATAAGAAAGAGAGCCTGGAGCGTTGGCGTGGGGAGCGCGGAAGGTGATGGCTGGGCCTCCGGTGTCTCTCTCAGCACGGGATGTAGGGTCATTTGCATATCTTACAGTTAAAGACAGATTACCACAGATCTTAACTAAGGCTATTGATACATTGCATCGACATAAAAGTGAATTTTTCGAGAAACATGGAGAGAAAGGCCTGGAAGCTGAAAAGAAAGCAATTTCTCTTCTTTCTAAATTACGGAATGAATTGCAAACAGATAAACCAATTGTTCCTTTGGTTGAGAATTTTGTTGATACTGACCTATGGAATCAGTACCTAGAATATCAACAGAGCCTTTTAAATGAAAGTAATGGAAAACCAAGGTGGTTTCTCTCACCGTGGTTGTTTGTCGAATGCTACATGTATCGTAGAATTCATGAAGCAATTATCCAAAGTCCACCAATCGATGACTTTGACATATTTAAAGAATTAAAAGACCAAAATTTCTTTGAGTCTCAGGAATCTATCATTGCTTTATGTACTCACCTGCAAAAGTTGATGAAAACTATTGAAGACCTAGATGAAAATCAGCTGAAAAATGAGTTTTTTAAAGTTCTTCAGATTTCACTGTGGGGAAATAAGTGTGATCTGTCTCTATCAGGTGGGAAAACTATTTCTCAGAAGACCAATTTAATAAATTCTTTGGAAGACCTAACACCTTTCATTTTAGTGAATGACATGGAACATCTTTGGTCATTGCTTAGCAACTGCAAAAAAAAAAGAGAAAAAGCATCTATTACTCGAGTGGATATTGTTCTGGATAATTCTGGGTTTGAACTTGTTACAGATTTAGTATTAGCTGACTTACTGTTGTCCTCTAAACTGGCTACTGAGATCCATTTTTATGGGAAAACGATTCCATGGTTTGTTTCTGATACTACTCTACATGATTTTAACTGGATAATCGAACAACTAAAACATTCTAATCATAAGTGGGTGTCCAAATGTGGGGTTGACTGGGAAAACCATATTAAAATGGGCAGATGGGTTTACCTCGATCACGTGTTTTGGACTTTGCTCATGAATTCAGTGCAATGCCTCAAGTCGCTCCTGACTTATATGCTACACTACAAAAGGCACATTTAATTTTATTTAAGGGTGATTTGAATTACAGGAAGTTGACGGGGGACAGAAGATGGGAATTTACCACTCCATTTCATGAGGCTTTGAATGGCTTCCACCCTGCACCTGTCTGCAGTATAAGAACATTAAAAGCTGAAGTTCAGGTTGGTCTGCAGCCTGGGCAAGGTGAACAACTCACAGCTTCTGTGCCCAACTGGTTGACCATTGGGAAATATGGAATATTTCAGTTTGATGGTCCACTTTGACTTGGTGTAGGAACTCTCAGTTGGGTAGAAAGATCTGACAGTCACTTTTCATCCCCAGAAAAGCTCTGGGAAGCTTGGCTTCTCAGTGCTCTTTTACACACACTCTGATGGCTTTCTCCTTTGAACATTTTGCCCCACTACATTGTTTTGGGGATAGGTGGATTACACTGGTTACAGATAGTTACATTTATGTTGGAATTTTAGTAACTTATTTCAAGTGGTTTTAATGAACTTATTTTTAATTGGGCAGAAATATAAGTGAATTCTGCTTTAAAAGTTAACATTTTAAAAAATACTATGCTGCATGGTATTTAATGTTCTAGGAGGCATGGAATTTTACTCAACTTGATTTTGGGCTCTAGAGATAAGGGCTCAGTGAAGATATAATATATGTACATGTTAAATATGCTTTGTAAAGAGAGGAATTTCTTAACAACTGTGATATCTGAACACACGAAAGTAAAACTTACCTCGTAAGTTAATTCTTAATTTTGTTCTCTTTGAATTTTATTTCATTTCAATAACCTGTATTATTTGCACGCATTTGCATTTTGATTGACCTGTAGAATGGATGGTAAGAAACACAAAATTGAACAGAATGAAACAAATAGTACTTGAAGAAATGTAATATCTTTTACATTCTATTTGTGATGTCCATAATCAGCTGAAGTATATTATTTTAACACGTAAGTGTTTTAAATGAATGGGATTGCTCTACAGTTTAAAAAAAATGCTTTAGGTAGGGAAGATTCTTCTGCATTGACTTTGTACTACCAATGAGTTAATTCACCTTTTATAATCTTACACATTTATTGGTGATCACAGCTATTAAAGACTAAGTTTCAGGTCAGTTTGTTTTGAAACTGAAATTGGAAATAAACCTGGGAACGTTTTCTTGCACCAGAATAATAAAATGAATTGTAAATTGTACTGAAAATCTCACTGGTTTTATCTTCCAGTGGGGGAAGGTCAAGAAGGGAAGATTAAAAATGAAGTCTTTATGATGGAGAAACTCATAATGTATATTATAGATGTTGTCCAAGCAGTTGTTAAATTATGTCACTTAAATGAAGTGATAGTCTGTGCCCTTGCTAAGTGCTTGAAATTGTTTTGGTAAAATGTTTATATAAAGCTGCACATTTTGAATTTACTCATTTCCTTATCTACATGTGTTCCTGTTTTAAACATTGTTACTAAAATACTGAGCACATGAGAATTACTTGTAGACACTTGCCATAAATTAGAACACAATTGTATATTTGTATTGATTTCATAGCCACAGCAGGAGCTATGGTATAATACATTACTTTTTTCCAAAAAAAAAAAAAAAAAAAAAAGAATGAGAGCCTGAACTTTAACTCTTATTCATAAAAGCATCAAATGGCTACATTTCCACCACCAAGCTTCCTCTGTGAAAAAATAAATAAATAAAGCATTTATAATAAATAAAAAAAGAAAAGCACTAAAATCTTTAGCTGAGATACGTGTGCCTTGTGACTAGCAGCAACCTTCTACCAAGATGTGAGTGTGAGTGCGTGTAGCCCTTCTCCAAAATCACATATATGCTCACCGCCCCCTGCTTCTTCCAAGCAGTTCCTCAGAGCTCTCTGAGAGACTGTGTCCTGGGCTGTAGTCCTCGGTAACTAGGTGTTCCCTTGGAATTGATCTTTCCATGAAGAGCATGCTTTGGAGACATGAAATAACCAGCAGAGAGCCTTAAATGAATTACACTTGTCGACTGAAATAAAAATGCACCACGTGAGAGCAGGTGCCCACGGTGAGGGGAACTCACACCCCTCCCTGAACAGCTGGGCAAAGGGGCAGCACCAGCTCCGGATCAGAGGAGACCCCACAGGTCTATGCCGGGTCCCTCGGGCTTGTGCTGACTCACGGTGGCAGGGCCTGCCTCTCCACAGGCAAGGCTGGCAACAGTTCCTAGTCTTCACATCTCCTGCCTATGAGACCCATCCTGCCTAAGAGCCAAATTGAGGCGGGAGAGAGGCCAGAAGCAGACATTTTCCAGACGTCTGTACTTTGCAGGGGAAACAAATGCTGTCCAGCTGGAC
This sequence comes from Hyperoodon ampullatus, assembly GCF_949752795.1. Lineage (NCBI taxonomy): Eukaryota > Metazoa > Chordata > Mammalia > Artiodactyla > Ziphiidae > Hyperoodon > Hyperoodon ampullatus. The sequence continues at coordinate 24,526,695 of NC_136915.1, read as the reverse complement.
CTGCTGATGTGAGATGCAACATGGCCAGTGGGGAGGTCATGGCCCTTGGGCTCAGGCAGCCCCCGCTGTGGATCCAGTTTCTTTCGAGCTCTGTGACCCTGGCCAGGCACTCAGCATCTCTGGGCCTCAGCTGCTTCACCTGACACATGAGGCTAATAACAACTGCCTCTCAGGGACAGTTTTATTTTTAGAGTCAAATGAGATCTCCAACATGACCGCCAAAGCACGTGCCTCCATATGTCCATTACTTCATAAATCAATGACGAGGAAAATGCAAAGAGTCCGCTAGAGGTTTGGATAGTTGGCAATATACATTTCTACTTTTCTCCTCTCTTACCTCACCTTGGACCAGCTGACCTGACCCTTTATACAGAACCCTCCTCTGGCCCAGGCATCTCTTCCATGCTGTCTCCCAGACTTTCTCTGTGTCATTCCCCGCGACTCTGCCTCTGTCTCCAGACGCTTCCCACTCTTCCCTCTCCCTGCCTTTGGGACTGGACTCTCTCCAGTGCCCTGGGCTCATTTGCCCCACTCACATGTGAACTGCCCAGTTTGGAAGACCATGGTGAGGTCATCTCTGCCTTGAAACCAGGCGTGTGCCAGACCCCAAGGGAAGCTGTATGGGATATGGGTGTTGGGTTGCACGTCAGGAAGGGCACCCCTACTCCTCTGCCCCCCGCCTGCCTGACCCTTCACCAAAGCCCAAGTCCAGTTGAATGGACCAGGAGCTCAGCTCACAGCAGGCACACCAGCGTTGCTGAGCATCCACAATGTGCTGGGAACTTTAGTTCACTCAGAACCTGGGGGTTCACAGCGGGTGTGCTCCTGGGCCGTATGGAAGCCAGGGTCTATCCGAAACCCTGTGATCAGTGTGCCTTGTATGGTAGTGAAGAGAGAGCTTCTCCACACAGCTTTTTTTTTTTTTTTTTTTTTTTTACATCTTTATTGGAGTACAATTCCTTTACAATGGTGTGTTAGTTTCTGCTTTATAACAAAGTCAATCAGTTATACATATACATATGTTCCCATATCTCTTCCCTCTTGTATCTCCCTCCCCTCCACACAGCTTTAATTGAGGAATTACAGGGTTCTGGAGGATGGAGTCAGGAGGCTTTGAAGACAGACCACCAGGAGGGTGAGGCTGGGGGTAGGAGTGGTGCTTGCTCAATGGCCAAAATTCACTCTGAGAGCAAGACCGTCCCTTTTTGTGGTGTCCATAGGCAGGGGTGGGGTGGGATCTACAGGCAAGCAGAGCTGTGGAATCAGAGAGACCAGTTGGGCAGCTTGGACATAATCCAGGCAGGAGGCAATCGTGGGAGCATAAATAAGCCTCCCTGTTGCAGGGTTGCAGTGAATGTTTGTCCAAAGCCCCCAGCACCACTCCTGGCACATAGTAGGCCCTCAGGAGATAGTAGCTATTATTAGTAGTCCATGACAGAAATGACAGAGCTGAAATATAGTCTCTCAGCTGCCTGGCCTCATGTTCCCTGGCCCAGGAGCTGTGTCCAGTCTCTTCAAGGAGATGAAAATGGCAAACTCAGGCTGCAAAGAGAATTTGCTGGTGATGAGTTGCAGAAAATTGGGTCTTTGCAGCAGTGGAGAAAGACCAGAGGGTGGGATTAGATAAGTGACAAACACCAAACTTTCACACATTCCCCATGTGCTCACACGGCACAGACCCAGAACATTTTGAAGGAAGGTAACCTTTAAAGGCTACGTTCTCTTTCTCAATTTAAATGAAGTAAGTGTAGGCACTGAAGTGCATATATGGTGACTGAATTGTCCCAGGTCAAACCCTCTCCTCCTATAATATATCCTCCAGATGGGACTTCAACTAGATGTACTTACATCATGCATGCTCTGTTCACAGGGGCAAGTGATCACATGCATTTCTTTTGGCTTGCGGCTAATGGGCACCTTCCATCTGCAAATGTGGCTTTTAAGTGTGTCTGTTTGGGAGAGGAGTTCTAAAAAGCAAAGACAGCCCCCCGGAGCAACTCAGCCTCTGGCTTTTCAAAGGCAGCAGCTTCTGTTTGCTGGTTTTGTTCTTGGTGAATGTTTCTGGCAGAGAATTCAGAAGTGAGGTCAGAGGTCACCTCAATCTGAGCAGAGGCCTGGGTGGGGCTTGGGTCCTCGCACAGCTGACCCAGTGATCTGGAACCTTTTGCTTCTACTCTCTGGGCTCACTTTCCCTGATGCATAAAATAGAGCCCTCGGGCCTGTTTGTGATTAAGGATCCTTCTGAGTCGAACGTGACAATAAGTCCAAGTGAAGGTGGGATGGAGGGTGGTAAACAGGCAGGGACTGGAGAGGTAGTGGGACTGGTGACCCTGCTGATGGGCTACCGTTGAAAGTCCTGCATTTACCACTTCAGTCCAGGACCAACTTCCAACCACCAGCCCCTGCATTTCTTGGCCCAGGGGGTGTTTTTTTTGTTTTGTTTTGTTTTGTTTTGCGGTACGCAGGCCTCTCACTGTTGTGGCCTCTCCCGTTGCGGAGCACAGGCTCTGGACGCGCAGGCTCAGCGGCCATGGCTCACGAGCCCAGTCGCTCTGCGGCATGTGGGATCTTCCCGGACTGGGGCACAAACCCGTGTCCCCTGCACTGGCAGACGGACTCTCAACCACTGCGCCACCGGGGAAGCCCCCAGGGGGTGTTTTTTGATCACCAAATCCTACCCCAGTACCCTGTGTGGCAGAACTTTTTTGTCCCAGCATTAATGCCCCAGCCCTGGGAAGAGCCTTCGACCTAAGGCAGCCAACGGCAAGGTAGCTGGGACCTATGGCGACCAACGGCAAGGTAGCTGGTGTGTAAATACGCAGCCAGCTGTCCTGATGGGGGCCACTTTCTCATGCACGTGTGTGCAGCACTGCCTCCTGGTTTGAACACAGGCTTTTCTGGAGGGCTTCCCTTCCCCGGCTCATTTCGCCTCTGTCCTCAAGTGTTTCTTTTCACCTCCCAACTTAATTGCAGTCATTGAAGCCTTAAGTTCTGCTAACACGGGGCCCAAAACTAAGATGACAACTGAGAGAAGGAGAAGAACACAGACAAGTTCCAGGGTGGGAGCTCATCCCAATGGTGTGTTCAATTACTGGGAGCTCTTTGAGCTGTAGATTTACGATGTGTATGCTTTCCTCTGTGTGTGTTTTACATTTTACGATAATAATAATAATAACAGGGCTTGCCTGGTGGCGCAGTGGTTGAGAGTCCCCCTGCTGATGCAGGGGACGTGGGTTCGTGCCCCGGTCCGGGAAGATCCCACGTGCCGCGGAGCGGCTGGGCCCGTGAGCCATGGCCGCTGAGCCTGCGCGTCCGGAGCCTGTACTCCGCAACGGGAGAGGCCACAGCAGTGAGAGGCCCGTGTACCACAAAAAAATAATAATAAATAATAATAATAGTAACAGGGCCCTTTCTACTGAGATGCCGTGTATATGCTGGGCGTATGGCGGTGGCAGGGACATCCAATACATAGAGTACAGTCATAAAGTAGTGAATTTTGTCAAATGATGTGTGGATGAATGAATTTATTAGAAAACACATGAACTGTTGAATAAATGAATGAACCAAAGAATCATGGAATAAATGCATGAACGAAGCGATGAATGAATGAGCACTATCAGGAGTGAGCAAATGAATGACCCAAGGAAAGAAAGGATGTAAGAAGAAATCCCTGGTGACTGTGTGAGGAGCTGGGTGCCCAAATGGACAATGGAAGGAAGGACGAGTGGATGAAAGGACACGCATGGGAGTAGAATGAATGAATAAAGTAACATAAATGAGCATGTGAAGAAACCAGTGACAGACCAACAAATGAATGAAAAAAACCTGAAGAAGTGAGTGAATGAATGGACATAAAAGTCTAAGAAACAGTAAGCAAATAAATAATTATATAAATGTTTAAGTGCATAAATGATTTGATATGTTCTGGCTGCACATGAGGGGGAAGTAATTTGTGCAGCAAAAATCTCTCAAGTCTGTGACAGCATCTCCACTCAGACACCTGGGGCCAAGGTCTTAGAAAATCAGCATGTTCTCAGAGAAATTTCCAAAAGTGACTTCAGTTTGGATTTAACAGAAACATTTTTAAGCAAATATCTTTGATGCAACGGACTGGGCCACTCCCCAGAATAAACCCTGGGTTAAGCGGGAAGAGCTAGATGGAATTGGCTACATTGTTTTCACAATTAGGTCACAGATAATTACCTATTAAGGAGCAAATCCCCAGCAGGATTTTAATAATCACTATTTAAATAACACATTTTCACTGTCTCCTTACAAATTAACCTCTGGAGTTGTAATTATTTTCGGCATGGGAAAGTTTGCTATGTGGCTTGGGAATGAGGAAGGGGGTTGGCATTGTCACCGTGATTGTCCCCTGAGACCCCGAGACCAGGTGATTCTGGGGACAGAGCTCAGGTTTGGAGAGACCCAGGTCCAGGATGTCAAGCAAGTCCCTCCCCCCATCTGGGCCACCTCGGTCAGCTTCCCTGAGAAGTGAAGATGGTCTCCAAATGCCCAAACTCCCTGGGTATTCAGGGAGCTCTCACTCCAGACCCAGGTCAGGGTCAGAGTTAGTCACCCCCCAACTGTTTCCCCACAGCTCAGGCGTATCCTCATCAAGGGGTAACGGGGTCTCCTCTGGACCTGCGTTTCTCCCCCACCTGACTGAGGGTGAGACCCATCCGGTCCTCAGCACGTGCTCAGCTCCCAGCACAGGGCCTGCACACAGTAGATGCTCAGCGAACACTGGGGGAGGAGTGCATGGATCTTGCTGTGCAGTGTGGGTTTGAGAAGCCACTCAGTCCCTTTCAGAACTATGACGTTTGATGAGCAGGCGGCCTCTCACCACATGCTCACGGAGCTTCTCACGGTGGCCCCGTCACTGATGCTCTCCCAGGTGTCGCTCCTTCCCTGGACTCCTCCTGTGTCTGCCCATCTCGGCCACTCCCCCTCTCCCTGTGCGCTGCCTCTAGTACCTGGTGGGCCTGAAAGTATGGAAACTGGTGTAATTGTGCACAGAGTGAGAATCAATGAGTTTTGATGCGGGGCTGGGGCTCTGCCCTGATCAAAGGGCATGAGGGCTAACATGTCTCTCGGTCCCCACACTGACCCTGACCCGGTGCCACCGGCATTGATGAGAGGTCAGCATGGGGTTTGACCCCCCACAGGGATGGGGGAGACCTGTGAAGTTCCCCGTGAGCACCTGGATGGCGTGGAGGAGCCGGATGGAGGATCCAGGTCCCTGACAGTGACCTGGATGCCGCCCCTGCTGTCCAGCGTGTGGATTGAACGCCGTGTATTTGCACCTGGGATTCTGGAATTTCTTCCTGCTTCCAGACGTCTGCTTCCCTAAAGAGTCCATCTCACTCAAACTGTCTCTTTCTGTCTAAGGTGTTGGAAACCGCACCTGACGAGGTTCCATCTGCAGGTGTGATGGACAGTCCATCATCCCCGTGTCTCTGTCTGACCCTCCTGACCATTTGGGTGACAGCCAACCCCTCCCCCAATCAGCCCTGATGGAACTGGCCACGGGGGCAGGAGGAGAAGACCAGCCGAAGAGGGAGGCCGAGCCGATCACAAAGACCTGAACTCCGTGGGGAGGAGTGTTGACTCCCTCCTATCAGGAACAAGGAGCAGGTGGGGAGGGCACAGCAGTGAGTTCCGTGCAGCTGAGCTGAGCGGCACCTTCGTCCAGGGGATCAGGAACCTGGAGGGGATCCCTGGTCAGCCCAGGTAATCCGTGACCACAAGTTACCTTGGGGTCTGTCACCTGTAGGACCCCCACCAGTGCCAGGACCTACCTGTCTACCAACTCAGCTGATGGTGCTGAGCACAGAGACCAAGTGACCATCTGGCCGGTCACCTCCACGAGCTCTGCCTGGCAGGGCTGTTCCGGCCGGACTCTTCCACGCCCCCTGCTCTCCCGCAGCAAGTCCAGCCTCACAGGGGCAGCCCTAGCAGGTGCCCTGGGAACTGGACCAAGGGATCCCTGCTCACCTTTCCAGGATGCCAAGGACACCCCCAGGCTGCCTCTGGGTTGGGGAACAACAGGTGGCCAGACAGGCAGCTGAGAATCCTCTTATATTTGCTACATTCTTCACTTTGTTCTTGATCATCACAAATTGCCCTTGGAGACAGAGGAAGAAGTTATAAAAATGAAAGGAGAAATAGGCAACAGTGACTCCCATGAAATGAGATCAAGTTTCCTTCTACACAGCTAAACATGAATATTTAAAACATCCTTGTCACACAATGCACTGACTGCTGTTAGGAAAGATTATTTGATAATGAAAGGACTGGAGGTTTCTGGATATTTAAGGAGCAAAGAACCAGGGGCTTCAAAGTCAGACCCAGATTTGAGTCTCAGCTCATCCACGTCCTCAAGCAGGTTTCACCACACTTTCCAAAGCCCATCATGTAATTTCTTAAGTGGGAGATGGTGCCTCTCTCTCAGGTATAAATGAAAGAACTTGGGTACAAGAGCACAGCACCTGGGACACTGCAAACATTCAAACCATGGCTGTTGCTGTTATCGACTACGTGAAGAATGAAGACAAAGCAGAGGTTGTCTTGGGAGAGATGCTTCCTTCCTTTGTCCCTTTGGAAATCTCCTTGTTGGGCTGCTTAACTAATTTGATAATCTCTTATTCTTCTGATAAAATAAAGCTCGACTGCAGAAAGCTTTATCATCAAAGGAAAAAAGAAAAAAGAAGATGCTCACACTGCGATGTCCATAAAAATCCATTTCTCACGCAAGGTCCCTGGTTGCAAAGAGGCGAAGGGCAGCCCCTCGCCCCTGCCTGTGTCCCCTGCACTGAGCACAGGTCGGGCAGAGTCTCGTTGCATCCCTACAACTGCTGCAGGGGGGCACCATCCTCCCATCCTGCAGATGAGGAAACCGAGGCTCAAAGAGGTGATGTCACTTCAAGGTCAAATGATGTCACCTTCCTATACACCTGCCAGGTGAGACCCAGCAGGAACCAAATTCCCTGCTCCACGGAGCTGGCGTTATGCTGGGGGGCACAGGCCATAGGGATGAAGTCATAGTACGTGTCAAGTGGCGATCAGTGGGAAGGAGAAAAATCAAGCTCGACGTCAGACGGCCTTGTTTGTTCTAATGAAGCACCTGCCCGTGTCCTGCAGCCTTGAGGCATCTCAGAGCTGCTTTCTGCTAGGGAGGCTTCTGGGTGTGAAGAACACTCTTACGGGAATAATGGGTGCGTGGAGAAGGACCAAGGACCCTTCCTTCCTTCCTTCACTCATTCACTCACTCGCCCATCGCCCAGACCGGCCCTGGTGTAAGTCTGTGGAACCAGGCCCCCCAGGCCCCATCCTGGGGCTCACACTCCAGCTGGGGCCCTGATCCTATGAGTCAGATCAGACCAAGAGGTCGTGCCAACTCCGGGCTGTCTCAGCCCCGGGTCCCTTGTCTGTACGATGCAGGCGATAACAGCGCTTATTGACCTGTCACCCACCCGTGCTGGGAATGTGCTGAGGGTTCATGTGCTTCGTCTCTGCCCAGCCTCACAGCCGCCCTGCGCTCCCACAATGCACAAATTAGGAAACCGAGGCCCAGAGAGGTGACATCAGCTGCACGATCTGAGTCGACAAGCGGTTTCAGGGTTAGAGGACCCAAGTGTGTGTCCAGGCTCGGCCATTCCCCGGCTGTGTGACCTCAGCAAGCCTCTTGCCACCATGCCTGTGTCCTCACCAGCAAAGTGGTGATGATGGTGGTACCTGCCTTATGGGGCTGTTTTGAGGGGAAGTGAGATGGTGCTCGGGACACACATGGGACATGCCTGGCATAGAGCATCTATGATCACAGTGATAGCTTCCTCCCCTGTGGTGCTCACTGCATTGATCCTCCTGGCAGACCTTAGATGGATGTGTGATCATAACCCTTAACAAAACATCCCGTGGTCTCCAGTTTGCTGGTGAGGAAAACAAGACTCAGCAGAGTGGAGTCATTAACTAAAATCACAAGATGACAGCTAGCAGAGTTGGATCCCTTCATCTTTCCTGTGCATTCTATCCACCCCGATTTTCTCCTTTGCTTCTTCCTTTGTTTTCTTTTTGACTCATTTGCTTCTTCCCATTGTATAGATCAAATATCCTTCATTACCTTTCTGCTTCTATTGGTTGCAAAATTCTGCACCCTATTTCTCTCCATTTATTAATTACCTTAAAATGAAATGTGTACTTATTTAGACTTAATACAGTTTAAAGCTAATCAACATCTCTGCCCTCCCTTTGACCAACACCAAGATCATCAAATACCTTAACTCTAATCTCCCATCTTAATGTTGGTTTTATCTAGTGCTATGATTCCATCTTCTTTTTCTACTTCTCCCAACTTAGTTATTACTATTATTGTTGTCAGTTTCCCTCTTGTTTCATATAGGCAATAAGCAATTAGATTTATCCCAAGTGCACAAATATTTCTACATGCTTTTCCTGCTTTCATCCTATTCCTTCCTTTTAAGCTCAATGTCTTTCTTTCTGAAGTGAAACTTTATTCATGCTTTTAGTAAGATCTGGTAAATTCTCTCAGTTTTTAATCTGAAATATCTTTTTTTTCTTTATCAATTTTGAGTGATGGTTTACCTAGAGCTAAAATTCTCCTTTGGTAGTTAGTTATTCCACTTGGCACCAAAAATAGTATTCCAGTGTTTTCTGGTCTCTATTGTCACCATGGAGTAGTCAGATGTCTATCTGTCTTTCTCAACTGATCTTTTCTTTCGCTGGTTGCCTTTTATAAAATATAAACTTGTTTTTAATGTATATCCAGGGGTCCCTCATGCTCCCTTCCATTCACTACCATTCCACCAGTTCTAACCAGTTCTAGCATTATAGATTAGTTGTTTCTGTTTCAGAACTTTTTATAAATGGAATTATACAGTATGTTCTCATTTGTGTCTGTTTTTTTCTTTCTTCTCAGCATTATGTTTGTAGTTGTAGTTTATCAATTCCCGTTGATGTAGGTACAGGTATAGATACAGGTATCAGTAGATCAAGAAGTAGATCTAGGTCTAGATATAAACATAGATTTTTTTCAAGGCCTTCTTAGGATTCATAGGGCTTCTTGAATCTGAAAATCGTCTTTCCATAAATTCTGGAAAATTCTGGGTTCTTATTGATTTGATTATTTCCTGTTTCATTCCTTGTTTTCTTGTATCCTAGAACCCTATTTCATGTATGATGGATCATATTATTCCAGTCTAATATCTCTTAATCTCACTTTTATATTTTCCACCAATTTACTTTTCTGATCTATACTCTGGATAATTTCCTTTTGTCTACATCCTGTTTACTTATTTTCTTCCTAGCTTTGCCTCATCTGCTACTTTATTCATTCACTGAGCTTTCATTTCAAAGGTTATATATTTCATTTTTAGGGAAATATTTTCTTTTCCAATATGCCTGCTCCTTTTTTCATAGTATTTGGTTCCATTCGTATGGTTTTTTAAAGACAATTTTTTAAGACCAGTTTTAGGTTCACAGCAAAAGTGAGAGGAAAGTAAAGATATTTCCCGTATCCCCTCCGCTCCACCCCCCACACATGTAGCCTCCTTTGTTGTCAGTGCCCCCCTCCTAGAGTGGTACCTTTGATGAACCTACAGTGATAAATAATAAACATCAAATTCCATAGTTTACATTAGGGTTCTTAGTGTTGTACATTCTATGGGTTTGGACAAACATATAATCACAGGTATTCACTATTATAATAGCACACGGATATTTTCATTGCCCCCAAAGTCCTCTGTGACCCACCTATTCATCCCTCCCCCAGAATGATTTTGATTCTTTCTTTTACGTCTTTATTTTAAACATACTTATCTTTTAGAGTTTCCCTTGGAATCATTCTATTATTTGAGGTTCTTTAGATTCTCTTCCTATTCTTTTTTGTCTGCTACTTCTCATGCATTATGTCCATTCTTCACTCGTCTTCAAATTTTGGGTTTTGAGCTCCTCTTCATTGGGGCCTTATCTGTGGGAATCCTGTACAGCCTGAGTGAAGGGTGTGGCCCACTGAACTATTCTGGATTGGCTACTTCAGATGCTCCAGAAGTATCATCAGCCTGGCACCAGTTATGGATTAGCTCCTTGGCTTCTAAGTTCAGAAATCAAACTTATGGGGTAAATTAAAACCCTCAGCCCAAGGGAAGTGCAGGTCTATTTACAAATTCCCCAGAGAACCCTTTGTTCTTGCTCTACCCAGGGTCCAGACAGAGACAGATACGCTTCCCTGCAATGGAATTTCCTCCTAATGGAATTTTTTTCTAATATACTCTTTCACTGAGGGTATAGCTCTTCAAATGTCCCAGCTCTATATGGGGACCAAATATCCAAATTCTGGGTTCCCATGGGCACGAGGCCTTGTTTGCCCTGTGAGAATGTTATGTCTGAGCCCTCAAGTTACCAAGACTCACAGTCTCACTCCCATCCCCAGCATGGCAGCTGCTACCCCAGTTCATACACTTGCCACCGTGGCTGTCAGTTCCTCTCCACTCCCTAGGGATGTCCCTGTCCTTTTTGCTATATTTGATCAAATGTTTCTAGGGTTCATAGAGGGAAGGTTTTCAGGGGAAGGAGTTAGAAGCCAGTCTCTGAGATGGGTCTGTCCCCTGCCCCACCCACCGTGGGCCCATCTGGACTGAGTCTGAGGATCCCATGTGGTATCCAGAGCAGGGGTCCAGGAGGCAGGTGGGTTTATAAATCAGGGCTCAGCAAATGGGGCTGAATGTAGACACAAATTTGGAGTACAGCAGATGTGTTCATTAACATCTTTGGGAACATGCCGGTATCCACATGGATGTGTTTGTGTGTCTGTTCCTTTGCCTATGCACCTGGGCAGTGCCCAGAACTTCTGCATCGGCCTGGATCAGTGACAAATATGAGTGCAAACTCACAGGGCACCACACCCTGCTGCCTTTAGGGAAGAAATGATCTGGATTCATATGAGCCCAACATGGAAAGGAGGGCGCCTGGGGCTATATCAATACCTGGGTCTCCATTTGGGCTCTGGTGCTTTCTAGATGTGTTAATTTAGGTAAGTCAGCTCTCTTCCCTGAGCCTCAGCTGGAAAATAGAGATAATAAAGCCCACCTGGCAGGGTGCCCTGAAGACTGAGACAACATGGGCAGGTGTGCCAAGCTGAGCACACAGTGATGCTCAGGACAAGGAACAGGAGCCTCTGCTCTGTGCTCAGTCAGGGCAGCCAGATCTGCGTTCAAGGTGTCATCAAGAAGGCAATGTTTGGGCTTCCCTGGTGGCGCAGTGGTTGGGAGTCCGCCTGCCAATGCAGGGGACGCGGGTTCGTGCCCCGGTCCGGGAAGATCCCACATGCCGCAGAGTGGCTGGGCCCGTGAGCCAGGGCTGCTGAGCCTGCGCGTCCGGAGCCTGTGCTCTGCAACGGGAGAGGCCACAACAGTGAGAGGCCCACGTACCGCAAAAAAAAAAAAAAAAAAAAAGAAGGAAATGTTTGAGTTGGTCCTCAGAACATTCATTCCACCAGGTGGGAAGTGGGGGAAGACTTTCTATGCAGAGAAACCAGTAATGCAAAGGTTGGATGTGGTATAAGTGTGGAATGTTCTGGGACAGTGGGTGGTTCTGTGTAGCTGGTGTGATGGGGGAGGGTGAGAGGGACTGTAAGTTCTGGGGACACCTAGACTCGGGATGGAAATGGGGACAAAAATGTTCCAACATGTCTTGTTTGGCCAGAGCTGAGCTTGAGTCAGAGAACTGGGGCTTTTGTGACAGCAGTCAGCAGAAAATGGACATGCCTGTCCTCAGAGGACTCAGACCTTCAAGACCCAGGAAGCAACTCTTAAGCCTACACTCAGCATCACAGGTCCCTTTCAGCGTACTTCATAAATGGATGTTGGAGGTCTGGACAGAGTCCCGTAAGGATACAGCTCTGATTAAAGGGCCGAAGCCAATTGACCCATGGGTTGGAGGAAAGAAGTTTGCCTAGTATATCAGTATACTATTGATATTATTATATTATTTATATGATTAATTGATACTAATAGCAGTATTTTGTTGATATTACTATTAGTAATATTATTAATAATAATTAATAAACATTATAGCTAACACGCGTTGAGGGCTTACTTTGTGCCGGGCACTAAGCTAAGTGCTCTGTGTGTGTGTGTGTGTGTGTGTGTGTATAGTGTATATATCGGTTTATTTCATCCTCAAAAGCCCTCCTAAGGAGAGTACTAGTCTTACCCTTGTTATACAGATGAGGAAACTGAGGCACAGAGCAGTTGAGTTCACTAGAGAAAGAGAGTTGGATGTAGGGTGGGGTGGCACAGACTTGGGGGGTCAGGCAGGTCAGAGTTCACATCCCCATCTGGCCCCTCACCTAGCTGTGTAGCCTTGAGCAAGTGACTCCACCTTTCTGAGCCTCAGTTTCCTCCTCTGTCAAATGCAGGATGGGCTAGGGCCCCTGCAGGACCCAAGGTCTGGCAGGGGCTGCAGAGATGAGAGTCCCCCCCACAAAGCTTCAGTTGGTGCCAAGTCCCTGCTCTGGTTCTAGGCACCTTCAAGGCTGGGGACACCCAGAGGAGAGGGCAGTCTCTTAGTGAGAGAGTGGCTGCAGCAGCCATATTCTGGGAATTGCCAGGAGTCTGTGGAGCCCAGAAATCCCAGGGATATGAAATACTAATGTCACTTTTGGGGTCCAAATCCCAGCTGGTAGGGAGAAGCGGATGCTCAGCACTCATTCTGCATCCATCCACAGAGGGGCTGAGCTCTGTAGATGAGACCGGACTCCCCAGTGCAAGGATCGCTTTGATTACTTCGTAATGATAAACATGCTGATATTATATTGTCAGCAGTTAATTATCACTTGTTAAACAAGTGTGTTCCCAGATTGCATGCTTAATTTTCATAACGGTTTGCAAAAATTCCTTTCTGTTATTTATGAGGGCTCTCTGAGAGAGACATTCATTGTTAGAAATGAAGCTTTTTTCAATGCAGATTTTTAAAATAAACAGGTTTCCTTGGCATTGAGTCAGGGCTCCTTGTATATAACAGAAAACACTCTGTCTAGTTTAAGCAAAAGAAAAAGGGGGAAGGGGGAGGGGACTGGCTCCTGGGGGTCCTGCAGACCTTAATGAACTTGGATCTGACTCAGGCCTGGACCAAGGACACCCGGCAGCCCTGTCCACCCCGTCTTCTTGTGGGTTTCATCTTTGCTCCTCTGCCCTTCTGTCTCATGCTTCCTCCTGCAGCCAGGTTTTCTCAGCTTCTTATTCACCTGCAGACATGGCCCTCCTGCCTTTCTTGGACATCATGCACCCCTGTATCTGAGCCCAGCAAAGTGATGCACTAGACCCAGATCACTGGTACCCTGGAAAAATCCTTAGCGTTGAAGATGCATGTCTGTCTCCAGGGCCAAGTCCTGCCTTGCACAGTTACAACGTGTCAAAGGTCATTATAGGAGCAGATAGTGACAGTGCCAGCTACACAAGGAAGTGGAGCTGCCATTGTTGTTTCTGGGGTGTGGTTGTTATGGCAATTACAGCAGCAGCAGCAGCAGTAACAATAATATACTGTCCCCTGAACAGAGTTGGAGCCCCCTGTACTGGGGAGACAGGTATGGATGACAAGTGTCACTGGTCAGACCCTCACTGGGTGGCCAAGAGAACCGGAGCAGGTGCTGTGGGACCTCAGCCCTGAGCCATGAGCCCTGACTTCCTTGACTGTAAGAAGGGATTGTTGAAAGGATAAACTGAGGTCACCAGCACACAATAGTTGCTCAATAAATGCCCGTTTGCTTTCCTGCACAGTGTCTGGTAAATGCCCAGTGAATGAAGGGACTTTGGGACAAGTTCACAGGAAGCCAGCAGAGTACTAAATCATGCTTTTAAAGCTCCCTCTAGCGGCCATGTGGAGAATGGGTGGTCGAAGGGGAGAGAGTGGAAGCAGCAGGACAAGGATGGAGGCTGCTGCAGGGGTGAGGGTGAGCAGTGATGGCGGCCTCGCCTGGATGTGGCGGAGAAGCAGTGGGTGGGGAAGAAATATTGATAGGGTATTGGTATCAATGATATCAGTGATATTTGGGAGGTAGACGTGTTGGGAGACAAAATGTTTACAAATGCAGCCAGTGCCGCGTCAGCCCAGGGCAAGAGACTCCTTCTCGTAACCTGACCACCAGGGGGCGCCTCTTCTCTGCTCCCAAGAAGGCTCACCTGTCTGAGCTCCCCTGACACCAGCACCATCCCTCCAGCAGCCTGTGTACCTGCAGGAACGCTGCTTTGGGTCTCCCCGGATGCAGTGGCTGCATCCTGGGATAAGGACAGAGAGGTCTGGGGTTCCCGGTGGCTGGTGATGAGGAAGCCATTGGGGTTGGATGAGCCGACCTGAGAGGGGAGAACAGGGGGTGGAGAGCTGTCAGGGCATGTCCTGGTCTCCTGGGTTTTGTGCAACCCCAATACTGAGCATCTCAGAGCTCAGAATAGGAAGGAGAGATGCAAATGGAATCTCACTGTGGATCCATTTCTCCCCAGGACTTAGCAAGACCCTCAGTGCTGGCAGTGGCGTGGTGAGGTCACCTCACACACTACTCAGCATCCATGCTCTTTCTGGAAGGTCCCAGAGCAGCACCACACCTGCATGAGAGCAGTGTCAGAAGCACTTAGAGCCCCATTCTGGATCCTGACAAGTCAGCTGGGAGCCCCGGCCCCAGCCCTCGGCATCTGTGTGACGCCGGGCAGTTCCTGAGCCAGGCCTGTGACCTCCTGTGAGAATAGGGGTGTCCCTAGAAGCCACTCCATAGAGCTGCTGTGACAAATAAGGGACAACACATCATTGAGGACAGTGTCTTACACGGGGAGCAGAGCCAGCGCTCAGGGCGCCACTTCCTCAGCAAATGTCCACCAGAGGCCACCTGGGGGGCCCTGTCTCGGCAACAGGGAGAAGCCTAGGTTCTAGAAAGCGGAGACACCCCAGCGTTAACGGTGAACGGCAGTGTGGAAGCCAGAGGTAGGAGCCAGGAGTAAAAGGCAGCGGGGAGGGGGTGGAGGGTGTTGGAGGTCACACTTGTAAACGGGAGTCAGGGAAGGCCTGCCAGAGCAGGTGACCCTGGCAGAAAGACCTGAAGGAGGACGGCGGGGGGTGGGAGCCGGGTAGACGCGGGAAGAAGATCCAGCCAGAGGGAGGGGCAAGGGCCAGGCCCGGAGGAGGAGCAGGCCCGGGGCTCCTGGTCCAGGAAGGATGGAGGGAGATGAGTGAGGGGGATGGGCTGGGGGATGGGGGCGAGGCAGGGCCCGGGGCCACTGTCAGCGTGGACTGTGTCCCTGTGAGGCAGGAGCCCTGGGACGGAGCAGAGCAGGGGCGGCCCCGCCCCGAGTCTCACAGGGTCCCCCGGTTCTGCCTGGAGAATGAGGGGGCAGAGCCAGGGCAGAGGCAGGGGCCAGGCGCGATGGTGAGGGACCAGGGCGAGAGGCTGAGGGGCAGGAGAAGATCCCGGATGTGGGGTCCCGTGAAGGCCGGGCTAACAGGAGCTGAGGGTGTCTCTCCAGAAATATTAAGCATTACTGACTCTTAAAACTTCATACTATTTCACCCAACATCCCCTTATAGGAGAAAGATTCAAGAATGAATTCTGTAGCTGTCTTATTTATGAGCTAAATAATTGGAATCATCCAAAATGTGGAAATGGGAGTTTAGTTAAATAAATTATGGGATATTAATTAAATGAACTACAGTTGAGCCCTGAACAACGTGGTGGTTAATTCATGTATAACTTCCAGTCTGGGCCTCCGTATCCTCGGTTCCTCAGCATCTGCAGATTCAACCAACCATGGACCGTGTAGAAATGTAGTATTTACTATCAAAAATTATCCATGGGGCTTCCCTGGTGGCGCAGTGGTTGAGAGTCCACCTGCCAATGCAGGGGACACGGGTTCGTGCCCCAGTCCAGGAAGATCCCACATGCTGCGGAGCGGCTGGGCCCGTGAGCCATGGCCGCTGGGCCTGCGCGTCCGGAGCCTGTGCTCCGCAATGGGAGAGGCCACGACAGTGAGAGGCCCGTGTACCAAAAAAAAAAAAAAAAAAAAAATTATCCATGTATAAGTGGACCCGCACACTTTAAACCAATGTTGTTCAAGAGTCAACTGTATTTCCAAAAATATAAAATAAAATGGAAAACTGGTCAGATCAGAGTTACAGGTAAGAAAGACCCAAATCTATATGTGCAGCATGTGGAGGACACAGCTGGGGTTCATCAGCACCCGGTCCTCCTCGGTCCCGCCCCACCCCCAGGAGAACAGCACATCCCCCCCGGCTTTCACGTCAGACCTGACCGTGAGACTTGCTTTGGCCAAGTAGATGTGAATAGAGGTGAATAGAGGAGTATTGATTTCGGGAGGGAGCATTTCACACCCAGGGTTCAAATTCCCATCCCTTCTCCCTCCTAAAGTGGCCATGGAGGCACATGTGGGAATGCCAGCATCCTAAGACCATGGTGTTCCATCAGTCTGAATCCCTGGGGGTGTGGGATGAGCAAGGCCCTCCCCACTGACCGCAGTGGACATGTGACACAAGCTTTGTTGTTTCAGGAGGGGCAGGAGGTTATCAGAGCACACCCCGGCTCATCCCGACAGTCTGTAAGCCCTAAGGTTTCATGAGCTGCCTCGACCTCTTTGACCTTCACAGGACCTCAAAGGCCCACCCAGAGTTCCCCTGCTCCTGCCATATATGCCCCCACCAGCAGAAAAGCCCCCCGATCCAGCTCGTTCCCCTATCAGCTGGAGCAGCCGTGCTCCATCAGGTCCTCGCCTAATAGGCTTCAGCTGCCAGCCTGAGTGGAGTTATTCGATCAAACCAATCACATCCTCCCCAGGAACCAGGAGGCACCTCACCCTCTTGCTACTACAAAGCCTGCCTCCCACTGCCCCTGCTGGTTCACTCTGCTCCCAAGTGCAAGCCTAGTGTGGCCCTGCATGGCAGGCAGCATCCTCCTCCCTTAGGCTGCAAGTATATGTGACTAAGAAACTGCTGTCCAGTGCATTTGTCCGGGGACAGGTGTTGTGGGTTAAGCCATTTCATTCTGCTTAGGGTGGAGGATCTCTCCCTCACTGATGGTGGGAATAGGAAGTGATCAGAACACAGTCACACCAATGGGAAATCAATTATGAAAATATGTAGTTATATATAAATAGAAAAAGAATGAGGAAAAGCATTGGCTACTGTCTTTGAAGGTGAGATGCCCGTGCTTTACATACATTTTGCACATTCTCAGTGTTTTACAGTAAGTACGAGTTATAGTAAAAGAAAACTCAATGTAATTATCAAGAGTGCCGGGCCCTGGCGAGGCCGTCCCCATCCCAGGCTGCATCTCAGGCTCTGGGCGCACCGAGCATCTGTCCCACCCAATTAGTCCTTTATTACAGATCGTTTTGTTCTCTAATTGTCCTCCCTGCATAATTTAGCAGGTCATCTACTGTCTTGTTCTCAAACGTTTAATTTAGTGTCTCTTGGCCTCAGTTTCTCATCTCTGTGTGCAGTGGTGGCAGAAAGGGAGATCTTTAGAGGCCCTCAAAGCCAGCACTCCCTCAGGGCCTGGAATAATAAGAGCTGACTCTGTGCCAGGCCTGGTGCTCAGCCCTTCACATGCATAAGTTCACTTAATCATCTAACAATCCTATGAAGGAGGCACTGTTGCTATCCCCCCATTTTACAGATGAAGATACTGAAGCACAGAGAGGTTTAGAAACTCATCCAAGGTCACACAGCTCAGACGTACCAGAGTTGGGCCTTGAACCACAGCAGTCTGCTCCTCAGTCCCTGCTTTTCCTGCTCTATTGAGTGTTGGCCTTTACTGTGCCGAGGGCTTGATGCCCAATGTCAAGATGGGGGCCTTTGCCCCTGCAGGGGCCCAGGTGCCACAGGCAGCACTGCTCCAGAGGGGCAGCGTCCATTTGTGACTGTGGCTAGCCCTGTCTGCCAGGTAGACTGTTGGGCACAGCGGGGTGCCTGGCAGCCACCTCAGCTCCAGAAACTCACTGTCAGTCCTAAATCCTGTGGAAGTTTATGGCCCAGCATAATTGTTCTAATTACCAGTGTCATGGCTAATAACATTAGGTGACAGGCATAAACTCAAAAAGCCTGAAGTGGGCCCTGGAGAAGGGAGCAGCTGAAGATGGTTTGGATGGGATTTGAAGGGAAGCAGGAGGGCTCAGGCTGGGGGGACTGGCTGTGTGTTCTGGGGACAGAGTGTCTTTTCATAGTTTCACTGAAAGCTACGCTCACAGAAGATTAGAATCAGAGCCTGTTAAGCAAAGTTGGATAATGAAAGGTTAAAATCATTGGCGATTATCAATGCAGAGCTTAAGATAAATGTCACAATCATAATCTAAGGGATACAGAAGAAGACAGTTTGATGGAACACTTCTGGACCCTCAGGACATTAGCATCACAGGACATTAGAAACAGCATGGTGGAGACTGGTTCAAGAAACAAGAAAAATCTCAAATAAACAATTTAACCTTACACCTAAAGGAACCAGAGAAAGAAGAACAAACAAAACCCAAAGTTAGTAGAAAGAAAGAAATTGTAAAGATCAGAGCAGAAATAAATGAAATAGAAACTAAGAAAACAATAGCAAAGATCAATAAAACTAAAAGCTGGTTTTTTGGGTTTTTTTGTTTTTTGTTTTGCGGTATGCGGGCCTCTCACTGTTGTGGCCTCTCCCGCTGTGGAGCACAGGCTGCAGACATGCAGGCTCAGCGGCTATGGCTCACGGGCCCAACCGCTCCGCGCCACGAGGGATCCTCCCAGACCGGGGCACGAACCCGTGTCCCCTGTATCAGCAGGCGGACTCTCAACCACTCCGCCACCAGGGAAAGCCCTAAAAGCTGGTTTTTGAGAAGATAAACAAAATTCATAAACCTTTAGCCAGACTTATCAAGGAAAACAGGGAAAGGATTCAAATCAATAAAATTAGAAATGAAAAAAGGAGAAGTTATAATGGATACTGCAGAAATACAAACCATCATAAGAGACTACTACAAGCAACTCTATGCCAATAAAATGGATCACCTGGAAGAAATGGACAAATTCTTAGAAAGGTATAACCTTCCAAGACTGAACCAAGAAAAAATAGAAAATAAAAACAGACCAATCACAAGTAATGAATTTGAAACTGTGATTAAAAATCTTCCAACAAACAAAAGTCCAGGACCAGATGGCTTCACAGATGAATTCTATCAAACATTTAGAGAAGAGCTAACACCCATCCTTCTCAAACTCTTCCAAAAAATTGCAGAGGAAGGAACATTCTCAAACTCATTCTATGAGGCCACCATCACCCTGATACCAAAACCAGACAAAGATACTAAAAAAAAAAAAGAAAATTACAGACCAATATCACTCATGAATATAGATGCAAAAATCCTCAACAAAATACTAGCAAACAGAGTCCAACAACACATTAAAAGGATCATACACCATGATCAAGTGGGATTTATCCCAGGGATGCAAGCATTCTTCAATATATGCAAATTAATCACTGTGATACACCACATTAACAAATTGAAGAATAAAAACCATATGATCATCTCAAGAGATGCAGGAAAAGCTTTTGACAAAATTCAACACCCATTTATGATAAAAACTCTCCAGAAAGTGGGCATAGAGGGAACCTACCTCAACATAATAAAGGCTATATACAACAAACACACAGCACACATCATTCTCAATGGTGAAAAACTGAAAGCATTTCCTCTAAGATCAGGAACAAAACAAGGATGTCCACTCTCACCACTATTATTCAACATAGTTTTGGAAGCCATAGCCATGGCAATCAGAGAAGAAAAAGAAATAAAAGGAATACAAATTGGAAAAGAAGAAGTAAAACTGTCACTGTTTGCAGATGACATGATACTATACATAGAGAACCCTAAAAATGCCACCAGAAAACTACTAGAGCTAATCAATGAATTTGGTAAAGTTGCAGGATACAAAATTAATGCAAAGAAATCTCTTGCATTCCTATACACTAATGATGAAAATTCTGAAAGAGAAATTAAGGAAACACTTCCATTTACCATTGCAACAAAAAGAATAAAATACCTTGGAATAAACCTACCTAGGGAGACAAAAGACCTGTATGCAGAAAAGTATAAGACACTGATGAAAGGAATTAAAGATGATACCAACAGATGGAGAGATATACCATGTTCTTGGATTGGAAGAGTCAATATTGTGAAAATGACTATACTATCCAAAGCAATCTACAGATTCGATGCAATTCCTATCAAATTACCAATGACATTTTTTATGGAACTAGAACAAAAAAATCTTAACATTTGTATGGAGACAAAAAAGACCCCGAATAGGCAAAGCAGTCTTGAGGGAGAAAAACAGAGCTGGAGGAATCAGACTCCCTGACTTCAGACTATACTACAAAGCTACAGTAATCAAGACAATATGGTACTGGCACAAAAACAGAAACATAGATCAATGGAACAAGTTAGAAAGCCCAGAGATAAACCCACACACCTATGGTCAACTAATCTATGACAAAGGAGGCAAGGATATACAATGGAGAAAAGACAATCTCTTCAATAAGTGGTGCTGGGAAAACTGGACAGCTACATGTAAAAGAATGAAATTAGAACACTCCCTAGCACCATACACAAAAATAAACTCAAAATGGATTCGAGACCTAAATGTAAGACCGGACGCTATAAAACTCTTAGAGGAAAACATAGGAAGAACACTCTTTGACATAAATCACAGCAAGATCTTTTTTGATCCACCTCCTAGAGTAATGGAAATAAAAACAAAAATAAACAAAAGGGACCTAATGAAACTTAAAAGCTTTTGCACAGCAAAGGAAACCATAAACAAGACAAAAAGACAACCCTCAGAATGGGAGAAAATATTTGCAAATGAATCAACGGACAAAGGATGAATCTCCAAAATATATAAACAGCTCATGAAGCTCAATATTAAAGAAACAAGCAACCCAATCCAAAAATGGGCAGAAGACCTAAACAGACATTTCTCCAAAGAAGACATACAGATGGCCAAGAAGTACATGAAAAGCTGCTCAACATCACTAATTATTAGAGAAATGCAAATCAAAACTACAATGAGGTATCACCTCACACCAGTTAGAATGGGCATCATCAGAAAATCTACGAACAACAAATGCTGAAGAGGATGTGGAGAAAAGAGAACACTCTTGCACTGTTGGTGGGAATGTAAATTGATACAGTCACTATGGAGAACAGTATGGAGGTTCCTTGGAAAAGTAAAAATAGAATTGCCATATGACCCAGCAATCCCACTACTAGGCATATACCCAGAGAAAACCATAATTCAAAAAGACACATGCACCCCAATGTTCATTGCAGCACTATTTGCAATAGCCAGGTCATGGAAGCAACCCAAGTGCCCATCGACAGATGAATGGATAAAGAAGATGTGGTACATATATACAATGGAATATTACTCAGCCATAAAAAGAATGAAATTGGGTCATTTGTAGAGACGTGGATGGACCTAGAGACTGTCATACAGAGTGAAGTAAGTCAGAAAGAGAAAAACAAATATCGTATATTAACACATATATGTGGAATCTAGAAAAACGGTACTGATGAACCGGTTTGCAAGGCAGAAATAGAGACACAGATGCAGAGAACAAATGTATGGACACAAAGCGGGGAAAGAGAAGGGGAGGTGGTGGAATGAATTGGGAGATTGGGATTGACATATATACGCTGATATGTATGAAACAGATAACTGATAAGAACCTGCTGTAAAAAATAAATAAAACAAAATTCAAAAAAAAAAAAAAAAAGCATGGCAGCCTCTGGAGCACTGAGAGGAGGAAGCAGTGTGAGATGAGAGCTAGGGAAGAGACTCGGGTTTACTCTCACCTCTGCTGCTTATTAGCACTGGGACCATTCACGGCGTCTAGAAAGCAGGGAGACTGGAGGCTTCCTTCATGGAGTCGGTGGGTCCTAGATGGTGTGATGGGTGAACAGTGCAGAGCAAAATGCCGTGCACCTCGTTGTAACTGAGAGATGTGGCTGCAGATATAGATAGAGGATGGATGATAGATAGATGATGAGTAGATAGATAAATAGATAGATAGGTAGATAGATAGATAGATGATAGACAGACATAAAGTCAGGGCTAGAAGGGCTCTTTTGAAACCTGCAGACCTCTTACTTCTCATTGGAATCACCTGAGGCCTCTAGCACACCCTCCATGCAGGCCCCCACCAGGGGCCAGTCAGGTTTGTCCCTGCGCATCCTCAGCAGCAGCAATGGGCTTGGCTCAGAGTCAGGTAACAATAAATATTCTTGAATAGATGAACCAATGCATAGACGATGAAGCTTAAGAGGCTGAGACAGCGGCTGCTATGGCCTCGGATGAAGAGATGGGAGTTGAAATCCTCGCCCTAGGAGCCCGGGCACCTCCATTTCACTCCTGTGACGTCGGGGTGGGGCAGGGGTAGCGCCAGCCTCAGGGAAGACTGTGAACCCTCAGAGAGCTGCACAGGCCTGGCACAGGGGTTCTGGGGGCACCTTCTGTTTTATATCCACCCATCCACGTTCGTCCGCTGTTCAGCCAGGAACTCCCGCGTGGGGCGGGGTGCCAGGGAGAGGCCCAGGCCTGGGGTCCTGAGCGCTGGCATCAGCAAAAGGTGCTAGAACTTTTCTGGCAGGCGTTAGGTAGCCTTTGGGTGTCTCTGCACAGGGCAGGGCCGGGAGACCTGAGCCTGCTGTTCGGGGCATCCGTTCCTGAGCCTCGGACCTCGGACCTCGGACCTCCCGTTAGACAGGCAGCCGACGGACCCCATCCCGGGCTGTTGACCAACTCGGGTCAACATTTGAGAACTCTCTCCAGTGAGACGGAGCTGTACCTCCGCCTTGCCCCTCACTCTTTTGGGACCCCAGCCCCCTAAAACAGGGGTCTCTGCCCAGAGCTGGGTGTTGGGGCCTTCACTGCCTCCCCCTCACTCCTCCCTGGGGCAGCCGGATTTCCCACCCTCCCTCTGCAGCCTGTGCACCAGGCCCACCCGTCTGCCCCTCCCCCACCCCACCGAGCCTCTCCATCCTCACACGGCTTGTCTGGCTCAGGCGCCCCAAGTCCCCAGGGCCTTCACGCGTGCTGTTCCCTCTGCCCCTTGGGATGGCCTCTGCCCCTCCCCTGAGTCCCCAGCTCACCCTCTAGACCCGCCTACAACCGTGACCTCCAGACCCGCCTACAGCCGTGACATCCAGGAGAAGCCACCTGAGAACCTGGCCTGGGTAGGTGCTGAACGCCCCCTTCAGAGTCACGATCCCATTTGCAATTTTGATGTGATTATGGGACCCTTTGGTCCCTGACCCTGCACAAGAGCTTCCCAGCCCTGGGGCCCCGCACAGCTGGCAGAGAGCAGGGCTCCGGCGTTGCACGCTGGTGAAGGTATGAGTGAACAAAGGAGGGCAGAGCTGAAGACTCACTCAGGGCCAGCTGGGACACACAGGCCCATGGGCCAGAGGGGACATGGCCCTTGGGCCCCCAGGATGGAGGACGGGGCTCTGATTGGGGGCAGCAGGGCAGACCAGGGTCACGGTCTGGAAGGATTCAGGTGGAGGCTGGACACAGCCTGCCCTCCTGCCCTGGCTGCCCCACCCGTAGACCCTGGGCACCGGACGGGGGCCCTGGGCAGCCAGAGGCCTGAATACTCATAGAGTCTGGGGGCAGGAGTCCCAAGAGGGGCACAGGGAAGGAACTGGGAGTCCCCTGAGGCCTCACGGAAGGACCCAGTTCAGGGCAGATCATGGTCTTTTGAACCCAAAGCCCTGGGTTCGAATTTTGACCCTGACCCTCCTGAATGCAGGGACTTCAGCAAGCCCCATCCCTCTCTGAGCTGTACTCTCCTCTTGCGTCAAGAGGGCCACTGACTCCCCCCTGCACTCTGCAGATCAGGATGAAGGTTAAGAAAGCCAGGGCTTCCCTGGTGGCGCAGTGGTTGAGAGTCCACCTGTCGATGCAGGGGACATGGGTTCGTGCCCCGGTCCGGGAAGATCCCACATGCCACGGAGCGGCTGGGCCCGTGAGCCGTGGCCGCTGAGCCTGCGCATCGGAGCCTGTGCTCTGCGGCGGGAGAGGCCACAACAGTGAGAGGCCCGCGTACCGCAAAAAAAAAAAAAAAAAAAAAAAAGCCATACCTGCGATGTGCTTTTATAAAGGACACAGTGACACTCAGCGCCCCAGAGCACCACACGCCTGCACCCTCTAAGCCTTCGACCATGCTGTGCCCTCTGCCAGGCATACCCTTCCCCATCCTCTTGTCAGGAGCCCCTCCTCTTCCCTCCGGACTGAGGCTAGTGTCTCCATCTCTGTGACCACTTCCCCACCTCTGGGCCCCCAGCTGTGCTGCACGCTGGCTGTTCAAGCCAACAGCTGTTATTAAGCACCCAGTGCACGTCGGGCCTTCAGCGTAGGGATGCTCGGGCCCGGCCCAGCTCCATCACTTCGAAACCATGGAGACGTGGGGCAAGTGGCTCTGCCCTCTGTTTCTGTTTACTTGTCTGTAAAACAGAGTGATGATAACAGCACCCACCCCACAGCAGGGCTGAGGTGGTGAAACAAAGTCATCTGCATCTACAACCGAGTAAGTGCCCCATCAACGCAGCTCTGCGTATGTATGTTCACCGGGACATTTTGGTTGCAAATGACAGCTCAGACGGAAGCAGAAGAAGGAACGTGTTAGCTCAACTCCCTGGGCAATGCAAGATTGCAGGACGGGGAGGGTATCAGATCTCCCACCCTCTCCTTCCCCTCCCCCCGCCCCCTTCTTTCCAGCACTGATTCTATGAGTCTCTGCATGAATCAGCCTCATTTCTCTCTTCTAAAGAGCTATGAGGTTAGGTGTGTGGGAAGCGAGAAGGACCCAGCCATCCCTCCATCTATTGAGCCCAAAAGGAAGAGGAAGCAGCCTCTGTCTGCACCTAAGTGTAAAATCCTTGGAAGAATTCTGTCTGGGCTTGACCCCCAAGGTGCCCACCTCTACCAATCACTGAGGTCCGGGGGGGGACACCACAGTGAGTGTCTCCAGGAGAAGCGGCTTCAGTCGGGGGACAGTTCAACAGAAGAAAGGGGATTCGGGGTAGGAAGGAACAACAGACGCCCCCATATGTGGCCCTGCGCCTTGCAGCTCACAGAGGGGAGACAGCCAAGGCCCCCCACAGGGCTGGGCTGCACTTTCATTTCACACTCGGTGCCCGAGCTTGCATCACGGTGCTGGCCAGGAGCTTCGTGTGCAGTTATTAAATGCGATGTGCTGTAGGTGTATAACTGTCTGAATGGTTTTGCATGTTTTGATAAATCTATAAATATGGATTGTAATTATCCATCATTAACCTATGCTTATGTTCTGCATAAGTGTACATTGTTTCCCCAAGGATGCAAGTTGCCAATTTACAACCAAGACACAGGGACCCTAGCCTGATGGTCATGTGTCCCCATCACCCAGGAAACGGAACGTGTCCATTCGTCATCCTGGGGACGAGGGTCAGCGGAGACAGTGGGCAAATCTCCCCACACCACAGGCAGGTCCTGGAGTCCTGGAGCTCTGGGAGGAAAGAGAGCACGGTCAGGAGAGAGGTCAGCCCCAGCCACCAGCCTGGACCAGGTGACAGTTGAGGGGGGAGGGGTTACCTGAGCACTTGCCTGTGGCTCCACCCAGGGCCCTGAAGGGGGTCAGAGCTGGAGCCCCAGCTGCCCTCACTCACCTGGGGTCACCCTTGAGCCTCAGTTTCCTCAGCTGTAAAATGGGGATGAAAGCAGCTCCCTCCTCGAGGGGTGGCTGTGAGGATTAAGGGAGCGAGTGCCAGTGAAGGGCACCCAGCAGACGCAGGAAGTACTCACTCATGTGAACTGATGCCCCTGCTGTTGTCACCCCAGGACTGTGACAGAGAAGGCACATGGGCCCATTTCACAAATGGGGATAATGGCTGTGATGGCTCCTGGCTGCTGACACCCCCTTGGGCCAGGCGCCTGCACAGCCGACCCCATGTCCCCTTCACAGGCGCCCTACATGGCAGGTGCTGTTCTGGCCCCCTCTCCACAGGGGGAAGCTGTGCCTCAGGTGGGTCAAGTACCTCCTGGATCACACAGCCTGCAGGGAGCAGAGTCTCAGAGCAGAGCTTTCTGCCCCCAGGGCCCAGGCTGGGCCACCACCCCAGACCCCACGCGACCCAGGACACTCAGTCAAGAGCATTGATGAGAAGGTGGTGGACACTCGTGGCTGCCTGCCCAGCAGCCCACCCCTACTTTCTTCACTTGCAGAGCCCTCGGTTTGTTCTGCAGTAATAGGTCTCCCCAGCCCAGGGGTGACGCCAAGCCTGTTACCCCAACCCCATTTTCCAGAGATTGTTTCAGGGGTTGGAGTGTGACCCACAGCTGGTCACTGAGATGTAAAGGAAAATCTGCTGGTGGAGGGATTGCTTCTGGGAAATATTTTTTCTGCTTTACTCCACACCCTTGTTCTCAACTTGAATGTTATCATGTGAGACATGATGTTTGGAGCTGTGGCAGCCATATTGCAACCATGAGACAATAAGCTAAGGAAAAAGCCAGGAATGGTCAATGATGATAATTAAGAAAAAGGAAAGACCTTGTTTTTTTGACATCACTGAGTATCTACCAACTCCAGAACTACCTCCCTCCAGACATCTGTTTGTGCTCAATGATTTTACATCTCAATAACTTGAGCCACTGTTGTTGCATTTTCTGTTACTTGATACCCAACACATCCCAACTGATGGAAGCACCTACTGTGTGCCCAGCCCATGTCTCACATAACCTTCAACACACAGAGTCAGGGCTATTCGTCTACATCTCTGTCTCTCTCCCATATCAGACTCTGGACTTCCAAAGGTGAATGTTTACCTTGTTGCATCTGAGCCCCAGAGCTCCACATGGGTCATGACCCCACAGTGAGCCCCGATTGCCATGAGCTGAGTAACATGGATGAATGAGGGAAGGGGTAAATTAAGGACTAAGTGAACGTAATGGATGTGAAAGTGCTTTACAAATACAGGGTAAGGTTCTGGAAGTCACATGGAGATGAGAGGTGGAAGAAGGTGCAGGGTGGAGAGCAGGGATTAGAGGAAAAGATTCTTCAGGGAAATGAGGCTGTGTCTTCTTCCCAGATGTCCCCCTGCCTCTCCGTCCTGCTGACACAGACATCAGGTTGGAAATCCCACCTACCCCATGCACAGTCACTTCCCTGGGTTGAGGGAGCCTTTGACAGCCAGCACCTCCTTCCCCAAGCCAGAGAGACAGGCTCTGTGCTCTGTCATTTTCCCCAAAAAAATTGTTGCGAGCAACCAAATGGTTATCATTACTTCAGCGGCAATTCTTTGCTGCATTATTTTGTAAGAGACGGAGGACAGGGCACTGGGAGAGGAGGTGGCGGGAGAAGTGAGGAAAACCATTTAGGGTGAACAGGCTGTAAAATTTCAGCTCCGGGTTTTGCAGGGAAACTGGATTAAAGAATCAAATCAAATGGATTTTGCCATCAGAGTAAGAGATCTTTCTCCCCCGACATGCCTTACTTTGACAGTTGGCTTCAAGAAGTTTGATACAATTTATTTATCCAGCAAATAAGATCAAGGTATGAAATAAGACTCATTCTATCTGTTAAGCTCTTGACATACTGTGGGTTAGCCAGAGAGGGTTTTTTGGCAAAACTGATGAGTCTTTTCTTGTTGTTCTTTTTCCCACTGATGCCTTGCATTCCTGGTGCCTGGAAAGGTCCAGTGAGGCAGTAATCAGCAAGTACGTGGTGGGTGAAGGTGTGGAGGCCAGAGCCCCCGCCCAGAACAGCCCTTATCCTCCTGCTTCCCTCAGAGTCAGGTAGAGGACCAGGAGGGGGAATAGTAAAATCTTTCCTCCTTTGAAAGCATCATTAAAGAGGTTACCAGAGTGGACACATAAGGTCCAGCATTAGCCAATTAACTCAGTTTCCTCATCCGTAAAAGACAATGGCCTTGATGCCATTTACCCCGTGGCGAGCTGCAGGTTCCATGAATCACAGGTGCGAGACCTGTGCGCAGCCTGGCACACAGTAGGACCTCAAGAAGTAGTCTCCCCCCTTCCTGACCCACCTCGCAGACCCTTGGGAGAGGGCCTGGGCCCCCCTCCTAAGGCACAGTTTGCAGAAATGCCTCTGGGATATTCCCCATGGCAGCTTCCCTCCCCCACCCAAACACCTTCATTTTTCTGTGTCTTCAGAAATGACAAGAATGACACAGTGTCTCCATCTCTAAAAACAGCCTGTCTGCACATGTCAGATCCCCTGCCTCCCACCAAGGCTGTGCATGGGTACACGTGTGTGATCATGTGTATGTGTGTGCACACGGGGGAGGACCCTATACCTCACATCCTTCAAGGCCTCCAATGGGATCTCCTGATGCTATCTCTAAAATAGGGCCATAGGGACAGACGGAAAGAAGGCAAAGCCCCACTAACAGCCTCCAACATGCGTCCCAGCTCCCATCCACTCTGCCTCTCATGTGGCAGGAATGTGCTTTTTCATAAATCCTGTGGTTGTCTGGTGAATCACACAATTACAATGCATCATGTATTTATTGACAAAAGTGTTAATTTTTACTATGTAAATATTTGAGTTCTATCCCCGTGTCTGTGATTCTGTCATAGCATTTCTCCATTTTTCAATCTGCTGGGAGCCTCCAAGCAGGGAAGAGGCCTGGGCTGCCCTGGGCTCTGAGAGGCTGGCGTGGGATGGACATGGGCATGGGTGATGGTGCGTCACACAGCAGGTGTGATCCCGCCCACATGTCGGGGTCCTTATAAGTGTGCCTGGGGACACACTAGACACAGATGTGCAGGGTTTGGTCTTGTTACCTTCCTGTCTCATGGAAGGAAGAGAGGGAGGGAGGAAAGGAAGAAGCAAGGAGGTGGGTTAGTTTCTCAGTGACTTTGATGAAAAAGTGCCAGAGGGCTTCCCTGGTGGCGCAGTGGTTGAGAGTCCGCCTGCCGATGCAGGGGACACGGGTTCGTGCCCCAGTCCGGGAGGATCCCACATGCCGCGGAGCGGCTGGGCCCGTGAGCCATGGCCTCTGAGCCTGCACGTCTGGAGCCTGTGCTCTGCAACGGGAGAGGCCACAACACTGAGAGGCCTGCGTACCACAAAAAAAAAAAAAGTAAAAAGTGCCAGAGACTTTCAAGGGGTTGATCTGTGGTTTCCCAGGCATCTTGAGAGGGAAGTAGTGTTATCCCCATTTTACAGAGGAGGAAACTGAGGCCCAAAGAGGTCCAGCAACTTTCCCAAGGTCACATCATAGGTAAAGGATGGAGCTCAGCCCTGGGCCCCCTGAGCGTGAAGCCAGCTGCCCCCCACCTCCACGTGGGCAGGAGAGTCGATGGCTAAACAGCCAGACCAAGGAGGCAGACCGAGCTGGACCAGGTCCCAGCACTTCCGATGGCTCGCTCTGTGACATGGGCTAGACGCTCAACCACCCTGGGCCTCAGGGTCTCCCTCATAGAGGGTGTCTTTGCACCAACGCAGTCACAGCGCTTTCACACATGTTCTCCCATCACCCCCCCCCACTTTGCAACCCTGTGGGGTCTTGAGGAATAAGCGGGACCATCCACCTGCGGCCCTCGAGCGTGCCGGGTGCTAGACACCGGCTGTCACCAGGATTGTGTCAAGCCTGGAACTGTGTCCTTTAGAGCAGGGCCCAGGTTTGGGGGTGGCCACAGGCCCTGGACCACTGCAGGAAGGCACCAGCGGGGAGGTTGTGGAGGAGATGGGCTGGGGTCAGCTGGGGCCTGGGGGCCTCATCCTGTCCAGAGGCCAAAGTCACGGCCCTTGGTCCTGGAGGGAGGGCCTGCCACACACATGTGAGGTCTGCACCCCTCCCTCCAAGGGCAGGAGGAGTCACTGGTGTGAGTGCCATGAGGGCAGGGGCTTCGTCTATTTGTGTTAATCACTGTTTCCTTGGTGCCTACATGTTTGTAGGTGCTCAATGAGAGTTTGTTGAATGAATGAATGAATGAATGAGTGAATGAATGAATATCTTTCCTCTAGTAGTGTATGCCTATCACCTGAGCCTGGCATGCAATGGGCCCAACAGAGCTGTGAGTTGAATGGAAGAATGGTTCATACAGGGGGTCCCTGGAGGTGGTCTTCAGTTTTCAGGATGACAGCGGGAAGCAGAAGTCAGAGCCATGGGCAGGGGGCAGGGAGCCCTGGACATGAGGGAGGGGCGAGTGGGTAACCCTGAGTGGCACTGGAGCAGGCCCTGCTGGCCAGAGGAACCCAGCTGATCTAAGGGCCAGGGGACAGATGCCCGTGATTTGCTCTGGCCCTGCCCGCTCGCACCTGGGCCACTTCCTCATTCCCCTCCTGGCTTCTGGCCACAGGTCTGACACGGGACACAGGCCTGCCCACCTCCCATGCTGACTCTCAGAGACCCTCTCCTGCTGGAGAAGGGTCCTCTTCCTCCCCCACTGCTTACCAGCTCTGACCCTTGGGGTCTGGGGGTGCAGGGTCAATGCTCCCCCTCAATGTGACCACCCCGCTCTAACTCCTGCCGCGTGATGAGTAGAGCGCAAGTGGCGGGGACGGGGAAGGCGGTCAGGTTTCACTGGGCTGCGCTCCACGCTGGATGGATTAAGCAGGCACTTTAGCTGTCGGGAACTGTAATAAATCCATTCCACAGGGGCAGGCAGGGTGGGGCCAGTGCAGAGCCCTCAGCTGGAGGTTGTGGTGGGCCCTGCCCCCAAACCCTTAAACCTGAAGCTCCTCCCGCACCTGTGGTGGGCTCCAACCATGCCCAGCCCTGCCCATCAGTGCCCAGCCGTTCTGATGGCCTCTTAACTCTCGGGCTCATAAAGTCCTAAAGCGAGCTGAATCGAGCTCATTAAACCACAGGCTCTTAGCATCCATTGTCCCACCCCCTCAGGTTCCCCGAGTCACAGAACCAGAGCCAGAGCACCTCAGACTCCCAAATTCCCACAATCAGAGCATCAGGGGGTCTGCAAATGACAGGAAGGGCGCATTTTAGACCCACAGACCCTGAGAAGCGCAGACTCCAGATATCAGAGATGCTGGACCTCGGTATGTGTTATATCCACCGGGGCTCACGGGAGGACTGCCAGGAGCTTGAGGCATGGCAGGGGAGCAGGGGAGGGGGGAGGGCTGGGCACCGATCCTGCCCAGGACTGGCCCAGCGTGGTATACTCGGGACCACAGCCCTGAGCTGGGTCCAGAGACCTGTGGTGACCTCACTGTCCATTGTATGGAGCCATGGTAGGTAGAAGTAAGTCAGGCCCATACCTGGCCAGGAAAGAGGTTGGTGCCTAAAAACAGGCGGTATCTAGGCTGGGGACACAGGACTTCAGAGGAAGGAGAGGGTTGGGGTGTCCTGCAAGTCTTCCTGGAGGAGGTGTAATTGAATCTGGGCCCAGAGGGAAGGTGGGATTAGCCCCTGGGCTCATGGTGGAGAGAGTGGGTCAGTGGGTGGTTCCTGGCCGAGGACACAGCTTGTATGAAGGGTGAGGCATGTTGGAGGAACAGCAAGTGTTCTGGGAACCAGCAGCTTGGAGAGTTGGGGAAGGAAATGGAGATAAAGTAACAGGCAAAAAAGTAGTACTTTAGCAAATGGTCCTGACCTTCCTTTGCAACCTGGCAATGCTGCAAGCTGGGCAGAGCCTGCCCTGGCTGTCCCCTAGCAGGAGGATGATTTTGGAGCTGGATGGTGACCCTAGCCCTGGCCCCTTCCCTGGTAAATTCAGCTTCAACATCATCCTGTCCTATGGTGGTACCAGGTGGGGCCCCAGCGCCGCCCACCTCCCCACCTCGGCATCTCCAGGTCTATTAAACAGGAGAGTCACAGGCTGACATGTAGGCTCGTATGAGCTGCACCAAGTCTCCACCCAGCCTCAGGCACCACCACTCAGACCTTGAATTCATCACCCCCTCTCCCCCAACACAGGGCCTTTGCACATGCTGTTCCCATGTCCTGGAGCACACGTCCTCACCATCTCCCCAGAGTTTCCCCTCCTCACCCCTCAAACCTCCTCAGGGAGCCTTCCTCGACCTTCCTGCCAAGGTCAAACCCCGGCGCAGGGTCCCGAGCCCTGGGAACCTCATCCTGGGCACACTGGTCACAGGGCAGGTTCCAGGTTATTTGGGGACTGTCTGTGCCCCCACTGGGCTGTGAGCTCAGGGCTGGGGAGTGTCATTGTTCCATTCACTGCTGTAGCCCCCAGAACAGGGCCTGGCACATCGTAGGTGCTCAGTAAATACCGGTGGGAGGAAGGCATGGAGGGAGAAGAATCGGTGGAGTTCACCCAGTTCAGAGAAGGTGCCTGGAAAACAAAACAGCAACACAGGATGAAAGGATGGAGGACCAGGGACCCCTGACCCACAGCTGAGGACTCAGGAGATGTCATCTCCAGCCAGGAGCCCCTGAGGCCGCGTCAGGGGACAGAGGATGAGAATCACTCTGGGAAGCCCCAGATAAAGGCCAGAGAGGCGGGAGGGCCAGGAGGGACACGGTCTCCCCAGAGGAACATGGTCTCCACTCAAGTCTCCCATCTGCGGGAGGACCCGCCACTCTGACCACATCCCTCCCCTGTGCCCGAACCATCCATGGCTCCCAGCGCTGCCTGCTCAACCCACCTTCCCCGCCTCACCTTTCTCCATTTGTCCCCACAGGCCCTGGGCATCAGGTCCCCAGGCCAACCCCCTGGTCCCTAATCCACCACACTCTTCAGCTCAAGTGTCACCTTTTCCAGGCCTTTTCTGATTCCCTTTGCTGCTTGTCCCTCCTCTGTTCCCAGAAGACCCAGCAGATGTCCCTCCTACAGAGCTTGTCTCAGTCTCACCACTAGATCATGAGCTAGTGGAGGCTACAGGAGGTTTTATTCTTCTTGCCCTGATGCCTGGCACATAGCCTGGCACACAGTAGATGTCAAAGTGGGCTGGATGGATGAATGAATGAGTGAATGAGTAAATGGATGGATGAATATTACTAGCCTCCATTAATTCAGGACCTGCTGTGTACCAGACACTATGCTGACATTTTACAAGCATCATTTCATTTACTCCTCCCTACAACCCCATGTAGAGTGTACTGATATATGCCCATAGTACAGACAGGGAAACTGAGGCTCAGGGGGTTGGGTCACTCACCAAGGTCACACAGAAAGTAAGCTGAGGGGCTTCCCTGGTGGCGCAGTGGTTGAGAGTCCGCCTGCCGATGCAGGGGACACGGGTTCGTGCCCCGGTCTGGGACGATCCCACATGCCGCGGAGCGGCTTGGCCCATGAGCCATGGCCGTTGAGCCTGCGTGTCCGGAGCCTGTGCTCCGCAACGGGAGAGGCCACAACAGTGAGAGGCCCACATACCGCAAAAAAAAAAAAAAAAAAGAAAGTAAGCTGAGGCAGTAGAACCTTCCTGTTCAACCCCATCCGATGCCTCAGTCTCCTGGCTGAGTTGAGCCCGCAGTTCATGGTCACATCCAAGACACCCCAGTCAATCTCTCCACTCACTGGGGACACACGATGGCTGCTTTGGCTGAAAATCATGATCACAATCATCCAGCTTCAGTTCTAGAGCAACAAAGAAGGGCCTGCCTTTTCCCAGCATGTGTGCAGACATGAGGGTGTCACTTAGGGACCCCTGCGTAAGTGACAGGTGCATCCACGAGACCCCCAGTCCTGCCCACGGAGACTCTGAATGATCATCATCAGCAGAGACCCCTGTCCTCTCCCCCGCCCCCCGAAGCTGGCAGCCTTTCCAGGCCCATGTGGACCTGGCAGCTTGTAGCTCCCTCTCCATTGCTCCAGGAACATCATCTATCTATCATGAAGACTGAGGCTGTAATGTAAGGGTCATTTGTTTATCTCCAACAAGCAGAAGCCACAGGACTATTCAGATCCCAGAGATTCTGGGGAGGGGGGGGAAATACTCAGATGAAACGCAGAGGGAGCACAGAGGAAATAGGATGTGCCAGGGAGATTAATCCACTGCTCAGACATGAAATAAATACATTCAATTATGTTTTATTGCATTTCATTTGAATGTACACATCGTAGTTAGCTGCCTGCAAGTGTTGGATTACCCAGAAAGAAAACACAATGAAAGATGAGAGAATAAAAACACACACAAAAAAATGCTCCTGAAATTGGAATCACTAAGACCAAGTAATTAAACCAGACATGAGACAAAAGCAGCTGCTTGCACCGAGACCCTCTCAGCACTGACACCAGGTCCGCACAGCATACTGCCCGGAACCAGGTGCCCTTGGCTAGATCGTCCTGATCACCAGCATCAGGGAAAAACTCATGACAGAGTCAGATCCAGGCTGTCTTGAACTGGCACCAACATGCTGTGTGACTATGGGTAGGTCACTGCCCCTCTCTGAGCTTCATTCCCCAGGGGAGAAATGAGATGCCTAAACCAGATGCTCTTAAAGAAAATGGGGAATACAGAGCAAGAAGGGGTCCCATGGGATCCAGTGCAGGGAAAAAGAAACCCTAGAGACATCCCTGGGAGTTGTGATCTCCTCAGCAGAGCCCTTCAATGAACCTGCACCAGATGGCATCTAATGAATCAGGGCAGCCAGACTGGGCACAGTGTGGGAGGGAAGGATGGGTTTCTGGTGCCTCCCATCTCCCTTCCAGCAACTTCTATCTCCCCCCAGGAGTCCAGCCCTTGTGCTCTGTCCCTCCACCATCAACACTGCACCCAGGAAAAACCCTGGAAATCCCAAAGGTGCCTGGTCTCCCAGGGCAGCATCTACTTTCTAAGAAATGGGCACTAAGGTTCTCAGGCATCAGAGGGAGAAGACTTCGTTGGAAGGAGACCTTCCAGCTTCCTGGCCACTGATTCTGCCCATCCTTAAGGCCAGAAAATCGTGAGGGATGCAAGGAGCTCAAGAGGGGCCATTAGTGTAACATCCAGCTGCCGTGCGCGTGCGTAGGTGTGTGTGTGCGTGCGCGCGCCCAACGCAAGAGAGAGAAAGTGTGTATGGGGGTGTGTGCAGGGGACCAACACCTCAGAAACAGGGCACAGTGGTAGGCAGCTCAGCACACTCTTTTAACCCTGGCATCAGAGGTGAATCATCCTCAGCTGCCCAGAGCAGGAGCGAGGCTCCCAGGCAGGCTTTGGAGACATGGTTGTGAACGAGACAGAGCCCTGGGCTTGAAGGTCTGGAAGCCGGGCCCCACCAGGTCCAGCCTCAGTAAAAACACACTGACGTCCCCTCATGTGTTCATTCAACCAATATTTAACTGAATATCTACTGCATGCCAGGTTCTGTCCTAGGCGCCTGCAACAGCAACAGACAGAGCACAAACATCTCTTGTGAAGCTTTTATTTAAAGCCCTCTGCAAATGGCAAACAGTAGCCACCATTTATGGAGCACCTACTGTGTGCCGTGTATGCTGCTCAGTACTTCGCACAGCCCATCTCTGAGTCAGACACTGTCCCCGTCTCAGGGGAGGGAGGGTGCGTGGTACCCACCCCCTGCCCAACCCGGCCTGGGTGTGGCCACTAGCCCAGCCTCTCCAGGTTCTGGCAAAAGCCACACACACTTTTCCCAAGAGGACCAATGGGGGCACAACAGAGGCCTATCTTATGGGAACCCCAAGGCCCTAGGGAGCACCCAGAGACTCTCTGCTGGTCTTCCCCATCCAGCCATCCCTGGGGAGGTATCATTCTCTCCAATTTACAGGTGAAGAAGCTGAGGCCTGATCACAGGATGGTCTGTATCTGAGGCCTGATTTCACCTTTCTCGCGGGAGCTCATGGCTGCACACAGCCTGGGGTCCATCTCCTGCCCCGTTCATTGCAGCTTTGTGACCTTGAGCAAGTACGTTGCACCTGTTTCCCCATCTGTGAAGCAGCAGTAGTAATAGTACCCACCTCACAGAGTGAGCAGAAGAACTAGGAAACTGGACTTTGTAAAGACCCAGCACAAGGCCCAGCACACAGGAAGCGCCAAGGTCTCAGCCCGCATCCCCCTCAAGGCCAGGGCTCTTTTAGTTTCCTTGGACTGCTCCCACCCCAGCAAGTGGAGGGTGCCACCTTCTCTTAGGCATACTCATGACCCATGAGACCCCCATCTGCCCTGACTGATGGCCCAGGGGACACAGGAGGGGGTGGGGCTATCCCAGGATCCTAATAAAGTCTCCCAATAATCAAAATTAAAAACAGCACATATTAGGGGACTTCGCTGGCGGTCCAGTGGTTAAGACCTCGTGCTTCCACTGCAAGGGGTATGGGTTCAATCCCAGGTCGGGGAACTAAGACCCCACATGCTGCATGGCATGGCCAAAAAAATAAAATAAAATAAATTTTAAACAACAGATATTATTTGAAGTGAAGAAAAAAATAACACTATGCTTTAGAGAACCATGCTTCATCTAAAGGAAAAAGACAACAATATTAAAACATAATTTTTGGTTTTTTAAGTCATGTTTTCTTCGCATTCTCACAATTCTAGTGGCAGTCAACTGTCGTGGTATGCACTTCAACAGAGGAAAACATGAGTCTGAGAGATGGCAGTTCTGGAGAGATACCAAGTCCAGTACGTGTTTGCCAGGAGAGAGGGTATGGGAAGAAGAAGGGAGGGCAAGGTTCCTCCAGGGTCACCTGCTTCTGCTCTGGGGCTCTCAGCTCTGCACCTGTGTGTGCATTAAGGGGCCACACAGCCCAGCATCTAAGAGCTTGGACTTTGGGGGAACCCAAAAGGCCTGAGTTTTAGTCCCAACTCTGCCACTTATCAGCTGGGTGAGCTTGGTCTGAAACCCCGCCTCTCTGAGCCTCAGTTTAATCATCTGTGAAATAAGCATCATACCAGTGCCCACTCCACAGGCTCTTTGGGAGAATTAAAGGAGATAATGCCTGCAAAGCCCCAAGCCAGGGCCTAGCATGGAGTCAACACTCCAAACTCATTAGCTATTAATTCTGTATTTTTTAAAAGATTTTTTTCATACTTCACTATTTCTAAAAAGTGGCATGTGTCTCACAATTGAAAAGTACATTGAAAGTGCTCATGTCTCTTTTTCACTAGAAACTATTAGGAAATTGATGGCGGACTGCTAAATCCACAGTATCGAGAATGATAATGAAGAACTGCATTCCAGCAAAGGGCCCACAGGTGGGCACAGCCTTGCAAGAACAAGTTTTCCACATTGCACTCTCTCTCACAAGGCAAACCCAGGTCTTGGGCCAGAGATGAATGGAGATTTGAAACATTCACTTTGTTCAGTCCTGGAAAAGAAAAGAGTTGTCTGCCCTGCCCTTTTATGGCCATGGGAAAACCCATGTGCCAGACTTTTGCGTCTAGCCAGGATGGAGGAACTGAGTCTGGGCTTACCTTCCTGCTGGAAATAACTGACCAATCAAACAAACAAACAAAATATATGAAACCACAGTTTTCAAGACACTGAACTCCAGACAATGAGAGACAGTGATTCTTAAGAGACAGGAATGAATGAGGTGAGCCAGTGGTAGCTCCAGTGAAAACAATGAGAGAGTTTCATGATAGAGGGAGGCAGAACCCAGGAGCCAGTGGACACAATGAATTGAAGAGATGATGAGCAGTCAGTCCAGGGAGAACAAGAAAACTAGAGTTCACAGGACAGAGCACTGTGGAGGAGGGAGCTACACAGAAAGAATGCTGGGAATCTGCAGAGGGTCCTCCTGGAGTATTCAGCTGAGTACTAACCAGTATATATGTGTGACGGGAATACTTGAGTATGAGGAAAGAACCATTCAAGAGGATTGGAGGGGACAGTGCCCAGTGCTCACACTGGACGGGAACAGCGCTTTTCCCATATCCTAACTCACAGAGCATTGGGTAGAGTACTCAGAAGAATCTTGCCTAAGTAGTGGGAGAAATTAGCCCAAGGCTAAATGATGCTCTGAACTCACCTAACGATGCTTCAGAGCAGGGTCCAAAAGGATCAAACCGTTTCCAGGAAATTTAATTGGGTCCCAAGAATATTTATACGGATACAAAAATATCAACCATCCTACAAGGCAAAATTGAGAATGGTATCCAATTAAAGATTAGCAGACATACAGAGTAGAAATATGTGACCCATAATGAGGAGAAAATCAATCAATTAAAAGCAACCCTGGAAAAATCTGAAAGAGAAATTAAGGAAACACTCCCATTTATCACTGCAACAAAAAGAATGAAATACCTAGGAATAAACCTACCTAAGGAGACAAAAGACCTGTATGCAGAAAACTATGACACAGATGAAAGAAATTAAAGATGATACAAACAGATGGAGAGATATACCATGTTTTTGGATTGGAAGAATCAACATTGTGAAAATGGCTATACTACCCAAAGCAATCTACAGATTCAATGCAATCCTTATCAAACTACCAGTGGCATTTTTCACAGAACTAGAACAAAAAATTAAACAATTTGTATGGAACACAAAAGACCCCGAATAGCCAAGGCAAGCTTGAGAAAGGAAAACAGAGCTGGAGGAATCAGCCTCCCTGACTTCAGACTATAATACAAAGCTACAATAATCAAGACAGTATGGTACCGGCACAAAAACAGAAATATAGATCATTGGAACAGGATAGAAAGCCCAAAGATAAACCTACACACATATGGTCACTTTATCTTTGATAAAGGAGACAAGGATATACAATGGAGAAAAGACAGCCTCTTCAATAAGTGATGCTGGGAAACATAGACAGCTACATGTGAAAGAATGAAATTAGAACACTCCCTAGCACCATACACAAAAATAAACTCAAAATGGATTAAAGACCTAAATGTTAGGCCAGACACTATAAAACTCTTAGAGGAAAACATAGGCAGAACACTCTATGACATAAATCACAGCAAGATCCTTTTTGACCCACCTCCTAGAGAAACAGAAATAAAAACAAAAATAAACTAATGGGACCTAATAAAACTTAAAACCTTTTGCACAGCAAAGGAAGCTATAAACAAGATGAAAAGACAACCCTCAGAAAGGGAGAAAATATCTGCAAACGAAGCAACTGACAAAGGATTAATCTCCAAAATATACAAGCAGCTCATGCAGCTCAATATCAATAAAACAAACAACCCAATCCAAAAATGGGCAGAAGACCTAAATAGACAGCTCTCCAAAGAAGATATACAGATTGCCAACAAACACATGAAAGGATGCTCAACATCACTAATTATTAGAGAAATGCAAATCAAAATTACAATGAGGTATCACCTCACACCAGTCAGAATGGGCATCCTCAAAACATCTACAAGAAATAAATGCTGGAGAGGGTGTGGAGAAAAGGGAACCCTCTTGCACTGTTGGTGGGAATGTAAGTTGATACAGCCACTATGGAGAACAGTATGGAGGTTCCTTAAAAAACTAAAAATAGAACTACCATACGACCCAGCAATCCCATTACTGGGCATACACCCTGAGAAAACCATAATTCAAAAAGAGTCATGTACCACAATGTTTATTGCAGCTCTATTTACAATATCCAGGACATGAAAGCAACCTAAGTGTCCATCGACAGATGAATGGATAAAGAAGATGTAGCACATATATACAATGGGATATTACTCAGCCATAAAAAGAAATGAAATTGAGTTATTTGTAGTGAGGTGGATGGACCTAGAGACTGTCATACAGAGTTCAGTAAGTCAGAAAGAGAAAAACAAATGCCGTATCTTAACACACATATATATATGGAATCTAAAAAAAGAAAAAAAAATGTTTCTGAAGAACCTAGGGGCAGGACAGGAATGAAGACACAGACATAGAGAATGGACTTGAGGACACAGATAGGGGGAAGGGACGAAGTGACACAGACATATATACACTACCAAATGTAAAATAGATAGCTAGTGGGAAACAGCTGCATAGCACAGGGAGATCAGCTCAGTGCTTTGTGTCCACCTAGAGGGGTGGGATAGGGAGGGTGGGAGGGAGACACAAGAGGGAGGATAAATGAGGATATGTGTATACGTATAGGTGATTCACTTTGCTATACAGGAGAAACTAACACACCGTTGTAAAGCAATTATACTCCAATAAAGATGTTAAAAAAAAAACAGAAAAAGAAAACCAACCTTGAACCAACAGAGATGTTAGAATTTGTAGACAAGGGCATTTAAACTGTTGTTATCACTGTGTTCCCTATGTTCAAAATGCTATGTAGAAACATGGAAAATTTTAAAAAGAATTAGATCAAATTCTAGAGATGACAATTACAATGTCTGATGAAAATCCAGATGGGATTAAGAGATATGAAATTGCAGAAGAAAAAATTGATGAATGCAAAGTCATAACAATAGAAACTATCCAAAATAAAACACAGGGGAAAAAAATTTACAGAAATGAAAAGAGCATCCATGAATTACAGGACAACTTCAGGCAGGATGATGTACATGCAATTCAAGTTCCTAAAGGAAAAAAAGAGAAAAGGAGTGAGAGTAGAAAAATATTTGAAGAAAAAAATGGCAGAAATTTTTCTAAATTTGGTACCATCTCTAAACCCTGAGATCTAAGAATCTCAACAGATTCCAAACACAAGAAAACTACACCAAGGCATACCATAATCAATTTTCCTAAAGCCAGTGATAAAGAGAAGAGGTTAAAAGCCAACAGAGAAAAAAGAAACCTTAAGTACAAAGGAACAAAGGTAACAATGGCAGCAGATTTCTCTTCAGAAACAATGAAAGCAAGAAGACGGTGAGGCCACATCCTTAAAGTATTGAAAGGAAAACAAATCTCTGAACCTACAATACTATAACAGTGAAAACTGTCTTTCAAAATGAAAGTGAAATAAAAACTTTTTCAGACATGTAAAGATCTTCAATACAAGAAATATTAAAGGTAGCCCTTCAGGCAGAAGAAAAATGATACCAGATGAAAATATGGCTCTACAGAAAGCCATAGAGTACCAGAGGACTTCCCTGGTGGCACAGTGGTTAAGAATCCACCTGCCAATGCAGGGGACACGGGTTTGAGCTCTGGTCCAGGAAGATCCCACATGCCGAGGAGCAACTAAACCCCTGCACCACAACTACTGAGCCTGTGCTCTAGAGCCTGTGAGCCACAACTGCTGAGCCCACATGCCACAACTACTGAAGCCCTCGCACCTACAGCCCTTGTTCTACAACAAGAGAAGCCACCTCACACAAGATTAACTCAAAATAAATATAGATCATAGGTAAATATAGAAAACATAAAACAATAAAAATTATAGGATAAAATATCATTGACCTGGATTTAGATGAAGAGTTCTTACAAATGACACCAAAAGCATAATCCATAAAAGAAAAAAATGGTACCTTGGAGGTCATCAAAATTTAAAACTATTGTTCTGGGGAAACACACTATCAAAACAATGAAGAGACAAGCTACAGAGTGGGAGAAAATATTTGCAAACAACTTATTCAACAAAGGATTCGTGTGCAGAACAAAAAATGAACTCTCAAAACTCAAAAATAAGAAAACAGTCCAATTAAAATAAAGGCAAGGATAGTGGCAGAGAGTTAGACGTATAGATCAATGGAACAGAGCAGAGGACCCAGAAATAGATCCACAGAAATATGCCAACTGATTTTGGACAATCAAAAAAGCAACTACCACAATGTTCACTGCAGCACTATTTACAATAGCCAGGACATGGAAGCAACCTAGATGTCCATCAACAGACTAATGGACAAAGAAGATGTGGCACATATATACAATGGAATATTACTCAGCTATAAAAAGGAACAAAATTGAGTTATTTGTAGTGAGGTGGATGGACCTAGTGTATGTCATACAGAGTGAAGTAAGTCAGAAAGAGAAAAACAAATACCGTATGCTAACACATCTATATGGAATCTTAAAAAAAAAAAAAAAAGAAATGGTACTGATGAACCTAGTGGCAGGGCAGGAATAAAGACATAGACATAGAGAATGGACTTGAGGACATGTGGGGAGGGGGAAGCTGGGAAGAAGTGAGAGTAGAATCGACATATATACACTACCAAATGTAAAATAGTTAGCTAGTGGGAAGCAGCAGCATAGCACAGGGAGATCAGCTCGGTGCTTTGTGACCACCTAGAGGGGTGGGATAGGGAGGATGGGAGGGAGGCTCAAGAGGGAGAGGATATGGGGACATATGTGTGCATGTGGCTGATTCACTTTGTTGTGCGACAGAGGCCAGTGCAGTGTTGTGAAGCAGTTGTACTCCAATAAAGATCTATTAAAAAAAAAAAAAAAGCAATTCAGTGGAGTAAAACAGCCTTTTCAACAAATAGTGCTGGAGCGTTGAACTTCCATAGGCAAAAATAATACTTCATCCTAAGCCTCACACCTATATAAACATTAACTCAACTTTGGATCATGGGCTTACATGTAAAATGTAGAACTATAAAGCTTTTAGAAAACAACATAGGAGAAAAGCTTTGAGATCTAGGGCTAGACAAAGAGTTGATAGACTTGAAACCAAAAGCACAATCTATAGAAGGAAAAATTGATAAATTGGACTTCATCAAAATAAAGACTTTTGCCCTTCAAAATACTTCATTAAGAGGATGAAAAGAAAATCTACAGAGTAGGAGAAAATATTTGCAAACCACATATCCAACAAAGGACTAATGTCTGGAATATGTAAAGAACTCTCAAAGCTCAACAGCAAAAAAATCCAACTAGAAAGTCGGCAAAAGATATATAGAGAGATTTTACCAAAGAGCATAGACAGTGGCAAATAAGCACATGGAAAGATATTTGACATGATTAGCCATTAGAAGTATACAAATTAAAACCACAGTGAGATACCAACACATACTTATTAGAAGGGCTAAAATAAAATACCAATTGCTAGCAAGGAAGCAGATCAACTAGAACTTTTGTACATTGCTGGTGGGAATGCAAAATAGTAGATTAACACTAAAAAATGGTTTGACAGGTACTTATAAAATTAATCATATACTTATATGTATTAGTTAGGATTCTCTAGAGAAACAAAACTAAAAGAATATATATAGATATATAGAAAGAAATTTATTATGGGGGATTGTCTCATGCAATTACTGAGGCTGAGAAGGCCACAATTTACCATCATTAAGCTGGAGGTCCAGGAAAGCCAGTAATGTAGTTCCAGTCCAAACCTAAAGGCCTGAGAGCCAGGGTATGATTGATATAGCTTCTAATCTAAGTCCAAAGGCCTGAAAACAAGGAATGCCAATGTCCAAGGGCAAGAACAAGAAATAGAGGCAAGGAATTGGAAAGGAAGAAGTAAAACTGTTTTTATTCATGGATGTCATGATTGCCAATGTAGAAATCTAATGGAATCTACAACAAAAGCTACTGGAATAAAGAAGTAAATTTAGAAAGGCTGCAAAATAAAAGATCTCTATGTGAAAATCAATTGTGTTTCTATATAGTAGCAATGAAAATCAGAAATAAAAATTTTAAAACACTCTTTACAATAACATCAAAAATGTGAAATACTTAGGGACAAATCTGACAAAAGCTCTGTTCAACTTGAGCTCTGAAAACTCCAAACCATTGTTGAGAGAAATTGAAAAGGAACTAAATAAATGGAGAGAAACTCCATATTCTTGGTTGGAAGATGTC
The DNA here is from genome assembly GCF_949752795.1 of Hyperoodon ampullatus. Taxonomy (NCBI): domain Eukaryota; kingdom Metazoa; phylum Chordata; class Mammalia; order Artiodactyla; family Ziphiidae; genus Hyperoodon; species Hyperoodon ampullatus. Next base: position 24,483,091 of record NC_136915.1, on the reverse strand, counting down.
AGTTCTCCCCAAACTAATGAATAGATTCAATGCAATAACAAGCAAAATCCTAACAGTCTTTTTTTTTATAGAAAACGGTAAATTGATTCTAAAAATCATATGGAAATGCAAAGGACCTAGAATGGCCAAAAAGAAGAGAAAAATTGTAGGACTAACACTACCTGACTTCAACATTTATTGTAAGGCTAGAGTAGTTAAAATAGTGTGGTGCTGGTAAAGGTAGATAAATTGGTCAGTGGAACAGAAGTCTAGAAATAGATACAGATATATATATATATATATATATATATATATATATATATATATATATGACAACTGATTTTTGACAAAAGTGCAAAGGCAATTCAGTGGAAAGGGGATAGTCTTTTCAACAATTGGCTGTCCACGTGCAAAAAAAAAATCTCAATTTATACCTCGCACCATATACAAAAACTAGCTCAGTATTTATTATATATCTAAATTCAAGACCTAAATTCAAAACCTATGTCTATAAAAAGCTCTACAAAAAACTTAAGAGAAAATATTTATCACCTTTAGTTAGGCAAAGATTTCTTAGATATGACACCAACAGTGCATCCTTAAAAGAAGAAATTAACAAATCGGACTTCATCAACATTTAAAAGGTCTGCTCTTCGAAAAAGAATTAAAAGACAAGCAACAAACCAGAAGAAAATAGTTGCAAACTATATATTTAATAAAGGACTTGTATTCAAAATCTATAAAAATTCTGGAAAATTAATAATAAAAACAATAACTTAATTTTAAAAATGACCAAAGATTTGAACAGAAACGTCACCAAAATAGAAAAATAAGGATGGCGAATAAGCAAATGAAAAAGTGTTCAATGTCTTTAGACATCAGGGAAATGCACATTAACACCATAATGGGTCAGTACGCACCCATTAGAATGACTAAAAGTAAAAAGACTCACTATACCAAGTGCTGGCGAGGATGTGGAGCAACTGAAATCTACATGCTGATGCCATACACTTTGGAAAACAGGATGTTCATTTCTTAGAAACTTAAACATATACCTACCATACGATCCAGTCATTCCACTCTTTAGTATTTGTCCCAAAGAAAGCATATATCCATACAAAGGCTTGTGCACAAATGTTCATAGCAGTTTTCTTTGTAATAGCCAAGAACTGGAAACAACTCAAATGTCCATTAACTGGAGAAGGAATCAACAAATTGTTGTATATCCCTACAATGGAATACCATTCAATATTAAAAAGAAATGAACTACTGAAACATACAGCAGCATAGATGAATCTCAAAATAATTATGCTGAGTACACATACGGTAGGACTGTAGAAAATGAAATCAAATCTATAGCGACAGCAAGCAGATCAGCAGAGGAGGCAGTAGGGAGGGCAGGACGGTGGGATGACCAAGGGGGCATGAGGAAAGTTAAGGATTTGGATTTGTTCACTATCGTGACGGTGGGAATGGTTTCACGTGTGTAGACCTATGTCAAGCTCATCAAATTGCACACTTTAAAAATGGAAGTTGGACTTCCCTGGTGGCGCAGTGGTTGAGAATCTGCCTGCCAATGCAGGGGACACGGGTTCGAGCCCTGGTCTGGGAAGATCCCACATGCCGCGGAGCAACTAGGCCCGTGAGCCACAACTACTGAGCCTGCGCGTCTGGAGCCTGTGCTCCTCAACAAGAGAGGCCGCGACAGTGAGAGGCCCGCGCACCGCGATGAAGAGCGGCCCCCGCTTGCCACAACTAGAGGAAGCCCTCGCACAGAAACGAAGACCCAACATAGCCATAAATAAATAAATAAATAAATATTTAAAAAAAAAAAAAAAAGGAAGTTTAAGGCTTCCCTGGTGGCGCAGTGGTTGAGAGTCCGCCTGTCGCTGCAGGGGACACGGGTTCATGCCCCGGTCCGGGAAGATCCCACATGCCATGGAGCGGCTAGGCCCGTGAGCCATGGTCGCTGAGCCTGCGCGTCCGGAGCCTGTGCTCCGCAACGGGAGAGGCCACAACAGTGAGAGGCCCGCGTACCACAAAAAAAAAAAAAAAAAAAAAAAGGAAGTTTATTGTATGTCATTATACCTCAATAAAGCTGTTAAAATATATTAATAAAAGTGGAAAAGGGGAACATAACCCTAACCGTCAGCTGTCTTCCATGAGTGGTTTCTGCTGTGTGCTCTGTACCCCTGCACCGCCCTGGCCGAGGGCTCCCCGGCTGGCGTGCTGACCATCACTGGCTACAGCGTGGGGACGAGCACACCCAGCCTCCTCCAGCTCTCGTTCCGGAAAAAATCACCTCACGTCCCACAGGTGTGATTATGAAGAGGGCAGGGGAAATGAGACGGACCAAGACAGTCCCCCCACACTGGGGACGCGGGAACCTCAGGGAACAGGCTGGAGGTGGGTGACAAGTGTTCTCTTACTGCTCACTCATGCCCTATGATTTAATATAGTTTGGACCTTTCTCAAGCTGATCGGCAGCCAGGCCTTGGGCTGCATGAAATCAGGCAGATAAAAAAAGCCGGAGCAAAGGGCACCGAGACTTTGGCTCCCTGTCGTTTTGCCACCAGCTCCGCCGGAGCCCAGCTGACACCACAGAGGAGAGTGAGAGTGAGAAGAAGGGAGAAAGGGAGAGGCTGAGAATTCCATGAAATTGTCCCTTCTTTAGAGTCGCGTGGTTCTGCTGCTGTTCCTTTCGCAGGAGGGGCTTCAGGGAGGTCCATCCAGCTGGGCAGAGGGGACCCCAGCCACTGGCAGTGGGTTCTGAACACCTACTGTGTGCCAGGCCAGCATGGGTCTCAGGGACGCAGTAGCAGACAGGCCCGGCCCACAGACACCATCACGATCATGATAGTAAATCACAGTCCTTAGTGCTCTCTGCGCCTCCTCTGTGCTCACGGCTCTACTCCTGCGGTGCCCACCCAGGGGACACCTGGCGACATCTAGAGATATTTCTGGTTGTCACACCTGGGGGGAGGTGGAGAATACTACTGGCATCGTGAGTAGAGGCCAGGGATGCTGTTACACATCCTATAATAGGACAACCTGTAGGACAGCCGCCACAACAAGGAAGTACCTGGACCAAATGGCAACAGGACCAAGGTTGAGGACCCCGGCTCTGTATCCATTTCTCATTTAAACCTCACAGCTGCCCTGTAAGTAGGACTATCATCATTCCCATTTTACAGAAAAGGAAACTGAGACCCACTGAGGGTTAAGCAAGTCACCCACCATGACTCACCTGTGGAAAGGCAGAACCAGGACTTGAACCAGGTCTGTCTGTGCCCAGAGTCTACACTGTGCATACCATACAGAATCCTCTAGGAGCCCAGGTCCCGAGTTCACATTCCAGTGGAGCCCAGTGGAGCCCACTGGAGCACCAGGTGTGTCATTAGACCTCTCCAAACCAGGAGCACTTTACTTTGAAACTGGGCTCATGAGCCATGGCCTGGGTAAGCACAAGGTGCATGAGAAGCCTCCCACCTTGTGAAAATGTTGGGGAAACAGAAGGGATCTCACATTCGCTCATTTATTGGTCAAGTATTCATTGGGCGTCTACTATGTGCTTGACACTGCACTAGGCACTGGGGATGAGCACTGCACGAGACACAGAGGTCCCTGCTCTTGGGGCACTTAGGTTCTAAGAAGGACCTGGAGTCCCACGAGCAGGGCCTCAGGGCCCAGCTTCACTCTTCACCAGCCACAGCCCTGGGGCGCTTTGCACCGAGGGTCTCCTGTCCTCCCCTGTAAGACGTGAGAGCACCCTCACCTCCTCCAAGGCTGTGGTTAGAGATCAAATGAGAAAATGGGTGTAAAGCCCTCAGCACAGGCCCAGCACTTACCAATCTGCAATGAATATTCATTTTTATTGTTAGTGATGATTCTATTTAGAACAGCTGCTTGAGTAAAACATAAAACCAGGGGTTGTTACTTCCCCCTGTTTTAAGACTTCCTCCTGTTGTAAGACTTCTGTTCCCCGTTAGCATTCATTCATTTATTCCTTCCTTCCCTCTGGGCCCTGCAGCGATGGGAGCACCAGGCTCCCGGCCTCTGCTGATTGGACCAGGGCTGACACCTGACCCAGGCCAGACCAACCAGGCTTGGATTTGACCTGAGAGACCCTGGCCAGTCCCTGCTGGTGGCTAGCCATGGGAGACATACTCTGGCGCCTGTGGGCCCCATGAACAGGAAAGAGGAAAGGCTGGGCTGCAGAGGGAGGGCATGGAGCCAGGATGAGAGGAGAGGGTCCTGGCAGTCTTTCTTCCTCAGGCCCTGCTGCCCTCTCCCTGCCTCTTAGGTCTCTGTGCTGCCTTCCCCACCCCCATTTGTGTAATCAGTTCCCAGCTTTGACTGAATCCAGCCCAAGCCTCCTGACCCTCCTGTTTCCCCATAAGCCGATCAGTGGTCTGCACCCCTCTGGGCCCCAGGCCCACGTTGTATCTTCCCTGGGGCCTGTGCTGGACCCCAAGCTTCCCAAGGGTCTGGGCCCTGGTGATCTTCAGCCATGTTTACTGGAGGAAGGAGTGGATGAGTGAGTGAAAGAGGGATGGAGCCTCAGAGGCCGCCCACCCAGTGGGAGGAGCCAGGGCCAGGGGTGGACAGACCCGCGTCTGATTCTGGCCCTGCTGCCCTTGGCCTCCGTGAGTGTCCACCTCCTGCCTGCAGCTGGAAGGGTGGGTGGGCCACTGCAGGTGATGTGGGGAACGTGCCCACCACCCAGCAGCACCTCGTCATTGCCAGCTGTGGTGACAGTTGTGGCCTAAACTTCTTAAAAACATCTTTTTGCTTTAGTAAGGGATTGCAGATCTAGCCTCAGCTTCCTTCTTCTTCCTAAACATCTTGTGATGCCCCGACTCCTGGAGCCCTCTGCTCTGGGGACAGCAGGGGACAGCAGGAAATAGGAGACCTTCCCTCCTCCCCATTGCCAGAGACTGTGGAGGAAGGGGAGGCTGACGCATAGCTGCTCGGGTCCTTGGTTGACTGGTAACTGGACCTGATCACCCAGGGTAGAAGAAGGTGTCCCAGCCTGGAGTACCTGGGGCCTGCCTCCCACTACTGGGACCTTACTGGTTACAGCTCTAGGGGAGGAGCGAGGGGAGGGGGTGGAGAAATGCGAGAGAGAGAGAGAGAGAGAGAGAGAGAGAGAGAGAGAGAGAGAGAGAGAGAGAGAGAGGAGGTGGGACTTCCCTCAGAGGGGGTGAAGCAGACACAGGGGGAAGAGAGAGGATAACCGTCTTCTAGAAGCAAAGAGCGCACAACCCTTTAATGTAATGGGTTGGGTTTTTTCCAAGATTTCTAGCAGCTCATCAACTTGAGAAAAATTTTAACTCTAATTTTTAAAAATTCCCTGTATCTAAATCCGGTCTTTTCTGATGCTCAGATTTCAACCCCCCAACCGTCTCATCAGCCGGGCTTGGAGGCCCTGACTCTTGCCAGGTCCACAGACTGGTCCAGAGAGGTGACTGGACAGTGCCCCTCAGTCTCTGTCCCCTGATGCCCAAGGGCCTGAGCACTGAGCTGGGAGGCAAGAGAGCTGGTGCAGGATAGTGGCTGGACCAGCTCCCGGTCTGGAGTCTTGGACAGGTCCCTCCCTCTCCATGGGCCTCAGCATCCTCACATCCTCACTCTGAAATGGGGGTGATGGCTTGGAAGGGTTGTGACGGGTTTGGGAGGGGGAGGAAATTCATCACATCGCCTGGCCCAGAGCAGTCACTCCATTGCACCCACAGCTCTGCCCTGCCAAGACAGCAACGTGGAAAATCGTGTGGAATGTTTTCATTGCAAATGGTAGAAAAGCCAACCACCTAAATCAACTTAAGCTGAAAGGGAATATTTTTTGTCCACAGCAACTGGGAAGTACATGGGTGTCTAGGCCCCACTCTGCTCCTGCAGTCCCTCCCTCCCCCCTCCACTGCCCCATCCACCAAGCTTAGGGTCTCACCACCTCACTTGCCCAGCATCCACTTTGTCACTACAACAACAGCATCAATAATGATGATGATGATGATGGTGGTGGTGATGGAAACATTTAGTGAGTATCAACTATGTGTCAGCCCTGTGCTAAATGTTTTTCGTACATTATCTCATTTAATCTTTTGAACAGTCCTAAGGAGTAGCGATTCTGGGTTAATATGCTGAAAATCCATTTAGTAAATAGTCAATTCATCAAGTGACCAATTACCAAAAATTCATTTGCCCAATGATCCGTGAGATGCTCAGAGACAGGCAGATACATTAGCCCTGGTCTGGGTCGAGAAACCAGGCAGCTGTTTCACCAGAGTGGCGGAAACAGGCAGGACTGTAGCTACAAAGAACCAGGACATAAACCTGCAAAAACCAGGACTTGCAGTGACTGCTGGTAAGGGAAGGAAGCCCATCCATTTGATGAATTGCTTTTCTGTGAATTGACTTCCTGAGATGAAGAAACAGAGGCAAAGAGAAGTCAGGTAACTGGCCCAAGGTCACCCAGCTGGGGAGCAGGTGCCACAGGGGGCACCCAGGAGGTGCAGGCTCTGTTCCATTCAGACACCCGTGCAAGTCGCTTCCCCTCGCAGGGCCTCATCTTCCCCATGTGTGAAGGATGAGTTGGACTGTATTATCCCTAAGGCCCTCCTGAGCTGACGTTCTGTGAAACGAAGACTCAGAGACAGCTAGCAGCCTGCCCGGGGCCACACAGCCGGTCAGCTGGACAGTAGTGCCTGCCCCAGATCTCCTGCCTCCCTGTCTAGGGTCTGTCCCTTGTTCCTGCTGCCTCAGTCACACACCCTCCTGGGATACCTCTGGAGCATTAACCTGCTGGAAATTCTGTCTTAGTTACTTTGCAAGGCAAAAACACGTCTATATCAAGAGATAAGTGAAAAATCACACCGATGAAGAATGAGTTCCAGAGATGACTTAACTAATTACACCCATCAACAGGTTCAGAATCACCTCCAAACAAGAAGTGAATGGTGCCCTAGGTCACTGCCCACCCAACCCTCCCCTCGGGTCTGGAACCCACCAGATGCCCACCCCTGGAAGTTCGCCTTGCACTGAAGGCCCAAGAAAGGCCTTGTGATACAGATGGATTTGGGGATAGACATGAAAAAGGCCAGGATGTCGTGACCAGGACCGAGGAGGAACCTGATGGGTTCATGGTTACAGTTAGTGCTTCGGCACTGTTCCAGGCTGGGTTCCGAAAGAAGCAGGTGGGAGACCAGGGTGTGGAAGACAGTGGTTTATTTGCAGGGACTCCAGGCAGCCCCAGCGGGGAGCGGAGCAGTGAGACAGGGAAAGAGGGAAGGAATCCAGTGTGTGGGTTTCCAGACTACGACTTTTCTCAGAGCAGAAAATGCCCTCCCTGCCCCTCCGCCCACCTCCCGCGGGGCTACAGGACCAGCCCAAAGCCAAGCTCCCCCAGCAAGACCCCGAGCCCCTGAGGCCAGTCTCGTTCAGCTCTCTGCCCATCCAGTGTCCTGTCAGAGCTGACGTGGGATTATGGGATAACACGGCTGGGAGCCCCAGCGCCTGCCTGGGCCCCTGGTGACACCAGCTAACACAGCCACAGTCACTGAGCACTTGCTGCCTGCGGCTCCAGAGCACCTCCCACTGAAGCCTCACAACAAACCCATTTTACAGAGGTGGAAGCTGAGGTAGAGAGTGAAGTACCCAGTGTGGTCCTTGTAGCAACAGCAGGGCCTGTCACAGGGTGGGTGCTCAATAAACACTCCTCCTGTAGACCAGCGCTTATCAAAGTGGGATTCCCAGGCCAGCAGCATCAGCGTCACCTGGAGGCACATTAGAAATGCAGATTCTCAGTCTCACCCCAGCTGGTGTGGCCTTTGAGGGCCTGGACTCTACAACCAGATTGCCTGGTTCAACCCTGGCTCTGACACTTACCACTTCCATGTCTTCTGGCAAGTCACCTAGCTCTCTCTGTGCCTCAGTTTCCTCATCTGTCTAATAGGGATGCTAATGCAATGGACCTCAAAGGGTTGTTAATAGGATTAAGTGAGTTACTTCATATGAACTGTTTAGAACAGAGACCAGCTGGCTGACCATAAGGAATCCACTTGTACTGAGAGCCTCCTATGTGCTCAGGACTCCACCAGGCATTTTCTGTAAATGATGCTAAAATGTAGTGAGCATGGACCAAGCACTGTTTTGGTTGCCTTACCAAATTCACTCACTTAATCTTCAGAGCCTCCCCACGGGGTGGGTACTAGTGGCATTGTATTTTATAGTTGAGGAAACTGATGTTCAGAGTGGTTCTGTAACTTACTCAAGGTCACAGCCAGCATCTGGTGGAGTCAGCAAGTGAACCCAGGCAGCCTGGCTCCGGGCCCTGCATTCCTCACCATGACCCTCTGCCACCTCTCCCCTCATGAGCTCACTCAAGTCTTACAGCAACTGTGTGAGTTCTCCATCATCATCCCCATGTGAGAAAACCAAGGCCCAGATGGGTAGTCACATCGGGCACTGTTTTAACTACCTTACAAATTCAACTCCTTTAATCCTCACAGTCACCCTATGAGGTAAGTACTAGAGTTACCCCATTTTACAGATTAGGAAATCGAGGCTCAAATGAGGTAAATGACTGGCCTAACATCCCACAGCTTGTAGTCAGAGGAGTTGGGATCCAGGTCTGTCTGATTCCAAGGTCCAGGTTCTACCCCCCACCCTGGCCACACTGCCCTCCCAGGGCACAGAGAGTCCTCACACAGGGCAATGGACACAGAACCACACCCCTACTGCTCTTCATGATGCAGCCACCGCAGACCCAGGCCACCCCTGCTTCTTCCTGGAAGAGCTGAGCTCCTGCCTTGCTATCCCTTCTCCAAGCTGCCTCCTGTCCTAATCCTTGGTGATTTTGATAACCACGGAGGCGACCTGTCCGATGCCCTGGACTCGTGGTTCCTGACCTCCCCTCCTCCATGGCTATTGGAGGGGTTGGTTTTGAGCCACCTGAGACTCACAATGGGCTCTCAGGTGGAGGTTTGCAAGAAACCACAGGGCCCTTGAAAGCGAAAGTCACCTGAGCTGGCAAGACCAGGTCTGCCTGTGACAGCCGCCGTCCCATCCACAGGCCGGTGAGATCCAGACAGTCAGAGGCCATGGCCACCCAGCCAGGAGCGCCCTTTCCCCCAAGGGCCCCCCACGCCAGCCCCCTGCCATCCAGATGCCAGCGCCTGCCCCAGTTAGGCTGGCCGACACAGAGTCAAGGTCTCGGGTCAAGAAGGAAACCTGGCCCAATGTGATCCCGAGGCCCTGAGCCTTCTAGCCTCGGCGGACACCATCCTACCCCCAGCCCTGGAGCTATCAGCATCTCCAGCTGACACCACAGTGGCTGGTCCACAGAAACACAGACACCCTCGCTATGCAGATCTGTACCCAGGACACGGAGACCTGCAGCATGCTTTATTTTCTTTGAACAAATCAACCTTCCATCACAACGTGAAGAGTGGAATGTTCAGATAGCAGAGGTCTAGAAACGAGTATCCAATTCTGTGGGGTTTATTGGTCTCACCCACGCTCACCTGCTGTCCCGTCAGGGAGCCCCCAAGGCCTGGCAGTGTTCTCAAAGCCCTGTGTGTCCCTCCCTCAACTGAATGGCTGTTCCCTCTGGTTTTCTCTCTCCCCGTCCCTCTCCCCGCCTCCCCTCCCTCTCATCCTCCCTTGCTAGTTATAATCTCCGAGAACAGGAAAACACAAATTCAGAACAGCATTGTCTTTTATTAATTAGGATTTAGTGCCTTGATTGAAATGCTGCAAGGGGGAGGTTTTCAAAAGAGACAATGAAGGTGCTGGTTGTAATTAACATTGCCCTGCTCTCTGGAAAACAGGAATTTTTCCAGGGTGTGAATTTCTTTTTAAAGAGCTTTAGCTTGGGAGACTTCAGGAAGGCCAGCCCAGCCCAGGGATTAGCAAGCAAAGCAGGGGTCAGAGGAAAGGGGGGTTGTCAAGCTGAGACGCAGAAGGGTGAGCCTTGAGGAAGGATCAGGGAGACTCCACCATAGGGAGTGACACACACCCCCACCCTGCACTACCAGGACGACGGGGTGCTCTGGGCCTGAGGGAGGGACGGGAGGATCTGTCCAACAGTGGAACAGGTTCCCTTGACAGCGGGTGAGCTCCCCGTCCCTATAAAAGTTTGAGCTATTACTCACAGGACAGTGAAGGGAGGGCTTCCTGCATTGCCACGGGGAGCTGGACTAAGGTCTCTTCCCGTGCTAAGATTCTGGTTCCAGAAGGTCTATTTCAACTGAATCATTTCTCTGAATCATTCCGTTCTTTCTAAGAGCCAAGCATGCTGTGAATGTGGTTGCAAGACTCTCTGAGCAATTCCTAATTCAAAGATTCTTGGGGCCTGGGATTCTATGAATGCATCTGTGATCTTATAATTTCTAGGATTTTGTGAAAGGCATACGATTCTGTGATTCAAAGACTCCATTAAGGTAGCTTTGAGTCTCTGAAAGATGCTCTTATTCCAAGATCCTGTGCATCACAGATGCCAGGAAAGGGACTCACAGATCTGAAAATACTTGACTGTGAGAGAAGGAAGTTTCCAAGACCCTCCCCTCTCACATTTCAGCATCTGCTAAGGGGAGGACACTGGGCCGAAGACCCACAAGCTACCCTCAGCACTAACATGTGGGGTCATGGGAGTCCCTGACTCCACACTCCACCCCTCTCCTTACCTGTCATCATCTGGCTCACCCCAATCTTCCCCGGCAGGGATCCAGGGCCCTAGGGGTGAACCAAGCATCCCAGAAGCCCCACCCCTCCCCAGCTCCACAAGAGCCTGGGGCCAGGTTAACCTGGGAGGTGGACCCCTCCAGGAAAGCCTCAGTAGTTAACATGTCTGTAAACTGCTTTTTGGATTCTTCTCCCCAAAACTCCCTGGGACCATCCGCCCAAACAGGCTGGGACGCCTCCCGGCTTCTCTCCCCTTGCTCTCTCCACCCCTCAGGCCCAGGGCAGCCAGCATGGGCAACCCCTGCTCTGCCTGGCGGAGCTACTTGGAAGCCTTCTGTGTTGTAATAACTGAGGTTAATCTGGCCCCAGGGACTCCTGAGCCCTCCCCATGGGCTGAGTGGGCTTAACAGGCCCTGAAGCCCCAGGTGACAGGACCCAGGAAGCCAACCCCTCAGCAGATGGGCTCCCAGCCACACACGTTTCTCCCTTGGGATATTAATTACAAGGAAGACGACGGGTGCAGCCTTGGATGCCAGTGGAAATTTTCTGGTGCAGCTCATTCAGAAAAATGCAGGAGAAGGAGTGAGACCCAAGAGCCCACTTTCGTTTCTGTTCTGTTTGTGTTTCCTGGTCCTCTCGCCCTGCTCCACAGAGCTCTTCTCCTATGTTCACTGTTTAACCTGGGAGCCCTCAGTGGGCTCTGAGCACCGGCTGTCCTGCCGGGTTCACTCTGGCTTGTCTGGAAGGAACTGGATCCCAGGGAGGGAGACATGGGAGACAGGCAGGGAGGGGCCGGAATTCTGGAGGCTGGGTCCACAGTCGGTCCTCCAGGACGTCCCAGGGCGGCGCCTTCCCACCCACCCCGACCTCAGCGGACAGGTGGGTGTCCTGGGCACCTGTGGCAGAGAGGGAACCCGGAGCCCAGAGCCCGCAGTCTTAGCCCTGGGGATTGGGACAAGCCAATCCCCTCCCTGCATCTCAGGAGCCTTTCTGGAAATTTCCCCAGAGTTGGCCTGGCCTGAGCCCCCCAGGAGCTGGCAGAGGAGGCCTGACCTCAGCCGGGGGATGCGGGCAGAGGCTGCCATGGCCGCAGACCCAGGCTCTTGGCTCAGGCATCCCAGCCTTTCCCAGGCTGAGGCTCAGGGGCTCCATCTCCAGGACCAGAGGGCCGCTGCCCAACCCCCATCTGTTAGATGCCGGTCTGACCTCTGGAACCTCAGCTGCCTTGTCCACTGCTGAGCAGCCAGGGGTCTGGCATAGGTCCTGGTACAACATGTATTTGTAAGGAGGAAGGGAAGAAGAAGGGAGGGAGGAAGAGAGATAACCTTCCCCCCTTCCTCTCTCCCTCTTATCTTATACATTACCCACTGTACATCCCTGCCCTCATGGAGCTGACATTCCAGGGGAGTAGACAGATAATAAGCTGTAAACATAATGCATTTATAAATTATATAGACTATTGGGAGGGAGAGTGAGAGCAGGGTTCAGTGGCCGGGGAAGCCCCCCGAGAAGACGAGGTTTGAGCAAAGACTTGTCCCCTTGTTTCATGGTCACATGATGAGGAAACAGCAGCTCAGAGAGGTTGAACATGTGCCCTAGGTCACACAGCATGAGGGGGAGGCAGGACTTCTGTCCACTCTGCTGCACTCTGAACCCTCACAGGCATCACCTAGAGGGTCTTTGCACCAACGCTGAGACAAGGACGTTGTCATCCCCACTTGACCAGTCAGAAAACAGAACCAAGGGCCCAGGGCCACAGCATGGAGCAACCGAGCCAGGACTCGAACCCAGGTTTGCCGGAATGAAAAACCTCTTGCCATCCATGAGCTACCACTTGAAAGAAAGCCACATGGGCCCCAAGGTGGGGTCTCGGGCAGCCCTGAGGGAGCTGTTTAGGGCACGAGCCCTTCTCGGGACCTCTGCTCACTGCCAATCCAGGCAGCAAGTGACATCCTCAGGAAACAGGTGGGAGCTGGGGCCAGCGACAGCATGACTCGCCATGGAAGAATCAAGGGGGGACCTTCTGAGGCCTGAGCCACAGGACAGACCTTCCAGGCCAGGAGGAAGAGAGGCAGCCAGGAGTTTCAGATGCACCCCACCCTTGGGTATAGACAGACCCTCGTGCACTGCCCCACAGCCCCCATCAGAGCGCTCAGCACCCACCCGACCACCCAGCCCGGAGGCTGCATCAGGGTGGAGCCAGGTTCCAGGCTGCACCCTCTAGGGTGAAGGAGAGGAACAGGAGTGGTTGGGGGTTACATTTTCCACATGTGAGGGAGGGGGAGTCCCTTGGGGCCAGGCGGCGAGGGCACCCACCAACCTGCTCTCTGTGGTCCAGACGGCAGGAGCATCTCCGGCAGCTGCTGCCCGGGCCCCTCTGGTCAGATGTGAACAGAGGGGAGCCCGCACCCACCCCAGGCCAAGGCAGGACAGGCCTTTGGCTCAAGGACCAGAGACCGGGCTGCCTCCATGTAGAGAGATGCTGTGAGGCCAGAGCATCAGGGGACAGATCAGAACCGTGCAGCCTCATTACCCTCTGGCCTGTTTCCCACCTCACAGGGCTGAGGTGGCGGCTACAGTAACCGCACAGACAGCTGGGGTGACACAGGCAGCTGGGGACTGGGACGAGGGGAGAGAACCCAGGGCCTGGGGGCCTGAAGGAGGGGCTGGCCTGGGAGAGAAGAGGGATGGGGGGTGGGGGGTGTGTGTTCGGAACCCCACTCCTCACCTGTGATGGGCACTTCACACACTCTGTCTTCTGTAATCCTCACAACATTTTGAAGGTACAGGTCTGTCTTGAGCCCCTCGGGCCCCTTGCCCTGCACTCGTCACTCACACACTGTTTCCTTTCGGTCTCCACGCCCCAGCCAGGTGGGAATTGTTCTGCCCATTTCCTAGGTGAGCAAACTGAGAGCCAGAGAGGCAGTCATGTGCCCGAAGCCACACAGCACGTCAGGGACAGCGCTGGGACTCACCCAGCTCCTTGGATTGTGGCATCCGTGTTCTCCCCAGGGCTCTAGAGGGGACTTCTTGGGTACCCCACGGGTAAGAGTTCAATCAGGAGACAGAAGCCACATAGCTATTTGAGTAGAGGATGCTTCACATAAAGAATTATTAAGCTATGATTTGGAATGCCTACAAGGATGTAAGGAGAAATCTGAAGGGAATCCTAGGACTGAGGAAGCACAACCCTGGACTTGGACAGTGTCCCTTCACCCAGTGGCCAGGATTTGGACGTTAATGGAAAAGCATGGTTGCAGCCCCCTGGATAGCAGAGAAGTTGCTGGGTTCAGCCAGAGCAGATGCTAGTGGGCAGAACATACCCTCAGGCACGAGCCAGCCAAGGCTAGAGAGCTGTGCACAGAGGGAGCTGGATGATCTGAGGGTGAAAGTACTGGCACACACAATCCCCTCAGGGTCACCTATGGTCTGGTGACCACAGCAAGGTGGTCACGAGACCCAGGGTGGGCTGCGAGCTCACCAAGGGGTCATGCACTCTGGCTCCCCATGCTCCCACTTGCTGGCGGAAGAAAAACAGCACAGCTGACCAGAGAGAGGCCCCTTCACCCGCCAGTGTCCCTCCATCAGCCTCTCCTGACAAAGCTTAACACGATGCACACGCCAAGGAGAGGTGCTGACTCCAGTCCAGAATCTAGGACCAGCAACTCGGGGGGGAATTGGGGGCTGAGAGGCAATGAATCAGGGGTCTGAAAACCATCACCTGCAGGTCTCATCTGGCCTTTCATCTGTTTTTGTACAACCCCTGAGCCAAGAATAGTTTTAACATTTTTAAATGTTTGAAAAAAATAATTAAGAGAATATTGTTTCATGATGTGACCATTATATGAAATTCAAATTTCAGTGTTCCCAAATAAGTTTTGAATTGTGTCAGTTAAAAAATTGTGGAAATTTTCTCTCTGGTTACGTAAATACCTTCACTGTATCCTTGATTTGTCTCTTGGTCCACCGATCCTAAAATAGTTCATATCTGGCCTTTACAGAAAAGTCTGACAAGTCCTGCAATGAATTGATAGCTGTCTAGAACTTCCCTGGTCACCATGAATTGCCCTCCATGCCACTCCCAAAACGGTCAGATCTGGGCTGCCACGCCCTGGCCTGGCCAAGCCTCTGGACAGCTTGAGGCCAGGAGATGGAAGAGGAGCCCAACTGGGGACCTCATACAGACTCCTTAGAGTGAGGGATCCAAGGGCGGCCTGGCTGGTGAAGGGGTGTAGTCTTCTCTGACGGTACAGTTTTCTTTTGCCGGGTTTGCCCCATGAGAGAAGTCACTGCCCCCCTTGGGAGATTTTGGAGGAGGTTAAAGGAATCAGACGCTACTGATGTGGCTCTAATAACAGGGTTGAGACCAGCTCTCTCTGACCAGGTCTGAGCCCTGCTCCTGATCCCGGAACTGGAGGCCCCAGTGGTTTCCGGACCACAGAGCCCCCTGGTGTCAGATGCCTCCATTCCAGCCCCACATCTGCCATTCCAGGCCCACCCTCCTCAAAAACACACCACCCCAATTGGTACAGCCACTATGGAGAACAGTATGGAGGTTCCTTAAAAAACTACAAATAGAACTACTGTATGAACCAGCAATCCCACTACTGGGTATATACCCTGAGAAAACCATAATTCAAAAAGAGTCATGTACCAAAATGTTCATTGCAACTCTGTTTACAATAGCCCGGAGATGGAAACAACCTAAGTGTCCATCATCCGATGAATGGGTAAAGAAGATGTGGCACATATATACAATGGAATATTACTCAGCCATAAAAAGAAACGAAATTGAGTTATTTGTAGTGAGGTGGATGGACCTAGAGTCTGTCATACAGAGTGAAGTAAGTCAGAAAGAGAAAGACAAATACCGTATGCTAACACATATATATGGAATCTGAAAAAAAAAATGTCATGAGAAACCTAGGGGTAAGACAGGAATAAAGACACAGACCTACTAGAGAACGGACTTGAGGATATGGGGAGGGGGAAGGGTAAGCTGGGACAAAGTGAGAGAGTGGCATGGACATATATACACTACCAAACGTAAAACAGATAGCTAGTGGGAAGCAGCCGCATAGCACAGGGAGATCAGCTCAGTGCTTTGTGACCACCTGGAGGGGTGGGATAGGGAGGGTGGGAGGGAGGGAGACGCAAGAGGGAAGAGATATGGGAACATATATATATGTATAACTGATTTACTTTGTTATAAAGCAGAAATTAACACACCATTGTAAAGCAATTATACTCCAATAAAGATGTAAAAATAAATAAATAAATAAATAAAAACACTGCCCCAAAGCCTAAGACATCCTTCGCACTCATCTTTTTTTTTTTTTTAATGGAGTATAGTTGATTTACAGTGTTGTGTTAGTTGCAGGTGTAATGCTCATCCTGTCCTGTCTCTGGGGCACATTTCACAGTTGGGGAAACTGAGTCAAGTTCACTGGATGACAGCAAAGAGGGAGTAGAAATAGCAGCAACTTAGAGACAACAGGCCTGGCTTCCAATTCCAGCTCCAACTCGGGCGCTCTGGGTAAATCCTGCCTGCGTCTGAGTCTCCTTTGACACCTATAAAACGTCCATCACCCACCCTCTCTGCACCTCATCAGTCCCTGCACACATCTGCCTGGCTTAGTTCCTGTCTATAAAATGGGTCTGTGAAATAAGCACTGTGAAGTTTAAGTTAGAAAATCCGTGTAAAGACCCCAGCACATGGTGCCCAAGAAACAGTAGCTCAATAGAGCAGCAGTCTCCAAACTTCTTGGCACCAGGGACCGGTTTCGTGGAAGACAATTTTTCCACGGACCGGTGAGGAGGGGATGGTTTTGGGATGATTCAAGCGCATTACATTTGTTGCGCACTTTATTTCTATTATTATTACATTGTAATATATAATGAAATAATTATACAACTCACCATAATGCAGAATCAGTGGGAGCCCTTAGCTTGTTTTCACTTGCCACTCACTGATAGGGTTTTTGTTTTTGTTTTTGTCTTTTTGCAATACACGGACCTCTCACTGTTGTGGCCTTTCACGTTGCAGAGCACAGGCTCCGGACGCGCAGGCTCAGTGGCCATGGCTCACGGGCCCAGCTGCTCCGTGGCATGTGGGATTTTTCTGGACTGGGGCATGAACCTGTGTCCCCTGCATCGGCAGGTGAACTCTCAACCACTGTGCCACCAGGGAAGCCCCCACTGATAGGGTTTTGATACGAGTCTGCAAGCAATCGATTTATTATGGTCTCTGTGCAGTCAAACCTCCCTGCTAGTGATGATCTGTATTTGCAGCCACTCAAGGAGCATGAAAACTAGATCCCTCGCATGCGCAGTTCACAGTAGTGTTCTCACTCCTATGAGAATCTAATGCCGCCGCTGATCTGACAGGAGGCGGAGCTCAGGCAGTAATGGGAGCGATGGGGAGCGGCTGTAAATACAGATGAAGCATCACTTGCTTGCCTGCCGCTCACCTGCTGTGCGGCCCAGTTCCTAATGGGCCACGAACTTGTCCTTGGCCCGGAGGTTGGAGATCCCTGCAATAGAGGACCAAGGCTGCCCGGACCCATATCCCCAGAGATTGCATCCCAGTGAGCAGAGCAGCCCTTCCCCAGGCCAATCCATCTGATGCCAGTCGAACTTCTGTGGCTGAGCCTCCCAGCCACGAGGCAGCTCTGAAGAGGGGGTGAAGCACCTCAGCTTGTGGGACCCCCCTGAGCAGCTCCTGTCTCCTCCTGCATTAATTGTTTTCCTATCTGGAACAGATGGGGTGGTAGGTCTTTTTTCTCCCTGTTTTACAAAGAGCTTTGGTCCAGGAGATAACTGTGTAATTAAATGAGGAAAGCAAAACAATCCTCTTAGACAGACCTCACCATCTTCCATCACTTGTAAATCTATTAATGAACTGTAACTGCAAAGATTAAACTCTTCCTGAAACCTGCTAACCAGTCCATCGTGCGGCAAAAAGACTCCCAATGTAATCCAAGACCTAAAGATGGAAAGAAAATAATGTTAATTAACTTGGCTCTGTTTATCTACACAAAAATAAAAGAAATACAACTTGGTTGCATAGTAATGTGACATTTGCCAGTAGACTCTGGCTGCCTGGGGAAATGCTGGTTTTCCTTCTTTCTGGGGTCTGTTTATAAGCTTCTATTAATCAAACCAAGAGCTGAAAGAGATTTGGAAGCTGGGTCTCCTAAGGACCTGGAGCAGATGTGGGGAGAATTGAGATGAGTTCATGGCAGGAGTTTGAGTTGGAAAGGGATCCTGAGATGATGCCTGCTGCCTTCCTCAGGGCCTGGAGAGGTAGAACTCATCCCCCTGTGCAGGGAAGAATGTGGGCACAGGGAGCTGCATAGGGCAGGCGTGGGGGTGAGGGCGCAAAGCGAGCTGTTAGTAGCCCACACTCATCGCAGATGGACGACTGACCTGAGAAGGGCATCTTCACTCTTCCCCCACCAACTCTGACCCCACCCATCAGTGGCACACGACAGTGCTGCCCACCCATTTTCCTTTTCCTGGGGAACGGCAGCTCAGGCTTCTCACTTCTCATTGTTCTTGAAGAAATCACTCCCTGGGCTTCCCTGGTGGCGCAGTGGCTGGGAGTCCGCCTGCCGATGCAGAGGACACGGGTTCGTGCCCCGGTCTGGGAGGATCCCACATACTGCGGAGCAGCTGGGCCGGTGAGCCATGGCCGCTGAGCCTGCGCATCCGGAGCCTGTGCTCCGCAAGGGGAGAGGCCACAGCAGTGAGAGGACCACGTACCGCAAAAAAGAAGTCACTCCCCTACCCAGATTCAGGAGTGGATAGAGCCCTAGACCTGCATCTCCCAGCACAGTGATGGACTCAGAGATGGGTGTGGTCAGAGATGCTGATTCTTGTGCAAGCAGTTTAATGAGGGAGTGACTCAGGAGAAACCTGAAAGAAATGGGCGTTTGAGTGGTTTTCCGATTTTTGGCTAATACAAATAAAGGTGCCACACATATCCTTGTAATAGACTTTTGAGGACGTATGTTTTTATTTTTCTAGGGAAAATAGCCAGGGTGAAACCACCAAGTCATAGATTAGTTATATGCTGAACTTTATAAGAAGCTATTAAATTGTTTTCCAAAGCAGTGGTACCAGCCCACATTCCCACCAGCAGTGGGCGGGGGTCCCAGTGTCCTCACACCCTAGCCAACACTTAGTCTTAGAAATTTTAGCCATTTCAGTGGGAGTAGAGTATATTTTCTGGTTTTATTTCACATTTGCCTGATAACTAGTAACATTGTCCATCTCTTCCTGTGTTTTTTGGTCATCATGAACCCATTGTGAAGTGTCTCTTGGAGCATTTGGACCATTTTTATTGCAATTTTCATAGGAAGTCTTGTACATTTTTTTTGATTGAATCTCTTTGTATTTATTTTTAGGTTTTGTTATAATAGTAAATAGTATTTTTCTTTCACTTGCCAATTTTGGGTTGCTAGTACATAGAAATACAACAGATGTATATATAGCAAACTTGTATATCCCTCAGCTGGCACCCGAGCCTGTAGTAAACAAGCATTTATTTGAGCTCCCTGAGTCTACTTAGGTTTGATGGTGCAGGAGATGGCAGAGATGAAGGGAAAAGGAAGCCTTTCTCATCTGCTAATGAGGATAATGCTAATAGTTTACATTACATAGCTCTCAGTATATGTCACACACTACATTAAATGTGTGTGTGTATAAACATGTGCACACACATATTCACTCATTCAATCCTCAGAAACACCCCATGAGGCAGCTGCTGTCATTACTCATTCCATTTTACCAGGGGAAACTAAGGCACAGAGAGCTAATGTAACTCCATAAAGGTCACCCAGCCAGTAAATGCAGAGCCAGGGTCAAATCCAGCAGGCCTGGCCTTCTAGCCTATGATCCCAGCCCTGACGTTGTCCTGTCTCCAGTACATCCTTGAAGATGACCTTGGAGGTTAATTGATACAGGCCTGTAAAGGCTGAACACAGTCTCGGCACACAGTCAGTGCTCAATAAATGCTGGCTAAGGTGTCAGGGACCTCCCCCTACACAGTGGGGAGATAGCAGTAACTGAGCCAGACACAGATCCCTAAGGGGCTTCCAGTGCCATGGGAGGATGGAGGTGTAAACAGTCATTTGCAGCGCAGAGGAGAGCCGACTGGAGAAGCTCGGGGGCCACGGGAGCCCAAGGAGGGGCAGTGGAGACAGAGGAGGGAACAGCATGTGCAAAGGCCCGATGGTGAGGAGGACAGGCCTGGCCCCGGGCCCAGAGAAGAGCAGGGGGAGCCATTCAGCAGGAGCTAAGCAAGGAGGAGGCAGGTGACCAGGCAAGGTTCAGGAAGGGCAATTTGGGAAAGTGCCAGGACTAGACTGAGGAGGACCAGCTTGGCATCATGGGCAGGCCAGCGGGAAGCAGCCAGGTTGGGGGCTGGGCTCACAGTCAGCTCTCCACCCCCTACATCCCACAAGCACGGGAGCTTCCCCAGAGAGAGCTGCAGGGATGTGGGGGGAGCCCTCCTCTGTTCTCTTCCTGAGCCCTCCACTCTGGGGGCAGTCCTGTAGACAGACCCTGGAGCCGCCAGGCTGTGGGGTGCCAGGCATAACCTCACTCCCCCAACCATATCCTCTCCCGTTTTATCCCCCTCCCTCTGAGACTGTTCCAGTACATTAAATGGTGAAGCAGCCTCATTTTGGAAGCTTCCATCTCATTAACTGGTGAGGAGGGAATGAGTGAGGAATGAGTCGCAGGAGAGACCCCCTGCCCAGGAGTCCTCCCCTGAGCTTCCCGCCCTGCAGGGAGTGAGACTGGGGAGGGGCGTTCAGGGAGCAGTTCTGAGATCCCCATCTGTGCCTTCCGGAGACCTGACAGATCTGCGTCAGGTCTACTCACCAGGAAAGGTAAGCCCCATGAGGCCTCCCCCACTGGGTCCCTTTAGTCCTTCAAGGTAGGAGCATGACACTCGGGCTAAGGAGGCAGCCTCTGAGGACCCAGGGCTGCGGGAGCAGAGAACGGTGGCCTGGCAGGGTTTCCTTGCTGGTCCCACATGCTGCCCTCATCAAGGGTTCCTTCTCCTGCTGGGAAGCAGGGCCCACCAATGCCTCCCTGGGGATGGACATAGAAGGGATCTTGGCAGGGGCCTGGAGCAAGGCTGTGGAGGGGGACCCATTGTGGTTGGACCACGGGGTGATGGCGGCCAGATGCTGGCTCTGGGTTCTGTGTGTCTAGCACCCCCTTTCCAACAGAGGGTTGAGAAATATAAAACCCGAGCAGGGCAGGCAGGGGGAGGGGGACTACCCCTGGCCCCAGGCCAAGAACGTGCTCAGTGTGCTTGGTCCCCCATCCTTGAGATGTTGAATAGATGCATAACACATTACCTCCCAGGAGGTAAAGATGGTGACACTGGTGGACAAAGTGTCCTCTCCTTCCCCCACCCACTGGACAATGGGGGAGTTTGGAAAGGTAGGGAGGAGAGGGGAGATATTCCTAGTGGGGGAACAGTATAAGCAAAGTCTCAGATGCGGGAGGTTAGATGGTAAAATAAGGGGATGGTGAGGAGACAGGCCTGAGTGAAAGACAGGACACGTGCTGGGGACAAGGGACAGATGTCTGCGTGCACAGGGAAAACGGCCTGTTCTGTACAACTCAGAAAGCCAGGGACTCACATCTTAATAGGCAGGTTGGGTGGTTCCCGTCACCTCTGACTCTGTGCCCCACTGGGTCCTCTCCGACCACACGCAAGCTCAGCATGCAGAGCCGGAGGTTGGGAGGTGGCCCCGGCACTCAGAGGACACGGAGCTGATCCCGGCCATCTGTGTAGGGAGGGACAGGGATGTTTTTCATCCTCATCCTCCTTCTGGGACCATCACAGTCATCATCTGCAAGGGGTAAGTGAGGCTGGTACCCTGGCCCTGCTCCATGTGGCCATAGAGGCCTGGTGGGCACAGAGGCATGGTGGCTGGGGACAAACGGGGCAGCTTGCTGGGGGTGAGTGTGATGTGAGAGGGGGTCTTGCTGGCCACCAGCCCCTCCCTCTCCTGAGGGTCAGTTCCAGCCTGAGCATTGGGCCTGTGCATAAAGCTTGTGGTGGGAAGACAGGACCCTGCAAATGGAAAGGCCTGGCTTCTGGTGGATGCCAGATGCCACTGTGCAGGGAAAGGAGCTCAGTAGGGAAGCTGCTCCAGTTGAAAGGGTGTTAGTGCACTTTACAGTGGGCAGCATGAATCTCAGTACATCTTAGAATCCAGAACTTAGAATCATGGAATTTTGGAGTTTCATAAACCCAGGACTTGGGATTCTAAGACTGTTAGGACTGAGAATTGTAGAGGCTCAGACCCCAAAAAGTGAGCACTCCAGGGTAGTTCAGGGCATCTAGTCTAACAAACAAATTATCTTCAAATATACAGGGGGAAAATTACTTTAAACCATTCCGTTGGAGCACAGTACATGGAGTTACTGAAGGCTGAGCCTCTGGTTGGAGCAGGTGGGAGCTTCTGAGACCCCTCTGCTCTCCCTCCCCACTCCACCTCATTCCCCACCAAGCAGTCCCAGGGCTTTGTGGTCCAAGCCCCTTAACTGAGGGATGGAGATGCTGAGGCCCAGAGGGGTCATGGACCTGCCCAAGGTCACCCAGGGAGCCAGAGGCAGAGCCTGCTCCACCCTCATACCGCCTGGGCTCTGAGCAGCTGCTGCCAGGCTAGACGCCACCTGGCCAGTTGGCACAGGGACTCAGGGCTGCCAGAAGCAGATAAGCAGGATCCAGGGGAAGGAGAGAGAACTGACTGTGCCTGAGGCCAGGCACAGGCAGGAGAGATCCTGGGAATGTGGCAGCTGGGGGATGTAACAGGGGAAGGGGGGCCTGTCGAGGGCACTAGGCTTGATTTTTCCCCGCCCTTCTCTCTGCACAACTTCTCAAAATAAAACATCTAAAACTGTAATTTTTTGAGTAATTACTCTATGCCAGGAGCTCTACACATATCACCCATTAGAACAGTAGTCATTACGTACCTACTGTGTACCAGGTACTATTCAGCACTCGCGATACATCAAAGAATATTTCCTTCTTGGATCCTGACCCACAGAGCAGGTCTGAGTCCCTTTTCACAGATGAGGAAACTATCATTAAGTGACTTACCCAAGTCACTCAGCTAAGTGGTAGGGCCTGATTGAACCCAGGCCCGACTGCAAAGCCCATCCGCCTCACGGCCCGGGATGTGAAGGGCCTCACCACGGCTGGCACACAGTAGGTGTGCCTACGTGGCACGTCTCTGTCCTTCTCTCAGGAGTGGTCCTGCCTGCAGAGGTCCTGGGAGTTGATTCTCAGGGCAGTAGTGGGGGGCAGTGAGGGGCAGATAAAGAGGGCTGTAAGGGAGGGCTCAGATGTTGGGGGGTATTTGGTAGTATTTGGCATCTTAGAAATCTACCCTCAAGGAGACAGGATTTGCCAAGTGGGGGCAGGGGGAGAGGAAGCCTGCCACCCAACCCGGCAAAGAGTGCTGGTGCTCAGTTCTTCACACAGAATTCGCACAACAACCCTGAGAAGAGGCACTGTGATCACCCCATTTCACTGATGAGGAAACTGAGGCTCAGGGAGGTTAAAGGACTCCTCAGAGGCCACAGGACAGGCAGAGCTGGGGTTATAACCCAGGCCCCCGTCTGACTCCACAGCCTGTCCATGCTGCTCTGTTTCCTGCCTCTGTGATTGCTGAACCTGCAAGCCTTCCAGAACATTCCCTTGCACCTGTGCTTGTCCCCGCCTTGCACAGCAGGCTCAGGTGGCCCAGGGCCAGCCCAGAGGACAGTGGTCTCTCACCTCCTCCCTGGACCCTCTTCTTGCATCAAAGTCACCCACCGTCACACTGGCTTTTCCAGCAACCACACCCCCGTCAACTCATGTGGAGCCTCCAGCTTGGCTTTTCCAGGAGCTGCTGACAAGGCAGCTCACCCTCCCTCTCTACTTTGCAGCCAATTTTGAACCTAAATGCAGAACTTTTCCAAGTGTCCATGTTACATGGCACCTGCTTGATCTCACCCTGAGATCGGCTGGAGGCCTCAGTGCGAGGTGTCCCTCCTGGCTGTGTCTGTGGCTCTGGATGGTTGGTGTTTGAAGTACTTCTTCCAAGTGGACCAGGAGGCCTGGGTGGGAACAGAGCCCTGGGGTATACCACTGCAGACCTTCTAGGCCAGTATCCATGGTGACAGGTCCTCCTTGGGCACCATTGTTCAGCCAGCTTGATGGGCTGTCCTCTGTCTTCCCTGTGGTTGCTGGTGTCTGACCTGTCCCTCCCTCCCTCTGTCTCCTTCCCTCTCTCTCTCTCCTTGTCATTCTCCCTTTACTCTCCTCCTCCTGTGTCAGTCCTCTTGCCCCTCCTCACCTCCCTTCCTCCTCCACCTTCTCTCTTATGTTGATGGTCAAGGTCACAGCCACAGAGGCTTCTTCTCACCTGCCCCCAAAGGGGTCTTTGGCTCTGCCCTGGGCCACAGTAAGGGTGATGCCCAGAGCCCACGGGTGGGGCTGGGAGCAGGAGGCCTGGGCCTGCTGAGCCATCTCTTGTCCAGACTGGGAAGGCCGCACCCACCGCAGTGCACGGCAGCACTGGTCCCCAGCGTGGACACAGAGCCATCTTAGCACAGGAAGGACGTCGAGGTCCTGGCAGGAGGGGCGTCCAGAGGTCATCCTGTCTCCCTTGGGCCCCAGGCGGCTCTTGAGCCAGGAGGGGCTGAGTGGAGTTTGCCTGTTTGTCTGGGGGATCCCTGCACTGGCCTCTTCATCTCCATGGATGACCAGTGTCCCTGAGCCCACATGACCCGGAAGTCCTCTCTCAGGTCTGCCCCACACCCTGCATGCTGTAGGGCCTAGAGGTGAACGGCTCTCTCGTCTCGAGCCTTCCCTGTGATTGGGCCCTGGCTCTTCTCCAGTCTCAGCGCAGGTCCCGAGTCCTTTCCCTTTGCCCGTTGCTCAGCCCCTCGGTCTTGGAGCTGTGGCCCTTGCCTCCCCACCCCGTTCTCCCTCCCACTTTCCTCCGAGTTCCCTGGGGTCACAAACTGCCATCCTCATCTGTAAAGCTGGGCTGCGGGCCTGGGCTGTGTGTGGCCCGTGCCCAGGGGCTCTCCAGAAGCTCTGCCCTCTCAGGAGGGACCGGGGCCTCTCACCTTCTCTCTCTGCTGCTTCCGGTGGCTGGATGGACTGGTGGGAGCTGACATGAGGGGCGCCCCGCGTGGGTTTCTGTTCCAAGTCCTTTGTGTCTGCTGATGCAACCAGGCCTCTGCGGGGAAGTGGGCGTGGGGCTAAGCGAGGTGGGAGCTCAGCCCCTGCCCATGGCCAGACCCCCAGTCATGAGGGAGGAGTGAGGATGGCCTCATGCAGCCCTTCCTCACCACTGGATAAAAAGGGTTCAGCTTGGGCTTCCCTGGTGGCGCAGTGGTTGAGAGTCCGCCTGCCGATGCAGGGAACACGGGTTCGTGCCCCGGTCCGGGAAGATCCCACATGCTGCGGAGCGGCTGGGCCCGTGAGCCATGGCCGCTGAGCCTGCGCGTCCGGAGCCTGTGCTCCGCAACGGAAGAGGCCGCAACAGTGAGAGGCCCGCGTACCACAAATAAATAAATAAATAAATAAATAAATAAATAAATAAATAGTTCAGCTTGTAAGTCTCTGGAGCAGACAAGGAGAAAGGAGGATGGAGAAGGGGGCATCCTGGGGCTGGAGCTGGGGCAGCCCTAGTCCTAGTTTGGGGTGCAGCGAGGGTGGCTATCTGCTCTGACACGAAAGCAAGCCCAAAGTGAACTGTATCCCCATTTGCTGGGTGGGGTCCCAGCCTGAGGCCACTGCTGTTCCATCCCTTGCTGTCAGCAAAGGTCTCCAGGACGGAGACCCTGTCTAGTCCCTCTTGGGGGAGGCAGCAGCTCACTGGGTCTGGTGAGCCAAGGATGGAGGCAGAGCCCCCTCAGCATCTAGAGATGCTTCTAGACTGGCTCCTGGCCTCAAGGCCCCCTGACTACCAGGTCTCCCCATCCACCTTTGGGTGCTGTCCTGCCCAGATGATCACCCACATCTCTAGTCTACCCCCCTCTGCAGAAAGCCAGCGAACAAGGCCACGATAAAGTACTACCAGGAGAAGACCCACATGATGAGTGCCGTGGACCCGAGCTTCACGGACCAGAGCACCTTGCAGGAAGTTGAGTGGCTGGGCCTCTCCTTCATGGACGGCCATGGCTACAGACCCCGGGGTGAGTGCCTGGCCCTTCCTCGTGGCCCCCAGGCACTCCTTCCCCAGACTTCTGAGCCAACAGCCCAGAGCCCCACATCAGATGATTCTGTAACACCCTGAACCAACAGTACTAAGCATCCTGCTGGGTACCAGCACTGGCCCTGGGAACACAGAGAAGGCACAACTGGTGATCTGTACTGTGCCCTGGAGGAGCTTGCAAGGGACTCTACAAAGGTGAGAGGAATGCAAGATCAAATGTGACAGTTATCAAAGAGGAGATGCAAGGTGCTGCCGTATGAACAGAGGACATCGGAACGGGTTCACCATTTATTGAGTACCTGCTGTGTGAGAGGCAGGGGATCCAGGGGCTGAGAGGGACTGATCTGGAGCCACACATACTTGGACTTGTCTCTCAGATCCTCTTAGCTGTGTGGCCCAGGGCAAATCGCTTACCCTCTCTGAGTGTCTGCTTCCTCCTCTGTAAAATGGGGTAGAAATCATAGGGCTGCTGGGAAAACAAACTGAGACTGTGCATGTAAATCCCTTGGTGCCCAGCCTGCCCCCAGGAAAAGCAGCACAGGCATTCTGTGTACGTGCTGGGCCCTGAGCTAGGAGCTTGTCATATATTACTTCACTAACTCTCTTCTTTTCATGATGTAGTATTTTATTTGTATAAAAAATTCTATATAACAAATGTGTAAATTATGAAGCATAACAATAAAGTACTGTGATTCGGAAGTTAGGAAGTAGAAGGTTTCCAAGAGAATGGAAGCCCCTGGGTGAGCCTCCCACTGTCTCCCAGAGGTGACCACTGTCTTGCATTTTGGGTTTATTTTGTCCAGTTTTCTTTGTAGTTTGACCACATATGTCTATACCACCAAGCAAGGCATCATTTAGTTGTGCCTCTGTGTAATCTTTATAAAAATGACCTCATTAGGTATGAATTTTTCGGTGCCTTGATTTTTTTGCCCAATGTTGTTTCTAGATATGTCCATGTAGATGTGTGTACCTGTGGTTCATTCATTTCTCTGAGGTATGGTATTTCATCATATGAATACATCACACTTTATGTATCCATTCTCTCTCCATGGTTATGAGTTATTTCTACTTTCTGTTTGGTTTTTTCTAGTTTTTTGTTTGCTTGTTCTTCTAAATGAGGCTGCTGTGAACATTCTTGCCTGAATCTCCTGATGGACCTGCACAGCAGATTCTCTGGAGTGCATTCTGGAAGGGGAATTGCTGACTTGTGGGGTGTGTATTTGTTCAACTTTACAAGGCAGTGCCAAATTGTTTTCAAAAATGACTGTGGTTGTTTCCACTCCCAGCAGCGATGTGTCAGAGTTTCCATTGCTTTACATCCAGACCCGAATTTGTCAGACTTCTAAATTTTTGCCAGAATGGTAGGAGTAAAATGGCGACTCTGTGTTCATAATTTTCATTTCCCTGATTACTAATGAAACTAAACATATTTTCAAATGATTATTGGCCTTCGGATTTCTTCTGTGAAATGCCTATTTGTGTCTTTTATCTAATTTTCTACTGTTTGTTGCCATCCTAATGACTTTTAGGAATCCTTTATCCATTTAGGATAATAGCCACTTATTGATTCCGTGCTGCAAATGTCTCCTCCCCATTTGAGACTTGTCTCTTCACTTTACTTGTAGTCTTGGATGAACAGAAGGTCTTTATTGTTATTTAGACAAATTTTTCTATGCTTTCCTTTTTTGGTTTGCACTTTTAGTGCTTTGGTAAGGAAATCCTTCCCTACCTAAGGTCATAAAAATAGTCTCTATTTTCTTCTAAAATATTTAAAGCCTTGCATTTCACGTTCAAATCTTTATCCATCTGGAATTGATTTTTGTAGTGTTCTGAGATGGAGATTTGATTTTCTTTTCCTACATGGATCACCAGCTGTTGTAGCATAGATCATCCCAGGTCTACAAGGACAATTTCATCATATGTTGACTTTCCTTATGCATGTGGGTCTGTTTGTGGACACTCTGTTCTCTTCCAATATGTTAGTACTAATCAGTGTGGCTTTATAAGTTTCATGTCTGAAATGCAAGTCCCCTGCCTTTTTCCTCAGGTGTTTCTAGGCTATTTTTCCCCTTATTCTTTTTCTTATGAATTTTATAATTGGCTTGTCAAGTTCCTTGAAATATGCCTTGGAATTTTGATTGGAATTTTATTAAATCTGTAGAACTATTTAAGGAGAGCTGTCGTCTCCTTACAACATTGAGTCTTCTCATCTATGAATATGATATATCTCTTTACATTTAGGTATTGAGTATCTTTCAATAATTTTCTCCAGAAATTTCCTGAACTTTTTATTGTTAGGCATATTCTTGTGTCTCTTATATTTTTTATTGTTATTGTAAGGGGTATGTTTTACACTAGGATTTCTAAGTGTTGCTGGTAAATAGAAATACAAATGATGTTTCTATGTTGACCTTATATCTATATTCTTTGTTTGAATCTCATTAATTTTAATAATTTGCCTGTAGATTCTTTTGGATTTTCTATGAGTAGAGTCAAAGAAGCTTAGAATAATGGAAATTTGTTTTTTTTTTTCTTATTCATTAACCTTTCATTTCATTTTCTTGTCTTATTGCACTGGCTCTGGTTAAGAGATTGGAATCTCCAAAACAATATTGAGTGGAAGTGGTGATAGGAGCCATCTTGCCTTGTTCTCCTGATTTTAAAGAAAATTCTTCTACATTTCAACATAGGCTGTAGGCTCTTGATAGACACATTTTAACAGGTTTAAAAATTTCCCTTCCATTTCTAGTTTGCTAAGAATTATTTTGTTGATGAGTGTTAAATTTCCTGGAGCATATATTGAGATTAATCTGTTAATATGGCAAAAATCATTTACAGATTTTTCTAATGTTAGTTGATCCTTATATTCCTGGGATAACTCAACTCAGTTATAATGCATGATTATTTTTTCAGTAACTTAATAGTGTTTATGACTTTCACAGTTATGATCATGAAAAGTATATGAACTGTAATCTTTCTTATAATACCCTTGCGTGATATTTGGAATCAGTAGTATAGTAGTCTCAGAAAATTTATTAGGAACTGTCCCCTTTTTCCCAATTTCTGGAATTTTGGAATGATATATTCCTTGAAAGTTTGGTGGAAATCATCTGTAAGACAATCCAGGCCTAGCATTTTTCTTTTTGGAATGATTTTAAGTTTATAATATAATTTACTTAAATTAGCATAAGATTATGCAGACATTCTGTTTCTTTTTAGTCACTTTAAGTCAGTTATACTTTTCTAAGAAGATATCCATTTAATCTAAGTTTCAAATTTATTGGCATACACTAATTCACTCTAATGTGCTGTTATTTTTTAATACCCCCACAAGATCTTTCAGCAGCCCTTCACAATGGTTATTATCAACCCCTCATTTTACATGAGGGGGAAAAAAGGCTTGAGGAAAGGGAGTTACTTGCCCAGGCCACATATCCAAAGAGTGACGGAGTCAGGGTTTAGAACTAGGTATTTCTAAGTTGCAAACACATGTCATTCCTACTATACCACACTAGGCTTTGAAGAATGGGGTAAGATTTGGACACACATTTACAGGAAGGAAAGACAGTACAGCTGTAAAATAGCCAATCCAAGAGCGTGAAAGTGGGCAAGTGAGAAAGACATGGAGAGATCTGACTGGGCTGGAGTCTGGGCCAGATTCTCAGGTGAGGAGGAGTGTGGTGAGGAAGGTGGTGAGGGGCAGTCTCGCCGTGAGTCTTGGTGAGGTGTTCAAAGAAGTAGGAGAGGTGTATAAAAAAATTAAAAAATAAAAAACCAAAGAAGCAAGAGACACAGGCTTTGCCCCCAGCAGCCTCAGCATCTATTTGGAGAGACATGACTGTATTCGGGGAGGCAAGATCAGGCTCATTGCCACATGGGTGGTATGAAAAATTAACGCTATCAGAGTTCTGAGAAGGGATGCCAGGGTGGTCAGGAAAGGCTTCCCTAGTGAAATAGGATTTGAAATAACATTGGCAGGATTTGACTCATAATAAGGCGTAAAGGCACTGTAAGCAGGATACAGAGCATGGGCAAAGGTATGGCAACTGGAAAAGCCAGGGATTTAGGAGACTGGAACCGAGCCTCAGCACCTGTATCTCCTTTCTCCATTTACCACCTACTGTCCAGCCTTCACCTCCACATTTTTCTCTCCCAGCAGTAGAAGCAAGGTTGTATTCTCTGACATCTGCCATGACACAGGGCTCCATGCCCAGAAGGGCCTCAGAGCTGGTTTAGTACCTTGTTATCACTGTTTTGAAATTCTTAATTTTATCTTTGAACTTGCGTTTTGTAAGTGAAGTCCGAAGTGACAACGGAGGATGCAAGTGAGCTGGGAAGATCCATGCTTATATGTGCCACTGATCCTTATCACCCCATTTGCATAAAGTGGCTATGATGCCCCCTAAGCACAGAATTCCAAGAGACCCACGATGTGTGGGCAGGCGTTCAGCCACATGCAAAGGGAGTACAAGCTACCACTTCACACCCACTAGGATGGCTATTATTTAAAAATTAATTTTATGATACAGATGAACTTATTTGCAATGCAGAAATACAGACACAGGCGTAGAGAACAAATGTATGAATACCAGGGGAGGAAGGGAGGGTGGGATGAATTGGGAGATTGGGACTGACATATATACACTACTATGCATAAAATAGATAACTAATGAGAACCTACTGTATAGCACAGGGAACTCTACTTAATGCTCTGTGGTGACCTAAATGGGAAGGAAATCCAAAAAAGAGGGGATATATGTATATGTATAGAAGATTCACTTTGCTCTAAGCAGAAACTAACACAACATTGTAAAGCAACTATACTCCAATAAAAATTAATTTTAAAAATTAATTTAAAAAAGCAGAATATAAGAAGTGTTAGTGAGGATATGGAGATATTGGAACACTTATACATTACTGGTATGAAAGTAAAATGGTGCAGCCACTGTAGAAAACAGTATGACAGTTCCTCAAAAATTTTAAAAATAGAATTACCATGTGATCCTGCAAGTTCACTTCTGAGTATAGACTCAAAGGAATCCAAAGTGGGGACTTGAACAGATGTTTGTACAAGCATACCTTGTTTTACTGCACTTCACAGATATTGCATTTTTCACAACCCTGCATCGAGCAAGTCTATTTGCAACATTTTCCCAAGAGCATTTGCTCACTTTGTGTCTCTGTGTCACATGTATTTGGTAATTCTCACAATATTTCAATTATGACTATATTTGTTATCGTGACTGTGATCAGTGATCTTTGATGTTATTACTACAACTCGCTGAAGGCTCAGATGATGGTTAGCATATTTTAGCAATAAAGTTTTTTTTTTTTTTTTTTTTTTGGTACGTGGGCCTCTCACTGTTGTGGCCTCTACCTTTGCAGAGAACAGGCTCCGGACACGCAGGCTCAGCGGCCATGGCTCACGGGCCCAGCCACTCTGCGGCGTGTGAGATCCTCCTGGACCGGGGCACAGACCCGCATCCCCTGCATCGGCAGATGGACTCTCAACCACTGCGCCACCAGGGAAGTCCCAACAATAAAGTATTTTTAATTAAGGTATGTACATTGTTTTTTTTTTTTTTTTTGACATAATGCTATTGCATACTTAATAGACTACAGTATAATGTAAACATAACTTTTATATGCACAGGGAAACTAAAAAGTTTGTGTGACCCACTTTATTGTGATATTCACTTTATTGCAGTGGTCTGGAACCAAGCCTGAAATATCTCCAGTATGCCTGTATATCCATGTTCATAGCAGCATTATTCACAATAGTCAGAAGGTGGGAGAAACACAAGGTCCATCAACAGATGAATGAATGAACAGAATGTGATATATAACGTATTAGAATATATTCAGGCTTTAAAAGGAAGGAAACTCTGACACATGCTACAATATGGATGAACCTTAGACATTATGCTAAGTGAAATAAACCAATCACAAAAGGACAAATACTGTATGATTCCACTTATATGAGGGTCTTGGAAGAATCAAATACGTAGAGACAGAAAGTAGAATGGTAGTTTCCAAAGCCTGAGGGAGGGGAGAATTGGGAGTTATTGTTTAATGGGGATGAAGCTTTAGTCTGGGAAGATGGAAGTTCTGGAGATGGATGGTGGTGATGGTTACACAACAAATGTAAATGTATTTAATGCCAGTGAACTGTACACTTAACAATGGTTCAAACGATAAATTTTATCTTATGTATAATTTATTACAATTTTTAACATCAGTACAAAGTAAGTATGTTACATCTATGACTAAGTGGGGGCACTGACAGCTCCAAGAAAACCATGCTTTTCATTGGGTATTAGGATTCACTAGAGAAACAGAACCAATAGGATATATAAATCTACAAAAGAAGATTTATCATGAGAATCGGTTCACACAATACTGAAGCTGAAATATACCATGATATGCTGTCTGCAAGCTGGAAAGCTGGTGGTATAATTCCAGCTGAGTCCGAAGGCCTAAGAACAGGGGTAGGGAGGAGTAGGGGCACTGGTGTAAGTCCTGGAGTCCCAGGCCTGAGAACCAGGAACTCCTATGTTCACGGGCAGGAAAAGATGGATGTCTCAGCTCAAGAAGAGAGAGAAAATTTGCCCTTCCCCCACCTTCTTGTCCTATTTGGGCCCTCCATGGATTGGATGATGCCAGCCCACACTGGTGAGGGTGGATCTTCTCTACTCAGTCTACTGATTCAAATGCTGATCTCTTCCAGAAACACCCTCACAGGCACACCCAGAAGTAACGCTTTACCAGCTATCTAGGCATCCCTTAGCCCAGTCAAGTTGACACATAAAGTTAACCAGCACACAATGGAACCAGAACTTGATTCAAAGGCAGAAAGAAAGTCATGGCCTTCTAAGAAACATGAATGACCAAGAAATCCTAGACATCCTTTTTCACTTGTGTTACTTCCTTGCATTAGACAACCAGTTATGCTGAAAATGATGGCACAGAAGCAAAGGGAAAGTAGGGGATTCCTTTGCTTTTCAGCCCTTCCTTCTCATCAATAAGCTGAATGCAGAGAGTTTTGGTAGAATGTGTGCGTAATAAGAATAAAATAAACACAGCTCAGTTAGCTTTGTGTAGTGCTTCCACCGTTCTGGTAAGAATGAAATACATGTTTATGATGAGCTACAAAATACAAATTGTGTAATTTCAAAGATCTTACATATGAGTTAGATGTTCCTATATTTGCATTATACAAATTAGCATTATACAATATAAACGTGAACAGTAAGATTTATGTTAATAATGAAATATCTTAATTTTTTCCTCACTTAGTATGACATTAAATACAAAATAAAAATACCATGATGAGGCCAAAATTATTCTAATATCAAATACAGATAAAGACATTACAAGAAAGGAAAACTAAAGGTAATATCTCTCATGAACATAGCCACAAAAATCCTCAAAAAATATTAGAAATCAAATCCAGCAATGTATAAAATGAATTATATGCCATAATCATTTTTCCAAAGAAGACTACAGATGGCTAACAGACACATGAAAAGTTGTTCAACATCAGTAATCATCAGGGAAATGCAAATCAAAACCACAATGAGATATCACCTCACACCTGTCAAAAGGCTATCCTCAAAAAGACAACAAATAGCAAGAGCTGGCAAAGATGTGGAGAAAAGGGAACCCTCATGCACTGTTTATGGGAATGTAAATTGATACAACCGCTATGGAAAACAGTATGGAGTTTCCTCAAAAAGTTAAAAATAGAACTACCATATGACCCAGCAATTCTACTTCTGTTTTCTGAAGAAAACAAAGGCACTAATTTGAAAAGATATATGTACCCCATTATATTATTACACTACAAGTTAAGAAGTATATTATACAAAGGTACAGTATGATAAGCTAAAGATGGATACTGTAAATGCTAGAGCAACCACTGTAAAAATAAAAGAGGTATTTCTAATAATCAATTGATCCAAAAGAAGGCAGGAAAAGAGAAACAACAAAGAACAGATATAACAAAAAGAAAACAAAAAGCAAGATGGAATGTTTAAATTTAACCATTTAAGTAATTCCACGAAATGTAAATGCTCTAATTCTGGACAAGGCAAAATTAGGGGAATAGAGAAAAGATTAGTGGTTGTCAGGGGCTGAGGGTAAGGGAAAGAGGTTGGCTATAAAAGAACATAAGGGAACTTTTTAGAGTGATAAATGGTTCTATATATTGATTATGGTAGTGGTTTCACAGCTATATGCACTTGCCAAAATTCATAAAATGGTAAAATAAAAAGGTGAATTTTTCTACATGCAAACTATGCCTCAATAAATCTGTTTTTAAAAATTGTAATTAGTCCAACACCCCAAATAAAAGAAAAGGATTGTCACATTGTTAAGAAAAGTTTTAAAAGACCTAAGTAAATAAAAAGATATATCATATTCATGGGTGGGAAGATTCAGTATTGTTAAGATGACAATCCTCCCAGAAATGATCTATAGATTCAATGCAATACAAATCAAAATCCCAGGAGGATTTTTAATGAAATTGACAAACTGGTTTTAAAATTCATATGAAAGAGCAGAGGATCCAGAAGAGCCAAAACCATTTTGAAAGAGAAGAATAAAGTTGGACTCTTGGGGCTTCCCTGGTGGCGCAGTGGTTGAGAGTCTGCCTGCCGATGCAGGGGACACGGGTTCGTGCCCCAGTCCGGGAGGATCCCACATGCCGCAGAGCGGCTGGGCCTGTGAGCCATGGCCGCTGAGCCTGTGGGTCCGGAGCCTGTGCTCCGCAATGGAAGAGGCCACAGCAGTGAGAGGCCCGCGTACCACAGATTAATTAATTAATTAATTAATTAAAAGTTGGACTCTTACTACCCGATTTTAAGACTTACTATAAACCTATAGCAAGTGATAACAGTGGATGTTGGTGTATTAGACATAGAGGTCAATGGAGCAGAATAGGGTTCAGAAATAGATCCACACATACAGGCCAACTGATTTTCAACAGAGATGACAACGTAATTCAAAGAGAAAGAATATTCATTTTAATAAATGGTGCTGGAGCAATTGGATAGCCATGTGCAAAAAAAAAAAAAAAAAAACACCTATATCCATTCCAGTTCATTCACCACACACACACACATCTTGACTCTAAATAAATCACAGACCTAAACATAAGAGTTAAAATTATAAAATTTCTAAAAGAAAATGTAGGAGAAATCTTTGTAACCTTGAGACAGGTAAATATTTCTTAGGACAAAAACACACAAACCTTAAAAGGAAAAAAAATTGGACATCATCACAATTTTTAAATATTGGCTATTTGAAAGACATACTCAAGGAAATGAAACCCATACACTAGGAGAAGCTGTTTCCAAATCAAGCATCTGATAAAATATATAAAAGTCTTGCATAATATATAAAAACTCATATATATAAAACTGTTACAACTCAATAATAAGAAAATAAACATCAATTAACAATGGGGTAAGACAATTAACCTAGGGGTAAGATAGGAATAAAGACACAGACCTACTAGAGAATGGACTTGAGGATATGGGGAGGGGGAAGGGTAAGCTGTGACTAAGCGAAAGAGAGGCATGGACATATATACACTACCAAACGTAAGGTAGATAGCTAGTGGGAAGCAGCCTTATAGCACAGGGAGATCAGCTTGGTACTTTGTGACCACCTGGAGGAGTGGGATAGGGAGGGTGGGAGGGAGACGCAAGAGGGAAGGGATATGGGAACAGATGTATATGTATAACTGATTCACTTTGTTATAAAGCAGAAACTAACACACCATTGTGAAGCAATTATACTCCAATAAAGTTGTAAAAAAAATAAAAATTAAAAATAAAAATTAACAATGGGCAAAAGTTTTGAACAGACACTTCACTGAAAAAGACATACAGGTGGCAAATAAGCACCTAAAGGATCCTTAACTTTATTAGTCATTGGGGAAATGCAAGTTATAACCACAATGAGACACCATTACGTACCCACTAGAATGGCAAAAATGAAGGAGACTGCAATATCAAGGAGAAGATCCAGAGCCACCAGAAATTGTATTCATTGCTAGTGGGTGTGCAAAATGGGACAGCTGCTTTGAAAAACTGTTTGGCAGTTTCTTACACAGTTCAGCACACATTTTTCCATACAACCCAGTAATTCTGCTACTAGACATTTACCAAGGGAAAAAATGTGTCTACACACAGACTTGTATGTGAATTTCATAACAGCTCCATTCCTAACAGTCATAGACTGACAAATGAATAAACGAAATATGGTATATCCATACAACAGAATACCAGCCAGCCATAAAAAGGAATGAACTGCTGATACACAGAACATCATGGATGAATCTCAAAAGCATTACACTAAGTGGAAGAGACCAGACACCAAAGGCTATATACATTGATATATTATTCTGAAAAAAGCAAAACTATAGAGACAGAAATCAAGTCAGTGATTTCCAAAGGCAGGAGATGAGAGGAGAAGATGCACTTCAAAGGGAAGTGAGGGAATTTCATAGGATGATGGAAATATTCTACATCTTGACTGAGGTGGTGGCTATAGGACTCTATACAATTGGCCGAATTCATTGAACCATTCACTTTAAAAGAGCTTTATTTTATGTAAATTATACTTCAATAAAACTGACTGCCTCTACAACAATTTGGTTAAAAGATCTTCCAACTCGATTAGGAAATTATTCTGTTCATTTCTGATTGACCCCTCCCCCATTTGGTTGACCTCTAAGCGTCCCTTGATGGCTCACTCATGTGTCACAGACACGGGCCAGGCAAGAGTGCAGAGGGTCTGGTCAGATCTGTCCCCATATAGGAAACCGCCGAGTGTGCAGGTCATCCTGGCAGTGCTGAGTGAGTCCTGGGCCCGTGTCCTGGGTGGGTTGGGCAGCGTGATGGGGACTGTGACCTCTGCAGAGAAGCTGCTGGAAACTGGAAGGAGGGGGAGGGCTGCCCCGCACTTGTTCCATCGAGTCAACATGTCCTTCCTGCTCAGGGAACAAATGCCTGTCCCGGCTCCGCAGAGTTCAGTGTGACGAGGCCTGGGGGTGCCTGTCTGCTAGTCAGCACCGGCCGGGCCCCAGAGCCGCCACTTCTCGATTAGGAAGGTGGACACCCCTGGGGCTCCGTGCACACGTGTGCACCTGGGCATGTCCCTGCTGCCTCCTCTGCTTTCTAGCCTCCCTGCCCAGGCTGCCCCATCAGGGACGTGCTCCCAGGGGGCAGCTGACAGCGATGGAACCTCTAGCAGGGCTGGCAAGCTGAAGTCATAAAGTGATCCTCCCGACAACCCTCTGACAGGGAAATGATGACACCGAGGGGGAAAGGGGAGGCTCAGAGAGGGTGAGCCATTTGCCTCTGTCACACAGCAGGAGGTAGCAAAGCCAGGATTCAAACCCAGGTCTACTCCAGAACCCACACTCTTACCCACAGCTCCACACAGCAGCGTGACCTCAAGGCCACCCCGACCTCACCTGTGACATCACCTGCCTTGCAGATGATGAATGTGCCATCCCCTCCACAGCGCATCCACATGCAGTCTCCATTGCCTGCAGCAATGGAGAGGGCGTGGGAGGTATCATCTCCACTGGACAGAGGAGGAGATGGAGCCTAAGAGAGGGGAGGGGACTCGCCCTAAGTCATCAGCTGGCTGTAAACGGCAGGGCTGCCATTTGGCCCAGGTCCATGTGATGCCAATGCCTCAGGCTAGGATGACAGGGGATCATCCTTGGTCAGCCTTGCCACTCCCTGAACTGTCAAACCCCCAGCTCCTCCATTGACGCCATCACTTTCCACCAGTCCATAATCCTGGTGAGTCCTCTGTGCTGGGCTCTCTTCGGCTCTGGGAGAGCGTCTACTGAATGTCAACTACAGCTCCTGCCTCTCTGGAAAACTGTAGTCAAGGTGGGTGCAGGGCAGGGGGGGACCCTCAGCATTATAAGTGTGAGCTTTGCTTCAGATTTCAGATGACAGGGTCTTGGAGGAAGAGAAAGCACTTTGGATGGCAGAACCAGGGCAGGAAGAAGGTCCCCATAGGCTAGAGCTGCTGAGGGAGACTCACAGGGAGGGATTCCATATGTAAATGTGAGTTTAGCATGCAGTGCGAAGCTCTGAGCTGAGCTGAGAAAAGCAAATCAATGGCTTAGGTACAGAGGAGAGAGACAGGCCTTGATGGGAGCTGACAGGGAGCTCAATGTGAACCCATAGAAATCGAGTGTTTACTAGGTATTAGGTACTCACATGAGGTTTATCCTCCCAACAGACTTTCAAGGTTGGCATTATTAGCAAGAGAAAACTGAAGCTCAGAAAGCTAAAAGTCACAGAGATAGTAAGTGGAGAGCTGAGATTTGAATTTTGGTTTATCTGACTCTGTGTACCTTACTGCCTGGACATGTTAATAGAGGCATGGAGTCTAGAAGAAGTGAGGTGAGAGTCTGGTTTAACTGGGAGGCTGAGACCTATGCGCCCTTCTGAGAAACAAACCTAGAGGGTTGTAGATAAGCTGAACTTTGTCTAAGTGCCTCCAGACTAAAAAGGGCATGGAAACAAGGTCACATGAGTAAATAAATTAATTTGCTAGTTTTCTTAGTTTGCTCTTATGTTCTAGATTCTCTTGTAGGCACTGGAGACAGAGAGGTGAAGAAGATCGACAAGTCCCTGTTCTCATGGACTTTATATCCATGAAATATTAGATTTTTTATATATATAATATATTAAAATATATTAAATATTTATGCATTAAATATTTATATATAATATATTCTGTAAATGTATATATAAATATGTATGTATATATAAATAAATATATATGTCTAAATCTCTCTATATAAAAATTTTTAATACTTTTTGGTAGGTACTTCTAAGTGAAGTTGCTAGGCTATAGGTTGGTTGTATACAGAAACTACCAAACTGTTTTCCAAAATAGGTATACTATGTAACACTCCCAGAAACAATGTATGAGAATTCCAGTCACCCTGCATCCTCATCAACACTTGGTATTGTCAGAGTCTTTAATTTTAGCCATGACTGCTATCTCATGATATTTTCAATTTACATATCCTGGATGACTAATAACATCATATATATAATGTACGTATATATGCATTATATATACATAATATGTATTATAATAACATTATAATGTATGTATATATAATATATATGAGATAGAGATCACATAGTGATGTGTTCTATGAAGAAAAATGAGGACTGGAAAGGGACCAGAGATGAGGGCTCTAGTAGAGGGGATGGTCAGGTAGAATCAGGGAGACTAGTTGGAGGAATTGCATAAGTCCAGGTGAGAGATGGCAGTGACTTGGATGTGGGTGGGGTATAGGAAGGCATGAGAGGTGGTCACTTACACAGAAACTGTTGAAGGAACAAGACATTCATCCTAAAAAGATTCTCAGGTGGACACAGTGCTGCCCTCCAGCTTCGGAAGGGTTGTCATATGGACCAGAAGTTAGTACTATTCTGGGGGCCCCAAAGAACCAGGAATGTGAGTGAGGCCAACAAGGAAGCTGGTTTCACTTTGCAAAGACAAAGACCCTTCTGTCAGTTCTGACCAAAGTAGGACCATGCTTGCTGGTGGAGGTGTATAAGCACAGATCAACTTTCAGGGCTGCAAAGTAGTGGACAACTAGCCTCTATGACTAAAAGACCTGGATTAAACCCTCCCTCTTCTATTATCTGTGCTGCCTTGGGCCACTTCACCTTTGCCAGCCTCAGTTCCCCTATCTGTAAGTCAGGATCATATCACTGCATTGTTGTGAAAATTTAGTGTAACCAAGTATGTAAAGCAACCAGCACTGTGTACTCAGTAAATGGTGGTAATGATGTCAGTGGTGGTGGTGATGATAATGATGATGATGATTGTAATGAAAGTGATGATGATAAAGGTGAAGAGGATGGTGATGATGCTGATGAGGATGTTATTAGTGATGATAATTTTATTGTGTGTTGGTGGTTGTTGAAGGAATTCAAGCATCAAAGAGATAGTTGGACTAGAAGACCACTAGGATCTTTTCCACATTTAAAATTATACCAGGCAGGTCTCACTCTATCTATTGGCATCGGTTGACTCCCTCCCTGGATGTTCATACTTGACCATGTGCCTCCCACACTCTGGGCAACTCCAGGAGCCAGAGAAGAGGCTAAAGGTAAGCAAGGCCTGGGCGGGGGGGGGATGGCGTGTGTGGAATGTCCAAGGCTCTCACCTCGGCTGACGTTTCCTACTGTTCCATATTCTCTAAACACCTACTCATCCAGCCTGGGTTGTAGTCAGAGATCCTTGGAGTCATGAGTAAACTTAGATCTTCTCCCTTGCTCCATTAAGATTCCATGTATAAATTAGGGGTTTTGCTTTATCTTTTCCATCTTTGACCCTGCCTCAGTGATAATTGTTAGCAATAAATTCAGATACTGATGGAAATCTCTAAGACAGTGGCTTAAAAAAATTGAAGATGTATGTTTCTCTCATGTAAGAGAATTCTGAATATAAGAGTTCCTGGACTTCTGTGGTGGCTTCATGCACAATTTTGTCAATGTTCTAGACTCCCTTCTTGTTTGTTCCACCATCCACGAGGTCATCCTAAACACAGAATTGAGTCACTGAGTCCAGCCAGTGCTCAAGGGAAGTGAATACCAAGAGGCCAGGATCACTGGGGGCAGTCTTCAGGGGTGCCTACCACCCTGGAAGACGGAGGGAGGGAAGGAGGAGGGGCAGTGGCCATCTGGTTCACTGAGCAGGCCAAGGTTCAAATTTCAGCAAGTCTTAAGAGCTGGAAAGCAACTCTTATACAGGTCAGCTGGGGTAAGGTGTCAGAGCAGCCAAATCACATGCTGTCTGGGATGCCATGCCCCCAAAGCCAAGAGTTGCAATTGAACTGTTGTAGGCAGAAGTTTGATGTGGTCAGGTTTGTCTTTTGGGAAGCCCATTCTTGCTGCCTTGGTGGGTGGACAGGAAGGGCACGAGGGGGCATCAGGTGATGATAATGGCTGACGCAGGCGTTACTGATACTCAGTTTCCTCACCAGCTCTGGGCTCACCTGCACCTGTGCTGGCTGGTTCCCAGAGTGCTGACCACTCCCTCCTCAGGCCCTGCTTCCCTCTGCTGCTCCAACCAGGGGTTCTCCGGTGTCCTGGGGGTTTGACCAGCCCTGGGCAGGGTAGGCCCAAAGTGCCAGGGATTTAACATCCCAGAGGCACCTCTCAACCAGGGAGGGATGGGTGATAAATAGATCACCCAGCTTTCCTTTGAGGGACAAGTCTGAGGCACGTCCTAACACTTCCTCAGAGGGTGCCCGGCAGGGCTGAGCCCACAGTGTGACCTGCTCTCTGATTCAGCCATTAGTACTTTCCTCCCTCCCGCCCCTGCCCCCTCCTCACTGTGCCTCCTGGGATCACCTCCCACATAGACCAGCTGCTGTTTTGGAGGAACCCAAACTCAGCACTGATCCCTCAATGACAGCAGCAGCGGATGGACAGAGTAATCCAGATTTGAGAGATACTCAGGGAGGGCGGGGCTGTGATGGGCTGAAAGAAGGGTCAGGTGGAGTCTAGTTGTCAGCTCCACCTAGATTGATTTGCAAGTGAATGGTGCTCCTTTCCCTAGTTTATATATGTACAGAAATTTTGTACACACCCGTCTAACCAACATCCCATTAAAATATACCACATTTCATTACGTCAATAATGTCTCTTCTCCTCTATTGCAACCAATCCTCTTTCCCCAGCCCCTGGCAACCATTGATCTAATTTCCGACACTGTGGATTTGTTTTGCGTGTTCTAGAATTTCATATAGGTGGAACCATAGTGTAGGTTTCTGGTTTTCACACAACACAAAAGTTTTTGAGATTTGTATATGTTGCTATCTTTATTCATAGTTTGTTCTTTGTTATCTCTCCATAAATGTCCATTTTATGCATGTGACACAATTTGTTTATCTATTCACCCAAAGATGGACAACTGAGTTAGGTTTGGATTATTATAAATAAAGATGCTATGAAAATATTTGTAGAAGTTTATTTGTGGATGAGAATTTTCAGGACTTTTAGAAGCAAAGTTGTCAGGCTATAGGGTAGTTGTTTATTTAACTTCATAAGAAATTGCTAAATTATTTTCCAAAACAGCTGTACACATTTACACTCCCAGAAGCAAGGTATGAGAATTTCTGTTGTCCTGCATCCTCACCAACGCTTGGTATTGTCAGACCTTTTAATTTTAGCCTGACTGCTATCTTAAGGTATTTTCAATTTACATATCCCTGATAATTAATAACATTTAGCATTTTATTGGCCATTCATATCTCTTTTTGTGTGAAGTTGCTGTTCAAGCAGTTTATCCATGTTTTATTGAGTTGTGTTTTCATTGATTTAGTAGTTCTTTATGTATTTTACATAAAAATCCTTTGTCAGATACATGTGTTGTGACTCTTTCCTCCCAGTTTTTGACCTGTGTTTTCATTTTTCTCAACAGGATCTTTTGAAGAGCAAAAAGTTTTAATGTTAATGAAGTGCATTTCATCATTGTTTTTGTTAGTGCTTTTTTGAGTCCTATCTTTCCTACCCCAAAGTCTCAAATATATCATTCATTTTTTAAATTTATAAGTTTTATAATGTTAGCACTTACCTTTAGGTCTATGATCCATCTCAAATTAATTTTTGAGTACGGTATGGTGTTAGGTAGGGGTCTGCATTTACTATTTCTCTATATGGATATCCATTTGGCACAGCATCATTTATTGAAAACACTATTCTTTTTCCAATTGAATTACTTTATAATTATTGTCTAAAATAGATTGATTATTTGTGTGGGTCTATTGCTGATGCCTCTGTTCTACTCCATTGATCTACTTGTCCATTCCGATTCTGTCTTGGCCATAATAGCATTACAGTTAGTTTTGAAATCAAGCAGTGTGTGTTCTCTAAGTTCGATCATCCTTTTTTTGAAGCATTTTTTGGGTTTTATAGGTCTTTTACATTTCTGTATACCTTTCAAAACCAGCTTATTCTTTTTTTTTTTTTTTTTTTTGCGGTATGCAGGCCTCTCACTACTGTGGCCTCTCCCGTTGCAGAGCACAGGCTCCGGACACGCAGGCTCAGCAGCCATGGCTCACGGGCCCAACCGCTCCGTGGCATGTGGGATCTTCCCGGACGGGGGCACGAACCCGTGTCCCCTGCATCGGCAGGTGGACTCTCAACCACTGCGCCACCAGGGAAGCCCCCAGCTTATTCTTAAAAGCTGGATATTTGGATTGAATCTGTGGATCAAGTTTGTGAGGATTGGCATCTTTAATAGTATTGATTCTCTCAAGCCATGAACATGATATGTCTTTCCATTTATGGAAATCTTCTCTAATTTATCTCTGCTCTGTTTTACAGATTTCAGCATCAGAGTCTTGCACATTTAAAAAAAATTCCTAAATATTTTTATCAATATTTGGTATTGCTTTTTTAAAATTTAATTTAACCATTTTTATTGCTATTATATCAGTTGAATTGTGTACATTCATTAAAACTTGAAACCTTGCTACATTCTGTTATTATCGTAGTTAGTTTTTTGTAGATTCCTTGGGATTTCTCAAAAAAAACAATTATGTTGTTTCTGAACGAGCATTTTACTTTATCATTTCCAAACTTTAAGCCTTTTATTTCTTTCTTGCCTTATTAAAGTGACTAGAACCTCCAGTAAAATATTGATTAGAAGTGGTTTAAATGAACATCCTTGAATAGTTCCTGATAAGAGTGATGTATTCAGTCTTATATACACTAAT
Organism: Hyperoodon ampullatus; assembly: GCF_949752795.1. Taxonomy (NCBI): domain Eukaryota; kingdom Metazoa; phylum Chordata; class Mammalia; order Artiodactyla; family Ziphiidae; genus Hyperoodon; species Hyperoodon ampullatus. The sequence continues at coordinate 24,439,408 of NC_136915.1, read as the reverse complement.
ATGTATAAAATAGATAACTAATAAGAACCTGCTGTATAAAAAATAAACTAAAATTCAAAACTTCAAAAAAAAAGTGACGTATTCAGTCTTTAATTACTAAGAATAATGTTAGCTATAGATTTTTAATAGGTGTCTTTTATAAGATTAAGGAAATTCCCTTCTATTCTTAGTTTGTTGGGTTTTTTTGTTTGTTTGTTTGTTTTTTCATGAAGGGATGTTGACTTTTCTCAGGTGCGTTATCAGCATCTATTAAGATGATCCTTGGGAGTTCCCTGGTAACCTAGTGGTTAAGATTCTGGGCTTTTGCTGCCACAGCCTGAGTTCAATCCCTGGTTGGGGATCATCCCACAAGCCGCTCAGCCAAAAAAAAACCAAGGTCATCCTTTTTTTCCCCTTTATTCTGTTAATGTGGTAAATTCACTGGATTGATTTTCAAATATTGAACCAACCTTGCTTTCCTGAGACAAATTCCACTTGGTCATGATATATATATTATCCTTTTTACATATTTCTGAATTCAATTTGCTGCTATTTATTAATTTTTACATCAATGTTATTGAGTTAAATTGGTTTCTTATTTTTCTTTTTTTTCTAATGTCCTTTTCAAGTTTTGTATCAAGGTTATAATGTCCTCATACCAGCTGAGAAGTGTTCCCGGTTCTTCTATTATCTGAAAGAGTATGTGTAAGGTTAGTATTATTTTTCCCTTAAATGTTAGCAAGAATTCAAAGGTGAAGCCATTTAAGCCTGGAGTTTTCATTGCAAAAAAGTTTTCTATTATAAATTAAATTTCTTTAATAGACATAGGGTTATTCAGTGCTTCTGTTTCTTCTTCTGTTAGTTTTTGTTGTTGTTTTTTACAAACTATCATTTCATTTTTTGGAACCAATTTTTTTAAATTTTTACTTATTTATTTATTTGGCTGCATCAGGTCTTAGTTGTGACATGTGGGACCTTCATTGCGGCATGCAGGATCTTCGTTGCAGCATGCGGGGGTCTTTTCGTTGCAGTGCACAGGCTTCTCTAGTTATGACGCAAGGGCTTCTCTTTAGCTGTGGTGCGCAGGCTCCAGAGCGCACAAGCTCAGTAGTTGTGGTGTGTGGGCTCTCTACTTGTGGTGCACAGGCTTAGTTGCCCTGTGCCATGTGGGATCCTAGTTCCCTGACCAGGGATCGAACCCGCTTTCCCTGCTTTGGAAGTCAGGTTCTTAACCACTGGACCACCAGGGAAGTCCCCTTCTGTTAGCTTTGATAAGTTGTGTTTTCAAGAAATTTGCCCAGTTCTTTGAAGTTGTTGAATTTATTTGCATAAAGTTATTTATAATATTCTCCTATTACCATTTTAAGGACTGTACTATCTTAGGGATGCCTCATTTACCATTGCTGATGTTAAAACTTTTACTTTCTCCTCTTTTTTTTCCCAGCTAGGGACTTATTCATTTTATTAATCTTTTTAGAGAATCAGTTTCTGGCTTTTTTGGTATTTTGAATTGTTTCTCTGTGTTCTATTATATTGGCTTCTGTTCTTCTTTTCCTAGCTTCTTAAGACATTTAGATCATTGATTTTAAACATTTCTTCTTTTCTATTACAAGACTTTTAACCTCTATACTTCACTCTCAGGATTCTTTTAGTTACATCCCACAAGTTTTGAAATGTTAATGTTTTCTTATAATTCAATTCAAAATGTTTTTTAACCTTTCTTGTGATTTCTTCATTGACCCACAGGTTATTTAGACATATGTTGTTTAATTTCCAAATACGTGTGAGGTTTCCAGATGCATTATTTTCATTGACTCCTAATTTAATTCCACTGTAATCAACAAAAATATACCCTGCATGATTTCAATTCTTTTAAACTGATTGATATGTGTTTTATAGCCCAGCACATGGTCTCTCTTGGTGAACATTCCATGTGCACTTAAAAATAATGTGTAATCTGCAGTTGTTGAATGTAGCATTCTATTCACCCAATTAGTTTAAGAGCAAAGAACTGTCTGGAGATGCAGGGCTTAGCTCCCAAGAGTTTAGCCCTCCTGAGCCTGTCATTGTCTATCTCACAGTGAGCATCTCTTCCAAAGCCACAAGTTGGGAGAAATGGGCTTCTTTACTGGCCTGAGGGAGTGGCAGACACAGACCTACGTGGGCACCTGGATACATAGCCACATTCAGAGCGAGAAATATATAGGCACATGCCTACAGAAAGAAACACAGAAACAGAGAGATAAATAGCTCAACAGAAAGATCCACGAACCAACACTATACAGACAGACAGTCAGACACATACAGAGGGTCAGAGCCACAAAGAGACAGACGTGGATACTCAGACAACTCACACACAGATGATCAGAAACATCTAGTCACACAGACATAAGCACAACACCACCTGGGCCCAGGTAAACCCCCAGACCCAAACCTATTGACACAGACATAGATATGCACATTGATAAAAACTTGTGACAAAATATAAACACAAACACACAGACATCAGAAATAGACATAGAGCAGAAACACAAACAGACACACAAATACACACCTGTTTATAGACCCAGAAATGGATACTGAAAGAAACAGAGCTCTGCAGCCACAGAGAACCTGCCTATAGAACACTCAGAAACATATTCACAACAGACAGATATGGAAACACAGGCACATGGAAGAAAATGTGAGCACAGAAAGATACACAAATGGATGAGGGTACACGGCCACACACAAACACACATACATGTGATCAAGAACACTTAGACACACCTAGGCTCAGTATCCCATGCCGCACATGCAGGTACATGCATGTCCACACATGGGAGCAGGTGCAGAAACACACAGGTGCATGCACACGGCTCTGCCATAGGCACATAGACCATAAATTCACGTACATGCAGACATACAGACGCCAGTGCAATTCTCCACCCAGACACAGAGACAGTCTCGGACAGTGGAACCTCGGGGCTGGGTAGGGATCTGGGGGAGCAGAGGCATCAGTGGGTTTAGAAGGGAGAGGGCAGCTGGCCAGCCCTGCCCTGGCCTCTGAGTGGGGCTGACCTGAGATTGAGGCCATCTCTATTCTGGGGTTCCCCTGGCTGCACCCAGAGATCCCTGTGTGGTCTGGGCTCTCAGGGAAGAGGAAGCTTCTGCCATTCAGGTGGAAGTGACCACACTCACAGCCCCATAGTGCTCGCCCTCCCTCTACCCACAGGTCACACCCCCAGCCCTGGCTCCCCAACCAGCCTTGCCACTCCTCCCACCCTGCTCTCACACCATTGCTCTCTCACCCATCACTCTGGTTGGTTTCTTCACAGCCCTTACCCATACCTGTTTATTTACTTATTGTCTCCCTGCAACTTTGAGCACAGGGGCCTGTGCCCCGTGTCCAGAACTACACTTGACACCAAGTAGGGGCTCAGAATTTTTACTAGTTGGTTGAATGAGTGAATATACAGGTCTTTGTCACAGCTGCATATTTATACTCAGCCACATTTCACTTATCCAAAAGTTGGGTATCTGGCAGCTTTGGTGATCTGGAACCAAACAACAAATTCAAAACACACAGAAGCTACCAAAATGCAAACCCCGGGGTCATGTTCCAGAGCACAAATAATAAGAGTAAATATTATTAATTACTGCTATTTGAATCAGAAGTGTGCCCTTCACATTCTCAGCCAGAGAGCAGAGACTCCTACTGCAGACTCCTCACCCACTGAGGGGCAGGGGCAGGACGTTAGGAGGGGTGGGGGACTGCTAGAAGCAGAAACACTGACACCAGCAAGAAGAAACACGAGGAGCCTGGAAAACACTGGAAAGGAGACTGGAGAATGCAGGGGAGAGCAGGCTGGGTCTGAGTGCGAGGCAAAGGTCTCTAGGGATGTCCTGGGGTTAGAACACACAGGGGCAATCGGAGGACTCCAGGCCACAGAGCACACCAGGTATTCTCCACAATCCACGTTGTATAATTGCAAAGGTCAGGTTTGGAGGTGCATTTTATTGATTGCTTTTTATAACCTACTTTGCTTTAGTGCAGAAAAATAAACAGAAGAAACCCGAAATCACTTGTCATTTTACCTGCAGAGATGCCTCTATGGGGAGCTTGTTGTATAGGTAGCTGTGGGTTCTCTGCTCTATTCCCGTGTTATCAAATATGCTTCACAGCCATGACTGTTACTGGCTGCATAATATTCCATCATAGTTTACCCATCTATTCCCCTCTTGGACCCTTGGGTTGTTTCCAACTGTCGACTATCATCTTCAACGTTACAATAATCATCCTTATTAGTAAACCTGGATACTCAGCCTTCATTGTGTTTTCTGGGTAGAATGGCTGGGTGAAAAATGTAAGCATTGTTAAGGCTGATAATCCATACTGTGGAATTGATATGTTCATAAGCTGAGTATCAGGGAATTTTCACATTTTGGATGTTAAAGTAACCTGAGAATGGAAGGTAAATAGTTAAGGCTCTGTGATTTAGAAAACCCATCGAGTTTGAGACCTTTTTCCTGGATCATCATCAATTAGTCACCGGGATCCTGGGTGGTCAAACTTCTGCATGTGAGCATGTGTGTGTGCATGTGTGTGTGTGCGCACATGTATGTTTGTGTCCAACACCCCTCCCACGTGCATGGTGCATTTCTCATCCATCATTTCACTAGCACTATCCAACCCTCTGTGAAGTATACAGAGTATAGAGCTCCCATTTTACAGATGACAAAACTGAAGCACAGGGGTCATATATCATCCAAGAGAGAGGAGCATGAGTTTTGGGAGCAGACATCTGGCCTTGAATCCCATCCTGCCTCTGGGTGAGCTGGGCCTGTGTCTTTTCCCATATCTCTGAGCCTGCCCTCTTGTGTATCGAATGGACACAAAGACAGCTGTCTGTTCTAAAGATTAAGTGAGAGGTTGGATGGAAGCTTCTGGCACAGGTGGACATATAGTAGAGGCTCAACCAATGGGAGTTGTGGTCCTCATTAGGAAAGCCTTTTTCCAAAGTCCCAGAGGCACGACATGGACCCCTGTCTCCCACCCCCAAGTACAGTACATGTTCTAAGCACGTGGGCCTTTGGAACACACACCTGAGGAGGAGAAAGCTTAGATAACTCTAGTATGGGCTTATCTGTGCTGGACCGCCAGAGGCTCACCTTGCTAACTATGAAAGGAGACAGCTTCCCTGACTAAGCCAACCTTTAATATACTACAGCCCAGTGAGGCCATTGACTGTCATCTTGTGGCCCACTAGGACTGGAAGATAGTTTTCATGTTGAACTGAGCCTCAGTCTATCTCAATGTCCTCCCAGCCTGGTACCTGGTATCTTGCATTCCCCCAGGTCCTGGGCCAGGGAGACCAGGAAAAATTGCTTATGGCAGGAAAGAGAGGACTCCTTCTCCACCCAGATCTCTGGGAAAGTTATTCCAGCTGCCATCCTGGGCTGTGCAGGGTAATGGAAGGCCTTTCTTTCATGCTCTCTGGGAGATGGGCTCATCCTTAATCTGCTGCAGTGTCATTAACTCAGAAAACATTTGCTCTGTGGGGCTCCTGACGGCCTGTAGAAACTGCAAGTTAAACACCAACCAGGAAGGGCTGCTCAAAGCTTAACCCTCCCCTTCCCAGCACAGACCCATGCCTCTGCCAGTCAGGTCTACAGATCACTGGCCTCAACCCCCAAGGAGCCCCCAGATGCCATTTCCAGCACTTCTCAGCCCAGGGAGCAGGTGGATGTGAGGGCAGAGGGAGGACGAAGGGAGAAGAGGAACCCTTGACCCTGAGTCACTCAGTTCAGGGGTTTGTAGACAGAGGACCCTCCCCGGGCCAGTTACAGAGCAGAGCGCTGGAAGGCCCTCATTGGGGGCTGGGTGACTTTGGGCCACTCCCTTAACCTCTCTGTGTCAGGCTCCTACAGGGCAGAGGGGCTGGAGGGACCTCCCAGCTCTGAGGTTCTAGGGTCTGTTTCATGGCAAGTAGAGCCTGGTTCCCTGAGAGGGGTGACATGTGCATGCCCCCACCCAGGCCCCTGCTCCCTGCTGGGACCACATGTCACATGTGACCAAGTGAGGATGCCACCCCTGGGGACAGCAGGTGACCTGGATGAGCTAACAGAGAGGAGGGAGCCCCTGTTACCGAGAATCACTTAGGAGCCCGGCACTGTGCCAGGACCACACCCTGCCCTACACACACACACACACACACACACACACACACACACACACACTACCCGGCGCCAGCCTCACAACAACCCTGTGAGGACAGGGTGTTATTACCCCCACTTCACAGCTGACAACGCTGAGGCCCCGAGTGGTAAAGGGACCTTGTCCAAGGTCACACCAAAAGCAAGTTATATCCAGGTCTGTCTGATTCCAAAACCCAAACTCTTACCCGTCACACCACTGAGAGGAGCACCCAGGAGAGAGAGGGCTCACCCTGACCCCTCCCCTTCCCGCCTCCCTGCTTTTGCACGTGCAGTGCCCCCTCCTAGCACACCTTCCCTCCTCCATCCAAGTCCCACCCAGCCCAAGGCCTGCCTCTTCCAGGAAGTTCTCCTTGGAGACCGACAGCCAAACCCCCAATGCTTCCACCCAGCTGGCTCCCTGGTTGTTCAGTTTCCGAGCATCATTTTAGATTTTGGTGCCGTGAGGCCCAGACACAAACATTAGCCCATTTCTTCATCTCACCAGGTTAATTGATATTTACTGGGTGCTGACTTGGAGTTCGGCACTGCAGGGTCACAGAGGGGATGGGAACAAAAGTCCACTGAGCTCCTGCAGATCCCCCCGACACTGGGAGCCAGTGAGGGGTCCCTGCAGGCCCCTCACCCTGTTGGAGGATGAGGAACCCGAGGCCCAGAGATGGGTGGGAGGTGCCGCTGCGGTCCAGAGGTGAGTCAGTGGCTGGGACTCAAAACCAGGCCAGACTCCAGATCCAACCCCACCCCCTTACCTGCCCCCGGAACTCCTTAAACCCCCTCAGCTGGGGCAGGACTGGTCCTGGAGCCTGGAGCCTTCTGATCTCACAAGTGGGGCTCAGGTGGCCATAGCTGTACAGAGAGGGGGAGGGATGGGAGGCAGCAAGGCAGGACTCTTATGTCACCCCTCAGGGACACCCAGGGCCCTGTCACCCTCAGTGACATGCTCCCCACCTCTGTTGACTCCAGGCTGTGCCTGCACCTGGGGACTCTGTCCACCCCCTTCCCCCAAATGTCCCCAGGGCGTCACTCCAGCTGAGAAGCCTCAGGGCATAAATTAATCGATTTTCAGCCTTCGGCCTCCAGATGCTCTTTCCCCTTGCCTCCCCGGGCTGGTCCCTCTCCAGCTTGATTCCCAGAGAAATATTCAAGGAGCAGGTGGTGCCGCGGTGCCGGCCCGGGAGGGTGAGGCCTGGCCCGGGACTGGCGCTGGCTGGGAACTCCCACCCTTGGAGCTGCTAATGACGGGGCCCAGCGTGAGAGGGGAGTGGCCTCTGTGCATCGCAGAGATGTCTGCTCATGGGGACAGTGAAGCCCTAGTGCCCTCCCAGCACGGGACTCAGCTCTGGGGCCACGTGGGGCGGCTGGGGTGAGTCCCTGCTTTGCTGATGGAGGACTTGCCTGCTGAGGAGCGTCACCTTATAAACTCCCCTGGATGCCCCCTCCTAGACTTTATGTTCTCAGTCTGCCTCGATTTGAAAGAAGAAGGGAGAGGCTGAGAGAGAAAAAATCGAATTCCAAACTGCAATAGGCAGAAGGTATCCCCCAGGTCAATTATAACTCTTATTGCTGCAGGTGGGGAAACTGAGGTCCAGAAAAAGTGGCAAAGGTTCACGCAGCCAGCTAGTGGCAGAGCCAGGACTAACCCAGGGCTCCTGCCTGAGAGTGCATCCCTGTGAGATGGGGTGTGTGTGTGTGTGTGCGTGTGCATATGTGTGTGTGTGTGTGTGTGTATGCGTGTTAGGGTGAGGACACGGCTGTCTTAAGTTGTCTACAACGGTCACTGTGCAGGTTGTAGTTTGACCCTCTGTCTGAGTCAGTGTCCCCTTTTCAGGGAACTCTCTGGTCCTCAGCTGGTGTAAGGTGGGGAGAGGGGTAGTGTGAGGGCAGAAAGCCCGTTCTTTATTTGGTTTTCAGATTACGGACTGAAAATTAGGTCTAAACTCTTTGTGGGGAGGTAATTTTTCCTAATCACCCACCCTGCTGCACAGATCTCCACAACTTGATGGCGTCTAATTAGATTAATTGGACGGAAACTGATTTCTCTTCTCTGAGAATATGAACTACAGAGAAGCGGGGCCGTTGGAGGCCGGTGACTCCCTGCCTCCCGACAAGTCTGGCCTGGTGAGGAGGGGCCGTGCGTGGGGCTGGGTCCAAGGCCTCGCCCTGGGCGCCCCTCTCTCTGCTTCTCTCTCCTTGTCACTTGCTCTGTCACTGAGTCCCTCTGTGTCTCTGGTTGCCCCTGTTCCCAACTCTCTCCTGGTCTGGGCTTCAGCGGCCCCAGGTCTGTCCTGATCGTGCTGGGGTTCACCCTCCTGCACCCTTTCTCTCTGCCAGGAGACGACCCAGGGCTCTCCCTGCATTACCAAGAGGTGTGGCGAGGAGAACAGAAGCACAGCAGGACTGGCCCGAGGTCACCTTCCGCAGCAGCTGAGCGCCGCAGAGGGCGGCCTGCAGGGCCAGGATGGACCACGCCAGCTGCGGGGCTCAGGGAGCTTCCGGCTGGAAGAACGGGGTCTGGGCGGTTCTGTGGGCGGCGGGACCGGCCATGCTGGGCAGAGGGTGGCTGAAGGGTCTGGTCATTCCTGTCCCCCCACGGCCCAGGCCGGGCACTGCCACCTGCAGGGGCCTGAGGCAGAGAGCCCCTGGCCCCAGACACTGCTCCGTCCCCGGGTCCTGGCCCGAGCTCAGCACCCGCCTCCCCATCTGTTTGCAGAGTCATAAATCTGGGCCGTCCTCGGCTGCTGCCTCCCTGGAGCCCCATCCAGGGGAACGCCCTGCCCACCTTGCTGTCTCTCCCCTCCTCTGTCCCCTGTCCGCACTGTCCCGACCTAGTCCAGGGCACCATCTTCTCTCCCCAGATGCTGTACAGCTGCCCCACTGCCCTGGACCAGGCCCCCTTCTCCAACTCCAGTGCACAATCTACAGCTTAAATGAACATGCCACGCCCCCTCTCAAAGACCTTCCATGGCTCCCGCTTCTCTGAAGACTAAAATCCCAATTCGCACAGACTCTAGGGCTCTTATAAACTGGCCACGCAGACCTCCTCAAACCCATCTCTCACCACCCCCGGCTCCCACTCTGACCCCACAGACCCAGCTGTGTGCAGGCCTTGGTACATGCTGGTACGTCTTCCCAGAACACCCTTTCCCAGGCCCTGCCCGACACCAGCTTTCTTACAGCTTTGCTCAGCGGGTGACACTAACAGCTGGTGTGTATTGAACGGGTGTGTATGCTCCAGGCTATCAGCGTTGCATGATTATCTCATTTAATACAACTCCCCTGTGGGGATCATTATTATCCCCATTTTACAGAAGAGGAAACTGAAGTTCAGAGACACGAAGCACCTGGCCAAGGTCACTAGGCTGGGAGCTGGGATTTGAACCCAGGTCATTTGCATGATGTCAACTCTCCCCATCCCACCCTCACCCTATAAGGTTAGGAGTCCCTCCTTCACAATCCTGTGTTCCCCCTATAAAAGCATTTACCTGTTTCCCCATCTCCCCACTGGGCCTCAGCTGTGAGCTCCCCATGGCCACTCTGGGTCACACCTGCCTCTGATGCCCAGAGCCCAGCAGGGGCCAGGCATGTGGTAGACACTTGGCCAGAGTCTGCTGACTAAGGCACTCCAGTGGTAGCCTTGCTGGCTTCCGGGCCCCTCCCTCTCACAATCTTCACCACTCCCGTTCCCCCACCACCAACATCCTTATTTCAAAGACTTTAAGCCAAATAGAGTTTCACAGTTCATCTAAGTTAACTTCAGCTGCCCTTTCTGGAAACCTCCTCCACAAATTGCCTGCAGAGGGGCAGGCATCCTGCCAGCAGCTCTCCCACCCCAGACCTCACTCCATCCTAGTGCCCTGGACCTCCAGGATGGGGCAGCAGGGGAACAAAGGACTGGCCTGAACAGCATGCTTACCCCAGGCTCAGGACTCCACTGGATCAGGAGGTTGATCAGGCTTTCCAGCCTCCTGAGTCACACAGGTGGGGTCTCTGAGGCAGAGAGGATTGTCTGGTCCCTGAGCACACAGCGGAAGCTCTGGGATAAGCATGGCGAAGCCCCTGCTCTCACCTTCAGCCTAGCTTCATGCCTGCATCCCCAGGCTCCAGGCACTGGGGCTCCCTGCCGCACGCCCTCCTGCACCCAGCTCCTTTTCCCCTTGCTGGCCTTTCTCCCTGGGCTCCCTTTCCTCTACCTGTCACTTGTCTAATTCCAGCTCACATTTTAAGGCTCTGCTCAGGTATTAACTCCTCCAGGAAGCCTTTCCTCACCCCTGGGTGAGGTTAAGGGCTCCTCCACGGGACCTCCACAACTTCTGGGCTTACCCTCCTCTTAACACTTGGCAGCTGTGCTAATGCTGGTGGGGGGAAGTGGTGGCGGCAGGTCTGCCTTTGTTCTCCTTCCCGCTCCCAACTCCCCTAGACCAGGAGCTCCTCCAGGGCAGGGATAGCCTGAGACAACCCCAGCCTCCCAGCACCTGGGGCCAGGATTCCCAGAGGAGGCACCTTAACACAGGATCAAGGTCACACCATCCCCAGGGTCATGTTGGTGGGTCGGGGTCCAGGGAGGTGGAGGAGCCCGAACCTGGTAAGTGGAGCCATGTGCTGGCCTCCCAGATGACCACTTACTCATCTCTCTCTCTTACCGCATGCCCTAAATCACTCAGTTCCTTACATCATAAAAGGGATGGCGGAGGGGAGGACAATTCCAGGAAACCTAAACTCTGACCAAGGAATTCAGAGACTGGGAGGGACTGGCGCCTGGCCCTCTGCTCGGACTCAGCTGGGCATCCTTATGGATGTAGGTCACCATCAGAGCAAGTCAGACACTGCCCACGTAGCCTCAGCAGGCTGTTCTTCCCCCCTACCACTGCTAGGGTGACTTGGGCCCACTGGCAGGCTCACTGTCCAAGCCTGGATCAGCCCCGACCCATAATGTGATGGCTCCAGCCCCAACCTGTGGGCTTCCTCACCCATGTCTGTACCCTAAGCCTTGTCCTCTATGCCAGACATCCTGAATTCACTAACACCAATCTCCCCACTCCAGCCCTCCCTACACTCAACAAACATTCATTAAGCCCCTGCCCTGTATCTGACACTGTCAGGGATACAGAGCTAAATGAGGCAGACAAAGTCCTTGGCTTCTTGTTGCTGGCATTTCATTGAAAGAGACAGACAAGCAATAACAAGTGGGAAAAAAAAAACTAGGAAATTTAGAGTGTGATGGGTACTGGGAAGGAAATAGGACAGGGGCACGTGATGGAAAGCGACTTCCTCTAACCTTGGTCAGCCACCATCGTCTCTCACCAGAGTTTTCGAATAGCCTCCTGGATAGTCTCCTGGCCTCCAGCCTTGTACCCATAAATCCACATCTAGTTGTGTCAATTCCTCACTTAAAACTTGTCAATAGTTCTCTATAGCTTTCAGAAGAAAAATCGAAATTCTTCAACAAGGCTCATAAGGCCCTGACATTGCCCCTGCCCAACCCCTGTCCCCCAGACTCAGTGACAGCATTTGTTTCAACTGTACCCTCCAGCCTTAGGTCAGATGGAGCAGCACATGAGTAGTCCTGGAGGTGAGAGTTGCATTCTGTGTCCAGAGAACTGCAGGCTTGCAAGTGATGTAAGAGGCCACAGATGCCATTAAATCCTGCAGGACCTCGTATGCTGTGTTAAGATATTTAGGCCTTATCTAGTATTTCCCTTGCTTGTCTTATGTCCCCACATTGACTGTAGCTCCTTGGGAGCAGTTTCTCTGTTTTCTCCTCTCTCCTTTTAAGCTTAGGGATGAGAAAAGCTTCGGTTAGGAGAAAAGGCCGGTAGAGATGTGGCCTCACATGAGTGCTGTTGATCCAGGAGCCAGCTGGGAAAAGGAGTGATCTAATGTCAAGTTATAGAACAGAGGTGTTAGCAAAGTAGCCAGGACCAAGGAGGGGCAAGCTCGAGGAAGACAAGTACTGAGATGAAGGAGTTACGTGAGGTTGGGTTTCAGCACCACGGCAGAGCTCTGTGGGCCAATGGAAGGCTTTCTCCTTCAGCTTTCAGGAGCCACTCATTAGCTTCTGTCTTTGGGTGGAATTATCTGGCTGCTAAAGGAAATATGCCCTTGCAAACTGTACTTTGTCATCAGAAATGAGGGCACAGACTCTGGAGTCAGACTACATGTATTCAAATTCTTCATCTATCACTTAACAGTTGTATGAACTGGGTCTCATTTCTTAACCTCTCTGTGCTCTGATTGCTGTGTCTGGCCAATGAAGATAGTAAGACTACTTACCTATAGGGTTGTGATGAAGATTAAATGAAACGATGGGAATAAAAAACTTAACATAGAAATTGACACATGGTAAATGTTTTAAAAGTCTATTATTGGGACTTCCCTGGTGGTCCATTGGTAAATAATCTTCCTTACAATGCAGGGGAGGAGGGTTTGATCCCTGGTCAGGACACTAAGATCCCACATGCCTCGGGGCAACTAAGCCTATGTGCCACAACTACTGAGCTCGCGTGCCACAAACTACAGAGCCCACGCGCCCTGGAGTGTGGGCACCACAGCTAGAGAGAGAAAACCCACATGCTACAACTAGAGAGAAGCCCGCATGCCACAATGAAGAGCCCATGCCGCAAAGAAAGATCCCGCATTCCTCAACGAATATCCCACGTGCTGCAACTAAGACCCAATGCAGCCAAAAATAATAAATAAAATAAAATTTTTAAGTTTATTATTATTATCCCCAAGAGCTCTACTATATAATGGGAAGGGCAGTGTCCAAGAGAGCATTCATATCCTCAGGGATCTAACAACCTTACTGCGGGATGTGTTTTGCGGGGAAGGATATTGAGATATGTCTTATTCGGCTTAGGCTGCTGTAACAAATACCATAGACTGGATGGCTTAAACAACAAACATTATTTCTCATAGTTCTGGAGGCTAAGTCCAAGGTCAAGGCACTGGTAGACCTGGTGTCTGGTGAGAGCCTGCTTAGTGACTTGTAGATAGCTGTCTCCTCATTGTACATTCAAGTAGCAGAGAGTAGAGAAAAAAGGAAGATCTCTACTTAAAAGGGCATTAATGCCATAATGAGGGTTCCACTTTCATGACCTAATTATATCCCAAAGGTCTCATCTCAACATACACCACAGTGAGGATTAGGGTTTCAATATATAAATGGGGAGGGGAGCAAGGAGGACACAAACCTTCAGTCCATAGCAAGATATTTGATGGCGTAAGAAATGCCAAGCCAGGATCCTGATACCAACTACGTTTAATGAGCTCTCTTACTTTCGATGAGTCATATAACCTTTCCAGACTCCATTTCCCATGTGAAGATGAGACTTCTTTTTAATCCATTTGGTTAGAATTTCCTTTTTCCTTTCCTTTCCTTTTCATTTTCCCCTTCCTTCCCCTCTTCCTTTCTTCCTTTTCTTCTATAAGGATATAGTATTCATAGATCAAGTAACCAGAGCAGGTTACACATTTTCTTTATTTCTTAGTATCAGATAATCTAGCTATTTGGTTATCCATTCAGGCATATCACTCACTTCTATTGTATTAAATACCCATGTTGTGAATAAAGGTATAAATTGCATCAGAAAATAAAGACACTCATTATCAGAACAATAAAATAAAATAAATAAAACTTACCTCCCACAAACAACAACAAAAGAATATATGCATGTACTACTTGGTCAATTAGAAACAAAATAATATAAATGGGTGTTATGGACTGAATGTTTGTGTCCCCGCAAAATTCATATGTTGAAACCCTAACCCCCAGTGGGATGGTATTAGGAGATAGGGCCTTTGGAGGTATTATAATTAGGGTTAGATGATGTCATACGAGTAGAGCCCCCCACAATGGGATTAGTGTCTCCATAAGAAGAGAGACAAGAGCTTACTCCCAGCCAATTGAGGGTACAGCAAGAAGTCAGCCATCTGTAAACTCGTAAGGTGGCTCACACCAGAACCCAACCATGCTGGCACCCTGATCTTGGACTTCCAGCTCCCAGAACTGCGAGAAATAAATTTCTGGTGTCAAACCACCCAATCTACTGTATTTTTGTTATAGCAGCTCAAGCCAACTAAGACAATGGAGATATTAGACTATGTGGCATTTAAAGTCCTTTCTCATCCTAACTGATCTTGGATCATTGGTTCTGCCTTTCCAGGAGCGCACAAAGTATTAGGATATAGGGCTTCCCTGGTGGCGCAGTGGTAGTGAGTCCGCCTGCCGATGCAGGGGACGCGGGTTCGTGCCCCGGTCTGGGAAGATCCCACATGCCGCGGAGCGGCTGGGCCCGTGAGCCATGGCCGCTGAGCCTGCGCGTCCGGAGCCTGTGCTCCGCAACGGGAGAGGCCGCAGCAGTGAGAAGCCCGCGTACCAAAAAAAAAAAAAAAAAAAAGTATTAGGATATAATGATAAGTGATGTCTTTGGCAAGGCAGTGGGGGCACCTATCAAAAGGAGTTGGTTGTCTTTGTTTTGGGTACAATCTCTTAATCCAACATTGGACCTCACCTCTTTTTCTGATTTATGCTCAGGTCTGTGGACCCTCTGAACTTTAATACACTCACAGTCACCACTTTCTTCTTGCTCACCAAGCTTCAGCTATATTGGCATTCTTTCATAGGCTTTGATTCTTCCCCTGGGCCATATCATATACCCTTCCTTTTGATAGGAATGTTCATTGTCACAAAGGATTCTTTCAGTTGTAAGAGACAGGAACCCAATATGATTTAAATAAAATAGTATAGGCAGGAAGTGGGACTGTTTAACTGGCTCCTTCACCTGAAAAGTCCAATTCAGGAGTGGCTGGATCCAGGGAGTCAAATGATACTGTCAGGACCTTCCTTTCAATCTCTTACCTGAATTTTCTTTTGTATTACCTTCATTCTCAGGTGGAAGATGGCCACTAGTAGCTCCAGACTTATATCACACAGGCTTATCACACTTCTTTGCTGATAATTTAAGCAAAAGTCTCTGGTATTTTCTCTTATTGGTCCAGCTTAGATCATCTGCCCAGCTCTGAACCAGGAGTGACCAGGAGCAAAATTTACAGTTAACCAACCACGCCTGCGTGGTGTATCCACTCTGAAGCAAGAGCTTGAGGCTAGCCCTACTGTGTGGACTGAAAGTGAAGGAGGAAATTGTTTCCCAAAAGAAAATTAGGGTGTGTTAACTGAGAAAGAGATAAAGGATGCTGGGCAGGTAAAAGAAAAAAGTAGATACCCATGGCTTCTCTTCTCTGTTCCCTTGACTGATTTCCACTCATCCCTTCAGATTTCAGTTTATATGGCACTTACTCAGGGAAGACCTCTCTGATGTACTGATCTAAACTTGGACCCTTCAATATTTTTCTTTCTCATTTTAGTTCTTAATATATTAAGAGTTAACATTTATTGAGCACTTACTATATACCAAACACCATTCTGAGTATTTTACATGTATTAACAGATTCAGTTCTCATAACAACCCTAATAGGTAGTTATTTTATTATCTCAATTTTCTAGAAGAGGATCCGAGGGCTAGGAAGGTTAAGCAACTTCCTCAAGGTCTCATAGCCAGAACATGGGTTCAAACCCAGGCAGGCACTGTTCAGAGCTCACCCTCTAAGAAGTCTGTCCACCTTCTTTTTTTAAAAATTTATTTTATTTATTTTACTTTTGGCTGCATTGGGTCTTCATTGTTGCGCACAGGCTTTCTCTAGTTACGGCAAGCGGGGGCTACTTTTTGTTGTGGTGCATGGGCTTCTCATTGCAGTGGCTTCTCTTGTTGCGGAGCACAGGCTCCAGGCGCATGGGCTTCAGTAGTTGTGGCACGCGGGCTCAGTAGTTGTGGCTTGCGGGCTCTAGAGCACAGGCTCAGTAGTTGTGGTACACGGGCTTAGTTGCTCCGCGGCATGTAGGATCTTCCCAGACCAGAGCTCGAACCCGTGTCCTCTGCATTGGCAGGGGAATTCTTAACCACTGCGCCCCCAGGGAAGTCCCCGTCCACCTTCTTACAATAACCATGCAAAACTCATACCATAATCACACAGCTTACTTGTACTTGCGTGTATTATTGACGTGATGACTTGTTCAATGCCTGCCTCCTCCACCAGATTGTGAACCCACAGAGGCAAGATGCTGTCTGTCTGGTCCATTGTGGTATCCCCAGCACCCACCATGATGCACAGAGCAGGACTGGGTGTCCTCACTTCTCCAATGGGAAGAATGAGGCTGCCCAATCCTGTTTTCCATAGGAGCGGGCCCTGTCTCTCCTCTTGCCGCCTTTCTTGCTCACTACCTCTGTCCTTCCCTCACCCTCTCCTCTCCTTCCTGCCCTCTCTCTCCCTCTGCCCTCACTATCTCCCATTTTTCTGTTTGTATCTCATACTATTCCCTCTTCCCCCTCCTCAACTCCCCCAGCTAATTAAATGATACCCTAGAACAGGTTTCATTTGCATTTGGCTCAGAAGCTTTAGTGCCGTTGGTGGTATGTTCATTAAGTGGCTCTGTGTAGAGGGATGTAGTGAACCTATTTTATGATAATCATCATCTCTACCCATCCTAGGAAGTGCTTATATATTCATCAGGAGGAAAGAGAGCCACAAACCTCAGCTACTAGTGCATGGAGTTTAGGGGTGAGTAAGGGGAGAAGAGCCTTGTTCTGACTCAGGGAAGGGTCTGAGCTCTGTTTGTGGTGGGGGGAGGGAAGGCTAGGTTGAGTGCAGTCATAACCCTTATTACTTCAGCATCCCCATAACTGTGAATGGCAAAAATCCCATTGGCTTTGACCAGGATCCAAAACTCCTGGGGGTGGTTTTTGCAAGGAGGTCCCCAAATTCATCTCTACCATGCACAGCGTGTAGACAAGTAATTGGCTTGGCGCACTAGGACCACAATTTTATTATACATGTGTGCTACTGTGATTAAGAGAAAATTTATTTGAAAAGCATCATGGGAAAGCACTGCAATGAGCATTTGTCCATTACATCTTTCCTCTCTGAATCACACATGAGCAGTGTTAGTGACAATAATAGCATCAGCCATTTCGAGCTGGACACTGAACTGTGTGATGTACCTGGATCACCTCATTTAACCCTCACAACAGCTAGATGAGTCAGGTGTTGTTATCAACCCCATTTTATGCATGAGAAAACTGAGGCACAGAAAAGTGATATATCCAAGGTCACATAGCCAGTATGCTGTGGACTCAGAGTTTGAACCCAGGTCTGCCCACACCAGAGCCCTCAGCACTGCTGTCTCCTGCCTGTAGTTTAAAAGGACAGTCCGAGGCTTCCCTGGTGGTGCAGTGGTTGAGAGTCCGCCTGCCGATGCAGGGGACACAGGTTCGTGCCCTGGTCCAGGAAGATCCCACATGCCGCGGAGCGGCTGGGCCCATGAGCCATGGCCTCTGAGCCTGCACGTCCGGAGCCTGTGCTCCGCAACGGGAGAGGCCACAACAGTGAGAGGCCTGCGTACCGCAAAAAAAAAAAAAAAAAAAAACACGACAGTCCGTATCAGATAGGAGTTCCACATTTTATTTTATTAATGCTAAAAAATGGTCCTAAAAGTAAAAAATCATAGTGGTAAGTGGTGGTTTCTGCAGAAGGCTCACCTTCTTCTCCAGGGTTAAATTGGGTTGGGCTTTAAAAGCATCTGAGTTGAGGCATTGAGTATGTGTATGTGTATGAGGGACACCTGGGGGCAAGGGAGCCACACACATACATGGGGGAGGGAGGGTCTTCCTTGGGATCTTAGAGTCTGAGGGAAAGAGCACTGGGCTGGAACTGGCTTCACCCTGGCTCTGCCTAAAATTTGTAGAGTGACATTCAGAAATTCTAACACACAGCAAATACTTACAGAGCGCCTACTACATGCCAGGCATTGCCCTAGGTTTTGGGGATACAGCAGTGAATAAAACAAAGGACCCTTCCCTCCAATAGGTAACAATCAGAGTGGAGTGGACACATGGCATGCTATTCCTCCTTGGGTTTAGTTTACCCATCTGTACAGAGGACAGGCTGGGTCTCTGCAGTGGGGTCACAAACTCAAATAATGCCAGGGGCCAAGCAGGGGATGCAGACGACAGAGATAAGTTAGTGGGGATCATGGAGAGCTAGGGTCCCCCTACAGGGCCTGCTGCATCTCAGCTCCAGGGACTGTTGCCAGGGGCAATGCAGGCCCTGTATGTCAGCTTCTCTGATGTTTTATGTGAAATCTTAGGTTTTTAAATTTTTACCATCTAGCTCAAAACAAACAAGAAAATAAAACCCACTGTGTAGGCAAAAATCCCACTGTCTGTGGGTGGGTCTGCCTGCAGGCCTCTATTTTGCAATAATCATCCTTCAATGAAAGAAGTGGAGGGTCCTGCAGAGAACCTGGCGCAGAGCGGAGGGTAACAATCGCAAGCCCCCTTCCCTTAATTTGGCTGCAAAATGGGATGTTATAAGGTAAGTTCCATGAACAGATGGGGCAGTTTGGGGAGGGGTTGGAGGAGGAATGTGGATCCACAAACTCCTGTGTGATGCCCACACTGCTGAGGGCGGGGCCCCGCCATGGACAGGGAGAGTTTTCCTGTACTTTGTCAAAAGGGATGAACCGGAGATGGTCCTGGGTCCCCTGAATCACAGGGCTTGGGGAGTGGTGTGTGTGTGTGGAAGAGAGAGAGAGAGAGGTAGTGGGTTGGGATTTGGAGCAGAAGGAGGGCAGGGCAGACCCCAGAGGAAACCATGAGATCTTTATTAGACCATATAGGACAAAAGGCCTGTGCAGGTCTGGAGGGGCCATTCAGGTAAAGGCTGGACTGTGACCATTGCAACAACAATAGCAAACACAGGAAGAATCCACCTTTGTTAAGACTTTCTGTGAGCCCAGGTCTGTTCTAAGCACTTTATGTGCATTATCTCATTTAATCCACAGAATGACCCTATGAGAGAGATGCTATCATTATCCCATTTTATAGATGAGGAAACTGAGGTACAGAAAGCTTAGGTTGCTTCTTTAAGTCACAGTCTGGTGTCAACCAGGCAGATATTGAGTCCAGCAGTCAGGCTCCCAAGTTCACACCTGACTGAACTCCACCCCTCATGGGGCCAGGATATGGTTCCAGGTAACCACAGCTGTCCCCTGGGGAGGACCCACTATGTGTCAGGCACTGTGCAGGGGCTTTGGTCACATTATTTAACCCATACAACCAGGTGAGGGAGGGATCAGCACTCCCATTTTACAGGTGAGAAGACTGAGGTTCAGGAGACAGAGGGGCTGCTGGGATATGCCCAGAGTCAGCCCTGGGTCTCAGGTTCTGGAGTGTCTGACTCTGGAACCCTGGTCCTCTGGATGCTGCCCCCATAACAGTGCAGGGGCTGTTTCTGGGTTTCTGAGCAGAATCAAGACATCCCTTCAGGAGACTGTGGACCTCTCTGGGGTCCTTTGCCCTGGTCTTGACTCTTCCCACTCATTCCCACCAGAGTTCTGAGCCCAGTTAGCACAGGGCCCAGTGCCAGGTGAGCACTCAGTGAGGGAGCCAGTGCACAAGATGACAGTGACAATGAACATTAAAGCTGGTGACGAGAGTAAACACTTACAGAGCACATGCAGATGAGATAGAGGACACAGGCACTTTATTCAGGGCTTGGCTCATAGGACGAGCTCAGTGAAGGCCACTGTCCCTGCCACTCCCTGGCCTCTTCCTGGGCCAGAGCACTGCTCATTACCCCAGCCCTTCCACAGGTCTCTCAACCTAGTGGTTGGAGCCCTGCCTCCCCTCCCCAGACAACCATGGGAACGAGGAGCAACTTTCAGTCTAATCTCCATCCAGACCTGGCCTGATCAGATCCCACCACCCCGAACTATAATTACTCAGAGGCTACGGGGCCCTTGTGGCCTCTATCTGCAACATCTCTGCGCCCAGTGGCCCAGCAACTCGTGTTTGCTTTAAAAGAGGGTATAATATAATGACCAAGTTCAAATCTCCATTTTAGTGATGTGGAAACTAAAGCACAAAGAGGGTAAGGGAATGAACCAAAGTCACACTACCGACTAGTGGCAGAGCTGGAGATAAAACTCAGAAATTCTAACTCTCAGGTCAGAACTCTTTAGGCCATCCAGGGAGGGGATTTCAAAGGATTCATTTAAGAGTTTCCTGCTGGGGAGAAGAGAGGGTAGGGAAAGAAATTTGT
Organism: Hyperoodon ampullatus; assembly: GCF_949752795.1. Taxonomy (NCBI): domain Eukaryota; kingdom Metazoa; phylum Chordata; class Mammalia; order Artiodactyla; family Ziphiidae; genus Hyperoodon; species Hyperoodon ampullatus. The sequence goes on along the minus strand of NC_136915.1, from coordinate 24,419,080 downwards.
AGCTAAAACAGAAGCCCTAAATGCCAGGGTGAGACCATTGTATATTATTATGTTGGCAACAGGGAGCCATGGATAGTTCTTGAGCAGGAGTATGGCATGACCAGGGTGAGCTCTAGGAAGCTGTCTCTGAAGGAGCATGGGGAAGGATTGGAGCTGGTGAGCCTAGAGGCAGGGAGACTCATGCGGAGGTTGGAGCAGTGACCTAGGGACATGGTGATGAGGATTGTATTAGAGTTCTCCAAAGAAACAGAGCCAGTAGGATGTGCATATAGAGAGAAGGAGGTTTATTATAGGGAAGTGGCTCATGTGATTATGGAGACCAACAAGTCAACTCTACAGGGTGTGACAGCAGGCTCAAGACCAGGACAGCTAAGGGTGTAAATAAAGTGTAAAGGCAGTCTGCTAGAGAATTCCTCCTTGCTCGGGGAGAAATGTCTTTTTCTTCTATTCAGGCCTTCAACTGTTTGGGTAAGGCCCACCCACATTATGGAGAGGAACCTGCTTATTCAAGGTTCATCAATTTAAATATTAATCTCATCCAGAAACAACTTCCAAGTTGACATACAAAGTTAACCATCACAAAACTACCCCTCATCAAATTTGCACCTATGCACATCTCCTTAAACTCATAGTTATTCTCAAAATAAAGTCAATACCATGATCATAATTCTCCCTAACACAATCAGTACACAGCTATCCTGTGTACAACTGATTACACACTAATCCTTTCCCCAGAAAAGGATACAGATTTCTTGGATGACATTTACTCTTAAACATGATGTAACTTAAATAATATGATGTAAAGTTAATACTACTTAAATACTACAACATAATGTCAATGTATCTTATGTTACATGGTAAAGAGATAAGAGAGGAGAGAAAACAAAAATTATACGCACACACATAAACATATTCAAAACAAAATAAGGAAACACTCATGATAATTAAAGTCCTCATTTCTACAACAGGTTGTGTTGTCATAGCTGCTATGCATAACTACCTTCCTTCACCACCCATTCCATGTTCCCCTTGCCTTCAGCAAGCACCTCAGATAGTCATAGTTCCTTGCCTTGTGGGATGACGCAAGCCGTCATTCCTGAGAGTCTTAGCCATTTATAGTCCTGCCTGGATTGTGCTGTTGTGGTTTTCTACTGGCTTTAATCACAGGGCATGATAATGCTAAGAGACACCTGAGGGGTTCTCCTGTATTCCAGACATACTCTTCCTCACCTCCTTTGTGGAGTAGCAGTCCAATTTCTCCTTGCTCATCAGGATCAATCACCCCAGCTAGCACAGTAACTCCCTTCATTGCCTGTTGATTCAGTCATAAGGAACTCAAAGTGGCCAGGTAGCAGTATTAACTGTCAGTTCAATAGAATTGTTGTCATGTCTCCCAGCGGCAGCTTTCCTCCCCCCACACTAAGACCTCCAAGCCAATAGGGCATAAGGTTGACTTATATTCTGTGAATATAAGAATTCAGCTGACAGAGGAAGAGAACCATACACATCTTTGTAAAACATACTTAATCTTGAAATAAAGACATTAACCAGGTAGTAATTCCCCCTAACAGGATACAACTATTCTGTTTACAACCAAAAGCAAAAAACTTGCTAGTGGGTCAGTAGGGATGATAGTGAGTCGTGCCACTCCCATTTCCACCCCTTGATTCCTGGACCCATAAATCTGGCTTTGGGAAAAATAGCACCATATATGGAACACTGATTCAGAGCATACACAGCCTCCTGGAGAACCTTGCCCCAAGCCTGCAAGGTATTGTCACCTAGCTGGAGCTGTAACTGAGTCTTCAAAAGGCCATTCCACCGTTCTATTAAACCAAGTGCTTCGGGATGGTGGGGAATATGGTAAGATCAGTGAATTCCATGAGCATGGGCCCATTGCCACACTTCTTTTGCTGTGAAATTCCTTGATCCGAAGCAATGTTGTACTGAATACCATGACAGTAGATAGGCATTTTGTACATTCATGGATGGCAGTTTTGACAGAAGCATTGCATGCAAGGAAGGTAAATTAGTATAGAGTAAGTGTCTATTCTGGTAAGGCCAAAAAACTGTTTCTTTCATAATGGAAGTGGTCCAGTGGGATCAACCCACCACCAGGTAGCTGGATGATCACCCCGGGGAAGGGTGCCATATTGTTGGTCTCTACTGCTGGCAGATTAGGTTAAGCAGTGGCCATAGCCAGGTTGACCATGGTGAGTGGAAGTCCATGTTGCTCAGCCCAGGCATAACCTCCATCCCTGCCACCATGGCCACTTTGTTCATGAGCCCATTGGATGATGTCAAGAATGCCTGGGGAAAGAGGCTGACTGGTATCCACCCAGTAGATTATCCTACCCACTTGATTATTAAAATCCTCCTCTGCTGAAGTCAGCCTTTGGTGGGCATTCACATATGGGACACAAATATCTTTGCATTTTCTGCCCATTTAGAGAGGTCCATCTACACACCTCTTCCCCAGACTTCCTTGTCATCAATTTTCCTTCCAAGTACCTGACCATCCAGCCAAACCATTGGCCACAACCCATAAACTGGTAAATGATTGCATGGCTGGCCATTTCTGCCCACTGGGAGGATTTCCCTTCACTTCTGTCCTTCAGGGATGACCCAGAAGGGGCTGTAGTGCTCCAATGTCCATTCAGGTGGTGCCTATATATTATGCAGAACCATCTGTAAACCAGGCCCAAGTCTTCTCTTCCTCTGTCAGCTGATTATAGGGAACTCGCCATAAGGCTATAAGTGCAGGCTAGGAGAGAGAAGGCAGTGTAGCAGGAGTGGGGACCATGGCACCTGGGCCACTTCTTCATGTACCTTACTTTTGCCTTCAAGGCCAGTCTGGCCCGACCACACTTCAGTCTGATTGTGGAGTGTTGCTATGCATGTCCAATATTATGGCTTGGTGGTCAGATAACCCCTCGACCTTGATGGGCAGCTCAAGTCAGATCATAATTTGGTGGCCCATGTTTAAGCATTTAGTCTCTACTAAGGCCTATTGGCGGGCCAAAAGCTGTTTCTCAAAAGGAGAGTATTTATCCCAAGAAGATGGCAAGGTTGGGCTTCCCTGGCAGCACAGTGGTTGAGAATCTGCCTGCCAATGCAGGGGACATGGGTTCGTGCCCCGGTCCAGGAAGATCCCACATGCCGCGGAGCAGCTAGGCCCGTGAGCCATGGCCGCTGAGGCTGCATGTCCGGAGCCTGTGCTCCACAACGGGAGAGGCCACAACAGTGAGAGGCCCGCGTACCCCAAAAAAAAAAAAAAAAAAAAAAAGGCAAGATTTTGCTCCAGAGCCCTAAGGGCCTGCACTACAATTCACCTATAAGGGCCTTTTGCAGGCTCCACACAACATCCCTAAATGCCACTGACACTTCACGAACCATTGGATCAGCTGGACCCAAATGTCAGCACCATTTGCACAGCAACCTGGAACTGTTGCAGAGCCTTCTCTTGTTATGAGTCCAAAACTTTCAGCTTTTCAGATCACTTGATAAACAAGTCAGAGTAACACACCCAAAATGAGGAATATGTTGCCTCCAATATCCAAAAAGCCCACTAGGCATCATGCCTCTTTTTTCATTGTGCGAAGGGGCATATGCAATATCTTATCCTTCACCTTAGAAGGGATACCTCAACATGCCCCACATCCCTGGAACTCTAGAAATTTCACTGAAATGGAAGGCTCCTGAATTTTTGTTGGATTTATTTCCCACCCCCTGGCATATAAATGTCTTAACAATAAGTCTAGAGTAGTTGCTAATTCTTGCTCACTAGGTCCAATCAATATAATGTCACCAGTGTAGCAAACAGATCAGTGTGATATCTTGTGGGAGGAAGATCAAGATTCCTGAGAACTAAATGATAACATGGGCTGGAGAGTCAATATACTCCTGAGGTAGGACAGTGAAGGGGTCTGGCTGGCCTTGCCAGCTGAAAGCAAATTGTTTCTGGTGATCCACATTGACAGGTATGATTTTTTAAAAGCATTTGCGAGATCAATAGCTGCATTCCAGGTACTGGGGAATATGTTAATTTGCTCAAGTCATAAAAGGACATCTGGTACAGCAGCCGCAATTGGAGTTGCCCCCTGATTAAGCCGATGAAAATCCACTGTCATTCTCCAAAATCCATCTGTCTTCTTCACAGGCCAAGTAGGTGAGTTGAATGGGGATGTGGTGGGAATCACCACCCCTGCATCTTTCATGTCTTTGATGGTGGCACTAATCTCTGCAACCCCTCTAGGCATGTGGTATTGCTTTTGGTTTACTATTTTTCTAGGTAGAGAAAGTTCTAGTAGTATCTGCTTGGTCTTTCACATCATAATAGCCCTCATTCCACAAGTCAAAGAATCAATGTGGGGATTCTGCCAGTTGCTGAGTGTGTCTATTCCAGTTATACATTCCGGAACTGGGGAGATTCAGGCACACACAGCGTCCACTGTGAGATAGTCCTGAGCTAAAATTCCATAAATCACCTGACCTCCATAAGCCCCTACTCTGACTGGAGGGTCACAGTGACATTTTGGGTCTCCTGGAATTAGTGTCAGTTCAGAGCCAGTGTCCAGTAGTCCCCAAAATTTCTGATTATTTCCTTCCCCTCAGTACACTATTACCCTGGTAAAAGGCCAGAGTCCCTTTAGGGAAGGCTAGGAGGAAGTTTAACTGTATGAATTTAGGCAGTGTAGCAGGGTCCTTTCTCAAGGGGGCCCAGCCTCCTTGTAAACTAACTTAAGTCTGGGAATTGATTGAGGAGCCGTGACTCTCTGTTTTTATGATTCAGATTAGAATTTTGCTCACTTGACCTAGAACTTTTATGCTTACACAGATCAAGTAAGAATTCAGTAGGCTTTCCATGTATTTCACTTCTAGGAACACCATGGTCTGTGAGAGTCAGACCATTCTGATTGCTGCCTTGGCTCTGTGTTCATTACCACGACCACCTTGCCTTTGGCAGTCGAGTGCTGCCACATGGCCTCTGCCACACCAGGACCCAATGACTTCCATTGCATTTAAGTTTCCCAATTCAGTGACCTCAACTCCCACTGTAAATTCTGGCCTACAGAGAAGAGCAATCACAGAGCCCTTCAAGGGTGCTGGGGCTCCCCTTACAACTTTATTTCTCTCATCTATGGTGACCGATATGTCTTCTGGACCCTCCCAGTGTGGGTGAGTAAATCTTAAATGACAAATCCACTCTAAGATTCCAATCTCCCTAAGCCTTTGAATCCCTTCCTCTACGTTAAACCAAGGCAGGTCAGCATTTCTAACTCACTCGCTGTGGGCCACCTTTTGGTCCCTGTTTCAGCCAACAAACCAAACAAACTGTTGGAGCTCTTTCTAACTCCCTGAGCTGTAACTTTAAATGCAGAATCTTTGTTTAGTGAGCCCATATCAATCAATGAAATTGGCCTGACCCGACTTTATGTTCCTTCCATCACTATCCCACACCCTTAATAGCCATTCCCACACATGTTCCTCAGATTTCTGTCTGTATAAATTAGAAAATTCCAGTAGTCCTTTCGGCGTGTAGCATACCTTATCGTGATTCACACTTTGTACTTCACTTTGGGGGCTTCTGGGACTTGAGTCTAGTTATAGGTCTAGAAGCAAAGAAGAATGAGGGGTACTGAGAATAATCAGTATTGTCTTGCAAAGCAATTGGAGGATTGCAGTTTCCTCAGTGGCAATGCAGAATTAACCCTCTCAGATGGGGATGCAGAGGCTGCTTCTCCTGGGGGTGGAGAGACTGCTTCTACAGGCAAAGAAGACTCATCAGAATTTAGTGGCTCAATATCCCCATCTTTATCAAGGTCTTCCCACATGTTCCCTTTCCAATTTTCAGGATTCCATTCCTCCCCAATCAATGCTCTCACTGTAACACTAGACACTCTGGGAGGCTGGAGATTCCATCTGCTTGTAGATCAACCACTTGCAGGATGTGGTTCTGGATTTGGTTTTTAACAATCTCAGTCCTGTGGCTACCGGAGATAAGCGTCTCTTTCAGCACAGACATAGAGGCTTTCAGATCACTTTTCCCTCATTTAAGTTGGGAATTCGAATTCCTGACCTGATCATTTTTTTTCCCCACTTTGCCCAGTGACATTAGGAGCAACAATCCAATCTCATTATATTCACTAGTTTGACAAAAATATTTAAATGTATTGTATACATGGTCTCAGATCCTTGCTTCTTATAAGTGTTTGGTTAGGAGTATCCAATAGTGATATTTTCCATATTTCTATTGCCAGGACATACCATGGACTCTCAGTGCTCTTTTTACTACTGGAAATAGAGTCATTAGTCTCTTTAAATATAATCAGATTTAGAGAGCCAATTCAAAAAACCTTAGAATTATTTCAGAAAATAATTCATCCTTAAGATTCTGTACCTCTAGAACCACTCTCAGTACCAATATTCATATTAGTCAGGGCTCTCTAGAGAAACAGAACCAATAGGACATAGATATAAATATATAGATATAGGTAGAATTATTATAAGGAATTGGTTATGGAGACTGGCAAGTCCAAACCTGTAGTGTGGGCCAGCAGGCAGAGACCCAGGATAGCTGCTGGTGCAGATGAAGCTGAGAGCAGCCTGCTGGAGAATCTCCCCTTGCTCAGAGAAGCCAGTCTTTCTGTTCTATTCAGGCCTTCAACTGATTGGATGAGGCCCACCCACATGATGGAGGGCAATCTGCTTACTCAAATTTCACTGATTTATATGTTAATTTCATTCAAAAACACTCTTCGAGTTGACACAAAAATTAACCGTCACAAGGCCTGATCATAAAATAATGTGCTAACATCATGACCATATATTGAGCACTTACTGTGTGCCCAGCTCTGTAATCAGCACTTCAAATACTTCACGTTATTTCACCGTCATAACCTCCCTATAAGTTCTATGAGTAGCTCCTCTTTTGTTTCCAGGAAACCAAGCCTCAGAGAGGTGAAGTTACTCATCTGAATCACACAACTTATACGTTGGAGACTCCAAGCCTGAATCCAGTGCTACCTGTTCCACAGCACATGTCCCCAGCCACCACATAAGACTGACATATCTGGGACCATGTCCATAATGGTGGAGAAGAAGGACTGGTACAGAGATCTGAGAATCCGAGCTGACAGGAGAGGGAGAAAGCAGAGTTGGCCAAGACTCAGAGTGGAGTATGAAAAGAGGTTAGGATGAAGGTAAGTTCTGGGGGGAAAGACAGTGAGCTCATTCATGTTAAAGACAGAGAAAGACAAGGGGAATTTCTCTCCCTACTCTCTCCCCCAGGGTCATCTAGTCTGAAACAAATGTGGCTTTCTGTCAATTCCTGATGACTTCCAAACTTACATCTCCAACCCCAGACACTGTTCTTTGTATCAGTCAGCCTAGGCTATCTACATTTTGGTAACAAACAGCCCCAAATCTCAGTGGCTTAATACCACTAAGGCTTATTTTTTACTCATGCTACCTCCCCTTCCTAGTTACCTGGGGCCCTGATGCACATTATTCTCACTCCAGGCTTGCTAGTCATCAAGGCAGAGAGAAAAAGTGAATGAGAATAATTGTGCACAGGCTCTTAAGTGCTCATTAGCTCTGGGTCTGAAGAGAGACACACAATTCTTCCCTTAGGGTCTCAGAATCTGAGGAGAGAAATAGGCCTATTTTCAGGAGTCCTCATATAGATGGGGAAATGGCATGCCTTTAAAAATATGAAGTCTGATGAAAGAATCTCAGTTCTCACTAGTATCAGGGGCCCCCTGGGATGAGACTTGATACCATTGAAGATAACTCAAGACTCTGAAAACTTATAGACACAAACTCACATTGTCCTGATGGAGACCATCAGCATCAGTGTGGTGACTCCTTTCATAGATGGGTACCAGCACCAACATCTCTGGACTTGAGTCAGAGGGGCAGAGTTGGGGAGGTGTCTGGGTCCTGAGACAGAGTTGCCAAGGCCAAGAGCTTTCTCCTCCCTCCTGTGTCACCATGAATATGCCTCTGCTCCTCTCTGGGCCCATCACCTCATCTGTGACTCAGGGCTGGGGCTGGAAGATACCTAATGTTGCCTCCACCTCCACACTGGAATCTCTCTCCTCCTAAGTTTGCCCAGACCTCCTTGTGCCCACCCCTCTCACCCTGTCATCCCTGAATCTTAACCTGAAATAATGGAACCAGTAACCTGATTAATTGTGTGAGTCTGAAAATCACCCAGTTGGGAGGCTGTGTGGGTGGCCCCTGCTTTCACTCCATCACTCACCCTAATGCATTGTTTGACACTTTCCATTTATTTTTCAATTCCTTTACCATCAGAAATGACAATTAAATTTCCAGTGTAAATACCACTTTACCAAACTGAATTAATTATGGGTGAGGATACAGGCTCCAGCAGCTTGATCAGAGCATCTCAGGCATTAACCGTTCTGTTCTCACCTAGGCCCCACAGGAAGGGCAGGAGGCTCAGAGGTTCTCCTTGGAAGACATTGCTTAGAACCTCACCTAACCCCTGGTCCTTATGCCTTCTTGCATCTTCTCCTATCAGAGAGAGCCTGAGGGCAGCAAACCCATTTCTCATTGGTAGAACTTTGAAGTTAGAAGGAACTTGCTCTTTTGAAGATGAAGAAACTGAGGCCCAGAGAGTGGAGAGTCTCACTCTCTGTGACCTATCAGAGAACTGATATCACAGTACAAACAGATACCCTGGATTTGGGAAAAGAGGGGTCTTCAAGGAGAAATAGAACCTGAGCATTCACATATCTGGGGTAGATGGAAGAATGTAAGCCTACAAAAATAAACAGATAAACTTTTAAAAAATTAGTTTAGGATTTTTTCTTCTCAAATTCCAGGAACTCACAGGGAAGATCAAGGAGGTTCCTGAGGCAGCATCCATGTGGTGCTAGCAAGGGAAGGGGTACTGCCCACTGCAAAACCACCCAGCCTTAAGAATTATATGACTTAATCTGCAGAGCAAAGAGAAACAAAAACTGTTACCTTAAGAGCTATAGTGCTTGCCTAAGACTGAAAATTAATCACATCATAAGAAATATACTTTCCCACACTCCTCCCACACTGGCTAGCAAGCACTGAGTAAAAATAAAAATGGATTGTGTCTGGGAGAGCTTTAAGAGTCAGGGTATCTCCAGGAGACAACACAAAAAAAGATCCAAAGGCAGGGAGTTGGGGAACAGACATTGGAAACTAACCTCCAGAAAACCAGCCAAAATCTTAACCTTAAGTATCACTAGAAGAATTTAAAGCCTGTGGTATACTGAGGATAAACATAGCAACCACAGACCTCAAACCCAGCCTGACTACTCAACTGCTGACTAGATTAACACTACTCCCACACTAGAGGTCTAGCAAAGAAAAGGTATGCATATTTCCAAGCATAAAAAATAGTTACCTCACTATCTGTCATCCTACAAAACATGTCCAGCTTTAAATAAAAAGTCATAAGGTATATGAAAAGGCAAGAAAAAAGATAGTAAGCAATTATCAAAACCAAATTAGATATGACACAGATATTGGAACAATCAGACAGGGAATTTTAAATTACTGTGATTAATATACTAAAGATTTTGATGAAAAGGTTGACAACATGCAATATCAAATGATTAGTTTCATCAGAGAAGGAAATGCTAAGAAAGAAACAAATGGTAATATTAAAAAGCAAAAACCACTGTTACAGACATGAGACATACCTTCCATGGGCTCATCAGTAGACTTGAAATATCAGGGGAAAGAACCAGTGAACTTATAGATAGATCAATGAATTACCCAATCTAAAACAAAACAAAACAAAAAGAAAGATATGTGAAAAATAGTAGCATTTCCAAGAACTGTTGGGCAATGTAAAATAGTATAATATACAAGTAAGTGCAATCTCAGGAGGACAAAAGAGAGAGAAGAGAAATATTTGAAAAAATAATGTCCAAGAATTTTCTAAAATTAATGACAGACATCAACCTACAGGTTCAAGAAGCTCTGAGAACATCAAACAGGGTCAATATCAAAAAAAATTAATGACTATATAAATAAGACAAAACAAAAAATCTATGCAAAAATAAATTCAAACTCAAATTGCTGAAAACCATAAACAAACAAAATCCTAAAGAGAGCCAAAGAAATAAGACATGCATACAGAGGAACAGAGATAAGCATGTCAGCAGACTCCTTGTCAGAAAACATGCAAACTAGAAGACAATGGAATGGTAACTTAAAAGTGTTGGAAAAATAAAATATACAAAATGTGTCAACTAAATTCTATACCCAATGAAAACGTCCTAGGAAACAATGGAGAAATAAATATTTTCCGAGACAAACAAAAACTAAAGAAATTTATTGCTGGCAGACCTACTCTGATTAAGAAATATTAAAGGAAGTTCTTCAGGCCAAAAGCCTATATCATTGCAAACTTAGAGCTACAAAAAGAAAAAGTATAAATTAAATAAATGAAGATAAAATAAAATTAATTCTTCATTATTTTTAATTGCTCTAAAAGATAAATGCCTAAAGAAAAATAGTGACAATGTGTCCTGTGGTTATATCATTTGTGAAACTGAAATACATGACACAAATGGTACAAAGATGGGAATCAGGAATATACTGTTGACAGGTCATTATACTACTCATGAAGTGACATATTATTATTTTAAAGTATACTCATATTAATTAAAATGTAAATTATAAACACTTTGGGAACCACTAAAATTTTTGAAAAGAGGAAAATAGGAGAGATAAAATAGAATCACAAAAAATGCTCAATTAACTTAAGAGAAGGCAGAAAAAAGAAACATAAATGTAGCAGTTAGAAAGTAGCTAACAAGATGATAGATTTCAAATCAACCATATCAAACCATAAATATAAATGGACTAAGCATCAATTAACAGGCAGATATTTTTCTAGGTAAATTAAAAAACAAGACTCAACTATATGTTGTCTACAACAACCTCTCTCTAAATATAAAAATGTCAAGTGGTCAAAAGTAAAAGGATAGAGAAACATGCACCTTGAAAACACTAACAAAAGGAAGCTGGAGTGGCTATATAAATGTCAGATAAAATCTACTTCAGAACAAGAAATATCATTAGATATTAAGAAGGACATTACATAGGATAAGTGGAAGAGTTCTCCAAGAAGATGTAGAAATCTTAAATGTGGATGCACCTAACAACAGAACTTCAAAATATTTAAGAAAGAAAACCTGATAAAACTGAAAGGAGAAATTTTTAAAATTCACAATTACAGCTGGAAATGTCAACACTACTCTCTCTGTAATTGATAGATTAAATAGGCAGAAAATCAGAAAATCAGTAAGGATATATGTGACCTGAAGAGTATTATCAACCAACTTGACCTGTCCAATATTTATAGACCACCCAACAACAGCAGAATACACATTCTCGAGTGCACATGGAACCTTTATCAGTGTAGAGTATATTCTGGACCTTAAAACAAACCTGAGCACCTTTAAAAGAATAGTAATAATACAAATTATATTCTCAGATAATAACAGAGCTAAACTAGAAATCAATCACAAATATATATATATATGGGAAATAACCAAATATTTGAAAATTAAACAATAGATAGAAAAGAAATCTTAAGGGAAATAGAAAAAAAAATTTTCCGAATGAAGAGAATATAAAAAATACAACATATCAAAATTTGGGGCATAGAGCAGTATGTAGAGGGAAATTTCTAGCATTAAATGCATATATTTGTCTGCTCATGCTGCCATAACAGAGGACCACAGACTTGGTGTTGTAAACAACAGAAATTTATTTTCTCACAGTTCTGGAGGCTAGAAATTCAAGATCAAGATATTAGCAGAGTTGGTTTCTGGTGAGCCCTTTCTTCCAGACTTGCAGATGGCCACCTTCTTTCTTTGTCCTTACATGCTTTTCCTCTGTGCATGCACACACCTGGTGTCTCTTCCTAATCTTATAAGGACACCAGCTATTGGATAAAGGTCTCACCTTTGTGACTTCATTTAAACTTAATAACACCCTTGAAGGTCCTATCTCTAAAAATAGTCCATTGAGGGTTAGAATCTCAACATACGTATTTGAGGAGGATACAATCCAGTCCATAACTATGTATATAGTAGGAAAAAATGAAGGGACTAAAATTAGTATCATAAGCTCACACCTTAAGCAAATTAAACTCAAAAAAAGCAGGAGAAAAGAAATGATAAAGATAGGGCAGAAACCAATAAAATTGAAAATGGGGAAACAATAGAGAAAAATTTAAAAACAAAAGCTGACTCTTGAAAAAATCAATACAACTTATATATCTAGCCAATCTCACCAAGAAAAGAGAAAAACAATTTACCAAAATCAAAAATGAAAGAGGAGAAATCACTACTGACCCCAGAGATTTTTAAAAGACAATAGAGAAATACCACCAAAAAATCTAAGAAAAAGAGACAGGTACACAATTACAGTTGTAAATTTCAATACCCCTCACTCAATAATTAACAGAATAAGTAAACATAAAATAATCAAGTATATAGAAGACTTGAACAGCACTACCAAGCAACGTGACCTAAATGACATTTATAGAATGCTCCACCCCACAACAGCAGGACACACATTATTTTCAAATGTGTATTGAATATTTACCAATATAGGCTATATTTTACATCATAAAAATGTCTCGATAAATTAAGAATCAAGTCATATAATGTATGTTTCCTGACTACAGTGGAATTCAATTAGAAATCGATAACAGAAAGATCTCTGGAAAATCTCCAAATATATGGAACTCAAATGACACACTTCTAAATAAACCACAAGCCAGAGAAGAAATCAAAAAAGAAATTAGGAAGTATTTTTAACTTAATGAAAATAAATATATAGCACATCATAAAAATCATGTTTTTTAATGAGCTGAAATTTTTGAAGACAAAAGAGAATGAAATATTAATACATACTATCATATGCATAAATCACAGAATAATTATGCAAATTGAAAGAAACCAGACCAAAAAGAAAACATTCAATATGGTTCCATTCATATACAATTCTATATTATCTACAATAACAGCAAGCAGACGAGCAGTTGCCTGGGGATGGTGGGTGGGGAGGTGGTGTAAAGGAGGGATTACAGAGAGGTAGGAAGAAATTTGGGGGAATGTTGGTTATATTCATTATCTTGATTGTGGTGATGATTTCACAGGTATATAAATCAGTCCAAACTTATCCAATTGTATGCTTTTTATATGTGCAGTTGACAATAAATCAATTATACCCCAATAAAAGTGTTTCTTAAAAAGCTTATCAACTTGTACACTTTAAATGAGTCATTTATTATGTCATTATAAGTCAATTGTTCTTCAGTAAAGCTGTTAAAAACCAGTAAATAAAAACCTGCTCAGCAGTTTGTGTCTTCTCTAAGTCCCATCCTTTCCTCCCATCAGGTGTGGTGTATTGCCATCACCTTGGAGATGTTAAAATTGGGTTTTTATGGAGATTAGCACCCTCAGTAATTTTCCAGTAAGACAGGTGTTTCCTGTGAGATGCACATATTTGCAGTCTTGCTGTTGGCTCCCTTCCAGGTAAACTCTCCCTTCACCTGTCCCAAAGACTCTGGATAGACTCAAGGTGTGGCTGCCATTGGCCACCCTGGACTCTGCCCTCTGCTGAGCCCCTACGAATGTTCATCACATTTTATTCACACAACAACACTGCAACATTACTCCCATTTTACAGATGATGAAATTCAGGACCAAAGAAGTGAAGGAATACAGCTGAGGTTCACAGCCAGGACAAGGTAGAGTCAGATTCCAACACTGATTCATGGAGAAGTGACTTTGGGGGACTTAACATATCCTATAATCTCCATCACACCCCTGCCATCTTCCATAGATGCATTATCTATGGTAAAGCGGTATTCTTGCTATAACAAGAGCGAGCCCTGGCTTCCCCCCAGATGTACCCCTCACTCAAAGCCCTCCAGAGTCAGAATCCTGGAGCCCCCTCAGTGTTCAATTTCAGGGGTGCCCTACTGCAACGGCCAGGCTCCTTTCCAAGTTGTCTTAGGCTTGACCTTCATAGGTGAAGAGCTCAAGACCTGGCTGACTGTAGTTCCCTCTAGTGACATACCTTGATGACTTGGGAGAAGGGATTGCTCAACAGTGAGTGACCCTGTTGCTTCCTAGGTGCATGAGGAACCAAGCTAAGAACCAAGGATTTGAGGGTGGTCCTTTGAGGCCATCTCTGAGGACAACTGATTGCTGAATAAACCAAGACCATATTCTAATCAAGATATCTCTGAGCTGTTCTTTCTCTGGCCTCTTGAGGACCACCTTGGGGAAACCAAGGCATCCCACCTCAGTCATCTCTTAACAACCCAGAGAGTGGATTTGGGGTCCTGTCCTGGTACTTCTAATGAACTCCATTCCCATTCATTCTCCACAGCCCAATAAGCAGGGAATGTGAGGACACACATCACCAGGCCCCCAGTCCTCGAGGTCTGGGACCAGGGTCCATGTGGAGGGGAGCTGGAGGAGGGGTGGGAAAGAGGAGGAACACAGTTTGCACCTTCATTTTACTGTGGGACACAGGTTGAAAATGAAGCTAAGTGCAGATCTTCAGACACAATTTTGTTCAGCTGTCGTTTTCACCTTGGCTGCACCTGGACACTTATTTCAACTCCTTGTCCTGCTTTCCTGCAGCTGAGAAAAAGGAGAGATATCATCCCATTCTGATTGGATTCTAGCATCAGCAAAAACTCTGGAGGGAGAGTATCTGGTGGGAGCTGGATGTTCCTGGAAGTTCTGTAAACTAGAGCAGTTAAAAAAGAAGAATAGGGCTTCCCTGGTGCCGCACTGGTTGAGAGTCCGCCTGCCGATGCAGGGGACGCGGGTTCGTGCCCTGGTCCGGGAAGATCCCACATGCCGCGGAGCGACTGGGCCCGTGAGCCATGGCCGCTGAGCCTGCGCGTCCGGAGCCTGTGCTCCGCAACGGGAGAGGCCACAACAGTGAGAGGCCCACGTACCGCAAAAAAAAAAAAAAAGATTGGCCAAGCCACCTCATGTGCTCTGATGCTGAGGATGTAGCTCCATCCTTACCACATTGTCTAAGTGCAGGGGAACTGGTAGATCTCCAAATAAAAATCAGAGGGGGACTTCCCTGGTCACACAGTGGTTAAGAATCTGCCTGCCAATGCAGGGGACACGGCTTCGTGCCCCGGTCCGGGAAGATCCCACATGCTGCGGAGCGGCTGGGCCCGTGAGCCATGGCCGCTGAGCCTGTGCGTCCGGAGCCTGTGCTCCGCAACGGGAGAGGCCACAACAGTGAGAGGCCCGCGTACTGCAAAAAAAAAAATAATAATAATAATAATAATTCAGATTCATGGAGGTTTACATCACCCTGTACACCCATCCCAGCTACCTCCTATAACCTTCACATCCACTGTCACACTTTTGTGAGTTTGTCCTTCTCCACTGCCTCCTGGCTGTGCGACCCTGGGCAAGCCCCTCCCCCTCTCTGAGCCTCAGTTCTTCATCTGCAAAATGGAGATAATAATAGCACCTCCCTCCAAGTTGCGGTGAGGATTCAGTAAGATAATCCTCATAAAGTACCTGGCCCAGGGCTGGCCCAGCAGACACACTGGATCAGAGGCAGTGGGTGTCACCCCGAGCTGGGGGTTCTTCAGGGGTCTTTTAGACAGTGAAGCCCTAAAACAGAGGGCTGTTATTCCCACACCATCATTTGCTCTGGGTGTCCTTTCCAGAATCCCACATGGGGTCCGTGCCTGTCCCTTTCTTGCTGCCCTGCCGTTTTGTGCTTCCCTGTCCTGCTTTGATGTGGCGGGGAGGTGGGGCGGGGCACATGTCTGGCCTGAACTCAGTCTATGGAGACTGATTCTCTTGTGAACATGAAGACTGACAATTCACTGCAAGAATCATAGGTAACAGTTTTCTTTTCCACTTAATGACAGGAGCCCAGACGTGTCAGGGTCCCACAATGTGCCTCTATGAACAATTCAAGGTGCACACACCCTCCCCCATTCCCTCCTCATCAGCTAGAGGCTCATCACTGACAATTTGGAAAATGCAGCCAATCCTTTTAAGACACATTATATAGAAAGCAGTTTTCACTAAACTAGCTGTTACCTTTTCTTCTTTCTTTAACTGACAATATCTCTTGTTCATTCTTCTGTCTTGAGAAAGATCTACAAAGGAGGATGAATCTATGAAATCTGTGAACTCCTGGAAGTTGTGGCTTTTAAAATCATACTCATTTGGAACATGAAATACTGCCAAGTGCAAGCGTGTAAACTCAGGCAGTTTCACAGTACAGGTTGAATTGTTTTGCTGTAGATCTGTTTTTAAATACTTGCTTCTGACTGGTGCTCACAGCTTCTGTTTCGAGCTATAATGCTCAGGGTAGCGATGCAGTATTGGCTGGGTCTGTCAGCCCTGCCTCAGTGCTGTCAGGAAGCCAGGAAAGGCCCCACCTGTACCCTCTCCCCTGTCTAGGTGGGCTCAGGAGAAAGCCAGTGGTGGTGGTGGGGGCTCTGTTTTGGATGCTCTTCCTTGAGCCCTTACCTTTTTTATGGCCAATACCATCAGTGAGGCTCCATGGTCCCGTACTGGCCCTGTCTATGGACCTCTGTTCATAGCTTTGGCACGGGGTCTGTGGTCTCCCTCCCCCTAATGGCTTGGTTCAGCCTCTTGGGTCCTTCCCACTGTAGAACTAGACACATGGCCTGGCAGGTAGAACAGACCTGGATATCATACCATCCTCAAACCTGGGAAAAACACCCCAGAGGTCCTCTACAGGACCAAGTGCACACTCTGGTTCATAGAACCCTGGGAGAACAGGGATTTCCTGATATGACTATAGACCCCTTAAACCCACAGTAGTTGAGAGAGGGGTCCCCTGTGCTGGTAGATCAGTTCAAAGGGCTCAGGAGACAGGCCTCATGGAAAACACTGTCAAGTCAGCTCCCCTGGCTCTCCACTTGTCAGTGGGAAGAGAAAACAATTCTGGAGGGACTTGAGTCCAGGACTGGATCTCCCATCGCAGTACCATTGGGCCCTGGAAGAGCCAAATACCCCAGATGCTCCCAAGGGCTATGGTCTCTGCTATGCTTCCTTGTGGGCTACAGGCAGAATGAATAATCAGTAGACAGGAGGATGCCTTACAATATACCAGGACTGGGGAGACAGGTAATTATCACACAAGTGAGTCACAGGAAGAACCACTCATCAACTGCTTCTAGTTAGCTCAACCAATCAAATGAACTCATTTGTTTGACCAATCATGTGTTGAGCACTGCCATGAGCTCCTATTAAGAGACCAGTGGGCTATCATTGATGGTGCCTTAAGATTCTCACTGAGCTTGGGCCTCTGGGGGTCTCCCTACGTCCCTCACCCCACATCCTTCCCAACATGTAAAAGACATAATGGCCTTCCATTGGGTGGGAGTCTTTCAAGGCATGCAGGGAGTGGGGCTCTGCCTGACATCTCACTGGTGTATTGATATACTTGCATCTCCAGGTCCCTAATAATGTCAAATGTTATGATCTTTCTGGGAGAAGTGATGAGTGGAATCGAGTGGAATTAAATATAGTTCTGAAATGGAATGTGGATTCCTGAGTGTACAGCCATGATGACAGCATCTCTGCTGACTTGCCCACTCAACAAAGAGAAAACAAGCAGTTGGGGGAGAAGATGCTTGTCAGGCTCTCCTGGGAATGCGTTTCAATGTGTCCATCTCACTCAGGGGCCCTGAGGACCTTCTGCTTTGTGCTTTTCTGTATTCATTCATTCAATATGTTTGCTTAGGTACTACTTTGTACTAGGCAGTGTGAGAAACTAGATGCTCTCTGCCCTCACTGAACTTATATTCTAGGGCATAGCAGAGATAATCAGACATTCAGATGAATGAATGTACAAATTGAAACTGGGATGTATCATGTTAAGGGAATGAACAGGACAATACGTGAGATTGAACAATGGGGCCTGAATTGGCAGGAAAGACCTCCCTGAGGAACCATTTGAACTGATACCAGAAGGGTCAGAAGAAGCCAGTAAAGCAAAAAAATAAGGAGAAGAGCTTTCCTGGTGGCAGACACTGCTTATGTAAATGTCCCGAGGCAGGAAGGAGCTTGGGGCATCCTGGTAACAAAAGGCCACCAGTGTGGTTAGAACAAGACTGGAAATTGAAAATGACCAGGTCAGGAGGGACCACGTGGGCTGTGCCATGGTCTAGTGTCTTATCCCAGGGCAGTAGGCACCGTGGGAGAGCTTTAAGCTGGGTTGTACTGCCACCGGGCTCAAGTTTTTAAAGTTCTTTTGTCTGCACCATGGAGAGTGGACTGAGAAGGGGTTAGGAAAGGAGAAGAGCGTTCCAGGAAGAGGGAGCAGCTCGCAGGCAGGTCGGGCCTGAAGCAGCAGGACGTGGTCCAGGAACTTCCGGAAGCCGGTGGGAGCGTGGAGAGAGGGGAGGTGCTTGAGATGAGGGTGGGGACTTGGACAGGGCCAGATTTCTGTCTCAGGCAAGCAAGAGGCAAGACACTCGGGGTGATTGGGGTGCTGGGGTGAGGATTAAGTGACTTTAGGGGTGAAAACACGGGGAAGATCCGTTTGAACCCTCAGTCACTCATTCACTCATTCTTTCATTTATTAACGCGTGTACATGGCATTGGGAGTTGAGCTAGTTTCTTGGCCACGTTCAGGGCAGAGGTGCCACAGGAGTTGTCGGAGAGGGAGTAACAGGCAGAGATGACAGAAATGGACCTGGGGGAAATTGTCTGTCTGTCTCTCTTGGCCTCAGTTCTCCAAGATTCTTGCCTGGCAGGCTCATGGAGGACAAGAGGTGAACCCACTCCGAATAGAACCTGGGCAGTAAGTGGGCAAGTGGCCATCAGGTCCCTGGTGACCCAGAGAGGAAGAGAGAGAAAGGGACCCAAAAGTGGTGAGGTTTGTCCTCAGTGTTTGGCTCAGGGACCCAGGGCCCAGGCATTCAGAGGATGGGGGACCTGAGGCAGAGGTCCAGAGTATAGGACCTCATACTAGGGAGTGAGACTGACCCACGGAGCTCGTGCCCAAGCTGGCACCACTATGTGCGTCCTCCACCCACTTAAGGGCCTAAGGCAGCTAGGGTGCTCTCTCCCCTGCGCTGGAGGCTCAGAGCCTCCAGGTCAAATATCTGAATGGCACCTGTCATGTGGGGTTCATGGGCAGGGAACTGGGATGAGCTCTGCCAGGGCAATCCTGGAAGTCTACCCTAAGGAAACAATATCTGAGTATAATCAGAGGTTAAGCAGGAAGTTTTAAGAGGTGAGAGAAGAGTCTGGATAAAAGTTAATGCCCGAAGCAGAAAAGGGTGGGTAGGAAAGAGCATTGCCGACCTGAGACATTGAACCATTTTTGTTTCTGTGATTGGGGGAGACAAAAGGCATCAAATGTCCTGCTTAGGACTGGGGTCTTCAGTTCTTCCACTTTACAAAGAACATTTATATTTATTACACTCATCCTTTTGGGTTTCAGGAACAGCAGCCAACTCCAGCTAACCTAAGCAAAAGTAAGGCTCTGTTGAAGGACCATTGGGTATCTAGGGCTGAGACGCATGCCAGGAAACGGCTGGCATGGAAGCAAACCCAGAAAGTGCTTCCTTCATCCAGCTCACTGTGTCTGTCTAAGGGAAGCTTTTTTCCCCTTGATTTCTCCCTGCAGATAAGTGCTTTCTCTACCTCAGCCACCTGCAGGACATGGTTGCCATTAGCTCTCAAGTATACAAAAGACAAGAGGGGACTTTCCTTTTTCACTTCTAGCCCCCAAATCCCAGGAGGATTCTACTGGCCCATCTTGGATGAGAACCTATGTCCAGGGAGCGGGTCCCTACTCATTCATGTAGCACATACTAAAATGAAGAAGTGGATGGATTGGAGAGAGGAAAAAAAAAAAAAGTTACAGGAGTTGGCTGGGAGGTTAAGCTTTGCTGGTACTTCATTTACTCTTCCACAGACTTGTTTCAAGGAGGATCAGAGGGGTTAGGTAACTTTCCTGAGATCAGACAGCCAAGAAGTAGTCAAATCAGGACTAAACCTCTGCTTTCATAGGCAAGAATAAGGCATCTATCACCTGTGTCATCTATTTGTCTTGACTGTTTTGATGATGCTGGACTTGGAGCAGGATTTAGTCTCTAGAGGAATCTTCCCAACTCGGTAGTCCCAAAAATTCCAAGAAAGAATATGGACATGTCAGAGTAAGCTCTGCTTTCTGGTTGCTGGGGCTCCTGCTGCTTACTCAGGGACCTGGTCACATGGAGCTAGGAAGAAAAGGGTTGCTGAGCCCCAAGGAGCAGGGTGTGTGTCTTCCACAGCCAAACCCCAGGCCAGCTTTTCAGGAAAGGGCAGCAGTGGACAGATTTGTATACTGTCTGCACGTGTGAGCTGTGTGATCTCAGGCAAGTGACCCACCTCCTCTGAGTCTGTTCCCTCATTCGTGAAGTGAGCTTAATCATGCATAACATATGAACACCATCTACTATACCCCCTGGCACTTAACTCAGTATATGTGGTTCTCTTCCCTCATGACTAGACCCCTTGGGGCATCAATTCTGATCTCTGCCCCTCCCTGAGAATATGCTATTAAAGTCCCCACACTTGATTCACAAAGGGTTGAACTGGATCCATGCTAGAGAAGAACTAACTAGAGAGTGGCAAAGGCCTCCATAGCAACAAACGTTTAACAGCTTGCCCTGGGAACCCTCACTGATGCTCTTGGGGAGGAAGGCAGTAGCCAGAGCCAAACAGAGGTAAGAGGTGCACTCCCATCATATGAGCCAGAGGTCCCAAACAGCAATATTATTTTGAGTTGGATAGTGGTGAAGTGGGGAGAGGTCAGGGGAAGGACTGAGATGGGAAGGACTTTAAGACCAGCACTCATTTGTTGAAATAGACAGATCCCAGTTCAGCACCATGGACAGAATCTGCCTTCCTGGAGAAGGTTCTTGGGGAACCAGCTTGAGGGAGATCAGTGGTGGGAGGGGGGACCCGGTAGCTTTCAGATAATGTCACCAAAGTAACCTCCCCCTCCGGGTCACAAAGAATTCACCTGACCCAACCCACTGCATCGAGGCAGCATTTTATCAAGACCACTACACAATTACAACCATGTAGAAAAAGTCATTAGGCTGTTGTGGGGAAAGAACTGGGGAGGGGTCAGGAACCCAGGGGTCTAGTTCCTCTCCGAGACCACAGGACTACCTCATCACCTTGAGCAAGTCACTCTGCCCAGTATCAGTTTCATCACCTTTAAAATAAGACTGCTACACCAGATGATCCTTAAAGGCTTTTCCAACCAGGACACTCTATGTCCTAAGGATATTATAACTCATGGAAATATGCTTTTTCATTTCTAGCTTTCTGGCCTTGCAGACATGTCCCTGGTTATGCCCATCAGGACTGCAGGGAAGGTCCCCTCACCCCAGCCATCCATACCACTTGGTCCCCAGTTGCTCTGTCTCCCAACCTCCTGGGCCTGGAAGGCCTGGGAAGGTCCAACCTGAAGACATGGAGCTGGCCAGTTTTAATGAGTCAGAGCCTCAGCTTCAGGTAGTTGGGTTTGAATCTGGGCTCCACTCACCCACCCTGGGGTTTGGGGGATAGTGTTTCACCTTCTGTGCCTCATTTGATATTGCTGTCCACCCCAGTGAGTGCCCAGGGTGTCTGCACATGGTCAGTGCCCTTTAACCCCCTCTCCTATCTCATTAACATCTTACCCACTGTTTATCCACATGACACTCATTTGCTCATGGTGGGACATTGATCTATTAGAATGGAATTTCCCTTCAACTTCTTATTATAATAATTATTAGAATCACCAGTAACACATGAATTCATAACTATTCTCTACACTAACATAATTGCTATTGGGTAGATGCAAAGAATTCCTGCTCTTATTAACGTAATTAAAAAGTTGTTACCTGCACTCCCTCATGTGTGTGGCCTGGGTCTCTGAGCCTGTCCCCATCTCTCTCCACCTGGGCAAATTTATCTGTTTTATCTGCAAGAAGAAGTTGTTTGTCTTCCTGTCTTCATGGTCAGCAGGATGGACATTGTAGCCCCCCCCGAAGACACATCACTTTGTAGATTTGCAGTAACTTCTCCTGCTTTGCCACTGCCATTGTTGGCCACCGAGTATTGAGAACTTACCCTGGACTAAATGTGGTGCTAAGTGCCTTGCCATGAAAGAGGTGACATTTTCATTCCCAACTTACAGACGTGAAAACTGAGGATTAAAACTGAGGAAGTTTCCCCTACTCACTCAGCCAGTGAGAGATGGAGCCAGCCTTTGGTCTCAGGTGTCTCCATATCCAGAGCCCACACTTTTGACATTTTGCACCAGAGAAAGAAGCCTGTCCTCTCCTCTCCCTCTTCCCCTCCTCCTCCTCTTCTTTTTCTCTTTCCCTTCCCACCTTGATCTTTGCTCACAGCCCAAAACTGCCAAGGCCCTTAGACTAGAAGGCTGAATATGAAATTCCATCTCACAGGTAGAAACAGTGAGGGGACCTGGCCTCAGAGATCGACCTGAGAGTGTAGCTCACCCTGAGATCCCTTCTCAATTTAGAACTACCAGACTAGAGGGGAGTGATACATTTGTTTCTCCTTTACTCTGTGTAGCAGCTCATATGTGCACCTAGCTCTACCCTCAATCCACCGCATTGCAGGTGTGTGAGTGATGGTAAGTGCTGTTCCAGGGTTTACTTCCATACAGTTGTACCAAGGAGCTTCTTCAGGACCTCACAGCACCCTAGGAGGTAGAGCATTGTGCCCACTTGAAAGATGTGAAAACTGAGACCAAGAGTGTCATAGATTTTTGGAGCTGGAAGACCCCAGTTTCCCTAGGCCAATGTCTCTAACTCCACAAACCAGCCCAGGATGTTTCGTGGATCTCAGCATGGTTCCCACCCCACCTGCTCTCTAGAGAAATCAGGGGGTGGAGTTGTCCAGATTCAGATACAGATTCCAAACTCCACCACCAACATGCAGTAGAAACTTAGGTCACTCTTATCCCTTCTAAGCCTTTTTTCTCATTGTAAAACGATTGTTTGTGGGATAAGGATGCTGCATTTGAGTGCCCCAGGCATTGGGGATATGCTCAGAGTATCCCTTCCTCCCCAGGGAATAACAGGCTAAAAAATGCTTTTCAGCCAACCTTGGCTTAGAGACAGCCACTTCAATTCCACGACAACAATTTTAATTGCTCCTCCTGCAAACCTCCATGGATCCATTCCAGCCAAATAAACTGATTAGTTACAATGATCATTCCTCAATGCTATTATCGTTGGCTAAAAATAGATGGTCCTTCTGTGTGCTTCTGGATAAGCCCCAAAGTCCGGCTGAGATAAATCCATCCCTCTAAAGTGACATCTGCTGGGAGGTGGCATTGAATTAAGTCAGATTATAATGACATTTCACTGGATTCCTCTAACTTTTACTTAACTGGAGTTGGAACCTCCCACTGAGAGGCTCCAGGCTTAGAAGACTTTTCCTGGCAGGAGAATGCCTTGGGCTACCCAGAGCAGATTGTGTTGTGGAGGGAAGAATGGAGAGTTAGTGAACAGAGTAAAAGGTCTCTGAGTTGGGCAGGGCGTGCAACAGTAGACCTTCTGCTGTTGGTGAAGGTCAGCTTTGAGAGGACCAGATGCGTTGGTGTAACTTGCCTTCTGGGTCTGGCCAGGGTGCTTAGATTACTTTGAGACTCACTTTTCACATATCCGTTCAATCATTCACTTCCTCACCCTCTTGACAAACATTTAATAACCATCTATTTTCCAGGGCCTTTGCTTGGTGATGGGGATACAGAGATGATAAGAGCCTGTTTTTACCAAGATGCTCACAGTCTGGCCCAGGACACAGAAATGCCTAGTGGGCATCAGAGAGCAAGAGAAGGTCTTCTTGGAGGTCAAGTGGGGCAGGCGTCTATCTTAGAGTGGGTGCCCCCAAGACAGACCCCAAGGAAAGGACATGGGTTCTGGTCATCTATTTGGGAGGCAATTCCAGGGAGCACAGTGAGGGATTGTAAAGAATGATGCAGGGAAGGGAGGGAAGCCAACAAAGGGAGCATCCATGAGTGGGTACCTCTGTGCACCACCGGGCTCGGTCCCACTGGGGACTTCTGGGGAACTGCATGGAGACACCTCAGAACTGTCCTCCTGGTGGCTGGGGAGGCTGGTTTTTAATCCACTGACCCTCAGCCCCCACAGTGCGAGGGCCACTCCTGGGATGTGTTAAGTCCCCTGCACTTAGACGCTGCATCACAGATGAGCAAGCTTCCCAGGTGCTGGAGAAAGTGCACTTCTGAGAAGAAGAGAGCAGTGGATGTTTTAGGAGGGGGGCCGACAGCAAGCCAGGAACTGACTGACGATGCCACAGAACAACCCAGGATGGGCCAAGGGGACCTGGCTGAGCTAGCAGCAGCATCTGCTGCAATGTTTTCAAAAAGGTGATATCTGAGCTGGGTCTGGAAGAATCAGTGGTCTTTAGCCAGCTGAAGTGGGCATGGGCAATGGTTTATCCAGGCAGTTGGAACAGGGAAGACAAAAATAGAAAAAGAGAACTGAGATAATTCCTTTAGATAATAGCTGCTGATAAGGCAAGAAGGCAGCGGCTCAAGGGGCTTGGGATCATGAAGAGAAGAGTTTACTTTCAGGCCAAGGATGGGAGAGGTTTGAGTAGCTTGTACACAGGGAATTTAAGTGGTGGGTTGAGGAAGCTCAAGAAATGGGAAGAGAGGAGATGGCCAAGAGTTTCCTCAGCGATGGAAGGAGGCGGGATCCGGTGGAAGGTGCAGGGTCCGGTCTTACCTCAGCAGAGGGCCCCTGAGATGAGTGAGGATAAGTCAGTGAGAAAAGGGGGAAGGGGTGCCCCATGGCCTCTTTCTCCAATACTGAAGGGGCTATAGGGAGCTGAGCCAGTGACAGGGCTGGGGTTGGAAGCAGATTTTGAGAAATGTAGGGCCCTGGAATTATCCTAGAGGGAGAGGGAGCAGGTCACAGAAGGTCAAAGGAGGGATGGGTGATGCTAGTGAGAGCTGAGGTTGGCACCTGTGTCCCGGCGGAGGTGCCAGTCCCCCCGACACACAGATTTTTCAGTAGCTGCTCCATGTTCAGCACAGATGTGTGAAAAGCAAACAGGTACATCAGTCCCTGGCCAGTTTGGTGGGGCAAGAGTGGGACAAGAACACAAGCCCAGTGCAGACACAGTAGTCCTGGGGCAGGACTGCCCTGCATGAAAATAACTAAGCCCAGGGCCTGGCACATTGTAAATGCTCAATAAACGCTGGCGGTGTCATGATGGCTCTTAACCACGCTGCTCTGTGCTTGTCTATTTCTCTGCTTCATGCATTAGTCTGTGAGCCCCTTAAGAGCTGGGACACGTGCCTCTGCACTGGGCTGAGTTACTCTGGTCACTTGTCAGTGCAGACCTGGTCTCCAGGGCCTTCATGACCACACTGCTGTGTGGGCAGTGGGTTCCCAGGAACAGGTGTTTCTCCTCTTCTCACACGCAGCCATTCTGCACCTGGACTCAATAATTCCTGCTGCCCACACAGGGTCCCCCTGCCCACACGCTCTGCAGGAGTCCCTGTGCTCTGCAGGCTCCACACCTGCATGTGCCCTCCTCTCTCTACTGAGGGATCTTGTTTTTCAAAAATCCCTTGGACATCCTAGAACCACAAAAAGCAGTTCATTTCAATATTCATGATGTCCTGACGCGTAAGTCTGTGCATATTCCCTCTCTGTCTCTCTGTCCCTCTCCCTCTGTCTCTCTCTGTCTGTCTTTCTCTCTCTCTTTATCTCTCTCCTTCTCCTCCCCCACCAACAATATGTTAGGACAATCTGTCCCCTCACAGAGGGACCATCAAGCAACATCAAGCAACATCTCAACACATGTAACCAGATTGCCTGGCCTGGGTACATAAACAAGGACCATCAAAAAAGCTGCATGTGACCAAGCCCTGCCTGGTTCTACATGTGTCCAAAAGCTCTGCATTCGCTCTGCTGAAAACAAGGTCTCTTAACGATGGGCACTTTTTCTTTGCAGGACATGGCAGCAGGAGGGGGACATGCAGGCAGGGCTGCAGGAGGCTGGGCTGTGTCCTGGCCGGGCCGCTCATGGCCGTGGACTTGAGGTGTTCACCTCACCCGGCAGATCCTCGGTGTCCTCGTCAGCAGAGGGGACAGTGATAGCACCTTCCTTGCGTGGAGGATTCAGAGAAAGATACGAATTATCAACACGAGAAATGATGGTTCTGTGATGGACGCGACAGCATCTTCTTGTTCATCCTCAGGGCAGCCTAGGAGGCAGGTGTCCTGAACTCATTTGGCAAATGGGACCTGGGGGGTCAGTGAGATTAGCTGAGGGGCCCAGGCACACTTCTTAGTGACAGGAGGTGCTGGGACTCCAATGTGCTGTGTTCACTTCCAAAGCTCAACCAAAAGCCTGGGTGTGTCCATGGAGGGGACACTTGGTCCCTGGAACCAGTCAGCTGCCAGGGGCTCCTGGGCCACTGAGAAGTGAGACTGGCTGCTCCTCTCTGCCCGAGCCCAGGGGGAGGCTGCAGACCCTGGCAGAAGGCAGCTCCCCATCCCCCATCTGAGGGGCAGATTCAGGGGCTCACAGCCACAGGGGGCTGGGCTACAGGTCCTGGAGCTGCTCCCAACTCCAGGGGGCCTGGACACCTGTTGCCCCAGTCCAGAGCCGCCATGCCCTCCTGGATGACTGACCTCCTGCATACCACGTGGTGTGTTCGCTTCCGAAGGTGAGCCTTCCAGGCCTGCGAGTCCCTGAGCTTATTGGTCCTGGGTGTGTTTCAAGTTTCAGGGGTGGCCGTGCCTCTGCCCTACCACCTGCTTCTGATTAGACCCTGACGCTTGGGCCTGAGCCCTGGAGTCTGATCCCGCCACCATGGCTTCCTGACCTCCCTGCCACTTGCTGGATGCTTCCCTGTGAAAGCTCATTCCACGGTGGGTCTGGAGCCAGGATTAATTAGCTGTGTGAGTGGTCACCTCTGGATACCAAGGTTCTTGGGAAAAATCTCCATCTGGCCCCTCCTTGAACCCTCTCATGGGACAGAGCCCAGTGCAGGGCATGCGTGTTCATAAGACTTTGTGGAATGAATGGAATATTTGAGGGGGTCAGAGGTCATGTCCTGGGCAGCAGTATGGGGAAGAAAGAAAGAGAGACAGGCGAGGAGAACTAGTTTCCAAGCCCAGTTCTGCTCCTGGCTCAAAACATGGCCTTGGGCAACCCCCTTCCCCGCTCTGGCCTCAGTTTCCCCATGTGGACCATGGGGTTGGAGAAGATGGTCACTGATGTTGATGGGCCCAAGAGTCTGCTGAGGTCTGACTCCAGTCACACAGACAGGAGGTGACATCATGTATGGTTAAAACTATGAGCTCTGGTATCCAACAGCCCTGGATTCCTGTCCACCTGGGTGCATAACTTTGAAGAAGTTTCTGTGAGCCTCAGTTTCCTTATCTATAAATTGGAGTCAGTTATATGAGAACATCCTCATAGGGTGATGGTGAGGACCAGTAAGTAGATGTGTTCAAATCTCTTCATGGCTGTGTTTCCCTCGGTGCTTGATCAAGGGTGGCTCTTCCATGGCGATGATGATGGTGATGGTGGTGGTGGTGATGTTGTTGATGATGATGGTGGTGATATTGTTGATGATGATGATGATGCGGGTGGTCAGTGGGAGGTAATGTGTCCCTGATTCATGGTTCAGTTCTGCCCCAATTCTAAGCCCTGAGCAACCCCAGGTGACAGATGGGAGAGGATCCACTAGAGCCCCAGGAAGGAAGGGACATAAGCATCACAGACCTTCAGGCCCAACCTAGGAATTAGTGAGCAGATATTTATGTGCCCAATACTGCACCAGGTGCTGGGGATTCACCAGTGGATAAGAAAGTCCCTTGTGGAGCTTACATTCCACCGAGAGCAAGAGCAAGTGAACAAGTAAACAAGAAATTTGCATCCTTTGGTGGTGAGAAGTGCTGTGGAGAAGATAAAAGTGGTCTGTGTAGTGGGGGAAGGGTGGGGTCTATGCTGCCTTAGAGGGGTAGTCAGAGAAGGCCTCTCAGAGGAGGTGGCATTTGAGTTGACCCAAGTGAAGAGTGTTCGAAGCAAAAGGCCCTGAGACAGGAATCACTTAGATTTTTTAAAATTTCTCATCCAAGCTTTTGCTATCTCCTCCAACACTGGCCTGCTCTCTGCTATCCCCTGTGACTCACCTCTGCCTTTGCAGGGGGGACAGAACTCATCATTTAATCACCTAACAATTTTTACTGAGCATCTACCTTGTGCCAAACACTGTGTTAATCACTCAGAATAGGACAGATGTGGTCCCTGCACACATGGAGCCGACATGATATTAAAAGAGAAAGAGGCAGTTATGAGTAATAACAACTAATGATTTTATTACAGCAGATTCACACACTGACAAAGTGCCAGGCACTGTACGTGGCCTGAGGGATCTAAGGAGATGCTTGGTCCTCACCCTTTGGGCATCAGTGTAGAATAATGAAGACCATGAATGTAATAGCAACAGCCAGTCTTACTGTGTGCCAGGTGCCGTTCTCAGGGTATCACAGACATCATCTCCCTGATATTCACACCAACTTCCTGAGATAGATTCATTCTCAGGTGAGGAAATCAGGGCACAGAGAAAGGACGTACCTTGCCCAAGGTGACAGCCAGTACGGGGTGAGACCAACCTTCCATCTTCACAGATTCAGAAGCCTGCAGTCATGACCCCCCAACCTTCTCCCTTGCCCTAAAGACACTGGAAACCTCTGCCCCCCAGTTTGACTGGTTGCCAGATTCCCCACTTGATGTAGAAACAGAGGGGACAGGACCACAGGGATTATCTTTTCAACTCCTTCATTTTATAGCTGGGAAAACAGGCTCAGAGAGGCAGAGGGGCTGGTCCAGGATCACCTCTCCAAGCAAAGGGAGGAGAATGAGACAAAACAAGACAGCATGGATGAACTCAGAATAAAAGGTTCAGTATCATCCGCAGAATAAGCCCATGAGAGAAGGTGAATTATTACCCACATGTTACACATGGGGAAATGGAGGCTCAGGAAGGTGAAGCTTTTTGTCTCAAAGTCACACAGTAAATGGCTAAGCCAGGATGTGTGCCTCCCAAGCCTGTGCTTGCTCTTTCTCCTGCTCCATTTGTCTCTGTCATTGTCACAGGGGGGCTCATGACTGCCTGGTTGGTTCCACGTGATGGTCAGGAGTGTCTGCACGCTGAGCGTATGTGTTCTCCAGGTGAGCTGAGTTAGTGGTCAGGCCTGTCCGCACACTGAGCATGTGTGTTCTCCAGGTGAGCTGAGTTAGTGGTCAGGCCTGTCTGCACACTGAGCATGTGTGTTCTCCAGGTGAGCTGAGTTAGTGGTCAGGCCTGTCTGCATGCTGAGCATGTGTGTTCTCCAGGTGAGCTGGGTTAGTGGTCAGACCTGTCTGCACGCTGACCCTGTGTGTTCTCCAGGTGAGCTGGGTTAGTGATCAGGCCTGTGTGCACGCTGAGCGTGTGTGTTGTCCAGGTGAGCAGGGTTAGTGGTCAGGCCTGCCTGCACGCTG
Organism: Hyperoodon ampullatus; assembly: GCF_949752795.1. Classification (NCBI taxonomy): domain Eukaryota; kingdom Metazoa; phylum Chordata; class Mammalia; order Artiodactyla; family Ziphiidae; genus Hyperoodon; species Hyperoodon ampullatus. The sequence continues at coordinate 24,389,465 of NC_136915.1, read as the reverse complement.
AGCATGTGTGTTTCCAGGTGAGCTGGCCTAGTGGGGTGGCAGGGCCAGCACGCCCCTCAACATGACTCATTAATTATCCTGCAGCAGAATATCGGGCTCACGGGCTGTGACCCGGGCTGCAGGCTGCTCCCTGGCCCTGGAAACTGAGCCCAGGCCCCTGAAGTCTCGTCTCATGTTCTTTAGCTGGAACTGGGGGTGGGAGGGACCCGGAGTTGCCAGCAGGACAGGATCTGCTGGGAACTGGGACCTGGGTCTTTTCCTGCTGGCAGGGCCAGGGAAAGACCCCATGTACCCCCAAGTCAGCCCTTCTCTCCTTTCGCTCATCACCCTCTGCCTGGATCCCTCGGACCCAGGAAAGGACACCGTGGCTGCCTCCTCGGTTCTGTGTCCCATTGCCTACAGCATCTGGCCCAGAGCCCACAGTGAATGAATGAATGAATGAATCATTGAATGAACATCTTTTCCAGGGCCCTGTTATCTGAGCTTTCTGCTTGCACCTGGACTTGTGGGCATCGGGGCCTCACAGCAGAACTCCTGAGTTGCCTGGTGCAGGTGCCAACGCAAAGTAAGAAGGCTGCCCAACAAGGGGCCCGGACTGACCCTAACTGCCAGCCTGGCCACTGCCTGGGTCCCGCCTGCAACACGGACTGGTGGCCCTACTTACTCCCCCAGGGCCCTGCCCACCTGGATGCGAGCTCTGGGAAGAGGGCTGCTGCTGTCTCCCCAGTATCTGTGTCCTTGCCTCCATTCCTTTGGGACTAGGATCCTGCCTGCTGCTGCCAGACCTCCCAGGCGTGGCTGACTCGCCCACCCACCCTTCACTCCTCCCTTTACTCATTCCCCAAACATCACCAAAGGGCCAGACCCCCCTTCTTTCTCTCCTTCCAATCCAAACTGTCCGCGTCACTTAAGAACAATTCACAGCCACATAGCTCTCTGAGGAGAGATGGGCCCTAAGGAGGTGTGTGTGTGACAGAGCAAAACAGATAGGGAAGTTGCGGCTATAGCAGCCATCAGCAGATGCGAACCAAGCAGTCGTCCCCTCGCACAGGTGGGACAAGACCCACCAAATGTCACAGCCGGCAGGGGTCCAGGCCACCAGCCCTGCCCCTCCTCGTTCTGAGCTCTGGAGTCTAAAGTGCCCAGAGGTGGGGTGAGCACCCCAAGGTCACAGGCCAGGCAGTGCCAAGCGTCAGACCAGAACCCAGGGCTCCAGACTCCCGTCCTGGGCACTTCCACCGCCGCTGCTGCCCCGCGCTCTCTGCTCTCCGGCTGCTCCGGACCCGACCACCGTGGCATCTTCAGCACTAACTCCGCACCTCCTGGAGCCCGTCTGCATCTGATTAAATAACCACCAGGGGTGGGGGGCAAGCGACACTGACCGTCCCCAAGAGGAGACCTGAGATGAGGAGTGACAGCCCCACTATCCCATCAGCGCTCAACCTCCACACGAGGGAAATTCAAGTTCACAGAGGTCTCTTCTTACGCTTTGAGAACGTTTTCTATGAGAACCAGCTGGCATTTTCTATACTTAATGCATGATAACTGGTCCTATAAATCTAAAGTGTCCCTGTAAATCTACATTAAATGCCCAGGTTTCAAACTATTTAGGACACTTAATTAATGAAGTATTAGCACAAAACCACTACTAATCTGTTCACTTCATGCCCTCCCCTGCCCCAGCCTACCCTCCAGGCAGCAGCCACATGATCTTTCTAAAATGCACATCCCACCAAATCTCTCCAGGGCTTCCTGTCCCCCAGGGCTCCCACTGCACTCGGGGTCAAGGTCAAGTCCCTTCTCGCAGCCCCTGAGGCCCCTTGGGACCCAGCCCCCACTGCCCCCTCCATCATCTCAATCCTTCGTCACCCCCCACGACCTGCCTCAGGCCACACAGACCCACGTGCCACCCTGCTAACTTGTGTCTCTCCCCTACTCTCTCCCGGGCCTTTGCACGAGCCGGTCCCTCTGCCCTGAGAGCCCCCCTTCACTGATCACCTCCCCCGGGGCCTCCAGGTCTCTGCAGCGATGGCCCTTCTCAAGGGAGGCCTGCCCTGCCTGCCCTGAGCTCCCACAGCCCCACGTGCCCGTCCTCATGCGACTGACCACCCAGAATGGAACCACCCAATTGTCCATCTGCCTCCCCCATCCGACTGGGAGCAACCTGAGGGCAGAGGCACAGCTCAAAATCACTCTGCAGCCCCAGCCCTTGGCTTCAGGCCTGGCCCAGTCCGGGGCTTCGTTGCACGTTGACTGAGGGGTAAAGAACATCAGGCTGGCAGCGTGTCCCGCGGTTAGACTGTGTGTCTGGCCCCATTCATCACTCACCAATGTACTCTCATCTGGTCAGGCTGTGGCCGGCAGAGACAGGGATCCCTTGTAACCAGAAAGGGTGTTCCCAGCTCACCTCTGAGGAGTGGTTTTGATGGGCCTAAACTAGCTATGGTGATCTCACCTCCTTGGCCAATAATTGGTCTAGGAGTTGCTATCTTCCACCCAATGAAATAGAAGCAAATCCCTCTTAGATGAGGCTTCTAGGAAAGATTTCTTTTTCTAAATAAAAGAGACAGTCTCAGTTGATACAACTCTCTTGCTCTTTGCCTGAATCCTTCCTCCTGCCTGCTATCCAGACATGATGTCTGGCTGGAGCTACAGCAGTCATTTCATGACCGTGAAGCTACCAACTGAAGGACAAGAAGCCACATATACTAAAGATGGCAGAGCAGAAAGAACCTGAGTCCTGTGTGGCATCATGAACAGCTGAACCAGGGCCAGTGGTCACCTGCATCTGAACCTCTTTTCCGGTGAGAAAAACAAGCCGCTGTTTTTTCAAGCCGCTATTTGACAAAGTCTCTGTTACTTGCAAATAAACACAGTTATAACTGATACAAACAGACCTGGACTCCAGTCCCTTCTCTGACACTGACTATCTGGGTGACCTTGGGTAAGACAGTTAACCTATCCATCCTGTCCAAGTTTCTCAAAATGCAATTTATTCATCGGTTAAAATGAAGTTCATGGTCCCTACCCCATAGGTGTGTTTCATGAGGGGAGGGACTGAGGCTGCTTTGTTCAGTGCAGGGCCTGGTACAATAGGAAAAATTGTTAAATGTATCAAGAGCTCACCATGTGCAGACATCGATCTAAACAGTTTGTATGAATCATCTCCCTCAATTCTTATCACATTCCTGTAAGATAAGTACTAATATTAACATCACCTTTTTTTTTTTTTTTTTTTGCAAATGAGAAAACGGAGGCACAGAGAGGCTGAGTCACTTGCCCTGGGACACACAGCTGGCAAATGACAGAGATGAGATGTGAGCCCAGGCAGTCAGATCCCAGAGCTCACACTCTTGACCATTGTGCTATGCTGACCTGGCATATAGCAGGTGCTCAGTAAACGCCTACTGACCAGATGAATGAATACATTGAGACAGGTGCTGGAGGACATGTGGGCTTCTGATTCAGTTCCTTCCACCACTGCCTTGGCTTGTGAGGGGCTCCTGAGGAGACCCTGGACCCGGTGGGCAGTGGGCAGAGCCCCTGAGCCCACTCTCCACCCCCCACACACACCCGTACCCACACTCACACTCATCCCCACCCTGACCAACACACCCCCAAGGCTGAGTCTCCCCCAGGCTCACAGGCCCCTAGGTGTGTCACTGGCGCATCTCAGTCCTCAGACACCTCCTCAATTCCTTCTGTGATTGAAACAACACATTTGCTCTCGTGTTAACTTTTATTTCTTATTGATTTTCTCTACCCTGTCTCATCCATGTCCATTTTTATCTCCTTAAAGTAGAAGAAGCCATTCAGTGGGAGAAGCAAGAGAGTGTTCAAACAAGGACTCTATTAATGGGGCCATCCCCCTTGATGGGGGCAGAAGGGGACCACCCATCACTCTGGCCACACTTGCTGGGCTCGGAGAGCCCAGGGAGGGGGCTGCCATCCAGTCTCCTTTGAGGGGGCGGGGTGAGATTGGCTTCTGGTGAGCCACCCAGTGAAGTCCCGGGTCTGGGATGGGGGTGTCACCTGGGGTGACAGAGGAGAAGGCCCTGACAGTGGCTGCAGGGGCATATCTGAGTGGAGGTCGGGGGAAGGTTGGGGTGGGAGCCTCAGCAGGGGTCAGACCGGGTGGGTAGTTACAGGGAAGGAAACAGAGGTGAAGCCAGAGGCTGGGCCCCAACGGAGGCAGAGACTCTGAGCTGCGTTCACAGGGCCCAGGCCCGTGGCCTTGTTCACCCTCCAGCACCCCTCCCCACGCCGAGGAATGTGTCCCCACTCGTCTGAGTCACCATCCCCAACAGTCCTCCTGAGGTGGGGCTGTTGGGTGGTCGACCTCTGTGCACCCCCAGAGGGAGGTCCCGGGGGAGAGAGCTCTGTGCTGGAGCGTGGGGGCCTGGGCCCACCTCTGGGACCCCATCTCACCTCCCTGCACTGCATTTCCTCCTCTGCAAGGGGAGAATAATAGTACCTGCCTTTGGGGGTGTTGGAGGAGGGCAGGTCATGAGGTCTTGTCATGGAGTACTTCATTGCACAACACCTGATACAACAAGGGCCCAGTGGGGGAGCTGTGATGATGATGATGATGATGATGATGATGATGATATGATCATGGTATTGGTGAGGATGGTGGCGCTTGTGATCATAATGGTAATGATAATGATGAGGACGATGGTGGTGGTGGTGACAGTGGCAATGATAAACGTGGTGGTAAAGAAAATGATGATGACCACAGCAATGGTGATGATGACGGCATTGGTGATAGTGATGGTGATGGTGGTACTACCGACGGTGGTGGCGGTAATGATAATGGTGATGGTGGTAATTATGTTGGTGATGATGATAATGGTGCAGATGATAATGATGGTGATGAAGACAGTGATGATTATGACGATAACAAGACAATACAAGTGATAATGGTGATAATAATGATGATGGTGCTGGTGGTGGTAATGGGGGGGAAGGATGCAGGCAGAAAACCACGAGTGACAGCTGACCCTCCCTCCCTAATTATCCATCCCCATAACGCCATGACCCCTGAATCTGGAGCCCTGATCCCAACTGCAATTCCCCATGCTTTCATGTTGTGTCAGGGACATGACCCTCATGGACAATCATTTTCACAACTGCAGGGACAGGGTCTGTTTCACTCACAGCTCTATCCCCAGCACCTGGCTCAGTGCCTGGCACAGGACAGGTGCACACTAAGCATCTGCCCAGTGGCTGGAGGGGAAGGCAGAGAAGCAGGAACCCACCCCTCCTGGTCCCCATCTCTGCAGATCCACAGGCTGCTCTTTCACTGCCTCTACTTGGCATCCATGTTCCTGGGTCTCAGAGGACACCGAGAGGGCTTGGAAACCAGGACTCAGGAATCCCCTTCTCGGGGTTTGGTCTTCCAGCTCCTTGCCTGCCTTCGTTTGCGGCAGCTCATGTTCCAAGACCGTCAGCCGCCTCATGGTGATATTGACAATTACCAGTGAGGAGGCACTATTTTCTCTGCTTCCCATAGTGCAAAGTAAAGGGGAGGAAGTCAAGGGGCTTTGATGAACTTCAAGGCCCATGAGGCTCCCTCCAAGGATGTCCAGTGTGCGCTTTCACTGGGTGTCCTCCTAGAGCCCTCAGAGACTGCAGACTCCACCACCTCCCATCTTCTGGGTGACCTGGGCTTGTTAGAAGGTGGCTGCACGGTGGCAGGGATGGGAGCCTATTCCACTCTGCCCCTCCTCCATCCAGGACTTGGTTCACCCCTCTACTGACCTCTCCAGAATGGTTTGTATCCTAAGTGCTCGCATCCAGGCTCTCTGCACTTGATCCCCAATCCAGGCTCAGACATTGCCCTTGGAAAGGGTCAGTAACAGTCAGGTTAGTGGAGGCCTCGGTCTCTCTGCAGGGGGTGCCTTTCTCCCCAGCCTGCAGTCATCTGGCAGTCACAAAGCTAACATTCCCAGGTGCAGGCAGGAAACAGAAGGGATTCTTGCTCTGCCAAATGCCAGAGTCACCTAAGGGTTAACTTCCTCTGTTATAACTGACGGTTGTAATTTAGGGTGAGAGGAAGACCACTGGTCATGTCTTGCCCGGCTCCCGGCTGAGGCAGGAGTGAGGTCAACTAGCAATGGAGGCTTACGGAACACAAGGTCGGGGACAGGCAGGTGTATCTCAGTTCATGGATGAGGGAACTCAAGTCCAGAGAGGTGAAGTGACTTGCCTAGGGTCACACAGCACATTGACAGCAGAGCTGGGATGGAAACTCAGCTCTGCCAACCCTGTGCTGTTTCCAGGACACAGCACTGTCCCCAGTGTCAATACTCTCTCAGGGGAGGGAGAGGCAGGGAGACCAGAGTGGGGTTCACTCGGTGGGATGGGCAGTGGGAGGGAGCAGAGAATGGCTAGCCATGTGCCCTCCATGAGGACAGGGCCTGGCCTCCCTGGTTTTCTGCTTCATCCCCAGGACCTGGCGCATAGCAGGCGCTCAGTCAATGTCTGCTTCCAGCATGAGGCCCAGGCCGTCCCCGCTGGGCTGCTGGAACTGAGTGGGGCTGGTTGGACCGAGAGGTCACTGGGGCACATCCCCCCGTCCTTCCCACAGCTGGGCAGTCGCATCCACGAAGCCCTGCCCTCACTCTACCACGTGCTTCCTGACGCCAGCTGTCCCGGCAAGGACTCAGAAATCCATCTGAGTTCCAATAAACAAACACATACAGAAAAACACTGCTGTTTTCCTCCTGCTTCTCTGCTATAGATGCACGCACTGCTCCCATTTTTCCTGCCCCTCCAGTCTCCAGCCACCTGCGTCCCCCCTTTGCCTCCCTCAGGACAGAAAGCCCCAGCTCCTTCGGAAAGCGGAGGGATGATGATCGAAGGGCTGATCATTGGAAAACCCCACCTGCCTCCGAGGGGGCCAGAGCCGTCCAAGAGGATCAGCCCCGCTGAACCGAAGAAGGATGGATCAGCCCTCCCACCACTGAGACCCGGTGCCCGCCAGGTGCCAGGCGCTCCACTCACTCTCGGTGACCTGGTCCATCCTGAGTGCCACACTCACCCACAGCCGTGGGTCCACGTGAGCCCAGGACTTCCTTGGGCTGCACATCCTCCATCCACCCAGCAAGCCACCTGCTGGGCCTGCACGGTTCTCATCCTGAGGACGTCGCTCCGTGTGGAGCTGGATACCATTGCAGGAGAGAGACTCCAAGGCTTCTCCCCGTGGCTGGCGTTATCCTGCTCGGCTGTCCTGAGGCACGGCCCCTGGCCATCACTGGAATGGCAATGCTGAGCCCAGTCTCCATCCCTGTGACTTGGGCTGTGGTGAGGACCCTGAGGGGGAAACAGCACAAAGGATTCTGCAGACCTCAAGTGGGGCCCAGGGTCTGGTCCTGAGGACTCCACAGGGGCCCCCTCCCTGGTCTCACTGGCTGTCCCCATGTAGCAGCTCGCCCCACCATAGCTGTCTGACCAGAGCTCTCTGTGGCCGGTGGGCAGGGCATGGAGTCACCCGCTCGTTCCCAGATTCTCTGGGTGCAGATGGGTAGATCAGCAGTTTGCATGCCCAGGTCCAGAACTGGCCCAGCCTGACTTGGCTGCCCCCACTTTGCTTGAATTTGACTGTGTTTGTCACCTCACCGAGCCTCAGTTTCCCCATCTGTGAGGTGGGCTCATGGGGGTGCCTGCCTCCTGGGACTTCTGGGAAGAGTGGAGGCAGTGATGAGAAACAAGTGCCGGGCACGTGGGGAGCCTCCGAGCCTTTCCTCTGTGTCAGCAGATGTCCAGCCGCTCTTCCTCCCATCTGAGCTCAGGTCCTCCCTCTCTCCAGCACCCCTCCCCGTGCCCACTGCCCCTGCCAGAGTGCGGCTCCCTGCATCTCTCCGAGCTGTTCCAACAGCCTCCGCACAGGTCTCCTGCCTCAGCCTCCAAACTCCAGGCTGTCTCCAGAGGTGTTTTCTTATTTGCAGACCTCATCATCTCACTCCTGGCTTAACGGTTTTCCTGCTGGCTCCTGTCACCATCACCTTCCAAATGAAGTCCAAACCCTTAGCCTGCAGCTGGAGCAGCTCCAGAACTACCATATGAGAGGGACCTGGGGCAGCAGCTGATGGCAGGGAGGTGAGAGTGTCTCTTGCATTTCACAAATTGGTAAAAATAGTATTTTTCTAAATAGTTTGTATTTATTCTTCAAGTAAAGATTTAGAAGACAGTGAATATCCACACCGATGACGATGATGATGATGATGATGGTTTATATTTGGATTCACTTTGGGAAGGATGTTGATTTGCTCGTCCAAAAAGTATTTCTTGAGAACCTACTATGTGCCAGGCACTGCTCTAACAGACCAAGGGTGGCTAGAGGCTCCCAGGCCACCTGCTGGGCCTGCTGCTGCCTAACATTCAGCTCCTCCATCGTCCGGCCCCGCTACCTCCACGGCCGCATCTCCCACTCTCACCTCATACTGTGTTCTCCCCTGCATCTCTTCTCACATGAGTATCAGGGCATCACTGCAGAATTAATAGAATTGCAAACCCTACTTGGAAGAGATAAAAATCATTCACAACATCCCCCCACCCCCTGCCACCAATCCAGCCTGGAGGCAGCTTGGGGTTTACTCTCCCCACGTTCCATAGACCCCTGACTGACCCTGGACTCCCAGGGCGATGCAGTTTCCATTAAATAACCAAGTCCTCATCAGGGCTGATTGATGCCACCATGAGTCACACTCTGGGGACATTACCTGGAAGGGGAGAAGGACATATGTGTGCACCCTAAGGATGCAGGAGATTGATGGTTTCACAGCGGACTCCGCCCGGGGTGGAGGCTCCTGGAGGGAGGATCAGGGAAGGTTTCCCAGAGCAAGTGGCACTTGATTTGGCTCTTGAATCAATAGTGTATTTTTCCCAGTGGAAACGGTGTAGGGCAGGTGGAGGCTGCCCTGGGCAGAGGATGCAGTAGGTGCACTACTGAAGCTCAAGGTTAGGAGTGCAAGCTTCAGAGTGAGGTGACCACGGTGGCACCTGGTGGTCAGTGCAGTGACACCTCATCTCTAGGTCCTGATGGCCCCACCACAGAGGATGCAGTGAGGACTAAGGAATTTAGCCCACGGAGCGCACTTCCAGGGGTGCCTGGAGCCAGTGCTCGGTGACACCAGTGATCCACGTGGAAACAGAGCCCAGAGGCAGCGGGTGGGATGATGGTGGACACAGACACAGTGCAGTCTCTGAGCCCAGAAAGGAGTGGCCCCAACTGTCGTCTCCCTCTCTAGGCCCCAGTTTCCCATCTGTAAAGGGGGTCAGGTGCACCTTGCAGGGCTCTTGGACCCATTACTGACAAACCAGCAAAGCACCAGAGCTCAGAGCAGGTGTCCACGTGAGCATTGTTTGAGGGCCTGGCAACAGGCAGAGCCCCTTGGGGTGGGAGGCGTGTGAGAATTATCAACAGGGAGTTCATAATTGAAATCTCAGGAGCAAAAGAGGCCCCCCCAGGGGAGAGTGTGGGAGGAGAAGAGATGAAAGGGAGGCAGCTCCAAGGGGAGCCCTGGAATCCCTGGCTGGATTCTGCCCATGGACTCCTCTGAAGTCAGAAAGAAAAACTAGATTATGGCTGCAGCAGGAAAGTGAACGGTTAGACACAGAGAAGAACTTTCTCACCATGAAGGACCCAAAGAATGTAGAGGCTAAGAAGGTGAGCGTGAAGCCCAACCCTCCTCCCATATGACGCTGGCAAGGGACTTGTTCTCTCCATGACTCAGTTTTCTCATCTTTAAAAGGTGAATAACAGCTGCTGACAATCCATTTCATGGGGCTGCATGAGGATTAAATGAGATAATCCATGTAAAGGGCTGTGCTCAGCACAAACCACTGAGTTAAGTCATAGTGATGATGCTGGTGGTGATGGTGATGGAAGTGATGATGGTGATGGAGTCGTGATGATGCTGGTGGTGATGGTGATGGAGGTGATGATGGTGATGGAGTCGTGATGATGCTGGTGGTGATGATCATTGTCTGCCTCATGATTGCCCTGTGGAGGGTGGGATTAAACACACACACACACGAGTGGTTTAGACGTTGAATCTGAATCTGATGATGTCACATACACACACACACACACACCAGGAGGTAAGAAAAGATTTATTACTCACATAATTTATTACTTAATTTATTACATAATTTATTACTCACATAATGCCTTCTGAAGAGAGCAGGGCATGCACCCAAGCTGTCCATTTGGTTTGAGCAAAGGGAGGGGCTCTGGTTTTTATTGTGGTTAGAGATGAGGCCAGGGTAAGTGCTCCTGGGCATGGGACGTGGTTTGCTTGCCTTGAAGTTCTTGCCAGCGCCAGGGAAGGGAGCATGGGCCTTCTTATCATTTTGTCCAGATAAGGATGAAAAGGGGAATAGGGAGCAAGTGGCCTGAATGCTGTCAGTGGTCAACATAAAAAATGGTGTCAAACTCTATATTACAATGGATGTGATGGTAACCATGATTATGATAATGATGGTGACGGTGATGGTGATGATAGTGATGGTGACGGTGATGGTGATGATGAAGGTAGATCCTGCGGCCCAGACCTCCCTGGCTCCCTTTTCTGTTTTGGCCAGAGATGTTCTCATGACCCACCCTCCTATCCCTCTCCAGGATTTGATGATGCACAAACCTTTGCCCCCATCACTGTGTCATCAATGCTTATTTACTGAACATTCTTAGCTGAGAGCTGTAGGGGATCCAAATCATGAAATGTGTAGGAGGGGGGACACAGATTCGTTTCTCAAATCCAAGAGACTAAAATTTGGGGGATGTGGAGGTGGAAGCTCCAGAGAAGCTGAGGACAACACAAGTGTCAGTCTCCTTGACCCTCAGGGGAGAAACCACATGGATGGTCTGGATAAACCCCAGGCTGTCTCAGGCCATTGAGGGACGTGGGTGGGAGTGTGGAAAGAAAGCCCTTGACTCCTTGAAGATGATGTCAAGGAAGTGGCCACATTCTCGCAGGTGCCTCCAAAGCTTCTGTCCCATGGAAGACTGCAAACACAAATTGAAAGGCCCATGAGGGCCAGATCTTCAATTTTCACACATACATCAGCCCCTGCCAAGTGAGAGTTATTTCTGTATTTCAGATGAGCAACCTGGAGCTCAGGTGAAATGTGGCCTGCACAAATTTGTCCCAGGTCAGTCTGAAGTCTGAAGCCAGAACTGTTCTCTGAAGCAAAATGATGTTACACAAGCAGGGTGGATTTTGTTTTTTATCACATGGAATCTAGTCCTTTCCCAACAGCAGAACCATTATGGAAGGACTGGTGAGATATTGGGTGTGGGGCTCTGTATTGGGCAGAATTCACTGGAACATGATTATTTCCACTTTGCTCCTCTGAGTGGCCTCAAAACATGGCAATATACATCAAAATTTCAAATCTCTGTGCATCAAAGATACAATTAACGGAGTGAAAGGCAATCTATGGAATAGGAGGAAATAGTTGCAAATCATATATCCAGTAAGGGGTTAATATCCAAAATATATAAAGAACTCCTACAGCTCAACAAAAAATAGATCCTAAAATAGGCAAAGGGCTTAAATGGATGTTTCTTTAAAGATATGCAAATGGCCAATAAGAACTTGAAAAGATGCTCAACATGACTACTCATTAGGGAAATGCAAGTGAAAACCACAGTGAGAAAGCTATTAGGATGGCTACTATCCAAAAAAAGGGAAAAGAAAAAAGAAAAGAACAAATGTTGGTGAGGATACGGAGAAATCGGAAAACTTACGCACGGTTAGTAGCAATGTAAAATAGTGCAGCTGCTATGGAAAACAGTATGGTGATTCCTCAAAAAATTTAAATTAACATATGATCCAGCAATTCCACTTCTAGGTATATACCCAAAATAACTGAAAGCAAGATCTTGACGATCTATTCATACACCCATCTTCATAGCAGCACTCTTCACAGTAGCCCAAAGATGAAGGCAAGCCAAGGGCCCATTGATGGACGAATGGATAAACAAAATGTAGCATACCTTTACATACAATGGAATATTATTCAACCCCAAAAGGAAAGAAATTTTGGCAAGTGCTGTAATATGAAAGAACTGTAAAGATATTACCCTAAGTGAAATAAGCTAATCACAGAAGGACAAATACTGTATTATCCCACTTATGTGAGGCACCCCTGGTTGTCAGGGGTTAGGGTGGGAGGAGAATGGGGAGTTTCTGTTTAATGGGTACAGAGTTTCAGTTTTGCAAGATTAGTAGAGTTCTGGGGGTGGATGAGATGATTGTGATGGCTACACAACAAAGTGAATGAACAGAATGCCACAGAGCTATACACTTCAAACAGGTTAAGACAGTAACTTCTGGGGGATTTGTATTGACCACATTTAATAATTTTTTTAAATGTCAATAGATCCACAGTCCTAAAGTCTCTAGAACCACAAAAGATGATGAGTAGTCCACAACATTGGACCATCCAGGCTTGTTGAACCCTCACACACCCCGGCCCCCCTAGGTTGTCGCTCTCATCTTTTACTTGAATAAGAAAACTGAGGCTCAGAGAGGCTGAGTGTGCTCCCTGAGGTTGCACAGTGGGCTAGAAGCAGAATCAGGCTCACACCTTGCCTGTTTTGGTTCCATACCCAGTCCCCCAGCCACTGTCCCAAGCTGCTTCTAGAAAACATTTACCAGGAGCCACATTTACATCGACACTCATGACTCCTGGACCAAGACCCAGAGGTCTCCATGTCAGTTGTCCTGGCTGGGCATTTGAGGCCACTTGCCCATAGTTCTCTGCACACTCCCAGCATCCTCCATGCCAGCTTGCCCCCGACCACATGGGCCCCTCATCTCCCCTCCATTTCCTACCCAGACCTTGTTTTACATCCTGGAGCTTCTTCTCCATCTGTCACATGCTGCACCTCCTTCAACACACCTTCGGCATCCCCGTAGCTGCCTGTCACCCTCCTGTGGGGAGACAGGGGCTGTGGGCTTCCAGCCCAGTCCCCACAGTGCTCTTGGCCAGCATCAGCATGCTGCGGGCAAACCCTCAAGAGCAGCCTCAGCTGCCAGGTTCCCGGGAGGAGGCCACCAGCTTGCAAGGAATACTAACACTGTCTTCCCATCACCAGCATCTCCTTCCCAGCACAGAGAGCCTCCACCTGGATGACCTTGATCTGACGAGGAGAGCCTTTCCCCTCTCCCCCAAAACTTGTGAAGGAATGCTGACCTTGGGTTCAAGGTCTCGGCTCTACCGTTTGCAGCATGTGAGACCCCAGGTAATCAAGTGTCCTCTCTGAGCCTCAATTTTCTCATCTGTAAAATGGAGATAGAAGTAGTGATTTCACAGTATGTGTATCAGATGAGAACAGAGTTATGAAAGCAAAGCCCCTGACTCCTCGGACGGGCTCAGCGAATGTTCCCAGTAAATTGTCCCTTCTTTCCTTTCAGTGAACTGGAAAGACTGTGGGTTGACATCACAGAGCCCTGGCCTTGCATCTGTGGTCCACCCCTTACCAGCTCTGTGAACTCAGACAAGTGGCTTAACTTCTCTGTACTTGTTTTCTCTTTTGTTATAATAAACAGACAACAATGAGTGTCCCCTCACTGAGTTGTTTCAGTGAAGATTAGATGATTCAGTGAAGAACAGGTGCTCGATACACACCAGCTGGTCCCTCCCCACAATTCCCAGCTCCGTTTCCTCGGCACGGGCAAGCTGGGTCTACATCAAGTAAAACACCAGGTTGATCCCACTTGGCCTTTCCTTCTGGGCCTGCCCTCCTGGCTACTCTGAGTGGATTTCACAGCACAAATGACTGTTTTACAGAAATGGACTGTGATGCAATCTGAAAACCTTGATTCAGAGAGCAAAGGTAGCAGCTGCCAATCAGGCACTTGCAGGAACAGTGTCTCTCTGGGGAGGGTGGGGGCGGCCTCTGGGAATCCCGGGTGGGAAGGGGTCTTCCCTGTCATTGGGCTCTGATGTCCTGATTGGGCCCCTGAGCAGGGACCCTGTCAAGGGGTCGTCTCCTAGTGCTGGGTTCCCTCCAGAGATGTGGACTCAGAGAGACCTAGACTCCACGTCCAGCTCCTCAAGTGAGTCCCCTCCCAGCCCCGGGGCAGGGGACAGCTTCCTTCCCTTTCAAATGTTGATATGAATGGCAGCCCCCTTCTCCCCAGGCTGTGGTGAGGACCAGACGGCTCAGCTCAGAGAAAAGGCTCCAGCTCTAATAAAGATGTTAAAAAAAAAAAAAAAAAGAAAAGAAAATGCTCCAGGCCCAGCACCCACTGATGCTGGATAAACAGTACCAATTATTATTATTACTTATATCCAGCATTCTCCCACCCATTATGTGATGATTCTTGGTCATCCCTTATACATTCTGGGCCTCTATTTCACATTCTGTAATATGGGCATGAAAGTTCTTACCCCATAAGACAATGGGACCTTAAGTGCCTTGTACGGAGCCTGGCACATAGTAGGTGCCCAGCATACACACAATCCCTCTTCCTCCTCATCCGCCTCTCCCTCTGTACATAGCCTATTATACCCCCTAGACACCTTTGACTTGTAGAAAGTTCTAGAATTTTTTCTCATTGGTCCTTGGCCTGTGAAGTAGGAAGGAGAGCAGGCAAGTGAGACTGAGTCCCAGAAGCCTAGGTGAAATGCCTTTTCCAGAAGGAGGGGGTGGTCTCTTGGGTCAAATGCCACAGAGAAGTCAAAGGCCACAAGCACAGAACCACGTTCACAAGATGTGAGGCTATGAAGGGTATTTATAACCTTGACAAGTCAGACCAGACTATAGTGGGTAAGAAGCAGTGGAAGGGAAGTGGGAGCCAGCCCATGCAGGTAATTCATTCAAGTGGAAGAGGGCAGAGAGAGCAGGAGACAGGTTGGAGGTAGACCAGGGTCTTTATTTCCCTTTTGAATTAAGTATGGGAGAAGCTCGCTCGCTGTGCTAGCCTCACGGAGATGATACGGTATCCAGAGGAAGATCGAGCACCCAGGGGTGTGGGTGGAGTCCAGGGTGAAGGAGCAGAAATATGTGCTCCAGGGTGTCTGGAGGGATGTTGAGATCTCAGTAGGTGTAACTCACATGCCAACAGGGGCTTCCTGTTACCAGGAGAACCGGGTGTCACTGGCTGAAGCCCAGCTACCCAAGTCCAATGAATGGCCTGTGATACTGCCCAGTCCCAGGTCTGGATCCAGCTCTGTCCACTTGTCTAGGTCTTTCTTCCTGGACTATGCCCAGGGCAAAGCTCAGCCCTTCTCTCTTCCCGAAACCCACCCACACCAATCATTTTGAATTTATTGGTGTTAGAGATTTGTGGGGTTGAAGGGAGGGACGCAGACTCACTGCCTTGCCAGCCCTGTTCTCTCTCTTGCTCCCCCGCTTCTCAGCAGGAAGCTGGGCTTGTTTTGTGCACAGCACTTTTACCGGCATCCCTCCAGTCACCTTCATACCAGCTGGTTCTGTGCCCTCAAGGATGTCAGCTTTTGGTCCACATAGGCATCTTCCAGACAAACACTTCACTCTCCCCACGAAGAACTGTGATGATCAAAAATGTCTTCTTCGGGCTTCCCTGGTGGCGCAGTGGTTGAGAGTCCGCCTGCTGATGCAGGGGACATGGGTTCGTGCCCCGGTCCGGGAAGATCCCACATGCCGCAGAGCGGCTGGGCCCGTGAGCCATGGCCGCTGAGCCTGCGCGTCCGGAGCCTGTGCTCCACAACGGGAGAAGCCACAACAGTGAGAGGCCCGCGTACCGCAAAAAAAAAAAAAAAAGTCTTCCTCGTGTTTCAAAGATATTATCATCACTATTTTACAAATGAAGTAATGGCGGCTCAGAGCGGTTAAGTGACTTGTCCATAGGCACACAGTGAGGGAAGGATTTTGGTAGCAGTAGCTCCATCTGGGGTGTGGCAGTTGGGACCTTGGGTTCTGTCCAGATAGCCCTAGTCGGGTTCCGGCTCCACCACTGACCAGCTGTCATAGTGCCCACATCACAGGCCATCTATGGAGCAAATAAGATGACACATCTCAGGTGCTTGCAAAGCCCAGACACATAGTAGATGCTCAAGTAAATGCAACCACTGTTGTTCTCAATGATGAGCTGACCACATCTGCAGAGCCTCCCTCCAGGTCCTATGCCTGGACTTTCCTGTCTCCGTTCCATTCCTGTTCCTTCTCTCCTTCCAAAACTACTCAAAAGTTCCCTCCCTGAGGATGCCCTCCCTGACCTGCCTCATTTGACTCTTGCCTGGCAGCTCAGTGAGGATGAAGAATGAGATTTGGAATTGGTCCTGGACTCAAACATCTCTTCTTTCACTAGTCATGGAGGCTTAGGCAGGTCCCTTGACAAGCCTCAGTTTTCCCCATCTGTACAATCGGGGCAGCTCTCTGTCATTTTCAGGCTTGTTATAAAGATCAAATGAAACAGTGGGTGTGCAAATAGCTTTGTAAATGGCAAATGTCAAGCCAGTGCTTGAAGACTGGCTTGTCGTCTCCACCTGTCTTCCCTCGCTTTGTGTCCCCTCAGCAACCTAGAGGGTGATTTATGTTTTCCTTCCACATTTCATGATCTCCTTCCATGCAGAAACTGTGGTACTACGAACAGATCAGACAGCAGGGGCGATGGAATGAGCTTGCCACGTGGAAGCGTCCAGGCCAGGCTGCTGGATAGAACACAGACCCCTTTCCCCCCGAAAGTCAGGGGGGCAAAGGTGGGATGTGCCAAAGCCAAGCCTTTTGGTACCAGGATTCTTTGTGCTAATAAGGAAGTCCAGGCACAGTTCTGGGGAGATAGAATTTCAGGCATCGAGGCAGCCAGTGGGACAGCTATTTCCTGGCACTGCCTCAGCCCCATCCACCAAGCCCATCAAAGTTACCCAAAGAACCAGCATATTTTTAGTTAAGATTCTGAGCCCAGGAGGGAAGCAAGAAATGACTCATTCTCTTGCTCAGCCAATGTACACAAAGACACATTATTAATGTTTACTCGGGGGCTTCTCCAAGGACCCCAAACAGCAAATCATGGTGAGAGAAGGGAATGGAAAATGAGCTTTGCCAAGCTTGCTGGTTGCCTACAGATGGGGTGAAAAAAAGCCTGTAAAACATTTTTTATGGCACAAGTACCACCCATGTCAGGACTAGAGGGGGCCTGATGGCTCCTTCTTTCCACCCCAGAGAAGGCAGGGGACCCACCCATGGTGACACAGCTAGGTCATGACAGAGGAAGAAACAGAATCTGGGCATGTGGAGGGATGGGAAGAACATGGGGCTGTGAGCTTCGGGGCCCCCGTCAGTAAAATGAGCAAATAAACACCGCCTGGCTAGGTGTGCAGGAAGAGATGATCTGCCCACCGCATCTGGCCAGGAGCAAGTGCTCCACAGTAGCATCAATGGTGTGTAGTGATGAGGACAGGGTGTCAATGCCAGTCCCTGCCCCCATTGCCCAGAATGCTTTGCAGTGGCCTCAGGTGCCACTTTCAGTAGAGTAGGGTCAGGCTCCCCAGGCTGGGCCGGGCTGATGTAAACCAGGTTGAGAAAGTATCAGTTACTCGGCAGAGGAAATGGTGCTTCTTCAATTCCATTCACAATCTCCCTTCCCTGGGGCCAGACAACAGGACCCTGAACTCGTCTTTCCTCCAGAAGCCCTATCCTTGGCCCCTTTCCCAGGCTCAGCAACTCAGCAACACCCCCACCCCCACCTTGTGGCCCTCTCTATGTCACTGCCATGAGGAGTGAGGTCCAGATGTCATCTTCTACACGGTGGGCACCTGCTGACAGCTTCTGTCGCTCGGCGGCTGTAATTGCTGCTCCCCTCCCCTTTATGCCTTGCTCCGCACAGACTCCCTTCTGCCTCTGCCAGGGAGTTTATTAAACAGTTTATTAAATCTCTCTGCCTTTGCTTGCAAACTGTCTCTTTTAGAGATGAAAGAAGACTGAGACCCAAAGAGGCAAAATGAACTTCCTAAAAGCCACACAGCTAGAAAATGACTGAGCTGGGAGTTTGTGAGTCTGTAACTCTGACATCTCCTGGCCCCTTTGTGACTTCCCCAGCAAGGGAGGGGATGCGACAGAGGACAGATGCATATTACTTAAAGCAGAGGGTCAGAGCAGGGATCCAGGCTGGAGTAGGAGCAAAAAGGAGCTTCAGAGGTAGATGGGGACATCGGAGTCACTAGGCTTATCCCTTCATTCAACAAATGCTGATTAAACACATAGCACCTGGAAGAGACCCTGAAGATTCAGCTATGATTCATAGTCCCTGTCCTCATGGGATCCATGGTCCAGTGAGAAGAGATAGACAAGCAAATACCAAACTGCGTGCCATGATAGGGGAAGCAAGGAGACTGTGGACATTCAGAGAAGAGATACTTAATCAGGGCTTGGCAATCAAGAGAGGCTTCCCAGAAGAGGTGGTGTCTAATGTGAGCTGTGAAATAAGTAGGATGTAGTTCCAGCACCTTACCTCTTTGGAGAGAAGAGCTTTGCTGGTAATTAAGGTTGTTATAGGAGACAAAGACCAGGCTGGTATTGACGCCAGCATCGACCCAGAGCAGCCAGATCACCTAGAACTGGATTTGAGCTGTATCGCCAACCTCCATGTTGCTCTAAGATGCCAGTCAGTAAAATTCTTAAGATTTTGGCCTCTCTTCTCATAAAACATGTGTGTGGAGTGGGGACATGTTTATAGATATACACACGCATACTTGGGGGATTGAAAGATGTTTGTGGGTCACTTGGTCGAGGCTGTGTAAAGTTCTGGGTAGTGGGTGATGCTGAGAGTAGACAGGAAACCCTGTGAGGAGAGAAACAGAAAGGCACATGGGCAGAGCCTGGTCCTCAGGTCCTTCCTGAACCCCCCTGCTCTCCCTCCAATCAGCGTCCAAGCTACAGAACAGGGTCGGAACACGAAGCTCTCCTTTCGCTGGGTAGCTGTACAGATTTTGCTACCTGTGACTCAAAGGGCCCTGATTCTGACCATGAAGAGCAACTGCCGGATGGTCAGAGGCATCCAGAGCCAGGCAGTCAGCTGACCTCAGGAGGGAGAGCCCCACCTGGCAGTGCTGAGGCCCCCAGGGGCGGTCCTTCACACCTTGGGGCTGGGGTGCCCTCCTCAGTGCTCTCTCTCCTAATCCATCTCTTCTCTGCTTTGTTTTCTTCCTCCTCCTCCATGTCTCTCTCTGCCTTTTCTCCCACACTCGGCCCTTCATCTGATCATTCACTCATCCTACAGGCATGGTCTGTTGCCCACCTGTGTCTGTTCAGCCCCTGGGCTGGCCACAAAGCAGACGCCAAGGGGCCAAGGCCATGTTCCTGTCCTCAGGGAGCTCCTGTTCTGGCTGGGGAAACAGATGAATCATTCACAACCCAGAGTGGTCAGTGCTGAGATGGGGGGAGATGTGGGATGGGACGGGGAGCCCAGGAGAGGACCCTGACCCTGGACAGGGGTCACAAAGGCCCTCTGGGAAGAGATGGTGCCCATGCTGAGACCTGGAGGAGAAATGAGGGAGCCAGCAGGAGGGGTGAATAGGGGAGAAGGTTGTTACTGGCAGCAGCAACCCGGCACCTGCAAAGGTCTGGCAGAGAGGGAGAACCGGGACGCTTGGAAGTGGCAGGCAGTGCTGCATGGCTGGGGCTGGGATGTGAGGGTGGAATGGGGGGTGGGAAGGTGGAGAAATACGGGCAGGGGTCCTCCAGGGTCAGACCACAGAGGATGAGGCTGGGCTGTGCAGGCTGGGCTTCACCCTGAGGGCCCTGGGAGCCATGCAGGGATGGGGGAGGGGGTAAGGGAGGAAGTGACCCCTCTGTAGGCATTGGGGGGAAGGGGACTCCGAGAGGATCGGGCTCGTCCCAGCCCCTGGGATGGGAAGAAGCCTCCTGCTCCCCCTCCCGCCCTAGCATTTTCTCTCCTCCCTCCTCTGGTCTCCCCGCTTCTCTCTCTCTGTCCTCTCCTCCAGTCCTTTATATCCCCTTCTCCCCGCTCTCTGCCTTTCCTCCTTCCTCCGCCCCTCTTTCGCCCCATCCCCGCGCTCTGTTCTCTCCAGACCCTCCTCACCTCCAGGCACAGGGCTGCATCCCTGGCTGAGCTGTCCTTGCGAGAGCCTGCAGCGCCACCTTCAGGCCGGATCTGGGATCGCCGCGGGGCCTCCCACACCAGGAGGAAAACGCTGGTCCTTCTCTGCCTCAAAGATGAGGCAGAGGTTCCCGCCCACCTGGCCCCGTCCCAGTGCCCGCCTCTGCCGCCCGCAGCCTCGGGTGTGGCTGCCCTAGGTCGACGCTGGCATCAATATTAGCCCCGCCTGTATCTCCCCTAACAACCCTAATTAACAGGCAAGCTCTTCTCCCCAAAGACCGGACGCTAGAATTGATGAGCTTAATGGCAGAATTCCTTCCCTTTCGCAGCCCCTGCCCTGGAGTTCCGCCGGCCTAAGGATGCCAGCCTTCTTTGCGCTCCTGGGAGGGAGGGCCCCACAGGGGCTATCACAGCCATATTACAGATGGGGCATCCGAGGCTCAGACACGGTGAGTAACTCAGGACCCAAGAGAACCGGACGTTATGCACTTGGTTTATTTGTTTAGTAATCACTCGTGGACACCCACACTGTGCCAAGTGGGATTCTGGGACCAGGGACACAGAGATGGAAAGACAGCGGAGGGAGTCCCTGCCCCGGGGAATGTAAGGGAAGGTGCTGGTGCTGGGTGATTGGAGGTGGGACCTGGAATGTGTCAATTACTGCAGGAGCCCAGAGAAGGTGCTGGCAACCCAGGGGGCTTCCAGAAGAGGTGGGGGAGGGGACCTCTGAGCTGGCCTCACCGAGGAGGTGGCATCTGAGCTGATTCATGCAAGCAGGGTAAGAGCTTGCCAGGGAGAGATGGTGCGAGAGCCTTCCAGGCAGGGGAATGGCATGTCCAAAGGCAGGGAGGCCAGAAAACATGGGAGGAAGGGAAGTCTTTGTGACTGGAGGAGGGGGATTAGGTTGGAAAGAGAGACCACACCAGGAAGGGCTTTTGAGACCTCCTTCCGTAGGCATTAGGGAAACAGGGTATAATAGTAATAATGATTCTCCAGTAGCCACAGCTGACCCTGACTGAGGGCTTCCAGTTGGGCAGACACATTCTGAACACTGTAGACAGACATTTCTTTCACTACCTCTAGGTAGGTATGATTTTTTTTTTACAACTTTATTGGAGTATAATTGCTTCACAATGGTGTGTTAGTTTCTGCTTTATAACAAAGTGAATCAGTTATACATATACATCTGTTCCCATATCCCTTCCCTCTTGCGTCTCCCTCCCTCCCACCCTCCCTATCCCACCCCTCTAGGCCGTTACAAAGCACCGATCTGATCTCCCTGTGCTATGCAGCTGCTTCCCACTAGCTATCTACCTTACATTTGGTAGTGTATATATGTCCATGCCTCTCTCTCGCTTTGTCACAGCTTACCCTTCCCCCTCCCCATATCCTCAAGTCCATTCTCTAGTAGGTATGATTATTGTCATCTCTATTTTGTAGAGAGAAGCAGGCACAGATAGATTGTCCCTTGCCCCAGGTCATTCAGCTAGTAAGTGGCAGATTTGACCCCAGCATCCTGGTTCCAGAGCCTATGCCCTCAACAAGGAGACTAAAAAGAGGGGTGTGGGACTGGGGAGGGAGTGGATCCCAGAGCTCTTTAGGAGACAGGCCACCTGGACTGAGCCGCTGATTAGATGAGGAGGCCAGGATGATGTCTCTGTCTTGGTCTGATGGTGCCATTCAGACTCATTCTGAGAACAAATACCTACTTCATGCCCTGCCCAGACTTGATCTCTGCCCTCAGAAAGCTTCCATTTCAATAAGGATGGAAGAGCAATAAACATGAACACATGACTGAAGAAGATGATTTCAGACAGTGACCCATACTGTGAGGCAAACTGACTGGGTAGAGGAATCCAGTGACTGGGGGCGGGGCCTGGGGAGGACCGCCTCCTTAGGACTAACCTCCTGGGACACAATTTGCAGCCCCTCCCCTCCAAGGATCTCCCCCACCCCCACTGCAAAGGTGGTGGTGGGGGGCTGCTGATGGCCCACTTCTAAAAATGCCCCTGGGGCTTCCCTGGTGGCGCAGTGGTTGAGAGTCCGCCTGCCGATGCAGGGGACACGGGTTCGTGCCCCGGTCTAGGAAGATCCCACATGCCGCGGAGCGGCTGGGCCCGTGAGCCATGGCCGTTGAGCCTGCGCGTCCGGAGCCTGTGCTCCGCAATGGGAGAGGCCACAACAGTGAGAGGCCCACATACCGCAAAAAAAATAAATAAATAAATAAATAAAAATAAAAATAAAAATGCCCCTGAAGACCCCTCTCTGCTTTCTGAGTCACTTTCTTCCCCATGCATTGGTGTCTAGCCATCCCCCTTGGGGACACCAAGATTAATGGGCCCCACTAGCAAAGGTTTTGGCTTCCCCTGCCCACCTCCAGGGTTAGCGGTCGGCAGGGACAACTCAGACCTTTGGAAATGTAGCATTGACCTCTCTCTTTGAAAGGATGTAAAGAAAAGAAATTCCCTACCACATGTGGTTTGGTTTTGAATAACCCCCTGTGTCACCTATAAAATAATAGACATGGAGAATCTTAGAGCAACAGAGTCTTAGATCCTCAAACTTAGCATCAAATTATAGACTCTAAGACTCTGAGAATCATGGAATGTTAGACATAGAGCACCTTAGATTCACCTTAAATTATAGATGTTTAGAATTAAAACACAAGGTCTTAAAAACCTCAGAAGCCTAGGATTTTAGAATTGGGAGTTGCAGGGAACTCAAAGGTCATCTCCTGGCTCCATCTTTCACCAGCCGATGTCTTTGGTGTTGACTTCACCTCTCTGTGCCTCGGTTTCCTTTTTGTTAAAAAATATATAATAATATATTATATATTTGCTATATATATATAGCATATATATAAATATATGCTATATATATGCTATATATATATAGCATATATATAAATATAAATTTGCTATATATATATAGCATATACATATGCTATATATATATATAGCATATATATAAATATATATATATAATATATTATATATTTGCTATATATATATATATAGCAACCTGACAGAGTTGCTATGAGGATTCAATGAGCTGCTATAAGCAGAGAGCTTAGCCCAGTGCCAGGCATGGGTACCCTGTGAGCTGTACTAATACTCTTACAATTAATCTAGTTCACTCTCCCCTGTAATGTAGGTTAAGCAGGCTCCCACCCCTCAGCCCACCCAGCTCCTGTGTAGGGGGCTATCCAGCCTAGAAATAATCACCTCCGCAAGAAGCAACCATTCTCCTGCTGCATAGTCCTGGTTCCTTTGATGACTCTCAAGCCTGCTGTCCCCTGGTACTTCCCGCTCCTTTGTCCCACTGCTGTCCTCTAGTGCCGGAGGCCCCCTCCTCAAAGCCGTCACAGCCACGGGGGGTGGTGCTCAGCTGCTCAGCCCCTTCTCCCAGATGTCCTGGTGGAGGTGCTGCAATGTGTCTGGAACTCCCTCCCCCCATCCAACTCCCCTTTTCTTCCTTTCTGGGATTGAATGATGGGGAGGAATGTGCAAGGACGCAGAGGTTCAAGAAGGGAAAGAACACATGTGCCCCAGCCCCCTCTCCTCCCTGCCCCCACCCCACCTTATGTCGCAGGTGCTGTGAATGGTCCCTGTTCCTCAGGGGCGCCAGGCTCTGCCAGGCCTGCTCCTGTGTGCGTGCCCTTCCCCCTGCCCAGGAGCACCCTTCTCTCTGCTGGTTGAACGCCTCTCACCCTTCCAGCCACATGCCCCCTCCTCTGTGAAGTCTCCACTCTCCCCCACCACCGCCCCTACTCCCCCTCCACCTACCCCAACCATTGTTCTTTCAAGAACTTTTCAGCCCCAGATCTTCTTACTTTTGGAAGCTACGTCCTCCATCAGTTCACAGGTATTGTAATCAGATCCCACGTTAAATCCATGTACATGTAACTGTGGAAAAGGCAAGTAGAGCAGAAGAGGATTCTTTGACAATGGTACATTGTATAGACATTTAATTAAACATGTATCAGCTTTCTGTTGCATTTATGTTACAGCTTTCTGTTTGTATTTAAATCCCATGACTCTTTTCAGGCCTTAAACATTTCCACAGACCCTTCAGAGCTCTGAGGCACTGGCGCTGTGGATGCAGCTGAGTGTCTGATGGAGAAATGCTCCCCTCCCATCCCCCTCCCCATCTAGGCAGTACCAGCGCCCCCTCCAGACCCTGCGCAGTACCACATGCCTATGTGGTGATCATCTGTTTGTCGTAGTCCCCACTGGACAAGGCAGGTGTCACAACTTGTCATTTCCAGATGCCACATGCTCAGCCCAGGGTCAGGCACAGAAGGACCAGTAAACTTGTTGGGGAAAAGTAAGCAAGCAAAGCAGAGCAAACCTGCAGAAAGCAGCAGACGTGCATGTCTGGATTTTGTGAGTTCAGAACACGGGGATGGCCTTCTCAGACCCCACCTCTCAATACCTGCCACCCTGGAGAACAGAGATTCCTTTCCCAGGGGGCCAAACTTTTTCTTCCCATGGAGACACTACCAGAATGCAATGTTCCTGAGGCCCTACTGTGAGCCAGGTGTGGGGTGAGCATTGGCCTCTCACCCTCACGCTGGTGTCTGCATATCACATCTCAGGCAGAGGCCAAGGGGCGGGCTGGAACAGGTGCGGTCTCTGATGCTCCCTTCCCAGGGGAGACGTCCTTCATCCTCTCTCCCAGCCGGTCAGGATGGTGTGGAGGGGAGAGTGTGGCAGCAGATGGGGCAACTCTGGACAGTCTCTCATGCCAGTTTCTCGGGGGATGGACATTCCAGCAGCTGCTTGGCTGGTGAGACCTGGATTTGGAAGTCCCAAGGTCACATTATGGTCACTAAGTTCATTAGGATCCTTTCTGACCCCTAAGGGCGTGACATACTCCACTGTCACATCTCCGCATCCCCCACCAGCTAATGTCCACAAACCTACCGGACCCTTCCTGACCGCCCCACCTAAACAAACCCCTTCCTTCCTCTGGGAGACCCACAGAGTGATTGGCCAAAGGTTCCATGAAAGACTCTTAGCTCAGGAGAATCTCATAAGCAGAAAAGAGATGAGCATGCGCTGGGCACCTGCTGTGTGCCATGATTTTGACTCATCAGATCCACATCTGTGACCTTATTTAATCAGCACAGCAGTCCTTTGAGGGAGGAAGTTATCATTTCCCCCTTTTTACAAGTGAGGAAATTGAAGATCAGGGAAATGACTTGCCCTGTTCAAGGCCAAGCCTTGGACAGAGTGTAAGTGACAGAGCCAGCCCCAACCCTTCATCCACTGCCCTGGGGATGGAGGTTTGGGATCCTCGGCATTGGAGGTGGTAGCTGAGGCTACCTGCTGATGGTGTGGATTAGACTGTCCCAGGAGAATGTGAAGGAGGGCAAATCATTGCACAATGATAAAAGTGGGTGTGCTGTGAGGATGAGTTGAGAGACCAACCAAGTGGTATGAGAATAATCTGCCAGAGAGGTGGGAGGAGAACTAAGAAAGAGAAAGAATGACATGGAGAGAGGGGAGCGGGACAGAGAATCAGGAAGCAGGTGGTACAGACATAGAAAACAAACTTATGGTTACCAAAGGGGAAATGTAGGGGAGAGGAATAAATTAGGAGTTTGGGGTTAACATATGCACACTACTATATATAAAATAGATAATCAACAAGGACCTACTGTAGAGCACAAGGAACTCTACTCAATATTCTGTAAAAACCTATATGGGAAGAGCATCTGAAAAAGAATCGAAATATGTTTATGTATAACTGAATCACTTTTCTGTACACCTGAAACTAATACAGCATCATAAATCAACTATATTCCAATATTTAAAAAATTGTTTTATCGGCCTAGTTCAGAAGAAGAAGAAGGAGGAGGAGGAGAAGAAGAAGAAGGTAGACTATTGTCAATAGTGATGATGGTAGTCAGCAGTGACCAATGGCAGTCAAAGGCAATCCACAGAGGTCGGCAGTGATAGTCAGCCTGAGCATTTGTAGTCAGTGATGGTCAGTGTTCGTTGACAAAGTTGAATGGTGATCTGTGTGGTCCACAGTGGTCACCAGCAAGGGGTGGTCCGGCCAGGGAAGCACTGAGAAGTGCCCCTTGGATGTCACCCCCAAGAGACCCCTGGTGACCTTTGCAAGAGCAGCTGCAGGAATCCATGTGGGGGGGGCTGAGGTGGGGCGGAGCAGGAAGTGGAGAGCCTGGTGATAACTAGGATGAGGACTGAACCAGAGGAGATGAAACTCATGTCGGGAGTGAAGAGGACTGTTTTTTCTCTTGTCACCTGCCAAGTGGGTGACTTAAGGAGAGCAGTAACAGTCTGGGACAGTTTATGAGTGGGCAGGAGAAAGGGGAGATGAGGGAGAAGTAAAATGATGGTGGAGCCGCTAATGGGACACCCCCCGCCCCACTCCTAATGGGATCAGTTGGTTTAAATCAAGTGAAGCAGGGCTTCCCTGGTGGCGCAGTGGTTGAGAGTCCGCCTGCCGATGCAGGGGACGTGGGTTCGTGCCCTGGTCCGGGAGGATCCCACATGCCGCGGAGCGGCTGGGCCCGTGAGCCACGGCCGCTGAGCCTGTGCGTCCGGAGCCTGTGCTCCGCAACGGGAGAGGCCACGGCAGTGAGAGGCCCGCGAACCGCAAAAAACAAAATCAAGTAAAGCAGAGGAGCCTGGTGGGAAGTATTTGGAGTCAGGAGTCAAGGCAGCCTGGTTTGAGTCTGGTTTCACCGCTTGCTGGCTGTGTGACCTTGCTTACTCCCCATGGGCCTCATTTTTCCTCACCTGTAAAATGGGACCCAGAATGCCCACGCTTACGGCACAGGGTACCTGTGAGGATTAAATGAGAAAACTCGTGGAGAGTTCTGACTTAGCACAACACCCACGTAAAGTGTTCAACAACAGAGCCTCTGGAATCAATGTCCCTTCCTGGATGAGATGACCTTGCCTCAGAATGGGGACACTAATTGTGCCTACATCGTGGCATTGTTTTGAAGGAGGCAAGGCCTTTATCGTGTTTAGCACAGCACAGCGCAGCAGAAATGCTCCACGAATGACATAGGGCAGCAGCCACAGTGAATGGGACAAGCTTCCCTCTCTTCCGGGTAGATTTTTCTGCTGCCTTCATCTTTCCGGGGTCTGGTGCCTCTGTGGGTGAGAGCTCAGACTGATCTCAGTGTACTGGGCTCTTAGAGGTGGCAGGGAGCCTGGAGATGAGCTCTCTACGCCAACTTTTTCCTGGAAACATCGAGATTCATAACCAGAGAGGGTTGAGCCTGTCTAAGGTCATGAAGAGTGATGGTAGAGCCAGGCCAGGGACCTGGGGACACCTGACTCCAGCAGCAAGGCCACATCCCTCACAGCCCCCTGTGTGCACTGGGGTCAAGGACTTGGGGGCTCATCTACCCTCCACAGTAGACCCCAGAAGCCAAACCAAACCAAAGTAAGAAGTAGCTGTTCGGTACTGAGTGGCTGCTAGTCATGAAACCCTGGTCTGAACCCTTTTTTTTTTTTTTTTTTTTTTTTGCGGTATGTGGGCCTCTCACTGCCGTGGCCTCTCCCGTCGCGGAGCGCAGGCTCAGCGGCCATGGCTCACAGGCCCAGCCGCTCCACGACATGTGGGATCTTCCCGGACCTGGGCACGAACCCGCGTCCCCTACATCGGCAGGCGGACTCTCAACCACTGCACCACCAGGGAAGCCCGTCTGAACCCTTTATACATCACCATTTAGTTCATCCCCTCCACGCTTCAATGAGGCAGATACCGTTGTTGTCTGTCTTCCCTTACAGATGAGCAACTGAGGCTCAGAGACGAAAAGACCAGTCAAGCAGCACACACAGGATACATGGCAGAGCCAGGATTCCATCCCAGGCAGTTTGGCCCTAGAACTCGTGAAGCCACACCTGTTCTGTGTGTCTTGGGCAGAGCGAGAAAGAGGGAAGGGGGTGGGAGGGCCTGAGGAGAAGCTCCACCCCCATGTCTGGAGGGGATCCAGGCCCCCTCATGTCTGGAGGGGATCCATCGGCACCCAGCACGGCACATAATATGTGTTCATTTGTGTGGATGGTCTGACCCTCTGTGTCTGACAGGAAGAGTGTGCCTTCCCCCTGAGCAAACCTGTCTGGCCCAGGGAGCCTACGGAGGGCAGTTTGCTCCCCTAGACTGAGCTGGTGAAGCCGGGGCAGGGTGGCAGAGGGGAGAACAGCACCAGCCAGACCCAGGCTGGGTCCCAGCACCACCAAGTCTGATCTGTGCAAAAACGGCCAAAGCTCTTCCCTCCCCTGAGCCTCATGTCTGCAACTTCACAGCGCAGATGGACACAGTGTAACCGCCAGCTTGTGGCATTGTTGTGGGAATCAAAGGAGCTAAGAGAGAGGAGGAAACTGATGCTGAGACTTAGGAACGTGCCCACGGCTCACATAGCTGGTGAGCTCTGGAGCCAGGACTCAGACCTTGCTGCCCTCAGCCTTAGTCCTCATTCCTCCACTGACCAGAGGTGGGACCAGAGATCTTACCTTCTGAGCCTCAATTTCCTCATCTGAGGAATAGAGATAATGATACCCTCTTGCAGGATTTCTTTCAAGGCTTGCAATCTCGTGTTTAAATTGCCTGGTACCCAGTAACATCCGTGACCCAGTAGCTAAGATGATGATGATGATGATAACGACGGCAATGATAACAGAGGTTGAATTGAGCAGAATTAACAGGGAGAAGAGAGTTGGTTAAGGGAACATCCTGTCCCCACCAGGGAAAGGATGGGCTGGTTATGGATGCCCCTACTTGCCCCCCTTACCACCTGCCAAGCCAGAAAGGCTCCAGGAAGCTTCCGAGGATGAGTCAGTAGGTGGGTGGCCCACTGCCTTCCTGAACATCGGCTGTTGTCCTTCCTCCCATAGGAGATTTGTCAGTCATCGCAGCGTGGGAGGGAGGCCTGGATCTGCTCTCCCCCTGGGGCAGGGGCTGGAAAGACCCGAGGAATGGGCAGGAGGGTAGATGCAGGCAGGGGGCTGACAAGTCAGGTTCTGCCTCTCTGCTTGTTCGTGGTCCACCCCACCACAGTCCTGCCCCGAGGCCAGGCTCTTTTCTTGATCTAATTAGCCTCACTGAGAATTAAACTACACAGCCTTGAAGTGAACATGTCCCCTGAAAGTATCCCAGAACTAATACTGATTAAATATGAAATGATCTTTTCTTCAGGACCAGAGTCGTGGAGGCACAAATCGGGGATGGGAGCTGTAATTACTAGTTCCGATTATGCAGTGGGGGGCGGGGGTTGTTTTTGTTTTTTAAAATAGAATAAAACAGAAAAGAACTAGGACTTGGATTAAGACTAGGACTAGGACTAGAAATAATTTGAAATGAAATGGAGTCGCGTAGCATAGAACACAAACCACCCTTCCCGTCCCATGGATAAAATCAATGAACAACATTCTGGGCTGTTTCTGCTCTAAGGAACATAGCTTTTTTATTTTTTATTTCCTTTCCCATTCTTACAGTTGTACTAGTTCATCCAGGTGATTTGCTATGCACCTACTATGTGCTAAGTGGGTACCGGGTGCAGGGGTGAGAAGTAAACGACTCGGACCAGGTACCTGGTCTCCTGAGGGTCACGGTCAGGAAGGGACATGGCCTTCGAGGAAAAGTCCTAATCAATGTGTGACCACACACAGGGATGGGGCCAAGCATGCCCTGCACAGAAGGCTGTGTGGGAGGATAATAAGGAGGACTAACTCAGATGGGGATCTCAAGAGCTGATATTTAAGTGGTGACCTGGGGACGTCCCTGCTGGTCCGGTGATTAAGACTCTGCACTTCCACTGCAGGGGGCATGGGTTCGATCCCTAGTCAGGGAACTAAGATCCCACACGCTGCACAGTGCAGCCAAAAAAACAAATTAAGATGTTTAAGGGGTGACCTGAAGGGCCTGTGCTTCCACCATCCCCTCTGCTAGAAATGCTCTTCCTCAAATATCCACGTGGCTCCCTCCTTCATCCCTCCCTGCCCCAAGTCTTTGGGGAAATGTCAGCTTCTCAGTGAGCTCTTCCTCACCCACCATCACTTCAACTGCAACCCCTGATGGTCCCATGTTCCCTTGCTGCTTGATTTGTCTCCTTTTCACTTGTCACCAAACTATACATGAGATACGTTTGATCTAGACAGTTACAGTCCATCCTCCCCATTAGAAGAGAAGCTTCCCAAGGCCAAAGAGTCTTGTGGTTGCTGCTGTTGTTCTCCATTATAACCCCAGCTCCTGGCACAGGGCGGGGCTCACTATACATCTACCAAGTGAATGAATAGTGAGTGAGTCTTGCTCAGGGGACAAAAATGGGGAGGTCCCTCAGGAGTGGGAACGGGGGATGAGCCAGTGCAGTGTGGACCAGCAGCAGGGGGATGGCCAGAAGGGGATGGGAAGAGGAGGAACAAGTCATGGTGTCCAAAGGGCTGTAAGGGGTGCAGGAATGTGGGGTGGGGGATTGAGGGTAAAAGCCCAAGTTCTCGATGTTGGTGACCAGCCAGGAAGCACGATGGCAGAACAGTCTCCAGGGCACAGAGGGGTTCAGATTGAGGTGGGCTGCAATGGAGGGGGCTCTGGTCATCGGGCTCACATGGCAGAGTCCATAGATAACCAACAGGATGAGGACCGAGCAGTAAAAGGGAACAAAGAGCCTCACAGGCTGAAAAACACACAAGGATCCATTTTCCTGTCCTGAAACCTCCCTGATTTGTATCAAAAACAAGTGGGGGCAGAGGATGCCTGGATTTGTAATCACATCACCTGGTTATGGATTTCACAGCCTGTGACATCCGCCCAGGCCTGGCTGTAGTAATCTCCTCCCACCTGCTGGCCTAAAACAAGGGCACATTCCCTCCCAAGGGCAGGGGTGGGGTGGGCTGGGGAGGGGTGAAGGTGGGACTCAGCTCCTGCCTGAGGGCTCTGGTTGCCATGGAAACAGGTGGCTGGGAAAGGCAGGCCCTGAGGCAGAGGCTTTCAACCAGGCTCCAGCCTCCAGAGCCTGGTCACCTGAGCCCAGGCGGGGTCTCAGCCCTCAGTTCCTTCACGGTTCCCACTGCACAGGTAGAAGGGACCCCTCCCCACTTCAGAAGCCCAGGGCAGGTCACCCAGGCTCCTGAAACAGCTTCATCTGCCCCCCAGATCCTGCCAGCAGAGGTGAGAAGAGCAAAAGCTGAGCTCAGCACCTGTGGGGTCAGAGACCGGGGTTGCGGGGCTGGAAACTGGGCCTGCGGGGACAGGGGGTGGAGGGAGGGGACGCCAGGACATTGGGCTTGTAAAGGCCCCCAGAGACCTTGGGCTCAGCCCTCTCCTTCTCTGGACGGGAGCGCTGAGGTCCTGAGGGTGCAGGGCCCTGACAGTCCCCCGGCATCAGCACGGACTTCTGAGGACCCTTCTTCCCAACAGGCAAAGTGACAGGCAAAGTCCTCAAAGCCTTTCAGGGCCTCCACTGTCTCCCACCTTCTCCCAGGCAGGCGGGCTCCAGCTTGTACATGTCAGTGTGAACCCAGGGCCTGCTGGCCTCCTAAGTGACAGCCAAGACTCAACTGCCCACGGGGCACATAAGCCCCAAACCACCCCCAACCCGGTGCCGGGCCAGCTCCTGCCCCTGTGCCCACCGCCACCTGCAGCAAGGCCTGTGCGCCCTGAGCCTGCCACGCACCAAGCTTGAGAGCTGGTTTGGGGCGGTGGGGAACAGGCAGCATTTGGTGCAGAGTCCAGGGTTTTCGCAGAGAGCGTTTTTGGTGCCCGGATGGGAGATGATGATGGAGCAGCGGGGAGGGTCGCAGCACCGAGAGTCCTGTGAGCCAGGCTCAGCATGGGGATGCCGTCCCGAGGCCTGCGGGAGCCACGAAGGGTGTTAGGCAGAGATCAACGTGACTGTCCTGGGTTTGAGACGATCACTGTCTGGTGGCCGGGTGTGGGTGCAGGTCGCCCCCAACATGTGCAGCCCGGGGCACAAGAACCAGTGAGGCCCCCAGACCAGTGGGCTAAATATCTAAGAGTTATAAAGCAACTAACGAACTGTCAAATAAGTTTTTCCTCCTACCTCCTCAAATTCCTGAGCCCAGGAATGTAGGAAGCAGAGACAGCTGGCCTCTGACCCCTGACCCCTGACCCGGCCTGGACCAGCGCCTTCCCTTCCCTCCCTCAGCTCGGCCGCTCCATGGTCTCACGCACAGTGTGCGACACCCCAGCCCGCAGGCTCTGTCCGCACCTCCCCACCCACAGCTGCACTTCGGGGTTTAGGGGGCGCGTGCTGGCTGTGCGGGCCACCCTCGGGGGGGCAGACCCCGGAGGAGGCCACACGAGCCCTGGAAGCAGGTTTGGGTCAATCAGGAAGGGAGTTCTGGGGTTGGGGGACCGGAGCTTGTCCCTTGTCCCTCTAGTCCCTGAGGGGAGAGGCACAGCCGGAGGAGGTGGGAACAGGGCCCCTAAAGCATGGGGCCCCGGGCAGGACGCCCCCGCTCACATCTCAGGGTCACGGGCTGGAATGCAGTGTCCGTGGTGGGCCTGAGGGACCAGGCGGGGTTGGTGGGGAGCGATGCCAGATGGAGATGCTCAAGCCCTGAGATGGGGCAGGGACGGTGGATGTGGGGAGGGGACTCCAGAAGTTAAAGGAGTTCAACTTGGCAGGACCTGATGGTCCCTGAGGTGTCAGGAGAGTCAGGGATGCCCCCTTGTTTCTGATTTGGGTGAGTGGGAGCTGCGGGGCAGCACCGAGATGGGAACGGTGGGGAGGACCAGGTTTGAGGGGAAGGGGAAGGGTTTGGTTTTAAATTTCTTGAGGGGCAGGAGGCTGCAGGACCCCCAGAGGGAAAGGTCAAGGAGGCAGGGGTGGCCTGTCCAGCTCAGCCCTGTGTGGCCAGGCCTTGGACAGGCCGGGTGCATCAAAGACCCTCGATATGGATCATGGCTCAGCGGGGTGGCAGCACATAGAGATCAGGGGCTGTTAGCACATGGACGGGGCTGGGCCCACAGGTGTGGCCGAGCTCACTCAGGGAGAGAGAAAAGAGGAGGGTGATTTGGGGAAGCAGAGATACCCGCCCTGGCTTCACCATGGCTGGGTCTGCAGAGCTGACTCCCTCCTGGAGGCACGTGCAGGGGAGCCGAGGGGTGGAAGGAGAGAGCTGGTCCAGCGCCATCACCTTCCACGCGCTGACCCTGTCCACTAGCGAGCGTGGTCCAACCAGTGTCCTGCCTCTGACCAATCAGATCTGTGCGTCTTCCTTTCCAGGGGAGCATGGAGGGGTCTTGGAAGGATACCAGAGGTGGGTCTGCCATGGGACGAGGGGCAGACATCCCCCCCCGACACACAAAATGAGTTAGACTCTGACAACCGCTGTAATAGTGATCAGAACAAAATCTGCGCAGAACATAGAGGTGAAGGACGTTCATTTCAACTGGGAGGTGAAAAAAGCTTCATGGAAGGCAATGCCCTTGACTCTGGCCTTGAAAGTGAGGGAAGATTTCAATAGGCAAAGATGGGGTTTGGTGGGAAGGGCGGGAAGTGCAGGAGAGTGTGCTGGGACGGGGATGAAGGGCACGATTCAGCCACACTGCAGGGGCCTGGTGTGCTTTGAACCAAGGGTGCAGTGGATGAGGCTGGAATTAGAAAAAGCATCCCTAAAGAAGTAGCAATGGGCCACTGGGGGGCAAAGATGGAAGATTTGAAGTGGAAAGAGGAACAGAGATAAACGCTCCCCGTGCAGCAGACAGCCCGCGGCTGAGACGGCCGTGCTGGTGGAGGGACGGGGTTAGAATGCGAATCACACAGCCTAGGTTTCTGAGGAGACTTAGATGAGAAGAGTAACAAAATCATAAATTTTAAAGCCTTAGGATCTTAGGAAATCTTATAATCTTCATATAATCGAATTATTGGATCTCAGAGTCTATAAAACTACAGCAATTTGGATCTTAGATTGCTCAGGGTTTCACAACGCAGCCTCCTCCCACTCTGCAATGATAATCCGCGCTCCATGCTCAGTGCTTTGCACACATTATGTCCTTTTGTCTCCATGACAACCCTGGGACGTGGCACTTATTTTGCCTGATTTCCCAGATGAAGAAACTGAGGCTCCGTGAGTGTAAGTCATTGCTAAAGGTCAGACACCTTGCAATCAACGTGCCTGGAACTCAGCCCAGATCTCTTGGCCTCTGAAGCCCATGCCCCCAACCTCTCTGCTGGTTTGCCTCCTGCGAGGCATCTCTGCTGAGTGCTCACCCTTCCTCTTTGCACACCTCCAGTGACAGGGAGCTCATTACCCCTTCCCAGGGCTGCTCATCCATGCCAACAGTGGACACATCTCTCCTGCTGTTCCTAAATCTGCCCTGGGAGGCCCCACAGAAGAACATAACCTTCACCTGGGGCTCCTGTAGGGAGGGGGGCAGCTGCCTGAGGTGGGATGACGATCACACAGGAGGGGGGAGTCGGGTTAGGGAAGCCCCAGCTGCAGCCCCTCCCTGGCGATAGAGAGGGGGGTTCATCCTGAGGGAGGGAATCACCCAGAGACATTGGGAGCAGGACGTCTCAAAGACAAGTGAAGACGGAGCCCAGAACACTGGGCCCTGGGGGTGAGGGATGGATTATAATACAGAAACACAATTCTCCAGCAGTCAGAGGCATGCGGCCTAGTAAGATTGGACTCGGAAGTGCTGTGCCTTTAATTTCTTGGCTCTTCTCCCCGAAAACTTATTCTACAAAATGTGCCTTTGTGCCATCCAGCCTCCCAGATGGCTTTTTAAGTGAAGCTGTTTGTTAAGTGGGAGAAGAAAAGGGAGGGGTGGGGGAGCAGGAAGGGGGTGGGGGAGCCACCGCAGCCCCCAGGTCTGGAGACAAAGTGGGAACAGCAGCGAGTGGGAGGGCGGGGCAGGGAGAGCCGGGGTGGTCCAGGAAGGGGCAGAGCAGGCCTCCCTGGATGGGACCTCGGCCCAGCGGAGTCTCGTGACCAGAGTCCCAGGGACAGTCGCTGGCAGTGTCCCGGCCCCACTGTGTGCCCAGCTCTGGGTGAGCACTCTGGACTCATTGACCCAACAGGTCCTCACACAAGCTGTGTACCAGGTCCTGGGACCATCCTCATTTCACGCAGGAGGGGCTCAGAGAGGTACAGGCCTTCACCCAAAGTCACACAGCTGGTGAGAGGCAGACTCGGGATTCGAGCCCAGGACTGTGGGACTCCAGAGCCCCAGCTCTTAACTGAGATGTCACACAGCCCCTCCCAGACTGTCAGCTGGAAGAGCTTTAGAGATCAGCCCCACCGCAGTGCTATCACCCTCGGTGCCTCAGTTTCTCCATCTGTACAGTGAGGCAGTTGGTGTAACTCCCTGGTTCTCAAGCCTGACTCCACATCAGAGTCTCCTGGGGCTTTTCAGCAATACTGAGACCTGGGCCCCACCACAGGCTGATGGAGTCAGAATTTCTGGGAATGGGGCCCATGTATCTAGATTTTTTTAAAAACCCCACTGCTGACAATCCTAATTGCTGGAGAGGATGCAAAGCAATAGGAACTTTCACTCATTGCTGGTGTGAATACAAAATGGTACAGCCACTTTGGCAGACAGTTTGGCAGTTTCTAACAAAGCTAAACATAGTCTTACCATACAATCCAACAATAATCACACTCCCAGGTATTCGCTCAACTGATCTGAAAATTTGTGAATATACGAAACCTGCATGTGAATGCTTATAGCAGTTTTGTTCATAATTGCCAAGAACTGAAAGCAACCAAGATGTCCTTCTATAGGTAAATGGATAAACACACTGTGGTACACCCAGACAATGGAATATGACTCAGTGATAAAAAGGGATGAGCAATCAAGCTACACAAAGATGGATGAATCTTAAATGCCCATTGCTAAGGGGAAAAGAGTCACTTGAAAATACTGCATTTGTATGACATTCTGGAAAAGGCAAAATTATAGACACAGTAAACAGATCAGTGGTTGCAAGGGGTTTGGGGAACAGGGAGAATTGAAGAGGTGAAGTATTATACAGAAGATTTTGTTCAGGACAATAAAGCTATTATGTGTAATACTATAATGGTGGATCAACGATACCATGCATTTGTCCAAATCCATAGAACTTAACAGTAGAAAGGATGAATGTACACAGATTTTGAAAAATCCTTTAGGAGGTCAGGGAGTACAGGGTGGGATGCAGACTGTGACAAAAGAATCTAACTGTCTCACAAATGTATGAGATACCCTCAGTGAGGCAGGTGGAGACAAAAGGTGCTGACCTCTGTGACCTTGAAAATGGGTGGAGTCTGTAAGACTAAAGGCAGCAGGAACTGCACGTAAGCACTGTCCTCTACTGGATAAAGTTGTTTTCCATGGCAGATGGGTTAACAAGTCTGAAATCACTATACATGTACACTGGGAATAAATGTTCCTGTGAATGGCAGATGGTGGTAGCCAGTTTTCTCACTGCTGGGCTGGGAGGCTCCAGACAAAGAAGGGGAGGAGGCTAAAATGGTCCACGTGGTAATGGATTAGAGTTGGAGATACCAGTATGAACTCATGTTTAGCTGAATATAGACACAGAGGTTTACATATAGAAATATTTATACCTAAGTGTATATGCATGGGTTAGTGCACAGAGCTTTATTTCCTTTCTCTGTGAGCTGACAGAGCCTAGAGGCAATGACATCCCAGTTGCAACAAGCATATCTAGTACCCAGATCTTGGTTTCTCATACCATTCTCCAATAAAAGGAGCCAGATGCCCTTGAAGAAAAGGCTGATTCTAGGACTAGGGCAGGAAATATACAAGATGAACATGGCACATCTTTTAGGGCCAGAAAGTAAGCAAGTGCTAAAAACAAACAAAAGAAAAATTCGGGCTTCCCTGGTGGCGCAGTGGTTGAGAATCTGCCTGCTAATGCAGGGGACATGGGTTTGAGCCCTGGTCTGGGAAGATCCCACATGCCGTGGAGCAACTAGGCCCATGAACCACAACTACTGAGCCTGCGTGTCTGGAGCCTGTGCTCCGCAACAAGAGAGGCCACGATAGTGAGAGGCCCGCGCACCGCGATGAAGAGTGGCCCCCACTTGCCACAACTAGAGAAAGCCCTCGCACAGAAATGAAGACCCAACACAGCCAAAATAAATTAATTAATTTAAAAAAAAAAAAAAGAAAAACTCATAATCATGGGTGAAAATCAAAGGGAAACAAGAGCCAACTAAAAGAACTTTCAATGGCCAAAGCTAGGTCAATCTCAGCAACAGAAAACATAAGGTAATATTGGATTATAACCCAAAGGATAAAATAAATATATCCATTAGTTCATACTGATATGAATGAATGAATACATATACATACATACATATGAAAAAGATCTCACATGCAGAAAAATTTCAAATAATTTATGTAGAATCTGTAATGTCACCTCTCTCATTCCTGATATTGGTAATTTGTGTCTTTCCTTTTTTGTTTCCTGATCAGTGTGACTAGAGGTTTATCAATTGTCTTGATGTTCTCAGAGAATCAGCTTTGGTTTCATTGATTTTCTCTATTGCTTTTCTCCACTGATTTCTACTCATAATTATTTCCTCTCTGTTACCTACACTGGATTTAATTTGCTCTTCTATTTCAAGTTTCTTTAAGTGGAAGCTGAGGTCACTGATGTGAGACATTTCTTCTTTCCTAATGCAGGCATTTAGTACTATAAATTTCCCCTACGAACTGCTTCAGCAGCATCCCACAAATTTTGAGATGTTGTATTTTCATTTTCTTTCAGTGAAAAATGCTTTCTAGTTCCCCTTTTGGTTGATTCTTTTACACATGGATTATTTAGAAGTGTGTTATTTAGTTTCAAAATATTTTGGAGATTTTTCACAGATCTTTCTGTTACTGAAACCGCTCTTTCTGTTAAATTACTGATTTCTCATTTATTTCTGTTGTGGTCAGAGAACAAACTCTGTACAGCTTGAACACTTCAAGTGTATTGAGACTTGTTTTATGACCCAGAATATGGTCGATGCTGGCATATTTAGATATACTCATGAAAAGAATGTATACTTTGCTGTTGCAGGATGAAGTGTTCTATACATATCACCTAGATCAAGTTGGTTGATAATTTTAATCAAGTTCTCTATATCCTTTATGAATTTCTGTCTACTTGCTATATCAATTATTGAGTAAGGCATGATGAAATTTCTGACTATCACTGTGGATCAGTCTATTTCTCCTTGCAGTTGTATCATTTTTTTGTTTTATGTATTTTGAAGCATCGTTATTAGGTACATAAACATTTAGGATTGTTAGGTCCTCTTGATGAATTCACAATATCATTTCCTTTATCTCTGGTAATATTGTTTTTCTGCAACCTACTTTATCTGATATTACTATAGCCACTCCAGCTTTCTTCGCCAGTCACTGTGGATTTTACCTTATTGAGTGCTGGATATTTTTGTTTTGTTATAAATATTTTGAGCTTTATTCTGTAATGCAGTTAAGTTACTTGGAAACAGTGTGATTCTTCAGGATCTTCTTTAAGATATCTTAGATGGGACCAGAGCAGCTCTCAGTCTAGGGCTAAAGTTTCCCACACCTGAGGCAAGACCCTTCTGTGTCCTCTCCGGAGCCTTCTCTCTGTGCAATGCTCTCTTCTCAGGTACTATGCCCTGTGAATTCCAGCCACCTTGGTCTTCTAGAATCTCAGCTCCAACTCCTCAACTCTGGGACCTCCCTGGGCTCCACTTATGTTCCTCCTCCTTGTCCCATGGCCGGGAAACTCAGGGCTGGAAACCAGGGTGACTGTAGGGCCCACTTCATCTGTTTCTCCTCTCTCCTTCATTGCCTGATGTCCAGTGTCTTGCAAACCACTGTTTCATAATTCTGTGATTTTGGGTCACTTTGGGTGGGAAGTTCACTCCATCTTGCCTGGAAGAGGAAATCTTTACAGCTGGGGTTGAGAATCACTGAGCTACCTCAATCATCTCATTGTTCACATGGGGAAACTGAGGCTGGAAGGTGTGGCACTTGCCCAAGGTCACATAGCAGGTTAGAGGGTCTAGAACCTGCATCCCCCATGTGTGGGATTCTCATGAGAACCCCAGGTGATTTCAGAGAGCAGTGAGGAAATAGGAATTGCTCTCAGCGTACCTGTGCAGCAAGCTGGTGTGAGGGCTGGCGACGGAGGCTGTTTTCCCTCTGCACCTCTTGGTCCTCTGGATTTCCCTCCCTGTCTTCCTCCTTCTTCAGTGCAGCCCAACCCGAGGCTGCATCACCTCCACTTCCAGCAGCAGACGGCAAACCCACCACCCTGGGAGCACAGGCTCCCAGCCCCACGTCTAGGGCTGTAGCCCAATAAATGATGATAGAATTATAAACAACAAAGGAGAATGGAAGCCTGAGAAAAGGATGATGCTAGCAGACAAGAAGCCAGGGAAAAGCCATGCCAGCTGCTCTGGAGGCTGGTCCAGGTCCAAGCCCATCATGATGTTCTCCCGTGTTTCAATTATGAAAAACTCTAGCTCTAGATCCAGATATATAAAATTAAAATTAGTTTTTTAACTTGCCTCTCCTTTCCATCCTTGGGTATCTGGTGGATTTGTCTGCTTCTATAGCAGCCTCCAGATGAGGGAAAAACAAGAACTTCTCAAACTGTGGCTAGAAAATTGGTGTTGGAGAGGCAGCCATTGTACCCTCTGGTGAGGGGCCATGGCCAGAGGCTCTCAAGGTGGAAGGATAAGCCTCGCTCCTGCCGACCTGGCCCAGGAGCCTCTGAGCTCACTGTCTCCCCCACACCCAGCCTGCTCCTCCCTGGGGCTTTCTATCCCAGAAAAGCCCTCAGAAGCCCCCTCTTCTTCCTCACTCCCCTAAAGATGAATTAAGTCACTCCTGTCCCCATTCATTCACCAAATGTACCAAGGCCCACTGTGTGCCCGCCCTGCACCTGGGACACAGCGGTGACGGAGGCAACCCTGTCCCTGCCTGTCACTTCTGGGTCACAATCTAGCAGGGGAGACAGGAGCAGGTAAGTGCACAGGTGATGCACAGCTGTGTTGAGGGCTGTGCTTGGTGCCCAGAGCTGCAGAGAAGACAGGGGAGGGGAGACCCTGGGGTGAGGGAATGGGGTGCAGGGGCCCCTGAGGCAGGGAGAGCTGGGGGTGCTTCTCTGTAGCAAGAGGGATCACAGTGAGACTGGGTCCTCCCGGTCGACGTTTACCTGACAGGAAGCTCTGAGCCCATTTCCAATCTCTAATAAAATCCTGTAGTTAATTTGCGGCCCCAGGCTGGCCCCGCCCACAAGCCGGCTGTGCCCCTCAGACCCCCGTGCTTCCGCCCGCTGACCTCCTTCTCCCCTTTCCCAGCCTCCCCTGCGGTCTGAGATCCCCCGCAGCCGCCCCCCCCCCTCCTTGAGGGTCCCCTGGGGTCCGTGGGGTTGGGCTTGGATTTGACACCCTGACGAGAGGCCGCTGGCGTCTCCCAGGCCCCTTTGGGGACAGTGTCCTGGTCTGTAACTGGATATCATCACCCACCACAGGGCGTCCAGAGCCGGGGAAGTCGTGCAAACCCTGACGCTGCACCCTGCTGGGGAGGCCCAGCGAGCGGAAGCAGTGTCACCGAGTGCAAGGACTCTGATGGGGACCCTGGGGGGAGGACGTCCTGTCCCATGAGCCTCCATTACCTCAGGCAGATGAGCCTCTGCCCACCTGTCCTCTGGTCCAAGATACCAGGCCTCCCTGGACCAGGACAATGCTACTGGACTGTGGTCAGAGCCCAGGAGCATATTCTGGAAGCCCTGGTAGAGGCAAAAAGCTGGGGGAGGGGAGGGAGGGTAGATGCCGCGGAGGGGGCGTGGGCTCCAGTCAAATCCATTTTCTCTCTGATACTGGTCCTGATGCTGCCTCTGGTCCTGGGTGTGGACGGGCGGTAACTCTGGGAAAGCTCCGGAGGATGGAGGACAGGAGGCAGCCTGGAATCCAACAGCCCCAGGGACATCCGATCATGCTGCTAAGAATCATAAACAGCCACTGTGCGCAGGACCCTGGGCCACCTCCACCCTGGGCATCATCCAGGTCTTTGCCTGGGCCCTGGGGGTGAGAAGTGTTCTTGCCCCACTGAAGTGGCTTAAGGCTTGTGCTTCACAGGAGAGAAGGGTCTGGGAAGTGGGAGGACTTTCAGATCTGTGTGCCATCGGAGGTGGCCCTCTCCGCTGCTAGTCCTGTCCCCAGTCTTTTTCCTGAGCACCATGGGAAACCGCCGTGAATGTGCACTCCCCTTGTGTCTGGGGCTCCCAGGAATGCTCAGCTGGCATGCCAGTCCACATTCAGCCTCCAATAATTCATTAAAACGTTAGCTGTTTGTTTCGTGCCTACTTTCACCGCAGCCACCTCTCTCTCCGAGGTTCTGCCAAAGGTGCGACGGTTTGCGTGTTCTGTCTCTCCTTAGTGCGTCATGTCCTTCTGTGGATTTCAGTTCATTGGGTACCTTGCAGCCCCAGCTTCCTGATGGGCTCAAGAAAAGTTATGATTTTGTAGATTATGCGGCTTTTTTTCACATTCTCTCTTGTGTCTTTTCATATCCTAAGTAGAAGCAGAAGTCCACGCACAGACCAAATAAGCAAATAGAATGTTAGGAAGTGTGAGCGAAGGCTAGAGGCTGCATAATGATGGGGCAAGATTTTTCCTTCATAAAGGTCACTCCGGCAGTTCAGTCTTTAACAAATATTTGTTGGGCACATATTATGTGTCAGGCACTGCTCAAGGCCTAGATGAAGTGGAGGCAGGGAGACTAGCTGGGAGGCAATAGTAGCAGATTGATAAACAAAGGTCCAGAGAGGGCCATGTAATATACCCAAGTCACACAGCAAGTGGGCACAGAGTTGAGACGGGGAACCAGCTCCCGACTCCCCACTCAGGGCTACCCTGTCACAGGCTGCCTTTCGTCATGAGGTTTGCTGGAAGCCCCTGAATCTAATTTGATGATCGCCCTGCTGGGAAACAGGGGCTATAGGCCAGGGCTCTGTGTCTCCAAAAGACAGTGAAGTATAATTTCAGGCCCATGAAATTAGTAAAGACTAAATAAAAACAGAAAAATCAATGCTGGTAAATGTGTGGTGAGACAGGCACTCTCAGGCACTGCTGGAAGTCTTTTTGGAAGGCAGTTAAGTAATAAAGATCTTGAGCCTTTGAAATGTCGTGCCCTGATACAGTGATTCCACCTCCAGGAATTGGTCCTTAGGAAGTGGTCAGGGATTTGAGCAAGGATTATGCCTAGAGATGTTTATTACAGCCTGAGGATAAGAGAGAAAAAAACCGTGATGCCCTCTTTATCCAGCCACCAAGGGTGACAAAGTAAACAATGACACTTCTAGAAGAGGGACTATTATGAAGCAATTAATATTTGAGGAACTTTTAATGATGGAATTTTAATGATGTAAGAAAGCACTCATGATACTGTGATAAGAAAGAAGTAAGACATAGTAAGATCTCAATTACATAAACTATATTGTATATTAAAATCTACAATACAGGCTTACAGAAAGGGTAGGAAATAATACTGATAATAACAATTTCAAAAAAGCTTTTATTTGAGTACTTTCTCTATGCCAGGTACTGTGCTAAAGGCTTTAACTCCAAATATGGACATAGGTGGTCGAAAATGAGGCACAGAGAGGTTAAGTGACATGTCCAATGTCACAAAGCTGGGAGACCAAGCTGGGATATGAACTCTGGTCTGGAAGACTCCTGCCTCTACTGAGTACTGCTGGAGCTGAAGAGAGGGCCAGACACTGTCTGGACCACTGCCCCATTGCCCCAAACTCCTGGAGAATCCATATGCTGTGTCGGGAGACTGTGGAGGCTCTGCTGACTGCCCTGATAAACTGAGGCCCAGAGCCTAACTACCCCCCGAGCTGTTCCAGGACCCTGTTCTCTATTTGGCCACATCTGCCCACCCCTCAACCCCCTAGTCTTCCGAGTTACTCAGTGTGTTTCCCTGATGGGCTGAGCTGACAGCTGGGAGATGTGTGGAGATGGAGAGCCTTGTGAAGGTCTCAGGGCCCAGCCCTCCCCTCATGAGAGCTGCTTTCACATCCAGTGAAAGACAAACACCAGGGTAGGAAGATCCGGTAAGCATCACTCAAGGGCTTCTCAAATAGGAAGAGGGGGATGTTTTCCTCCCTGATTTTTGATAAATGTTTTCTTTAAATCATCAGTTCTGGTGCCCCTGCCCTGCCTGGGTTGCCCGCATCTCTCCCCACCTAGTCTGGGGCTCCTGGAAAATATATCGCCTATCTTGGTCTGTCTGCTCACACACACGTGGAGAGGAATCTCATGAGCATCCTCCACCCCAGATTTTATCCTCCCCTCCCCTGAATGTGCAGCTATCCCATCCGCCTCTTGTTTTGATGGATCTAGAGGTTTTGATCAGAAATGTGGTGCAGCAACCTGAGCAGGGGGTGAGGCTTCCTGGAGGGAGGAGGAGAGAACGGGATAGCTCCCCAGTGCCCAGCTCATCCTGCCCGGCCCTGCCATCTCCTCGACTGTCCACCCCTCCCTTCTCTGGGGACTTGGAGTGGCAGCCATAATGGGGACATGCTAGTGTGTTTGTCACCGGAGTCAGACTGCCCGGACCTCTTTCCCAGCAGGATCTCAGATCCAGTGAGGCCCCACTTCTTGCAGCTCTCAGTCTGTACCATAGGCATAGAGGCAAGCAGAGAGATTTATAATTAACTCTGTGTGTGTGTGTGTGTATTTTCCTTTACAAAGCATTTTCCTATCCATTCTCCATATCCCTGCAAGGCCAGGGGGTTAACAGCCCCATTTTATAGATGAGAAAACTGAGGCACAGAGAGACAAGCTGTCTGCCATCCAGTTACTATTCAGCTAATAAGTAATGGACACTGGGCTCAAACTCAGGGGTGACTGACACAAAGTCACTGGTTTCCCCTGGTCACAAAATGGATCCTGGAGAAGCAGACAGCAAGGTGAAGTTAGGGATGAGATGTTTATTAGGTATCAACAACTTTGAAAAGAAGGGAAGGAAGCAGGACCGGAAGGAAGGACAACAAACTGTGATGCAAGTCTGACGGTGCTCGACCACCTGGTCTGGAGTGGGGGAGTGAGTAGCTTGAGCAGATCTGTCAGAGGTGACCGGCACTGGACAGAACCAGCAGGGCACCTACATCGCACTCTGCCCTTGAGGGTGGGCTCCCGGGAAAGGAAGCTCTGCAGCGGAAGCAGACCCGAAGGAGCTAACAGAGGGTGGCCCTCTGTAAAAGGCATTCTCTGCAGCTGGACAGCAAGTCCTGTCTTGGTAGAGCATCTCCACGTCAACTACAGGTGCCAGTTGCAAGTTCAAGTGTGAGATAGCAGATAGGTCCCTAACGTTAAGAGCACAGTAGAGGGATAGGAAGGATAAACCAGCAGGGCATCTG
Source organism: Hyperoodon ampullatus (assembly GCF_949752795.1). Lineage (NCBI taxonomy): Eukaryota > Metazoa > Chordata > Mammalia > Artiodactyla > Ziphiidae > Hyperoodon > Hyperoodon ampullatus. The sequence goes on along the minus strand of NC_136915.1, from coordinate 24,345,029 downwards.
AGTGGGTCTCTCCATGTCCATCACAGTCCACCCCTTGAGCCGTTCAGATCCATTTTTTCACCTGGGAAACCTTAGAGAAACCTTCTCAGACTTTCTGGTGACCCACTCTTCCAGAGGGGGAACTTAGCAGGAGGAGGTCAGTGAGACCGATGGAGCCCTCAGCCCTCATTGGGACTCAGAGCTGCAAATGATCCTCATCATCTCCTTCCTCGTCTATCCACTCCAGATTTCTCGGACCCTCCCTCTGGTGGCTTATGTGATAACATAGCCAGGCTCTCCTCCCCAAGGGGACTGAGCTTCTGGCCACGAGGCTTTTCTCAGGTAAGGATGCTATACCTGCCCGTTTACAGTCACGGTTGTCAGAAGAGCATCAAAAAGTGCCCAGTAGGACCGTCTGGATTCCACACCTACTCCTCCCTGCCCTCCTTGCATTGCAGCAGCCCTACCCTCTCTGATCAAGGGTAATTGATCTGAGTCAATTACCCTTATCAAGACAGTGACCCCTCTTCTTGCAGTCTAGTCCCTGGATACCAGGAGCCCAAAGCACCCAGGCAGCCACCGTAGCCTACAAACCAGAGACTCTCTCTGGCTTTCCTGGCACATGTGTGTCCTTTAGGGAGCAGGACAACTAACCCTGTGGAGCCCAGCGTTACAGCGACGGAAATCACCAAGCCCCCTGGTGGTTCCCTAGTAGTGGTGGTAATGGGACCACTTTGGTTTCTACCTGGTGTTTCTTAAACCCTTGTATTCTTACTGAGGGCACCTCCCCTCTAAAAAAGGCTGTGATTTCGTGCAATACTGCATCCTGCAGGGTGGAACCCCATCCTCACAGGGCATTTCCTCCCAGTGGCACTTTAGCTGGGCCTGCAGGAGACCATTCCAGCACTCTGTGAGGTTGGCAGCCTCTGGGTAGATGGCATGTAAGATGAATGGGCCCCTGGGTCGGGAGCCCACTTCTCTTCCATAGCCCTCAGATGGTGGTGCTGGATGAGGCCCCACCGGCAGGACAGGCAAATGCCCATCAAGAAGGTAGGTCTGTTCCTGTGAGAACAATCTGCTGGGCCTTTCCACATGCAAGGGTCCCAATGTGGCCAAATTGCCAGTTGGTCTCATTGAGGAATGGTGCCATCTTGGGGGCTCAGCTATGGTCCGTGCAGCTAGCAGGTTGGTTTCGAGAACCAGCAGCAGTAGCTAGATCAGCCTTGGTAAGTGGAGCCTGGACCATTGCACCCATGCATGGCCTCCGTCTCCATAGACCAACACTGGGTTGCCAAAGGCTGGTGTTAACTGTTGGGTCATTTTATTTACATGATCCTTTAATGCCTCTTCCTGAGAGGATGGGCATGTGATACAAAGACTTGAGCACTTATTGAGCATTTACTGTGTACCAGGTACTGACCTACGAGCTTTACATTAGCTTATTTAGTATGAAATATGAACTCTCAGCATCCCCATTTTACTGTTGGGGAAGCCGAGGCACAGAACAGGTCAAATAACTTGTCCAAGCCTATTCAGTTAGAGAGTGGAAGCACCAGGGTACAAGTGCAGGCATCTGGCTCCACAGCCAGGGCTCTGACCCCCAAGGGTCACATGGGTTCTCTGAATACCCAGACAGATCCTGGTCCTGTTTGCTCCCCCCAAGCACATGTCTCAACCCAAAGCTCCTTGGTGGATGAAAACAGACACCGGGTGAGGGACTGTGTCACCTGAGAGCTGTCATCTGCACACCCTCCCCGAGGCGGGCTCAGCCATGCCCTTTTACCCAGAAGTAAGTTTGCTCCTGATCCAGCCTTACAGGTAGCATCCTTTGCAGCTGGGAGTGCAGTGTAGCCTTGTGGGATATATTCATTGAGCATCACCTATGTGCCAGCCTCTGTACTGGGGATTCATGAATGAACAAAAGCAGATTCTCCCCTACCCTTCAGGGTTTACAGTGAGGATGGTGATCAAGTTTAAAATAACACCTTGGATGGGTCTCATAAGACAAAGCAGATGGAGCCATGAGGGTCTGTTGTGGGAGCTCTGAACCAGCCAGGGGAGTTAAGGATGGCTTCCGGGAGGACGTGATGCTGGAGTCCGATCGGAAGCCTGGAAATGCCCTTGCATTGCTCAGAACCCCATTGTGGAAGGGACTAGAATACCAGCTGAGTGTCTGGGCAAGATGATGGTTAAGATCCCCCTGGAATCCTAAAACCCTGTGATTCTGACTCAATACTTGATAGTTTTAAGGTTCTATTAACTGAAGATTCTAAGGCCTGGGAATTTAAGTTTCTGGGAGTCAAGGACTGTTGGGCTCTAAGGTGTTGGAATCCTCACATGTGAGTCTTTGCTGCTGGAGGAACACCAGTCAGAGCCTTCCATGGCTCAGAAGCTGGCTATTCCCCTTCCTGAGCCCCAGCCAGGCCCATAACGTGGATACATATGCAGCTCTTTGTGGCTTAGAGAATGTAAATTTATTCTGCAGCTCAAGCATCGGGCATTCACCTTATCTGCATGTTCCAGTCATCAGAATAAATATTAGGAGACAAGTTGGTGGAGATTTTCCATGTGTACATGAGTTAAGTCCTCCAGCCAGTGGTTAATCCAGGCAGGGATTTAAAAGAGACAATTTTCTTATATTAATTACAAGGAAAGGCTGGTAACTGGGCCTCTGTCACTATCTGAGGAGGGCCCTGTTTCCCCAGGAAGTGACTGAGAGAGCCGTTTGTGTGCTGAGGCTTTGGGCCGAGGTGGGACGAGGCAGGAGGGAGGGCAGCCCCAGGGGGTCTGGGCTGTGTGCGCAGATGGGGCTGTTCCCTGTGAGGATCTGAGGGGTCTCCGTGTGAACCCCTGGGTCTGGGCTCACCAGGGGTTGGTGCCAGAAGAACCTCCCCACTGCGGGGAGGGCAAGGCAGCCCCCGCCATGGGTCAGACACTGTGCTGGACCCCGGTTGGGCTCCGAAGTCAGGCAGACGGGGCAGATCTCACCAGCTCAGTAACGTGAGCTCTTCAAGCCCCTTGGGATTCAGTTTCTTCAAGGGTGCCAAGGGTCTCAAGCACCCCACTCAACTGCTGGTTCTAAGAATTAGAAATAGCACATCAATCCCAGCAAACACTCTGCTGGGGGCCAGGCACCGCTTAAAGGGCTTCCCATAGTTTAATCCCCACCCCAGCCCGGTGAGGGGGGTTCTGTCATTATCCCCACTCCACAGATGAGGAAACTGAGACACAGAGAGATTAAGTAAATTGCTCAACATCACACTGGTTAAAAAAAAATGGCATGGGCTTCCCTGGTGGCGCAGTGGTTGAGAGTCCGCCTGCCGATGCAGGGAACGTGGGTTCGTGACCCGGTCCGGGAAGATCCCACATGCCGCGGAGCGGCTGGGCCCGGGAGCCATGGCCGCTGAGCCTGCGCGTCCGGAGCCTGTGCTCCACAACGGGAGAGGCCACAGCAGTGAGAGGGCCGTGTACCGAAAAAAAAAAAAAAACGGCAGAGGCAGAATTTGCCATCAGGCAGCTGACTCCAAAGCTGATGAACTTAAAACACTACATTTAAATTTTCCAACACCCCTCCTAGCAGGGTGCCCAAGAATTGGCCACATTTCAGCACTGACACCCTAGGATCTGACTCTCATTCTTCTGCTGTGATGGATGCTCAAGATTATAGCCAGGCGACAGTGAGATGCAGTCAGTGGTTCCAGGCCTTTGCTCATGCTGTGCCCCCTCCCTGGACCACCCTTCTCCCTGGCTCGTCCAGCAACATTCACCAAGTTTGGTCCTTGTTCTAAGACTCGCATTCCGAGAGGAAAGGCCAACCCCATGATGTAGGTGTAACTACCCCCATTTTATAAAATCTCCCACTCACAACAGTTCTGTACTTTCCTATGGCCCCAAGCCCCGGGAGCAGGTAGCAGTATGGGAACTCTAACCCTGCTCCAGGCTGCTGAGGTCACTTTGTGGAGTTTATGGAGAAGCCGCTCCTGTTTAGAGGCTGGAAGATGCCCCCTCCCCTCAGGGGTGTCAGCCACTCCTACCTGCAGCCACCAGTCCAGGAGACATACCTCCTTTGTGTTCACAAACCAAACCATTGCCATTTAGTCAAGTTAACTAAATGTGAATTGATTAAAAGAACATTACTTGAGATTTAAAAGAGATACACTTAAGAGAGGGATGGGGGGAGAAAATAACAGAACTATATTGCTTTGACATGTTATTTCACAGCGAGCCTTGCTAAGGAATTGAGGGCTAAAATAAATTTTTGAAATCTGTGGTTATTGTCGCTCCCAACCCACTTTCCCCAGTTCTAGAACATAAACTCCATGTGGGTAGGAATTTTGTCCATTTTCTTCACTGCTGAATCCCAAGCACCTAGAACATTTTATGGCACGCTAGGATAATAAAAATTGCATAAATGAAAAATAAAATTTTAAAAGAGATACATTTAGGTACTAGGTAATTCATTCAAAAAAACAGGCAGGTCAGCTGAGAGAATTAATGAACCCAAAGTTGGGTCTTTGAAAAGATCAGTAAAATCAATAAGCCTCTACCAGGCTAAGAAAAGAAGAGAAAGGTCACAAATTACTAATATCAAAATTGAAAGCAGAGGGCTTCCCTGTTGGCACAGTGGTTGAGAGTCCACCTGCCGATGCAGGGGACACGGGTTCGTGCTCCGGTCTGGGAAGATCCCACATGCCACAGAGCGGCTGGGCCCGTGAGCCATGGCCGCTGAGCCTGCACGTCCGGAGCCTGTGCTCCGCAACCGGAGAGGCCACAGCAGTGAGAGGCCCGCGTACCGCAAAAAAAAAAAAAAAAAAAAAAAAAAAAAATTAAAGCAGGGCCATCACTACAGATCTCATAGAAATTAAAAGGATAATAGAGGAATATTATGAATTCTATGCCCACAAATTTGATAACCAAATGGACCATTTCTTTGAAAGACACAATCTGTCAAAACTCAAGAAGTAATGGATGATCTGAGAGGCCTACGTCTATTAAAGAAATTGAATGAATAATTAATAACCTTCCAAAATAGAAAGCACCAAGCCCAGACAGGTTCACCGGTCAATTCTATCAAACTTTTAAGAAAGAAGTTATACCAACTCTGTACAATCTCTTTCAGAGGATAGAAGCAGAAGGATTATTTTCTAACTCATCCTATGAGGCTAGCATCACCCTAATACCAAAACCAGAAAAAGACATGACAAGACAACAAAACCACAGGACAATATCTCTCATAATCATAGATGTAAAAATCCTCAGCAAAATATTAGTAAACCAAATCCAAAAAATATATAAAAATTATTCCATCATGAACAAGTGGGATTTATCCCAGGTACGCAAGACTGGTTCAATACTCAAAAATCAATTAATGCAATCCATCACATCAACAGACTAAAAAAGAAAAATCACATGGCTGTATGAATAGATGCAGAAAAAGTCTTTGACAAAATCCAACACCCTTTCATGATAAAAACTCTCAGTAAACTGGAAAGAGAGGGGACATTTCTCAAGTTGATAAACACTATCTACAAAAAACCCACAGCCTACATTATACTTAGCGCTGAGAAACTTGAAGGAGTCCCACTGAGAACCATATTAATACAATACCCTGGCAGGCATCATTTAAATTCTTTTTACCACTTCACTTTAAAACTCGCTAATGACTGCCTAGTTCTTATTGATTAGCAAACATTTACAAATTGATGACCAAATGAAATTAATTAGCCAGAGTGAAGAGTGAGTTTGAACCAGGCCAAGGTTCTGTGGTCCAGGTGAGGCAAGCCTGGAACAGGGGAAACTCTGTAAAGGAAACACCAGCCTCAAGGACACCAGAGGGACATCGTCCCTCAAATGCTCTCAAGGGGTCTCCATCCATGCTGGCTTCAGGCTGCCATGCTTGCTCACCTGGAACACAGCCCCAGCCTCCCACTTTGCCATATCCTATCCCATCTCCCTACCCCAGCTGGTGGTTAGGAAGTACCTAGATCGGAGGCTGGCAGGAAAAGATGCTCAAGTGCTGACTGTTCTCATCACCAGCCGTGATACAGCAAAGTCCTCACCCTGGAGGCTCCACAGTCAGGAAGAGAGTTGGTCACAGAGGGCAAAGAATAGGGGATGTTGGGTCAGCACTCCCAAGGCCTTCCACATTCCATCCCCACTCATGCCCAGTAGCTGGCAGGGCCGGATGCTCCCCTCTCATCCCCCAGCCCTTCCCGTACAGATGAGGAAACTGAGGCTCTGAGGGTGGTGCCGCCCAGGTTCTACAAGCATGGGGTCTGGGGTGCGAGAGACCTGGGTCAGCACCACTTGCACCTGTGGGACCTGGGCAGGTGGCCCAACCTCTCTGCACCTATTTCCTCACCTGTAAAATGGGGGTATTCATGGTACTTACCTCATAAGTTTGTTGTGTTGGATTAAACTCTATAAATGTCTATGAATGACTTGACACTTAGCCTGGCACAGAGTATGTGACTCAATAAAGTTAGTTAAAAGAATGATAACAGGGCTTCCCTGGTGGCGCAGTGGTTGAGAGTCCGCCTGCCGATGCAGGGGACACGGGTTCATGCCCCGGTCCGGGAAGATCCCACATGCCACGGAGCGGCTGGGCCCATGAGCCATGGCTGCTGAGCCTGCACGTCCAGAGCCTGTGCTCTGCAATGGGAGAGGCCACATCAGTGTGAGGCCCGCATACCTCAAAAAAAAAAAAGAAAGAAAAAAAAGAGAATGATAACAATAATAATCATTAATGTTATTCTACTAAAGTGACTTGGTCTCACTTTGGATCCATGACCTGTTTGTACTGTAAACCTACAGGCCCCTGGGGTGACTGCATCAGCCATTTTTATTTGTCTGTTTTCTGCCCTGGCTCTCCGGGATCTCAGACTGTGACTCCATGATCACAAGGCCATTTCATTTCATTTCTAAAAAGAGTGATTTGTTTTGCTCGATATTTACATGGTCATGAGTGTGTGAGTCTCCACCCCTTAGAAATCGTTTCCTCCTGCATCTCTTAAATTCCTTACCGAGGGTCTCCCACACCCAAGTACTGTGACTGTGTTGCTTAAAGAAATTACAGGATGGCTCTTTTTTAAATATATATATAAATTTATTTATTTTATTTATTTATTTTTGGCTGCATTGGGTCTTCGTTGCTGCGCGCAGGCTTTCTCTAGTTGCGGAGAGCGGGGGCTACTCTCCGTTGCAGTGTGCAGGCTTCTCATTGCGGTGGCTTCTCTTGTTGTGGAGCACGGGCTCCAGGAGCGCGGGCTTCAGTAGTTGCAGCCTACGGGCTCAGTACTTGTGGCTCACAGGCTTAGTTGCTCCAAGGCATGTGGGATCTTCCCAGACCAGGGCTCGAACCCATGTCCCCTGCATTGGTAGGCAGATTCTTAACCACTGTGCCATCAGGGAAGTCCCGGGATGGCTTTTTTAAACTGTTAGTAAATCATTGATTTATCGGAAGAGGGAGTTGACACTTTCAACAAACAAAAGGTTTGTTTGGAAAACCTCACAATTCAATAAGGCTACTTTCTATCATTTGTGTATTTAGCGCTTACTCTGACCCAGCACTGCTCTTATATGGGGCACCCAGTGGAGAGTGGAGCGGATGAGTTTCCTGCGCCTGAGATTTTACATCATCACAGGGGACAGGAAATGGGGATGGAGAAAAAAATGCAGGTTCATGTGGAAAGGCCAGAGGTGAGAAGGAGCGTGACACTAGGAGAAGCTGGAGGACGTGAAAGGAGACCTGAGTAACTGCAGAGGGGTGACCAGCAGGGATGTCACGTGGCTGAAAGGCCCTCATCAGGGTCCCAGTCTTCATCCAGAATACTGGGCAAGCACTCAAGGGAGAGGCCCAAGGACTAGATGATCCCAGTCTTGGAATTGGGGGCAATTCTTGTGGAAAAAGGGGAGGGGGGGCAGTCCAGACTTCCCAGCAGTCACATGGCCACTGGACTTGCCACTAAACCCAGACCCAAAGCCAGGAGTGATGGCCCCACTGTCTCCTTCCCCAACAGTGACTCCAGACACACCGGCGAGATTCACTGTCCTTAAGCCGCTAACAGCTACTCCAGGAACCTGCAATGTCATGTACGAGTGAGAAACAGCCTTAATGAACTAGAGAAAGGCACATTGATAAGGCAAACTGACAAGGCAGGATCTGGAGGGACAAGGTGTTCCTGCTGCTGTTGGAATGTCCCTCGGGGATTTCACTGTCCTGTCTGGATTAGGAGGGCAGGGCTCCAACCTCACGCTGTTTCTGCAAGAAGATGATTTATGACCCAAATGGCAGAGGGATAGAGCAGACACATGCCGGCGCCTCCCGGCACTGTGCACTGACTCTCAGGAAAGCCCAGCCAGGTCTGGGAAGCTCATTGCTAAGTCACACCACTTTTAAATGCATTCCATACTGGGGTCAAGAGACAGTGGTTTGGGAGGTGTTAACAGTTGGCAACTTTATGCCAACAGACTGCATTGACCTTTTTTTCTCATTTTATGGAGAGCTTGTTACAATTTCATCTGCCGTGACATTAGGTTGGCTGTGATCAGGACCAGGGAGACCGTCCTTCAATGTCCCCTCCAAAGCCAAAGGGGTCCCTGAGTGAGGCTTCTACTCTATGGCTTAATTTCATCCCCCTCCACCCAAGTCCACGCCTCCTCTCCAGCCATGCCCTTGTCTGTTCCAGGCTTGGAATTATGGCCCAGCCAGCCCCAGGCCTGGGCTTCATGTGGAATAAGGCAGAGCTGAGAGACACCAACCATGGGTCAGAAGAACAAGTCCTGGTTCTGCCACCAATTCACTTCATGACCTTGAACAGGTCACATCCCCACTCTGGGCCTCAGTTTCCCAACTGGATGATGAGGGTATTTAATCTACCTAGTTCCTCTCCACTCTAGCAGCCCAGGAATCTCTGATTCTGTGTTGGAAGGTCTCGCCCAGGTATTTGAAAACAAATGACACGGGATCTATTGATGACGGTGTCTATCAGGAAGGTGAGAAAGGAGAAAACAGCATCAGCCTAATCATGAACCATAATCAGAAACCAAAAGACTTAACCTCATGCTGGTCACCACTGACCCAACAGAGGGAAACTTTTGTTCCCAGAGTGATTAAATTCTGCTAAACAAAGAAGATGTGTCAGGACATAAGAAGTTGACCCCTCCTCTGATATGTAGGGTGTAGGATTAACTGAGCCAGTAAAAGAAATGAAGCTCCTTCTTGGTATAAGAGCCTGGTGGCGGGGGGAGATGGGTCAGGGAGGAGGGGGCCTGGCCTTTGATGACAGAAAAGAGTGGTAGGAAATAGGGGTAGGGGGTGGTAAATAACAACAATAATAATAACAGCTCACGTGTGCCACGTGCCAACCTCTTTCTCAGCACTCTTTGTAAAGCGGCCAGTCCAGGGTCCGGCACACACTAGGTGTCTATGCTGGTTGGACTGATTCATCCAGCAGCCACCAGTAAGGTCTTATTTATTTTTTTATTTTTTATTTTTTTTGCGGTACGCGGGCCTCTCACTGTTGTGGCCTCTTCCATTGAGGATCACAGGCTCCGGACGTGCAGGCTCAGGGGCCATGGCTCACGGGCCCAGCCGCTCCACGGCATGTGGGATCTTCCCAGACCGGGGCACGAACCCATGTCCCCTGCATCGGCAGGCGGACTCTCAACCACTGTGCCACCAGGGAAGCCCAGTAAGGTCTATTTTTGATGCTTCTGAAAGGGCACCTCTTCTCATATCTGCCATGTGCAGCCTAGCTATCAGCTCTCAGCAAACTTCTAAGAAATGATGAGATTAGAGCAGGAAGTGGACAAGGCTCCCCACGTCCCCAGTCACCGCAGCACTCGCAAACGCCCGCCCACCGTAAACGCGAGGCTGCCCCACCACACCGCCAAGGTCAGACACATCCTTAATGTGGCATAACACAGGCATCTCTGAAAAGCTTGGAACAGATCCCGTGCACCCCTGCCCTTCTCAGGCACCTCTCAGGTCCGATCTCTCTGTTTCCATCAAGGTCCAGCTATTTTAAAGGGGCCTTTAAATAATCCTTCTGCTGCCAAGAAATTTGTGTCCCAGAGACGTGTGCAGCCGTGAACAGATGAACAATGAGAGAGGTTCAAGGCCCGGCGGCTGTTGGACAATGAGCATGAAGTGCCCTCCCCTTCCTTCCATCCTTGGGGATGTCAGTTTCCAGTGACTCAGCAGATGTCACCACAGAGCACCGGCCATGTGCAGGGCATGGAGAGAAAGCTCAGTCATGTTCTGTGTTTGAGGAGGTCACTGTCAGATGGTGGAGGCTGACCCGCCAGCAACACACACCTTCCTACCCGCGAAGTCCCAGACTGGAGGGCACAGAAATGGGTGCCATTTCATGAGCACCTCCTGTATACACCTCTGCTCATTTAGTGCCTACTACGTGCCAAAGCAGGCGATTCACAGGTATTGTCACTAACCCTCACAATAACATTCCCTGCTATTTAGAGGTGAGGACACAGGCTCAGAGAGGTTGGGAAACTCACTCAGAGTCACACAGCCAGGGAGGCAGTTTGAGTCAGGGTGTGCTCTGTGGACAGCCGGCATCATTGTGGCTCTGTGCACCCACCCCCCTCAGAAGGAGGCCAGGTCTGCTGGGGTGGAGCAAAGGCAGGTGAGGTCACCTGATCCAAGTGGTCAGGATCCGGAGGGGGAGCTAAATTGCAGGTACACTGTCACCTTCTGATTGTGGAGATTCCTCAAGGTGACCCACGATAGCCCAGTTGAGTTTGGTCATCCCAGACCAGCGGCCAAGCAAGGGACAGGAATCAGATTTACTTGTGTATCATCCTCCTTCCCTCTCACCCCACCCCTCCCCACTCTTCGTCTCGGTTGTGCGGCTGAGGCTGAGCCCACACCTGACTCCAAGGGCGAACATGTGATTCAGGCCTGACCAATCAGTAATTCATTTCCCCCAGCCATAGTGATTGGCTCAGAATTGGCACATGACCCCAGTTGATCCAATCAGAAATAGACCTTGGATTTTTTCTTTTTCTGAAAAATTTAGGAGTACCTAAATTGGTCAAGACGAACCAAAGTGATTGGTGGGCATCTTGAGAAGGGCCTACCTGAGAGTGAAGCCAACACAGACAAATGCTGCTCTGAAAGATGGAAAGGAAGAAAAAAGAGCTAGACAGAGACACAGAAAGATAGAGAGAACACGTGTAGACAAGACCATGATCACACTGACCAAGAACCCAGGGAAGGCAGAGGGTATTTTCTGCTTTGCTCCCTGCTGTAATCCAGCACTGGGCACTGCCTGGCACAGAGCAGTTGCAACTGTTGGAACCCCCAGGTCAAGGCAGGCCTGGAGCCAGCAGCCTCCAGACTTCCCTGAGCAAAAACATTTTCTTTTCTATCTAAGCCAGTATGAGTTGAGTTTGATCATAACTCAATGAGTCCCAATCTTGCCCTGTAGTTGCTCATCCCCACACATCTAGAGAAACAGTGCAGTGAACAAAGAAGTAAATGAACTTGACTATTTCTCCTTTCTTGGCCCCCTCAGCTCTCTCCACTTCCCTGAGTGCTACCCCACCCTCTCAAGTACAGAGGTCCTAGCTGGGACCATCCATCACGGGTGTATAAAGGAGACTTGATGAACACTCAGCTGACTTCCCCATGGCAGTGTCTGCTCCTTGAGCCCTTGGAAAGCATAACTGGGCTCAGTGAAGGGGCCAGTGTTTCTGTGTGGGAGCAGCACCCCCAGGACATACTGGGAATGGGCTCAGAACTGCCAGTCTGGGCACCAGGACCCTGCCCTCCTGGCCAGTGGATGATGGATTAAAGGATAATAAAATAACTCTGCACACATCCACATGGAGTCCACATGGAGTAAATGAGCCCATGGAAGGGGGCAGGGCTGAAATCCTGGCTCTGCCACTTACCAGCCTTGTGCCCTTGGGCAAACCACATCCCTTCCCTGGCTCTGGGGTTTTTCAACTGCAAAATGGCCCAACTCACAGGGCTGTTATGAGGAAGGAGCAGGAAGAGATTTGGCTCAGAGACTCTGCTGCTTAGTGAGCGCACAGGAAATCACCGCTGCATTATTATCAGCTCCACTCAGCTCTGCATCCTGGGCTCCTTAGGCGACAAGAGGTTGCCTAGAGTTTCAGGAGGAGCTGGGACCCAGGGTCCCCCACGTTCTAGCAGGGAACAGCTGCCTGAATGTGTGTCACTCAGCCGGGCCCCAGGATGCCCAGAAGGGCTGGGTGCTCTGCAGAGAACACCGAGAGGAAAGCTGGGTGCACAGTGGACAGTATGACATGCCTGACATTCCCACTGGACATTGTGCTTTAACAGAAACCACACCTTAATTTCCATCACCTGAGAATGCAAGCATGCACTAGGTGCTCGGATGAATGAATGAATGAATGAATTCAAATATATCCTTTTAAGTAAAGAAGATAGAGTCCCAGGGAAGTTAAGCGAGTTGCTTAGGGTCACAGAGCTCAGATGGCAGAGCAGGTTGAAAGCCCACGCTTCTGCCACTAAGGTCCATGCTCCATCCTTCTCCCCACACTGCCCCAGAGAGAGTTAGGAAAGGAAGAGGCCAGGTGGGCTGGAGGCATCTGGGAGGGCTTCCTGGAGGAGGGGGAGCCCAAGCTGGGCCCTGAAGGACAAACTGGAGGAAAAGAGCACGCAGGGAGGGAGGAGCAGCCCACAGTTTGCTGCTCCCAGATCTCTAGGCCTCTGGGTCTGGAATTCTCCATGAGAAGCTTCAAGGTCTTCCTCAAGCAGATGCCCCAGAATGTCTCCCCAGAGCAAGTGGAGCCGCATCCTGGGCCGAGTTGGAGGTGGCCCCCAGGTAAGTGGTGGTGGGCAGGGCAGAGCAGGAGGTCCTGGGAATGATCTGTTCACCTAGTGTCTGTTCCAGGGGCTCCTGGATGGGAGTGAGGATGGCAGTGACCTTGCCCACATGCTCTGAGAGGACGACGGTCTCACAAGCGCTCTGACGAGGCCATTAGATCATATTCCATCAGACAATAGGCCCCACCAGACACAATTCCCACAAATGTCTCGTCAGCACTAGAATTGCCCTGTCTAAAGGCCCTGTGATTTTCCTTGCAAATTCTCCCTTGAGATCAGCACCCCGAGAAGGTAAGTATCCCCCCATTTTGTCCACAGCTGGGGAAATTAGTCCATTTCCCTCATGTTCTTCCTCTGCAGCCCGTGTTGACAGCCCATTTCCCTATAATGAGCGCGCAGAAGCCGAACACCACCACGCTGCCTGAAAATACACATTGGCTGCTCTGTGGGGTATTCTCCTCTGTGTGCAGGTGGAGCCAGCTAATCAGGAACTATTTTGGGAGCCAGATGCCTGAGTGGGGGGAAGACACATCCATTCTCTGCACAGCTTTCCAGATCAGGCCCCAAAGCTGAGTCAGTGATTCTTTTAAATCCCCAACTTCCTTTGCCTCCTGCCTGCCTTTCTTTGACAAGCAGTTACTGATGCCAGTTAGGTCAGAGCTCTGAGGGGACACCTGGCTGTGGGGAGACAGATTCCTGCCTCCTGGGGTCCACCTGTCTTCAGGGGACACGTACACTAATAGAAGGAGACCCTGCAGGGAGACAGCAGTCATTGCATTGTCAAGGCGGGTTCCTGTGCTGCCCCCCAGGGTCCTATGAAGGAGCCAGACCCTGGAGGGCAGGCAGGGTCATGTCTTCATCTCCTTCTGTCATCTTCCTTCCACACAGGAAGCTCCAGGATGCTTCCCTGGGCCTGGAACAGTGAGGAACTCACAGCCCAAGCTCACGAATACTGGAGAGAAAGAAGAAGGGAGAACTGAGGGCCTCGCTTCAGAGGTAGGGAGTAGAACTGGAGGCAGAGGAGGAAACTGGAAATTAGTAGGTGGCGGGAGTGAGGAAATCGGAAAATATTCCACAGTAAAAATGGTCCGACGGTGACCTATGACATTTGGCTCAATCAGGAACAAATTACTCCTCCCCCGGGGTAGATCTGAGAGTTTCTGGTGCAGAAGAGTTCTTACATCTCTTATGTTTCATGCTGAGCTGGACACGTCCCAGATTCCAGGAGCCAGAGAGCGATCCTGGCACCGGGGCCCAGGGAGGAGCAAGGGGTCTGAGTGCCTCCCCCTCCTCACCAGCCATGTAAACGCAGACGAGTTCCCATCGGGTGGATGATCCTCCTGTTTCCCAAGCTTGGGGGGGATCAGGGTGATGGACGTGGGGCCCCACACACAGGGTCTGTGCACTGTCTGAGTCATGGAAACATTTGTGGGATGAAGGTCAACAGCAGAGAGACCAGCCGGGGTTCCGAGGATTCCGAGACACTGACTCACCGCCTCTCCCTCACTTCTCACTCCAGCCCCTTGTGTTGGTACTGCTCCCACATAGGCATGCGGAAACCGAGGCTCAGAGAGGTCATGTGCATTGCCCAAGGGCACACAGCTAGCCCACGAGGGTCCAGGTCAGATCCTGGCCCCATGCTCTTCCCATGACCCCGAGTTGCATTTCTGCCACCAAAGGCACCTTCTGCAGCCCTTGGAGTCATATCCCTGGGGGTGAGAGGGACCTCCCAGGCCATTCCATAGGACCCTGGCACTCAGCCAAGCCAGGCGACCAACTCCTCTTCCTCACCAGCCCTGACCCCTCCCTGATCCATGAAGGCAAGTTGATCCCTGCCAGGCCCTTCCTGGGTGTGTGACTTGACCCCTTCGCCCCACCTCCCTGGGGCCACAGTCCCTCCTCTGTAAAACAGGCAATAACAGTCCCCAGCCGCTGAGGTTGTATTGAGGATGGAGTGAAGTAATTTGCATAAAGCTGGGGACACATGATCAGCAAACTGTCCTCTCTGCAGGGAGCTCCTCCTACCCTGCTGCTCCCCCATCCCTCACCCACTTCCCAGCTCCCCACCCAAGGTCCCCCAATGGCCTCCCCAAACCTGGCATTTGTTTTTCATCATCCTTTTTTTTTTTTTTCCTTCACAGCACTTTTCATACCGTGTAATTTTTTTTTTTTTTTGGTTCATTTACTCATTTTGTTCAGCTGTTTCCCAAACTGCCCAAGAGCTCCTTGAGGGCAGGGACCTGTCTATCTTGTTCACAGCTATGTCTGAATGCTTGGCACAGAGCCTGGCACCCAGAGGAGCCTTATAAGCACCTGCTGGATGAATGGTTGGATGAGGAGTGGGACTGGATTTATCAGTCAGTACAGGTGAGGTGCTGTAACAAATAGACCTCAAATACCAGTGGCTTCACCCGGGAGGAGCTGATTTCTCCCCCACATGAAGTCTATGTGAATGTTGCTGGTCTGAGGATCTCCTGAAGGGAGGCACCTCCTCTGAGCAGTGATGCAGGGATACAGGCTCCTTCCATCTGTGATGATGTCATCTCCACACATGGCCTCTGGGATCACCAGGGAAGGGGAGTGAGTGAGGTGAAGGCCACCTGATGATTAACATTAATCAGCTCAGCCCAGAGGGGTCCACATCATTTCCACCTACATTCCTTTGGCCAGAAGTCCCACCTGGCCCCACCTGGATCTGGATACACAAGGAGGGGCAACTGGGAAATGTCATCCCAGGCTGGGCAGTCACCCCCCACCCTGCATGTGGAAGGAGAGAGTGAACCAGTGGGCAGCAGCCGTCTCTGCAACTCCGTGGCGGCAGCTGACAACTCCCATCACTTTTCTCCTCTTCCTGAGACCCTTGGGCCTGGAGTCCTCTCTCTGGGCCTCTGGCTGGCACGATACCTGGGTCGGGAGGACACAGAGGGAGGAGCAACGACCCAGGAAAGGGCTCACAGCGCTGCTCCCCACACTTGGCTGGGTGGGGAGAAGTTCTGGCTGGTTTGAGCTGATTGTGTTTAGAACCTTCTGTATCTGCTGAGACGCTAATTCCGGTGCCATCTGCCTGTGTTCTCAGCACCAAAGCCCTGGGATAAACAACTTTTTTTCTGTAGTTCTTAAAGAAAGTTTCATCAGAGAGTGGGGAGAGGGAGAGGAGGGAGGCCTCTGAATGTCTTGTCTCTGAAGAGGATGCGCTGCCCAGCCAAGGGACGAGTGACATTGGAGGGACTGTACTGTAATTTGCATGGAGCTCAGACCCTCATAAGAATAGCCTGAGATGGCTGTGATTTGCCCCATTTTACAGAGGAGAAAGCTGAGGCCCAAAGAAATTAAAGAATTTGCTTAAGGTCCAACATCCGTGATCGCTGAGCAGAGCTGGCGGCTCATTTTCCGTTACTGCCTCTTCACGCATCTGTCCCTCCCGCTGGAAGCACCCTGCCCTTCGGCCCTCCCATGGAGACCCTCCCCCACTGCCGAATTCTGGGGATCAGAAAAGCTCAGGACTAGAAAGGGGGCTCAGGAGAGTAGCGGGCCGGGCAGGCAGGGTCACACAGCATGGTGAAGCTGGGCGATGGATGGGGGGCAAAGGACATAGACTTGGAAGAGCTGCACGAGGAATGAATCCCGGCTCCGTTAAGCGCCTGCTCTGTGATCCTGTGTGGGCTTCACCTCTCTGTGAAACAGCAATAAAACCTCTCTTTTCTCCACCACCATGGAGTGGCTGGCACGTGGCACGTGGTAACAGATGTTTGTTCCTCTTCCATTCAGATGCACGACTCGAGGTTTTAATCATCACCTCCAAGATCACCCAGCCTCAACTCTCACCCCCGCCCCAACACAGTTTCTCAGGAAATCTTATTACTTTCCAAGGCTCCATGCAAATGTCGCTGTGATTTGGGTCAATAATAGTAACATGGAAAGGATTTGGAATCTGCATCCCAGACCTCAGCTGCCTTGTTTCTGGGGTAAATTGACTTGGGACAGGATGCCAACTCTGTCACCTGCCCACTGAGTGAGGTGGCACTTGGCACTTCACTATGCCAAAGTGTGCTGACTCATGAAATGGGGATTATACTGGAATCTCCCTCATACTGTATTTAAAAATAAAAACAAAACCCCAAATGTATAAAAGTTCTTCGTACTAAGCCAGCGACCAAATATTAACCATACCTAGGATTTAATTTTAATAGGCTTACTGAGGGATAATTGGCATAAGACAAAATGCATATTTAAGTGTACAATTTGATACGTTTTTTGTTTTTTTGTTTTTTGTATTTTTTTTGCGGTATGCGGGCCTCTCACTGCTGTGGCCTCTCCCGTTGCAGAGCACAGGATCCGGATGTGCAGGCTCAGCGGCCATGGCTCACGGGCCCAGCCGCTCTGCGGCATGTGGGATCTTCCCGGACCGGGGAACGAACCCGTGTCCCCTGCATCTGCAGGCGGACTCTCAACCACTGCGCCACCAGGGAAGCCCAATTTGATAAGTTTTGACATATGTGTACCTCTGTGAAACCATCACCACAGTCAAAATGATGAGTACATTCATGACCCCAAACTTTGCTTTGTGCCCCTTTGTAATCCTTACCTACAACCCATGCTCACCCCTCTGTCCTCAGGCAACCATCCATCTGCCTTTTATCACTACAGATTGGTTTGCATTTTTCAGAATTTTTTATAAGTGGAACCATACCACATGTAATCTTTTTGTCTGGCTTCTTTAACTCAGCATAATTATTTTCAGATTTATTCATGTTGTTGCAATAGTGTATCAATACATGTGTATCAACAGTTCATTCTTTTTTATTTTTGAGTAGTTTTCCCTTGCATGGATAGAATTTTTTTCATCCATTTGATGACCCTGTTAATGGGCTTTTAGGTTGTCTCAAATTTGGAACTATTACAGACAAAACTGCTCTGAGCCTTTGTGTACCATTTCCCTCTAATTTCTGTCTTAGCAGCACCTCACAAATGTGTCTGTGTTGTGTTCTAATTTTCATTCACTTAAAGATACTTCATAATTTCCCCTTGCATTTCTTCTTTGTACTATGGATTATTTAGAAGTGTGTTACTTAGTTTCCAAATATTCAGGTATTTTCCAGATACCTTTCTATTATCAATTTCTAATTTAATTCCATTGTGGTCAGAGAACATATGTTGTACGACTTGAACCCTTTAAAAATTTTTGAGATTTGTTGTGCATAGCCCAGAGTCTTGTCTCTCTTAGTAAGTGTTTGTGTGCCCTTCAAAAGAATGTGTGTTCTGCTGTTGCTGGGTAGAATGTTCTATAAATGCCAATTAGGTTCAGTTTGTTGATCACATTGTTCAAGTCTTCTCTACCCTGACTAATTTTCTGCCTATTTGTGCTCTCAGTTACTGAGAGAGGGGTATTTTGCAATCTTTAGCCAACTGAAGTTTGTTTATTTCTCCTTGAAGTTTCATAAGTTTTCCCTCATGTATTTTGAACCTCTGTTATTATGTTCATAAACATTAATAATTGGCATGTCCTCCTGATGAACTGACACTTC
The DNA here is from genome assembly GCF_949752795.1 of Hyperoodon ampullatus. Taxonomy (NCBI): domain Eukaryota; kingdom Metazoa; phylum Chordata; class Mammalia; order Artiodactyla; family Ziphiidae; genus Hyperoodon; species Hyperoodon ampullatus. The sequence continues at coordinate 24,326,687 of NC_136915.1, read as the reverse complement.
TGTCATGAAATGGCCCTCTTTATCTCAGGCAACATTGTTTGCATTGACGTCTACTTCATCTGCTGTTGATAACACCACTCTAGCTTTCTTTTGATTAGTGTTACATGGTATATAATTTTCCATCCCTTACTTTTAACCTGTTCTGTCTTTTTATATTTAAAATGTGTTTCTTAGAGGTTGCTTATAGCTGGGTCTTGCTTTTGTATCCAGTATGACGATCTATGCCTTTTAGTTGAATATATTTAATGTGATGACTGATATAGTTGGGTTTTAGATGTACCATCTTGCTATTTATTTTCTATTTCTTCCATCTGTTCTTTGTTCCCTTTTCCCTCTTGTTCTGCCTTCTTTTGGATTAAGTGGGTAGTTTTTATGATTCCATTTAATCTCCTTTGTTGGCTTCTTAGTTATAACTCCTTGTTTTGTTATTTTGGTCTTCGCCTTAAGATTTACAGTATACATTTTTAACTTATCCCTGCCTACTCTCAAGTGTTATTATACCACTTCACATTTAGTGTAAAGAACCTTATAAGAGCCTCTCTGAGTCTTTGTGTTAAAGTGGTTGTACCTTTACTTCTACATAACAAACGGTAAATAGTCAATTATCCTTTAAAGATATTTAGATAGAGAAAAAAACGTATTTTACATTTACTCACATAGTTCTCAATTTCAGAGCTCTTTACGCCTAGCTGTCTAGATCCATATTTCTACCTGTTGTTATTTTCCTTCTGCCTACTTTTAACGTTTCTTGTAGTGCATATCATCTAGGGATGAAGCCTTTCAACATCTGTGTATCTGAAAACATCTTTAATTTGCCTTTATTTGTGAAAAATATTTTCCTTGTCTATAGAATTCTAGGATGACTGTTTTGTGTTGTTTTGTTTTTTTCCTTTTCAGTACTTTAAAGATTTTGCTCCGCTGTCATCTGGTTTACATTGTTTCTGATGAGAAATCAGCTGTCCTCATTTCTTTCTTCCTCTGTAAGTCATGTGTCTCTTTCCTCTGGCTGCTTTTAAGATTTTCTCCTTATCACTGGTTTTGATGAATTTCATTGTAATATGCCTTGGTATAATTTTTTCATGTTCCCTGTGCTTGAATTTTGTTGAGCTTCTTGGACCTATAAATTCAAAGTAGTGACCAAATATGGGGAGAAAATTGGCCATTATTTCTTCAAATGTATTTCTGAACCCCTCCCCTTAATTTTAGGGACTCCAGTTACATATATAACAGGCAATTTGAAGTGGTCCCACAGATCACTGGTAATCTGTTTATCTTTTTTATATTATTCTTTTTCTCTGTTTCCTTTTGGATATTTTGTATTTATATTATTCTTTTTCTCTGTGTGTTTCCTTTTGGATGCTTTGTATTTCTATGTCATCAAGTTAGCCAGTCTTATTTTCTGCAATGTCAAATTTGCCATTACAATCATCTAGTGTCGTTTTCATCTCACACATTGTTACTTTCATCTCTAGAAGTTCAATTTTGGTCTTTTGTATATCTTCCATGGCTCTATTTATCATTTCCAATCTTTCTCCTATATTTCTGTACGTATGAAATAATGTTATAATCATTGGTTTTACTATTCTTTTCTGCTAATTATACATTTGTTTCATTTCTAAGTTTTGATTGATTGATTTTTATACTTATTATAGGTCATATTTTCTTTGCTTGCCTGGAAATTTTTGACTGAATGCTAGTCATTATCAATTTTGTCTTTCAGGGTACTTAATATTTGTGTATTCTTATAAATACTCTTAAACTTTGTCCTGGGACACAGTTAAGTAGCATGGGCACACATATTTCAAGTCTTGCTTTTAAGTTTTATTAAACATGAACACAGCAGCATTTAGCCTAGAGCCAATTTTCCCACATTACTGAAGCAAGACCCTTCTGAATACTCTGTCCCATGACTGATTTGGTTTTCCACTCTGGTGGAGTAGGAACTGTTTGAGTTTCAGGATTGTTCCCTCAAATCCTTTTGGCTATGTTCCCCCAGACTCAGGTGGTGTCCACACACCAAGATTTGAGCAGACTCTTGCAAATCTTCGGTGTCGTCTCTGTGTGAAGTTCTCACGCCTCCAGTACTCTGCCCTGCAAACTCAAGCTGCCTCATTCTCCCCAAATTCCAGCTCAATCCCCTTAACTCAGGAAGATAACCCAATTCTGCCTGGATTTCCCCTCTCTGACACCTGGCCTATGTTTTTTCTTTAGGCAGGAAGCTCAGGAAATTATAGGGCTGTTTCCCATTTCTCAGGGATCATTATTCTTTGTGGCTTGGTGGCTAATGTCTTGGAAACTGTTGTTTCATATATTTGGTCTGTTTTTTAGTTGTTTCATGTAAGCACGTAAGTGTGACCCCTGTTATTCCATCTTGGCTGGAAGAAGAATTCTTGGTAATTTACGGAGCACTCATAGATGCCAGGCCCTGTTCATAGCACTTTCCTTGCATTAACTTATTTTATCTTCACAACAACCTATAATATAGGGACAATCATTGTCCCCATTTTACAGATGAGAAAACTGAGAGGCAAGAAGTGGAGTTACCTCCCCAAGGCCACTCAGCTGGTAAATGGTACAGCCAGGATTCTTACCTGGCCAGGCTGTCCCATAGGCTGCCCTCTTCACTCTACCCAGCACTTCCTGACCCTGGTGCCTCAAATGGGTTATGCATGGGCTTCACTTATCCAGGGTTCCGATGGCTGGTAGCTCTCACTCAGGAAGCAACATTGTCTCCTTCCCAGGGTGCTGGAGAAATGCTGCCATTTTTCTAGGTGGTCCCTGACAATGGAAAGCACAGCTATGCCCCATGTTGTGCATCCTCTCACAGTAGGCACTTCATAAAGTAGCTGTCACTGTTGTTATTATTTATATTATTCTTACGACAAGAGTCAGGACTCAACATGGTGCCTCAGGATGTCTGCACATACCAGCAATTCAGAAAAATGCACATCACTTAAGAGCGCATAGGTGTCAGCTGGAAACCCCCACTGGGGCTCCTGCTCTGGAGAATTCAACCGAGACACTTCTGACTCTCCCAGACCCCCTGTACTCATTAGCCCAGATTAGGAGGGGGTCCTTCCAACCTGCTCTGGGCCTCCAAGGAATGAGGCTGTAATCTTGTTGCCAAAACAGGTCTGCTGTTCTCCTGTGTGGGCTTCAGGAAGAATAAAGACATGTGGGGAACATTCATAATATGAACGTTAGGGTAAGAGACACACAAGTTCAAACCCTGAGTCCTTATGAGCTCTGTGACCCTGAGCTTCAGTTTCTTCATTTATAAACAGGGAGTTGTAATAGCCACCTTACAGGGCTATGGAGAGGGTTAAACCAGATCATGGATGGGGATGGGCTTAGCACAATGCCTAGAACAGTTCTCTCTGGTCAGAACTGTTGCAATCATCACCTACTAGCCCAGTGACCTTGGATAAGTTATCTCATCTCTGTAAAATGGGGGAAATAATAGGATTTTCCTTAGAGTCAAATTATAAGGATGAAGTGAAATAATCACATCTGCCTGATTCCTACATCACTCACCTCCACCCCTTTTGTTTCACTGACCCTCAAACCCCCTTTCTTAGCGCTACCATCCTGGGAAATCCCATGCTCTGAGGCTGTGGGGAGCAGAGGCAAAGGGTCTCCATGCCCCTGTCTCAGAGCAGGTTAGGCAACCACGGCACTGGAGTTGGCTTGATAGTTTACCAACTTCTCATAAAGCCAAACAGCCTGTCAGAGAAACAAGGGTGCCATCTCTAATTTCTCTGATGCTTCACTTAAATGTAGCCATTGCCCAAAGGCCTCCAGGTATTTAGAGAAACAACATAACAGTATGGTTCCTGCCCCATGTGCATGTGGAATTATGCTCTTCCTGAAGCCCTGTGAGCACTACACATGTTTATTTGAAAACCAGGTGTGTCTCAGCCACGAGAAATGGAGGAGACTCTGCCCCCACAGAACATCTGGATGGTCCTGAGTTGGCTGGGAGTCATGAGACCCACGGTATGGACAGGCAACAACATCCATCAAATGGTTCAGGGTCACACCCACCACCTCTTCTGGTCCTGTGGGTCTGAGTGAGCTAAGGCAGGCCAGAGTGCCAGAGTCTGCAGATATAGTAATCGGCAACCACAATGTAAGGTCAACAAACTAGAAGCCAATGTTTCCTGAGCACTTACCATGTTCCAGTCACTGCTCATCATCCCCACATAGCAGATGAGAAAACTGAGACACATAGAGGTGAAATGACCTACCCAAGGTCCCACAGCTGGGAAGTGGCAGAGTGGGATTTGAACCCAGACCACCAGGTTCCAGAGCTTGCAGTAAAGTCACTGTAATGAAGTCCAGACTCCCCACCTAGCACAGAAGGCAACTCCCCTCCCCAATTTGACTCCTCATGTGTATCAGTTAGCGTTTGCTGCATAACAAATCATCCTAAAACTTAGAGCTTAAAACACAAACGTGAACATTTCTAATGGCTCTGCTGGTCAGCGAGGCAGCTCTTCTAGGCCAGGCTGGCCTGACTGGGGCTGGTGGTTCCAAATGGCCTCAGCCAACTGTATGGGTCTCCAATGGAACAGCTGAGATGCCTGGGGCATCTGTCCACATAGTCTCTCATCCCCAGAAAGCCAGCCTGAGCTTGCCCGGGGCGGGCAGTCACAGGTCTCCCAGCAGCCTGAAAGGGCTGGCCCCTTGCACAGCATTTTTCAAGTCCCTGCATGTGTTATGTTATTAATGTCATCTTGATCAAAGCAGGTCACTGGGCCAGGCCCAGATTCAAGGTAGAGAAACAGGTTCAACCTCCTGGTCAGAGGAGCAGCAACACTGCATAGCAAAGGGCATACACTGTGGGGGAGGTTGGGGTTTGTGAGCACATTGCCATCTGTCACACCATGTCTCCAGCTTCACCTGTTGCCAGCCTTCTCTCCACTTGTCTGCTGCTGAAGTTGCAAAAATACTCCGGATTTCCACACATGCTGCTCCCTCTGCCTGGAGTGCTGTTTCCTCAACTTCCCCTGAGAAGATCTTTCAAAATTCAGCTCAGGGAACAAAAGACTCTCCTGAGCACCCATCCCAGCCCCTGGCAGGCTGGATAGGGCCTCCCCTTCTCATCCCTCTCACAGCACACAGGGGGTGAGTATACCCCTTCTAGGAGGCTGGGAGCCCTGAGGTCAGGAGCAGCATCTTACAACCCCAGGGCCCAGCATAGGACCTAGAATGAACAATTAGCTCAATGACTGCTTTGGAGGCTGGGAGGGAGGGAAGGAGGCATGAAGGGAGGGAGAGAGGGAGGCAGGACAGGAGCGAAGGAGGTGGGGAGGCAAACGAATGAGCCTTGGGTGAAAGAGACAAGGTGATCTAGGGTCAGATGCCAGGTCAACGACCAGGCAGGGCCAGGCCCAGGGCAGGTAGCAGCTGTCCAATCACCCACCAAGCCTGGCACAGAAGAGCCTGAGCTCAGGGTATATATCCTGGTGGGGGGAGGAGGGGTGAAACATTTACTAGGTGATAACAAAGTTAATTCCCACAGGCAAGTGGTGCCAAGGAGAAGGGCAGGTGCCTGAGATGGGTGACAGGGCTTGATACGGTCCCAGGTGAGGTTGGGGGAGCCTTCTTGAAGGAGGTGACATTTGACTAGAGACTGAAGGATGCAGTGAGGTAAGTAGAGGCAGGGCTGTGGCAGGCAGAAGGAGCAGCGTGGATGTCCTCTCCTGAGGTGGGAGGGGCAGGGCCGGTCTAAGGAGCTGAAGGAAGACCCCCAGGCTGCTACCCAGAAAGGGAAGCAGGAGGGCTTTATGTGAGGCTGGGAGGGTAGCCAGAGCCTGGGGTGGAAGCTTAGACCCTCCTCGGAAATCCTGTACAGCTTGAAGGTATCTGTGGGATGGGAGGAGGGGCTGAGTCTCAGCCATGGAAGGTCTGGGGTCTCAGGAGAAGGAGCAAAGCAGCAGCTCAGATGCTGAAATCTAGAACAATAAGGATAAGAGCAAATCCTCACACACCACGTACTACTACAGGCCAGGTCGGTGCAACATGTACTCACTTAATCCTTACAACAACCCAATGAGGCATGGTGTCCTATTGTTCCTATTTAACAGATGAGAAAACTGAGGCACAGGGAGACTGAGCGGCTTGACCAGGGTCACACAGCTAAGAAAGTGGTGGAGCTGGGCTTCAAACACAGATCATGTCACTGCAAAGCTTGTGCTCTTATCTACTATCCGCGCCTGCCTTGTTATTTGACAGTCATTCAACAAGCATTCATTAATCATGTAGCATATGCAGACACTGCCCTTGGTGCTGAGGATATGGCAAGGGACAAGAGACACCTGGTCTTGGTCTCTTGGCACTGATGCTCCAGCTGGGCAAAGAAGTAGAGCAGCAAATGTCAGATAGCAATAGAGGCTATGATGCAAATAAAACAGGGCAATGCAATAGAAATTATGGCTGGGTAGGGTATGGGGGCAAAGTTGGGTGAGTGAATGGATAGTCCCCAGAGGAGGTGACATTTGTGCCAAGACCTCAATGCCATGAATGCATGAGGAAGAAGAGAGCCTCCCAGGGAGAGGAAACAGCAAGTGCAAAGGCCCTGAGGCAGGAGTGAGTTCTGTGTATTTGAGAACCTGAACAAAGGTCAGGGTGGTGGAAATAGGGTGAGTGAGGGGCAGAGGGCAGAAGACGAGGTCCGAGGGGCAGGCAGGGCAGATCTGGTTGGGTCTCAGGGGCCACATGTGTTGCTGTCCTCTGTGTGTCCTCCAGATTCACCCTCACCCTCCTCCCCTGCTCTGTGCCTGGGACACTGACCTGCAGGGTGAGCACCAACAGGGCCCTGCACCCTCCTGGCCCCCAGCTTCTTTTGGGTCCTGGAGGCAACAGAGGAGACCAGGGGGAGGAGGAGAGAGGTCAGGTGTTTATTCACGGTTCTTCCCGCTAAGCCATGTTTGGCAGTGGCTGCATCTCTCTCCTGTAGCCCCAGCTCCGTCGGGTAGCCCCTCTCCCATGGCTGCAGCTCTCTCTGGAGTCTGATAACTACCCCTCCTTTGGCCCCGTCAGGACTGAGATGGACACAGCTCCCCACTGTTGCTCATCCCAGGGGCCCCACCATCCCTTGTTGGTTTCCTGTATCCTGTCTATACTTTGGTGAATCATTCCTCCATCAAACTCCCTTCAATCACCCTCTCTCATTGGTCATTTGCTCCCTGAAAAAACCATACTTGATTCTCCACGATGAGTTCAGATTTTATGTGAAGTTCAATGGGGAAGCTGCTAGTGAGGGGATGGACTTATTCTGACTCACCTTTTAGAAAGATTCCCCCCTGGCTGCTGTGGAAATGGATGAGAAGAGGAGTCAAGGATGGATGGGGGGCTCATTAGGGTCCAGGCAGATTTAATGAAGTTGGTCCAAGGTGGACACATTAGAGATAGGACCCCGGCCAGACAGGACCAGTTGCATCATCTACTGAACCCAAGGCTCCCAAGCTTCTTGTCCAGGGTCCTGAAATCCCCAGTGAAGGGGAACTGGAGGGTGTAGAAACAAGGACCCTGCTGAGTCTGGGGCAGGGTCAGGGGAGCTCAGTGTGGGCGTGCTCGCTGGGACCAGCCCTCTAGGATTTAAGAAGGAAGGACAGGAGTGGGAGCACGAGTGGGGGCCAGGAGCTGCTCTGGGCCTTGAGGAAGAGCTGCCTTGAGCTGGGATGTCAGGGAGCACATACATGCCTGCAGCTCCATGCAGCCTGCATCTAGACAAGGGACCATTAAGGCACTAAACCAGCAGCTATAAGCCTCATTTTTTCTCTCCATCTAATTGTTTCAATCTGGGGAAGGGGGGACAGCATGGGGCAGGGCAGTGATGCAACTGACCCTCCATCATCTCCTAATGAGCAGAACCCAGATGCATCTCAGACTCCAGCAAAGGTCCCTGATCCTGCCCTGCATCGTTCCCTCTATGCTCCGCCCCTGGAGGACAGGAAGTGGAAGGGTTGGCGGATCTCTGGTTGGTGCAAAAGCCAGGAAGTTCAGGTGTCTTTTCCCAACTGGTCAGTTTTGTGTTTAGGAGGGATTTGCCATGGGGCACTGGGCAAGTCACTTAATCTCTGTGAGCCTTACTTACCTCATCTGGGAAATGGGATAATACCTGCATCACAGGGCTGATGTGAACCCTGAGTGAGGTAACCCTGGTGCTGTGCCTGGCCCTCAGCGGGGGCTCCATGTGGCTGAGCCCCGTCCCTACTGCGGAGAGCTTGGCACTAAAGATGATCCTAAAATGCAGCCCCTGCATCATTCTCCCTTCAACATCCCCATGTCTGCCTTCGTCCCCCATCTGGACAGTCAAGGCATTGGGCGGATGGTCACCAAAGCCCTTTTCAGCTTGGACAGTATGGGGTCCCTTATTTCTTTACCAAGCAAGAGCCTCACAGCCCGAGCCCTAAACCACTGCACCCCCGGCCTCAGGAGCCTGTCGGGGGCATTCAGGAGACCCTGAAACCTCCCCTGCTGGGCCCCTACAGCTGCAGGCAGGAGAAGAGAGCCCCGCTGAGTAAGGACCTGCTGTGTCCGGGTCCTGGGCTCACAGGGAGGCCCTCTTCATGCTGAGGTCACATGCCTGTCGGCAGGAGGGAGCAGGAACCACGGGAACAGACCCTGGGCCCCCAGGCACCCCTGGGAGCAGGCCAATCACCTGGAGACCAGGGAATAGACATGCTGGACGGTGGCGGCAGCTCTGGCCCTGCAGCCTGTCAGCACCGAGAACAATTAGAATCCTGAAAAAGCCCTCATTATTTCTCCCAGGGCCGAGGCACCATTTGGAAAAAGGAATGTTTCCTGCCAGATCGTCCCCTGAAGATGAGTTTGTCACAGGCTATTGTGTAAATCCGTGTTTGCCCCATTTGAAAAGACATGACTTAGCCACTCACTGGCCTTAAGGCTCCTTCTCTAAACCCTCAAAATGCGGCAGAGAGTCACCCGCTGGGCTCTGAGCCCCTCTTCCTCGTGCTGCACAGGAGAACCGGAGGGGAGGGGACGGGATCGCACTGCTCAGGAGCTGGGACACTTTAGGACACATGTTGGTCCTCAAGGAGAGAACCTGGGATGCCAGACAAAGGCCCAATGTCAGGTTCACTCTTGCCATCACCAGGCTTATTGAGGCCCTACTGTGTGCCAGCCCACATGGGGGTGAGGGTGCAGCAGTGAACAGACGAGGTCCCTGCCCCCAGGATCTGACGCCTGGAGTGGGGAGGCAGAAAGGAACAGGTAGACCATCATCCACAAGAGTATCCCAGGTGGGAAGAGGTGCTGGAAGAAAGTAAACAGGGTGACGTTATAGAGTCTCGCTCTGGCGTGGAGGATGAACTGTGCCCGTCAGATGGGCAGGTCAGTGAAGGTCTTTCTGAGAAGGGAATCCAAGATGAGACGTCAGTGAGAGGATGGAGGACAGGGTGGTTAGTTCTGCCTGTGGGAAGGGGAAGGCTCTAGGGAGGAGAAGACATCTGGTCTACTCTTGACGGATGCTTAGAATGGCACCAAGTGGGAGAGAGGAAGAGAATCCAGACACGGAGACAGGAGCAAAGGCCCAGAGCAGTGCAGGTTCACAATATGTTGGAGAAGCATTTACTGTGGCCAGAAGTGGGGCCGGAAGTGTCCTGAGGGCTGCACGAGACAGACCTCAAATCTGTGCTAAAGAGATGGGATGCTCTCCTGAGGCAAGGAACTCTTCGGACATGTTTATCAGCGAGCGGGTCCCTCTGAAGAGGATACACTCTGTGGCTTCTCAGGTCCCTTCTGGTTCTAAATCTCCATGAGCCAGAAGAGCAAAGACTTTAGTTGAATGAACATTGAATGCTAATAGACTTGTACTCAAATAATCTTGTGTGTCTCGGGTTCCCAGAGACCAGGGCTGGTGGGCGAGACCCGAGCCTCAGTAACCAAGGCTCTCTTGCATGGGGACCTCACACAAATGGACACAGCCGAGGGCAGGGACTCCCACCCTCCTCCAAACAGCCTCTCCATTCAGCTCCACAGCCCAGAAGCGCCAGCAGCACCTGGACCGCCCAGTGATCCTCACCCAGCAACCTGGGGAGCAGCCCGCAAGGCCAGCCCCAAATAGCCGGCCCTGAAACAGGTCAACCTCCCTCCCCTTCTATTTTAGATCAACCCAGTCAGGCTCCCCTTGGGGGAGCAGCAGACTCTCATTTCTCTCCCGAGCTCACTAAATTGGTAAGACCCTGTGACTGGCCCAGCAGGCAACAGAGGGAAACGTTTCCCAGAATTTCAGGCCCTTTGATAGAGAAAGTCTGCCTAATAAATAATTGAGAGGTACCTCGGCTTCCCAAGAACTATTCCGAGCGGTAAAGGCGTCTGTCCCAGTTCCCCCAGCACAGCAGAACTTCTGAGCACTCCAGCGGAGGTGAGGAAAAGCCCTTACTTACAGATGAGTCAGGAAAGGCAAGAGGGCTGGGGTGGAGAGAGGCTGGAGGCACCAGGAGAGGGTAGGGGCAGGGAGGGCGCTGCTTCAGGGAAGGATGCAACCAGGTAGTTAGTGATTACGACCATGTGCCCCACACTCAGACCCAGGTAGAAGAGCCATTTATGCAGCATAACGCAGGCCAGAAGCCCAGCTCATCCTTTCTTCCAAATGTCCAGAAGCATGGAGAGAACAGGGTGGAAAGACACCACCAGGATTACCGTGGCCCAGAGGAAAAAGAGACTTTGCCCTGCCCAGCATCCATTCCTCAATCCCTAGAGAAGAGCTCTGATTGGCCTGGCTTGAGCCATGTGCCTATCCCTGCACCAATCACAGTAGCCACTTGGGTTGGGTACTGTGATTGGTCACTTCTGAGTCACATGCTCCTTCCTTTGCTGGGAGGGAGGTGGTTGATTGACAACCAGTCCAGAACCACAGAGAGTGGGGAAGGCGCAAACAAGAAGGAAATGAAAGGGTGTTAGCAGACGGAAGGAAAGAGGAGGGAGTGTTGCTGGGCACTTGACCAGGTATTCAAATCCTTTCATGATCGGGCCCCAGGCGACCTGTCCAGCCCCTTCCAGACACACCCCTCCTGCACTCTGTACTCACCTGAATATTTGCAGGGTCCTCATGCCACACCCTCTGTCACCTTACCTCCGTGCCTTGCCCGTGTGTTCCCTCTGCCTCTGATTGCTTCCCTTCCACCACCTGCACAGCAAACACTGTCACTTCCTTAAGTCTCAGGTGTCACCTCCTCTGCTAAACCTTCAATTCTGCCTCCTGACAAACTGTGCTCCATTCCCACCACACCCTGTAAAACTGTGAGGATGCTCATAATGGTGACAATGACCATGAAGATGAGGAGGAGGAGGAGGATGTGATTTTTTGTGGTTGGTCTGCCTCTGCTCACACTTCAGCTCGACTTGAGAACAGAGATTTCATCTTATTATCCTCTGTTTTCCTCATGCCTTGCTCATTAGTGGGCACGTGGTAGCCATCAGTGGATGTCTTTGGAATGAATCAATTAATGAATTAATGCAGTTATTGGCAGAACTGGTCTTTTGCATACCTGGGAAGGCCAGCTGTTCTCCACGTGCTGTGGGTGAAGGGGTTTGTGGGAGATATCCTTGTCCCAGATTATATTCCCAGTAGACACCCTGGAGAAGTCTCTTCTCTTACCTTGGTTTCCTCATCTGTGAAATGAAGGGCTGGGCTCCTCCGCCTTTAGCTCTGGTTCCAGTCCTGTGAGTCATTGAAAGGAACCTCCCTGGGAAACACAGGGCCAACCTGGGGGCCCCTGGACATCCAGGAGGGCCCGGGGAGACTGACTTTCTGGGCAGCATAGGGCAAGGGGCCAAGATAAGAGAATTTTCCAAGTGCATAAAAGAAATTCTGTGGAACTTACAGTTTTACTAATATTAGACTACTGTCAAGATATTTCCAAAACTCAAAAAAAAAAAAGGAGTTCTGAGTCTTGAATTAGCCTTTGCATTTTAAAGGGGAAATTTAGACATGTCTTTGAAAATGCAATAAAATGTCACTAACACAAACTGATCATAATTCCACGGAGGGAACAAAAAATATTTTGTGAAACCATTTAATATTATAAAAAGGGCTGGAAGTGAGAGTCTTTACCTTACTAAAATTAGCAAATTGTTTTCAAGCCTCTTATTCACAAATTCTTGGGTTTGGAAAGGACCTCAAGATTCTCTCACTGGTCTCCTCTCTCTCCTCCCACTCATGTTATCCGTACCCAGGTGAGCTCTCAGAAGTAGGGAAAAGTTATAAAGGACCTACTGTGTGCTAGCGACTGAGCTAAACACTTTTAATCCTCGCAATTCTGTTTCTGCTTCTCTGACCTCATCTCCTGCTCTCCCCTCCCTCCCTCTGCTCCGGCCACACTGGCCTTTCCTCAGGGCCTAGAACATAGCCAGCTGGTGTGCACCTCCAGCCCTTTACACATGCTGTTCCCTCTGCCTGGAGCTCTCTGCCCCCTGATCTCCACGTGACTGGATCCTTCTTATTGTTAAGTCCTGGGTCCAAATATCATCACCCTCGAGAAGCCCTCCCTGATCATCCGATCGCGCATTTCCGACCTCCTGTCCCACAGCATCCCCTGTTCAAGCACATCACCCTCAGTTACTACCTGCATCGCCTTCACCGTGGTCTGAAGTCAATCTACTTATTGATATACTTGTACATTTACCTGCTTCCCCCTCCGGAATGTGAGTTCCTGCAGGGTGGAGCCCTCGTCTATCTTTCTCATGGTTGTATTCCCAGTGCCCAGAACAGTGATTGTCACAGAGCTGGGACTCCATAACCGTGTGTTCAGTGAGTGGATGAATGAATGATTGAAGGGTTTCCGTCTTCCCAAACCCTAACCTTGCCCATGGTGCTTTCCAATAAATGCTTATTAAACCAACAAATGGATGTAGGAAGTAGAGTAGACCCAAATAACTCAGAATATATCATGATCCAGGCATGAGTTTGTCTCTACTTCATCAACAAGTTTTCCTGAGTCATTTGAAAGATTGTAAAAGGCATATCTGTCCTATTTTTGAAAGTTCCTTGTTTTCCAGCTATTTGTATTTACAAATTCATCACCTGAATAGGATTTCAGTGATCAGATAGACCATGGCTAATTTAACAGATGAAATAACTGACACCCAGAAAGAGGGACAAGGGCTTCCCTGGTGGCGCAGTGGTTGAGAGTCCGCCTGCCGATGCAGGGGACACGGGTTCGTGCCCCGGTCCGGGAGGATCCCACGTGCCACGGAGCAGCTGGGCCTGTGAGCCATGGCCGCTGAGCCTGCTTGTCCGGAGCCTGTGCTCTGCAATGGGAGAGGTCACAACAGTGAGGGGCCCATGTACCGCAAAAAAGAAAGAGGGACAAGGGTTCAGCAAGATTATATGTGTCAGATGAAGACCCAGGAAAAGAAGCCAGCTCTCTCCATCCTGTCCTTTCCATGTCTCAAACACTCAAGAGGTGCTGTCAGTCACTAAAATTAGCCCAACATTTCTGGAGGCACTCTAAGAATAATAATAAAAAAATAATAGCAGTAGCTACAATTTCTTGAGTGTTTTCTTGAGTGGAGAGTGTAGTAAACACTTTAATTTTTCACAACAACCCTAGAAGGGGTGGGTACTGTTATCATCCCCAGTTTTCAGATGAGGAGACGGAGGCACAGAGAGAGGAAGTAGTCTGCATACCGTCACATAGAGAATAGATGGTGGAGCCAAGTCTTGACCCAAGGCATTCTGGCAAAGTGCCTCAGAAGCATCTGTCTTGACAAATCCACCCCTGCATACTTCTCTTAAGGAAATGATCATGGTCCAGGGAACGATGCATATTTAAAATGAGTGACCCTCTCTGGTGTGCCCCCTTTACATGGACTTCAAGGCTGCCCATGAGGAGAGGGAAGGAGTGAGCCTCACGGCCTATCACTGGGGGAGACCTATGTGAGGAGGGCCAAGCCCCTCCCCCTGCAACGCCCCTCCCCCCAAGACAGGGACACGTGGGGGAGATCCTGGCACACTTTCTATCATCTCACTCACCTAGACTCATTTATGGAGACATTAAGACACACTAAACGCTGAGTTCACTGAGATCTCTCCATCCTGCAGTTTCAACTGAAAATTATATCTCTCGCTTTCTTTTTTTCCTTCTCCTACATGTCAAATGGGTCTTTTCTAGAAGCACTGAATGCAAATAAAGGGGCTTAGAGGATAATTTTATCCCATTTAAATGTAACCTGCAGCGAGTGGGAGTAAACAGACCCACTTGGCAGCCACACCTCATCTCCCTTCTCCCTCCAGGCTCCTGCCCTCTTGCCCCCACTTCCCACCTCCTCAAAGGTGCCCTGGGAGCTCCTGATACCGGGAGGATTCAGGCCTCCACCGGGGCCCTTGCCAAGGCCTGCCTTCCAGAAGTCCAGTTCCCATATTCACCTCGTGTGAGGCAGGTTGCCAGTGAAAGGCTGTGGTCTTCTGGAAAAGTAAAGGGAGGAATCTCCTGGGGAGAAGGCAGGAGCCCCTCAAGCCTTGTCCTGGGATGACTTTGCCAACAACACTCCGCTCCCACTCTCAACCTCCCCTCCCGCTGCTGCATCCCCAAGCAGGGCTGCCAGATAAAATACAGGCATCCAGTTACATTTGAATTCCAGATGAACAATGGATTTCTTTTTTACGATAAGTATATCTCAAGCAGAATTAATTGAACCATTCTGTGTGGGAAAACAGAGAGTTATTAAGAACAGGAGCTCTGAAGACCTGAGCTGACTTGACATTGATTCCCAGCTGCAGTGCTTATGTTGTGTGTCACTGATAATTTCTCTAAGTCTTAGATGTTATCTATAAAATGGATTTATTACTAGTACGTATCTCATGGGATGGCTGGGAAAATTATTTTTAGAAGTCTAACTCGGGCTTCCCTGGTGGCGCAGTGGTTGAGAGTCCGCCTGCCGATGCAGGGGACACGGGTTCGTGCCCCGGTCCGGGAAGATCCCACATGCCGCGGAGCGGGTGGGCCCGGGAGCCATGGCCGCTGAGCCTGCGCGTCCAGAGCCTGTGCTCCGCAACAGTGAGAGGCCCATGTATGGCAAAAAAAAAAAAAAAAAAAAAAAAAAAAAATTCATTGTTTAACTGACATTCAAATGTAATGAAGAGTCCGTCTTACAGTTTTATTTGCTAAATCTGGCAACCCAACCATTGAGCCACCTCAGAGGAAGCAGGCCACAAAAATCTTTGGTCTCCAGAATAGATTTCAAACTCCTTAGCCTGGCACTACAAGTCTGTCCTTGGGCAAAGTCTGCAGACTCATTGCCTGCCCCTAATTTTGCATCCCCCGCCCCCATCCATCACCGTCCACCTCAAGCTCCTTCTTGCTTCCTTCCACACTTCTGTGCCTTTGCCTAGACTATTTCCCCTGCCCAGGCCGCCTCCACACACCTGCCCACGCTCAGCTTTGCCTCTTGGCCGGTGCTGCAGAGTCACCTCTTACAAGGTATCCGGCTGCAAAGACGGCACGTGCAGGCAGGTAAAGGGAGTCTAGGAAACAACAGATCACACCTCCTGGCGTAGGTTCATTGCAGACTGTGGCTGACGATGCCGCTCGCCAGCTCTGCCAGTGGAGCATGAACACAGCCTTAGGCAGTACAGGAGAGGATGAGTGGAGCCGTGTTCCAATAAAACTTTATTTGCAAAAACAGAGCGTGGGGTCAGACGTGGCCCGTGGGCTGTGGTTTGCTGATCCCTGGCCTAGACCATTGGGCACCCTCAGGGCCAGCTGAAGGCAACTGTGTTCTTTCCCCTGCAATCCATAAAATCTAACTGGGGGCATCAGCATCTCTCTTTCTGCCACTGACTTATAGGGGGATCGAGAAACAGGCTGCCTTTCCTTCCCCAGGTCTCAGGGGGCCCACGTCTAAGATGAGGTCGTTGGACCCTCAGGATCTTCCCCAAATCGGATTTGATGACCCGGTCCTGCCAGAGAACACCTGGCTCCGAAGTGGTAGATGCCTTTCTCCCTGCCTCCTTTCCGGAACTCCCCACTGCCTGGCCAACAGGTTGCAAGATAAGACACCCATTTCTTATTCTGTCCACTTCCACCCTTAAGCACTATGGTTTCTGACTTCCAGGGACTCCAGAACCTCTGGCAACCCTCCACCTCTGCCGCCTCCTCAGTCACTTAGCTGGGTGGAATACCCCAGAACAGGAGCACTGATTCAGCCTCCCACCAACTCCCCTCCTGCAAATAAATAGGTGCTAACTCACTGCAAGTTGCCAAGGGCCCTCATCACAGGGAGCTTGCACACAACCGGAAATATCTTTAACACCCTATTGATGGTTCCCCACCCAACCCGCCCCCCCCCCCCGGCCATTGCTCTGTGACAAAGTTGAAACAGTGAAAGGCATCGATTTTCCAAGTCTGAGCTGTGAGCCCAAGATCAAAGCAGGGAAGAGGTGGGAGGAACACAGTACAAGAGGGCGTGTTTTACAATGAAATTATGGTTATCATTGACCTGGTAGCATTTCTTCTGTGCCACCATGGCAGACAGCTCTCTGAGTAACAGCAGGTTTGTGTTTCATTAGGATATTTTAGTCAAAAGATCAATGATACTCTCAGAATGGCTCTGTCAGTCCACAAGGGCGGATGAGCTGGGTGAGAAGCCTGCAAAGATCCAGCTAAAATTAGGCAGCTGCTGACAGACACTGGATTTGCAATCATAGCGAATCGATTTCCAAAGTGATGCTGAATCCAAGTGAATTTCATCGGCCTCCGTGTTGTGTCTTTGTGGAGGGGGGCCTTTCATAATGAAGTGGGTCCGTCTCTGGGGAAATGGAGTTTTTAAAGGCAGGCTTGGGTTTGGCAGAGTGAGGGGGTAGGAGAAGGTGGTCAGCAGGTTGGGAGCTGTACATGCTCTTTTAACCCAAAGCTTGCTTGTCAGGCTCTGGGGCTCATAAGGAAGAGCAAAGGGGTGCAGGTGGCAAGAGAGAGGTCAGCTTCTGACCAGCTGAGTGAACTCAGGCATCAACTTTTCTGGCCTCCATTTTCCTCATCTGTAAAATGGTACCTTATTCATTGGTATTATCCAATGGTACCTCATCAGGGGGTTGTTCTGAGAATTCAGTGATTGAATTGGTGCAGAGTGATTGGCAGGGGGCCTGGCACAAAGGAACAGCTCACTATCCAGAGGCTGTCATTGATGCCTCTTACTAGGTAAGCATCCTCAGCCCCACACACTGCACCTTGTATTTTCCTCACCCACCTGGATGTGACCCCTCCAGACCCTCCTGGGTTCTTAGGCTCTTGGTGGCCTGTGGCACTGTCTGCACCCCAGCACTCATCCCAACCTCTCCACTGTTCTGCCAATTTTCTGATCGTTTTGAGGAGCACCACGGTTCAGGGAGAAGAGGATTGGGCTTTGAGCCAGACAAACCTGGATTCCAGTCCCAGCCAGTCACTTCCAAGCTCTCTGATCATTCTCAAGTCATTTACCTGCTGAATCTCAG
The DNA here is from genome assembly GCF_949752795.1 of Hyperoodon ampullatus. Classification (NCBI taxonomy): domain Eukaryota; kingdom Metazoa; phylum Chordata; class Mammalia; order Artiodactyla; family Ziphiidae; genus Hyperoodon; species Hyperoodon ampullatus. Next base: position 24,309,226 of record NC_136915.1, on the reverse strand, counting down.
ACTCTTGGGATAATTATGTCCACAGACCCCAGGGACTGAATGGGAGGAGAATCAACATGGTCACCCTGCTGAAGCTGTAAGCCCCCTGGGGTGGTGTGCAGGGTGGGAGGTGGTATAAAGGGGGAGGTGGGGGCAGAGTCACCACCCTTCACAACCCCCTGGTGCCTGGGGTAGTCATACGTTCTGCCAAACATTTTCACATCTCCCCCTTCCAGGTGTGTGACGGTATTGAACTTCCTGTCCCCTGTGGCTCAGTGGGACCATGTGACTTGTTCTGGTCAATGAGTTGTGTGAATGAAGTAATGCATGTCATTCCCCTGCTGAGCATTTAATGGCTAGTGTAAACCTACCAGGGCTCTCTCCATCTCTGGCTTGATAGCTACTTTGTCACCTGGGGTCCGTGAATGGCCCTGAGAAGAGCAACCCCACCCAACTCACAACGGGCAGGTAGGATTAGCAAGAAATAAATATGTGGGGTTTTATATGTGGAATCCAAAAAAATAAAACAACAAAATGTGTGTAACAAATGTACCTAACAAAACAGAAACAGATTCACAGATATAGAGAATAACTAGTGGTTACCAGTGGGGAGAGGGAAAGGGGGAGGGGAAAGATAGAGGTATGGGATTAAGAGACACTCTACTATATGTAAAATAAATAAGCAACAAGGATATATTGAACAGCACAGGGAAATATAACAATTATTTTGTAATAACTTTAAATGGAGTATAATCTATAAAAATACTGAATCACTACGTTGTATACCTGAAACTAATACAATATTGTAAATCAACTATACTTCAATTTCAAAATAAATTAAATAAATAAAGAAACAAATAAATAAAATGTCAGTGACCTAAATATATATATATGTATTTTAAGCCACCGGGGACTGTTTGTTACTAAGTAAAGCCTCACCTATGCTGACTGATACAGTGCTCCCACAGGCAAGGCCTCAAACTAGGTGTCCTCCATGATTGGCTACTGAATTACATGCACAAGCTGCCCCTCTGATGCTGCTCCAGTAGGGCGAGGGATGGGAGCAGCAGTGACTGGAGGCATTGGTCTAACCATTGAGAAGAAGGGACAGTGATGATCAAGTCCCTCCCCCCACAACTGACACACCAAGTGTCTTGGTGGACAGTGGAGACTGTCAGAGTTCTGGTAAAGGTGGCCCTAAGTGACACAAAGCACCTGGGTTGGCAAGTCAAAGCCAGAGCCCTTTAACCACAGAGGCCATAATTCAGGGCAGAACAGCCACCCAGGCTGCAGCCAGCACAGGAGCTCAGCCCATCCATCCTCAAAACAGCCTGAAGGTGACATAGAGCTTTGGGCTCCTGGTTTCTGGCCACCAGAACCGAAGACAAGTTTGTTCTCACTCCTCTGTTTTCCCCTTACAGAAGTCAGACTCAGAGAACTCCCCCTGCTCAGGAGTTCAGAACAAGGGCTCTGGAGTCAGTTATTGATGCCAGGCGCTGCCCAGCTTTGTGACCTTAGACAAGTCCCTTTGCGTCTCTGAGTTACACTGCTCTCAGTTGGAAAACAGGGAGGACAAAACTGGCCTCTTGGGGTTGGGGGGAGTTCAGAGGACTAGAGGAGATCTTTGTAGAGGGCTTAGTATAGGGCCAGCACAGGGAAGCATTCAATACCTGGGAGTCACAGCTGAATAGATGCCATCCTCTGTGCTCAGGGAGGCCAGGACCAAGGAAGGATGTGACAATCCAGCTTCTTAAATAGTTATCTTATTTATTTTTTTACATGTTGGAATGGTTTAGTAGAAAAGTTCAGAGAATAACGAGTACCACAAAAGAGAGGCAGCCGGTGATACAGCTCCACTGTTAAAGCACAGACCTGGGACATGGGAATGACATCAAACCTTGGTCATGGGAACGCTGTGAGGGTGACGTGAGGGGTGACATGCACAGTGCCAGAAGAGGGGCTGGCTCACAGCAAGAGCGCACGGACATCAGTTTTGTAGAACTGCAGATATTAAATCTTACCTATTTTTATCGATGACCTGGAGGGCGACTAGAGACATAATGAGGACTGAGGATGGGAAGGGTTGCAGCTCCCTGTCTTTAAACCTGAGAAGAGAGGCATCCATGGGCGGAGCCAAGGCCACTTGCCGCTGTCTCTGGCTGTCCCAGAGAGAAACACAAATACGTCCTGTCCCATGGGGCTCAGGAGAAAAGCTAAAACAAAAGAGGGTAAGCTGGGACAAAGTGAGAGAATGGCATGGACATATATACACTACCAAACGTAAAATAGATAGCTAGTGGGAAGCAGCCGCATAGCACAGGGAGATCAGCTCGGTGCTCTGTGACCACCTAGAGGGGTGGGATAGGGAGGGTGGGAGGGAGGGAGATGAAGAGGGAAGAGATATGGGGATATATGTATATGTATAACTGATTCACTTTGTTATAAAGCAGAAACTAACACACCATTGTAAAGCAATTATACTCCAATAAAGATGTTAAAAATTTTTAATTTAATTTTAAAAATAAATAAATAAATAAAACAAAAGAGCAGGGCTGAAGGGGGCCAGGTGCAGCCTACCACATGGAAGAACTTTCTGAAATCCACAAGTTCTCTGACTGCTGAGCCCAAGCTTCCTGGCTTGGCATCCAAGGCCCCGCAGGATCAGGCTCCTCTCCAGCATCCTCTCCCAGCCAGCCCTTTGCTTCCAGCCCCAGGGACCCACCTGCAGTTCCCTCCCGTCCCGTGCCTTTGCCCCTGCTGTTCACCCAACTGGAACCCCCTCTCCTTTCATGCCCGCCTGGCGAACAGCACTCACGGCTCTCCAGGACCCAGCTCAGAGAGCCCCTCCTCTCCAAGTCCACCTCCCCAGGCAGTGGAGGGGCTCCATAAGTGCTCCGTGTTATTATTTTTAATCTGTTAGCTCCAGGCTCTGCCACTTCCTGGCTGTGCATTCTCACGTAAGTGACTCAACCCCCCCTGAAATGCTAATTCACGGGAATGCTGCGGGGAGAGTCAAGTCCACATGTGAAGCTCTTGGGCCAGGGCTTGGAGACACTGGGGTCCACTGAAAGGAAACCTCTCCACAGCCTCCCAGGGCCTGAGGGGACTGCAGGGCACGAGGCATTTATTTGCAAGAGAGATGGTTGGTTATTCCAGAAAGGAAGTGGGGGAAGGAGAAAGAAGTTACATCCCTCCCGCCTAACTTTGGAAGCATCATTGATTTGAGGCAGAAGTCACCCCTGTTGCAGGTGCATTGATTGACTGGGCTGGGCTGGGCTCTTCAGGGTAATGTGAGCTGCGTACACAACCTGCTCTGTCCCTGCCCTCCTGGCACATTGATTATGGATTAAAGGTGCCATAGGGGCTTCCCTGGTGGCGCAGTGGTTGAGAGTCCGCCTGCCGATGCAGGGGACACGGGTTCGTGCCCCGGACCGGGAGGATCCCACGTGCCGCAGAGCGGCTGGGCCCGTGAGCCATGGCCACTGAGCCTGCGCGTCCGGAGCCTGTGCTCCGCAACGGGAGAGGCCACAACAGTGAGAGGCCCGCGTACCGCAAAAAAAAAAAAAAAAGAATAAAAGAAAAGGAACTCGCTGCCCCTGTAGCTTCCATTCTGTCCATTACAGTGACTTTTTCATATTTCATGAGTGAATTTCCTCTCTCTAGATCTGTTCTTTGAGGCCAAGAAATGGATCCACTTCCTTGGGACACAGCCTTGTGCCTGGCACAGAGTAGGTACATATATGTTTCATAAATAAAGTCTTTGAGCTGCCCTTTGCCTGGAACCTCACACTCCTGGAACATTCAGACTATAAATATCAGAGTTGATGAAGGAGATGCTGAGACCCAGAGAGAGGGAACAACTCTCTCAAAGCTGCACAACAAGCTCTCAGCCCATCCAGGACTGATTCTCAGCGCAGGGCCTCTTCCAGCTCCTGTTCACATCCACTGGGCATGTCTGAGGCTGCAGAACAGTCACTTTACGAGAGTGTAAAGAATTTATTTTCCCCGAAAAATAAATGACTGAAGAAGATACCCAAATGCTTATAAATGTGCTAAAACCACCTGATCAGCACATAAACTGCAGAAGCATACAGAGGAAGGAGGCCCCCGCCCGCCAGGCAACAACAGGCCCGTTCAGTGTGCCCTTGATGGCACCAGCTCTATAGGCACCCACTAAATCCCAGTGGGAAATTCTGTGCACAAGGGCAGCCGGACCCCCAGAAAGTGAGTTTCAGATGCCTTCACTATTCCAACTTCACAGCAGCAAGAGCAGAAGACAAAATCTACATTGTCATATAAAAGTACCAACCAACCTAGCATCTTTCATAGAAAATCACAAACTACTTTTACTGATCTAAGGGGGAAAGCTGGCTACTTCTCATGGAGAATTTGATGGGTTCTGACAAAGAAAAGAAAATGTGGTATAGAACAAGAAGGAGAAAAAGCACATCATTTATTGCAGTCCTACTGTGTGTGACACAGAGATGGGCACTTTTAACTCATTTTCTAAATTCACCCACGAACCCTGTGGAGCAGGTATTATTATTCCCAAAGCCCAGCGCTGCACCTGCTCCACAAATATCTGCTGACATCAAGCACCCACTGTTGGACCTGTTCAATTCACCTGATGGCAGAATAGAGCCACTCTACCCAGTGGCATCTATCAGCCAAGCATGACAGTGTCTGTTTCAGCAGCTACCTGCTTTCTCAGCTCTGTATCCCAGCATCTGGGGGCACGCACTGAGTTTTCTCTCTCTCTCTCTCTCTCACTCAGTCTGGACATCTCATCTCTGCCTCTCCCACTGGCCCTCCTCCACCTCTATGCCCTCCTTTCTCTCCCCATTCCCTCCTTCCCTTCCTTGCCGATGTTTATTTTCAGAACCTCAAAATCCTTCCCAAGCCTCTGACATTTACTCTTTAGAATTAGAAAAGTTTCCAGTTCTCTTTCCCAGAGCAAAACTGGTGGATAAGGTTTCCCCAGGGATCTTGCCTGCCCTTCTGGAGGTGAAGCCCTGGAGGCAGAGCTGGCTTATGTCAGCCCAGCACCGATTGTGTCAACCAGCAGTTCTTAGGCACCCACTGTGCACCAAGCCCTTCTCGTGAACATTCAATACATTCAATCCATTTAAGAAGCCTGTGGGGTTGGCGTTACCATCTGCACGTGCAGGATGAATGAACCGAGGCTTAGAGCAGTTAAATAACAAGTCTAAGGGGCAGGGAGAGGAGGGAGGAGGAAGAAGACGGGGAGGGGGAGTAACAGATCACAAGAATGAGCAGGTGGTGAGGGTTCTACACACACTAACTCATTTATCCTCATAACAATGGCATGAGATACATATTATCATTATCTCCAGTTTACAGATGAAGAAACTGAGGTGCTAAGGAATTAAGTAACTCGTTCAGAGCCATGGCCACACCAAGATTTTGACCAGGGTAGCCTGGCTTCAAAGTTGGGGTCTTAACCACTGCACTGCACAGCCTCCCTGCAGGACTGTTAATGGTAGGAGAGGAAGAACCCTGGAATGTTCCTAAGCAGGGAGGGGGCTGGCATGGTCAGGGCTGTGCCTGAGACAGAGCACATGGCAACTGGGTGACAGTAGGTCTGGGGCAGGGCATGGGGGGAGGACTGGGCAGTGTCCAGGCAGGGCCAGTGAAGACCTGATGCAGGCAGGGCAGTGCGGAATGGGGTGGGGGGCGGGGCTCTGAGATACCTATTCATCTCCCCTTGGCCATTTGCCTTTTTGCCTGCGAGCATGGGGTGGGGCCTTGTTGATGATACACAGCCTGGCTCTGAAAGTGTGCCTGCCTGGGTAAGCGTCCTTTCACAGTGCTCCTTGCCTCCCAAAGGAAGCAGCCAGTGCCAGACTCTGCAAACCCTCCCCGTTGTTGGGCCACAGGAACAGACCTGGCTACAGGGAGGGCGTCCCAGCCAGCTCTGCTCAGGATGGATGAAAGCACCTCAGCTGCAGCCCTGCCACAATGTTCCCCTTCCAAAGGGAAGCCCAGGAATTCCCTGGGGATCCAGCAGGAGTCAGGGACACAGCCTGTCTCCATTGGGTTGTGTTCTGGACATTTGGCAGAAAAGCTGGTTGACTCCAGGTAAGATAGATGGAACCATGCCTCACAGGGTAACTCACTTTGTCAGAGAAGGAAATAGGCAAGGAAACAAACCATCCATCACCTGCTTTTCCATTTGAGGGATGGAGGGAAGCAGAGAGTGGAGCCGGGCTCTGGAGAGGGCAGAGGTTATTCTTCTCCACGGCCAGTGTGGAGGGCGGCAGTGCACTGGCATTCTTCCTCATTGTCATCCACTGGGGAACACCAGGGAGGCTCTGATCTGCTAAGACCAATAAGGACCATCAGACCAATGATATCCCTTTCCTCGGCTCCCAAATGGCCCACTTAGCTGTGCTGCTGGACCCAGCTGTCTTTCTTTTCAGGCCTTGCCTCAACTCTAAACCCATCATCAAAGGAATGAAAAATAAACCACCCCGGCACTCGAGATCTCCATTCCATGGTCCCAGGAGTCCCAACCAGTCCTCTGGGCTGCAGCCAAATCAAAGCACTTTTTTTGTTGATTTTTCCATTCATTCATGACCCTTAATTGAGTATCTGCTATGTCCCGGGCTCCATCTGTTGGTGTTAGGGGTGCAGAAGTGAACAAGACAGGCACGACTGTCCCTGCCTGTGGAGGATACAGATGTTATACAAGTAAAAACTGTCCCCCACTATAAACTTCCCGCCTCTGAGCATTTGCACTTGCTGTGCCCTTTTTTTTTTTTTTTTTTTTTTGCGGTACGCGGGCCTCTCACTGTTGTGGCCTCTCCCGTTGCGGGGCACAGGCTCCGGACGCGCAGGCTCAGCGGCCATGGCTCACGGGCCCAGCCGCTCCGCGGCATGTGGGATCTTCCCGGACCGGGGCACGAACCCGTGTCCCCTGCATCGGCAGGCGGACTCTCAACCACCGCGCCACCAGGGAAGCCCCTTGATGTGCCCTTTGACTAATTCATCCAGCTATTGATCCATCACCTACGTCTGTAATTCTGGACACAGGACTGCAATTGGGAAAACTGAGGCCAGGGCCAGAACAGAGACACTGTCCAAGTCCTGGATCCCCATATCTCAGCAATGGTGCCACCATCCCCAGGCCTGAAACCTACACACCATCCTTTATCCCTCCCTTTCCCTCACCCTCCCTCGAAATCGCTCACCAAGGCCTGTTGACTCTGAATCCTGAATTCCCCTAAAAGCCACTCCCATGCCCTCTGCCTCGGTTCTGCCCCTGCTCTTTCTCCCAGTGCACGGGGCCAGCCTCCCTCCCAGTCTTGCCGCCTTCCATCTTTCCTTCTCCAATCCAGCCCCACACTGGGAGCAAGAGGGCCCTTTCAAATGTGCAAGTGTGACCATGTGGTCACATGGTCCTTCTGCTCAAAAGCATTCAATAGCCACCCTGCAGGGACACAGCATGCTTCCCAAAGTCCCCCACATGGCACCGAGCCTACCCAGGACCCAACTCCCGTTCACCTCTCTGCCTTGGGGTCTCCTCTCTCCCCATCACAGGATATACCCTAACCACACAAACTACTGGAGGTCCCCAGGGCTCAGCTTCTCTCCCCTGGGCCTCTGCACATGCTGTCTCCTCTGCCTGGTGCACTTTGCCCCTTCCCACTGGTCACTTACTTTTTCAAGGCCGTGCACAGGCATCACCTCCTCTGGGTTAAATCTGCCGCATGTTCTCAGAGCTCTGACACTGCCAGCCAGCAGGTGGCTTTCCTCCATGCGGTGATTTAGAGCCCAGGCTCCTTCCATCTCATGGCTCCGTCTTCCTCCAAGGCCTCAGGTTGCTCTGCTTCCAGCTTGCAGAGGGGAAAGAGACAGTGGAGAAGGCACACCTGCTTCTTAATCACCTCAGCCAGAAGTGACAATCACATCACTTCTTCCAACCCACTGGTGAGAGCTGATCCTATGGCTCCACCTACATGCAGCGGGTGCTGGGAAAGGTAGTCCCAGGCAGCCCCTTCCCTGCAATATCTCTACACAGCCCCTCATACGCATCGCCACCTTGTCCTCATCTCTGTATTAGTTTACTAGGGCTGTTGTAAAAAGATACAACAAACTGGGTGGCTTAGAACAACAGAAATTTACTTCTCACAGTTCTGGAGGCCAGAACTCTGTATCAAGGTGTCAGCAGGGCCATGCTGCCTCGGAAGGCTCTGGAGAAGGACCTGCTCCTGAGGCCTCGGCAGGCTCAGGCATTCCCTGGCTCACGGTCATCTTCTCCCTGTGCCTCCTGACACCATCTCCTTCTGTGTCTGTCTCTGTGTCCAAATTCCCCCTTTTTATAAGGACACCAGTCATATTGGACAAGGGCCCACCCTAACGATCTCATTTTAACTTGATTACCTCAGGCAAGATCCAATTTCCAAGTAAGGTTACATTCTGAGGAATTGGGGGTAGGACTTGCATGTATCTTTTTGGAGAAACACAATTCAACTTACAGCAATCATCAGCTCGCTTCATCTGCAACACCTGGACCATTTTTACCACCATCATCATCTACACCTGAGGGCCTGCAGGAGGGTGGAGTAGGTTGTTAAGAGGCTTTGAGGCAGACAGAAGTGGATTCAAGCCCTTCTTTCCAAGGGAGCAACAATCAGGAGGAGACCAGCCCACTGAGGGGCGGGGAGGAGAAGCAGGAAGGTGCTGGGAATGGACCGCTCCAAACGGCATCCCAGCTGGTCTTTAATGCTGCAGATTCTGAAATGTGGTGCACAAAAAGAAACCAGACTCCACTGAAATGGAAATGCGTTATGATGGGTAAGAGGGGGAGAAAATGGAAACTGTACTTCCTTTCAAGAAATGTTTTATGTCACTCCTGAAAGGAGGTCTCCTAATAAAAGCAGCCCTGATGCTAATTGAGACAATGGAGATGAGAGAGCATGGCGCCCCCGTGGAAAGATGCCAACAGTAACTGTGGTCACAGTAAAGCTTGTCTGCTCTGGACACAGCCCAGAGAAGAAGGTCTGGTGCTGACGATGGGGAGCCTGGAAGGAGCTGGGGGCCCCACTGGCACTGACTTGCCGAGTGACCCTGGGGAGGTCACAACAGGACTCCTCCCTCCCCACCCACCTCCAGCAGCCACAATGGCCTCCAACCTCCTTCCTGGGTCAAAAGGTCAAAGGCCATGGGCAGGCCAAGTACTATGCAGGGGAAGAAGAGGCTCTGGGTTTAGCTACGCCGTGGGAGCCTGGCAGGCATTCAGATACTCCATCTGCACAGGCATTAGTTACAGGTTCACCACTTTCCTGCAGGAGCCGGGCCAGAGGGGAGCTCCAGGGCCCAGTGCTCACCCCTGACCTTGCCACCTGGCAGGCAGCTTTCCTTCCTCCCGGGCAGAGGTTCAGGGCCCAGGGATGAGGGCAGCCCCCTCCTGCCTCTCAGGAGCTAACCATCCCTGTGCAGGACAGAGGGTGGCAAGTCTGTGGGGTCGTTCAGAGGTGGATTGGGGGAAGGTGAGGACAGGAGACTCACAGCCCTGCAGGAATCACCCTGGGCTATTTCTTCATGTAGGGCAGCCCATCTAACCCTCATAGCAAACCACAATGGCCCCATTTTGCAGATGAGGAAACTGAGGTTGGAGAGATGTGCCCAAGTCACACAGCAGGAGAGTGGTAGAGCTGAGGCTTGAACCCAGGCCTCCTGGCTCCAGAGCTGGTGCCTTGCTTAGCCTCACACTGAAGCTCTTTACAAGTGGGCATCTCCCCTCTAGCCCCTGTGCCCTGTCATTCATCTCTACATCCCTGTTGTGCTGATTCCCATACCCCAGACTAAGGAACTCCTTCATCAGCCTCCTCTGGGAAACTCATTAAAGATGCAGGTTCCTGGACCCCATCCACAGCTGCTGCATCAGCATCTCTGGTGCTAGGGGTCCTGAATCTGCAGTTTTTTTAAAACTTCCCTGGGGAGTTATGTCCAAGGAGTACTGCCCCAAGCCCTAAGTGCCACTCTCTCTGTGTCTTTGGGCCTGGGGGGCACCCACCGTGCTAAATGCTTTACATCTAGTGATTCAGCCAAACCTCACTGCAACCTATGAGGTCTCCACCATTATGTCCCCATTCTATGTCCCTAGAGAGTTTAACTCAGTGCCTGGCATATAGTTGTCCCTCAAAACATACCTGTTGATGAATTTGCTTCATATATGTGAACTCATTTAAGGCCCAACAGAAGCATGAAGTGGATATAGTTCCCATTTTACAGAAAGGGAGACTGAGGCTCAGAGAGGTTAAGTGATTGGAAGAGACAGGGTCGGGATTCAACAGGGCCAGAGCTGGCTGGTTTGCAGAGCACTGTCCAGGGCAAACTGGGCTCTCCCCCTCCCCCCGCGCATTGAGTGGCAGCAAAGGCTGTGTCAACGAAGGGAGAATTGATCCTATGGCCCAGTGGCTTTGCTGAAGCTTGAGGCCAGGAGCCACAGGGTGCCAGCTGGGCAAGGAGTCCAGTTGAATCCAGAGAGGCTATTTTCATGTCTCATGTGTGCTCAGAAGCTGTAACTGTGCTGTCTGCTTCCATCATTGGTTTATCCCCCAGAACGTCCCCAGCCCAAGCTAGAAGCACTGGAGGCAGTGCGGCCTGAGTCCCTGCCACAGGGTCTCCCTCCAGGCCTGACCTGGCTGTGCCTGACCTCTGGGGAGGGGCGCTGTCCGCTGCCCTGTGCTGGGCAGCTCACCTGATCAGAAAGTCCCTTCTCCTGAGCTGAACTCTGCCTCCTGGTGGTTCCTCCTGAAGATCCCAGCTCCACATCCAGGGACAACACAGAACAAGCGGAATCACCCACCCGACAGCCTCCACACAGCATCAACCACGGCAATAGCGCCGGCAACAAGAGCTATTTACTGAGCGCTCACCACCTACCAGGCGCCACACAAAGGGATTCACCCGGATCATCTCATCGAGTCTCATGACAACCTGTGAGGTGGGGGCAGTTATTGTCCAACTGTGCACATGGGGAAACTGAGGCTCACTGAGGCAGAAAGGTTTGCCGAAGATCATGCGACATGAGTGCTCGAGAAATAGTACACTCTCCCCCTTTCCCCTCCCTTGGATCCTGCTGACACCTTGCTGGTGTCCCTTTCTGAATTCTCCTAAAATCCTAGAATAGCCCTTGGGCCGTCAATTCAACCAAATCTGTAACCTCATCCACCCCTGGATTCTCTTCACGTGAAATAATGAATGTCATTATGATGCAAGCCACTTTGATTGGGGTTTTATTGATTTGGAATCTGAGCAACATTATAGACACAAGGTTCATGATAACGCAAAGGACTGACATGACTGTTAAAAGAGATTATCAATGAAGTAGACACAGAGCCAGGAGACATAGAGACACCAGGGTAATTCTGACCTCTTGCGCCAATGCCCCCTGCTGTCTGCATTCCCTTTCACAGATCTCCAAGCACATTTTGCTCTGGACAACCCCACTCACCCTTTCCAGGTGATGCTCAGAGAGGTGAGGTCACCTGACTAAGATGACTCAGCTAGTGAGGGGCAGAGCCTGGGAGTGGACCCACTTTGGTGACAAATAGGGAGCATTTCCCTGCACCATGGTCCTCAACTGGGCCAATATGGCTGGTCCAATTAGATTGGTTCAATCTAATTGTGTGGATTACAGAATGACAATGTCAACTGAATGCACTCATCAGACAAGCCCCTGCTTCTCCCTTAAATAAGAGAAAGTGAGAGGTGGAAACTGAGGCAAATGCCTCAATAGTCCCAAGAGTGTGGCGGCTCCTACTTTAAGAGTCAGTAGGAAAATTCGAAGAGGGAGATGATGATGCCCTCCTTACCCCAACTATTAATATTACATCATTTATGGTCACTGACCACAGGCCGTGGTACAGGTGAGGTGGACTAAACTTCTACCCAAGCCCCTAGCCAGCTGTAAGCCCACCCCTTCCCTCTATTCGAGAGAGCATGGGAACACAGGGGAACAGGCAAGGGAGACAGAGTTAATGCTGCTCCCAAGAACACCCACTCAGGCCTTCCTGGAATGGGTGTGAGCGGTTTCCCAAAAGAGGAAGTGCTTTGGCTCTCTGTGTCCTGAAACGATTGATCTTTCCCTGTTTATGCTGAGGCTCAAAGGGCCAAGTTTAATCCAGAGAAGCCTTTACACTTGGTTATTAGACAAGGGTGAGGTCAACAAGGGCTATTGGGGACTATTTCCATCCATGCACATGGTCACTGCAGCCGCCAAGAAAAGGGTGTTAGCAGCCAAGGTCTGTCCGGGCCTCGGGTCTTAACACCAGGGGTGTGAACCGGGGGCATCGCCGCAGCCAGTGTTTTGCTCTGGATTCTTTCTTTCCCCCATGGACTGCAGTGAATCTGGCTCTGACATAAGCGAATCCAGATGTGTGGGAACACAGTTGGTTGAAGATGGCAAAAGAATCGCAGTGGCCTCAGCTCTCTCCAGAAGTGGAGGATGTTTTAGGAGACTACCTGACTAGGGCTCACACTTCCCTGTTCAAATGACTCCAAAGGCTTCCTGCAGCCCTGACTAGAGAGACAGCCTGGGCCAATGTTGTTCCAGCCCCACCTTACCCCGCTCCCCTCACTTTATCTGCTTCAGCCACATTTGCCTCCTGGTCATGCTAACCTGCCCACCCCAGGGCCTTTGCACATGCTATTCTTTTTGCCTAGAATGCTTTTCTCTTCCCACTTACCTGAGAAACTCGCATTCATCACTTGCTCAAGACAGCCTTCCCTGACCCTTTATTAGAGCTATAACTGTACATAGATGACTTAATTTTTATACTGTCTGCTCCCACTGTAGTCTAAGCTCCAGGAGGGCAGGAACCATATCTGATTCTTCTCTCTCTTGTATCTCCAACCCCTAGCACAGATCCTGTCACAAAGCAAGTAGCCAGTAAATACTGAGTGAGTAAGTGAGTGAGTGCGTGCGTGAATAAACAAGGAGTTTCAGCAGTGGTCACCATAGCTGTACAAGGCTCTGTCAATGTAAACGTTACCTAATTATCCAAATGTTCAGGGGGGTCTCCCTAGTTTGAGGGATCCCAGAGCTAAGAGATGAGCCAGAAGGCACTTAGAGAGATCCAGATTAAGGCAACAAAAGAACCACATATCAGTGTCAAGTTTGAGAAACATGGAGAAGGAAGCAGGTCTTGGGGGAGAGAAAGAAGGTGGAGAGGAGAGAATGGACCCAGCTCCTTCCTCTCCCACTACCGGCTCCACCCCAACTCCAGAAACACCCCTCATCGACATGCCTGAGTGGGACGGGTCTGCCAGTGCCCCCCAGCAGATTCTCCCATCTTCCTTTAATAACTGAACCTCAAATTTCGGCTTTGTCCGTGGCTGCTCAGACTACATCTCCCAAGGCTAAGAAAGCCTTCGCCTCAGCCCATTACCGCTGCCTTGACTTGGGCACAGCCAGCCCACAGAGCAAGGGAAAGGGAAGGAGGGAAAATGTATGGCACCACTGATGGGGATGATGGTTATGAATGGGTGGATGTCCAGTCACCCACCCATCACACCCGCCGATTAAAGCCTCAGGCAGGTGGGCTCAGGGGCCGAGTCCTCCTCACTGCAGGGCTCACTCTGGCCCCCACCACCAGGCCTAGTGGAGTCATCAAATAAATCCAACATTAAGAAAAGGGGGACAGGGGTGGGAGACACAGCAGACACTTTCCTGAAATTCAATGGTAATAAAAGAGAAAAATGGACCCGCTCGCTCTAGACAACCAGTGCCAGAAAAATAATTATCCCACTTTCCTCCGCGAGGATGCCGGTGGCAGAGGCACCTGCCCAGGTAATTCATCAGCCTCAGATTTATGGACTCCCTGGGAACCTAATGTACAAAGACTCCTCTCCAGCTCACTTGAAACAATGCTATTTAGATTTTGTCAAGATTATTGCTCTTCTCTGCCATCCCTGAGTGGGGAGGCAGGCACCATAATGGGTGGCACAAGTGAATATCGATTTGCCGGCACCAACCCTGAAGAAAAATCGCTACAAATGAGCCAGTTGTTGCCAACTGCCCAAGCCCTCCACAGGGCCATGGTTTCCCCGTGAGTCACTGAGCTGCCGCTGTCACATCAGGCAGACAGAGAGCCCAGCTGTGTGATCATAGGGGAATAAGGTGTTGTATAGAAAGTACCTCAGTTTCCTCATCTGTGAAATGGGAATCACAGCACGTGCTGATGAGGGCTCTCATCTTCTTTATTGCTTAAAAAAGTTTTTAAGATGAGCTTATATTTCTTTTGTATGGAGAAAACTAAGCACAAGGAAACATAGATGAAATGAGGGTGTAGTACACACCCCATGGATGTGCAGTGAGAGCTGAATTAGATGATACTCACGCGCCCACCGCACAGGGCTGGGCAGGTGCTGAGCGCACAATGCCTGGGGCTGCCAGGCCGCTCTGATGACTGTGGCGGATGCTGGATGTGCCTGTCGCAAATCAAGGCTCTTGGCAGGGTGCTGCCTGTGACACTGGACAGGGAGGGTGACTTCTCTGATTCATCCATCAAATAAGAAAGACACTGGCTTCCAGCCTAGAGGCAGGGGCATGGACTGCAGACCTTCTCATGCCATTTCCAGTCCCTGAAACCCCTGTTTGAGTCAACGAGGGGTTGGTGACCTTTGATGTCAACCCTTCAGGAGAACAAGACATGACCGCCGGGGTCTCTTCACTTTTCCATGGTCCAAAGCCTTCACTCACCTGCTCACTCATTCATTCATTCAGGCGCCCAGAAGCACTTATTTAGCACTTTATAAGCCATACCCTGGTCCTCCGGGAGCTCTAAGGCTGGCGGGTGAGGAATACAGGAGCAGGAGAGTCTGGTGCAGTCGGAAGGGCTGGCTGCAGGGATGTGTGGATCTGGGGGAGCTCCGAGCAGGACTTGTGTGAATCTGCCTGGGGAGGTCGGGCAAGCTTCCCAGAGTGACACTGAACCGAGGGGGGAAGGGGGGAGTTTGTTGGGATGTCATGGTGGGAAGGGCACACCAGACAGAGGGAACAGCATGTGCAGAAGCTCAGAGGCTGGGAAGCATTTGGCCTGTTCAAAGAGGAACACAAGGTCTGGAATGGCTGGAGGATGGGCTGTAACTTTAAGGGGTGGAGCAGAGGTGAGAGATGAGGCTGGGGAGGCTGGTGCCTGGCAGACAGTTATGTCACCTCTCAGAGCCTCAGTTTCCTCGTCTGTAAAATAAAGGCAAGAACAGTTCCATCCTCATAGAGTTAAATGAGAAGAAGCATGGCAGTGTGCGACGCACAGAGTAGGCAGTCACTAGTTGGTCCCCATCACTGGTCTGACAGGCATTGAGCTCCCCCTCAGCCCCTCTCAGGTCCTCCCTCTGGCTGCCCTGTCTCCCCATCCTGGGACCCACCCCCGCTTGTGCTCCAGACCTGATGTCGCCCCAAGGTTCTGAGTAGCTCTAGCCGAGCTCCAGGCTCGGCCACAAGTTTAGCGCCTGGCACGGGGTGGGCACTTGTGCACGTGGGTGAGCAGTCCTGTCGGGACAGCATCCTCCTCCTGTTGCCCTGAGCTGCCCATGCCTCAGCCACTGCCCTTTTCTGTGGCCAACCCCACAACCTGCCCTCCCACACCAAACCCCTCCCCCCGCACAGGGCACCATCTCAGCCTGCAGCCCTGCTCATGGTTCCTGGGACCCACATCTGGGATCTGCTGCATCCCAAAGGCCCCTATGAAGGGCACACCCGTGAGATCCACTTCTTGTGGCTCCCACCTTTCTAAACTCTCTTGTCTGACAGAACAGCCTTATCATCTATCTGGGGCCTCCAAGGTTAACTGTACTCTGAGCTGCAGTCAGCTAGTGTCTGGGCTTTGGGAAACCTGGGTCTTCTGAAGGCAGGCTGGGGGCACAGAACATGCCAAAGTGAAGCCCTCCTGATTTCCTGATTCTGCCCGGTCTTAGAATGAGGTCACTTCCAGGAAAAAGAAACTGAGAGAAAGAATTAGCAGCCAGACTGGTAAAAATAAAACATGAACATATGGCCATTCACAATAACATCATAAATAAGAAAATACTTAGGAATAAATTTAACAGATGAAGGGCAAGATTGTGCACTGAACACTATGAAACATGGCTGAGATCAATTAAAGAACATCTAAATAAATGGAGAGATATTTCATGTTCATGGGCTACAAGACTCCATATTGCCAAGTTGGCAATTCTCCCCAAATTGATCTACATATTAAATGCAATCCTTATAAAAATCTCAGCAAGATTTTTATAGAAATTGACAAGCTGACTCTAAAATTTATATGGAAATTCTAGGGACAGAGAATAGACCAAAGTATTTGGAAAAAGAACAAAGTTGGAGGACTGATACTACCTGACCTTGAAACATATTATAAAGCCATAGTAATCAAGATAGTGTGGCATTGGCGCAAGACAGGCATATAGATCAAAGAAAAGAAAATGAGTCCTAAAGTAAGCTATTAAATTTATGGTGAATTGTTTTTTAACTACGGTCCAAAGACAATTCAATGTCTTGTTGAATTGTCAAGGCATGTTTGACCATTTGTTCAAACTTGTCAACTAATGATGCTGGGGCAGTTGGCTACCCACGTGAACTTAAACCCTCACCTCATTCCATACACAAAAATTAACCCCAAATGGATTAAAGACTTAAATATAAGAGCTAAAACCATAAAACTGCCAGAAGAAAACAAAGGAATATATCTTCGTGACATTGTGTTAGGTGAAGAATTTTTCGCCTTTTGGAAGAGACCAAAAAGAAGATCCATAAAAGAAAAAAAAATCAGCAAAGTTACTTTATCAAAATTTTAAAAATTTGTTTCAAAGGACACCATTAAGAAAATGAAAAGACAAGCCCACAGACTGGGAGAAAATATTTGTAAATCACATACTGATTAAGGTATTGTATCCAAAATATATCAAGAACACTTATACTTCAATAATAAGAAGACAAACAACTCAATTTAAAAATAGCCTAAAGACTTGTGTAGACATTTCACCAAAGAAAATATATGGATGGCTAATTAGCTCATAAAAACATGTTTAATATATTCAACTAATGAGATTAGTTATCAGGTAAATGCAAACTAAAACCAGCAGTGAGATACCAATTCACACCCACTTGAATGACTATACTTTTTAAAAGGACAACATCAAGTGTTGTTAAAGAAGTAGAGAAATAGAAACTCTCTTATACTGCAGGTAGGAATGTAAAATAGTATAATTAGTTTCGGGAAACAGTATGGCAGTTTCTTAAAAAGCTAAACATAAACTTACCATAATACCCAGCAATTCCATTCCCAGGAATCTCCCTAAAAGAAATAAAAAACCTATGTTCACAAAAAGATTCATATGCAGACGTTCATAGCAGCATTATTCATGACAACCAAAATGCAGAACAACCCAAACGTCCATCAAATTTGAGTGGATACATAAATGTGAGTATCCATCCAGTGGATACCACTCAGCAATAAAAAGGAAGAACTACTGACACATACTACACATGAATGACCTCAAATATATTATGCAAAGAAGCCAGATGCAAAAGACTACATATAGTAAGACTCCCTTTATATGAAGAGTCCACAAAAGGCAAACTTACAGAGACAGAAATCAGACCTTGAATGCCTAGGACATTATGTGTGTTTGGAGGGGAGGGGAAGGTGGGGATTAACTGCAAGAAAACACAAGGGAACTTTTGGGGTGATAGAAATGTTCAATAACTGGATTTCGGTGATGGTTACACAACTCTTGTTTGTGTGTGTGTGTGTATGTGTTCAATATTCTTTGATATTATACATAAACTACACTAAAATGCCTTTCATTAAATAAAAGGCAACATTTTAGATACAGGGAATTTTAATTAAATAGGCATAGTTAAGACCAAAAAGATAAAGTAGACATTGCCAACTCATCTTCAAACCTTGCCTTAACAGGCTGGTAAACGCAACTTGAAACACACAGGTGAGTCTTGCTCTGTTTTATGAAACAATAAGAAATCTCCTCAGTACTTAAGTATGTTAATATAACCTGTTGTATAGATCTACCTATAAAACCAAACTCCTATAGGTTTTGAGATGGCATTCACCATCTCTGTGAAAAGTTGAACATTACTAATCAAATTCAATCATATCTTTAGAAGGGGAAAACAGTGACAGCCCTTGCTGAACCAGAATTACTAACAAAATTCAAAAACTGATCATCGTTTAGCCACAAGCCAATCCTATTTAAACCAGGACTGTCCAACAGAAATATTCTATCAGCCATTCATCATCTGAATTCTGGTATATGAGATCAGTTTAGATACGGTATGCATAAGAAGATCATAGACATTTCTGTGTTGTAATAAATAGGGCAGTAGCCACCTATTACTCATTAGTAGCTTTTTTGAGAGAAGTTACTAAGTCTTCGCTTTCTGCCTTCTTAATGCCAGTGAAGATTACTTTTGTTCCAGGGATGTACTACTTAGGATTCTCCAAATACTCCCCAGTGATGTCTTCGTTCTTGATGACATCTGCGTAAGAGAATCCAGGGTCCTGAACTGTCTTTCGCCCAAATAGAGCATGGAGGTTTGGTCCAGTCTTGTGCTTGCCTCCCTTTTCCACAGTAGGGCACTGGACACACTGCTGAAAAATCATCTTGCCCTTCTGCACATCACCCACTTTGAAATTGTTCCTTTGTCATATGTGATACGAAAGTTCCAATACAAGTTGGATGTCCACTTTCTCCACAACTCTTGAAGTTTACTAAAAATCACTGAATCATACTCTTAAAATGGGTGGATTTTATTATAACTTATATGTCAATAAAACTGTTCAAAAGAAACAACTACATGGGAATGCCCCACAGAGCTGGCTAAATGAGGAAGACAATAGGTGATGAACACAGTTCTCTGCCAGCTCCCATTTCCTTCTGAGAAAAGAAGAGGGAGCTGGAGAGTGGTCTTAGTGTTTTGGACCAGTCTTAGCAGGAACAACTCCCACAACTCTTAGAATAAAGGTCCAACTCCATCCTGGCCAGGCCCTGCCCTCTCCAGCATCAGTTCCCAACACTCTCCCATGCCTTATGTCCTCCCCAAATACACTGGCCTTCTTTCAGGACTTCATATTGATGTAGTCCTTCCCACTTCAGGGCCTCTGCATGTGCTGTCACCCCTACCAGAAACACATTTCACTTTCTGCCTAGGTACCTTCTACTCAATCTTCAGACCTCAGCTCCATTGTCTCTTCCTTGGGGAAGCCTTCCTTGATTTCCTGAGCTTGGTCAAATTCCTCTATGAATTGGTATCATAGACCCTTTCTCCCTATATAATTTACCACAGTAGCAACTTTTTATTTATTTGTGATATCATGACTCATGTTAGACCAGTCACCATGAAGATAGGAAACATATCTAATTTGCTCACCATTGTATCCCAGGGCCCAGCACAGTGCCTGCCACATAGTAGATGCTCAGTTAATTGTTAATGACTTGCTGAAAGTTAAAATTCTAAACTTCTTAACATCAGGAGATTGTAGTATTCAAAATTTCTGTCATTTTGAGATATAACAACTCAATACATTATTCAATTATTATGTTCCTGAAACTTTTCATGTGCCAAAGAGCAAAAAAATCTACAAAAATCTAGTAAAACCTGACCTTGAAGTTTACGGTTTCATCATTTAAGGAGCCTTTTTCTCTTCTCTAGCCAGGCTGAACAAGAAAACAGGAGAGAATGTACAAATTACCAATATCAGAAATGAAAAAATGGTCATCTGTACTGATCCCATGGACATCGAAAAGATACTAAGGGAATAATAAGGGAACAACTTTATGCACACAAATTTGATAACTTAGCTGAAATGGACCAGCTCCTTGAAAGACACAAACTACCAACACTCACAGAAAGACAAATAGATAACCTGCATAGCCCTTCAACTATTAAAGAAATAGAATCAATAATTCTTTTAAAGTCTTCCAAAAAAGCAAACAACGGGCCCAGATGGTTTTGCTGGTGAATTCTACCAAACATTTAAAGAAGAAATATTACTAATTCTCTACAATCTTTTCCAAAAAATAGAAACAGAGGGAACACATCTTAATTCATCCTATTAAGTCAATAGTATCCCAATACCTAAAAAAAAAAGACATTATAACGAAAGAAAACTACAGATCAATATCTCTTACGAACAGACACAAAAATTATCAAGAAAATATTAGTGAATCAAATCTGACAATGTATAACAAGGATAAACATGTCAATCAAGTGGATTTTATTCCAGGTTTATGGGCTAGAAGACTCCGTATTGTCAAGAACTGTTAACATTTGAAAATGCAAGGATAGTGCAACATTTGAAAATCAGTCCATGTAATCCACCATAGCAAAGGCTAAAGAAGAAAAATGATACAATCATATCAATTGATGCAGTAAATGCATTTAACAAAATCTAATGCCTATTATCATCATTCAAAAAAAAAAAAACAAAACAAAAACCTCTCAGCAAACTAGGAATAGAGGAAAACTTCTTCAACACAATAAAGAACATCTACAAAAAACCTACAACAAACATAATACCAATACTTAATGGTGAGATTAAGATCAAGAATAAAGTAAGGATGTCTACTTTCTTATCACTCCTATTCAACATCATACTGGAAATCCTAGCCAGTGCAATGAGACATGAAAAAGAAATTAAAAGCATATATATCATAAAGGAAGAAATAAAACTGTCTTCATTCATAGTTGGCATGGTTTTTTACAGAAAATCACCAAAATTCTTCAAAAAAAAAACCTAAAATAAGTATAGCAAGGCCACAGGATACAAGGTTAATATACAAAAGTCTATTGCTTTTCTACATACCAGCAATGAACAAATGGAATTTGAATTTTTTAAATACCACTTACAATAGCACCATAAAACCAAAGAACTTAGGTATATATATAACAAAATATGTTCAGGATCTATATACTAAAAAACACTGATAAAAGAAATCTTTGAAGGTCTAAGTAGAAGAGACAGTCCATATTCATGAACTGAGACTCAATATTGTTAAGACATCAATTCTTCCCAACTTGACATATAGACTCAATGCAATACCAGTCAAAATCCCAGTAAGTTATTTTGTAGATATTGACAAGCTGATGTATGTGGAAACATAATACTGAAAAAGAACAAAGTTGGAAGACTCACATTATCCAAATTCAAGATTAACTATAAAGCTACAGTTTTCAAGACAATGAAAGTTAGACACTTAGATCAGTGGAACAGAATAGAGAGCCCCAAAATAGACCCACATAAAAATAGTCAACTGGTTTTTTACAAAAAGGCATGGCAGGTCAGTGGAGAAATAATAGTGTTTGCAACAAATGGTGCTGGAATAATTGTATACCTATTTGCAAAAACAAATGAACACAGGCAAAGACCTTACATCTTTCAAAAAAATTAACACAAAATTGATCATAGACCTAAACATAAAATGCAAACTATAAAATTTCTAGAAGAAAACATAAGAGAAAATCTAGGTGACTTTGGCAGCTATTCCCCCTGCCATCCCTCAGCTACCCTTCTGTGTATAGTTATGCCCCTTCTGGCTGCCCCACCAGTCTGAGAGATGTTGAAGATAAACACAGCCAGACATTAGTTACAGCAGTGAAAATAGAATTTATTCAATAACTACTGACATTAAGGGAAAGAGCTGAGCTCTACCCCAATCTGTGCAGAGGTGATTGGGTGTTTTAAAGGGAGAATGATGAGGAGGAGAGGCAATGGCAGGGTCTTGAGCAGAGTCAGGAAAGTGAAAAATTACAAAGAGTGGGAAGGAAGGTTGGTCCACGTAAAACCCATCTGGGTTTGCTAAGTGGCACTCATTGAGTTAGGCTCCTGCCCTCCCATGAAGGTTGGGAGACAGCAGCCATATCTTCAGGTGTTGGCTGGAACAAACAAAACTTCTTTTGGCATCCTTGAGCTTTGTCAGGCAGGCTCTTTAAGAGAGGCTAAGGACATCCTAGGGATGTGGCCTTGAGCTGTTAGAAACTGTTAGTGTTTTGTTCAATTCTTTAGAGTTAAGGTTAGGCTTAGTCAAAAGGAGGGTTCAGAGGAACCAGGCTAGAGTCCAATCAAGGAAAGAATTTTTGTCAGAAACCAGGGGCATTTATTCATTCTGGGCTGTCAGTTCAATCTGCTTATGGTGCTTAGGGTTTTGTTAAATTTCCTGTGGCATCAGCTGCCCAGGTAAGTTCTTCTTAAAAGCCTTCTCTGTAAGAGAGTTGACAGTGCCAGTTTCCCTTGGAACATGGATCTTATTCATCTCTGTCCCCCCACAGTGCCAAGCACAGCACCCAGCTCTTAGTAAGAACATGGGAAAATACTGGTTGAATTGGACAGAACTTGAAACAGAAATTGAGGTTTTTAAGAGTTGCATTGGAGCATAAAAGAAATGGGTTTATAAATCAAAATCATTTTCTGTAGCTCTCTGGAGAGTGTAGCATTTCAAGGAAGGCTTTGGAAATCTTTTTTGTAAAGCATGGAATTGCTTTCTGTTGAAAATAGTTCTTGCTTGTAAGCGTGTTTCACACACACGTGTGAGCTTGTGTGCACAAATTATAGAGATAATATATGATTTTTGGTAGAAAGAAAGAGAGAAGAAGGAGGTAGGCAGGAAGAAAGAAAGGGAAGAAGGGAGGCAGGAGGCCAGGAAGGTAAGGAGGGAGGAATGAATAGACAGCTGGATGTATAAGCCTAAAGTTCAGGGAGAGGTCCAGGTTGAGATGTACATTTGGGAGCCATCAGCATATGAATGGCATGTAAAGGCCCCAAGTCAGGTGAAGTCCCCAAGGGGGTGAGGGAGGATAAGGAGAAGAGAACCAAAGGCAGAACTCTAGAATAACTCAAGGATTACAGGTTGAGAAGCCAAGAAAGAACGAGCAAAGGAGATGGAGGAGGAGTAACCAGGGAAGCAGAGAAAACCAAGAGAGGGTGGGATCCCAGAGCGGAGAGGAGGGATGGTTTGAGAGCCATGAGCAACTATTCCAAATACTGATAGGTCAAATGTCATTGAAAGTTGACCATTGGATTTATCAGTGCATAGGTAATTGATGACCTTGACAAGAGCAGTTATGGTGGAGTGTGAGGGGATGAAATCCAATTAGAGTGCAGTGAAAAGAGACTGGGAGGAGGGGAATTAAAGATAATAATAATTGTAACTTTTGTTTTATTGTAAAGGGAAACAAAAGTAGCAGAAGAGGTTGGATATTGACTTGTTTTTATTTGGGGGGGATTAGAGAATTAATGGTGTGTTTGTACACTAATTGGAATGATCCAGAAGAGATGGGAACATTACTGATGTAGTCAAAAAGGGAAGGGATCTCAGGCACTAATGGCTTGGATAAGGGACATAGAGTTCATGTAATGAGAGGGCCTCAATGCATGAGGAATTTTCCTGAGAGTCTCCCACACAGGCACATATCCTTCCAGATACTCACTTATCTGTATACAAACCAAGATTATTAGAATCTTTATAATGCTATTTGTATTTTTCATCAGTCTACTTTCTTTATTCAAAATCACATCATGGACATTCTCCCAAGTCAGATCATAGAGGCCAAATTCAATCATTTTACTGGCTGCTCCGTACTCAATGGTATGGATGTGCCATAATTTAAGTAACAAATCTCCTACTGATACACATTTAGATTTCTCCAATTTTGCTATTACAAATAACATTGTAGTGAAGATCCTTGCATAGCTTTGTACTCTAGCGTATTTCAGAATGATCAACTCCTAGAAGTTTAATTGCTGAGACAAAGGACATGTGCATTTTCAATTTTGATAGACACTGCCCAACTGTCTTCCGCTAAGGTTACCCCGGTGAATATCCCACCAGCAGGATGTGAGAGAGGGAGCGTTAACACCAGGGGATTGGTTTGAGTTTCGACTTTCCATAGCAGACTTGCTTAAGGTAGTTCAGCCCGAAAGTATGTCTGTGTCAGAACCATAAGTGATAAACCTTTGCCCTCTCATCTTCAGCCTGAAGGAATGTGCTGACCCCATCTGGTCTGGGGAGCTGGAGAAGCGGAGAATTGGGATGGTGAGAGAGGAGAGAGCAGACAACACGGGGCAGGAGGGCAGATCTGGGGAGCTGCAGGAGCCGGGCTCTAGCCTGGTTCCTCAAGCCACTCCTGTGGGGTCCCAGACAAGTGGCTCAGCCTCTCACTGCCTGATCACAGCAAACATGCTTGTGTGGATCCAGGGAGGCAGCAAACATGAAAATGAGATTGTAAATGTTGGGGCAGAGACTGCAGGCTGCCCACCAATAGTCACCCTCCTCTTCTTTCCTCCTGACACGACCCCTATTTTGTCCGGGACAACGATTTCCCCTACTTAAAAACATTGCATTTCCCATTCTTCTGCAGGCTGTCACGTGACACAGCCCCCGCCAATGAGACAGGGCAGAGGTGGCTGCGGGGCATTCTGGGAAATTCCCTGGAAGGGCAGGGGCCTCTGGCTTCTCCCAGAGGACCGCCAGCTGCCCAGCCTGAAAGGAGGCCCGGTTGGAGCAGCCACGCTGTGACCCCAAGGGCGTCCGCACACCCTGAGGACACTGAGGGGAGATAGAGGAGGAAGCTGGCCAGATGGTATCTTGGAGCTGCTGGGCTTTCACCACCTCCCACCCCAGTGATTCACTGAGTGAATCCTGCCTCACTGAGTGAGAAAAATAACCCCTGACTTGTCTAGAGCTCCACTGATCAGGTTCCAGTTACTCTCAGGAAGGCCATTCCCAACTGTACAAGTGGCAGTGTGCAGGGTGACGGGGTACCAGACTGGACTCCAGGCACGCTGGCCCACCCCCTCTTCACCACTGACCAGCTGTGTGAGGGAGCCCAGAGGGCTGGGCTCCTCTGAGCCCCATTATTTCATCTATAACTAGGCAACAGTTACAGGGACTCCACCCTTGCAGGGATCAAGGAGGGTAAGTGACACAAACTCTTTAAAGGCTTCTGTCCTGAGACACAGGGGGCTGGCCCTGATCTCTGACTGGTGGGCAGCTGACCTTGGACAACCCCCAACTGCTTTCTGGCCCTCATTTGTTTCATGTTTAACTAGGATAGTGGATACACCTTGCAAAGTGTGATACTGTTTCAGGGAGAGAGGTTGTCCGTGTGTAAATATGTGGACGGTGGATAGTCCCCATCAGAGGCCACAAGAAGGGCAGCTCAGGGCTCACGCAACCAGCAAGGCCAGTGGGGTGGTGGGAAAGCATCAGACTGGGAGCCGGGAGCCCTTCTTCGTGGATCGCTCTGCCTGCATTGGAATGCCTCTCCTCTCCTGGGCCGCAGTTTGCCTCCTATTAAATGCAGGGTTTGGGCTAGATGACCACGAAGAGTCTCACCATTTTTCATACTCTTGGAGTTAATTTTTCTGCTTTCACAGACCTTCAGGGAGGCAGGGTCAGGTGGCAGAGGTTGGGGTCAGCTACCGATCAGGAGTGTGAAACGTGAAGAGCCCCAGGATCCTCTGAGAGAGTCTCCAGCAGGGTGCAGCTGGGTGTATCTACTGAGACACCTGCCCATGCTGGGGGGTTGGGGGCAGGGAGGTGATGAGGGACCCGTTTTTCCACTCACCCAAGGCAGGATGGACTCTAGCCCATGCAGGCTGCCCTGCCTGGTTTGCGTGAGAGCCAGGCTTGCCTTGCACAGCGTTCACTGTAATTCAGCAGCACCTCTGAGCAGATGGACACCGGCTGGAACGACCTCTGTCTGGGAAGACCTGAGTCTTCTACTAATGAACCATGTGACCCTGAGAGAGTCACTTAACCTTTCTGGGTCTCTTGCCTCATCTCTAAACATAAGGATGTCAGACCAGGTGCTTTTGAAGATCCTTCCAACACCAAAATATAGGATTCTGGATTTAGGATAATAATACTCACACTCTAATTAGACTATTGGGAAGATGAAGTAAGATCAGCCATGCTTCATGGATATTAGGCTTTTCTCCCACTATTCCTCTTGATTTTATACATTAGCTATTCTTGCCCTCTACCCTAACCCAGTGGAGGATATCTGTAGGCTGTTGCTATCCAGTATCCTGTCACCCTTTTACTAGTAAAGCTGTAATTTCCCCCAGAATTTCCCCCTCCCCTATTCTCAGCCCATCCCAGGCTTAGGATGGATCAACCCCACCTCCAGACTGCAGGATCTTTCTTGATTGGATTAAGCCAATCACCACATTCCTTCCCACTGACCCAGATAGGTTCAGGGATAGGTGTGTGACCCTTGGAGCCAATGGAATCTGCCCAGGATTTTTGATTAGTTGTTGAGGAAGCTCTCTCTTCTCTGCTAGATTCCAGTCTGGATGGAAAACCATCTGGTCTCCAGGAAGGGGTATCTGAGCATGACCTTGCATGGGGGAGAGATGCTAAAAGACGGAGAACATCCTAGTGGCATCATTTGAGCCCCTGCAACAAGGTGGAACTAAAGGCTCATCCCTGAGCTTGTCAGTGGCATAAAACCAATAAATCCTTTCTGAGCTCAAGCCAGGTTTACGCACTGAGGTTCCTGTCACAGGAGATGAAAGAGCCTCATGGCTGCCTCCCCTCCAGCATCTAAGTCTCCAAGCTGAGAGCAGCACAAAACTTTGCTGTGTCAGCCTCTCCCCCAGGGGTGTGAGTCAGGTTCATCTCCCGCTGCCCCTTCTCTTCCCTCCCAAGGAGGAAGCTTCAGAAACCACCTGGTAATGGCATCTCCAAGGGCGAGGGCACATTATCCCCAGACTCTAATGAACCGAGCAGGCTTGTCACAGCCAGACCTGCATCACGCAGCGACCGTGAGGGCTGCTGACTCACCCTGTGGGTTCCTGGTGCTGACTTGCCTTCTGGCAGGAGGCGGGTTTGAGCTGGGAAGCCACGGGTCATATTTAAGGTGGGGGTTGGGCGGGAGCATTCACACAGAACTCTTTAGAGTCAAGGCTCTGGGAGGGCTCTTAGAAGCGCCTTGTTCTGTAGGTGTGCAGAGAGGTCACGTGACTTGCCCCAGGTCACACAGTGATCTGGAGACTGAGTTGGGCCCAGAACCCAGATCTCGCTGTTCTGAGTCCAGTTGCTCCTTTCACTCTGCCATGGCTTCTTCCCAGGATGAGATCTGTTTCCTCCCCAGGGCCTAAACAGCCCCTCTCATAGAATCCTTGCTATCTCCCAGAGCCTACACTACACTGAACACCCCCAGTTATTCCATCAGCGCGCCCCGCGTCGGTGGGGGCAGAGGGGATATGGATGTGTACCGCGGGGTCTGCTGCACTCATTCCCAGGGCCTGAGCTGAGCTCTGGGCTCAGGCACTGCCCCTCTTCTCAGATCGTATGGATGCCCTTCGTCACCCCGAGTCAGGATCTCCCCTCACCACCGGCTCCCGGGCCCCACAGCGGGTGGAGCTCCGCCTGCCTGCAGGACACACCCTTGCTCTGTTTTGTTGCTGGAAGGCCTGGGCTGACCTTGCTGGCCATCTCTCACTTGCCCCAGTTTCTCTAAATGCTGTCTGGCCTCCTATCAGCCATGGCTGGGGCTGCCTCCAAAGCGCTACTGTCTGTTTGAGCAGGAAAGTCTATTGCCCACATCCCTGAGTCTCCATGTCTGGTCGACCTCCATGTAGACCCACTCTCCCACTGCCCAGTGGTGCCCAGAGCCTCCGCAGACCATCAGCGGTGGGACGGGGAGGGCTGGAGGTCAGGGCTCCCCATCACCACTCACCCAGCTCAGCAAGTCATCTGACACCCAATTCAAGTCAACAGCCACTGATCTGAGCAGCTACTGTGTTCAGGCAGCGTGCTCAGAGCTTCCCACAGCCCCTCCTGTGACCCTCACAAGTGCCCTGTGGAGGAGGGTTCATCAGCTCCACCTTCCAAGTGGGGAAACTGAGGACCTGCCCCAAGGTCACCTGCCTAACCCTAGGACACCCTGAAGGGGATGCACACACATTCCCTCCCTCCCACTGCCCCTGCAGGGATGAGGTTTTCTGTAACCTCCAGGTACAACCCATTCTGCAGCCTCCCTTCTTAAAACCTTGGCGGTTGTTTACCTGGAATCATCCCATGGATCTCGCTGGGTAAATGTCAGAGACTGTCTCCTGGAACCAGAAGCCAGGACCAAGTGGCCAGCAGACCCCACAGCCCTGCTCCGGCGAGGGCCTTCTTCAACCACAGTCACCAGGGTGCTGCGTCTGCCCCACTTTGGACTTTGCGACAATCACAAGAGGGCTTGTTATCAGAACTGATTTGTGAGGGTTGAAAGGCTTCGGATGAAGATCTCTGCGGTGGGACCGCTGGACTCAGGCAAAAAAATTCAAGGCCATCATCAGCTGTTTGGGTGAAATATGATGACTGTCATGAAATGTTAATTAAACTCTTACTGGCGTGAATAATTGAGCATGACGGTCAGGTGCACTGACTTCCTCAGGCCTGCTCTGGAAGGAGAGCAGGGGCAACCTCGGTGTGAGGTGCAGGGCTCTGGGGGAATCTGCAGATGCCCCAGGTGCTGAGGGGGCAGTGAGCGACAGGACTTCACCCTCACCGGCCCCAGGAGCTGCCCCCATTATCTCTCACCTCAGGGGAGTCATTTTTCCCTGTTTCCTGCTCCGCTTGGCCCGGCAGGAAGCGGCAGGTGAGAGGAGCAGATGGGAGGAAGAGACAGAAAAGCAAGAGGGGTTGAGGGCTGCAGTCTGGATTGCAGCTGAACCTCAGGTATAAATCACGATTCTCCAGCTTGCTGGCTGTGCTATCTTTAGCAACTCACTGTACCTCTTTGAGCTTCAATTTCCTTATCTGAAAAATAAGGACCTTAAGTCCCATCGTTTTAGAAACACTGATTATTTTCTCCTGACCCATCCCTCCCTGCTCAGCCCGCAGCCCCGAAATTCCTCTCCCGCTCCCACACCACCAGCACCCCTCAGCTGATTAGCAGTATTGAGGTGGGCACCTGGTCCACACTGGCCAAGTTAGCAGATCTCCCCTCTCGGGAATCTCAGTTTGGAACATGGAGACAGAGTCATTAAACTGTGGCAGCCAGCTGGAAGAGGGGTAGCTCAGGGCAGGTAGGGGCCACCATTTTGGTGTGGCCACGGTGGGTCAGAGTGGGCAGAGGAGGCCCCACCCCCGGCTGTACCACGTACACACACATACTCATGAATGAGTACAAGTGAAAACTGGGGAAATCTGAGTAAGGTGGGTGGGTTGTATCAATGTCAGTGTCCTGATTGTGATATCGTCCTGAAGTTTTACAGGATGTTACCATTGGGGGAAACTGGACAAAGGGTACACGAGATCTCTCTCATTCCTTTCTTTTTTTAAAATGCAGCTAAATGTCAATTCCCCCACAGGATGATGAATGCTTGCCCAGCTGGGGGCTGTGGTAGGATCCATCTGGCCAGTGGCACCTGATTGTGTGGGCAGGGCTTCCGGTAGATCCAGTGAGGAAGGAGCTTACCTGGGCTGCCTTCTGTTGCCAGCTTGGGGCTAATAGAAACACTGGGCCTGGGTCTCCTTCTTCTGTGGGTGGGTGAGATCTAAGACATCCTGCCGCGGTGTTGTTCCTCCAGTCCTGGGGCCCTTAACCCGTCTGCCTTCCTCTGTCCACTTTACAGAGTGCTCCTTTGGTTCTCTTGTCATTTCCAGCAACGATAGTTATGCTTAGTGGAGAGGAACAGGGAAAGACCTCTGTATTATTTCTTATAACTTCATAGGGCTCTTCAATTACCTCCCCCCACAAAAAGGTTAATTTTAAAAATAAATTACATGCCAGAAAAAAATAAATAAATAAGACTAATACCGCCAATCTCATTGCATCATTGTGAAAATTAAGTAAATTAACATATGCAAAGAACTTAGACAATGCCTGGCATGCAGGGGCGCAAGACAGATATTCATTCTTCTCCAAGAGTTTAGGAATGTTATGTTCCTAAAGTTTTTTTGAAGTTCAGAATATAAATTTCCCTAAAACTCTGTTATAGACGGGTTGGACCAAAAGTCCTAATGGCTTCTACTACTACTAACAAGGCTTCTTTAGGGAAATGTAGTCCAAACGCCAGACACCAACAACACATCCTCCCTTCCCTGGGCCATTCCCAAGAAATGGGGGAAAAAATTGTATGGGTACCCTGAGCAGAGAGAGCAAAGCAGAGTGAGACCAGGCTCTGTAGACATAAAAAGTCAGAGTCAGGGTCGACGGAGACCAGGAGCATGAATGTGCCTCCGATTCACGTCCCTT
This sequence comes from Hyperoodon ampullatus, assembly GCF_949752795.1. Lineage (NCBI taxonomy): Eukaryota > Metazoa > Chordata > Mammalia > Artiodactyla > Ziphiidae > Hyperoodon > Hyperoodon ampullatus. The sequence goes on along the minus strand of NC_136915.1, from coordinate 24,279,003 downwards.
TAGAACACCAGTGATACAGCCCACGGTTGATTGGAGGCTTACTGTGCGCGAGGCTGTGTGTGCACCGCCTCATTAATTCTCACCACCACTCTCCAAGGAAGGGACTGTGTTAACCTGTTTTACAGCTGAGGGAACTGACACTGAGAAGTTAAGGAACGGAACTTCCCAAGGTCACAGCTTGGATGTAAATCCCAGACCTGTGGCAACTCCACCCCTGGCCCCTGACCACTGCCCTCACTGCCCCTCTACTCCTGGGTGACCATTTGTATGGCTTTTAGGGCTCATGTCCTCAATACCCCTGTAAGGGAAGAGCTGTTTAAATCACTGTCCCCCATCTACAGATGAGGAAACTGAGGCCCAGAGAGGGAAGGCAACTTGCCCAAAGTCACACAGCAGGGAGTTGGGGGATCCCCATGTGCCTAACTCCTCCTCTAGGGCTGCCTTGTCTGCCCCCACCGCCCTCCCCACAACAATCCTCAGAGGAAAGCACAGACTGAGGCCCCCTTCTCCCTGCGGCGGGGGTGTCGTAGGCTCACAGAAAAGCCTCCATTCGCGATATCTCCTGTCCTGGTGGCCAAACCCCTCTTTCTAGGTCTGCACCACATCCCTCCTTATCCTCCCCCACCGAGCCCACGACACAATAAAGATGTTTTAAAAAATAAAATAAAAACCAAAAAAAAAAAAAAAAATGTAATGACATCAGCTTCCAGCCACTGGGAAACTGTGCCTGACCCTTTTAGTGTTCTACATGTGTTATTTCAGTTTAGTCTCATAATACTTTAGTGAAGTATAATATAATTGACATAAACTGCATGTATTTAAAACATACAATTTGGTAAGTTTTTTTTAATATACATCCTTGAAATCATCACTGCAATCAAGATAATCAAAGTACCCACCACCCCCCAAAATCTCCATGTGCTCCTTTATAATCCCTCTCTCCTGCCCGTCTCTGCTCTCCCCCGCCCCCATCCTTGGACAGCCATGGATCCGCTTTCCATCACTATCAATGAGTTGGCATTTTCTAGAATTTTATGTAAATAGAATCATACAGCAATGTGATCCTTTATATCTGGCATCAGTGTAATTATTTTGAGATCCACTCATGTTGCATGTATCAATAGTTATTTTATTGCTAAGTAGTATCACATTATATAAATATGCTGAATTTGTCCATCCATTGACCTGCCAATGGACATTTGGGTTGTTTCTAGTTTGAGGCTATTATATTTAAAGTTTCTATGGACTTTGATGTTCCCCTTCGGTGAATAACTGGGAGTGGAAGAGCTAGATCATATGGTAGGTGTTTAACTTTGTAAGAAACTATCAAACTGTTCTCCAAATTGGCTGTATGATTTTACATTCCCACCAGCAAGGTATGAGCATTCCAGTTCTTCCATACCCTGGACAAAACTTGATATGATCCATCTTTTAAATTTTAGCCATTGTGATACCCCAGGTCTATAGAGGCATTTCACTGTGGTTCTGATTCGTGCTTTCTTAATCACTAGTGATGTTTGGCATCTTTTCATGTATTATTTATTTGCCATTCACAGATCTTCTTTGATTATGTGTTCAACTCCTTTGTCTACTGTTTATTGGTTGTTTGTTTTGAGGGTTCTTTACGTACTCTGGATATAAATCTTTTATCAGATATATGCTTTGCAAATATTTTCTTCCAGTCCATGGCTTGTATTTTAATTCTCTGACTATCTTTCAAAGAGTAAATGTTTTTTTAACTTTCATTAACTTCAATTTATCAGTGTTTTCTTTTACAGATCATGCTCTTGGTGTCATCTAAGAAAGTTTGCCTAACCCAAGGCCACAAAGATTTTTTCCTCTGTTTTCTTCTAGAAGTTATATCATTTTAGGGTTTATATTTAGATCTGTAATCAATTTTAGATTAAGTTTTTGTGTGATGTAAGGTATGAACTGAAGCTCACTTTTTTGCATAGGGATATCCAATAGTGCCAGGACCATTTGATGAAAAAACAATTTCTCTACTGAATTTCCTTTTCACCTTTGGCAAAATTCAGTTGTGCATATATCTATGGGTCTCTTTCTGGACCCTCTATCTTGCTCTATTGATCTTTCTGACAAACATGTCAATATGACACTGTTTCAATTACTTGAGCCTTATAAGTCTTGAAGTTAAGTAGCGTTAATGCTCCAAATATATTCTTTTTCACAGGGTTTTGACTATTCTAGGTCTTTTGCATTTCCATATGAATTTTAAAAACAGCTTGTACATTTCTAAAAAAACAAATGCCTGTTGGGCTTTCAGTTGGATTGGGCTGACCGAGAGAACTGACACATCAATATTAGGTCCCCTGACCTTGAACGGTATATGTCTCTTCATATATTTGGATCCTGTTTAATTTCTCACACCAATGCTTTTTTTTAGTCCAGAGTGTATAGGTCTCATACATCTTTTGTCAGAGTTATCCCTGAGCATTTAAAATTTTTTGATGCTGTTGTAAGTGGTATTTTTTATTTCAATCTCTAATTGTTCATTACTAGTAAATATACAGTTGATTTTTCTATATTGATCTTGCATCCTGCAACCTTGCTAAGCTCATTTATTAGTTCTAATAACTTAGATTCCTTTGGGTTTTCTATGTAGCTGATCACATTGTCTGCAACTAAAGTTTTACTTATTCCCTTCCTGTGTGGATGCATTTCATTTCTTTTTCACACCTCATTGTACTGGCTAGACCCTTACGTACAGTGTTGAACAGAGCAGATTTTGAAAAAGGACATCCTTCTCTTGTTCCTGATCTTAGGGGTAGAATATTCACTCTTTCACCATTAAGTATGTTAGCTGTTGGCTTTCATAGGTGCTCTTTATCAGTTTGCAAAAGTTCCTTTTTATTCCTAGTTTGCTGAGAATTTTCATAAGGAATATAAATGGCAAATAATGAAATGTTAAAACATATGTAAAAATTGATTGGAAAATGGCCACCATACTTCTTCTCTGTCTGCATCTGTCTCCTGACCTTTGAAATATGACTTTGCTTCTCTTCCCATCAAGAGATGAGGTCTTTTTCCCCAGATCTTGAATCTGGGGTGGCCCTGTGACTTGCTTTGGCCCATAGAATGTGGTAGAAGTGATATGCCAATTCCCAGCTGTTCTAAAATATGCCCAGGGTTGTTGTCTTTTTGTGTTTTTTTAAACTTTTTATTTTATATTGGAATATAGTTGATTAACTATATGTGTGTTAGTTTCAGGTGTACAGCAAAGTGATTCAGTTATACATATACACGTACCTATTCTTTTTCAAATCCTTTTCCCATTTTAGGTCGTTACATAATATTGAGCAGAGTTCCCTGTGCTACACAGTAGGTCCTTGTTGGTTATCCTTTTTTTTTTTTTTTTTTTTGGAGTGTAATTAGAGGATGGATGTGTGGACACAGAGGGGGAAGGGGAGGGTGGGATGAATTAGGAGATTATGTTTGACATAAATACACTACCATGGGTAAAATATATAGCTAGTGGGAACCTGCTATATAGCACAGGGAGTACAACTCGTTGCTCTGTGATGACCCAGATGGGTGGGATGGGGGATGGGAGGAGGGAGGTCCAAGAGGGAGGGGATATATGTATACATACAGCTGATTCACTTCATTGTACAGCAGAAACTAACACTACATTGTAAAGGGTTGTTGTTTTTTTTAAATCAGGTATGGTAAGACACGCAGACACAGAAATAATTGTCATTAAGGAAGAAGTTTATCCTCACAGATCCCTAGAAGAAAAAGGCAGAGCACACTGCACAGGGCCATCTGGGGAAGCACTAGGGTGGGTTAGGACAGTAAGGGACAGCATGGCCCAGAGTCTTTATTAGGGTTTTTGTGAGAAAGAATGGGTGAGGTAAGGTAGGTATGCTGAGTAACCCTAGGATTGGGCAGTTTGAATAATTTTTGCAGACTGTGGACTATTGGAGTCATCCCGAGGTGTCTGGTAACTGGCTCTGGGGTCATTTAGGGCAGGGGAAATATTGGTATGGTATGTGAGAGTTTGATAAAGAAGAAGAGTGGGGTATGGGCTCTGGCTTGTATCTCTAGGTGAGTAACTTTTTTTCCTTTTTTTTTTTTTTCATGTCTGTCTTTGACCATAGTTTTCTTTTTTTCCTTTTTCCTTAGAGTGCTTACTAGCTGGACTCTGAGTGGTCCCCAGTGGCCTCTGCTGTGAGTGGTGGCCTCCCTTTCTAGGGCATCCCACTCAAGCTCAGAGGGGCTGGGGTTTACATCTGAGAGAGCACCAGTGTTATCAGCTTTCTTTTTCAAGTTCTTTTCTTTTGAGTGTGGAATTCCCTGGTACTGACACTCAGTACTTCAGAGAGCCCTTGCACATTGATTTTTACATATTTTTTTACATTTTTTTATTAATTGAACCATATCCTCGGGGAGTGAGGAGTCTCAAGGGAGCCAGGACTGGGATGTTCCTTCCTTTTCCCCTCTTTTATTAAACATTGAGCCTCTGGTCTCCAGGGAGGGGCCCTTCTATATCCCACTGGGTGGGGGAACAAATCGCAACAGCAGCAAGCAGATGACAGCAGAGAAGCTTGCAGCCTGAACCACAAGGATTGCAGGGCATCACGCTCCCCGGAGGAGGAGGAGGAACTCGCACTGGCCCCGCAAATGGGACACATGGCAAAGGTTCAGGTGGCGCACTTCCCGACTACTCTACAGAACAGGCGCAAATGTGACTCCGCGAAGCTCCAAGGGGAAAGGAGTGGTGGTTTATTGACTGTCACCAGGAGTATATAACGTCCTGAGTACTAGGCACTTCATCAAAATGACTCAGATGGCCCCAAGGCTTGTAGGTCCTGCCCAGTCAGCTGGTCAGACTTGTCCCACAGCACCAGAAGTGTGGTCAGTCCTTGTCCCCTGCAGAGGGGTCTCTTGGGGAAACTGAAGTAGCTAATTACCTCCACACCCCCGGATGCTCTGTCCTAAACACCTGAAACTCTAGACCACCAGCAGCTCGGGGAGGACTCAGCTTTTCGAGCTCCACAATTTGCTGTTGGGAAATCATGGCACCACCCGACAGAAACAGCACAATGCTGTCACCATCAAGCAGCATGCACCCCAACACCTGGCTGTGCCTCTCAGGGCAGTGGCCGCTGTCTGTGGGGTCCAGTTAGTAAGCAGAGAGCAGTCTGAAGACATAGCATCTCCACCTAGTGTCAAACCACCCTGCTTTGCTGTACCAGTTGTGTTAAAATGTACCCAGTGTTGAGCATCTTTTCATGTGCCTGTTGGCTAGTAAAATAATACAAATGAATCTCTATACAAAACAGAAACAGACTCACAGGCATAGAAAACAAACTTATGGTTACCAAAGGGGAAAGGGAGGGGGGAGGGATAAATTAGGAGTTTGGGATTAACAGATACAAACTACTATACATAAAATAGATAAGCAACAGGTATCGACTGTATAGCACAGGGAACTACATTCAATATCTTATAATAACTTATAATGAAAAATAATCTAAAAATATATATATATATATAACTGAATCTCTTTGCTGTGTACCTGAAACTAACACAATATTGTAAATCAACTATACTTCAATTTTAAAAAATATACTCAGGGTTTTTTTAACCAGGTATGGTAAGACGTGAAGACATGTTATAAAGGAGGAAGTTTAAATGCATAGATCCCTAGAAAAATGGGGCACAACACAGCACGCAGGGCCACATGGGGAAGCACCAAGGTGGGTCAGGAAGCAGAGGGGAAGAAGGGAAGGCATGGCCCAGAGCTTTTCTCGGGGCTTATGTGGGAAGAAATGGGCAAGGCAAGGTAGGAATGCTGAGTAAGTTTAGGATTAGATAATCTGAATAATTTTGGCAGCTCTGGGCTATAGGGGTGGTCCCTGGTTGCCAGTGCCTAGCTTGGGGTGATTTAGGGCAGGAAGAATATTGACTTGGTATGTGAGAGTTAGGTAGGGGTGGTCAGGGCTTTAGGCTCTGGATTGGTTGGTTTGTACATCAAAGGCATTCTCACAGGGGAGAATGCTATCTCTAGGAACTAACTAGCCCTTCCTGGAGAGAACCGACCTCTAACACAGAGCATCAAGAATATGGAAAATAAGAATGTATGGTCAATCTGCCAACCCATGTCTCAAAACAACTTTGTGCGCTTTCACTTCCTCTTTTGCACTTTTATCTTCACCATGAAGATAGGAACGGGCCCACTGTCAGATGAGGCCACATGAAACAGAAATGAGCCATCCCAGCTGAGGCCATGCTAAACCAGGGACTGCCCCCGCCCTGAGCCAGTCCACAGCTGACTGCAGGTGCATGAGTGAACCCAACCAAGATCAAGCAGACCCACCCCATCAGCAGAAGCACCCAGATTATGTACACACTGCTGAGCTAAATAAATGCTTATTATCTTAAGCCAATAAGTTTCTGGGTGGTTTGTTATGCAGTATTAGCTAACTGATACACCACATCTCTCTCACTGCAGAGCTGCGGGACTCAATAGCCTTGCAGTGTTTCCTCTAGTGCCTTGGTTCTTCTCAATCGTCTCTTCACCATTATCTTTGTTCCTATGATTCCACAGGTATTTCACCCTGCCTAAAGAAACTGAGCTGGTAGAACTCATTTCCCCCTTTCAGTGCATCCTTTATTCAACCACCCAACAGATACTTAAAATGTGCCTACTATATGTGCCAGGCACCAAAGAATAGAAAATGACGAAGACAGTGATAGAACCTGCCACCAAAGAACTTACAGGAGATATGAAAATTAAATAAATAATTGAAGAAATAATTACAGTGGAGTTAAACATAGCATTTCACCCAGAATTTGTTCCATTCAGCATATAAAGTACCCCAATCTGCAATTAAGTTGCAGCCACAACACTCAGCCAGAACTGTCAGAGCTTACCTTGTGAGAGAGCAGGTGCCCATAGTGATCGGAACTCACATCCCTCCATGAACAGCGGGACTCCCTCTGCGAGGGGGTACACCATCTCCAGACCAGAGGAGTCCCGCACAGCTGTAATGAAGGAATTACAGGGTCCTGGAGAAGGAGTCTGGAGGGCTTTGAAGACAGACCACCAGAAGGGAAAGACCAGGTGGGTTGGAAGAGGAAGCCTCCACCAGGGTCAGCCAGACTGGGTCTCGGTCTCAGATCTCCCACCCACTCACTGCTGACCTTGGGAAAGCCCCTTAACTCCTCTGAGCCTCAGTTTCCCTAGGAACCTGTGAGGGTTGCATGAATATCATGCATGTGAATATGCCCAGCACAGCGCTTGGCTCAGAAAAGATGGGCTGGAATGAAATTTCGTCCACTGTGATGAGGAGACCTGGGACCAGGACCCAGTGTTCTGATGTCTGAACTCTGACCCTTCTGCCCTCCCTCCTGTTCTAGAAGCTAAACCCAGTGTCCCTCTCTTTGGACCCAACAATGAGTCATGTCACATACATGGTGCCTCCCTTGGCCATGTGCCCCTCACAGCATTCAAAGATGCCGGGATTCATCAGGGCACCGCTCCCCAGGATGACCGCAGCTCCACACCAGCTCCTTTCCCACCTCCCTCCCTCCCTCAAGATTCCACATCCTTGGGACAATAGCTGAGTGCATTTGCAGAGAGTTTCTAATGGCTGGTTGGGTCCCTCGAGGACTACTGTGCATTCCCTATAATGACATTCATTAGTCTCTCTGACATCAATACCGTTCTCAGGTTAATATGTTTAACTAAATGAGGCATTATTTTCAGTTAGAAAACTCCTGAAGAAGCATGTTTTCTCCTGGTGAACGAAGCTGATGAATAGATTAATACCAGGCTTAAAAAGCCAACCAAGAAATTGAGTCTAACCAGCTCCTTTTTCTTCTTCAGGTATGAACTGAGCTTGAATTAATTTGAGTTAAACTTGTCATTTCTTAGAGTAAGAAACAGGAGGAAGATCCCCACTTTGGCTCTGTGATTTGTCTTCCATGTGCCTGCTGTTTCCCTCCTCCCATCCCCAGGCCCAGCTCTAAGACCAAGGACCAGCAAATGATGGGGGGAGGGGGGGAACATAGCATCTGAAATTGAGCAGCAGGAGGGGCCAGAGTGTGAAAGGGGAGCCCCCACGTGGCTACAGAGGCCACACAGAGGGCACAGCAGGAGTCCAACTGGCCCGTCTCTGTCATTGCCCGCTTTGTGGGGTTCACTGTGCCCAGAACCTAGTAGGCACTCAACAGACATTTGTTGAATGAGTTCAGTAGATGATCAACAAACGGCTCTTATGTATTCAAGGAATCACATGATACCAAGAGAGAGAAAGTACTCAATGTCCCAGATACATCTGGTGGGTGAGTCAGTGTTTATGACTCCTGGCCTAAGGGCCAAGTATGACCCAAAAGCCAATCTCCTTTGATTAATTGACCAGTGGATATTCCCACATCACTTTTCCCAAGGGCACTTAGAGACACTGCCAGCCATAAGATGCCAGCTGGTAGGCACTTCCCCTTCTCCCAGAAACGGGCTTCCAAGTCATACCAATTCAATGTGCTGTGTTTGCACAGAAGTCAGGTGGCAGGAAGGGACTCAGCACCCTTGCTGTACCCACCCTCCCCACTCACTCCGGACAGGTCCAACCCTGTTTCCATTGCATTCAGAGTCAGGGGTGGGAGTGTTTGCTATGGAATGAATGAGGGTTTTACAGGCAGACGGAGTTTATTCCAAACTCACTTCTGTCCCTCCCCAACCTGAGAGAGCTTGGGCAAGTCCCTCTACCACTCTGAGGCTACGTTTACTTAGTTGTAAAGTGGCAATAATGCTGCATTCTTTATTGTGTCACTAAAACGAATTAAATGAAACCACACGTGTAACACAGTGAGTGCTGGGTGAATGTAAAATTAAATTGTAAGGAGATGATTTCATCAGGCACTTCCCAGGATTTTACCTTCCAGCCTCCTCAAATCTACCTTCCCTCCTGCAGTTCTCCAGCCCAACTGATTCCAAGTTGTGAGTCTGACCATGGGATCTCCTGCCCTTCCTGGCCCATCTTTTCCACATCCCTGGTCTCCCACTCTATTGGCTGTAGCTGCTCCTACAGGGTTTTGACAGCCAGCCCATCTAAGGTCTTAGATAATAAGCTGACCACAGCTTGTGCATGTGCCCTTTAGTGTATCCAAGAGTGCCCCTCCCCCCATCATATGGTACCATGGCTGATGGAGAGAGCTTAGCTTTGGTGTTCTTTTTTCTGGACCACCCAAACCTAGGACAGACACAGTTTCAGTGCCTCATCAGTGAGAAAATGAAGCTAACATACCATTCACCACTGCTGCTTTCTCTCCAAAGGCCCCTGTCATATATGGTTCCCAAGGCTTAGTTGGGGAGGGCACCAAGAGCCTGGCACATGGGGGAGCCATGAGATGGTAGAAATAATGATTCTAGGGTGGATGGAATGAGGTTCTGAAGCCAACTGTGCCCTCCTCCCCTTGGCTGTGGGGGCCTGGTTGTAGGGACAGGCCCTCACTCTCCTTTAGAACCTTGGATAGTGGCCATGCTGGCCTAGGTTCTAACCCCAACTTCCATATGTCTTTCATGACTCAAGGAACAGTAAATTAATATAGTGAAAAGGAATCTTGGAGAGAGAGTTTAACAATCTCTCTCTTCATTTTACAGGTGAAGAAATGCCAGGAGTGTTGGAGTAGTGATGTAAATTGATAAAATGGTCACTGGACTAAAAGGCCAGTGACTTGGATCAGCTTTATATCCCCTTGGGCAAAATAAATTCCCTCCCTGAGCCACAATCCTCTGATTCTAGGATGCCTGGTTTGAGGTACAATGCAGGTGCTATCTCTGAGTTCCACAGCCTTAATTCTGTCCCCATATGGGGAAAAGCACCCAACAGTCTTGTGAGTCTGCTGATTGCCCACCGTATTTTTGTACTCCAAGTATTTTATCCCTTCTGTTCTCCTATACAGAAGATTCTTGATGAATGGCTAATAAATGTGGCCATATTCATCAACACCAAACTAATTAGATTTTTTAGAAGCTTCTTTAGCAGACACCTCATGAGACATTGAAATGATTTTCAACAGGTTGAGAAAGCAACTCCCAGATTCAGAGAATGTTCCAGCTGGAAGTGTTTTGGCAATTGTTCTATCCAAACTTCTGTATTTTATAGATGAGAAAACTGAGGCCCAGGGAGAGGAAAATGTCCTACCGAGGGTCCCTCTGTGAGTTAGTGGCAGAGCTGGAACCAGAACCAAGATCAGCTCCTGGTCCCCAGCCAACATCCCTGTCTACTTCCCTCTGCAAATGCTGCAGAAATCCACCCAAAATATTTCAGTCACGTCCCTGTGCTGAAGACCCTAAAAATCAGCCCTGCTATGATGACAGCTAATAATAGCAATGATGTCACTGTGTGTTGGCTGCTTTGCACTCATTATTCCATTGACCCTTCATGGCAGCTCTATGAAGTCATCCCCAGTGTTAGTGGCATTTTAAAGATGAGGAAACTGAGGATAAAGATACTTGGCTGGTTGTTGTGAAATATGAGACATGTGCCAGGGCTCTTAACCACATGGCTCTTTACTTCTCAAAGGCCCTCTAAGCCAACTGTAGCTTCAGCTTATTCTACCTACTCCAAGACCTCACCCTACCTCTCTACCCCAAATCTCTGCTTCTCCAGTTGGTGGAGTCCCAGGCACAGCACCTTTTTGAATGATAAGCCAACCTTCCTAGAACGTCAATACTACTCAAAGATTTAGTGGAAGATTTTTTTTAATTCAAGAAAATACAAATATATAATGGAATACAGTGAAAATTAACATGACTTTTTTCAAGATCAGTGAGCAGTCCTCAAAATGTTCTGTTCCGTGGTGGCTCGTTTCTGTCAATGCCCTCAGATTCCCAGAGAGCATTCACTACCCCCTGCCCTAAGAGGGTTTTGTAAGAAAAGTTTCAGAGCATTGCCCTTAATAATGACTGGCATCCTAAAGATCATCTAAGCCCTCAATGACCTTAATCCCTAAAGGTCAACTGGATCATAAAAGGTGTGACTCATGAGGGTACCTTGGGAGAGCACTCCAGGCCACAGGAACCACAACTGTGAGACAGGAGGTGGGAGTGTGCCTGGCATACTCAAGGGTCCTCAAGGAGGGTTGGCCCCCATGTGACTGGGGCAGAGTGGGGAGGGAGGGTTAGGAGAGGGGAGGGGAGAGAGGTCATAGGCATCTTGGGTGCCCGTGAAGGACCCTTTAATCTGAAGAAGATGGGAGCCATGGAGGGTATAAGCAGAAAGGACCTGGTTGCACTGGCACTTTCAAAGACTCTATTCTTCTGCTCCATGGACACGAGACCATAGAAGGCAAAAATGGAACCAGGGAGAAAGTTGAACAGCTCCCACAATAATCCAGGCAGATGTAGCTGTGATAAAGGTGGGAGCTTAAATAAACGTATTTTCCAGGTTTACAGTAAGGATCATGAATAATGAATAATAACTAAACAAACAAGCACCCAACATGGTACATGGCACATTGTAGGCCCTCTGGAGATGGTAGCTATTATCATCAGTAAATGGAAAGGGCTGATAAATCTGAAATCAAGTCTTGTCGCTGCCTGTCTTCATCTGGGTCTAGTAACTCCGTCTGGTCTCTTGGAGGGAACTAAAGAAACAAACCCTCAGGCTGCAAAGAGAAATTGCTGATGATGCAGTGCAGCAAGGAGTCCCTGGCCGAGGTCTTCCCATCACTGGGGAAAGGCTTAGATAAGTGATAAAACACTCATATTTCACACATTCAACATGTGCTCAAGCAACGTCATCTGGGGTGTTTTTAAGGTGAAGGTAACCTTTTAAAATAATTTGCTCTCTCGTGACTTAAAAATTAAAGTAAAAGTTTGAAAGCAACTTGAGTTCTCCTAAATCAAAGCCCTTCACTTGTCATAAACTTTCTTGATGGCATTTTTAATTACATCAATAGCATGTTATGTTCATATAGGCAATAGATCAAGCGTGCTTGCTTTGGAGTGAAGCTGACAGCCAGTTCACATCAGAAAATGTGGTTTTGGGTGAGTCGAAAAAGAAAATAGGGCCCCAAGACAAATTAGCTTCCAGCTTTTCAAAGGCAGCGTTCATGCTTGTTGGCTTGTGTTCTTTCTGAGAATATCAGTCAGAAAATTCCCAGACGAGGTTGAACATCTCCCTGGAACATAGAGTAGGAGCCACATTGAGCAAAGACATTGATCCTGAGTGGAGCTGGGAGCTGGACCACAGCTGGCTGGGTGACCTCGAGCCCGTTGCTCTACTTTTCCGGGCCTCAGTTTCCCCAATGTGTAAAGCCTGGGGTTGGGCCAGTTGGTCTCTAACAATCTTTTTGAGTCTAAAATTAAAATAAGTCAAAGAAAAACTGAGACAAAGGAAAGTAAGTGAGCAGGGAGTAGAAAGAAGGAGGGATGTGGAATCCTGAAGGGTGATGCATGGAACCAAAGTGAGGGGAACACCACCCTCCGAGAGAATTTGCTGACCAACCCGGGATGGGTTAGGCGGCAGGGTTTGTTAACTCCTTCACCTCCACCGTCTCACTCAATCTTCTGCATAGTCCCAGGAGGCCGGTCTTTTTATCCCCATTTCATGATTGTGGCATCTGAGACACAAACAGGTGAAGGGACTTTCCCAAGGTCACACTGCTGGAGAATCAGAGAAGGAAACAGAAGGAAAAGTGGGTTTGGCTGACTGCAGTCCCTAGAGAGGGTCACAGAGGTGAGACTCTCCAGATCTTCCAGCTCCAACTCCAGGGCCCTTGCCATCAGTCTCTGGATTCCTAACAGCCCACTGGACATCTCCTCCTGGATGCACTGATGGCACCTCCACGTGTTCTAATCACCAGAATTGGTGCTATCACCTTCCAGTCACACAGCTAGACTTGAATGCATTGGAATTTGAGCCCAGATCCAACTCATTTTAAAGTTCAGGTACTTTCTATCCTATGACATCACCACCCGCACCCCACCCCCACCCCACCCCCAGTAAATCAGATGCCAAGTTCTATGATGCTCTCCATGTGAAGTTTCCTCTGTCAACTTCTTCCTCTCAAATCTGACTACCCATCTTTGAGTCACAACAAGAGAAACCCAGGCAATATCTCAGACACTATTCTGTGAACTGCACAAGGGCAGGACCTACACCTGGTTTATCAAAGACCCCCAGTGCTCAGCAGAAGGCCTCAGCCATGGGCTGGTTACCCCAGGAGGTAGGTCAGGATGCCTGGGTCCCTCATCCCCCAACAAAGTCCCTAGGGTGGGAAAGGCAGCCAGGCTGGGCCAGGTCCAGATGACCTGGCCTCAAGCCACTCACCCAGAGTGACTTGAGAATGTGTCCCCAGGACCAGGGCTGGAAGGAGCCAACAGCAGAACGAGGGAAGAGGAAGACCTTCACTGAAGCCCCAAAGAGGGGCAAGACTGGGAAGGAGCACTGAGCACCTGGGCCAGGGAGCCTGAGACACACCAAGGGTGAGGTGAGGTCATGGGGAAAGCGAGTGATTCAGGGGCATGTCTGTGGGGAAAGGATGGGCCTCACACACTGCTGGTGGGAATACAAATTGCAATAACCACTTTGGAACACTGTGTGGTGGTATCTTTTATGGCTGAACATACGTATAGTCATTTATACATATACTATGTGTATATATATATATATATATATATCTCAGTATATGTGTATATTGCTATACATATGTTCATGAAATAGTCCATGAGATCCAGAAATTCCACTCCGAGGTGTCCACCCAGCAGAAATTGATCCATATGCTCCCCAAAAGACACACGCAAGAGTTCCACAGCAGCACTGTTCATAGTAGTCCCAAAGTGGACAGTACTCAATTTCACCTGGAGTTAGATGGGTAAATAAGTAGTTGCATATTCAAACAATATACATATAACCTATATCAACACAAGTGAACAATGTACAACTCAATGCAGAAACTTGGATAAACCACACAAAATAATGTTGAACAAAGTGGAAACAAGGTACGTAAGAGCACAAAATAGTTCAAATCCACTTGTATGAAGTTCTGGATCAGGCACAGGCAATATACAGTGTTAGACATCACAATACTGATTACCAGTCTAGGCCTAGAGGGATAGTGACAGGCTGGGCTACTGGTAACATTCTCTTGCTTGACCTGGTGCTTGTCCTACAAGTATATTAAGTTTCAGAAAATTCTTCTAGCCATACACTTATGATTTATGTACTTTGCTCTATGTATGTTTTACATTACATTATCCTATAATAAAAAGTTGGCTTTAAAAAAAGATAAGCCCCAAGGCCCATTCTACTGAAATGCCTAGAAAATGCCAGAGAGGTGGCATGGCTGCAATCACACCAGACAGAGGCACCCCTCACATTGCATATGACCAAGCTGTTCACAGTCAAATGATGAATGAATGAAGGGAGGGACAACTACATGAACCATCGAATAAATGAGTGAACCAGGGAATAACAAATAAATGAAAGAACGAAGTGATGAATGAAAGAGCACATCCTCGAGTGGTAGAATGAATGACCCAATGAAGTAAAGTGTGAAGGAGTGAAGAAGTCACTGGTTGACTGAGTGAGGAACTGGGTACATAGATAAACAAGGGAAGGGCTCCCCTGGTGGCGCAGTGCTTGAGAGTCTTCCTGCCGATGCAGGGGACGTGGGTTCGTTCCCCGGTCCGGGAAGATCCCACATGCCACGGAGCGGCTAGGCCCGTGAGCCACGGCCACTGAACCTGCGCATCCGGAGCCTGTGCTCTGCAACGGGAGAGGCCACAACAGTGAAAGCCCGCATACTGCAAATAAAATAAAATAAAATAAAATTTAAAAATAAATAAATAAACAAGGGAAGAAAGAGTGAAGGAAAGTACAATCAATGGAAGGAGGAATGAATAGCAAGGAATAAATGAACACAGGATGTGTGTGAATAAATGAATGAAAGAAGCAATAAATGCATGAAAAATAAAACTAATACTAGAGGTGAAGGAGTGCATATAAAAAACTATAAGCAAATGTATAATTGTACAAAGGTGTAAATGGAACAATGGTTTGATGTGTTCTGGCTGGATATGAAGGCGAAGTATCAATAATCTTGAGGAAGCATCTCCACTCAATTGAGACGTAATAAGAATATAATTGCAAATATCACTGGTGCCACTGAGTATGCCGCTCGCTCCCCAGGATTAACTCTGGTTTCAGTGGGAAGAGCTAAATAACATTGACTACATTGTTTTCCCAATTATGTTCCAGATAATTACCTATTATGTAGCAACCCCCCAGCATGATTTTAATAATCACTATTTAAATAACGCATTTTCATTGTCTCCTTGCAAGTTAAACTCTGGTTAGTATAATTACTGTCAGCGTGGGAAAGTTTGCTGTGTGGCCTGGGAATGAGGAAGTGGGTTGCGTCATCACCATGATTGTCCCATAAGCCCCCGAAGCCAGGTGATGCTGGGGACGGAGCTCAGGTTTGGGGAAACCTGGATCCAGGACTTGAGGCAAGTCCCTCCTCCATCTGGGCCACCTCTGTCAGCTCCCCTGAGAAGTGAAGATGGTCTCCAAATGCCCAAACTCCCCGGGTTATCGGGGAGCTCTCACTCTAGACCCAGGTCAGGGTCAGAGTTAGTCACCCCCCAACTGTTTTCCTGCAGCTCAGGCGCATCCTCATCAAGGGGTAATGGGGTCTCCATTTCTCCCCACCTGACTGAGGGCGGGACCCATCTGGTCCTCAGCGCAAGCTCAGCTCCCAGCACAGGGCCTGCACACAGTAGGTGCTCAGCGAACGCTCGAGAGGAACACATGAATCTTGCTGCGCAGTGTGGGTTTGAGAAGCCACTTCAGTCCCTCTCAGAACCACGAGGTTTGATGAGCAGGCGGCCACTCACCACGTCCTCACGGAGCTTCTCACGGTGGCCCCGTCACTGACGCTCTCCCGGGTGTCACTCCTTCCCCGGACTCCACCTGCGTCTGCCCGGCTCGGCCACTCCCCCACTCCCTGTGCGCTGCCTCTAGTACGTATGGAAACCGGTGCGATTGTACACAGAGTATCAACGGGCTCTGATGCGGGGCCGGGGCTCTGCTCTGATCAAAGTGCATGAGGGTTAACGTGTCTACACATCCCTACACTGACCCTGACCCGGCCCAGGTATTGATGAGAGGTCAGCATGGGGGACGGAGGATGGGGGGTGGATAACTGCAGAGTCCCTCATGAGTGCCTGGAGGAGCTGACTCCCTGACAATGACCTGGATGCCACCCCTGCCGTCTGTCGTGTGGATTGAATGCTGTGTCTCCAGTCTGCATCTGTGATTCTAGAATTTCTGCCTCCTTCCAGAGTGAGGGAGAGTTGGAGAAGGACTGTCCAAGAGGGAGACCGGGCTCCTCTTCTTAAGTTTGCTACATTTTTCAAATTGTCCTTGATCATGACAAATTGCTCCTAAGAGAGAAGAGAAATAGACAGAGGTGGCCCCTTTGAAATGGAGTCAAGTTTCCTTCTACACAATCGGACGTGGGCATTTAAAATTCCCTTTCACATGGTTAGCATGGATTCTTCAGTAATTGAGTGCCTGGGGAGTTTGGCTGTTTTAGTGAGATAGGAATCTTGGATTCTCAGCTCAGAGGAGTCTTGCCCTTCACGGGCCAGAAAACAATGTTTGCCCTGATCTCTAGGTCACAGGGTCCCTTTCTGGTTTCCCTCTTAAGTGGGTAAGGGAAATCAGGGTGAAATTCCCAGGGGGATACAGAGATGATTAAGGGGGAAAAGCCAACTTGTCCCACTGGGAGAAGGAATGAAGATGGCACCATGATATTTTTAATTATCTGAATTAATTAATAATAAGTATTATCACTCACGTGGATTGAGAGATTTCCATGTACCAAGCACTGTTCTATGTATTAACTTATTTAATTCTCATGACAAGCTCATGAGGCAAAGTATCACTATCATTCCCATTTTACACATGAGAAAACTGAGGCATAGAGGAGTTGAGTGGATCACAGGAAAGGCAGGTAGGTGGGGTGAGGGCCACAGACTTGGGAGTCAGGCAGGTCAGAGTTCACATCTCTCCCCGTTTTGCCACTCATCACCTGTGTGGCCTTGAATAAGTGACTCCAAGTCTCTGAGCCTCAGTTTCCTCCCCTGTGAAATGGGGAGACAGGGTATGACACCTGCAGAACCTAGAGTGTGGTAGGGGCTGCAGAGATCAGATGCCCATCTCCTCTCTTGAAGCTGGAGTCAGCACCAAGCCCCCACCCATTGGATTTGGGCACATTCAGGCCTGGGCATGATCAGAGGAGGATGCTGGTCCCTCAGCAAGAAATGGATTGTCTGAGCCAGGACTGCCGCCAGGTCTGTGGGTCAGGGAAGATCTAGGGACACATAATCCCAGTGCCGTTTCTTGGCAGAGCCCCATCCCAGCAAAGGGCAGTGGACGCTCAATATCTATTCTGAAAAGCTTTCCAGCGGAAGAGCTGAGTTCCCACAGTCAAGCCCAGAGTTTTGGGTAAATGGAGTGGAACAGCTGGATTGTGGGGTAGATGCAGTCAAGTTTTTAAGAAACCACCAGACTGTTCTCCATTGTCATTGTAACATTTCGTATTCCCACCAGCAATGTATAAGGGCTCCGTTCTTCCACATCCTCACCAATACTTGTTATTTTCAGTCTTTTTAATTTTAGCCACTCCAGTAGGTGTGTAATGCCCTCTCATTGTGGCTTTAATTTGCATTTCCTTGATGACTAACAATGCTGAGCATCTTTTCTCGTGCTTATTGGCCATTCACAATTCTTCTTTGATTACTTTTTGATGAAAAACACATGTGCATCCAAACTGAAATTATATTGTCAGCAGTTAATTATCACTTGTCAAGCAAGTGTGTGCCCAGATTGTGGATTTAATTTTCATACAGGTTTACAAAAGCCTCGTTCCTCATGTTTGACGAGGCCTCTGTGAGTAGGAGACATTCATTGTTGGAAATGGTGCTTTTTTTAAAGCAGTTTTAAAAATAAATAGGTTTTCTTGGTGTCCAAGTTAGGGCTCTTTGCAAAAAACAGAAAACCAGTCTAGCTTAGGTAAGAGGAAATTGTGTGCGGATAGAGTACCAGGCTTGGGGTGGGGGGGGAGCGTCTCATGGAAGACCCTGCCTCACTAGAGCCTGAAACCAGGGCCTGCAGCCCCCACTGGGACCCTAGACAGCGGCCCACTGCCCACCCCACCCTGGGGGCTCATCTCAGCTTCTCTCTGGGCACCTGTTCATCCTTCTCTCTACAGCTGGTTTCCCCGCTCCTCTCCTCTCATTGCCAGAATCACCACCCTCTTCCCTTGAAACCACACGTCCTCAGGTCAAGGGCCAGCAGAGGCGGACCTGACTGATGTGTCTCATCCTCCCTTGGCTGCTGACCCGCCGGTGCCCTGAGAATCCTCAGCCGCTCGGATCTGTGAGTGTCACCAGGTTGACCTGTATCGTGTGTGTTGCTTGTCATCACGCAAGTAGAGCTCTTTCCTCGGCTGGACAAGGAGCCAGAGCAGGAGGTGTCTCTGCCTGGCAGTGGTGGGGCCAGGGGCCCAAGGAAGGGGGCTCAGGGTAGGAGGCTCATCAGAGCTGGGAGCAGAATCCATTCCTGACTCCTGAGAGGGTGAGGGTTGCCACCCACTCCACCCTCTTCATCCTCTCCCCCCGAAGGGGAGTTGGGTGGAGCATGGGGGATGGGAATGACACTCACAGACCCCCCACTCCCCTCTGCCTTGTGGGCTCACCTTCCCCTGCCTCTGACCTTGGCCAAACGAACACCTCTGTGTGTCACGTGAATGGGTGAGAGTGTGTGCGTGGGGGATGTGTGTATGTGTATCCGGAGGGAATACGTGCCTGTGTCCACGTGTATCTGCGTCTGTCTCTGCCTGTGTGTATCTGTGTCTCTGTGTATGTCCATGTGTGTGCTGAGCATATCTGCACACCCGTCTACACAAACAGAGGTTCTGGATGGCGCCCACAGGGGTCTGACTCCAGGCCCCCGGGACTCCCAGTCCAGTGCTCTCTCCACTTCCCACGCTGCCCCCCCCATTACTGAGGAGAGCGTAATGCACCCCAGCCCCACCTCCACACAGACCACCTTTCTCTCCATCCCCAGCTGTAACTGACATAAATGCCGTTCTAATTTCTAATAATTTTGTGCAATTTGAAAAATGGTTTCTTTGGTTCCTGCAAAAGGGGCTACACAGTCGGCTCTGCTGTGCTTCTCCCTGGAGGATTTTGATAAAAATAATGTGGCAAAAAGTGTTGTCTTATAGGTAAGCAAAAGGAAGGAAAAAATAATAGAGCATCCTGAGGGGGAGGGAGTGCGGAGAGAAGACAGGTGGTCAGGGAGCACGCAGTGATCACAGGAAGAAGATGGGAAGCCTGTTATTTCAGCACATCATTTCTTAACTAAGGGTTAGTTCCATTCATGTGCTAATAGGCCAGCCTCGCCATCTCCCGCGATGGGAGTGTTTTTCCTTCCTTTTCTCCAGCTAGCCCCATGGCCCTCAGCCCTCACCCCTCCCTCCCAGGAACACGGGGCTGACACCAGTGGAAAACTCAGGGATGGTTTAGCGTAAAAACAGATGTGTTCGGAAGAATCTTCCATACAGGCTGGGAGCAGAGATGCAGGTGTGGGCCATGGAGGTGGGAGAGACTGAGGTCAGATATCGGACCCTGGGCCGCCCACTTCCCTGCTCCGCCCTCCTGCCCCTGGACACTGGCAGCTCCCACAGTGTTTCTCTCAGGAAAGAGGGTAGATGGCCTTTCTTGCTTTTATTTTTATTTTCGGAGTAGCATTTTCACATAGATAACTGTCACAACTTTCATTCCAATTTGATGAACATCGGGGAACCTGGTAAGAACGCTTTCCTCCACGGCTGGGAAGCAGCTGCCTCCCTCCAGGTGTCCCTGAGATGCCAGGAGTGAGCAGTGAGGCACGTGAGTAAGGAGAGGCCTGAGCAGGACCGGGAGGCTCGCCCCGCCCCGCCCCGCCCCGCCCCGCCCCTGCCCTCTGCCTTATCCCGCCCTGGATGAGGGTCCTACTGGTAACAGGTAACCCGGACAACCTCTGCATCTTCCCAGGCCCCTCACAGACCTGGTTGCCGAGGAGTGAGTAGAGCAGAGCGTCACAGCCCCGTTCTGCCCGAGAGGCGAGTTGCCCAGCCCGCGCGTCACGGCCAGTGCACGCACAGGCAGTGACGTTCCTGACCCCAGGGCAGAGACGCCCCTCCCTTCGCCAGCGGAGCTTCTGTGAGAGACGTTCCTGGTGGCTCCAGTGGCCGTGCCCAGTAAGGAAAGCAGGTGACCTGACTACCCACCGCCACCCGCTAACCTGTCCAGGTGCCGGGCCTCGTCTGCGGGGGGCTGTGGCTCTGGTTCCGTCCTCATGGTTCAGGCAGCGGCGAGCAGAGCAGGCAGACCCTGTCCGCATCCTGTAGCACCTGCGGGGTTTGTCCCACACCGGCCCGCGCCCCCTGTCCCGTCACTCCCTCTGGCCTCCCTGGTGAGGATGCTCCAGGCAGAGGAAACAACACGTGCCAAGGCTCAGACGTTTGGGTGGCAGAAGAAAGACCAGTATGCCTGGACCATCTTGAATGGGGGAATCAGAGGCGGACAGAGTCAGACTTCCCTGGGCCTTGGCGGCTGCATCAGTAATTCAAAACTTGAGCTTAAATGCCACAGTAAGTCACTGAAGTATATTAAAGTTGTATTTCTAAAGCTGCCTCTGGCTGCTTTGTGCTTAGAGGTGATGGGGATGAGACCTCAGGGCCCAGGGCCACTATCAGTGTGGATGGTGCCCCCGTGAGGCAGGAGCCCTGGGGTGTGGAGCATAGCAGGGACGGCTCTGCCCCGAGTCTTACAGGGTCACGCAGCTCCTGCGGGGAGAGTGACAGGAGCGTGGCCAGGGCAGAGGCAGGGACCAGGCAGAAGCCCACTGCACCGGTCCAGGCATGATGGTGGTGGGACCAGGGTGAGAGCCTGGACAGTGAGAGAGGATCTCAGTTCTGGGGTTAAGTGACAGTCAAGCAAATGGAAATTATTCACTCCCTATATATTAGGCATTATCAGTTCTTAAAACTTCATACTACTTCATCTAACATCTCCTTCCTTATAGAAAGCTATTCTAACAAAACAGAAGCTTAGAGGAAGATTAAAGGATGAAAATATTAATCACAGTGTTATTCATAATAGTAAAAAATGAAGCTATCTAAACTACATAAATAGGATGTTAAATAAATTATGAAATATTAATCAAATGGACTATTTCCAAGAACATATGAGATGGAAAACTGGTCAGAGGGGAGTGTCAGGCAAGATAGACCCAAATTGGTGTGAGCAGAGTGGAGGGCACAGCTAGGGTTCTCCAAGACCCAGTTCTCCTGAGCCGCCCGCCCTCACAGTGGGGGAGTGGCACGCCCCCATCACCTTCATGTCAGTCTTCATGCCCATGAGACTTGCTTTGACCAAGGGAACATGAAGGTGGGGAGTGTCCCTTCCAGGAGGGAGCACCTAAGGGTCAGAGTTCAACATTCCAATCTTCCTTGTCTCAGCTGAGAGACACACGTGGAGATGCTGACATCCTGAAACAATGGCGCCTCCATCAGTGAGGGTCCCTGGAGATGAGCAAAGCCCTCCCCGCTGACTGCAGTGGGCACATGACAGGAGCAAGGATAACCTCGGTTGCTTTGGAGGGTTGTTCATTATTGCATCATATCTGAGCTTATCCTGACAGTCACATAAAAATGAAAATGTGCACGGGCAAACAGAAGAATAAAGATATCAATAATTTACCAGCCACTATCTTTGGGAGATGCGGCATCAGGTGATTTATGTACCCTCATATTTACCATTTTACACTCCAAACGCTTCACCAGAAGTAGGCATCACTTACTTTAAGGGGAAAGGTCAGTGTTATTAACAAGAGTGCCAGGCCCTGGCGAGGCTGTCCCCATCTCAGGCTGCATCTTAGGCTCCAGGCACACCGAGCAGCTGTCCGGCCCAATTAGCCCTTTATTACAGATGGTTTTGTTCTCTAATTGTCTGCCCTGCATAACTTAGCACGGTCATCTACTGTCTTGTTCTCAAATGTTTAATTTAGTGCCTCTTGACCTCAGTTTCTCATCTCTGAGTGCAGCAGTGGCAGAAAGGGACATCTTTTTTTTTTGATTAATTTTTATTAGAGTATAGTTGCTTTACAATGTTGTGTTAGTTTCTGCTGTACAGCAAAGTGAATCAGCTATACATATACATACATCCCCTCTTTTTACCTTCCCATTTAGGTCACCACAGAGCATTGAGTAGAGTTCCCTATGCTATACAGTAGGTTCTCATTAGTTACCTATTTTATACATAGTAGTGTAGATATGTCAATCCCAATCTCCCAATCATCCCACCCCTCCCCTTCCCACCTTGGTATCTATATGTTTGTTCTCTACGTCTGTGTCTCTATTTCTGCTTTGCAAATAAGTTCATCCGTATGATTTTTCTAGATTCCGTGTATAAGTGATATTATACAGTATTTGTTTTTCTCTTTCTGACTTATTTCACTCTGTATGACAATCTCTAGGTCCATCCATGTCTCTACAAATGACCCAGTTTCGTTCCTTTTTATGGCTGAGTCATATTCCATTGTATATGTGTACCACATCTTCTTTATCCCTTCCTCTGTTGATGAACATTTAAGTTGCTTCCATGTCCTGGCTATTGTAAATAGTGCTGCAATGAACGTTGAGGTGCATGTATCTTTTTGAATTATGGTTTTCTCAGGGTATATGCCCAGGAGTGGGATTGCTGGGTCATATGGTTGTTCTAATTTTAGTTTTTTAAGGATCCTCCATACTGTTTCCATAGTGGCTGGATCAATTTACATTCCCACCAACAGTGCAAGAGGGTTCCCTTTTCTTCACAGAAAGGGAGATCTTTAGAGGCCCCTCAAGGCCAACACTCCCTTGGGGCCTGGAATAATAAGAGCTGACTCTATGCCAGGCCTGGTGCTCAGCCCTTCATGTGCATTAGTTCACTTAATCGTTTCAACTGTCCTATCAGGGAGGCACTGTTGCTATGCCCCCATTTTAAAGCTGAAGATACTGAAGCACAGAGAGGTTTAGGAACTCATCCAAGGCCACACAGCTCAGAAGTGCTGGAGCTGGGCCTTGAACCCCAGCAGTCTGCTCCCCAGTCCCTGCTCTTCCTGCTGTACTGAGTGTTGACCTCTACTGTTCCCAGACCCTGTGCCGGGGCTGTGCTTGATGCCCAGCATCAAGATGGTGGCATCTACCTGCAAGCTGATTAATGATCATCATCATCATAATGATAACCGTGCCAGTGAACATGCATTCGGGGCTCATCATGGACCAGGCATTTAACACACATTAGTGGGTGGAGTCTCCACAACATCCTTCCCACCAGAGACCGTCACAATCACTGTGTTACAGATGAGAATCCGAGGCACAGAGAGGCCCTGGGTTTGCCCAGAGTCCCGCCTCCAAGTGCTGCCTGGAAGCGCCATGTCAGCCCAGGAATCTGCCTCCCGCTGAGGTAGCCTCATCTAATCCTCACAATAGGGCTTCCCTGGTGGCGCAGTGGTTGAGAGTCTGCCTGCCAATGCAGGCGACGCGGGTTCATGCCGTCCGGGAGGATCCCATGCCATGGGGTCCGGGAGGATCCCACATGCTGCGGAGCGGCTGGGCCCGTGAACCATGGCCACTGAGCCTGCGCGTCCAGAGCCTGTGCTCCACAACGGAAGAAGCCACAGCAGTGAGAGGCCCGTGTACCTCCCCCCCAAAAAAAATCCTCACAATAACCATATGTGGTCAGTATTATTGTGCCCATTTACAGAGGGGAAAAGCGATGAGGCTCATAGAGGTTAAGCCACTTGTCCAAGTCACACAGCAAGTGAGCACTGGAGACTGAATCTGAACCTGGGTCTGAAGGATCCAAGGCCAGTCTCTTCTCACTGTGTCAATGGTGAGAGGCCCAGGTGCAGCCAGCACCCTCCAGGTGCAGGGGGAGCTGCCCACTTGGGGGGGGGCTTGGGGCCAAAGAGATCACCAACCATGACACAACACAGGAGTAATACTAACAGAATCTGTCACTGAGTGTGTCACATGTGTTACCACATCTAAGGCGGGCCCCACCCATAAGGCAGATGCTTTTATTATCTTTAACTCACACATGAGAGGGCTGAGCTCAGAGAGGTTAAGTAATTTTCCTGAGGTCCCACAGCAAGCAAGTGGCTAGAAACCAGGGTTGGCCAGAGCTTGTGGTCTAACAAGTAGGCCACACTGCCTCCCTCTACCACAGGGACGATTAACAGAGACTGACTCTCCACTATTGGTGTTCAGAATCATAATATAAAACCCTTCAGGAGAGGCCCCCAAGGGTCTATATTCAGATGCTGGCCTGAGAACAGGGAGGGGGAAAGTCCCTGGTGACCCAGGGCAGCCAGAGAGGGGCAGGGGCTTAAAGGAAAGAGCTTCAGAAGAGATCCAAATTCAGGCCTTTCTATCCCCTTAGCCATCTAAATAGCTATCACCTATTTACTCAGGGCTGGTAGGACGCCTGGAAGACCACCCAGACCAGGGGTCTCGTTCCAGGACCATTAGAGTCACTGGCTTTAAAACAAGCCTGATGCCCACACACCCTCACCCACCCATTGTACAGACAGGGAAACAGAGGCTCTGAGAGCTGAAGAAGGAAGTGCTGGTGTGAGGACTGAGCTCAGGCCTGTCCGGGTCCACCCTCTGCTTCTCTCATCTCCTGAGACATCCCCCGGCTCGGTGCCCTGAACACTATGGACTGTCGTCATTTATCTATATCCCCCTCCATCCCTGAGGACAGGGACCCATCCTTGCTTCGCCCTCAGCATGGGGCCCCCACCAGTGACCCAGAGACATAAACATTTGCAGAACCCACAAGTGGGTGGAGGCCATCCTCCCTGGGTGAGCTCAGTCCCCCGCCGGCCAAGCCCCTGCACATTTTATCCCTCAGGGGCCAGAACAGCTCCGCCCTCACTTCCTTCAGTTCTCCGCTCAAGGTCACCCACTCAGCGAGTTCTTCCGGGACCCCCACCAACCACTTCAGTTCTCTGCACGTGGCCCATTACCACCCGGCACTGTCGTGTCTCCCCCCACAGGTACACCAGCTCAATCCCAGTGCCCAGAACAGAGCCCGGCATGTCGTGGGCACTCAGCAAACTGTTGGGTGTGAGAGTGATGGGTGAAGCCTCAGTTTCCCCGTCTAGAAAAGGGGAAGTTCACTCTCGATGGTCTTCAGGGTCTCTTCCACACCTATCCCCCACAAGGTCTGTCTCTCTGGGAGCTGAGAGGACCAGGAAGGCTGGAAACGGTGGGGATGGGCACAGGTCCGAGTGGCGGGTTGGCAGGGGAGACAACCAAGGCGTCCCATAGGGCTGGGCTGCAGTTTCATTTCACACTTGATGTCCAAGTTTGCATCACAGTGCTGGCCAGGATCTTCAAGTGCAATTATTAAATATGATGTGCCATAGGTGTATAATTGCCAGAATGGTTTTGCATATTTTGATACATCTATATATATGGGTTGTAATTATCCATCATTAGCATATGCTTATGTTCTCATAAGTGTACATTTTTTTCCCTGAGGATGCAAGTTGCCAATTCACGACCAAGACACACGGACCCCAGCCTGATGGTCATGTGTCCCCATCACGCAGAACATGGAACGTGTCCATTCATCCTCCTGGGGAGGAGGGGCAGCAGGGTTGGTGGGCAAATCTCCCCACACCACAGGCAGGTCCTGGGGTCCTGGAGCTCTGGGAGGACAGAGAGCACGGTCAGGAGAGAGGTCAGCCCCAGCCACCAGCCTGGCCCAGGTGACAGTCGGCGGGGGGGAGGGGTTACCTGAGCACCTGCCTGTGGCTCCACCCAGGGCCCTGCAGGGGGTCAGAGCTGGAGCCCCGGCTGCCCTCACTCACCTGGCTTCACTCCTGAGCCTCAGTTTCCTTGGCTGTAAAATGGGGATGAAAACAGCTCCCTCCTCGCAGGGTGGCTGTGAGGATTAAGGGAGTATGTGCAAGTGAAGGGCGCCCAGGAGACGCAGGAAGTACTCACTTGGGTGAAATGATGCTCCTGCTGTTGTCACCCCAGGACTGAGACAGAGGAGGCTCATGGGCCCATTTCACAGATGGGGATAATGGCTGCAATGGTTCCCAGCTGCTGACACCCCCTTGGGCCAGGCGCCTGCTCGCATGACCCCATGTCCCCTTCACAAGCACCCTAAGCGGCAGGTGTTGTTCAGGCCCCCTCTCTACAGGGGGGAGGTTATGCCCCGGCCGGGTCAAGTACCTCCAGAATCACACAGCCCGCATGGGGCAGAGGCTCAGAGCAGGGCTTTCTGCCCCCAGGGCCCAGGCTGGGCCACCACCCCAGACCCCACACGGCACAGGACACTCAGTCACAAGCACTGATGAGCAGGTGGCAGACACTCATGGCTGCCCGCCCAGCAGCCCACTCCTTCCTTCACTCACAGAGCCCCGGGTTTGTTCTTCAGCAACGGGCTCAGGTCTGGTGGGCCTCCCCAGCCCGGGGGTGAAGCCAAGCCTGGCACCCCACCTCCCTTCTCCAGACATTGTTTTAGGGGTGAGAGTGTGACCCAGATCTGGCCATTGAGATATAAGGGAAAATCTGGTAGAGGGACTTCTGGGAATTATTGTTTCTGCCTCACTCCACTCCCTCCCTTCTTCTCAACTTGAATGTTTTAGTGTGAGACATGATGTTTGGAGCTGCAGTAGCCATCATGCAACCATGAGGCAACAAGCAAGGAAAAAGGCCAGTATGGTCAAGGATGATAACCAGGAAAGAGGGAAAGACCTTGGTTTTTTGGCATCACTGAGTGTCTGACCTACCCCAGAACTACCTCCCTCCAGACATGTTTTTATGCCCGATCATTACATGTCTCAATAACTTGAGCCCCTGTTGTTGGATTTTCTGTTACTTGAAACCCAACACATCCCAACTGATGGAACCACTTACCATGTGCCCAGTCCTTGTCTCTCATAACCCTCAACACACAGAGTCAGGGCTACTTGTCTACACCTCTGACTCCCATATCAGACCCTGGACCAAGACGGCCAAGGATGGTAAAGAAGAGAGAGAGAAAGTGTCTGGGTTTGCTGAGACCTCTGAGCTTCTGACCAGCCTGGGAGCCCCTCCAGACATCTGTTTATGCGAGATCATTTCACATCTCAATGGCATGAGCTACTGTTGTTGAATTTTTTATTAGTTGCTGCTCAGAAAATCTGAACTGATGGCACCACCCCACTATGTGTCAAGCACCCAGCTATTTGTTTACAACTTCGTCTCCCTCACCAGTTCTTGACCTGTGAGAGGGCAGAAGTTGTGTCTTGCTGATCTCTGTACCTTCCCTGCCCTAAGGGCAAACAGGGCATGACACACAGTCAACACAACTCCACAAGTAGTGTAACGGGGTAAATGATGAGCAAATGAATGGATGAATAAAGGAATGAGTGAATGGGTGAGCATAATGGATGTGCAAATGCTTTGCAAACTGTAAAGTGCTGAGCCCAAATGCAGGATTAAGATCTGGATGGTGGACAGAGATGTGGGATGGGAGAAGTGCAGGGCGCAGAGCAGGGATTAGAGGAAAAGCATCAGCCCCTTTGCTCCAGCAGGAATGAGGCACCACTGTCTTCCCAGGCGTCCCCCTGCCTCTCCATCCTGCTGGCACAGGCGTCAGGTCTAAAATCCCTACCCCGCGTGCAGTCACTCCCCCGGGCTGCGGGAGCCTTTGATGACAGCCAGCGCCGGCTTCCCCAAGCCGGAGAGACAGGCTTTGTGCTCTGCAATTTTCCCCCTAAAAAATTGTTTCAAGAAACCAAATGGCTATCATTACACCAGGTGCAATTCTTTGCTGCATTATTTTGTATGAGACGGAGGACAGGGCACTGGGAGTGGCGGGAGAAGTGAGGAAAACCATTTAGGGTGAACAGGCTCTAAAATTTCAGCTCCAGGTTTTGCAGGGAAACTGGATTAAAGAATCAAATCAAATGAATTTTGCCATCAGAGTAAGAGATCTGTCTCCCCTAAAATGCTTTAATTTGACAGTTGGCTTCAAGGGGGCTGGCAGAATTCATTTTGTGAGCAGACAAGATCAAAGAAGGAAGCAAAACACAGCCCGCCATGAGAACTGTGTTAACCGCTTCACATCACTGTGTTTCACTCAGAGTTGGATTTTTGGCAAAACTGAGAAGTCATTTTCTTTCCACTGACGTCTGATTTTGTGGTGTCTGGAAAAGGTCCTGTGGGCGGGGGGAGGCAGCAGATGGTGGGGGGGCCTCCCTGCTCTGCCCTCCCGACCTCAGAGTTGCCCAGGGAAAGCTGGCAAAGGAGAGCCCTGAATAGTAACGGGCTCTGGGCCTCGACCTGTCTTTCCACATTGGAGCTTCCCCAGGGCCTTCAGCCCCTGACCCAGCCCTCACCGTCTCTCTGCCAGAGGATGGATTTGGAGCTGGACATTGACCCCCTGACCCCATCCTGGCTGCTCAGATCAACACCCTTCCCCACCCATGATATATGCACATTCAGCATCACCCTGGCCGCTGGTGGTCCCAAGTGGGGCCTGAACCCTGCCCCCACCTCCTTATCACGGCATCTCCAGGCCCATTGAATGGGCGATTTATAGGCCTGACACACAGATTTGTATTAGCTGCACCAAGATCAATTTTAATGCCTCCTCTAAGATTATGCCCTTGAACG
Source organism: Hyperoodon ampullatus (assembly GCF_949752795.1). Lineage (NCBI taxonomy): Eukaryota > Metazoa > Chordata > Mammalia > Artiodactyla > Ziphiidae > Hyperoodon > Hyperoodon ampullatus. The sequence continues at coordinate 24,250,251 of NC_136915.1, read as the reverse complement.
ACTCCTTCCCCTCGGAGAGATCTGAGGGCTGGCTCTCCCCTCACCAGTTACCTGGCAGCCACCTCCTCCTATCAGCTGCCCACCTCCTTACCAACATACAGAGTGACTGTACATTCATTCATTCACTCATCAGTTACCATGGACATACCAAGATGAATAAAACTCCCTTGCCCTCTGGAGGTTTATCATGTGTTTCTTACTCTACCATAGCTGGTCAGGGTGGAGGAACTGGGTTGGACCTCAAGAAGCACTTCTTGTGGGGAGGGGCAGTGCGGTGCAGTGGTTACAGGCACAGACTCTGAGGGTGACAGACCTGGGACTGCACCCCGGTCCCACAGCTCACCAGCTGTGTGTCCTCAGGCAAGTAACTTAACCTCCCTGAGCATCATGCTCCTCACCTGGAAAGTGAAGGTAACAGTATCTGCCTTGCAGGCCCTCGGGGTTGACTGAGACATGGCGAGGGAGGGGCCTGGCACAAGGTGAGCGCTCACTTCAGAGCAGCCTTTATTCTCCTGGAGGGAGTCGCGCTTTGGGGAAGGAACCAGGCAAATCCCAGCTCCACTCCTTCTTCCTCATTTGACCTCTCTGAGCCTCGGTTTCCTCATCAGTGAAATGAGGAAAACACAGCCTGACCCTTGGGAGGGGGTTGGGGGAGGAGCTGGAGGAGGGGGAGGTGAATCGATCTGGACCCTGAAGGTCCAAACCCAACACTACCCTCCGCCATGCGAGCTGTCAGCCCCTCCTCCCGCCTTCTTCGTCTCCACCTTGGTGTTGGGGTCGCATGAAGGGCGGGGTGGGGGAGACTCACAGAGATGAAGTCCCAGTCATGCCCTGATCCAGCGTTTGATGCCTCAGTTCCCTGCCAAGTGTTGCCCAGGCTCTGGGGACCCCTCCAGTGATGGGGAGCTCACCACCCCCTGGACTGGGCGGCAAGAATCCCAGGGCACCAGGGGGGATGCGACAAGGAGCCCTGAGCTGCTGCAGCCTCCAGGCACCAGCCCTGCAGGGTGCAACCGGCCCAGGGCCACAACCTGAGAGGTGCCCCCAGCGTTGCAGGAGCAGTTTTCTTCCTTTCTCTATGAAAGAAAGGAAATAAAAGAATCTATACTGTAAACACATTTGGTCCCTGATGTGGCCAAATGTGGGGGCCAGACGGTTCCCAAATAACCTGGAACCTGAGCTCAGGGCCGGGGAGTGTCATTGTTTCGTTCATTGCCGTAGCCCCTAGAACAGGACCTGGCACATCGTAGGTGCTCAGTAAATACTGGTGGGAGAAAGGCATGGAAGGAGAAGAATCAGTGGAGTTCGCTCTGTTCAGAGAAGGTGCCTGGAAAACAGAAGAGACACAGGACTGAAGGATGGAGGACCAGGGGCCCCCAAGCCACAGCCGGGGACTCAGGAGACATCGTCTCCAGCCAGGAGCCCCTGAGGCCGAGTTGGGGGACAGAGGATGAGAATCACTCTGGGAAGCCCCAGATAGAGGCCTGAGAGGCAGGAGGGCCAGGAGGGACACGGTCTCCCCAGAGGAACATGGTCTCCACTCAAGTCTCCCATCTGCAGGAGGACCCGCCACTCTGACCACATCCCTCCCCTGCTCCCGAACCATCCATGGCTCCCGGCGCTGCCTGCTCAACCCACCTTCCCCGCCTCACCTCCCTCCATTCATCCCCACAGGCCCTGGGCCTCAGGCCCCCAGACCACACCATGATCCCTAATCTACCACATTCTTCAGTTCAAGTGTCACCTCTTCCAAGAAGCCTTCTCTGATTCCCTTTGGTGCTTGTCCCTCCTCCGTTCCCAGAAAACCCAGCAGATGTCCCTCCTACAGAGCTTGTCTCAGTCTCACCACTAGACCGTGAGCTATTGGAGGTGGCAGGAGGTTTTATTCTTCTCTCCCTCATGCCTGGCACATAGCCCGGCACACAGTGGCTCTCAAACTGGGCTGGACAAATGAATGAATGAGTGAATGAATGAATGGATGGATGGATGAACGTGACTAGCCTCCATTTATTCAGGACCTGCTGTGTCCCAGGCACCGTGCTGACATTTTACAAGCATCGTTTCATTTAATCCTCCCTACAACTCCTTTGTAGAGTGTACTGATATATGCCCATAGTACAGACTGGGAAACTGAGGCTCGGGGGGTTGGGTCACTCACCAAGGTCACACAGCGAGTAAGCTGAGGCAGTAGAACCTCCCTGCTCAGCTCCATCCAATGCCTCTCGCTGTCCTCCTAAGCTGAGGACATAGCTCATGGTCGTGTCCGGGGCTTCCCTCCTGATCCATTCACTCACTGGGGACCCACGATGGCTGCTTTGGCTGAAAGTCATGATCACAGACATCCAGCCTTGGTTCTAGAGCAACAAAGTAGGACCCACCAAGAGTGTGTCTGCAAGAGTGTGTCAAAGAGTCTCTGCATCCCCAGGAAACCCTCCCAGTCCCACCCACAGCTCCTCAACTGCCCCCAGCAACAGTGGAAACCCCTCCCAAGCCCACACAGACTCTGGGAGTTCCCTCTCCTCAGCCCTGGGGTGACCTATGGATCACGGGAACACAGGCTGTAAAATCAAGATCTTGTGTGTGTCTGCATTGAGCAGGGGCCACAGAGCCATTCAAATCCCAGAGATTCTGCAGAGGGGAGGAAATATCTCAGAGAAGAAGCAAAGAGAGTGAAGAGGAAACAGAGATGTGTCAGGGAGATTAATCCAGCACTCAGACATGAAAGAAACATGTTCGGTTATATTCTGTTGCATTTCATTGAAATGTACATGTTGTACTTAGCAGCCTGCAAGCCTCAGATTACCCAGAGAGAAAGCACAAGAAAGACAAGAGAGTAAAAACACAGACAGAAAATGATCCTGAAATTGGAGAACCACTAAGAGAAAAAAAAAGCCAGACTTGAGATGAAAACTGCTGCTTGGCACCGAGGCCTCTCAGCAGGTCCCTGTGGCCGTGCAGTCCAGCACCAACCCAGATGCCCTGCTCACTGGCACCAAGGAACGTCCCAGGCAGGAGTCAGGAGGCTCCACTTGCCATGTGAGAAGCCTGAAGCCTTCAGAGGCCGTCAGAGGGGCGGAAGGATGGAGAAAAGAACAAGAAGAGATCACACTGGACCCAGCCCAGGACAAAGGGAAACCCCAGTGACCCCTCCTGGGAACTGTGCCCTCCTCCACAGGTCTGCAGATGAACCTGGGCCAAGGTGCCTCATGAATCAGACACCTCCTCCCTTCCAGCACCTTCTCTCCCTCAAAGAGAGAGGGTCTTGGAGAGAAGGGGCTTCCTGGAGCCTCCAGCTTCCTGGCCACTGATTCCATCCTATAATTTGGAAAACCATGGGATGTTGCACCAGGCTGAGAAGCTGGGAAAAGACCCCCCGCTCAGTGTGTGCATGTGTGCGTGTATGTGGGTTGTGTGTGTGTATGTGTGTGTGTGTCCACTCACAGGCTGCCAGACCAGGCTCTCCCTGACCAACACCAAAGTCTCCAGCCCCAGCTGGGCCCACGGCTCTGCCAGCCCAAGAGTCCCTCAGGAAACTTCTAGGAGCAGGGCCTAAAAAGCGTGTCTGAGCTGTCTCCTGTTGTGCAGTATTACTGAGGTACTGCTCTCTCTCTCTCTCTCTCTCTCTCTCTCACTCTCTCGCTCTCTCTCTCTCTCTCTCACACACACACACACACACACACACATGCAACACAGTCCATAGTCCAGGCCACAGGCCAGATTTCACCTTCTCTGCAGGAGTCCCTCCCCGGCCCATCCCAGGTTCACATTTCTGCAGCTCCTTACTGCGTAGCCTCGGCAAATTGCTCAACCTCTGCGACTCCAGTGTCCACATGTGTGACATGGGAATAACAGCCTGCCTCAAAATGGAATGAGATGGTGCAGGCAGTGCCTCGCATGGAGGAATTACTCAGTGAATGTGTGTTGTTGCTAAGATTCTGCACTCCTTCTTCATCCTTCAAAACTCAGCTCAGACATGCCCTCTGGCAGGGCTGCTACCTGCCTGCACAACTCTAGGGGGTGCCATTCACCACATTTGTGGTACATGTGTGAGTTGTACAGTGCACAGCCTGCACAACAGTACACTGTGGCCCTGGGTTCTGGGAAGATTTTCCTGACTGGTCCAACTTGGTCAGAGGCCCCTTCCTCCTCTGTTGTCCCCACCCCACCAGAGTGAGCTTCATGAGGAAAGGGACCTGGTCCTGCCCACCCTTGTGTCCCTAGGATCAGCTCAGGACCTGATCTGAAGTAGGGCAAACACCAGCAGCCATTCTTACAACTAGTAAATGGCTGAACAGGGGTTGACACCCAAGTTTAGGCTCCAAAGCTCTTAACTGCAGTCCAGAGAGGTCAAGTAACTAAAGTACACCCTACTCTGTATTGACAATGCAAAGCCAGGCACCATTAGGTGGACAATTAGACTTGCTCTAATTGTGACTTGCTCTGGCCAATGAGATGTGAGAGGCAGTGGCGTCTGTCACTTCCAGGAGGGAGCTTTAAGAGCAGCACCCAGTCTGCACAGTGATCTCGGAAAGCCCACATGGAGGTGAAGCCACGTCAGCCCAGAGCGGCTGCAGGGAGCAGAGCCGGCCGCCTGCCCTGGGCACGTCAGCACAGAGAGGGGCCTCCTCTCGAGGTGGGGATGCTGCGGCCACTGGTTCCCGCAGCATAGCCCAGGCCCCCCAGAGTGATGCCACCGCTGCAACCAGGTCGCCTGAGAAGTCTGCCCCCAGCCTCCAGGCCCCCATGGATGCTGGTCTCTGTGGGACGGGTCACTCCACGCCACCCCAGTCACAGGTCTGGAGGGTCCTGCCAGTATGTGGGAGGCCGGCTCCCCAGGCTCTGACTTACCCAGACCTGGGCCAGACACACACATCCCATAATGACGCACACGTCACCCGAGAGCCTCTGGGCTCCTTGCTCCTCTCTGTTAACTCGTCCCTTCAACAAAGAAGCCCCTGGACACTGAGTCTGTGCCAGGCATGTGCTGGGCGCTGTGAATATCCAGGGAGCAGGACCGATGCAGCCCCTGCCCTCCTGGAGCTCACAGACTAGTGCAGGTGACAGTCGGTACCAGTGAACACCCAAGAAAAGAATTACAGAGTGCTGAGTGGGGCCAGGGGAACAATCGGGGGTGGGGAGAGGGCACGGGGGAGGGGAACCAAGTCTGCAGCTGGGGTGGGCCAATCATAGTTAAGCTGAGACCCAAGGGTGAGAGGGACCAGCCGAGTGAAGGGAGGACGGGAAAAGGCATTCCAGGTGGAAGGAACTGCATGTGCAAAGGTCCTGTGGTAGGAAAGGCCTTGGGGAGAAACAGCAGAGCAGGGAGAGGGGAGGGAGATAGGGCAGGGGTGGACAGGGCCGGACCACATAGGCCTGCTAACCGCAGGGAGGAGTCTGCACTTGATCCTGGGGTCAAGGAGAAACCACTGAAGGGGCCAGGAGGGGAGGGTCATGACCAATTCACATTCAGAACATTCTCTGGGCCCAGGGCTTAGCACAGGGCCTGGCACACATTAGTGCTCAAGGAATGCTGGCTTACAATGGTGACGCATGAGGGAAGTAAGGAGATGCTCTTTAGGGCACTACTGACTTGCCCTGGTCAGTGTGCATGCTCCCTACACCCAGCGAGGGGGAGGAGCTGCTGCTGCTGCCTGGAACCCAGGCTTACCATGTGTCAGCTCACGTGTCAGCTCATGTGTCTTCAGTGAGGACCCCACAAGGGGGTGCACAGACATCCCCAGAGAGTTATTGATGTTGTTTTTACAACAAAATAGGTCCAAAATGAAAACACCCTAACCCTAATTTGAAGACACATGAAACAGGATTCTCATTAGAAAGGGCGTCAAGAAATATTTCAATATGGAAATCAATGGACTCTCATGAAAAGAATTACCAGCTGAATAATGAAGAAGGGCAAGTCAATAGAACTGAGAAAATACGGAGGAGAAAAGCCACAACTCTTTCCCTGATTATAGGGTCGGAAACACTGAATTGATAAAACAATGGCATTGAATTATGAGGAAACGCGCAACTTCTTAACAGAGGGGGCAGAAACCAGCTAATGTGATAATGAACCACTGAGGGAGCATCAGAGCCTATGGCCAGGTCTGAGCATGTTCTAGGCACATGAGTGATTCCCGAAGCCCAACCTGAATCCCAAAGTGAGGCCTGGGGCTGGACCTCGACCTGGCCCCATCCTCTCTGAGCTGTGTCTCCCCAATACCTTCTCTGGACCACAGGTTGTTCTGTCCTGCCCACCTCTCCACCCTCAGTGTGCAGTCCACCTCCTCCAGGAAGCCTCCCCTGATTACTCCAGACCCCAGTCACCCCAACTCTAACCTCAGCCCATCTTCTCCCTAAACATCAGGTGGTCACAGCAGAATGTGAGATTAACAGATTGCAGAATACAAAGGCAGATGGTAGGTTCAAGTTCTCTCTCCTGTAGAAGGTAACCACGTCTGGCAGTCCAACAGCACTTTTCCGTTGGCAGAGCCCATCTACGCCCTTCGACTTAGTGGACCCTCAGAATCCCAAATTGGAGGGACTTCCCTGGTGGTGCAGTGGTTAAAAATCTGCCTGCCAATACAGGGGACATGGGTTCAAGCCCTGGTCCGGGAAGATCTCACATGCCACGGAGCAACTAAGCCCGTGCACCACAACTACTGAGTCTGTGCTCTATAGCCTGCAAGCCACAACTACTGAGCCCACGTGCCACAATTACTGAAGCCCATGTGCCTAGAGCCCATGCTCCACAACAAAGAGTAGCCCCTGCTCGCCGTAACTAGAGAAAGCCCACACGCAGCAGCGAAGACCCAACACAGCCAAAATTTTTAAAAGATAAATAAATTAATTAATTTTTTTAAAAAAAGAATCCCAAATTGGAGCTAAGAGTATGAGTCTCGGGCCAGAATCTCTGGGTTCAAATCCTGCCTCCACCATCTCCTAGCTCCCCTGTGCAAGTTCTTTCCCCCATTTGACCTTCAGTTTCTTCACCTGTAAACTGGGGCTAACAATGCTATCTCTTTGTAGGATTGTTATAAGGTCTATACATGTAAAGCATGTAGGACAGTGCCTGGCCTGTAAAATCTGTCCCTCATGTCTGAGATCTTTATCATCCTCCCCATTTTACAGATGAGCAAACTGAGGCTTAGAGAGGCTAAGGCACGTGTCCAGGACCACAGAGACGACGGCTGTCAGAGCCAGCTCTTTAACTCAGATCCATAGTGTCTGGACCCGCATCCCATCTACCATGTGTCAAGGGCTGTGCCCTTTACGCCTCATCTCACCCCACAGCTGTCCTCGGAGGGAAGTCTCCTCATCTCCCATTTCACAGGTGAGGGAACTGAGGTCCGGGGTGCGCATGGAACTGGCCCAAGGTCCCACAGCCAGTAAGGGAAGAATTCCCAAGAATTCAGACCCAGGACTCCCTGTTCCCAAACCCGCAGTGAAGGCGGTTTCCTCCTCCCTTCCTTGTTCCCAGGCTGCAGGGCAACCGACAGGCCCCAGCTGAGGGGAGGGGGCTGCAGGGACAGGGGACTAGCTGGGGCCTGTAGGGAGGGCAGGCTGGGCAGCCACCTCCGGGGCTCCAGAGATCGCCGGAGTTCCGAACTTTATCTGCCGGAAACTCTGCAGACTTCAATCCTTTGCAAAGCCAGAGGGCTTAAGGCAGAGACAGTTCTCCGAGAGCCCCGAAGGGGAGGCAGCAGGTGAAGCTCATTTCTTGGGGTTTATGTTTCCTGTTCCTCTTCTGCAGAGTTGCTCTAAGGGGCCAGCGATAAACCCTGTGAAGATGGATTTGTCATAAACTCATTATCTTTCCCTGCCCGGGGTCGGAGGTCACGTCAATAACTTCCTGCCCACGCTCCGGTGCAGATCTGTGGCGAGGCCGCACGCCTGTTTTAGGAGCTGTAAATCCATCCCCCTCTCCTCCTGGAAATCAATTGGAACCACCCGTTTGCTAAATCAACCCTAAATGTAAATGCACTCAAACTACAGGCCTATTCTGGGCTAGGCTGGGTCTCCCGAAGGACATGCCCAGAGGAGATGCCACCCTGGAGTCAGACCCAGGTTCTGCCCAGGGTCGGAGGGCACAGTGGGGACCGACCAGGCCAGGCCCAGTCAGGGACATAGAGAGCAGACAGCAGTGGGGGAACGTCAGCTGGGTGGGGCTCTGTGCTTAGCTCGCCACCTCCTCCCACTCAGAGGCCCATTCCCTCCACAAGTCTCTCTGTCAAAGGGGAGAAGATCCGCTCAGACAGGGCAGGGGTCTCACCGGCTTCCCCCAAGAGTCAGGCTAAGGATGGGGAATATGGCCTGGTCCCTCAGGCCCACCTCAGTCCCTGAGACAAGGCTTTCTCGCTGCCTTGAACATGGAGTCCCAAACCCAGGCTTTTCCTTAGGGTACACTGGCTCTGAATTAAACCAAGAGATTCATCCCCATAAGCTGCTCCGGCTGTTTTCAGAGAAGAGAAAACTTTCACATGCAGGCAGAGAACTGACCGTCCTCTCTTCACAGAAATGGGGGCACTATTCCTGTGCGTACTGCTAAGGTTCGAGTCTCCTCTTGGGTTCTAGAACAGAAGGGAACAGGCCACGCGTGTTTGCTGAGTGAATTGACTGATTGATTTGGGTGGGTCAGATCCAGATAGATGGAATTTGGGGATAACCTTTGATCAGATTTCCGCAACAGCAATATTCTCCACCACCCATGGGGACAATTTTAAAGCAAGATTGCAAATTCTTTGATGTCTCCTCTCACAACCCTTTGATCAACAATGAATGGTGGAAGCCATATGATGTCCAGGGCTAGATCCCAAAAGCTCCCATGTGAGAAGCCCAACCACCCACGAGGCTGCCACAGTGTGAGGAAGCCCAAGCCACAGGGGAAGGCTTTGGTTAACATTCTCAGCTGAGCCCAGCCTTCAAAGCCATCCGGACTCAACCATCAGACACGTGAGTAAACGATTCTCTGGATGCTCTCAACACCCAGCTGTTCAGGTCACTCCCAGCCATCTGAATCTTTCCTGCTGAGGCCCAGACATTGTGGAATGGGGATCAGACCACCCCCACTGCACCTTGTCCAAATTCTTGACTCACAGACTGTGGTTGTTATTTCACGTGACTAAATTCGGGTGGGAGCTGGGTGGAAATTATTATATAACAATGGATAACCAGACTACCAACCTAGGGACAAAACAATATTCAAAGTGGTTTGACTCTGAGGCTCTACCTTAAAGTTCTCAGGAAGTTAGTGTTTTTATCCTGAGAAAGACCACCAATGCTGAGTGTTTTGGGTAGCTTTTGCTGTGTAACAAAGCACCCCAAACCTCAGAAATGAAACAGCAGCAAGATATTGTTTCTTATAAACCAGTGGCTGGCTAGGTGATATCTCTGCTAGTTTCACCTGGACTTACCCCTGTGCTGCATTCCATCTGGCCTGGAAAGTCCAATCTGGCCTCCTTCACTCCCCTAGTAGTTGGATGTTGGCCAGAGGGCCTCAGCTCTCCACACGCCCACTCATCCTCCAGCAGACCAGGCCAGCTTCCTTACCTGGCAGTCTCAGAGCAACATTCCAAGAGGGTAAAAACAGAGGCAGCTACGCCCTGAGGCCTACTCTCAGAAAGCATATAATATCTCTTCCGCTGAGTTCTAGGGTAAAAGCCAGCCACAGGCCTGTGTAGATTCAAGGGGTGGGAAAGGAGACTCCATCTCTTGATGGAACAAATGGCAAAGTCATGCTGCAAAAGTGCATGCACAATATCTGTGGAACCTAGAAAAATGGTACAGATGGACCGGTTTGCAGGGCAGAAATAGAGACACAGATGTAGAGAACAAACATATAGACACCAAGGGGGGAAAGTGGTGGGGAGGGGGTGTGGTGTGATGAACTGGGAGATTGGGATTGACATGTATACACTAATATGTATAAAATGGATGACTAATAAGAACCTGCTATATTAAAAAATAAATAAAATTCAAAAATTCATAAAAAAGAAAGAAAAAGCTATTGAAAACAGAAAAAAAAAAGTGCATGCACAGGGAGGTGGAGGAACTGTGGTGCTATTTTACAACCTACCCCACTGGGGAAGCTCTAGGTGAGCCAGTGAGAGAAGACTGTGTGTTCTGTGTGAAGAGAGAGGCTCAAGGGTAAACCTAAGGCTCCCAAGGGGCTTACTCAGTCCCACAAGGCAAGCCCAGCTCACTGCTGCATCCCCAAGAGGAAAGAGGTACATGTTCTTTCTACATGGCCCACGTGTCATCTGGCCAGTCCTGCCCCCAGTGTCAGGAAGCCGGACACTCCCCTCCCTGGTGTTAATGTCTACATTTGCTTTCTATTCCTGACCCCGCAGTCTCCTGCCATGGGTGGGTTTTTGTACATACACAGAGACAGCCCTGCTGAGCACCTGGGGAGGTGTGGGTGGCAACGGGGTCTGGAGGGGCTTTGGCTGCCAGGCTGAGGGTGCTGAATGGCTCTCCATAATAGAGATGAGTGGAGATCCATTCCCAGAGGCAATTCAGGAGGAAGGAAGGGGGTGAGATAAAAGCAAAAAGAAAAGCTGGGAGGGGCTTCCCTGGTGGCGCAGTGGTTGAGAGTCCGCCTGCCGGTGCAGGGGACACGGGTTCATGCCCCGGTCCGGGAAGATCCCACATGCCGTGGAGCGGCTGGGCCCATGAGCCATGGCCACTGAGCCTGCGTGTCCAGAGCCTGTGCTCCGCAACGGGAGAGGCCACAACAGTGAGAGGCCCGCGTACCGCAAAAAAAAAAAAAAAGCAAAGCTGGGAGATGGCGGGAGGTTAGGGCAGGTTGAGAAAGGAGATGCCTACGCCCCACTGGAAGCTGCCCATGGTCGGGGGAGAGATCCTTCCTCCCAGCCCCCACCCCAGGTGTCTCCCACCAACAGCATGTGGAATAGGGATCCAGATCAGTCTTGCCTAAATCTTGAAGATCTGTGAGCCTGGGGACCAGGATCAGCCTCGCTTGGCTCAGATACCAAATTTAGACTAAATCATAGTGGCCAGGGGAGGGGACAGGCCAAGTAAGACCAAGGGCACCCCTACTATGACCATTTGGAAAGGGATGGGGGGCAGATGGCTTGTGGAGGGAGGAGAACTCTCTCAATCCTCAGGAGGAAACAGATGAGGAAACTGTGGCTCAGAGCAGAGGAACTTCCCAAGGTCATCCAGTGATAAAGCAGCCGAGCTTGGACCTGAACTCCAGGGCCTCTGCTCTAACCGCTGGACAGCAGAGCCTCAGGCTGCAGACTTAGGAGACCCCACAAAGGCTGGAGGGACTGCGGAGCCCCAGGGACAAGACAAAAAGGTCCTGAGTCCTGGGACACCAGGGAAGGCAGGTGCTCTGCCCTTGGTGCCCTCAGCCCCTCTCGGAGGGCTCGGCTGTGTGAGCACATCCAGGGTGCGGTGGCTGAAATGGGGGCGTATCTCGAAGCTTCCAGTTCTCACAACCAAAGCCGATGCCAGTAAATTACTCCAAATAATGGGGCTGTTTGCTCAGGAAATCGAGAAGGCAGTACACAGTTGCCAAAGTAAACACAAACGGTGAACACGCCAGGCTTCTCAACACCGCCAGGCTGCTCCACAGCAGCCTCCCCGCTGCCGGCTGAGACGAAGCCACCAGGTTGTTTGTCTGTTGAGCCGAGCAACTGAGAGTCAGGGCATCAAAGAAAATCCAGAAGGGATAGGGTAGGGATCGGATGCCTTGAGAACCACTGAATATAAAACCCTTGGTTTACAGATAGGGAAACTGAGGCTTAGAGAGGAGGAGAGACCTTCCCAAGGACAGCAGACTAGAAGGCCGAGGTAGATCAGGAATGTTCCCAGCACACTTGGCTAAGTGCAGGGTCAAGGTCATGGGGATAGGATGGAATCTGACAGATAATGAATAAGGAAACTGAGGCTCAGAGAGGGTAGGTGCTTGCCCAAGGACTCACAGTTAGAGGTGGAACTAGGAGTTGGACCCCAGTCTGTTTGGCATCTTTTAATTGTGCTCTGCTGCCTGCATCTCTTCAGCCTCTGGATCAGGACTTAAAGGGGAGGGGTTGGGAGAGGTCAGGAAGAGATTTCCAGAAGCAACAGATGGCATTCCAAGCTGAGGGAAAAGCACAAGCAAAAGCATGGATGTGAGACCCTGTTTGGTGTACGTACCAGTTAGTCCTCTGGGTGGCAAGTAAAAGTCCCACTCATCCTGCCTTGAACAGTTAAGGGACTCCACAAGCTCACATAACTGAGGGGGCCCAAGACGGTCAGAGGTAAGACTGAATATCTCCCATTTGTCCAACCAGATCCACCCCGCCCTGCTCTGTACCCCAGAAGGATGACCTGTGTGGACTGCTGTTCCTCTGACTTCTCAACCAGTGGGGAGCACCAAAGGAAGGCTGGAGGCAGAGAGACCAAGATGTTCATTGCTTCTCTCCCTACATAGGGCCACCAGGGGCAGTGAATACACACAGCTTCTATGGGAAGCCCTCCCCAAACAGCCCTCTGCCTCCAGGTTCTGATAACTGCTCACTCCCCATCACCCTTTTCAGGCCCAAGGGTAATAATGGCCCCTCTGTTACTCACCCTGGCATGCTGAACTATCCCTTGTGGTGTCCCTCCACACTGCCTTCACTCTTGTAAATTGTCCACTTATTAAACTTCCCTCAAATTCTCAATTTCGTTTCCTACTGAGGCCCAGACTCATAACATTGACTTCAGGTATGGCTTGACCCAGCAGCTCAAATAATGTCAACAGAGACCCAGGTTCCGTCCATCTCCCTGCTCTGCCTTTTGTGATACCAGTTTCGTCCTCAGGCTACCCATGGTAGCCCCCTTCCCCCTTACCTTTCTACCCCATCCCCGCCCCTCACACTCTCATCTCCAGTGACCCACATTCTCCAAGTCTCACCTCCCCACATCACACCATTCAGGGGGAAGAGAGAGTCCCTTTGGGTAGCTGAATGGAAAAACCTATTTGTTTCCCTGAAACTGGAACAAACTTCTCTACATCTCATTGGCTCTGATTTGATTATGTTCCCAAGCAAGCCAGTAACTGTGGCCAATGGCTAACTGCCTCAAGCCAATCAGGGCGCACCCTGAAGCTGAGCAGGCCAATCCCACCTAAACCACGTGATTAAGGATAGATAAGGTGTCAGATCCATAGTGGGGGATCCAGGAGAGCCTGGAGATACTGGGGTGGGGGAAAGGCAGGGAGGAGGCAATGGTCTAGGTGAGTGCTGATAGGGTCTGGCCTGCCACAGGGCTGGCAGCAGCGAGAAGGAAAAGGGTTCAGGGAGAGATGTGTAGACATCCATTCCTGCATCTCAAGGGCCCAGGTGCAGAACTGAATTCCAGAGGAGGCATCTGGCCCATGTGGCTCAGGACCTGCCTCCCAGCCCTTCCCAGACCGTATTGATGGAAAAACAGCAGCTGTAGGAAGTATGAACACAGAGCCAGGGCCCAGCAGCCACCCACACCTGCAAGTCATGGGGACCAGGCCACAGATGGAGCAAAATTAAGCACCAGATGGGCCTCAGACAGGGTAGGATCCTCTAGTGGGGAAAGACTGACAGCCACACAGGACACAGGAAAGGCCTGGACTCTGGAATCTCACGGACCTTGGCCCTGCCCCTCATTTGTTGTGTAACTTTAGTCAAGTTACTGATCTCTCTGGGTCTTGGGTTTCTTATCTGTACAAAGGTGGCTTAGACTTGATTAGAGGGACCAGCTGCCCAAGTCAGACTCTGGAAGCAACGCAGGCTGTAGCTTGAAGATCAATCCCTGAGTCAGGAAAGGAGAAGTTCTTCTCAGTAGGCCACCACCCCACCACCCCCTGATCTACCAGAGAGGAAGCGCAGCACCTAATTGGACTGTTGAGGTGCTGGAGACAACATGGGCCTCGTTAGGTCTCTTGTTGAGCCTTATGTGTAAATTGACCAGAAAACCTGTCAGAAGTATCTGGGGACCCAAAGAGAGCAGGTGGTACTAGAGGCAGCATGACAGTGTGTCTCAGAAGCCCTACCCTTGGGACTTGCAAACCCAAGGACGCTTGTTAACTCAGGTTTGGCTGCTGATTGGAGCCCCTGGCGACGGGGAGGTAGTCCCCGCCTGCAGGTGCTCCTTGGGGATGCACATGCCCTGCCTCCCTGGCCAGCTACCTGGCTGCCCTCCATCTGAGAAACAGCTTCTGGCCCACTAGGGGGCACTGTGGAGACTAAACCCCTGATGCAGGACCTCCAGGGAAGACTGCACCCCGATATTCCCATCGTGGGTTCGGTCCACTCAGGGGCTGACCCCAGCGTTGGAAAGACACAGCAAGACTGGCTAATTAAATGGAAATGGAATATTCAAGAGGGAGCCAGTCTGGCCCCACAGGTGTGTCCCCTAAGCTGAATAGGGTATAACCACACCTTTAGGGGCCATTGTACTTCTCAGTCGCCCACAGGAGCAGCTTTTGGCTACTTGAACATACCAATTTTGGTTCCAGGAAGTCCCTTAGGGTGCTTGGGTTTGGTTTACTGACAGCTCAGCCAGCTGATGATGATGGTGCCCACAGAGCAGCTGTCCAGCCCTAGCAACTCTGGAAGCCCTGAGAGCCATTCCCCTTTTCTTAGACAACACTCCTAAGGACAAGACATTATATTTTATATATACATTATATACATTATATTTTATATATACATTATATTTTCACCAACTCTTGGGCTGTGGCTAATGGCCTAGGTATCTGGTCAAGCACACAGGTGATAGTTGGCTGATATATTAAAGACACCCTTCTGTGGAGCCGTGAACTCTGCAAAGTCATTGCCGCAGCCCAATGAGACATTTATAAACCTGTGTGGATGCCATACTCACATGACCGTGGATGGAACAATGAGGCCAATCAGACCTGACAGCCCAGGCAGCCAGCATCACTGCTGGGATCCTTCACTGGATTGGGCACAGCAGCCCTGCCACCATAACCTAATGGCTCCAAACATGGGTCTCCATCTGCATGACAAGGAGGGACTGTGGTACCTGTCAGCAGTCACCACTCTAGCTGCTCACTCTTTGCAGGAAGGGGACTGGCTTGTTTAGTGCCTATTACAGTGTTTGCTTCATGCTCGAAAAGTGCTGGAGCCTTAGCCCTGGGTTTCTCTGCTTCACCACAACCCACTACATTGTAACATCCACGTGGGTTCACCACTCTGCCCTGTGGGACTTGGGGCAGGGGAATCAGTGCAACTTTGCTAACAGTCCTACTGTTTGCTCTGTGGAGTCAAAGACGGTCTTGCTCTGGTCTAAGTCTCAAGTCTACTTCTGGCACCTGTGGAGTGGTGGCAGGGTTACTCCTTGCCATCCTCTGTGAGGTTGGGAATCTTCCCTGACAGGCCCCCAGGGCTGGGGGACAGACAGGGGGAGCTCTCAAAACAGAAGAAAAGCTATAGGAATTGCAGTCTTGGTACCTCCAAGGATTCTTTCTCCACCATCTTTCATCGCTCTTGTCTCTGCTTCATTCAGCAAAGTGGTCTCACCTGCTCTCATCAGACCCATGAGGACAAGAAATGTGGCCCCAAGCAGCTGTTTTCAGTTCCAGGATCCCCAAAACAAGAGTTTCTCCCACTAGCTCCAGCAGAAAGTCTCAGGGAAGGCTCTGATTGGCCCATCTCTGAGCCAGTCAATGGGGCCCAGAGCACAATACTCTGATTGGCCAAGCCTGGGTCACACGTCCAACCCTGGGCCGGGTGAAGTACAGTTAAGGAATTAAGGATTCTCAGAATCACACGGGTTGATAGAAGTTCTCACAGAGTGCAAGAGGTGCTATTGCCAGAAAGGGGGGAGGGGCGCTGTAAAAAGTTAAACATTCTGCTCACCCCTCACACACTTGCACTCTCAGAGTCTGTTCCATCTGGTTAATTCCTCCTCAGCCTTTAAGACTCAGCCCTGCCTTCCCCTCTGCCAGGAACCTCCCTGGCTACCTTCAGACTCTCTCAGAAGCCCCTCTTCTGTGTCCCTGCAGCTATCACAGCCCTGCCAGCTGGTACAAATGCATCTCCGCCACTGGCCAAGACTCCTGGAGGGCAGGGCCCTTCATAGCCACCCTGGCATGGCAGAGGTTTCAGAGGCAGCTGTTGGTGGAACAATTTGTTGAACTCCTCCTGACCTTCCCTAGGACTCACTAGTAGACTGAAATCCTTCAAATAACTGCTCAGGCTGGGTCAGTCAATCCAAAGCCCAGTCAGTACGAGGAAGGAGAGGGAGGCAGAGTGCATAGGGCTGGCCCTGCAGGTGACCCACAGGGCTGTTCTGATCACTCTGCCCAAATGGCTACACGGCCAAGAGTTCTGTGTCATCAGGAGTGGCCAAGAACTTGGCTGCATACAGCAAACTAGTGGGCAAAGAAAAGATCCCTCCTCTCTTGCCTAGTGCTGGCTGCTTTTGCGCAAACAGCCCCACCCAGGACCTGCAACACACATCTTCCTCAGCCTCCCGGGAACTCAGACAAGAGCTAGCCAGGCAAACCCTTCAACCCAGCAATTCTACATCTAGGTATCAATACCAGAGACAAACTTCCACATGCACACAGTAAGGCATGAACAAGGAGGTTCGTTGCAGTCATTTTTCTAGAAAGAAAAATAGAAACAACCTAAATATCCATAGGGGAATGATTTAGGAAGGAAGAGAGGGAGAGAGGACGTCCAAGCAATTGAACATGACCCACGCCCTATGAAAAAGGAGGTAGCTCAGTATGTACCAACATGGAAAATGTCACTTGTTTTAAATGCCAAAAAGCCAGATAACAAAGCTATACATATAGTATGGTACCTTTAATGCTTTTAAAAACACACAGAGCAAACATGCATAGCTCAGCGTACATTTTTATGTACAGAGATGCATATTCAAAGGGTCTGTAAGAATTACATACCACACTGATGACAGTATCTATGGGGAAGAGACTGAAAAAACTGGAGGTGATTAGGGAGGAGGATAGAGCAGAGGTACTTTTCCTTTATCTGAGGTCTTGCATACGAAACAATGAGAGTGTCTGTGCGCAGCACTTGTGTAATTAAAAATAATTTTACGTGAACGGGGGAAATGGCAGGATAAGCTTATTGCAACGTTGTTATAATAGCAGACATAAAACAACCTAAATACTCATTTATAGGGAACTAACTGAATAAATGCTGGTGCCTATGGCAACAGAACACCAGGCAGCTGGGACAGAATGAAGCAGGTCCACGTGGGGAGATGTTCGCAAATGGAAAAGCAACCTGAAAACAGTGTGTATTGTGATGATCCCACCCTTGTTAAAGGAAGAAAACTTAGAATATACATAAAAATGTACGCCATAGTATAAAGAGTGGAGCTTTGGAATTGTAGAGACCTGGGTTGAAATCTCTGCAGAGCTACTAACAGAGTGGCTTGGGTGGGTCACTCCACATCTCTGAACCTCAGCTTGGCCAGCTTGTTCATGGGGGATTGATTGAGATAATGTGTCCAAAACGTTTGTCACAGCAAAGACAAGAGAGCAAATTGATGATTTTTTGTTGTTGTTGTCACTTGCAGTGTTTCACCTAGAAAGTGGATTTGGGGTGGAGGGAATATGGTGCTTGTATTCCTTTAAAAAGAATTTTATTGAGGTATAATTGAAATGCAATAAACCGAATGTATTTAAAGTGTAAAACTGGCAGGAGGGCTTCCCTGGTGGCGCAGCGGTTGAGAGTCCGCCTGCCGATGCAGGGGACACGGGTTCGTGCCCCAATCCCGGAAGATCCCACATGCCGTGGAGCGGCTGGGCCCGCAAGCCATGGCCGCGGAGCCTGTGTGTCCGGAGCCTGTGCTCTGCAACGGGAGAGGCCACAGCAGTGAGAGGCCCGCGTACAGCAAAAAAAAAAAAAAAAAAAAAACTGGCAGGAAACCATCACCATAATCAAGGTAATGAACATATCCATCACCTCCAATAGTTTCTTCATGCCCCTTTGTAATCCACCCTTCGTGGTCCCCAGCCCCAAGCAAGCACTGATTTGCTTTCTGACCCTATAGATTAGTTTTCATTTCCTAGAATTTAATGTAAATGAATTCACACAATATGTGTGCTTTTTTATCTACTCCTCCCACTCAGCATAATTATGTGGTGATTTAGCCATGTTGATAAATGTATCAAGAGTTCATTGTTTTTTACTGATGAGTAGTATTACATTGTCAGATTTCTATAAATCTTTTGTTAGATTCATCCCTAAGTATTTCATATTTTTATGCCATTGTAAATAGGAGATATGAATTTAAGTTTCTAATTGTTCATTGCTATCGAAATGATTTTTTTAAATTTGTTAATGTGGTGAATTACATTTATATACATATAACCCTATGTCTACTACATATATTATTATTATTACTATATATATTATAGTAGACATAGGGTTGTTCAAGTTATCTATTTCTTCTTGACAGAGTTTTGGTAGTCTGTGTCTTTAAAGGAATTGGCTCATTCCATCTAACAAATTTATGTGCATAGTTATTCACAGTACTTCCTTATTATAATGTCTATAGGCTCAATACTCCTGATATTGATGATTTGCATTCTCTCTCTCCCTCTCTGGCCTAACTAGAAATTTACCAATTTTATTTATCTTTTCCAAGAACTAGCTTTTGGTTTCATTAATCCTCTCAATTACCTGTTTTTTTTTTTCATTGATTTATCCTTCAATTTTTATTATTTTCTTCCTTCTGCTTGCTTTAGATTTAATTTACTCTACTTTCTCTAATTTCTTAAGGTTATTTTTAAAACATTCTCCTTTTCTAATGTATGTATTCAGTGCTATAAATTTCCCTCCTAAGCATTGCTTTAGCTGCATCCCACAAATTTTGATATGATGTATTTTCATTCTCATTTAGTTCAAAATAAATTTTAATTTTCCTTAAGACTTCTGCTCCTTTGATCCATGGGTTATTTAGAAGTATGTTGCTTAATTTCCAAATATTTGGAGATTTTCTAAAAATCTTTCTGTTATTGATTTCTACTTTAATTCCATTTTAGCCAGAGAACATACTTTGTATAATTTATATTCTTTTGAATTAGTTAAGGTTTGTTTGGCCCTAGACACAGTCTATCTTGGTGAATGTTGCACCATACTTGAGAAGAATGTGCTTTCTGCTCTTGTTGGGTAGACTATTCTATAAATGTCAATTCGTTAAGTTAGTCAATAGCGTTGTTCAAATCTTCTATATGTTTACTGGTCTGTGTCAATTGTAGATCAGTTTCACTGGACTTTTTCTCCTCCTTATGGGACCTATTTTCCTGCTTGCTTACAAGCCATGTAATTTTTGATTGGGTACCAGACATTGTGAGTTGTGTCTTCTTGGGTGTTGGACATTTTTGTATTCTTATACATAATTTTGTGCTTTGTTCTGGGATGCAAAGTTACTTTGAAACAGTTTGATCCTTTCAGGCATTGCTTAACCTTTGTTAGACAGTCCCAGAGGAGTGTTCAATCCAGGGATAGCTATTCCCCATTCTACTTAGTGTCATGTCCTTCATAAGGTTTCCCAATTTGGCTGGTGGGAGCAGATGCTATTCCTAGCCCTGTGTGAGTATGTGGCACTGTTATCTGTGTGATCTTTTCCCCTAAGCCACAGGCAGATTCCTCACATTTTTGTCCTGATTAGAACTTAGTTGAAAACTCAAGAGACCCCTTTGCAGATCTCTAAAGATCTCTGTGTATCAATATCTCTTTCCTTTCCAGTACTCTGTCTTGTGAACCCTCGCCACATTAGTCTCCCCAAACCCTCAGTTCCATCTCCTCACATCAGGGAGTCCACTGTGCTCTGTCTGGGTTCCCCTGCCCTGCACTACATCCAGCTGAAAACTCTCTCAAGGGAGTGAGCTAGTGCTATCATAGGGCTCACCTTGGTTGTTTCCTGCCTCTCAGAGATTACTATTCTTCCTTTCCTGACATCTAGCATCTTGCAAATGGCTGTTTTATATATTTTGCCCATTCTTTGGTTCTTCTAGGTGGCAGGAAAAAAATCCAATCCCTGTTATTCCATCTCGACCAGAAGCAAAGTCCCTCCCTTTTACTTTTACACTGTGTGAATGTTTACAGTATGCATGTATTATCCTCTAAATTAAAAAAGAAAGACATACTAATTAATATTAAGATGAGGCGAGGGATTAACTCCAACCTGACAGTTGCCTGTGATGTGTCCCTTCTGCTGGGCTCTATACCCTTGCATCACCCTGAAATGGGGATCCTGGGGCCAGTGTGCCCGCCATTGCTGGCTCCAGCTTCTAGCAAATGTGCCTGCCCATCTCCACTCTCATCTCAAGAAAATTGCTTTCAATTCTACAAAAGTGATTGTGGGAAAGTGCACATGAAATGAGCCAGGTCCTTAAAGCATAGTGAGACAGGCTAAGATCTTCCTTCCCTGGAAAAGCTGGGATGTGGGTGACAAGTATTCTCATACTGCTCACACATGCTCTGTGATTTAACATAGGTTTGAAATTTCTCCAGCTCCCTGTGGCCAGGGCTCCAACCACATGAAATTGTACAGATAAAAACTTAAGGAAAGGGCACTGAGACCTTGGCTCCCTGACATTTTGCCGCTGGCTCTGCCAGAGCCCAGCTAACACATTAAACTGCTGGAGTCAATAATAAGATGCTGCAGGCACTGAAATAAAGGGGAGAAGAGGGAGAAAGATTGGGAGCAGTGCAAAATGGATTCTTCTCTGAGAGTCACATGGTTCTGTTGCTGTTGCTTTGGGCATGAAGCGGCATCAGGTAAGTCCTGCGAGTCTCCATCCAATTGTGGAGAGGGGACTCCAGGCAACTGGCAGCATGGACAGGGCATTGGCTCCACAGAAACGCGGACAGCTGCTCTGTGGGTCTTTGACCTGCAGGGCACAGGCCACCTTTGTAAAGGAGGAAACATCAGTTAGCTCAGCTGTGTGGTGAAAGCTAAGGAGCTCCAGGCCCATGCATTGAGCACCTACTGTGTGCCCGGCCAGTGCAGCCCCCAGGGATGCAGCAGTGACAGGACAGGCAAGTCCTCTGCCCATGGACACCATCAGGATAAACAACAACTACTACTAAAATAATAATAACATCATCGTTCCTTGGTTGCCTACGTGCCCAGCTCCACATGCATTTTTTTTTTCATTTAAACCTCAAAACAACCTCTGAAGTAGAATTTTACAGAAAAGAAAGCTGAAGTTCAGAGCAGTTGAGACATACCCACTATGACACACTTTGTAAAAGGAGCTTCCAGGTTTGAACCCAGATCTCCTCTGGCCCCAGTGGCCATGCCTGACCACTCCGGGGGTGGCATCTCTCATTCTGTGGAACTGCTCTGGGGGCCTGGGGACCTGAGTGCCAGTCTCGGTTAGGTGCTTGTGGCACTGGGTGAGCCTTGAAACCTTGTATGATTGGCTAAGTCACCCCTGCCCTGGGAACACACCAAGTGATTTCTAACAACTCATCAACTCAAGAGGAGGTTTTCTAGTTACTGTTTTTGACAAGCTTACGTTTCTCTAAACCTGGCGTTTTCCAGGGCTGAGATTTCAGCCCCCACATCACGCACCTTTCCTCTGACTCCTGAGCTAATAGGTCTGGCATGGAGGCCTGGAGTCTCTTGGGCAGGTCCAAGGAGGGCCATAGGTGAGGGAGGGCCTGACAGGGCACAGCAGTGATGCTAGAGGGGTTCCCCAGGGCTGACACTGACAGGCACTGACCTCTGACCTGAGAGACTAAACTCTTAGCCGGTGAGGTAGGGGTGAGGGAGGAAACTGAGGGAACTAGCTCCCAGGTTGGGACTTTAGTCCTCAGTGTCCTCATCTGTAAAATGGGGATAATAAATTCAAACTGGGGAGGGATATGATAATGTGGGAAGAAACACGGAGCACCAGGCAACAAGAGAATAACAACTAATCACATACAAAGCAACCCCCATTTCCTCTGTATTATCAGCTGATTTTTCAGCAGAAATTTTACAGGCCAGAAGGGAGTGACAGGATGAAGTGCTGAAAGGAAAAAACTTACAGCCTGGACTACTCCACCTGGCGAGGTTATTATTCAGAATTGAAGGAGAAAGTTTCCCAGACAAGCAAAAGGTAAAGGAGTTCATCATTAATAAACCTATGCAAGAAATGTTAAAGGGTCTTCTTTAAGTGGAAAAGAAAAGGCCACAGCTAGAAACAAGAAAATATATAAAAGGAACACAAAGCCCCATCCTCTACATGAAGCAGATGCTTGGAAAATGTTAGACTCTCTTTGCTATGCTCACAGCTCCTCCCTGCAAAGATAAAGCCACTTGGAGAACCATTTGGAATTTTTTCATGCAAGGGATAGAAAACCTAATCTGAACTTACTTAAGAAAAAAAAGGAACTTATTGGACACAGTAACTGAAAAATGCACAGGGAGTTCTAGTTTCAAACTTGGCTTCATCCAGGGGGTCCACATTATCTCCCCAGGACCCGGTTTCTCTCTCTTCCATCCCGCACTTCCAGTTCCTCTGGTCTGGCTGCATCCTAAGACACACCCTCCGCTGATGGAGACAAGGTGGCTGCAGCAACTGCACATCTGTCCTGGGAGTCAAGAGTTTCTCCCTGGTAGACTCAGCTCAAGTCCTAGGGGTCGCATTGATTTCCTCCTGCATCTTTACAATTTCCTTTCTTCAGCCTCCTTTGAGTTTACTTTGTCATTCTTTTTCTAGTTTCTTAAGGTACGAGCTTCAGTCATTGATTTTAGATCTTTCTGCTTTTGCATAGGTTTTTATTGCTATACATTTTCCTCCATGTACTGCTTTAGGGGCCTCCCACAAATTTTAATATGATGTGCTTTCATCTTCATTCAGTGCAAAATACTTTCTAATTTCACTTTGATTTTTTTCATTGACCCATGGGTTATTTAGAACTGTGCAAACTCATAGACACAGAGGACAGATTGGTGGTTACCAGAGCCCGGGGATGGGGGTGCGGGAGTGAAACAAGTGAAGGGGGTCAAAAGGTACAAACTTCCAGTTATAAAATAAATAATTCATGGGGATGTAATGTACAGCATGGTGAATACAGTTAATAATACTGTATTGCGGGACTTCCCCGGCAGTCAGCGGTTAGGACTTTGCCTTCCAATGCAGGAGGTGCAGGTTCAATCCCTGGTCAGGGAGCTAAGATCCCACATGCCTCACGGCCAAAAAACCAAAACATAAAGCAGAAGCAATATTATAACAAATTCAATAAAGACTTTAAAAATGGTCCACATCAAAAAAAAAATCTTGAATACTGTGTTGCATATTGAAAGTTGCTAAGAAAGTAGATCTTAAGAGTTCTCATCACAGGAAAAAATTTCTGTAACTATGATGACGACAGAAGTTAACTAGACTTATTGTGGTGATCATTTTGTAATATATACAACTATCAAATCATTATGCCGTACACCTAAAACTAATACAATGTTGTATGTCAATCACACATCAACTTTTTAAAAAGAAATATGTTTTTAGTTTCCAAATATTTGGTGGGTTTTCCAGGGAACTTTCTGATTTTAGTTTCTAATTTAGTTCCATTGTGGTCAGAACATACTTTGCATAACTTAAATCTTTTTAAATTCATTGAGACTATTTTATGGCCCAGAATAAGATATGTTTTGGTAAATATTCAACGTGCACTTGAAAATAATGTATATTCTGCTGTTGTTGGATCGAATGTTTTACAAATATCAATTAGGTAAAGCTAGTTAATAGCATCATTCAAGTCTTTTATAGCTTTACAAAATTTCTACTTGTTTTATCAATTATTAAGAGAGTGATATCAAAATCTCTGACTATAATTGTGGATTTGCCTATTCCTTCTTGCAGTTCTTTGAGTTTTTGCTTCATGTATTTTGAAACTCTGTTATTAGGGACATAAAAGCTTAGGATTCTTAAGTTTTCTTGGTGAATTGACCACTTTATCGTCATGAAATGTCCTTCTTTACGCCTGATATAGTCTATGCTCTGATATCTACTTTTTTAAATGTTACTGTGGCCACTGCAGATTTATTTTGATTAGTGTTAGCATGGCATGTATTTTCCAATCCCTTTTACTTTTAAGCTATCAGTTTCTTTATATTTAAAGTGTACTTCTTGACTCCCTCAGCCTTACTCCAGGGACTTTTGCTGTAAATTGCCTGACATTGCTGGAGGGTACACGAAAAGCACGCATCCTTCCCTAGTGAGACTGCTGTCCTGTGGGACCTACACATGGAGCTGACAGCACAGGTCGGGTGGGGTCTGACGGTTTCCTTTTTGTACGTGCTGACTGGCAGTACTCAAACAGGGTAGAGACGTTAGTGATCAGTAAGCGAGAGATGCCACACATGCCCAAAAGAGCCAGAATAAAATGCTAAACTCCAGCGTAATTGGAGCACAGGCCATGTGTCAAAGGAAACACAAACCAAACAGTTTTATTATGGAATAATTTCTAACTGATAAGTATCAGAACATGTCAGAGGTTTCCTGTCATTTTTCAGAAATGCTAACTCGGGGGTAAAAATAAATAAATAAATAAAGTGTACTTCTTGGGACGTCCCTGGTGGTCCAGTGATAAAGAATCCGCCTTCCAATGCAGGGAACACAGGTTCAATCCCTGGCAGGGAACTAAGATCCCACTTGCCACGGGGCAACTAAGCCCGTACGCCACAACTACTGAGCTCGTGCGCCTCAGTGAGAGAGCCCGTGTGCCCACAAATTACAGAGCCTACGTGCTATGGAGCCCATGCACCACAATTACAGAGCCCATGCACCCTAGAGCTCACATGCCACAACTAAAGAGAGAAAACCCACACGCCACAACTAGAGAGAAGTCCAAGGGCCACAGCAAAGACCCAAAACAGCCAAAAAACTAAAGTAAATAAATAACATAAATAAATAGTGTACTTCTTGTAGGTAGCATACGGTTGAATCATGCTTGTTTATCCAATATGACAATCTCTACCTTTTGATCAAGGTGATTAGACCATTTACATTTAATGTGATTATTGATATAGTTAGGTTTAAGTCTCTTATTATGCTATTTGTTTTCTATTTTTTCCAGCTGTTCTTTATTCCCTCTTGTCTCTTTTTCTGCCTTCTTTTGGATTGAGTTTTTTTGTGATTCCATTTTATCTTATTTCTTGATGTATTAGATCCATCTCCTCATCACGGTAGTGGTTTGCTTTAGGGTTTATAGTATACATATTCAACTTATCAGTCTGTCTTCAAGCGATGTCATACTACATCATGTATAGTATGAGAAACTTACAACAATGTACTTTCTTTTTTCCCTTTCTGGCCTCTGTGCTATTTTTTTCTCATACATTTTACCCTATGTGTGTTATGCAGCCTACAAAACATTGTCATTACTTTTGCTTTAGAACCAGTCAATTATCTTTTAAAGAGATTTAAATAATAAGAAAAAAAGTCTTTTATTATTTACCCATGTATTTACCATTTCCAAAGATCATCATTCTTTGTGTGGATCCCGATTTCCATCTGGTATGATTTTCCTTTTGCCTGAAGGACTCCCTTTAACATTTCTCATAGTGTAGGTCTGCTGGTGACAAGTTTTTCCAGAACCTGGTCCTCAGGTCTTTTGCACTCAGAAGCCCAACACCACAATTTCCTAAGGTTAACACTCTCCAAAAATTTAAAGTGAACCAACATTTCCTGTCAGTCTGAAGTGGGGGCATGGAGAGCTGGATATAAACACTGCAGGACCACTAAATTTCAGTCATACAAGTTCCTCTTTATGATTAATTCAGTAGGGGACCCTTCGAGCTGATGCTTGGGGAGTGGGAACGATGCATGTTGAGAATCTACTATGTACCAGGCACTGTGCTAAGCATGACACATACCTTGTCGGCTTGTGAAGACGATGATATGAGCCCAGCACCTGGTACATATCACCCCTCAGCAAAAGGTAGCTGTTAGGATGACCTTCCGCAATAATTTTAACAACATCATGGGACAGCCATTTTGATTCCTGAGTTACAGATGAGAAAGCCAGGCTCAGAGAATTGAACCAGTGAGGGAACAGGGATTCAAACCCAAATCTGTGTGACTCCAAAGCCTGGGCTCTATACCACCTGCTCTGTCCTCCAGGGCCAGGAGTTGGCAGGGACAGGGCAGGACTGACCTTCAGGCAATGGAGCCCATGACCAGAGGAAGCATGGAAAAAAAATTTCCAGGAAATGGGGCTGCATTGAGCCAGACCCTGCACAGGAATCAATCTGAAGGGTCCAGGTAGGGGTAAAAAGAGGCCCTGGCAACAGCAGGGGGGCAGAGGGAGCACTCAGACAGGGTCCGGGGCTATTTGCCCAGAAACCCAAAGCACTCCACCTACCCAGATTTGTACCCAGGACACGGAGAGCTTGACAGCACTTTTAACAAATCAGTATGTTTTTGCCTCAGCCAAGCAGCGTGGCAAGTACAATGTGTGCAGGCATCAGAGGCATAAAAACTAAACTCTGATTCTGCAGGTTTTACTGGTCTCACCCATGGTTGCCCACGGCCACCCCGCAACTCAGGGGTCACCCAGGGACTGGCTGTGTGCTCTCAAAACCCTGTGCTCCAATCCCCAAAACAATTAACATCTGTTTTCTCCTTATGCCTTTTTGTTTCTTTTTTTCTCCTTTTTTCTCTCCCTCCTCCTCCTCCCTTGCTGCTTGCCATCTCTGAGCACAGGGAAATGCCATCTCAGAAGTGTTGCCTTCCTTTAATCAGGACCTAATTCCTTATCACAGAGCTCAGAGATGAAGATTTCCAGGAAGACAAAAATAAGGCACTAGCGGTGATTAACATTTCCCTGTTCTCTGGAAGACAGGAATTATTCCAGGGTGCAGGTTTCTTTTTAAAGAGCTTTAGCATGGGAGACGCTGGGAGGCCAGCCTATGGATTAGTGGATACCCCAACAAGCAAAGCAAGAATTCAAAGGAAAGGAGGGTTGCCAAGCTGAGGCACAAGAGGGTGAGCCTTTAGGAAGAATTAGGGAAACTCCACGATGGGGGGCTGGAACCAGTCTGCCCCACCTCCAGCACACCAGAGCAGCTGGGTGTTATGGGTGTGGGAGTCAGGAGGAGGGAGGGAACAAGGGCATCTAGATCACTTCTGCCAAGTTTGCAAGACTGTTTCCAGTTGTAAACCCCTCCTAATTTTCTTTCCCTGCCACCTCCCATCACACTGTGGTAGTTAAAACGGTCTCCATCCCAGAAGGTGATGAGAGAAGATCCCCATGGCCAGAGTGGAGGGCACATTGGGGAGAACCAGTACATGAGGCCAAAACAGGCAGACCCAGGAGAAGCTGTTCCAGTCCTGGGGAGAAAGGATGGGGCGGGGGGGTGGGGGAGGGGTGGGGGGTGGAGAGAAGACAGATTCCTCCAGGATGCGGCAGATGGAGTCAGTGAGACTTGGTGACTGTGGCCATGTGGAAAAGCACTTATGAGAAATGGGTATGAAGACACCCCTATAAGTGGCAGGACCACATCAAAACCTGGACTGTGCTCAAAAGATGATGTTTCTGAAGGGGATATGACAGTCAGAGGTGGAGGGGGTGGGAGCGGGGGAACAGAGGTGTCTGTATTTTCTGTTTCTCCCTTTTTCTCCTGCACGTTCCAGGCCGGGTCCTCATCCCCATCTCCCATTCATGGTTCACCCTGTCTCCTAAGGGCTGACCTGCAGTCCAGGACCCAGCCCATCAGCCCCTCCCTAGCTGGTGGCCTTATCTCTGAGCCTCAGTTTCTTCCTCTGTCAAGTGGGTTAATGCCCCCTTCCTCCCACCCTGCTGGGGCTGCAGTGAAATCGTGACAGTATAGGAAGCCAGGGGTGACCCAGCACTGAGGTGACGGGGACCAGCATCTGTGCCCATCTGTGTAACTGGTCCCTTCCATGCCCTTAGGTAACATTGGCTTTTACCAAATCTGGGGAATTAGAGGATCCAACACAAACTAGGACCTCAATCAATAAGAATGTCACATGAACACATCCGTTGATGGGTCCGGATTCTTGCTTTGACATTTAATAGCTGCATAACCACCGGCTAGAAGATAGAGTCATTCACTCCCTGGATTCCAAGCAAAAAAATCTCAGTAAAACAGACTCAGATTCAGGGACGGGGCTGGGGACTGAAGAACAGAAATATTTTTAATAACACTGTCAGGGAGACCGTCAGGTGCACACAGACACCCAGGACCCAGCATGTTTGGTTAAATTCTCTGCTGCCACTATCCTGAAATTCGTCATAACTTTAACTTGTGTTTTGTAAGTGAAGTCTGACAGGATGGTGGAGTACATACGTGTGAGCAGAGGGTACGTGCAATGCATGTGTCCTCTGTTTTTTGCCGCCAGTTCACGTATAATGTCCACAATGCCCCCATGAGTTCAGAATTCCAGGGACGCCTGTGTGGGGCAGCTCAGCAAGACTCACTGTGAGTACAAGGCAAGAGTGTTACATCTACGGCTGAGTACGGGGGTCCTGGCAGCCCCAAAAGGCCAGGCTTCTCATTTGAACCAGGACATTCTACAAATGCAGAAAGAACTCAGTGGTATTCTAAGAAACATAAATGGTCAGAGAACCTTTCTTTCTTACTTGTGTTACTACCCTGCACTAACCAACCACTGAAAATTATGACGGGAGGTGAGGAAAAGATAAAACAACTCCTGGTTCCTTTCCTTTCAGCTTTTCCTTCCTCACCAGTGAGCCAAAGGTAGAGGCTGTTGGTAGCATAGACGCATACAAAGAAGTGAAATAAAAGCTGTGGAGCTGGTTTTATGTAGTTTCCACTCTTCTGGGAAGAATGAAATACACACTCAGGAATGAGCTTTGAAATACAAATTGTGTAATTTCAGTGATTCCCTATACGAATGAAATGCTCTTCTATTTGCATTTAAAACTGGCATTGCACAAAATAAAGATGAACGGTAAAGTTCACACTAATAAATTTTAATTTTTCCTTACTTAGAATGACACTAACTAGGAAACAAAAAAACACCATGACAAGAAACAGAAAGACTGCAGCAGAAAGGAAAAAGCTTTATATTTTCCGATGCTTAATGGCATTTTTTCCAGCTTTCTGAGCAAGGGCCCCAAACATTCATTTTTCACTGAGTCCACAAATTATGTAGCCAGTCCTGCAGTGAGAAGCCAGGCACCAATGCACTTCGCCTGGGCAGAGTGGCTGGGTTTCTGTTATATAACTTTTCAGCTAGTGGGATGTGCTAATTAAGCATGGGATTTTAGGAAATGTGAGTCCTGGAGGAAGTCTCTAATTACCTTTGATCTGAAGGTAGGGAGAAGGTAGGCGGTGGGGAGCTGTGCAGGGGAGAGGAGCCCTGGGTCCCATCAGAGGCCGAGGTGAGACTGGAAAGAAGTGAGGCGGGAGGGAGGGAGGGGGCTGGTGTCTGGGGAGCGCGCACTGCTGTGTGCATCCGGCACTGTGCTTTCTGCACGGGCTCATTTCATACCACAGCCATCCTGGGGGATGTGAGTTCACCCCCTTTACAGATGAGGACACTGAAGGTTTGAGTGGTCAGGAGACTCATCTAAGGTCTCACAACTAGTGAGGCGCAGAACCAGGCGCTGATGGAGGCAGGCCTGGTGCCAACCAAGGAGACAGAAATACATCACTCCCCGCTAGTCCCCCAGTCCCGTGGGAGACAGACATGAGGATGCAGTGGGATCTGATGGGGAAGCACAGGTGGTGTGGAAGCAGAGGGGAACCCTAACCAGACTGGGGTGTCAGGGGCCTCTCTGAGGAGGGACTCTCTGCTCTGGGGCCTGAGGGTGAGTAGGGGTTAATCCTGCCAGGAGGAGGAAGAGGGGACAATTAGTTCACAGGCTTCCCTTGCTGATTCGCTTTCATTCCCTCCCTGGGGAGGAAGCACCTTAAATTCACTGTCTTGTTGACAAAGGCCCCCCCAGACCCATGCCCCCTTCCCTGGGCTGCCCCTCCTTCTCCTCCGTCTTTCCCCCTTCCCCAAAGCAAAGGCAGCCCCTGGGGTCCCAGAGCAAGGCCTGCTGTGTGTCAGGGGTTGGGGGGGTCACTTGACCTCTCTGAGTCTCCGTTTCCTCATCAGTGAAGGGGGGCTTGGACAAGGGAAGAGAGCTCACCTCGATGAGCCCTCGTGTGTGCTGGGCCCTGGCCTCCCGCCCTCCCCAGAGCCCTGGGCGCCAGGACTATGGTTCAGGTGTTCTGTCTTGAGCCCTGAAGCACAAACTCTGTTCCCGCTCCACCCCTCCCCCTGCCTGACATCAGGGGTCACCAAGCAGAACAACCATCCTCCACATCACCTGCATGGCTGCTCTAGGACCTGCTGTGGCTCCCACTGTCGGCTGCCTCAGGCCACCATGCCTCCCTACTCGGCAGCCTCACCACCCGCCATCCCTCCCTCCCAGGAAACTCCAGGCAAAGCGGGTCTTCACTGTGTGCCCAACACCCTAACTCCACTCCCACCCTGCCAGGGCTTTGCTTCTGCTAGATCCGCCCTCTTTTCGCCTCCTCCCTCTGAGGAACTCTTATTCATCCTTCAAAGCCCAGAATTCACCTCTGTGGTGAAGCAGACTAATTGCTCCTTCAACTGTGCCCCAGAACAGCTGGTAGAGGACATGTCCTGAGCCCATAAGAACAGCTTGTAAAGAACATGTCCTGAGCCCATAACACATGCTCACCCGTCACCTGTGTCATCTTGCTTAATCCTCACCCCCACCCTGTGAGGCAGGGTCATTATTATCGCTGCTGTACACATGAGGAAACTGAGCTCAGAGAGGTGTGCAACTTGCCTGAAGCCACACAGCCAAGAAGCAGTGGTGTCCCCATCTCTCCGCTTTGGGTGATTAACGGTGTCCCAGGTTGTCTCCCCAACTAGGTGGTGAGCGACTCAAGCGACAGTCATCCTGAGTCCTCCCTCTGTCCCCAGAACCTGAGAAAGCGGGGCCTGGCTGGGTCGATGAAGGTTTGTTCAGTGAACACACCTGCCCCTGGATTCCCGCCTCCCAGCTGTGCCCTACGGCGCCCATCCCCCAACGCCCTTCCCAGTCCGTATGCGGCCAGTGCTCTGCGGTCCCCAGAGCCGGCTCTTCAGGGAGGCCTGGGGTTCCCCAAGAAACCCCTGAGCCTCTCTCCCCAGCTGCTTCTTTGGAGGTTGGCCCCCGATGAGGTTCACGTTCCCAGGGGCCCAGGACCTGCCTCTCTCGGACCCTCCTCAGAGCCCGGGCATCACAGGAAATGCTCAACACTCAGCTGGACGGAACATGGGTCAGTGACAAGTCCCACCACTCATGTCTGGGTCCCAGTTCCCCCAATGCACACGTCACCGTGTCCCTCCTCCACAGGGCCAGGGAAAGAGCCGGGACCCCAGGGTCATCAAGGCCTGGGCTCCCATCCCCTGCTGCCACTGGTGAGCCGAATGACCTGGGACCAGTCAGCTCACCCCTCAGAGCCCAGACTCCCCTGCAGAAAAGTGGGAGCAGCAGTGCCCCCGGTGGACAGTGTGAGGGCTAATGGGGTTCAGCCTGTGCCCCACCCTGCACACAGGAGGCCCCACCCCTGTCCCCTGCAAAGGCAGCAAACTGTAAGTTGCATCCAGTTCAGAGCTTCCGAATGAATCCTTTATCCAGCAGCCTCCGAAACCCCCCAGCCCCGCCCCTCCCTCCCAGGCCCCAGCCCAGCTTCCAGCCCACTTCAGCCCTGCTGCTCCGAACATAATTTGTGTGGTGTCTGCACACTTTACATCCATTATACAGAATAAATCTCCCAGGCTGTTTAAATTTCAACTTTTTATCCCCCCCAAAAGCAATGGCTGCATTTGGCAAAGGTCACACATAAAGCACAGGATACAGGACAGGAAGAGGAGGCCAGGACTCGATCAGGGAGCAGGTGCCATTCATTAGGGAAATCGCAGCTCTCCTTCCAAGGAGCACGCGCTCTTCCAG
Organism: Hyperoodon ampullatus; assembly: GCF_949752795.1. NCBI lineage: Eukaryota > Metazoa > Chordata > Mammalia > Artiodactyla > Ziphiidae > Hyperoodon > Hyperoodon ampullatus. Next base: position 24,218,338 of record NC_136915.1, on the reverse strand, counting down.
GGCTGCAAACCCAGAGAGAAGGCACTTTGTTCCCCGAAGCCTCAGAAATGCGCGATGTGGGAGCTCTGAGCTGGGCGGCTGCTACAGCAATACCGTGAGCTCTGGGTGTTGAGCGCCTGCTTCCTTGGGCCCCGAGCCCCGCACAGCCCGGAGTGTTATCCCCCCTGCACGGTGGGGGTCACGCGACACTGAGAGGAAGGGACTCGCCCAGGATGGCGCAGGGCACTAAGAGTGGGGCTGGGATTGGAACGCAGGTCTGCTGGCTCTCGGGTCCCTGCTCCTCTCCGGATTCTCCGCTCCCTGGGAACGCGGGAGGATCGCGATGGGAAGGTGAGCAGAGAAGTCAGCCCAGTCCAGGCGGACGCCCACCAGGCTTTGGGTTCCATCTTGGTACCAGAAACCTTAAGTACAGGCCAAAAAAACACAGAAACAAAAAACCATTGATTAATTAGTGCAGCCAACTGTGTGTTTAGCTGCAAGATGTGCGCAGAGTGCAGTCACAGAATGGATTCTGAAATGATCCCCCTCTTCACCTCCAGGGGCAGCAGAGCCCACCTGATCTGAGACCAGCCCCATGACCCCCTCCCCACCTCCCTCCCCAGCTATCTCTCTCCGGGTCAGAGGAGGAGCGAAGGGGACGGGAAGCCAGGTCTATCTTTATCCTTGGGATGTCTGTGCCTTTCCATAGTACGTGAGTAACAGGATGACGGCAGCCTCTGTTCATGGCAAATGCCCTAGAGGCAGAACCTTCTCCCGGCCAGACGTGGGTGCTCGCACACCCTCCCCAGAGGTGAAAGGACTTCCTGGGGCAGGGCGAGGGCAGGTGGTCTGGCCCAGGTCATCCAGGAACCCAGAGGGGCAGCGGGCACCCCTCCAGATGGGCTGGAGGGACCAGCCTGGAGGGACCAATGAATAAATGCTCTAAAGAGGGGCACATGACCAGATGGGAGAGTAAATCCGTGCCTCACTGCTTAGGTGCATGGATCCTGTGCAGACAGTGGTGGGAGGAGGGAGCAAGATTGGATGGACGCCCAAGAGCAGACAGAGAGAAGCCTTGGGGCGTGGGGAAGCAGAGGTCTTCCCCGCGCTGTCTCCTTTGGTCTGGCTGCCGCCCTATGGAGGAGCTCCATCACTATCACGACCCTCAACCTGACCTCATGAGGGTGAGATGTGAAGCACAGAGAGGTTAGGTAACTTGCCACACATCACACAGCTCATGGGGGCAGAACTGAATCCCAGCCCAGACACTCGGCTCCCACAACACGCCTCGGGCTGCTTCCCCAAATCTGCCGTGGGCCGCCAAGCTCGCCAGGAGACTTGGCCTCCTTTATAAACTTAATAAAATCCCACTCTTTATATCAGAATAAAACCTTGCCAGATTCTTCTAAATTGCTCCAGTGTTCGGCACTGGATTCACCATCAAATCCTTCCATGTGCTTAGGGCTGGGTGTTGGCTGGGAGCTCTTGTCTCATCTGATGATTGTTTCTGACATGTTTTAGTTTGTTCAGCTTTCCTGTCCCTGCCGTGCATTGGGGTCCCAGGAGGCTGGGCGGCTGCACTCTGTCCCCAGGCTTAGGATAAAAGGAAGGTGGGGCATCTTTGCAGGCGGGCACCTCCCCCTGCCACGGCTCCCAGCGCCCTCACTCCACCCTCCAGGACAGGGGCATCCAGGGCCCCCGTGCCCCCAGACCGTGCCTGCAGCTTCCCCTCCCCAAACCACGACTCTCCAAGAACACGTGCTGCTCCCCAAGTACTCCTGACAGGCCCGTGGCTCCCAGGCCCTTGCACAGGCTGTTCCCTCTCCCGGGAATGCCATTCCACATCTTCTTCATGGGGAGAAATCCTGCTCATCCCCCAAGACCCAGGCACGAATGGAGGGTGGGGAGGAGCTAACAAATTTACCCTCCTGCCATGTGCCAAGGGCGCCGCGAGAGGTGAGCACCTTCAGCGAGTCCACTGACACCTGGGCACTGATCACAGAGTGGGCTTCATTAGCCCATTTTACAGATGGAGAAACTGAGGCTCTGGGACACTGAATAACCTATTCAAAGTCACTCAGTGGTCAGTGGCAGGGCTGGGATAACTCTGACCAGGTCGGCCGACCCACAGACCAGCCTTGTCCACCACCCCTGGCTCTCGGCATCCTCCTGACCCCAGGAAGGGTATCACTTCTTCCTTCATGTCTCCTGGAGCATTACTGAGCATCCTTTCCTCATGGTCATTCCCTGTCTGTCTGCCTCTATCCCTGACTGGTCCCTCCTCAAGGAGAGGAGCAGACTGAATTCTTCTCTTGCTCACTCTGTGGGTTGAGGACAGCCAAGTGGCCCCATCCCATTCCCATGTCCAGGTGCCCAACTCTGCCCCAGAGGGAGACAGACCCCAAGAGGATACAGCTGTACTTGCCTAGGTTAAGCCTCTGTGTTTGTGTCCAGTTCACTTTTTCCCATGTTCAGCTTCTCATGAGAGGCTGGGGGGCTCAGGCAAGAAGGGTGGGTGAGTCACGTGGGAGCAGATTTAAGCTCAGCAGCAGCAGCCTGATGTGCCCAATAGTGGGACAGGTTCCCCTGTCTGGTGGTGAGCTCCCCATCTCTGCAAGAGTTCAAGTTATTACAGGACAGTGAAGAGAGTGTTTCCTGCATTACCAGGGGTGCTGGACTAAGGCGGCTTCCTGTGCTAAGATTCTGACTCCAGGGTGTCTATTTCAATGCCACGTTCCTCTGGATTGATTCTGTGATTCCAAGGGTTCGGTAAGTGAGGCTCCAGGTCTTCGCCAGAGCTTCCTTAATTCTGCAGCTCTCGGTCCCGTGAGTCCTCGAATGCTCCTGTGAGTCTAGAATTCTAGGATTCTGTGAAAGGGACCAGATGCTCAGGTTCTGTGATTCAAAGACTGTGTGAAAGCATCTGTGAGTCTGTGAAAGATGCTCTAATTCCAAGATCCCATGCATTGCAGATGCCATGAAAGGAGCTGACAGATCTGCAAATCCCGGGCTGGGAGAGAAGGAAGGTTCCCGGACCCTCCCCTCCCCGGTTTCAGCGTCTGCAGGGGGAGGACACTGGGAGCTCCTCTCAGCCCTAACATGCGGGGTCCCCGGGAGCCCTCATCTCCACACTCCCCCTCCTCACCTGTCTCGCCCCCCAGGCCCCAGATGCTGAGGGGGTGACACAAGTCCTGAAGCCCCAGGGACAGAGCCATTGTGATCATTACATTGATGGATGTGCCCCAGATGAGCCCTTTGCTGTTCTGTCCTTGTTTTCCTGTTGCATTAATTATGAGGAACAGCCTGTGCTGAGTGGAATTTTCTGGTGCATCTCCCTCTGTATAAGCAGCTTGGGGACAGGAAGCCAGGGACCACTTTCGTTTCTGTTCTGTGTTTCCTGGTCCTCTCACCCTGCTCCACGGAGCTCGTCTCCTGTGTTCACTGTTTAACCTGGGAGCTCTCAGTGGGCTCTGAGCACCGGCTGTCCTGCCGGGTTCACTCTGGCTTGTCTGGAAGGAACTGGATCCCAGGGAGGGAGACATGGGAGACAGGCAGGGAGGGGCTGGAATTCTGGAGGCTGGGTCCACAGTCGGTCCTCCAGGACGTCCCAGGGCGGCGCCTTCCCACCCACCCCGACCTCAGCGGACAGGTGGGTGTCCTGCGCACCTGCGGCAGAGAGGGAACCCAGAGCCCAGAGCCCAGCAGACTTGGCCGTGGAAGAGAGAACCAGGGGTGGCTGGGGTTAAATCTACCGCAGCCTGGTGCAGAGGCCTGCACGTGAGGGAGGGGGAGTCAGTCGGGGCCAGGCGGCAAGGGCACCCACCAACCAGCTCTCTGTGGTCCAGACGGCAGGAGCATCTCTGGCAGCTGCTGCCCGGGCCCCTCTGGTCAGATGTGAACAGAGGGGAGCCCGCACCCACCCCAGGCCAAGGCAGGACAGGCCTTTGGCTCAAGGACCAGAGACCGGGCTGCCTCCATGTGGAGAGATGCTGTGAGGCCAGAGCATCAGGGTACAGATCAGAACCGCGCAGCCTCATTACCGTCTGGCCTGTTTCCCACCTCACGGGGCTAAGGTGGCGGCTACAGTAACCGCACAGACAGCTGAGGTGACACAGGCAGCTGGGGTCAGGGCCGAAGGGAGAGAACCCAGGGCCTGGGGGCCTGAGGGAGGGGCTGGCCTGGGAGAGAAGGGGGGTGCGGAGGGGGGTTGTGTTCAGAGCCCCCACCCCTCACCTGTGACGGGCACTTCACACACTCTGTCTTCTGTAATCCTCACTCACAACAGCCCTGGGAGCCTCTGTTATTATCCCCATTTTTCAGATGAGAAAACTGAGTGTCCACAATGATATGACATGTCCAATTCACCAGCTGTTCAGTGACAGGGCCAGAATTCCCACCCAGGCCTGTCTGGCTCCACAGCAGGTGGTTTTCCTTGTGCCCCAATCAAAGCAGACATGAAATACCCAACATTGACAGGTTCCATCAGGCACAGGCATCAGGCCCGCAGGAAGGGCCCTAGAAACTGAAGCTCAAACCGTGGTCTGCTCACTTCCTAGATGCGTGCCTTGGGCCTCCCTCAGCCTCAGTTTCCTCATCTGTAAAATGGGAGTGATGACCCTAACTGTGGGGATAGCATGAGGGTTAGAATGAGACCTGTGTGCCTGGCACACAGTGAGCTGTCAATAAACATCAGCTGAGGCAAGATCTGAGGCTGGGCTCTGAGCTGTCTGCTGGCTCCTTTCCGGGAGCTCTCTTGGTTCCTAACTCTTTGTGAATCCATTCATCTGTCCATCCATCCACAGCCATCCATCCACCCACCCGTCCACCCACCCATCCATCTACCCATCCACCCATCCATCTATCCACTCATCCATCCACCCACCCATCCATCCATCCAGTTGTTCTCTTGCTGATTTACAGCATGAACCTAGAACTGCTTTGTGCAGGAGGGAGACACTATGAGAGATAAGACTGTCACTGATGCCCGAAGTCCCTTCCAGCCCAGTGAGAATGACCATAGGTAGAGATCTGGTGGAGTCCCGAGGGAGCACTGGGGAGGGAGCACTCTCCCTGGGGGAGCCAGGGAGGACTGCAGGAGGGAGGGGCGAAGTCATCACCAGCCTCAGCAGAGGAGGAAGGGCATTCTGGGCAGAGGCACGGCATGCGCAGAGGAAAGGAGGAACAGAAGAGCCTGGCTTATGTGAGGAAGAGCTCACTGCGGCTGGATCCCAGGTCCAGCACCGGGTGGGTGTGTCATGGGGGAGCAGGGAGAAGACACAGCCTGCAAGGAGGCAGGGCCAGACTCAGAGAAGCCTTGAATTCCAAGCCAAGAAGGTTGAACTTGAGCCCACAAGCAGTCAGGAGCCACTGAAAGTTCTTGAGCTGGGGCATGGCAGGAAAATTCACATATTAGAAAGCACCTTCCAGCAGCAGGACAGGAGTGAGGGGACCAGCTGGGAGGTGGTGCATCTCCTGGGCCCAGTACTTTAGGGCCCTCCTCTCGCAGAGGGTTTCCTGGCACACAGGGACCACAGGTTGGATGACTCGGGTGCAAATAGCAGGGCGGATGGGCTGAACAGTGGTTCAGGGTCAGTTCAACCCAGAGCCCAGCGCGTGACCCAACCCACAAACGCACAGCTCACACAGCCCCACAAGGTCCAGGGGACTCCTGGAGTCAGCGCAGCACCTCCCCCAGTTCCCACCCCCCCCAACAGCCTCATCACCAAGGGGACTGTCTCAGCCCCTCCCCCTCTCCTGTCCTTCTCAGCAGGTGAGCTCACTCCTCTGCCCAGAGAAACCTCAAGCCTCAAAACAGAAACTCCCTGGATTTCCTGACACCAAACATACAAAGCCCCCGGCACCCACACAGCCCTCCTCTTCCTCCTCCTGGAGATGGAGATTGTCCCCTCCCTCTGTCTGGGCTCAGACGTGCTGTCAGGACCCTCCCACCCACCTCCTCAATCTGTCCAGGGGAAGAGGGAGGGGCAGCTTTAATCTCTTTGTCTGTCTGTCTGTCTGTCTATCTATCTATATTTCTCTCTAGCTCTATCGTCCCCTTCCCTCACACCTGATTCATATTTGGTTATATTCAAGTCTCTCTCTCCTTACAACAAACAGCAAACAAACCTGAACCCCATGTCCTTGCCAGCTGTGTCCCTCTCTTTCCCCTCACAACCTAAATTCCTGAACCAGTCGTCCACACTGGTTGTCTCCCCACCACACTCCTGTGCCCACCACAGACCCCATGCGGCCCCTGTGATGCTGCTCTCGTTGAGGCCACTCTGACCTCCATGCTGGGTCAGCCAGTAGCCACCTCCAGCCTGCAGCCACCACCACGTGACTGGCTTCTTCACACCCTCAGCCCTGTCCATAACCACACAGTGGCCAGAGGGACCTTCGGACTCAAATCTGCTTGGGTCCCTCCCCTGCTCACACCCTGCATAGCAAGTGCCATGCTCAGGATAACATCCCAACTCCCTGGCATAGCTCTGCTGACCCCACCACAATTTACTGGATGGATGGATGGGTGGATGGATGGATGGGATAGATGGATGGATGGATGGATGGATGGATAGATGGATGGATGATGGATGAGTGTGGTGGACAGATGACTGGATGGTTGCATGGATAGATGGATGGGAATGGCTGGATAGGTAGATGATAAATGGATGGATGGATAGAGGATACATGGATGGAGGATGGATAGAGACTGTATGGATGATGGATGGTGGACACATGAGTGTGTCAAGGACAACACATCTAACACTTAGAGCTGGTTCAGAACCCCCCAGATTGCACCAAACTGTCCTTGAGTGACCAGCAGATCTTCACCCAATGAGAAGACAAAACCTCACACAGGATGAAGCCATACTGCTCCGAGAACTTCACCTGCCTTTTTTGTTGCTCCTCGCAGCCACACCCCTATGAGGTGGGTCTCTTGATCTCAGTCTACAATCAAGGATGTGGTGGCTCCAAGTGGCTACGTCACTTCCCCAGTGGGTGGCCGAACTACTCAGCCGGCCTGGCCCAGATCTGTGAATGTGAGGAGGGCGCCCCTGGGGCTGCTCGCATGGGGCTGTGCTGAAGATTGGGTGACAGCTCTCTCTCTTCCTGGCTGAGAGCCACCGGGTCACCTCACCCAGAAAGAGCCCCTGATGCTAACGGTGACACTAATACTACTAATAATACCACCATCCGTTGCCGCCGCATCTCCGGGCCAGCCCTCCACCCGCTTCACCTGCTTCCATCCCCGCTGCTGACCCGCGAGCTGCTACTGCTCATCCCACGTTGCAGAGGAGGAAACTGAGGCTCACGAGGTGCAGTGAGCTGCCCAGGGTCCCCCGTCCCACCACCGGCAGAGCCAGGCTGGACCCCAGGGATCTCGCTCAGGCTCGTGGGCCTCCTCAGTGCCTCCCGAGCTCCAGGAGCTTCTCTGACCCTCCCGTGCATTCGCCGCCTCCCCGCTCCACCTGCCTGATATTGATTTGGATTCAAGTCAATTTAAATTGACTTGAAATGACCTCCCTTCTTCAATTCGCCTCACCCTGAGCAATAACATCCATGAAGTCAAGGGTTTAATGCATTAATTGCCTGTGAGTATTTTTTCTGATTCCCATTAAAATAAATACATGACTGGTAAAATATAAAATACTAATGTTTTGTCCATGCAGCACCCGCAGTCACCGCTCAGACCCCCACTCCCTGGGAGACCCCGGGGCTGCTGCTGGAGAGGCCAGGAGGAGGGGGAGAAGGTGGCATCTGGGCAGTGGACTTGGCCTGGCCGCTCCCAGCCCGGCCCGGCCCAGGGCAGCGGCCATTTCTTTCTCCTGGGGAGGCCCCACCCTCATCTGCTGCCCCAGGTGGGTCTTGGAAAGGGAAACACCGTGGCAGCTGGATGGGGCCCACTGACCACAGGACCCAGGAGGGAGGACCCTGGGGGAAGGGACCAAAAGGCCGTGATGGCCTTAGTGACCCTTTAGAATAAGATGCACGCGGGATGCTCATCACATACCCCTCCTCCTTCCCAAAGGAAGCCCCAGGCACCAAGGAGCAGAATTCCCGGCTCTGCACCACTGCAGGGAGAGAAGCCCGGAGGTGCCTTCTGTTCCTGTGCAAAGGGTCTTGCCAGAAATGAAGACAGGAAACTACAAAGGAAAATCTGACAACAAGAAAAGGGAACAGAACCATCCAGAAAGGCAGCCACATCCCCAACCAGCTGCAGCATACATGGTGGGGTGGGGAACGGGCAGAAGAGCTTCCAGGCTGGAGTTGGGGCTACAGGGATGGGGAAAGTGTGCTGAGATGGGGTGTCTGCTCTGGGCCCACGAGAGGGGATGTGGTCAAGATGAAGGAAGTCCAGATGCAGCACCGGCGGGGGCGGGGACCCCAATTCAACTGCCCCAAAGAGTTTGTGGGGGAAGAAAGGTTTTCCACTGGGAAGGAGAAGCATCAGGGGCCACGTGGGGCAGACAGGCCTGAGTTCAAGTCCCAGCTGGGTGCTGGGTGTGGGTACAGGGCAGGGTTGGACCCATCTGGGAAGCAGGGTTGAGGTCAAACTGGGCATGAATTTATCTGCAGTCATGTTCTCCCAGTGGGGCACCTAGAAAGGGCTGATGCTGGCACTGGAGTTTCGGGGACGGTCACAATGAAAAAATGCCTACTGTGTGCTGAGCATGGGCCAAGGCACATTCCACAGCAGCATCTCAGCAAGCCTTCGGTAGAAGCAGCCGAGGACACAGGAGGCACCAATCTCCCCCCTCATAGAGGGACGGGGAGCCTCAGAGAAGGGGAGGGACTCATCCAGCGTCTCGTGTGCCAGAGGCCAGAGCCGGTCTCCCACCCAGGCCTGGGCAGACGCAGGGTCTCCTTGGAATGCAGGTTCCAGGGCCGCCACCCACTTGAAGATCTGCCAGATGGAGGCAAAGGGGGAGTGAAAATACCAGGAAATTTGGAGGTAATGGGCCTGGCTTCCAATTCCATTTCCAACTCAAGTGCCTTGAGCAAATCCTGCACATCTCTGAGTCTCCATTTAACACCTTCAAAATCCTCCCTGCTCTTCACTCCTAGCCCAGTGTCCTGCACACACCCGTCTGTAAAATGGGTCCTTAAAATGATCACTGTCGAGTTAGAAAACCCATGGAAAGCTTCCGGCATACAGTAGGTACCCAAGAAATGGTAGCTCAGTAGAGGACCAAGGCTGCCCGGACCCAAATCCCCAGAGATTGCATCCCCGTGAGCAGAGCAGCCCTTCCCCAGGCCAGCATACCTGATGCCAGTCGGGCTCCAGTGACCAAGCCTCCCAGCCACGAGACAGCTCTGAAGAGGGGGGAGGCATCTCCTCCTAGCACAGAAGTCCCCTCCCCATGTCTGTCTTCTCCCACATAATTATATTTGCAGCTGGGACAGATAAGGTGTTGGAATTTTCATCCCATTTTTCGCAGACCTTTGAGCCAGGATATACCCACGCAACTGAAAAAGGAGAAATTCAAAGCCATCCTCTGAGCGGGAGTTAACCATCTTCCCTCCCTTATGAATCTACTAATGAACTGTAATTGCAAAGGTAGACCCTTTATTGAAATCTGATAACCAATTCACTTTGGGACAAAGCTGTTCCCAAGACCTGAAGGAGGAAAGAAGTGTACATTAATTAGCTTAATTCTTTATCTATATAAAAATCAAGAAAACAAAAATATTGACTAGAGAACAACTTGCCAGTAGACAGTGGCTGCCCTGAGGAGATGCTGATTTTCCTTTTTTCTGGGACTTGTTTATAACCTTCTGTTAATCAAACCTGGATTGGAGAGAACATGGGAATTACATGGAGAGGGTGGACGGAATGAAGCCCTGGAGCAGACGTGGGGAGAATTGGGATGAGTTCGCAGCAGGAGTTTGGGTTTGAAAGGCCTCAAGATGCCAGCCCCTCTCTTTCTCAGAGTCTGACAAGATGTTCCTTTTACACTCATCCCCTCTCAGGAAAGAATGTGGTCCTCAGGAGGGTGGCCGTGTAGGTGAGGCTGTGCCAGTCAGGGATCCAGTGTAGGCTGGGTTCCTAGAAGCAGAGTTGGATGGGGACCTGTGGGCAAGTGGCTTGTGGAGGGGGCTCTCAGGAGGGGGGCGAGGGAAACAGGGGAGGAAGGAGAGGAGCCGGGCAAGGCTGAGGGCTCAGCTCGAGTCTGGCCCCAGCCTGAGCCCACAGGGAGCCCTGGAGCGTGGTGCCCCTCCAACAATGAGCTGGGCCTTTTGTACCTGTGTCCACTGGTCCTTAATTGGAGGTCACCAACTGGGGAGAATGTAACCTCAGCCTTTTCAGGGTGAGTTAGAAGTCAGCTCCCTTCAGCTGAGGTTAATACTCACCTCCACTAGAGCACGGGTGCACTGGCCCAGGAAAGAGAATCTTGCATGGCAGCCCCCATACCTGTTGTGGGTTGAAAAAATTCATGTGTTGTGGGACTTCCCTGGTGGTCCAGTGGTTAAGACTCCTCGTGTCCACCTCACGGGGTGCGAGTTTGATCCCTGGTTGGGGAACTAAGATCCCACATGCCGAAGGGCAGAGCTAAAAAGAAAAAAAAATTCACGTGTTGAATTGTCCTCCAAGAATTCATATGTTGAAGTCCTAACCCCAAGTAACTCAGAATGTGACCTCATTTGGAGATAGGGTATTTACACAGGTAACAAGTTAAAATGCGGTCATTAGGGTGGGCCCTAATTCAATATCACTAAGGTCCTAATAAAAACAAGACACAGACATGCACGCAGGGAGAAGGACGTGTGAAGATGAAGGCAGAGACCAGGGTGATGTTTCTTCACACCAAGAAATGCCGAAGATTGCCAGCAACCCACCACAAGCGAAGAGAGAGGCGAGGAACAGATGCTTCCTCGCAGTCCTTGAAGGAACCAACCTTGCCAACACCTTGATCTGGGACTTCTAGCCTCTTGGAACTGTGAGACAATGAATTTCTGATGTTTAAGCCACCCAGTCCACTTTGTTATGGCAGCCCGAGAAAAGAAATATAAGGCCCAACTCTGACTCTGAACATGATTCTGCACATGCAGCATCCAGGCCTTGCCTTTGATATCAGCTTCCTAATCTTCCTTGAGAAACCTCTGGGCAGCCCTCTAAGTCCTTGGGGGTCCTGCAGAAATCACTCCACCCTCATATCAACCTGGCCAACCAGAGTCCTGTATCTGACTAGCCACAGTTATTGGTTCAAAAATGAGCACATGACCAAACCTGAGCCAATGAAGCTGAATTCTGGGTCTTCCTATGGACTTGGAGACAGCAGGGTGTGAGCATGGTCCCAGCTGTGGGACCACCTAGAAGAAAGGGCCTGCAGGAATGTGAGGCCTCCATGACAGAGACTCAGCCAGGAATGGAGACCTGATGACATAATTTATTTAACTAATAGGATTTCGTTTCCCCCATCATCCTAATTTCTATCTATGTGTATGCATTGCATCAAATGTATAGCTGTTTCAGATCAATTTGGGAACATAAATTTTAAAACTACAAAAAATGGGTAGATTCAGACTATAGTCCAGGGTGATCTTGAACTGGGAAGTAAGACTGCATTATTAAGGAAAAATTAGAGTGATCATTTATTGAAGTTGAATTATATACTACATGTGCTGAGCATTAATGCATTTGTTTTACATGCATTACCCTAAGCCTCACAGTCATCCTTCTGAAGTAGGTCCTGTTATTCCTTCACTTTTTCAGTTGAAGAAACTTGTGTTACTTTCTACCAGCCATTTTGGTACCCTGATACCAAAAACAAAGATAAAACACAAGAAGAAAACTACAGACCAATATTCCTTGTTTATGTCTCCTGCTTTCCTGTGCATTACCTGACCAATTTTTAGACTTCAGTTTTGATTTATCTATGGTGTTTTTAGTATATCTCTTTTATAGCTTCTTTAGTGTTTGTTCTAGGTATTACATTATATCTACATCACTTATTACAGTCTCCTGGTGGCATGATTTTACCAGTTTGAGTAAATATAGAAAACTTGCCTCCCTTTACCCTCCCCCATTTAAAACATAAATGTCTTAACTATTTCTTCTATATACATTTAGAACCATTTCAAATAGGGTTATAATTCTTGTTTCAACCATCAAAAACAACTTAGAAAACTTAAGAGGAGAGGTCTATTGTATTTACCCATATTTTTGCTTACTGTGTTCTTTCTTCTTCTTGGTATTCCAAGATTCCTTCTTTTATTGCTTCCTTTCCATTTAGAGAATTTTTTAACCATTCTTTTAGGGTAGGACTGCTGGCAACAAATTATCTTAGTCTCCCTTCATTTGAGAATGTCATGGCTTCCTCTTCATTTATGAGGATGTTTTCACTGAATATAGGATTCTAGGTTGACAGTTCTTTTATTTCAGCACTTAAATATATTTGCCACTTCTTCCTAGCCTCTGCGGTTCCTGAAGAAAAATAAACTGTCGTTCTAATATTTATCCCTATTGATAAGGTATCAGTTCTCTCTCTCTGCTTTCAAGATATTTTGTTTAATTTTTAGAAGTTTGACTATAATGTGTCTTGGTGTGGATTTCTTTGGTTTTCCTTATTTGAGATTTGTTCAGCTTCTTGAATGTCTAGGTTTATGTCTTTTGCCAAATTTTGGAATTTTTCAGCCGTTATTTCTTTGACTACTTTTTCAGATCACCACCCACACTTCTCTTCTCCTCTGGGATTCTAATGATGTAAATGTTAGATCTTTAGTTATCGTTCTATAGATCCTTGAGGCTCTGGTTTCTTTTCCTCCAAGTATATTTTTTCTTTGTTATTCAGATTGGGTAATTTCTACTGCCCTGTCTCCAAGTTGACTGATTCTTTTGTCTCCTCCATTCAGCTATTGAACACATACATTGACTTTTTTATTTTGGTTATTGTTATTTATGACACAGAATATAGTCTATCTTGGAGAATGGTCCATGGGCATTTGAAAATTAATGTGTGTTTTGGATGGAGCATTCTGTATATGTCAATTAGATCCTCTTGATTGTTTGCTCTGCTCTAGATTTTTGCTGATTTTCTGTATATTAGTGGTATCAATTGCTGAAACTGTGGTTTTGAAGTCACCAGCTTCAAAATTTTGGATTTGTCTGTTTCTCTTTTCAACTTTATCAGTTTTTGCTTCATGTACTTTGAGGCTCTATTATTTGGTGCATACATATTTAGGATTGCTATGTCTTCTTGGTGAGTTGATTCTTTTAACATTATGTAATGTCCCTCTTTCCTCTCTGTCTAGTAATTTTCTTTGCTCTGAATTCTACATTATCTGATATTAATATGACCACTCCTGGGTTTTTTTTTTTAATTATCAAGAGAATTTAATGGAATCTCTATAGTCCGTGACCAGAGAAAGATGAAACCCTGCCTAAGGTTCCAGATTCTGGGAACCACCTCCAGGCTGGACACTGCTGTTGGGGGATGGATGATGTCCCTACCCTAGTCCCAGGGCTTGAGGGAGTTCAGTGCAGCTGCTCAGACCAGAGCCCTGCCCACAGCATTGTTGAAGACTTGGGGGTTGGAACTGGCTGACTGGCTGGGACCCAGTGCTGAGGATGAGACATCTCAGTCACCAGTCACTGAGGCTTCTGGTGAGAAGGGCTGGGTGATGTCTGTCCATCTTCATGGTTTTGTTCCAGGTAAGGAAACTGAGGCCAGGCAGAGGGTTTGGAAGGGGCAGCCCAGCTAGATGCCCAGGAGTTGTGTGAGGCTAGGGTTCAGCCCAGGACCCTGGCCTGGCCTGCCATGGGAGCCCATTCCCCTTCTCGCCCAGGAGGATAGTCAGCTGAGGCAGTTAGCCTTGCCCTGTCTGACATCATGCTGGGGGGTGAGGCAGTTCAGTCTGCATGGTACACAGGACCACAAAGCCTGGGGGCATCACAAGGCCTAAGATCTGGTACTTCAGGTAGGAGAGGTACCTGTCCCAGCCCAGTATCAGGCTGTTGGTGTAGGTGACTCAGAACTGGGGGTAGGTAGGAGCCATGAATAGAAATTCACCAGCTGCTCAGCTGGCCTCACATACCAGTCAGCCTTGAAGAATTCCCAGAACTTGTCCCACAGCTCCTGGCAGCTCTCAGCCAGCATCCAGCCCTCCAAGAAGTACCAGAGACCCAGCACAGGGAAAACCATCAACTGGTTGACAAGGACCTTCCTGAGGATGTTTAGGAGGCCACAGCAGTTGGACACAGGGAGCAGGTAGTCCAGGCAAAGGTATCAGCATTGTATGAAGGGGCCCATGCTGTAGGCCACCACAAACGTGCTTGATGAGCACCTTGGGTCAAATTTATGTCAAGGCCAGGCACAAATCTCCCAGGACTGGTATGTATTGTCCCCGGCTTCCATGAGAGTGCCACAGCCCAGATTACTGGTGATGAACAGTGCGTGGCCTTGGAACAAGGGCTGCTCTGCAGCCTACAGGCCACACAGCCAGTTCCAACCACCATATACCATCACCTGCCCCTACTTCTTTAATCAACATTTTCATGGTGTATCTTTTTCCATTCTTGTAATTTCACCCCATCTATGTTGTTGTATTTGAAGTGAGTTACTTGTACATAGCATATTGTTGGATCATGTGTTCTTGAGGTAATTGTTTATTTTATTTTGTTTTTGGTCTACTCTGCCAATCTCTGCCTTTTAATTAGTGTATTTAGCCCATTTACATTTAATTAGTGCTATGTTAGCACTTAGGGCTATGATGTTATTTTTTATTTTCTGTTTGGTTTCTTTGTTTCCTATTCCTCTTTATCTTTCTACCTTCCTGTGCATTACCTGAACATTTTTTTAGGATTCCATGTTGATTTATTTAGTGTTTTGAGTCTATCATATTTTTATTGGTGTTTGCTCTAAGTATTATGAGATATGTACATAACTTATTGTACTCTACTGGTATTGATGTTTTACCACTAAGAGTTAAGTGTTAACACCTTACTTCCATTGAGATCCCTTTACCCTTCACACTTTTTAAATATCATAGTCTTAAACACTCCCCTTAGAGATATTGGATACCACAGTAGATGGTTTTTAAATTTTGCCTCTACCACAAAATATGTAAGAAAACTCATGAGAGAAAGGATTGCATATTCTATTTCACAAAATATGTAAGAAAACTCATGAGAGAAAGGATTGCATATTCTATTTACCCCTATCCATTCTGATAGTCTTCATTCCTTTTTGAATTTCCAAGCCTCCTTCTGCTACCATATTCTTTCTGTTTAGACAATTTCTTTTAATCCATTCTCTAAGGATACATTTTCTAGCAACAAATTCTCTTAGCTTTTCTTCATCTGAAAATGTCTTTACTTTCCCCTAACTCTTGAAGGATATTTTCACCAGATATAGAATTCATGGTTGACAGTTCTTTTCTCTCTGTACCTGAAAAACTGTTGTACCACTTAACCTGAGCCTCCACGGTTTCAAAAGAGATATCCACTGTCATTCAAACTAATGTAACTTATAAGTAACAAGTAGTTTCTTTCTGGATGCTTTCAAGACTTTTTCATTGTCTTTAGTTTTTGAACATTTAATTATAATGACTTGGCATCAGTTTCTCTGAGTTTATCCTATTTGGGATTTGCTAAGCTTCTTGAATCTGTAGGTGTACGTGTTTCATTAAACTGGGGAGGTTTTAGCCATTATTTCTTCAAATACATTTTTAGTCCCACTCTGTCTCCTCTCCTTCTGAGACTCTAATGATATCATTGTTAGTTCTTTTGTTATTGTCCCTCTGGTCTCTGAAACTCTGTTTATTTGTTTGTTTGTTTGTTTGTTTCAGTCTATTTTCTCTCTGTTGTTCAGATTGGGTAAATCTGTTGATCTGTCCTCAAGTTCACTGATTCTATCTTCTATCATCTTCACTCTACTGTCAAGCCATTCACTGAGTTTTTTATTTTGGTCCTTGTATATTTTAGTACTATAATTTCCATTTGGTTCTTTTTTATAACTTATATTTCTTTGCTCAGATGTCTTTCATTTGTTTCCAGAGAATTCATAATTGCTTATTGAATCATTTTTGTGATGGCTGCTTTAAATCCTTGTCAGATTACTCCAACATTTGATTCGTCTCAGTGTTGACATCTGTTGATTATCTCTCTCATTCAAGTCGTGATTTTCCTGTTTCCTGGTATGATGAGGGTTTTTTTGTGTTTTTTTTTTTTTTTTTTTTTTGTATCCTGGACATTTTGTATATTATAAGACTCTGGATTCTATTTAATCTTTTATTTCTTTTGGTTTGTGTGTGTGTGGCTTTTTGGTTTTTGTGGAGGGGGGTTGTTTGTTTGTTTTGGCAGCTGTTATAGCAAGAGGCCAGATGGGTGTATATGCTCAGCTCCCCCCAGCATGCCTGGAAATTGCACACCAACTCTACCCTCTTGTTGCTGCTGAATGCAGATATTAAGCTCAGCTTCCCAGTGCCCTACTGACACCAGGGACGGGAAAGCTGAGGGCTGACTCATGCCGCTTTGTTGCTGCAGGGTGGAGGCAGGAGCTGAGTTTCCCACTGGGTCCTGCTGACACCAAGGGAGGGGAAGAAGAGAAGCAGAGTGCCAACTAGCCCTGCCACCACCCCCTCATTCTGCCTCATTGATGCCAGGTGGGGAGACTCTTCTCTTTGGGTCCCACTGATACCAGCTGGATGATGGATGGGGGCATTGAGTGTGAATAGCTACAGCTTCTATCACCATAAGTCTCATTGCTGCCAGGTGGGAGCAGATGCTTAGCTCATGACTAGACCCATCTGACACTACTCTGGCAAGGGAATCAGAGCATCTACACTTCCTTGCAAAGGGGGTGGGGGCAGGGGGGACATCAGCTTCCTGCTCAGTCCCACTGAAAATGCAGAGGGGTGGGGGGAAGAGTAGTTTTTCTGTTGCTTTTTGACTGGAGTAAGGCAGATTTTGACAAAAAGTTTTTCTGCTATTAGGCCACCCTTTTCCCAGTCCTTTGGCTAGAGTGGCAGCTTTTTCTTG
The DNA here is from genome assembly GCF_949752795.1 of Hyperoodon ampullatus. Lineage (NCBI taxonomy): Eukaryota > Metazoa > Chordata > Mammalia > Artiodactyla > Ziphiidae > Hyperoodon > Hyperoodon ampullatus. The sequence goes on along the minus strand of NC_136915.1, from coordinate 24,201,378 downwards.
GAGCTTTTTTAGTCTGTGTCTATTTGTGGTTCTGGGTTGGAGGCTTCTGCAGCATTCTGTCGGGATATATGGGAGGCAATAAGTAAACCACCTCGTCATTCCTCTGAGATTCCCAAGGCAGGCTACCTTCTTCTTTCCATCTTTCAGTCTTCCCATGCTTGTTGTTGTGTTATGTCCAGGGTTATTAGTTGTAAGTGGGTAGACCTGGGAGGCCTGGGGCTACTCCATCTTGGAAGAAACGGAAGTCCCATCCTTTAGATACGTGTTGTCATTCTTAGATAGGAGCACAGAGCCCTCCCAAACCCCTACAATAGGTCAGCCCCCTTACATGTTTCCATGGCAACCCATGTGCTTCCTGTGTGGCACCATCAATTGCATGTGCATATTTATGTGTGTGGTGGGGGGAGTCTTCAACTAATATCAATTCCCATCCTTCCACCTTCAATAGAGCCCACAAGGGTCCAAGGACACAGGTCCTGCTCACTGCTGTGTCCTGTGTGCATAGAACAGAGCCTGAAAAGGAAATGGAGAGATGCACTAAAGCATAGAGATTTGGGTGGTGGGGGGGACTCCTTTAGATAGGAGTTCAGAAAAGGCCTCTATGAGGTGGTGACCTTTAGGCTAAGACCAGAAAGACACAACAACAGAGCCATGCAGGTGAAACCCTGAGCTTCCCCAGTGACAAAGCCTTGCGGTGGGGATGAGTTTGATGTACTCCCAGAGCAGCAAGGAGGTCAATGGCTGTAGAAGGACCTAAGGAAATAGATCATCCAGGTCTCTGTAGGCCAGTGGAGAAGAGGGAGGAGAGGTCATTAAAGGATCAGTGGAGGAACAAGGGGACACAATTTGACTTGGGTCTCAGGAAGATGTCCTCTGTCTACTGTGATCTGTGGGAACATAACAGGCTCCCAGTGCAGAGGCTGTTGAAACACTGGATAAGAGATGGGATGGGGTGGGGTTGGTGGGGGGTGGCCTGAGTTAGGTTAAGAGAGGAAGGTATGGGGTGGTTGGATTTGGGAATGGACAACTTTCCATCTGCAGGGGGATGTGAGGCATAAAAATGGAACAGAGTATGGAAAGCATCAGGCATATAGTAGGTGCCCCCCTATTAGAATCTGGTTTCCACCCCTCTCAGCTCAAGGCTTTCACCCCATCCCAGGGCCTCTGTAGCCAGCAGGGTTTGCACAGGCAGCTCCAGCTCTGAAGGGGATACTGTCAGCTGGCTCCTGCAGAAGCCAATGGTGTTCCTGAACCTTCTGCCTGTGACTTGTGGTGGCAAGTACCAGTTGGAGCCCAACTTTTCTGTCCCGTTGCATTCCAACGGTTCCCCAGAAGCACCTCCTCCAAAGCCTCACCTGCTGAATCCAGCCCACCTCACTTCAGGCCAATCTGCCAGCCACTGCCTGCCAGAAATCTGGCACGTCATCCAGGTGCTGTGGCCAAGATCCTGGTTTGAATGTGCAAAAGGAGCCCATGGGTTTTGAAGCCTGCTCCGAGTCTGAAATCTCCACTGAGAATCATAGAGGCAACGAGTATTAGCACTGGGGCCCCAGGCATCATGCACTCCAGCCCCTTCAACTTACAGATGGGAAAACTGAGACTCACGAAGGCAAAGGTCCTGAGGCTTAGTTACTAAAAGTACTTTAGGGGGAGACGCAATAGGGAAGGGATGTGGGAACAGATGTGTATGTATGACTGATTCACTTTGTTATAAAGCAGAAACTAATAAAAAAAAATTTAAAAAAATAAAATAAAAAATAAAGTACTAAGTTGAAAACTAAAAAAAAAAAAAAAAAGTACTTTAGGGTCAGGTAGCTCTTGGATTCACATTCTAACTCTACCACCTCGTTGCTGAGATCCTGGGCAAGTGACTTTCCTCCTCTGTTGGCTTCCTCACCTGTAAAATGGGACAATACTAATAGCCAGCACTGACTCTGTGACAGGCATTGTTTTAAGCCATATATATTATATGAGCTCCTCTTTAAATCCTCATAGCAACTCCATGAGGCAGGTGCCATCGCTACTCACTCCATCCTACCTGAGGAAACTGAGGCACAGCAAGCGTATGTAACTCCCTAAAGATTTATCCAGCCAGTAAATGCAGAGGCAGGTTCAAATCCATTAGGCCTGCCCTTCAAGTCTGTGCTCCCAGACCCGATGCTGTCCTGTCTCCTTGAAGATGACTTTGAAGGTTAATTGATATATGCCTGTAAAGGCTGAGCACGGTCCCCAGCACACAGTCAGTGCTCAATAAATGCTAGCTAAGGTGTCAGGGACCTCCCCCTACACAGTGGGGAGATAGCAGTAACTGAGCCAGACACAGATCCCTAAGGGGCTTCCGGTGCCATGGGAGGATGGAGGCGTGAACCAGCACTTACAGTGCAGAGGAGAGCCGACTGGAGAAGCTCGGGGGCCACGGGAGCCCAAGGAGGGGCAGTGGAGACAGAGGAGGGAACAGCATGTGCAAAGGCCCGGTGGTGAGGAGGACAGGCCTGGCCCCGGGCCCAGAGAAGAGCAGGGGGAGCCACTGTAGGCCCCATGGGGTCCAGGAAGGGACACAGTGAGACCTGAGGGGTTTTTCAGACTCACTCTGGGTCAGACAGGGATAAGATGGGGAGGGGGTTGAGCCTAGAGTTGGGGAGGCCAGTGAGCAGTGCTGGGTGTAGGCTGTGCTCACATTCAGGTCCTCACTTCTTTACATTTCAGGGGCAGGGGACTTTCACAAGAAGAGTAGGGGGTGCCCTTCACTCCCCTCTACTGATTGCTCTAGACTGGGGAGGGTGACTCTGCAGACTCTGGAGCTGCCAGCCCGTGGTGAGCCAGCCTCCCCCTCTGCCCTCTCCTCCCCCAACCCCGTCCCCTCTTCCTCCAAGGCTGTTCCAGTGCATTAAATGGTGAAGCAGCCTCATTACTGAAGGCTCTGGCTCATTAGCGGGCAGCTGGAGGGGCTGGGAGACCACCGAGGAGAGCCCCGACGGGGTGGGGAGGGGAAGCAGCGGAGCCCGGGCAGTAATAACCATCTGCACCGCACCTTCTGCTGAGGTCCGTGCATTCCAATAAGCACACAGACATCCTGGGCTTTTTTTAAATCACTGACAATCCCATTTGATCTTCACCACCTGTGTCTCTGTGCTGTTATTACAAGGGGTCCCATTTCAGGCTGGGCTGGAGGCACAGAGAGGGGAAATGACTTCCTCAAGGTCAGACAGCTGCAGGTGGCAAACCTGGCCCCAATACCAGCAGCCCACATGGATGGAACTCCTCCTGTGTGCCAGGCTGTTACCTGCAGTACAGGAGAGATGCTTACAACCCTACCAGGGAGGCAGTTATCCCATTTTACAGACAAAGAAACTGAGGCACAGAGAAGTCAAGGTACTTGCCCAAAGTCACACAGTTTCATTTTCTTACCCTCAGACCCTGTTCCTTCCACACTGAGATGGAGTTGGGGTCTTCTGGGGAAAGGACCGAGCCTCACAGGGGTCCCAGGTGATGGCATCCTCCCCCTCCTCACATCATCACCCCCACCCCCACCAGCAGTTCTGGGATCAATGAGGGGCCAGGGTATGGAATTGACGGTGCTGCTGAGATTGACACAGACCCACAGTGAGCCCTTCAGAGGCATGAGGGAAGAGGCCCCTCCTCTGACCCAGAGCCCCCCCACCCAGGTCCGCTTACCCTGTCCTCCTTCAGTCTCCCACTCAGGGCTAAGAATGTCTGAGGACTTCTGTGATCCTGGGCAGGCGGAAAGCCCACCGTCACCTCCCCCTCTGAGGCCATGGGTATCTGATGGTGACTGTCATGACATCATTGGAGCATGTCCAGCCAGGAGAGGGGGCTGGCCAGGCCCAGCCAGAGCATCCCAACTCAGACCAGGATAGAGATGGAGGGCATGCTTATTCCCAGCTTTTCTCCTGGAAGGTCCTGCCCAGGGGGACATGAGGATGGGCTTTCCAGAAGCTAGGGCAGCCGGTGAGAGAGGATGATCTCTCTGGAATGGCCAAAACATGGTTCCTCATCTGAACCTTTGCCTCCTATGGGACCTGATAGCACCATGGGGTTGCCTCTGCCAGGGAGAAAGTGCTGGAAGCAGGAGGGTCATGGGAGGGAAGAGGTGTGTATGAGAGTAGGGTCGGAGGCACAGGTCGGGGTGTATGTGCAGATGGGTGTGGTGTGTGCATGGGATGTGGGGAGGGAACTGGGGGGTATGTGACCAGTCAAGTGTTTGCCAGCATGGGTGTGACACTGGGTGTGACCCAGGAAAGGGAGGAGGTGGGAAAAACAAAGTTCTCCTTTCTTTGACCACTCAGGGAGCCTATGAGCAGAAGTCAGGGGTATGGTAAGGGCCAGAGAGGGTGTTGGTGGGGGAAGCCACATGACAAGCAGTCAATGAAAGATCTGGGAGTTCCAGTCTCCAGAGGACCTTGCTGTGTGACCTTGGGTATATCCCTTCCCCTCTCTGAGCTCCCTGTCCTTATCTGCATAACGGGGATCATCTCAGATCAAGATGCGCTTTGCTCCTGCTAATGTCGATTATTATCATCTCCTGCTGGGACGGGGAGGGGCCAGGGCCTGGGCTGGTATTCACAACAGGCTAGTGACAGACAACGAATGGGCTGGTGACCAGGACACTGGGGCGATTCCCTGCAACTTAAAAGCACGAAAGAAAGAGCTGGAGAGCACGCAAAGGTGTTTCTATACCTCCCAGAGCACAGGCTGTCAGTACGGGGTGTCCCCTGCCTAGGCTGTGACAGGATGTATTTCAGTTTGTCAGCATTCATTATCTACCCTCGACTCTGTTCCACAGAAGATTTAGAGGAGCTCACAGCAAAAGGCCATTCAGTAAAGTGATAAAAATAGATAGAAGCACACAAGTCGGGACCAGAAGACACAAGTCTGCCATCAGCACCTGGATGTCAGGCTCAAGGCCACAGGCGATCTCAGAGCATCCTGGTGACCCAGGGGAAAGGGCACAGAGTCATTCCCTTCCATCCCATTTCTAGCTTTTCTTTTCTTTACCTCAAAATCCAGTAATGTAGCTTCTGAGTCATTTCGCCTGGGCCTCTGAAAGAGCTCTTGTCATGGGCGCCCCAGGACCAAGAACCAGGGCCCAGGGGTGGCATTTGGAGCCTCAACCATTTCACCTGGGGATAGGTCCAGGGGGTGGGAGGGAGGACTGCCAGTCCCCTCATCATCCGCTCCCAGAGTCCCCTGCACTTCTGCCTTAAGGCGTCCCCGCACCTTGCAGCCCCAGAATTAGGGATTTGTGATACTTTGGGATGAAGGGGCCAGATGACAGAGGGCCTTGTAGGCCATAAGACAGAGTGTGGGTTTTATTCTAGACTCCCCGGGAATCCAGTGAGGGGTTTTAGGCAAGGGAAGAGGGGCAGGATCTGGGTTTATTGTTTACAAAATAGCTTGTCTGTAACAAGAGGCAGAACCAGGACTGACCCAGGTCTGCCTAATTTCCAAACTCACACCCAGCCCACATGACATGCTGCCCTCCTCCACCCACCCCGCCCTCTGTGACCAGCTCAGGGCCCTGGACGGCACCCTCTGTCCCTGGGGTGGGTGACATGCTGTGTGACCTCGAGCCAATCTCCTGCCCTGGCTGGGCCTCAACCTTCCCTTCCCCTCTCCTTCCCTTCCCTCCTCACTGATGGGTGACGTGGGGCGGGTGAGTGGAGGACCCTGGAGTGGGCCTGGACGGGGCCGCAGGGGGAGCTGGCTCTGGGGGCAGGGTCCTGGGCCTGCTCTGGACTCTCGCTGACCTCCAAGAGCCCCAGGCAGACCGTGACTCTCCGGGACTGGCTTCCCCACCTGGGAGCTGGGAAGCAGACCTGCCCCCGCTCCTCGGGGCTGGTGCCTGGCGGTCAGGTCAGGGCTCTTGACCCCCCTGTGCTCTGAGTGCCCGTGAGGGGGTGATCTGGCTCCTTTCATGGACCCCACACCCAGGGGCAGTCTGGGTGGGTGACGAGGCCGCAGTGTCCCCTGC